>NC_052058.2:46060491-47327991 GCF_903992535.2 Arvicola amphibius
AACTAGCTCTTGTAGGCCTCGAACTCACAGAGATCCGCCTGCCTCTGCCTCCCGAGTGCTGGGATTAAAGGCATGCACCACCACCGCCCGGCTTGTTTGTTTGTTTTGTTTTGTTTTTTGAGACGAGGGTTTTTCTGTAGCTTTGGAGCCTGTCCTGGCACTCACTCTACAGACCAGGCTGGCCTTGAACTCACAGAGATCCCCCTGCCTCTGCCTCCTAAGTGCTGAGATTAAAGGCATGTGCCACCACCGCCCAGCCTGAAATGAATTTTTATGTTATAATTTATCAATAGTATTCGGAAGCAGGGATAAACTTACTGAAACATATTCACATTGTTTAGAAGAATCGAGGGAAATCTCTAAGAGGACAAGTTTGTGGATTTGAAGGTATGGCGTCAGAAATCCATTTTCCCTAAATTATTCTAAACAGACAGAGCAAACCCAAATGAGAAAACAGTTATTTTATTTTTCAGTGCTAGACTAAGCTCACTGTAAGCTTTCCATGAAAACTTAAAGGAACTAAATAATCAAGAGAGTTTTTCCACAACAGCGAAGTTGGATGGTACGTGGCTTTGTGAGATGGTCAACATGGCACACCTTAATCATGTCCCAGGATTGCACTTCCCGGATGTTTTCAGACTCAAGAAACAGGTTTCCCCGTGGAAGATGGCAAGGCAGAAGTGAGGCAGAGTGTATGCCAGGAGCCGGCGCAGTTGTCACCTAATCTGCTCATTCGTGCAGTGAGGCGCGGGGTGCGCTTTCTCCTGTGTCCTGCTGAGATGTGGGGAAGACTTTACCTCAAGGTGACAGCCAACGAGAAACTACACGAGGACCTAGCACCTATCCACGGCTCCTAAGTGGTTTGGTTCCCACTGGGATGTTCAGCTTCTCTTCCTGCGGGCCTGCTTTGGGTGCTGATGCTTGAATCTGAAATGTCCCCCCAAGGCTCACATGTTGAATGCTTGTTTCTCCACTGTGATGCTGTTTTGGCAGGCTGCAGGACCTTTAGAAGGTGGGCCTTGTTTACGAAAGCAGGTCCCTGGAGACAGGACTTTGAAGCACAGACCCAACCCTGACTTCCTATGTGGATCTTCCAGGTCTACCAAGATGGGAATCTACTGCTTACTCGTGCCGTTAGGATGCTAAGCCCAAACACATGGGCTGAGCAGCTTTGCTTTGGGGACTTCTAAAACCATTGCGCCCAAATGGATCTTTATTCCCATGAGTTCTTTCTGTCAGGTGTTTTGGTCCCAACAACCTACACGCTATTGAATACTGAACACTGGTGCCCAGAGAAGTGGGGTTGTTCATGGTAAAGCTGACGGGGTTCTCTTAGGCCACGGGAATTGGTTGATGGCAGGAAAATGAAAATGTTTGGAGATGTAGACAAGAGGCCATGGAATGTTGTGAAGTCGCATTTAATGTGTCATTACGGCGAGCGTGGGTGCACGCTCATGAGTCTCAGGTGGGAACAAGGACGCTCTTGGGAATTAAACTAAAGACCATTTTTGTCTGGAAAATACTTTATGTTTCGTCTGTGTTCTGAAATGTGGAGTGGCATTGGAGACTAATGGGTAAATTAATATTGTGGAGGAAATGTCAAGAAACCATGGAATTTAGGCTGTTTTATGATTCCTGCTGGGTGCGCTTAGCCAGATTTACAGTCAAAATTGAAAGCAAACCTCAGAGCTGAAAAATATGGGGAGGAAACGTTTAGGTGGACTAGAAAGGGGGCAGCCAAGAATGAACAGGCAGAAAGTTAGAGATTAGTATTAAAAAGAAGCCAAGCAGTTGGCACCGGGGAAGGAGGAAGTTGGGTCAGAGAATGTTCCAGGAACTGACAAGGCCCTAGCCATTCAGTGTGTAAACCTGCAGGGTCATTAAGAGGCTCGGTTTCAGAAAGCGTTTGAAGAGAGAATCCCCGTGGCGCTCCACCCATACAGGGACATGTAAGGAAGAGTTGTCCTGGAATCAGCGATCTGAGCACTCAGTCTGCGCCGCAGTGTGATCCATGAGGACACAACTACTCTGGCTGGCAGCGGAGCGTGGCATTGTGGCACCACCTTAGCCAGGCATGTGATATGCAGGCATTATGAAGTTGGCACCGAGATTTTGTTTGTTTTTTTGAGACAAGGTCAGTGACAGAGATCTTCCTGTCTTTGGCTCTCAGTTGCTGGGATTAAAGACACGTCATCACACCTGGCAAGTACTGAGATTTTTGAGGAACGTCTAGGAGGCCAGATGGTGTGGAACAGTGGCGGGTTCCTTGCAGAGAGCCCGTGGCAGTCGCGGTGCATGAAGCTGTGAGGGTGGAGCCTAAAGAGGCCCGGGAAGCTGCAGGCCTGAGTGCAGCTAGGCCAAGAGAAGAGACGTGTGTTGTGGTGATATTTCATTTGTATTTTAATAAATAAAAATTGCCTGAATGTATGTTCCTGGCTGCTCAGCCCCGAAATAATCACACAGAAACTACTAATTAAATCACTGCTTGGCCCATTAGCTCTAGCTTCTTATTGGCTGCCTCTTACAATCTTACTTTAACCTGTTTCTATTAATCTGTATATCACCACAAGGCTGTGGCTTACTGGGTAAAGTTCCGGTGTCTGTCTCCAGCGGGGCTACATGGCTTCTCCTGTCTCTGCCTTCTTTTTTTTCCAGGATTCTGTTTAGTTTTCCCCGCCTAGTTCTCTACTCTGCCCTATCAACAGGCCAAGGCAGTTCTTTATTAATCAATGGTATTCAGAGCATACAGAGGGGAATCCCACATCACCTGAAGACCAGAACATAAAACTGCAACACTAGATAGCCATAGAGGCTGGGCAGTGGTGGTGCACACCCTTAATACCAGCACTAGAGAGGAATGCAAGGCAGGTGAAACAGGAACTTACTCTCTTTCAGTCTGAAGATTTCATAGTGGTAAGAGCTATCTAGTGGCTTGGCTGCTTTGCTTTTTTGATCTTTAGGTTAAACCTCAATATCTGTCTCTGGGTTTTTATGATTTGTGTTCCAATGTGGGCTGCCAGTGGCAAGTTTGAAGGTTATACCCAGATACCATTGCTTCGGTCACTCTGTCGTATGGTCTGTCATTGTGTGAGGTGTTGTCTCCCATCATTGCTTACGCTGCTGTGCTGGCCTGTTCAAGGATGTGGAGCCAGCGACACTCACTTGAGTGTCCGAAACCATGAACCAAAAGCCTCTTCTTTAGATTGTTTATGTCAGGCATTTTGATCACAATAATTTACACCAGACACTACTTGACCAGGTCTTATATACAGGGAAATTTTTGTATCAAACACCTTCTTTACCACATGTAACCTTCAAGTGGCTCTGCTTTGGTGATTGGACCTCATATAAAGAACGTTTATTGCAGGACTTCATGTAGGATCTTAGTTATCAAGACAGTGCAGGCAAGAGGAAGCCCAGACCTGTGTTCCTAAATAGTCATCCATTGATTCTGTTAGAGGGAGCAATGCAAATCACTGAAGGAAACTGTAATCTTCTAAGTGATTATAATTCGGGCTGAAGAAGTAGGGCAGGAGTCCAGAGAAATTATTGCTATTGCAGAGGACCAGGGTTTGGTTCTTGGCATCACACGGTAGCTCATAACCATCTCTAACTCCTGTTCCAGTGACAGGCATGCTGGTAGTACACACAAATACAGTCAGGCAAAATATTACTAGGTAAAACAAACAACTAAAAATTTTTTTAATAATTGGAACTGGTAGAAGAACTGGGTAATTATGAGCAAGGGCTCCACCAAAAAGACACATTCAATTAAAACTGAGCTCATGTCTGAGCATAAAATAAACCTTCCCACCCTGTAGGAGAAAGCACAGGAGAAGGTCACTGTTGGGCTGAGGTGGGAAAAGCTTAAAAAAAGTTGAACCATGAAAACACCATATGCCAAAATGTAAGTTTTGAACTGGGAATGCCAGAAACAGAGGGCCTGCCCAGCACACAGGCTGTGGGTTTGTTCTCCAGCACTGAAAAGAGAAAAGCCAATCAATCAGTTAAACAAACAAAAAACCCCCAAAGTTCTTTTTATAAAAATTTTGTTTCCTAAGACACCACTATGTCCTTAAAACTGGAAGAAGCAAGCCACAGGCTGGGGGCAGTTGGTCAGAAAAAGTGTCTGAGGCCTAATGGTTTCCATATATAAAGGACCTTTTAAAATGTATAGAATAAGCCGCACAATTAAAAACTGGCCATACCATATAAAATACGCTTATGTTTATAAATACAATAATTAAAATTTTAAAAGATTTTCATACAGTGTGGTTTAATAATATATCAATTTTAAGTAGGGAAATGATGCATTCTGACAATTTACACAAATGAATATTTTCTGTTCCCTGTAACTCCCACTACAAGACCAATATATCATTAGCTCATAACTTTAATTAAAAATAATTGAAAGCCTTAAATACTTTATACACAGACAATGGATACAAATACAAATAGCCTAATAGTACAAATGATAAATTGTTCATAAGAGAAATGTATATTAAAACCACAGTAGGATTCTCTTAGTGCCAACGTTGATGGAACTTGGAACAGCTATGAAGTGATGAGCTGCGGGCCTTGTTCCTGCCGCCCTGCTCCCGGTCACCGGCTAGCTTATACCCCGAAATAACAACACACAAATTGTATTCTTTTAAATACTGCCTGGCCCATTATTTTCAGCCTCTTACTCACATCTTGACTAACCCATATCGAATAATTTGTGTAACACCATGAATGGTGTCTTACCCGGAAAGATTCAGCATGTCTGACCTGGTTGCTGGCTTCATCACATCTCGCTCACTGAGGAGAGTCATGGCAGTCTCACTTAGGAGAGGAGTGGCATCTCACTGAGCCATCGACCTCACTTCCTTTTTCCTGTTCTGTCTACTCCGCCCACCTAAATGTTGGCCAATCAAATGGGTCAGGCAGTTTCTTTATTAGCCAATGGGAATCCTCCATCACAGCTAGGACCCTCATTGACAGTTTTCTCTTCTGAAGACTATTGAATTGATATTTTCCAGCTGGAAAAACAAGCTGACTGTTTCTTATAAAATTCAACATACACTTATAGGACCAAATAATCCTATTTCCAGGCGTTTACCTAATAGAAGTGGAAATCCTTTATTTATAATGATCTCTAAATAGAAACGTGTGATGAATACTCAAAAATACAAGTAACTAGAAAAGCAATTTAGAATGTATTTGTGAAATGAGGCATTCATGAACAACAAACGGATGAGTTATGCAATGTCATAGCTGTATCTCCAGAACATGTTGAGTAGAAGTAAGATGTTTCGGGGTGATGGGACAGCTCAGTGGGTATGAAGGTGCTTGCTGGCCACCCTGATCCTGAGACTCACGTGTGAAGGGAAATCGACGCTTGCAAGTTGCTCTCTCATCTCTGCATATAAGTGGTAGCATGCACACGTGTGCACACACACTACTGCTGTGAAGAGACACCGTGACTAAGGCAATTTATAAAAGAATACTTTTACTGGGATTCACGGTTCCAGAGGGGTTAGAGTTCATGACCATCATGCTGGGGAGCACAGCAGCAGGCAGGCAGGGAGCACGGCAGCAGGCAGGCATGGTACTGGAGCAGTAGCTGTGAGCTTACAACCTGATCTGTGTGTTGGAGGCAGAGAGAGAGAGAGAGAGAGAGAGAGAGAGAGAGAGAGAGAGAGAGAGAGAGAGAGAGAGCTAACTGGGATTGAGTGGGCTTTAAAAACCTCAAAGCCCACCCTCAGTGACAAACCTCCTCCAGAAAGGCCATACCTCCGAATTCTTTCCAAACAGTTCTGTCAACTGGGGACCAAGTATTCAAATATATGAGCCTATAGGAGCCATTCTCATTTTAAAAAATAGTATTTTTTAAAAGCAATAAGATGCTAAAGATGCAGCATGACAAATTTGTGAGGGTGAGGGGCAGAGGAACGTGAGGGATGGGTTTATTTTCATGTATAGTTCTACAGCATAGCCCATGAATGAGGGAAGTCAGGGCATGAACTCAAACAGGGCGAAAACCTCGAGGCAGGAGTTGATGCAGAGGCCATGGAGGAGTGCTGCTTACTGGCTTGCTCTCCACACCTTGCCTAATCTCCTTTCTTATAGTACCTAGGAGCACCTGCCCAGGGATGGCACCACCCAGAGTGAACTGATTCCCCCCCCACCCATCAATCACCAATCAAGGAAATGCAGCAGAGGCTTTCCCAAAGGACAATCTGGTGAGTACATTTTCTTAACTGGAAAATAGCACTAGCTGGTGGATTGACAGAACTTATACAGGCTTTTATAACTAGTCAGAACCAACACCTAGTAATTTAGATCAGGTCAGTGGCAGACCAATGGAGAGGTTTTATTAGGAAGTACAAATGAAAGTTTGAAATTGTGGAAATATGGAATTTTAAAAATTTGCACCAGTGTGCTGTTTGAATGCTGAATATGCTTTAACATGTGTGGAGTTTATTGTTTATAAGTAATACCCAAAAAGATGATATGAGAAACTTCATATTTCTTAGACCTATCTACTGAGAAAACTTAATAATCACCTTTACTGCTGGCACCCCTGACTTTCTGATTTCAATTTGCAAAATAATTTATTTCCGTTCTTCAACATGAGATTGCCCCTCTTAGCTACAAAGCACTAAGGATGCTTGGATCATATTAACAACTCAGGAGCCGTAATAAGCCATTTCTCACTGGCAAAGTCGAGGTAAATTTATCATTAAGAATGAATGAACCCTACCAGAGATGCATAAATCCATAAGTTCACACACACACATGCACACATGCTCATGCGTGCACACTCTCATACACACATGCTCATGCACACGTGCACACACGCATGCACACACATATACACATGCACATGTACACCCACACATGCACATACACACAAGCACACACATACGCACACATGCACATACTCATACACATGCACACATGCACATGCACACACATACGCCTACCAACATTAAATCCTTCAGAAGAATACTAAGGTTTGAAAACATCACCTGTTGGGGCTAGAGAAACAATTCGGTGGTTAAAAGTGTTCAGATCCTGGCATCCATGTGGCAGCTCATAACTTCCCGCAATTCATTTTCAGAGAATCCAATGTCCTCTTTTGACCTCGCATTCCCGCACAACTGTGCTTCACATGCATGCAGCAAGGCACATGTATAGACATAAAATAAAATAACTCCTTTTCAAAATTAGATTTTAAATTTAAATTTAAAACTTGTTATTCCTGCTTTTACTAAGCAAAATATTTCAAGAATTGATGTGAAAATTTTGTTTTCAAAGAAAAATTCCAAAATCAGGCTACTTAGGTGGTTGAAGCATGGGAGTCACGAGTTTGAGGTCAGTCTAGGTGGCTTATCCCCAAGGGTACCACTCAGGGTGAATGCTCGCCTGCCTAATCTGTGAGGGGCTCTGAATGAGAAAACTTAAATTAGAAAATGTTAGGACTGAGGATGGAGCTTTCTCAATACAATACTTGCCCAGTGTGAACAGAGGCCTGGGCTCCAGCCCCAGGACCACCTTGACCTGAGTGTGGTAATGCCTGCCTGTGATCCCAACACTCTAGAGGCAGAGACAGGAGGAACAGAAACTGAAGTTTATCTTTGGCTGTGCAGTGAGTTCAAAGTCATCTTGGGGTATATGAGACCCTACCTTAAAAAAAAAAAAAAGCGCTAGTATATCATCCTGAAAATTCCTGGATCTAAGCACCATACATTCCATGTTGGTGGTGCGAGGAAGCCACGTGGACCTTATGTGCCTTCTGTGGAGAAGCACATGGCCCTGTCATTGTGTCGTCATTTTACAGAGAAAAAGAAAACTGAGGCTAATCAAACTTTCTTTTTAAGAAAAATAACCAATTTAAATCTTATGTGTATTGGTGTGTTGCCTACGTGAATGTCTGTGCATGGCATGCATGCCTGCTGCCTGCAGAGGCCAGACGAGGTCATCAAATTCTCTGGAACTGGAGTTACATCTGGTTGTGACCTGCCACATAGGTGCTGGGACTTTACCCAGGCTCCTCTGGAAGAGCAGCTAGTGCTCTTAACTGCTGAGTCATCTCTCCAAGCCCTAATCAAATTTTCTGAAGCTACCTCACACTCATAAGAAAATAAGGATCATAGAAATGTGTTCAGTGACCTCATAGGATACAGTCAAGAGAATACAGAGAGGAAGAAATGATAAAAATCTGAACAATCCAAGTCACTTTGTCAAAAATTGCAAAGAGGAGAAATTCAACCAACCAACCAAACAAAAAAATAATAAAAATAAAACAGAAGATGAATCTACATTTAATAGAAATCATCATGATCAAGAATATGAACACACTGAGCTAATGTTAGCTTGTTCATTGCTGACAACAGGCTAGAGTAAGGTAGCTTCACAAGAAAAGATGTGTTTTTGACCTTGGTTTAAGAGTTTGAGTTAGTGACGAGTGAACAGAGGAAATCAGCTCAGGGCATGGTGCCTGGGAAGCAGAGAATCCTACCTGACTATAGTGTAAAAGCAGTTCCTATCACCAGCAAGGGAATCTCTAGTAATTACATGAACTCATGGAGATTAAACAGCATGCTACCCAATAATGAATGGATCAAAGAAGAAATCAAGAAAGGAATAAAACAGTTTCTAAAATTAAATGAAATTTAAAAATGAAATGAAAATAAAATGAAATAAAACACACACATACATACACACACACACCAAACAACTGGGACTTATTAAAAGAACTTCTAAATTTATAATTCTAATCTATAATGCTATAATTTATAATTCTAAATGCCAGCATTAAAAAGAAATCAGAAAAAGGGCTGACGTATGGCTCAGTGGGTCAGAGCACTGTCCACTCTTGCAGAGGACTCAGGTTTCATTCCCAGCACTCACGAGGCAGCTCACACCTGTCTCCAGCTCCAGTTCCAGGGGAGCTGGTGCCTTCTTCTGGTCTCCTCTAGCACTAATGAACAGGGCACACTCATATATAAGCATGTGAAACATTTGTGCCCACAAAATAAAAATACATAGAATTTGTTTTAAAAATCAGAAAGAACACAAATGACTTAATAGTGACTTCAAGAATTTGGAAGAGCCGTGAACAAACTAAATCCAAATTCAGTAGATAGGAAGAAATAATAAAAATCAGGATAAAAATTAATGAAATAGAAACAAAAGCCAATACAAAGAAGCAACAAAACCAAGAGCTGTTTCTTTGAGAAGATATGATCAACAGACTCTTAGTCCAATTAGCCAAAAGAAAGACAGAAGAGATTCAAGTGAACAAAATTGGAGACAAACAGGAAAATATTAAAACATGTGTGCGCACGCATGCGTACACACACACACACATACACCCCAAAATATTATAAAGGGAATATGTTAAAAAGCTGTGTTCTATTAAGGAAAATCTAAAATAAAGGGTTGAATTTCTAGGTTTTAATCAGAACCACCAAAGTTAAAATGAGATCAACAATTTAAACAGATCCACATCAAATAAAGGTATTGAAACAATTAAAAACCTCCCAAGTACAGAATCTCTGGTTCAGATGGAGTCATAGCATAATTCTACCAGACTTTCAAAGAAGATCTATAAAAAACACTTACCAAATTATTAAAAAGAAAGGGAAGAAGGAAGGAAGGGAGGAAGGAAGGAAGGAAGGAAGGAAGGAAGGAAGGAAGGAAGGAAGGAAGGAAAATTTCCAAAATTCTTTGTGGTTTTTCTGTCAGTTTAGCAGCTGCACACGAAGCCAATGACATTTTAATTATCATCTGCAGCCCCACAGTCCCACAGTCAAGACGCCACCGGCCACTGAGGCCTGAAGGGACTTCCGGTCCCGTCACTCTGGCTCTGCTGCAGCAGCGCACTGTGTAGGTTTGAACTAAGTGCCTGTCCAACAAAGGACAGGAGGTCAGATGTGAGGGCGAAAAACGACCAGCTGACCTTGCTGTTTGACTCAGACCTACCCAGCAGGAGCTGCGTCTCTTCACTCATCCCTAAACCAAAAGGAAAGCAAACTCAAGTCCCAGCCCTTTCCTTCTTGTGCGTTTTCGCTGGCTTCTCTAAGGTCAATTCTGGTAAGCTAGTCACTAGCTCCACCCCCTAATTCAAAGTAAACTTTATTTAATAGTCTCTGAGTGTCACAGTGCGATCAAAGTTTCCACAGCAACCCTTCTAAGAAGCTACTGGTACTCTTCCACCCCTATTTTGTTTTTTGATTTTTTTTTTTTTCAAACATGATAGAATTTTGACCTCATAGCAAGACAAAACAACAGCCTACAGAATGGGAAAAGATCATCACCAACCCAACATCAGACAGAGGTCTGATCTCCAAAATATATAAAGAACTCAAAAGAAGAAATAATCCGATAAAAAATGGAGTACAGATCTAAACAGAGAACTCTCAACAGAGGAATCTCAAATGGCTGAAAAGACACTTAAAGAATGAAATGTTCCATCCTTAGCCATCAGAGAAATGCAAATCAAAACAACTCTGAGATATCATCTTACACCTATAAGAATGGCCAAGATACATAGATACATAGATCTAATCTATACGGAAAGTAGAAAAAGACAAGATCTCCTGACTAAATTGGGAGCATGGGGACCTTGGGAGAGGGTTGAAGGGGAAGGGAGAGGTAGGAAGGGAGCTGAGAAAAATGTAGAGCTCAATAAAAATAATAATAAAATAATGAAAAAAATGTTTTGTCACACAACAGTACTTACTGGGTTTTATAAATGTAAAATTCTGCGTATTCTTTGTAATTAGTAAGCATACTGTGAGGAGCCATTTTGAAGGTCAATTATATATATATTTTTCTGTTCTTGACCCTGATATAGAATTTTCTGAGTGATAAGTGATTCCAATCAGGATGAAATACGTATGCTGAGACAATCTGGGTAACCTTGTGCTCTGCAGAAGGGACCTGAGACCTGTGCTCCAACTCCTCAACCCAGCTGGGGGTGAGCAGGGCCACCACCCTCCAAAGAACGTTGAATCACGTTATTTGGGTCGCACCACAACCAGCTATGGAATGTTGAAGGTTATGTCTAGGGCAACCTCCGACTCAGTCATCACTTGTGAGGCTTGTCTCCGAAGGGTTCACTGTGCGGTTAAGGCCTGGTATATTACAGTGACTAGGACAATCTGTCTGATTTTTGACGTCCTGGGTCTTTAGCCAGTTACTTTGCCCTAGAGGGACTTTTCTAAGGAAGTTGTCCGAAAACTCCATGGGGTTTCCTACAGTGGACCCTGGTGAACTGCCAGCCCTTGATTGATTATTCACCCATCAGTTCCTGACGCCGCCCACTCAATTGGCTTCCTACTCGGACTGACCCTGATACCCTGAATCAACTGTGTTTATGAAGAAAAGCTCTTCATCCTGTGACCGGATAGGTTTCTGATCTTGAACAAAGTTGTGGATTTTACATTTACTGGAATAAGTGGTTCTCCAGACATCGGGGTCCAGCACCCAGCACAGGCAATCCAGGCAGTGATTCCATGTGGCAGCCGGGGCAGTGTGGGATGGAATGAAGCCTAAAGCTTCCAGACAATGTAGAAAAAGGAAGCACTGGGATAAAGAGGGCACGGAGACAGAGTCCGAAGTTTTGAGACACGGTCGAAAGTTGAAACGCCAGGATGAGGTTAAAACGGATTGGGAGTGTGAAGAGCCCAGGGAGGCGTGGAAGAGGCTAGCTTCAAAGTGAACAGCCAGTCAAAGAGCAGCTACAGAAACCCTGGGAAGAGAGGCCAAGACAACTAAAGATCCTAGGGTTGGCCCTTGGGACCATCTGATGGTGGCAAGGGTCGTAAGCAGCCCTATTGGGTCATGGAGGCATTTTCCCTAGACCACCATAGGGTAAAGTTAGCACCTTCGACACAATGATGACACGATCTCTGACCCACCCAGGGCTCGCATGGCACTTACGGATAGTTTAAAGGTTGTACAGAAGAGCACAGTCGTATATCCAGAACAACTAAATGTGATCTTAAATAATCTACCCTTGCTGTCAAAAGAGAATGTCTGTTACCAGACAAAATAGTAAAGATGTCTCTAGAGAAATATTTGTTGTGATCTGGCTGCACCCAGGTGGCTTGGCCACCCTCAGTCCCCCAGACCAACAGCTGAACTTCCTAGTATCCTGTATTTGACAAGGATGTTGTGTTCTTTCTGGTGTGTGGTTGTTCTTCCGTACACGATGCCCTGACTTTGACCTCAGGTTCCGGCTGCTCAGCAAGCCGCTCTGTAGGGCTAAATCCAGGAGCGTATTGGGGAAGGTAACAAATGCTTATGTGGTTTTATTTTTCATTCCCAGAGATGCTCTGAGAGACACCCTCTGAAAGACTGGCCAGTATAAAGAGGAGGCGGGAGGGTGAATTGAGGGCCTCAAAAGGCAACTGAAACACTTAAAACAGCAGGACATGGAAGTTAAAGGAAAACGGCCTCTGATTTTGTTTGCACCATATCCGATGCAAGCCTCTGGTTCCTTGCAGGGGGAGGGTTAAATGTTCCCGACTGGGAACAAGTTTTAAGTTAGATTTACAAAGAGAGTTACAGAAACAGGGGCCAGAGCACTTGCCTATGGCAACATTCTCCTTATGGAGACTGGTAAAGGACACACTGCTAACGGAGAAAGTGAAAAGTACAAAATCAGCTTAAGGAGGTTAGCAAGGCTTTTACTGGGATGCAAGAAAAAAAAAAACCCTAAACGCTCGGTGGGCCTAAAAGATAAGAACATAAAAGAGGTTATGGTTAGCCAGATTCATAATGAAGAGAGCTCAAACAGCAAGAGCTCAGGGGGAAAGGAATCTGAGGAGGAGCAATTAGAGAAGGAGATCGAGGAGCTGTGGCACAAATTGTGTCACTGCCAAGTCCACCAAAAACCAACCCGCAAAATCAGCTCGAGATCGGGAGCCAGTCCGAGAGCAAGCGTGGCCCTCTGCACCTCCCGCCTATGAGGAAGCGTATGAGAAATTTTATGAGGAAGATACACATCAGTCTAAAGGAGTTATTTCTTGGCGGCCATGTGGGCCAACTGGGGTTCAGGCTTACCCTGTCATTGAGACACCTAATCCCAATAACCCCAGGCAGGTCGTCGACAACATGTACCTTTGATTTTTAAGGAATTGAAGCAGCTGAAGGAAGCTGTTGTCTCTTATGGACCATTAGCTCCTTTTACTGTCTCCATGTTTAAATCATGTGTCTCTCAATTTAATACCTAGTGACTGGCAACAGCTCTGGCGTGCTGTCCTATCAGGTGGAGATTATTTGTTATGGAGGGGAGAATATCAAGAAAAATACATACAGACTGCCTGCCTTAATTCCCAGGCTGGTTTCCCTCAAAAAAAAAAAAAAAAAAAATGGATATGCTGACTGGGCCTGGAGCTTATGCCGGCCTTGGGGCACAAATCGGGTATGATCCTGGGGTTTATGCCCAGATTGCAGCTGCTGCTGTCCAGGCCTGGAAGGCATTACCTAATAAGACAGCAGGAGATCGGTTATCCCAGGTATTGCAGGGACCCTCCGAGCCCTTCCAGGACTTTGCTTCCCAGCTATTACAACTAACTGGTAAACTCTTTGGAGATGCCAATCATGCAATGCCCATAGTAAGACAATTAGCATTTGAAAATGCAAATAAATATTGCAAGGAGGCCACATGGCCCCATAAGAATAAATCCTGAATGACTATATTCGCATTTGCAGAGTCATTGATGGGGCATATCACTCTGGACAGGTTATGGCGGCTGCTCTCCTGAAGGGCCAGGGCTGGACAGATGGAGGGAGGAACAGGAACTGTTTCCAGTGCGGTCAGCCAGGACACTTCTGCAAGAATTGTCCCCGTAACAATGAAGGAGGGGCCATTAGCCCAGGGCTATATCCAAGATGCAAAAAGGGTTACCATTGGAGAAATGATTGAGGATCCAAGACAGACATTGAGGGGAGACCTTTGCCACAGGGAAACTGGAAGCAGGCCTCATTGCAGGGCCCCAAAACCCAGGTGTACAGAGCTGTGAAGCCTACCACAGACTGTGGTCATATTCAATTTGGCCCGCAATCCCTTTCTGTTGTGGACCTAGCTCGAGGAACACCGAGGAGTGCAGGTTGGACCTCTGTGCCTCCACTCGAGCTGTCTCAACTCCACAAACGGGGGTACAAGTCTTGCCTACAGGAGTCTATGATCCGTTGCCTGAGGGAACCATGGGACTCGTTTTAGGCCATAGTAGTACACTTCTTAAAGGGATCTGCATTCTTCCAGGGGTAATAGATGCAGACAATAAAGGGGAAATAAAAATTCTCACCACAGTGGAGCGGGGAGTGTTAGTGATTCCACAAGGGGACAGGATTGCTCAGCTTGTCTTATTACCCCAGGTTTCGACAAATAATCCCTTTCTTAAAGGGCACAGGGGAAATCAAGGCTTTGGCTCAATAGGAACCTGTGTGTTTTGGGTAGCCATCCTGCAAGACAGGCTCCAGTTAAAACTTAACATGGAGGGGAAAACCGTTTTAGGCATCCTAGATACGGGTGCGGATGCCTCGGTCCTGTCCTGCAAACATTGGCCCAAGCATTGGGCTCTGCTAGTCTTCAAGGCATAGATCAACCTTCCCCTCAAAACAGCGCCAAGATACTAAAATGGCAGGATAATGAGGGACATGAAGGTTTCTTTCAGCCTTTTGTTTTATAGCAGCTCCCACTAATTTATGGGGGAGGGATAGGTTACAGGAAATGAGGGCTGTGTTAACCACTCAACCAAGGAGAGAGGATAACAATACAGGGGCAGAGAAGCTGCTTCTGAGTTAGTGACATCAATGGGATGGATCCCTGGCCAGGGATTAGGCCGTCATCATCAAGGCAGACCTTGAGTGCTCCAGGTTACAGACCAAGTAATTCATATGCTGGGTGACTGGCGAGGTTTTGGACATTTTTAGTTAGGGCCATTGTTAAACCACCACAACCCATTCCCATCACTTGGTATTACAATCAGCTAATATGGGTGGAACAATGGCCCATTACTTCAGAAAAGTTGCAGGCCACTCACCTTCTTGTACAGAAACAACTTGCTGCCTGTCAGGCATATACACCCATCCACCTCACCCTGGAATATCCCTATATTTGTAATTAAGAAGAAATCTGGGAAGTAGCAATTGCTACAGGACTTTAGGGATGTTAATGCTGTTATGCAGCCTGTGGGGGCCTTGCAGCCTGGATTGCCTAGTCCAGTGGCCATCCCCCGGAATTGGGAACTGTTAGTCATAGAGTTAAAAGATTGCTTTTTCACAATTCCTTTACACCCTGATGATTGTTACCGCTTTGCATTTAGCCTACTATTCACCAATTTTAAGGAGCCTGCATAGCATTTTCATTGGATTATCTTGCCCTAGGGTATGACCAACAGCCCAACTATATGTCAAATGTACGCATCTCTTGCCCTAAAGCCTGTTAGGAGGCAATTTCCTCAGTTATATATTATATAAGGACGTCAGGATTAACACATATACCCCAATCTACCCTCACCTTCTGAGGGCAACCTCTCAGCGTTCCCTAGTTCCTGATATCTCAGCTGGCACCTCCGATTGCCGAAATCTCAGTGGAGACCTCCAATTGCAGCGCACTGTGCCCCCGTGTCTGGTGCGCTGGTACCCAGTTCCCAAGATTCAGGCAAGGGGCAGGAGGTTAAAATACACAAACACACACAGACAGACAGACAGACAGCAACACGGGTCATCCTTGAAGTCCCCAAGAATGCCCCCTTTATTGTGTTCAGGGGCAGATTATATAGAGATAGCCATGCCCCAGCCAAACCCACCAGAAACCACTCGCCTGTCATCAGGAACTCCTGAAGGTCTCCTGCTCAGAGCAGCTGTAGGCACTCAGATCAGGGGATTACAAGAAATTCAGGATCTGGGGTCTCACTGCTCCCAACAATGCTGGATTTAGTTTATGAGTTTTTTGTCTTCTTGTCCCCCCTCCCATGATTGTTTGTTTCATTAATCATTTGCAAACCTTGGCAGCTGTCATTTTCTCATAATCAGAATCTGTTGGCTGGAATTGCAGCCTTCCTCAAGACAGTTTGCCCTTCTCTTCCATCGTGGCCCCTCAGGTGTGTATGCATCCCGTGGCCTTCTCCACATTCTCCCTACCTCACCCCACCTTCTTCTCCACTATCTCCCCAGTCTGAGCCTACTTGCCTTCTCAGTCTACTTAGCCATCTCCTGAGTCTTGTTCCTTTCCTGGGCCTTCTCTTGGCTTTCTATCCTCAGCGGCATGCTCACCCTCAATGGTGTGTTCGCATGCTTGCATCCTGACCTAGAGGTCTGCCTACAGAGCTTTCCCAATTCTGCACACGCTTCTGCATCAACTAAGTGGGTATCTGTGCACTGTCCCTTGATGCTCTGCAACAGAAACGTCGCAAAGTTCTCCTCTAGCTCCTGTACTTCCAGTCGCACCAGCAGAGGCTAAGCCATGTGCCTTTAGCAATAAGGCTGTATCTGATTCCTCCTGAGATGGTCTAGGGTCAGAGAAATCACTCAGCAGAGGAAAGTCTTTTCTGATAGGTCCGAGGACCTCAGTTTGAAGGCTGTAACCTACAGGGTAGAAGGAGAGAACCGGCTTTCTGAGAGCCACACATATACACCATAATAAAAGAATTACATAGTCTAGATTAGATAAAAATTACATGCGTCAGATGAAGTCTTTCAAACCCCATGGCCACTTTCAAGTGACTTAGCATTAAGGAAAAAGATATGCCTAAACAAGGTGTAACCTGCTGGACCCTTTCCAAAAAGACTCGGATTTGATGTGGTTAAACCAGCCAATGAGTCCTACTTTACCAAATACTGTCCAGCTGAGGATTATTTCTGCCTGGATATCTAGTATGCATGACTGCTTCTGTATATGACATAGGGGCAGGTAACAGTGGGAATATTTCTGTTCTCTATGGAATATGTATAGGAATATGTTTGCCTTCTATAAGGGAGGTGGGCACTCAGCTGCCAGATGATGAAGACAATTATCTTTACATCTACACCAGGCAACTCTTGGGCAGCATGGATGGGGTAGAGGGGGGGGGGGGGTGCTGCAGCAGCCTTGGCTCAGGGCTGTGAGCTACAGAAGCCAGCTCAGGAGGGTCCCTGCGTCCCTCAGCTCCACCCCGATTTCTAGCGCACTGAAGCACTTGGCCTGCGTTGAGTCGAACCTTGGGCTGTTTCAGCATGTTCCAAAGAGAAACAATCAAGTTAGCACATTCCAGCACAGCTCCAGATTGAAGATAATGAACACTAATCTTCCTAATGAATTCATTAGTCAGTCACATAGTCCTAAAAGCGGTTTGTACTCTTGGACCATAAATTAACTTCTGGTTAGACATTAACTTTTTCAGTCTTCTCTCAGTACCTCTCCCAGTAGCCCTGACGGGATTAACAGCTCTTCGGGCTTCTGTAAGATCTTGCCTTTCTTTCGCTTAATTACGCTGATGCAAAGTTTTTCACAGAACATTGTCATCATAGTGTTAAAAAACAAAGTAATGTTTAATCTGACTTCCGTGAGCACATTTCCTGGGGGGAGTGGTATAGACAGTCCTTGGGGAGCTTGTAGTCTTAGGGGTACACAGCTAGTTCCCAGGTTGTCCTTATAGAGAGCTACCGTCATCCTCATGGTACTTCTTCCAGTGTGGGCTCCCTCCTGGCGCTGGTCAACAATCTCAGCACCCTCTGCGGCTGTCCTTTCTGACTGTCCCAACATTTGCTCTTAAAACGTGTTTCATTATTTTCTATATGGGGAAATTTCCAGTCTCACTATTCACAATGGAGTCATTGCTCTGCATTCTCTTTTGGCATGGCTCTGTGTGCCAGGGTCTCGTGGCAAATGTGCCCTTTCTAACCTCCACTCATCTCCCTCAGCCCTGTCTTATTTTCCTCTGCCCTCTCCCTTGTGCTAGTGGCCCAGCTGAGAGCATTTCTGTCTGTCTCTTCCCTCTGAATACTGCGAATGTGGTCAGATTGTCCACCTCAACTACACACCACCCCCATCTCAGTTCCTAATCCCTTCTCTTCAAGCTACTATATGCTATAACACCTGTATATATCATATTTCTCAATAGCTAATTAAAATTCCATTGTGGGCATATGCCATATTTAAACTCAAGGGTTTTTGTTGCTTTGTTTGCTTCTGTTTTGTTGTTGCTGTTTTTTGTTTGTTTGGTTGGTTTGTCTTGTTGTATTTCTGGTAAGGACACATGTACAGGGTATTACATTAAAGACGAAAACGTCAGCTGGGCATGGGAGGTAGAGGGGAGAGATTAACTAGTCCAAAGCCAATTTTAAAACAAGTTCAAAACCAGTGTGGGTTGCATGAGATAGTGTCTCAGAAAATCAAAAGCAAAGCAAATGTCTGTAAAAGTGAGATGAACACAATTTTAGGTCATTAGTGGTATCTTGTTAATGGAACTGCCATAATTATTAGTTTTAAATATAAAATAAAATTATTTTATCTAGAAACTATTTTAGTATATATATATATATATATATATATATATATATATATATATACATTTTTCTATCCCTTTGCTACTTATGAAATTTTCAAAAACATTCCAAGTTTTCCCCTTAAAAAAATTAAACTAATAGTTTTCTGGTAACATTCTACATTGTTTTTGGAGACCTCAATCCTTCTTGGCTAACCACTTTTAGGGAGTGGGTGGTTTGAATAAGAATGGCCCCCATAGGCTCAAACATTTGAATGCTGAGTCACCAGGGAGTGGAACTGTTTGAAGGGATTAGACAGATTAGGGAGTGTGGCCTTGTAGGAGAAGGGTTTCAAAAACCCAGACCAGGGCCACTCTTTTCCCGCTGCCTGCTGATCCATGTATAGAACTCTCCGCTCCCTTTTCAGAACCAGGCCAGCCTGTGTGCTGCTGTGCTTTCTGACATTTTGATAATGGACTTAACTTTGAAACTGTAAGTAAACTGAGAGATGGGGATCTTGCTTCAGCCTTCTCAGTGTGGGCATCCAGTTGTCCTAGCACTGTTTGTGCAGAGGCCACCTTTTCCCCAATGTGTATTTTGGTATCTTTGTTAAAAACAAAACAAAACACCAAAAAAAAAAAAAAAAATAAGAGGCTGTACCTACATAGGTTTATACTTGGATCACATTATCATGAGCTTGCTTTAACTATATCATCAAGATAAGATAGTATTTTGATATTTAAAGACAAAATTAAAAAAAAAAATACTTTCTTCCACCAGGCTTGGTGGCATATACCTATAATCCAGGAGAAAGAGGCAGGCAGACAGTGAGTTTCAGGCTAGTCTGGGCTACAAAGGGGGATCTTATCAAGAAACAAACAAAAAGCTCGTTCTTCCCTTTCTCCTTGGGATTCCTATTTGTGACCAGGGCTGCTCAGCAGAGTGTTTATACAACCGTACCCATAAACAATCTGGAACTTTTCAAAGGAAGACAATGGATTAATTGAGGGTCGACTAAGAATCTAGTCCTTGTTTTAAAGATGTTATGCACACAGTTCAGTCGCAGAAATTATTTAACCAATTTTGTTCATGAATTCTATTGTGCGGTGTTGAATGGCTAATTTATAATTGCATTCATTTGTGAAAGAATTGAGTAATGAAGAGGGAGGAAATGGGGCGCAGATTCATCGCCCACTGAAGTATGTTCTCTGCTAATGAAGGGGACACCTCATTTTCACACTCCACAGGCTGGGAAGCACATATGGGTCCCTGAATCTCCACTGCTCAGTGACGTTCAGGCAACTCAACGGACTCACTGATGAACGCGAAAAACTTGATCATGTGCTAAATGTTTTCTAGCGTTAATCAGTGGTTTAAAAGGGCCCTGTAGTTTTCTGGGCTGAAAAGCCAGTTGCAGAGTGGGTTAGGAAGGTTCCCGCGCTTTCTGGTAGTGTCTCCTGGCACTTGTGGAGGAAAAACTGGGCCCAAGTCATCAGTTGTTTTCAGAGGTTCTGTCTCCCTGCACTACTTGGCTGTATTAGATGTTAAGGTGGAAAGTAAACAGAAGAAAGCCAGGGACTCCTGTCAAGGTCAAATCTAGGAAAGTTAGGAAGCCTTTAGCCAGCTGGGGAGAGGCTGCAGAGTGTCATTCATCCATTCTTGTTGTCATTTAACCTATCAGTTCATGAACAGTCACCAAGCACCAAGAACATACGAACATACTAGACAAGCCTGTCATCATGTGTCGTCATACTAGAGCTCGAGAGGCTGAGGCAGAAAGGTTGCCGTGGCTTCAAGAATAGCCAGGTGTGTGTGTGTGTGTGTGTGTATATATATATATATATATGTTTTCTTTCCTAATGCTGCGCTAAAATAAAAATTAAATCCGAGGGTCAGTGAGGCAGCTGAGCAGCTGAAAGCACCTCCACACAACCCTGATGGTCTGGGTTTGACCCCCAGAACTCCAGCTAAAGGAGACAACTGTCTGCCAAAAGGTGACCTCCACATGTGCGCTGTGGTGCACAGGTTTGCACACACGTGTGTGCAAACACACATACACATGCTGATAAGTTAAAGACAATTCGAAGATGCGATATACCAAAGTAGTCCTATACATGACTGCAAATCCATAGCCACCACCTCAGCAAGGATTCACAGCATCACCTGCTAGTATTTCCCCATCATTCTCTTCCCTAGGGATTTAAGAACATTCAGAGATCACCTGTTTTGTGGATAGGCTGCTTCCTATCAGAGACAGGAACCTTCCACAGGTGCCACCTCTGACCCATCCTGCATCCTTCATGCTGTCCTTCTGGATATTCCCAGATGGTGAGGCTCCCAGCGAGTTGTTTTTATAGGCAACCTTGGTCTTTGGAAGAGCTGCTGAGAGTTCATTTAGTGGCATCTCCATATTCATAGTCTAGGAAGCCTAGCTGTTCACCACACACGGCCTTACTTTGCAAAACCAAGCATCAGTTGCTGCTACTTGGGAAACTATCTAGGGACAGCTCAGCTCCTTTCACGCTGGAAAACAGACAGGAGAGTTTCGATGCTCCCTGCCCTCAAACAAAAGACTCAGGCATCAAATATGAAAAGCTAAGGGGAGGATCCATGTCTGCTTTCCAACATTTGTGGGAAACGATCCCTCTCACATTTGTGCAGTGTGTAGTATTCTTTCATCTGCTCAAGACCACCTCCTCACAAAGAAGATACAGTAAAATAAAAACTACGAGCACAGTGTAAATTCATCTCCAGTAATAGCTGACTTGGATGCGTCTCGGTCGTTGGATGTTTAAAGCACCTGCTTCATCAAAATTTGTTACCAGAGAGCATTAGAGTTCTCTTTTGTGGATTATTTATCTTGCTGTTAAGGAAGAATTTGTAATGGGCTCAGAGGAAAGCTGGAGGGCCTTTTCACAAGAGCATGAGAGAGAAAGAACAGGGCATGCTGTCGGTCAGTCTAGATAGTTGCCCGCGACAGGGAGGGAGAAGGGGAGAGAAAATGTCACGCCTCTTTAGGGTTCAGGAAAGAAGGCGTGGTCAACCAAGAGTGGGAGAGAAGTGCATAAGGAGAATGTGCTCAACATTTTTTTTTTTTTTTTTTTTTTTTTTTTTTGGCACACAAAGCGGGGAGAAAGACAAGCTACACTCCTGAGTTAGAATTCAGAAAAGCAGGCAGGCTTGGCAGTGAAGAGCTTTAAGGAATCGCCTCAAGGGCAGACCTTCTGGGGCATAGACATGTGTAGATCTCATTAAGGGGATAATTGTTTCTCCCACTCATTAACACGTCTGCAGGTGTATCAGCTTTCCCAGGCCTCTGGGACAGGAGATTGATAGGCTCAGCTGTATTAACTCTTCAGGCAGGCGACAGCGGGTCTGTAATGCTCCTGACAGTGGGATGCTGTGTCCACTAGAGGCCAGAGGGAGAGCACAGCACTCAGTCCTTTTACCCAGAGGTAGTTTTTCCTTAATTAGCCGCACTAAAGCTACGATACCTTCATTCTCCTCCCTTTTGGATGGCAACTTTAAATTCCAAGTAGAGCAATAGGGATGCTTTTCTTTCTTCAAAAGGATGTTCACGAGGGAAAGTGGAGGTAGGCTCCAAAGCTGATGACAAAGGGATCTGTTCCCAGTGGCATCCAAGCCTGATGTTGTCTGGCTCCCTGGGATCCATCACTACTCAGCCTGCTGTTTAAGATTCCAACACTGCCTGTGCTGTGCTTGAAGCGGGGGCAGAGGCTCTAAGACGCACACTGCCTCACGTCTTCGGGGCGACAAGATTTCAGTGCTGTGGTTATTTCATTTCCTCTCTTCACTTCAGGTAAATTTACCTCTCAACAGTTTATATATGGAGCACGGTCCCAACACTAAATTCCCAGTGTACCGGTCCCCCAGATCGTAGCCAAACTGATGGGAGTTGCATTTAGGCCTTAGAACCCACAGCACATAGGCAGAAACACCTGCCAAAATGAGAACAAAGATCTAATCCATCAAAGTTCATATTTCTGGGAAAGTCCCTGAAGGTATTAACATTGCCTTTTGATTTCTGTGGTTCCACCTCTGGCTAACTGACCTGGATGGCAGAGGCGCGTCAACTCAGGATGTGGTTTCTGTGCTGAAAGTTTCCCCAGAGAAAGGCTTGGGACTGCACTCAGGACGGGATACTCGGTGTAGCTGAAGGCTGAGTATAGAAAGTCTAATACAGACTCTCTATTGGCTTGAACCCGTGTGTGAGTGCTCTTCTCTGGTAGATACCTCACAACACCAGGGACTCTTCAATGCTGATTCCCAAACTTGGCTACATACTGTAGCCCGCAAGAATGTTTCTGACTAAAAATACCCACAGCCTTCACCTTCAAGGAGAGAGAGATGGCTTATTCTAGAACCAGATATGAATGGCCATGGCCAGGAACACAGATCCCGGTTACCCCCGGGAGAAAGTTGATCTTGGTTCTCACCTCAACTCACTTATGAAGAGGAAACCTCAGCTAAGGAATCGGCCTCAATCAGATTGGCTTCTGGGTATGTCTGTAGGGCATTTGATTGATTGCTGCTTGATAGAGGAAGGCCCAGCCCAGTGTGGGCAGTGCCACTCCTGGGCAGGGGGTCCTGTGATGTATGAGGAAGGCAGCTGAACAGAGGCAGGAATCAAGTCAATAAGCACTATTATTCTCCTGCGGTCTCTTGCTTCTGTTCCTGCCTCCAGGTTCCTGCCTCAGCTTTAACCTGTAAGCCAAATATACCCTTTCTTCCCCAAGGTGCCTTTGCTCAGTGTCTTATCACAGCGACTGAAAACAAACCAGAACACCAAAATTCTATGTTCTATTGTGTTAAAAGTTCCATGACCTTTTCCTAATAACAGTACAAAGAAAGTAATAAATCAAGAAATGTTTAACTACATTGGTGGAAATAAAAAGTAGACAGAATAGATATATCAGTCAAAGTAGGAAAACCTCTGTTATAGGTCTCAGGTACTCTATGATAGCTTTATTAGCCTTTGGCTGGAAGCTGGCAGTCTGCTACCTTAATGTACCCCAATGATGTCACAGGATACTCACCAGCATCTTAGGTCAGACAAGGAATGGCTATTGTCTGCGATATTCCTGCCTCCCAGCAACCACTGAGATTCTCGTCAGTCAATCGACCTTGGTAGAAGGTTCAGTGGCTGGTGCAGCTTCTTTTCAGGAACCTTAGTGCACATCTGTATACACACAGAGCCTGGGGTAACTTCCCGAGACCACCTCAGTGAACCGGTTTGAAGTGCCTAGGAACTCACACAGATTATAACACAGAGTTGACGTGAGAAGCCACAGTGTTTCATGGGACTCTGCCGGGATATAGCATATACTGGAACATGCGGGCTCCTCAGAGGTGCCAGCCAATTCTAAACTCTGCATGACAACCCCTGATTCTGGGAGATGCTAGGACTCAAAGGAGCAGTTTCTCCGTGTTTGTCCCTAGCACAGGTGGAGTGAGCACGGAGCACTAGGAGAGCCTGCCACAGAGATGAGCTTTCTCAGCTACCTTCTGCCAGGAAACCCCAAGTCCACAGCTCACAAGGACGAGCTTGTGTCTCACTCAGAATGGACAAGGTGAAAATGCCCCAAGGTCCTGTGGAACCCACTGGTGACGAGGACAACTTGGCAGCTGGTTGCCGTTAGGGTGCGGAATTAATCTTCTGGGTTCTCTCTCTCCATGCTCTCCTGTAAATGTCATGCTTTAGTTCTCATAATGGATGTTTTCTTTTTTCAGTGCAGTGGCATTTGTTCCAAAAGTTGTTGGGGAGAATAGAGGCCAAGACTCACGTCTCTGTCAGTGGAAGAAACACAGTTCTCTTTTCAAAGGGAATAAGAGATAGTTTGTTCTGGAGCCAAGAATGAGTGACCATGGCCGGGAGAAACAGATTGAGATCAACACAAATTCCATGACCCAGAATGATAGCCATTTCATGAAGCTTTAATAAATATGAACAGAACACAGAAAATAATAAATCAAGATACTTTTCAAGTATGTTGGTAGAGATATCAGCTTACAGCAAGATGGAGAATCTCTGTTATAGGACTCATGTATCATGTGATGACATTCCTAGCTTTTGGATTGGTGTAAGCTATGGGTCTTTTCATATATTCCAAAGAATTTATCTAATAATCACAAACAAGTTAGGTCACACACAGAGGAGGGAAATAAATGTCATAAGGGGGATAAAGCTAGCCCAAGATAATTTGGCTCTGGGCTTATAAATTTTAATAGCTCTCATCATTGACTTTCTCATCAGCCAGGAAGCCTTCGCAGGCTCTGCTTCTCTAGGTTCTCTCATTCACTCGCAATTCTGGAAGTGGGAGAGGGAGACCTTGCTTCCCACAGTCTACTCTGAGGAAGTCTAGAAACATACGGGACAGAAGAGGCTACACACGGGGCTGATGCAAATGCAGAACCGTGTTATGATGTTGTGGGACCACTCACACAGTGACAAATCATCTGGAATCATCATGGCCAATGGAAATGGAAATGACCATGGCTTCATTATACTATCATCTCTAGATGTTAGTCTGGCAGAATTGGCTTTTCTTGTCAGGCATTTGATGCCACGGCACACCAGAAAACCCTTATAAGGCATACAGGATAGAGAATCAGTTCCTTCCTAGGAAAACATCCTAATAATTTCCTAGAATTTCCCACCCTATCTAGCTGAGCTGTGTGAAGTCACAGTGACGTAGTTCTTTTTTTGTTTTGTTTTGTTTTCAAGACAAGGTCTCTCTGTAGCTTTGGTGACTGTCCTGGAACTAGCTCTTGTAGAGCAGGCTGGCCTCAAACTCACAGAGATCTGCCTGCCTCTGCCTCCCGAGTGCTGGGATTAAAGGTGTGCGGCTAGTGATGTAGTTCTTCTGAGAGGCCTGTATACCTTCTTCCCAGTCCCTCATGTTGCCTCCTTTCCCAAATCTTTCTCGGCTGATGACAGGAAGGCAGAATCACTGAGTAGAAGCCTCAGTCTGGTCTATCTGAGACCACACCAGCCTTCACCACCTGCATCAACCCCGCCCCGCCCCCCCCCCCCAGCTTCTGTGATTATGTAGTCCAGACAATCACAGCTTCCCCAAACCAGCAGCTGTGCATGGACTTGCTGATGGCACCCTGTGTCCAGAACTGCATTCGTCACAGGTAACCAAAGACTCATGTGGAGTTTTTAATTGCAGGCTTCATTCACGGAGAGGGGACAGTTTGGTCCCTTTCCACAAGCAGCGTCCTGAGTCCAGGAAGGCTGTACTGTGACGCTCTTTTCTGCGCCTGCCCATCCCACCTCAGGTCAAGCTGACGCCAACAGTGATCTTGGCAGCAGTTTAATCTGGGTTGAGACGCTCCACCCAACACGTCATTAATCCCCACGGCTGCCGAAATCAGCAAAAAGTCCAAAGCCTTCCATGAAATCACGGTTTCAGAGCAGATGCCACGGTGTACCGGAGGCTTCGTGGGTGTTTAATGTGGCTCAAAGGCCGTGGAGGAGAGAGAAAGACCTCAGATGCATTGACCTTGTATGTGGAGCTTCCAGTGGAGACGAAGGCATCTTGCACCGTGCACCTTCCACACCTCGCCTTTTCTCGCGATATCTTAAATTAGAGTGTTTTACTCATAGGGTAATCCTTTTAGGTATGCTTCACGTTCTCCCTCCGAAAAATGCAGAACGTAAGCTGAACTTTTGCTTTTACTCCATCAGGAAACACATTCTGAGCCTGCGATACCATATGGAATCAAATACAGAATGCAAGAGCTAGTTCCAGGACAGGCTCCAAAGCCACAGAGAAACCCTGTCTCGAAAAAAACCAACCAAACAAAAAAGAATGAATATTATGAAACCCTCAACTAAAATCTCCTCATGAGAGACAGACACATGATGATACCAGTTAGGTTTTAGACCAGGGTCAATGGTTGAGGTGCTTCTTTGGCATATCTAAGCAGATCTGGCACCAGGTTCTCCCAGCATCCCTCAGTTACTACCTGTTACAGGGCTTACCTGGCTATCATACCATGGCCCCTATCCTACACTCTCCAAACCAGGTCCCTGGGCTGCTCTTCCCAGACATTCTGGTTACCAGCTCTCTTTGCACCTTTTACCTCTGGGCTGCTGCACCTGGTCCCCCCCACTTGGCTCTCCCCACATGGGCCAGCTCAGTCTGGTCATGACAGAAGAAGCTAAAGTCTCACCACAAAGTGGTAGAACGGGGCACCCATCTCTCATCCCTGAATTTGCTACTTCACTGTTGTCTGGGCAGTGAGGCTTTATCAGGAAAGCCTTTCATCCCGTGTCCTTTAGATGAGCACAGAAAACAATGTGGGTCTCACATGTCCTGGACTCGAAGTCTTCTTATCTCAGCTGGTCAGGGTTAAAGTGCAACTACATAGTAGATTTCATAGTTACTTATCACAGGAGTCTCCAGCTTTGCAGGCAGAAGTGGGCCCAAGGACTGCCTGGGCATGAAATCCCTGAGTCATGCTGTACCCATTAGGGTTGCCCCAGGTAATGGATGCAAAAGACAATGACATCTCCATCTTAGCTTGGGTTTGCTGGGTAGTTCCTCTGATCAGCAGAGGTTGGCTGTGCCAGAAAATAAATGTCTTGATTGGGACCAAAGTCTTCTAAGGGTATCCAGACTTGGTGGTGCATGCCATTAACCCCAGCACTTGGAAGGTGTAAACCGGAGGATCTCTGAGTTAATCCAGTCTGCTCTACACAGCAAGTCTGAGGCTAGCCTGGGCTCCATAGTGAGAGCTTGACTGAAAAAAGAAAAAAAAGACTGCCAGGCAGTGGTGGCACATGCCTTTAATCCCAGCACTTGGGAAGCAGAGGCAGGAGGATTTCTGTGAGTTCAAGGCCAACCCAGTCTACAGAGCAAGTTCCAGGGCAAGCTCCAAAGCTACACAGAGAAACTGTCTCAAAAAAAAAAGAGAGAGAGGGAGGGAGGGAAGGAGGGAGGGAGAGAGAGAGAGAGAGAGAGAGAGAGGGAGAGGGAGAGGGAAGAAGGGAGGGAGACAGAGGGAGCAAGAAAGCAAGCAAGCAAGCAAGAAAGTAACAGCAAGACTTATCACTAGAATGCACATCAGAGATAAGCCGGAGTTGGAGAATAAGGCTGGGAGAAAGCAATGCTCATCACATTAAGCTCCAAGGTTAGACTGACTTCTTTGCATGTTTTGCTGCATCCTACTTACCTAAACCCGGGAGGATGCTAAATGCCACTGCCCCCTGCTGGCCACATGCTGCAATGACGTCTCAAAACCCAATCCTAATTTCAGAGGCAGTCAGAAAGGCAACAGCAGGGCAGAGCTCAGAGAGTTTAGGGGACCACCGAGTCCACACCACTCAAGACAACGAATAGATACAGCCCATGCCCTTGTAGCTTCCTAAATCCCACTCCACAGGTACCAAGCATGGGAGGCCTGGCACACGTTCAAGTTCATTAAGTTCCTGTAAGAAACAGCTCAAAGAAATAAAATTTATCTCAATTATGTACAGTCCTCCTTCCTTTTGTTATTTTTTCCACATAAAAAAATTCTTGCCCATTAACAAAAAAATATAATAAAAACCTAGCTTGAGGACCGTAGGCAGGATCATCAATTACGAAATGTAGACAAGGGATGTGGGAAGTGAGTAGTACAATATCCTAAACACTATGGACAAACACAGGAAACTGTTACATTCTCGTTCAGTGATTAAGTAATCCCCAGAGCGTCACTGTGTGGTTTTCGATGCACAAGAGATCAGCAGAAAAGAAGGAGCTGGGGAAAGCTCACACTATTCCAGACAGGCACACCATCACTGGGAAAGAGGAACACTGATGAATCCCTTTAATGGCCAAGCCACAGCTGGACTGGGTTGTACAGTGTCGGAGACAATCGCTCTACCACTTGAGCAGGAGTGGCCCCAGGTCCTGTGGAAACCGAGTGCAAGGGCTTGTGTTCCAGTTAAAGCACACCAGGTGTGAATGTAGAACTGTACGGATATTTATTCGTAATGTGAAAACACACAAGTGACTAGCGCTCTGGGGAGTTAGTGGCATTCTTTTGAGATGTCCCTGCAATTTACCAGAAATACACAACAATGAAAAGAATTTTTCTTTCTCCTTCTGTAGAGTGTGTGAGGACAGCTTTGTTAATCTGCTAGTCATTGTAGAGTGTGTAAGGACAGATGTTAATGTCTGTAGTCACTGTAGAGTATGTAAGGACAGCTTCTGAAGTCCATAGTCACTGTAGAGTGTATAAGGACAGCTGCTAAAGTCTGCGTGCCACTGGCCCATGCAAACAAGAGGTCCTGTCCTAGTGTTTACCTTCATCATCTGTGCAGCTGCCTGGTTTTCTACTCTAGTAAATGTCCCCAAGCCCCCCAATGATGGAGGAAGGTCATCTGTATATGTGTTACTTTCATTGGTTAATAAAGAAACTGCCTTGGCCCTTTAATAGGACAGAAAATCATGTAGGCGGGTAGACAGAACAGAATTGTGGGAGAAAGAAAGTAGAGTTGAGACAGACATGGGTTAAGATCTCTCCTGGTAAGCCACCACCTCGTGGTGCTACACAGATTACTAAATATGGGTTTAGCAAGATGTGAGAATTAGCCAATAAGAGGCTGAAACTAATGGACCAGGCAGTGTTTAAAGGAATACAGTTTCCGTGTAATTATTTCAGGTAAAGCTAGCCGGGTGGCAGAACGCAGTCCTCCACTCCCATCACTACACCCCAACGAAGTGAAATCATGTGCAACATATTTTCATGTGAAGGGCAAAGGGCTGACATGTGACTTAGGGTCAGAATATTGTCTAGTAAGTAGGAGATCCCAGCCTGGATAGCCAACATGGCAAAGAAAAGCAAGTGGAAAAAATAAAGTGCCAAGAAATGTATATTTGACCTTTCTCTTACCAGGCCCAGGAATTCCCCCCAATCCAGACAATAAAATTGACTGGAGGAGTCTACAGATGTAAACAGCCTCATACTTTCACACAACTGGGCAACTATCAGGAATTAGGTAGAATGATCTGTTCCCAATACCCTCTCATGCAAAGATGAATACTTTTTTTTAATTGATTTTTATTGAGCTCTACATTTTTCTCCTCTTCCCTCCCTTCCTGTCCCCTCTCCCCGTCAACCCTCCCCCAAGGTCCTCATGCTCCCAATTTACTCAGTAGATCTTGTCTTTTTCTACTTCCTATATAGATTAGATCTATGTATGTCTCTCTTAGTATCCGCATTGTTGTCTAAGTTCTCTGGGATTGTGGTTTGTAGGCTGGTTTTCTTTGCTTTATGTTTAAAAACCACCTATGAGTGAGTACATGTGATAATTGTCTTTCTGTGTCTGGGTAATCTCACACAAAATAATGTTCATAGCAGCATTGTTTGTCATAGCCAGAACCTGGAAACAACCTAAATGCCCCTTGACCAAAGAATTGATAAGGAAAATGTGGTGCATTTACACAATGGAGTACTACACAGCAGAAAAAAATAATGACATCTTGAATTTTGCAGGAAAATGGATGGAGCTAGAAAAGATGAATAAGTTTTAAACTACCCTGGGAAGAGTGCCCATCGGCTATGCCATTTACGATTATAGAATGTGTTATTTCCCCTACCTGGTTCTCCACAGAGGCAGCCCTATAGCTGGACCCACCAGAAAAAAAAATGACTGCTGTGAAACCACACTGGTGTGAGGAGTAATCTCTAGAGTCTATTCTCCGTCCGGACAGAGCCCACCCGAGGTGAGAAGAGGAGAACCATGACCACAGCCTGTATGCAAACCACCACAGCGCTGCTAAAGGGCCGTGCCAGGAGCTGCAAACACAGGGATTCTTCATGCCTTGGAAAACTGCTAGGCGGTAACCCCTTTTCCGCAGAGTCCATTGGGGTTCACGGTAAAAGCTAGCTCATAGAATGATACCTAGCCTACTCTGGCATCTTTTCCCCACCTCCTACCCTCCGGCCGCAGGCTCACAGTTTTGGACTGTTGTACAACATGCAAAGTTAGGATGGTTAAGAAGGAGGGGGAATCATAGGAATAAACACAGGCTGAAGGTTTAGATTAAAAAGATAACTGTAAAAACAAAAGATGGGATGAGGAGCTAGCTGCTGAACTGATTGCCTTGCAAATAAGAAGACCCGAACTGGGACCATGAACCATATTTTCATCTGTTTTTAAAAGCTGGGCATAGTGGCACACTCTGGTAATCCCAGCACCAGGGAGGCAGAGTGTTATGAAATGGCATGAGATTGGACCTTGGTGGGTGGGTTCAAACACACCATGCAGACCAAAGGCAGAGCTTACATGGGGAGTTTTAGTGGGGGAAGGGAAGGGAGAGCAGAGAGAGAAAGGGAGCACAGAGTGGCACAGAGTTTCTTATGGGAAGAATAAGAGAGGAGAGGGAAAGAGAGAGACAGAGAGATGCAGAGAGAGGGAGAAAAAGAGGAAGAAGTAGGCAGAGTTCTGCCTTTTAATGGACAGGTTACTGCCTGTCATGCTCTCTGCCAGGTCCCCAAGGGGTGGGGCCAAGTGTGCCTGGATGCTAACAAAGAGACAGCAAGATTCCTGGTGGCCAGCTAGCCTAGCCTACTTGGCAAGCTCCAACCCAAGCCAGCAAGAAGACTCTCTCTCTCTCTCTCTCTCTCTCTCTCTCTCTCTCTCTCTCTCCTCTCTCTCTCTCCTCTCTCTCTCCTCTCTCTCCTCTCTCTCTCTCTCTCTCACACACACACATACACACACACACACACACACACACACACAGTGGATAGTGTTTGAAAGTGGACACCAAGATTGTCCTCTGGCCTCCACATGCATGTCTACTCACATACACCCACACATGTACAATCACACATACACACATGTGCACAAACACACACAAACCTAAACGAAAAGAACTGTTTCATTGCTGTGTATGGGGATATAACCTGGTACAGTCAGTAGAGTTAGCGGGAAATTGCCTCTGTTGGAATTCTTCAACACACCAAGTACTCATTCATTCTTGTCTCATGCCAAGTTACCAAAAGAGACATGAGGCAATTTCTAATAAAATCGCACCTTCAGCCGGGCGGTGGTGGTGCACGCCTTTAATCCCAGCACTCAGGAGGCAGAGGCAGGCGGATCTCTGTGAGTTCGAGACCAGCCTGGTCTACAAGAGCTAGCTCCAGGACAGGCTCTAAAGCCGCAGAGAAACCCTGTCTCGAAAAAAAAAAAAATCGCACCTTCAAAACCTCAATTAAACAGAATATTGGGAAAAGACTGTAATAAGACGTGCTGGCTGAGGAAAATTACATTTGGGATCTATGTAATGAAAAGTCATGACACCCACTGTCCATTCATAAAAATCATCGAAACATTCACATGAAAACAAACCAGAATCCATGAAAAAAATAAAACTTCAGGGGCTGGAGAGATGGCTCAGAGGTTAAGAGCACTGATTGTTCTTCCAGAGGTCCTGAGTTCAATTCCTAGCAATCCCATGGTGGCTCACAACCATCCGTAATGAAATCTGGTGCCCTCTTCTGGCCTGCAGGCATACATGCAGACAGAACACGAGAGAGAGAGAGAGAGAGAGAGAGAGAGAGAGAGAGAGAGAGAGAGAGAGAGAGAGAGAGAGAGAGAGAGAGAGAGAGAGAGAGAGAGAGAGAGAGAGACTTCTCCAGGTTCGGAGCTCCAAGAATGTGTACCCAGACTGCTGCTTGTTATAATGAGGGCTTTCTACAGCTGTTACTAGAGAAAAATGCACCTTTAGCTCCCATGTTAAAGATCCAGTAAACAATAGACCCAAAGTGCCAAGCCATCAGGACAAGTCCTTCCTGGTCCAGTCCTCTAGCCAAGGATTCAGTACAACATGGAATTACCTGGCGTGAGTGAGAAGGAAGCACACAACAAACCCACTTAAAAGTTTATGAGAGGAGACATGTAAACAGACCAGGGGAAGTCGGTGTGCAGAAAGTGAGGGCTGAAGATGGCACATCCAGCTTTTAAAGGTTGTCTAGCGCATGCGCACAGGGGGTTGATGTAGCTACGTAATACACAGGTGACGGAGCTCATGCATTCGTGCAAGGGCTCACATAGCTGCGTCATATGTAGGAGATGCAACGATGCCACACGTAGGTCACGCAGGGCCTTTAAGGTCCCAGAGCCGGCGGCTAAGTATTTTGCCTGAGTGCTTGTCCTCACACGTGTGGCCCTGGAACCCAGAAGTGCCAGCCACGTTGTGTGGCTGGAATCCTAACACAACACACGTGTGAAATTGTGCCACAAGCTTCTAAGCACTAAAAGGAGTGAGCGGGCTAGTGAGAAGGTTGCTCTCACTAGTGCTCTAACCTGCCTGTGAGGTAGGAGCTGGAGGCTAATTTATTGAGCATCTACAAAGTGGTTTGGGTTCCCTCTGTTCGTTTCCTACCTTCCTCTCCCACCACAAACCTAAAAAAAAACAAAAGAGAAAGGAAAACAAGCAAATGAAAACTCCAAATCCCTCCAGAAAAGCAGGGTTCCCAAAGGCAAGGGGCACAGCACAAACTGTCCTACAGAATGCCCCCGAGTGTCTCGATGCTGTCTCCCACCAGCTATGACCAGGTAGGAAGTCAAGACTCCAAGGAAAGTAGATTTGTGTTGTCATGGGAACCCGCCTGTCAGATCTAATGCTCAGCGACGTGCAGCAGCATATTCCATGTTCTTCTGGCCCAGAGTGCTACTGGCCTCAAGGTGGAAAGAGAGTCGGAGGTGGGGGCAGGAACTAGACTGCCAAAATATTAGGGGAGATTTCCTTCACTATTTTAGAGGTTTAAAAAAGGTGGAAGGTAGTTAGGGTCCAGATATATTTTCTACCCTGTCTCCTGCAGAAAATTCATCCATGTGACCACCCATGCCCACGTCCATACACCCATACCATCCATCCATGTACCCACTGACCCATATATCTGTCCATCCCCACCCTCTATCCCATCCACCCACACACCATTCTCATTCTTGGTGTTCTAACCACTCTACTGGGCATGGAGGCAGCATGGAGGAGTAAATGCCCTCAGGAACTCACAGTTCACAAAACACACACACACACACATACACACTTATATACTCTCAATTAATTGTAGCATAAAATTATAGGTACACAAATATATGTACATACAAAATTCCCTGGTCTTGAAAAACTGAGGTAAATTAATTCTTAGGGTTGGGCTTGAGGAGCTGGTAAAAGAAAACTCTTTAGAAAGGTTAAGAAATAACTGGAGGGCCTTAATGTTTTTATCAAAAGGATAAAGGGAGGTGTTATACAGGAAAGCATGACAAGCACACGTGATATGGTGTGTGTGAGATGTGTTGAAAAGAAAGCCCACCAAGGACCAGAACATACATGGTGTGCTCTATTCCTGTTCTATGGACTTCATGATTTATATCCTCAAAGTGGCCACATGGATTAGATTGCAGTTGTTTTACATATGGGTAAACAGAGGCACGCATGGATTAGATTGCAGTTTTACATACAGGTAAAAGGAGGCACACAGCAGTTACAAAGCATGCCTGCCACATTTGATTTTGAGTGCCAAAACCGGGCTTGTGGGTACAGTTCCCAATTTCCATTCCTTTTCTTTGACGTACCCCCTCCTCCCTCTCTCTCTCCCCTCCCCGTCCGAGGTAGGGTATCCTCAAACTCACAACTCTGCTGACTCAGCTTCCCCAGTCCTGGGATCACAGGGCTGTGCTCCCATTACTACAGATGAGGGAGGATCCTGGCTCAGGAGCACTGGCTACAGCTTTCCAGATTCAGGTGTCTATAGACAAAGGAGGACAATGATCCCTGTGGGCACTACCTCAGTCCAGGCTCTCCAGGAGGTCTGTCTCCCATGCGAGGTCATCTGCCGAGAAGGGAGCTCTGCCCAGGGGACAAGCTCTTCCTGGCTGCCTCCCAGGGCCTCGGCTTCTTTTCTCAGTAAAAGATTCCTGGGAAAAATCTGAAGCGGGAGGAGGGCAAAGCAAAGTGTGGAGAGGACACAGTGTGTCTGAAATATCTTCATTTCTGTCAGGCAGGATGATTACAAAAACAGGCAGCGCTGTTCTGTGAGGGGAGGGATAACGGGGTGTCTGTAAACGGTTAGCAATTAAGAATTGTTTTCTAGACACTAAAGCACAGTGCTCACCTCTAAGGGGGTAAAAGGTGGTTGTTCTAAGCCAGATGTCGGTGCCTGTGGCTGGGAAGACAGAATTAGATTGCTCCCATGTTCCAATGTGCAAGTTGTTTCATGATATTTTTTTTTTCAGTAACAGAACAAGTATAGTCATAAACCAAGACATTTTCCAAACCCATCGGTGGGAACATCAGAGAGATGGGTTACAGCCAAGTGGGGCAATTTATACTGATAGCATCCACAGCTCTTTAGTCGCTAGACAATAGAGTTTTGTCAAGTTAAAACATTTTGTATGGTTTCTATCTGCAGGTCACAGGATGTGAGCAAGGTCCAACACAGAGGTGGCCAAGAAATGGCTCTTCACTGGATTAAACACAGCCCCAGGCAGCTGTAATTAGGCTCTGGACTTGCAACATCCCACCCTCTCCGCATGGAACTGGTCAGCCACCTTTGTAGACGCAGCTTTGTCCAGGTCACTCACTTTTCCCTGTGGGTAAAACACCACATTTCGCCTATGTGGGCTACCATATACTATTTAGTAAGCATTATAATCATGTCCCACAGAGCTAGGAAGAACCATTACTGGGATCTGGTGTATGGCAGGATGAGTACTAGGCTCGGCCGTTGTGTCTTCTGGAGACAGGCTCAGTGGTCAAGCCACTGAGAGAGAAACTCCTGGATCTTATCAAAACAACTGCCTGGATCCGGATCTGACTAGTTTCTCTGTATCTGACATCACACTTGCATGTGACATACAACAGTATTATTATACTTAAAATTATCCAGAACTACTGCTTGGCCTAATACAGTGAAGGTAACAGGTGAAGAAGGTGTACATTTTAAGAAACCAAAATTTACATTAAACAAACTAGATTGGTGCCACATGTCCCCTGTATTTATACATATTTGTAGTTATGAACAATCTTAGTTTTGTGTGGAGTATATAAAATATCCTGTTAGTTCTACTTTCGTTTGTCTGGTTTGATCTAACAGCTATAACTTACTTGGATTGGCCAGATGGAACCAGATTGAACTCTGGGACAGGCTGATTTTTAGCATCTAAATTAATACAGGATGCCTGTATCTTCAAGCCAGGCAATAGGGACTGCAATTTCCCTTTTTGTTTCCATAGTTATTGGGATTGTTTAATCTGGACAGGGTGGCTGAACAGGTTAATGAAATAATTACAGGAACTTGGTGTTGGGCCAGTCCGGGGTGGAGGGTTCTGCCCATACCCCTAATTGTATCTCTTAATTGGGGGAGGACTTTCATTTAGGAGATAGTCTTCTGAAAGAGGGAAAGAGACCAGATTTTGCTAGGTTTTTGTAAGTCTAACTGTGTCTCATTGTCAGAGAAGGTGGCAGCAGCTTTCAGTTTATGTAAAAAGTCTCGTCCCAATCAATTCTTTGTCATTAGAAACAACATTTGAGCTACCTCTAGCAACTAGGACATATTTATACCTTTAAATCTTTTAAGTTCTATAACTTTTTTTAAAAAAAAATCTAAGGCCAACTGGGTGACAAAGGAAATACTTTTAGCAGCTGTCCTTAGTCCTTCTATCAAGGGCCTAGCAACAATTGTTTAAAATCTCCTTGGTCGGTGCTGGACTGGGGGGAAATCTGTTTCCTTCAAGCTACATTGTCCAGCTTTGATCTCCCTGCCAGGCCCTGGGGTGGTTTATCTACTTTTTTTCAGAGAAAGATGGTTTTGATTTATCCAATTATATGAAAGATAACATAAATTTTGATAGAAAGAGTAAAACTCTCTCTTTCTTCCTAAGCTTAGCCCAGAAGAACATTTTCTCTTTTCAGGTACTGCTTGGAACAAGCAGGGAGCAGAGGAAGTATAAACCTCAGGAAACTATCTTTCCCCTTGTGTGAATTACACTTAGATAGCAGGGGGAACCCCTCCCCATCTCCACACAGAGATGTGGAACCAACCCTGACTGTGAACAGGAGTCAAGTGAGGGCTGCAGGAGTGGTGCAGGCAGAGTTTGGGGGAAATTTTCCGGGAGCCAGGGTTGGGGAGGTGGGTATTATTACATCAGAGAAAGCCACTGCTCAGCCCAGAAAACAGAACTGACAAAAACACCATAGAGAAACACACAAAGGCAGACACACATGGCGAGTCAGGAATGGCCACCACATATGCATGCACCTGAGCAGATGGGGATATGCTGACATCTCACATCAACCCCCCGATACAGGATCAGCAACCCTAGTTGACCTTCCCAATGTGTCCAAACAGAAGGCGCTCCAACTAGACCTACCTCCAGAGGGAATGCTTTAATTTGTTTCCTATTGGGGTGGAGGTATCACACGTCTCTGAAGTGTTCAGCTGTGATTGATCAAAGGAAGGTCCTGGGGACCTAGAACATCTCAGTTGTGCACCCCTTAGGAGCTCCTTGACCACCACACTCTTCCTTACTCTGAGGGGATCTGAGAGACCCCAGTGTTTTAAGTTCTGGTCTCTGGGAATCTCTCTGGGGCCTCCAGAAACGTGGGGTATCCACCAGAGAAGACTGTTTAGACAAGGGTTTAAGCCAACAGAAAGTCTTTATTAGCCAGTTCAAAACTATACCAGGCATTTAGGATCCCAGTGTAGCCCCAAGTCTTTCTCTGGGAGAACTTTTAAACAAAAACAAAAACAAAACCAAGACCTGAATTGATGTACTTCAGTTAACAAGAACAGTTAACAAGAACTGGCAGTACAGAAGTCAAAAAACAAGGTTAGCACATTTAGAGACGTTTCCAGAAATATGGTCTTTGATGGATTAAATATTTGTTTTAATTTTGGCAAATGATGCTATCTATATGCTGAGTTTTATGGCCTGAGCAGTCATTCTATAAAGGAGTCAGTTGTGCTAACATGCAAGGGCCTGTGACATTACCCATTACATTTTACAAATAAAATAAAATTTCAATTAATATTTATTTATTTAAAACCTTGTTTGGAATAAAGTCTTTACCAAAAGCCATATATCAAATTTATAGTTTAATGAAATTGCTATCTTTATGACTCTAATAAAAGTTGTTTAATATAAACAGTTAGATTCTAAGATTTTAGGAAACATTTAAACGATTCAAAACATAATTTTAATAGCTTTTAAGAAGGTCAGCGCACCCAACTTTCTATGGCGGTGTTTATAAGGCCTCCTAATCCGTCATCTAAACCCTCACCTTTATAAACCGCCAATGTGCGTTCCAACTGGGCATGCCCAAAACTAAAATAATAATTTCAGTACATAATAAAAAATAAAATTAAAACTGAAGTGACAAAATTTTGATACTTTTTTGACATAAGGAACATGTGAAACAATTTATTAGTCACACGTGACACAATTTTATGAAATTTTGATGCATCTGAAAAGTTTCTGTACCCCAGTAAACCTCTCTGCTGATGCAGCAATGCAAATCAGACCAAATCAAACGGAATTAGAAAAAGCCCAAGTTTAAAGGCTACACAACACTCCTGGATGATTTTCCAGTCCCCCAGGGAGGAGATGAAAAAGAGAGACCAAAAAAACAGGCATCTGTTTTCTGGGGGGCAGTTTAAGTACCCTGTGGGAATGGTCTTGAGCATCTCCGGAGGAGGGGGTGGTCATGTGGCAGGTTTTCTGAGTTGCAGCAGAGTTTGCAGAGAGATGAGGGAGTCAGGGAGGGGTTTGGGGGTGGAGCTTCCTCCAGAACATTGCAGACTCTTTGGGCATATGGATGCCAGGGTTTTGGATGGAACTTCCTCCAGAACATTCCAGACTCTTTGGGTATGTGGATGCCAGGATTTGGGGTGAAGCTTCCACCAAAGCATCACCCATTTAGAGAAAAGGTTGAAATTTTATATTCCCATCTTTTTAGGATGTAAGAAAGGCATAATAGCATAAAATATCAAAATCTGAAGTTGATCCTGTGGATGGAAGGTAACATCTCTTGCTCTTTAAAAGAGCATGAGGAGGCACATTTGCTCATGAGAGTGTGTTTCCTGGTATTACTTTAGGCCAACGGTTATGTGTGTGTGTGTGTGTGTGTGTGTGTGTGTGTGTGTGTGTGTGTTTTGTTTCAGCAGGCTTCATCTACTGGTCTAATGTCAATCTGGAATGGAATAGATTCCCTTCCTAGTTCTGGTAAGGCAGACCCAGAGGTCTTTGGATCAGAAATGCTTCTTTCCAGAGAAAAGCTTAAATACTTAGATACACACCATAGCTGACTTTTAAACCTCTCAATGAGTGGTAATAAGGGGGAGTATAAATTTTATCTATTTTGACTTTAAAAGTTATAAATGTCAGCCCTTCTGACATCTGTCAAGGGACGGAAGCCAGCAGTGTTCCCACTGTGTAAGCTATTAGCACTACAGGAAACAGGAAACTGGTAGGCAAGGGGGGGAAGTACCACTTCTGGAAAGTGACTCTCCCATGTCCACAGGATGGTCTCTTGGAGTAATAATCCTTCATACAACATCTAGGGGATCCATTCTTATGATGCTCCCTGGAAAAGCTGCACACTATTCCATCTGACCCAAGAACAGAATATCGAAGCTTCTCAGCCTTCCTAATGCTGTGACCCCAACAATAAAATCATTTCATTGCTACTTCACAACTGTACCTTTGCTACTATTATTAATCATAATGTAAATATCTGATATGCAAACCCCAAAGGGGTCACAATCCAAAGTTTAAGGACCACTGATCTAGGAGATGTGTAGTTTGGGCACCAGTGACATTTAGTGGTCTCTGGTTAGAAAAGCAGAAGCAAAATAATAGAAAGTAACATGAAAACCATGCTTAGCATAGCAAATAAGGCAAGCAACAGACAGGGAAACTCACTAGCAGTGCTTCAAGGTGATCCCAGCACCCCCAGAAGTATTAGCCCCCAGGGAATGGAGACATAGCATCACATGAGGAGAGGCAGTCACTGGCCAGCTCTTGGGTACACCACAATGAAATCAAGCTAGCTTCACATTTGACTCAAAATTATGGTAGTGGTATTATTCCCTATCCTAGGTCTCTGAGTCATTCACCTTCTGGCTCCTGACCAACCAGACAGTGTCAGGCATGGACTTCCTCATGGCTTGGGCCTCAAGTCTGACATCATTTGTTGGCCACTTTCACAAGCTCTGAGACATCATTGACCTGGCAGATCTTGCAGGCAGGGCAGATTGTGGGTGGAAGCTTTTGTGACTGAGTTGGTGTCCCAGTCCCACCAGCCTTGCCTGGTTACAGAAGATGGCTTAGTTTGGGCTCTGCATCCTCTATGGTCAGCCTAATAGATTTCAGGAAGTTTCTATTGCACTAGGTTTCCACATCACTCTTAAGTGCACCCCCCCCCATTCTAGTCGTTCTCACCCTACTCTCTCCATCTCAAACCCTCCCTCCCCACCTAATCCCTCCTGTGCCCATCCCCACCAACCACCAGGTCACTGCAAGATCTAATCTAGTTGCCTTTCCCAGGGAGATCCATGCACCCCTCATTACTTAGCCTCTCTGTGTGTGGACAGCAGTGTAATTAACCTTTACTTTACAGATAATATCCACTTATGAGTGGAAACAAATCATATTTGTTTTTCCAGGCCTGGGTTGCCTCACTCAGGATGATTTTTTCCTAGTTCCATCCATTTGCCTGCACATTTCATGATGCCCTTGTTTTTAACAGCTGAGAAATACTCCACTGTGTGAATGTACAACATTTTCATCTAGGTTGCTTCCAGTTTCGGGCTGTTATGAATAAAGTGCTATGAACATAGTAAGCAAGGGTCCTTGGGATAGGATGGTGTGTATTTTGGGTATATGCCCAGGAGTGATATAGCTGTGTCTTGAAGTAGATCCAGTTTTTTGAGGATCTGCCATACTGATTCCCATAGTGGCTGTACAAGTTAGCACTCCCAGCAGCAATGGAAGAGTGTTCCCCTTGCTCCACATCCTCTCCAGCATGAGCTGCCACTTATGTCTTGATCTTAGCCATTTTGACAGATGTAAGATAGAATCTCAAAGTGGTTTTGATTCGTGTTTCCTTGATGGCTAAGCATGTTGAATATTTCTCTATTTCTCTTCCTTTTGAGATTCTTCTGTTGAGAATTCTGTTTAGATCTGTACTCCATTTTTTTTTTTTTTTTTGAGACAGAGTTTCTTTGTAACTATGGAGCTTGTACTGGAACTAGCTCTTGTAGATCAGACTGGCCTCGAACTCACAGAGATCCACTTGCCTCTGCCTCCTGAGTACTATGATTAAAGACATACACCACCACAGCCCAGCTCTGTATTCCATTTTTAAATTAGATTGTTTACTTTCTTGAGTTCTTTATACATTTTGGATATTAACCCTCTATTGGATGCAGAGTTGGTGAAAATCTTTTCCCTTTTTGTAGGCTGTTGTTTTGTCCTATTGATGGTGGTGTCCTTTGCCTTACAGAAGCTTTTCGGTTTCATGAGGTCCCATTCATTGTCAGTTTTAGTGCCTGTGCTATTGTTCTGTTTAGGAAATTGTCTCCTGTGCCAATGTATTCAAGGCTATTTCCCACTTTTTCTTCTATCAGAGTCAGTGTGTCTAATTTTATGCTGAGGTCTTTGATCCACTTGGACTTGAGTTTTGTGCAGAGTGGTAAATATGGTTCTATTTGTATTTTTCTACATGCAGACATCCAGTTAGATCAGCACCATTTATTGAAGATGCTTTCTTATTTCCATTGGGCATTTATGGCTTCTTTAAACTCAGGTGTCCATAGGTGTGTGAATTTATGTCTGGGTCTTGAGTTCAATTCCATTGATCAACCTGTTTGTTCTTATGCCATTAGGAGAAAGAAATTAAAGAAGAAAACAGAAGATGCCAAGATTTCCCATGTTTGTGGGTAGGTAGTATTAACATAGTAAAAACGTCCATCTTACCAAAAGCAATCTACAAAGTCAACAAAATCCCCATCAAAATTCCAGCACAATTGTTTACAGATCTGGAAAGGACAATACTCAATTTCATATGGAAAAACAAAAAGCCCAGGATTGCTAAAACAATCCTGAACAATAAACATTTTTCAGAGGTATTGTCAAAGCCCGTGTGGCTTTAACATAGATAACTATTTTCCCTAACTAGACTGGAACAGAGTCACGAGGAATAATCGGACACAACTTACATGGTCACCCATGAAGGGCCAGATCCCTCGTTTATTCTTCAAACAGTTTATATATCATTCCATCAATTGAGCGGGAAAATACAATTAGGCTGTCTCCTAAGTAACCAGGTGAATGGCCTTTTGTCACGTCTGCATCTACCTGTTTGCAAGTATGCTATCTGTCATGTAGGCCATGAATTAGCATCTCTATAAGACATCCTCCAAATTACAAAAGGAAGGAGCACCAAACATCTTGATCAGCTTCAGCCAACACCTCTCCTCAGGTGACCTACATTAATAACAAAAGAAAATAGGAGCAGCACATCCAGGCTGTTGTTAGGCTGAAACAGCATGTCTGCAAAGCTATGTGACCACCTCAGGCTGGGCCTATGGCTCTTGTGCCATACCAAAATATGGGCCTACAAGGTATCACCGTCCCTGATTTCCAGCGCTACTACAGAGCTATAGTGATAAAAAGATCATTTCTAATCACCACACAAAGCTGCCAGGAGTGTGCGTGGTAACTTCTAAACATGTCCTTCTTTTTGAAAACCTTGCTTCTCATTTTTCCCCTCTGAAAACACATTAGTCGCTCTCTACCAGCTAGGGATGTGTGTTTGGGGTCAGGTTTACGTGTTCTTTTGGGATTGACTTTCCAGTTTTGAACCTGAGACCACCTTCTCCCACTGGGTCTCGGGATGATCCTGCATGCTTGTGGATGCATGAGGTTGTTCAAGACATTGGGTAATCAAACCGTTGTATGTGTCTTCCTGGATGAGCCGATAGAGTTCCCTTTGACCTATGAATAGGCTAACTTTGCTGGGTTTCCCTAAGAAGAACAGATGTTGTCTTTGCCATCAGTAGCTCGTCAAATTCCTAAGCAAAAGGCTTGGCAAGACTGCAATAAACAAGGGAAGCCACATAAAACCACAAAATTGGTTATTCAAGGAAGAGTGTTAGGAGACAAAGGCCAAATGATGATAAACCAAAACATTTCAAAGGCAAAAAACAAAACAACAACAACAGCACAAACCGAGACAAAACCAAACAGAAACTAAAATGCCTTCAAAGGTCTCAAAGAGAGCAACACTGAACACAAGCCAAGCAGACTGAATCCAGAATGCTTGTAGAGTTCTGAAAGCAAGCAAGCCAGCAAACAGAAACAAAACCAAGTGTCTAGACCAAAAATGCTACCAAATCAAACGTAGGAAACATACCTTAAAACAAATACTCTGAAAACAAACCTAAGCCAGAAAGGTATAGGCCAGATAAAACCATGAAATAACCAGCTCAGAATAAATAAATGGAGCAGGGACCAAACCAAGGGAGGTCTGTGAGCCTAGAAGGAGCTCAGCACAATCAACCTGAGCAAAAAATGCCAGACAGCCTGGACTCAATGTGTCCGTGCCAGTGCCTCGCCTTCCCTCAGATGACTCCTCTGGCGAACAATGTGCTGTTCTTGGAGCACTAGATGTGGGATAGCTGCCAATACAAAAGTGCTACACCTCTCACCTCAGAGATGAATGACCGGGACCCAGGAACACGGATTTAGGTTACTTGAAATTTCGTGCGCCAATGTGCAAGTCCTTTCATGAAGTTTTTATAGTAATAGAACAAAGGCAGTCATAAATCAAGGCAATCTTAAATACATTAGAAAACATCAAAGAGATGGGGTAGAGCCAAGTGTGGAAATCTCAGTTACAGGCCTCAGATGTACGTAAATGAGGCAGAAAATGTCAGGAGGAGCCTGCCCCTTCTTGACTTGGAGCTGGGCCATGGCCCAGGTCTCATTTGAGTTCCCGCCATCTATATCTCTTCTTTAATGAATTACTTCCCTGGAACTAGCCATATGTCTCTATACAACTCATTATGAAGAGACACACACACACACCTGGAACCCCCCCAGCAGCTGCCTTCTCGGCTTAAATCCATGCCTGTGACATTCTGGTGAGACAGACAAGAGAAAGGCAAACATGACACGTGTCTGAAGTTTTCTTTCTCTCTCAGCATGGGCACCATGTATACGAAGATTTCTCTTTTCCTTGAGCAATTGGAAATGAGGACTAGATTCCTAAAGCGGGGTTGATTATGGCCTAGGGAAACCATATCCAATATCTCTCTTTCTTTCCTCTTCCAGGCTTGTAGTACCCCATGGCTAGGAGAAGAAAGGGGCCTGGCATCTCTGGGAAATGCAAAATAGGGAAGCAGCTGCTGGGTGACTGTCCACACTTAATCTATGAGATGCTCGGGTTCCATCGAAACTTGTGTGAGGATGGTGGATGGGCCCATGCTATTGTGGAGATGCCTTCCCCACAGGCAGAGAGCAACCTTGAGCGGTAGAGCCAAGGAAGGGGTGAGGTGGTGGTGGGGGCTCCCCCATCGACTTTTAACTGAAGTGGTGAGTTCAAACAAAAGAGTCAAAGCTATTCATTCAAACAAGTCTTCTCTAAAATCAATGGCTCTATAGCTCAAGCTTTGCGTTTCTTCTTCTTCTTCTTCTTCTTCTTCTTCTTCTTCTTCTTCTTCTTCTTCTTCTTCTTCTTCTTCTTCTTCTTCTTCTTCTTCTTCTTCTTCTTCTTCTCCTCCTCCTCCTCCTCCTCCTTCTTCTCCTCCTCCTTCTTCTCTTCCTCCTCCTCCTCTTCCTCCTCCTCCTCCTCCTTCTTCTCTTCCTCCTCCTCCTCCTCTTTTTTTCTTCACAGAGGCCATCCGGGTCCCAGAGCCTGATTCCCTAAGTGGGATGGTGTGGTGGTTTGAATCAGATGGCCCCCATGGTCTCAGGCATTTGAACACTTACTGGCCCCCAAATGACGGTACCGTTAGAGGGGCTTAGGAGGTGTGGCCTTGTCAGAGGAAGTATGTCACTGGAGGTGGGCTTTGAGAGTTTAAAAGCTCATGTCATTTTGAGTTCATGCTCTCTGCTTGGTGCTTGCTGTTCAAGATGCGAGCGTTCACCTTCTGCTCTGGCTGCCATGCCTGCTGCTTGTTGCCATTTCTCCCTGCTACCACAGACTCTTCTGTCTTTGGAACTATAAGCCAAACGAATCTTTCCTTGTATAAGTTCTTTTGGGCATCATGTGGAAATAACCATAGAGAAGTAACTAAGATAGATGGTCAGTTGCTACAGCTCTTTAATCACGTGAAGCAGGCTAGCACAGAAACCCCAGAACTAGGCATTCCCAGTCTGCAAAAGCCCTTCTTATTTGGGGCAGAAAGCAAGGCCTTATCCTTGGGTTGTTGTCTAGGGACAGAACTGGGGCCTGCAACTTTTTTTTTTCAACGATATTGTTGCATCAGAGTAAACCCTCTGTCCAAAAGTTGTGGCAGCCCTAGCGTTGCTGGTTGAAGCAGCTTTTAAGTTATTTTAGGGAAAGTCATTAGAGGGTCTCATAGCCTACCAGGTAAAGTCTGTACTGTAATTAAGAAGCACCTATAGCTAAGTGGAAGTATGCTAACAAAATATTAGGTAATCCTCATATACAACCCAGAGGTAACTATCAAAATTTGTGGTACCCTAAGTCATTCCTCACCAATCAACTGAGTCCTCTTTCCTTCTCACAATGGGCTGTGTGGCGGTGGCGCACGCCTTTAATCCCAGCACCCAAGAGGCAGAGACAGGCAATTTCTGAGTTCCAGGCCAGCCTGATCTACAGTTCAAGTCCTTCTTACAAAGGTCAGACAAAGGCCAGTTAAAATATTGCTTTTTCTGTTTTTGTCAAATTGACACAGCTAGAGTTGTCTGGGAAGCAGGACCTCAGCAGAGAAAACGCCTGTGTCAGATTCCCTGTGGGCAGGTCTATAGGGGCATTTTCTTGACTGATGATTGATGTGGGAGGGCCTATTCCAATGGGAGCCATCCCACGTCTAGGCAAGTAGCCCTGGGCTGTATAAGAAAGCAGACTGAGTCAGCTATGGAGAGCAAGCCAGTAAGCAGCATTCCTCCCCTCCCCCCTCCCGTGGTCTCTGCTTCAATTCTCTCCTCCAGGTTCCTGCCTTGAGTTTCTACCTTGGCGTCGCCTGATGATGGCCATAACCTCCGAGCCAATGAGCCCTTCCTCCTCAAGCTGCTTTTGGTTACAGTGTTTTGTCATAGCAATAGAAACCCTAAACTAAGACAATCTCTCCTTTCTCTGTGTGGTGATAGTAGCAGAACTCAAGAGGAGGGGCCACACACAGTGCACCTCTTTATCTCAGTATGCTGAGAAGATTAAGGTACCTATAAATGATCACTAAGGGTACCATATCTGAGGTCCAGGGGTTTTTTGTTTGTTTGTTTGTTTGTTCATTTGTCTGTATTATCTACCCTCAATGATTAGCCAACATGTACATACAACTTCAGCCCAAAATTTTTACACATACGCCAAACACGCCTTCTCCCTGAGTCAGGGTCCAAACGAGCTGTGTGCTGCCTTCCAATCCCTCCCCACTTGGGAAAGGACAAGTCTCATTGCCAGGTTTCTTAGAAGTTCGTGATGAAACGGGCACAGAGAGCAACTAGCTGGCATTGCTCACCCAGCCCTGCCTGAAACAGCCAGGAGTGAGGAGGTAAGAGAAAGTGAGACAGGCTGGGCAATTTGCAAAAGCTGGCACATGTGCAGCCAATTCCTCCTAAAGTATCAACAGCAATGGACTTCTGCAGCGTCACCTGTGCGTGTTGGAGCAGAGACACGGGTTCCCTCAGGCGCAGACCCGGAGATCACCTGCAGAGGAGTTGAAAGGAGCAAGCCCAAGGTAGATGAGAATTTTAATAGCGGTGAAAGTGACTCAGGCCCTGGCATACCTCCTCAGGCCCCAACGATTCTCTAACCTCTGCAGCATCACACGTTCATGCCAAGATACCAGGGAAAGGGCAGGGAAACGGGAACCCACGGAGACAAGCATTTGCTCTATCCCAATGTTTGTTTACAATCAAAAACTTTCAAATGGGTACATAAAAATAGAAAAGCTGTAACTATCAATAGAGTACCTAGTGATATGTCTCAAGACATGTGCAGGTAGTATGACCAGGCTAAACAGATCTAGCTCTTAAAAACATTACTTTAAAAAAAAATCCTTCCTCCCTCTCTTCAGCAGGATTCCCGGAGCTCGGCCCAGTGCTTGGCTGTGGACTTCTGCATGTTTTTCCATCAGTCGCTGGGTGAAGGCTCTCTGATGACAACTAGGGTCGTCACCAATCTGATTACAGTAGATGACCAGTTCAGCTGTCCACTACTGCCGGAAGTCTTAGCGGGAGTCAGCCTCGTAGATTCTTGAGGGTTTCCCTTGCACCAGGTTTCTACATGTCCCCCAAATGTACCCCACATCAAGATGTCTCTTTCCCTACTCTCCCTCTCCACCCCTCCCCTCCCTCTTCACCCCTCCCCTCCCCCAATCCAATCCTTCCTGTTCTCATCCCCACCAGCCCCCAGGCTAGCCAGGAGTTCTTTCCCACTTCCCCCTCCCAGGGAGATCCACACACTGCCCATCTGAGCCCTCTTTGTTATTAGCCTCTTTGGGACAGTGGATTGTAGCATGATTATCCTTTAATTTACAGCTAATATTGGCCTTTGAGTGAGCACATACCACGTTTGTCTTTCTGGGTCTGGGTTACCTCACTCACGATGTTTTTTTTTTCCTAGTTAGATTCATTTGCCTTCAAATGTCCTGATGTGATTGTTTTTAACAGCTGAGTAATATTCCATTGTGTAAATGTGTAAATGTACCACATTTTCAGCTGGGGGTGGTCAAGGTCATCACAAGGGAGCCGACAGAAACAACTAACCTGGGCTCACAGGAGCGCACAGACTGTGGACCAACAGCCAGGGCACCTGCGTGGGACTGACCTAGGCCCTCTGCCTATGTGTTGACAATTGTGTAGTTTGATCTACTTGTGAGACTCCTAGTGGTAGGAACAGGGCCTGTCCCCCCTAAGGCTGGCTTCCGGGTACCTATTCCTCATATCGGGTTGTCGGGTCTTACTACAAGGGAAGGAGCGTTAGTCCTACCGCAGCTTGATATGCCATGCTTTGTTAGCACTTGTGGAAGGCCTGCTTCTTTCTGAACAGAAACAGGGTGTAGAGCCCACAGGTCTACTCCTCCTCCAGGAGCTCATATTAAGGATAGCGAGCCGTTTCTGGCAAAACATTTTGTTGCAGTTTCCGTCAAAACATCCTGTTTGTTCCTGTGCTCCCTCTGCCCCCCCTGGTAGTTAACTATAGGGCCTCTGTTTACTCCGTCTTGAGCCTGGTAATTTCCCACCTGTCTGGGGTGGGGGTTTCCATTATGCAGCAGTTAGGTATATAAGGTTTTTTTCTAAGCTTGAATAAACGGCATTCAGCTTTCTCTCTTTCACGGATGACCAACTGTCTCTTGTGTTTCTTAATCTCCAGGCCCTGGCTTGCTAACGGTCCCAGAGAAGAAGTGGATTGGGGGAAGTTGGGGGTGGGGATAAGGGAAAGAATCTGAAGAGAGAGGGGGAGGGGAAACTGCAATTGAGCTGTAAAATAAATTAATAATTTAATTAATAATAAAATGAAACATTACTTTCTTATTGCAACACTTTCAACATATTTTCTTCCTATATTTTGAGGCGCACCATGCAGAACTGCCCTTTACATGTCACCCAGTCCTGCAGCGTTTCACTGGGACTTCATACTCTGAGGTGGCTGCAATTTCAAACTTAGGATCAAATCTTCCCCATTCCGCTCCTTCCCCTTGACCTCCCAGGTTTTTGTAGTTGATGAAGACGTACCGATTTGGATCCAAATTCTTCCCTTTCTTCTAGCTTGTGTGATTAATGGGAGCCAAAAGTTATACAAAGAAGGCAATGCATGTTAACTCAAGATTAAAGAATCTAACCAACAGCAAGGCCACTTTGCCCAAGACAATACCCACGCAAGTCATTGAACAGGGAGAGGTTGAGTTGGTGCCTTTGCTCCTATGTGGCAGGGTCTTTGGTGTGGGAAAGTACTCTGCAGGCTACCAAAAGAGAAATGTAAACACTAACCTAGCCAGAAATCCTTTTGTAGGAGCCACCCATGGTAAGCTAAATACGAACAGATCACCCAAAGGAAGTTCTTTACTTCCAACCATTATCACCTGTCAGTGTAGGACTCAGCAATCAATAAATTTTTTTTTTTTTTTTTGTTGTTGTTGTTGTTTTCGAAACAGGGTTTCTCTGCAGCTTTTTTTAGAGCCTGCCCTGGAACTAGCTCTTGTAGACCAGGCTGGCCTCGAACTCACAGAGCTCCCCCTGCCTCTGCCTCCCGAGTGCTGGGATTAAAGGCGTGCGCCACCACCGCCCGGCTAGCAATCAATAAATTTAATAAAGGCCTGAGTCTCAGTGGTTTACCCTGAAGCAATACCTGGTTGCAGGAAGAACCACAAACTGAAATTACCCGAGCACTACCCAAGAACAGACCATCCAAAGGAAATGCCTAATGTTCCAACGGCTGTAGATAGGATCACCTGCCTGCACACACTCACCAGGACACCCCTAGACAAATGTCAGCCAATCAGGGGTTCTGAACCTCAGAAACCCCTCACCCCCACCTTTACTACTATAAAAACCCAACTCTAACTGAGCTCAGGGCTCTCCGTTTATTCCAATACGTTGGACATGTGGAGAGACCGAGTTTGCAAACTTGCATAAAATAAAGGCTCTTTGCTTTTACATACAGGACTCGGTCTCTTTGTTGGCTTTCAGGGTACTTTGCAGATTTGGGAATAACACTTTCATCTACAATGCTATCCTGCCTGCAAAATATCCTAGGGCAACCGTGTCACAAAGCTTGTGGGAGTGACCAAGTAGCCTCTGATTTGACCTAAGGCCCACTCCATAAGAAGAAACCCAAACACAAAACTGCTGGAGTGACCGAGAGCCAGAGACAAGACAGTTCAGAGACCTAGGGCAAACCCAAATACTACTGTCTTTAAAAAAAAAAAGTAGTGATAAAATGAATCCTAATGATATTCTGCTATAATCACAGACCAGAGCCTCTTCAGCCATCATCAGAGATGCTTGCTCCTGCAGCAGAGGGGAACAAACACAGGGACCCACAGCCAGACAGGACTCAGAAGACATAGCTCTAAATGGGAGATCAGGGAACCCTGCAGAAGAGGAGGGAAAAAGAAGAATAAGAGGTAGAAGGGATAGGGGACAACCAGGAGAACAAGACTCTCTAAATCAACCGGGCAAAGCTATTGTGAACTCACAGAAACCGAAGCAGGGCCCTCATGGGTCTGCACAAGGTCCCCAGCATATATATTACAGCTTTCGGTGTAGTGTTTTTATGGAACTAGTGGGTCTTGGGTTCTTGTGCCTGCTCTTGGACTCTTTTTCTTCTGTTGGTTTGCTTTTGTCTAGTTTTGGTGTGATTTTTTTTTTTTTTTTTTTTTTTTTTTTGATTTTTCGAGACAGGGTTTCTCTGTGGTTTTGGAGCCTGTCCTGGAACTAGCTCTTGTAGACCAGGCTGGTCTCGAACTCACAGAGATCCGCCTGCCTCTGCCTCCCGAGTGCTAGGATTAAAGGCGTGCGCCACCACCGCCCGGCTGGTGTGATTTTTAAAAATGTATTGTATTATATTTTATTTTTACTATGTTTGTTGTTATCCCTTAGAAGTCTATTCTTTTTCAATGAGAGTCAGAAAGAGGGTGGATCCAGGATGGAAGAGAGATGGGGAGCAACTAAGAGAAGCAGAGGGAGGGGAACTGTTATCAGGATACGCTGAATGAGAAAATAATCTACTTTCAATAAAAGTGGGGGTGTTGTTGGCTGTGGTGGGAAGGAAAGTTATACCATGCAACAGAACTCATGCAGGAGGCTCATTGGGGAGGGGAGTGGAAGGGAGCGCACAACAGAAGAGACATTGATACGACCTCATAGTTCACCATGGTGTATAACACAGTGGAGAAGCCCAAGCGGCAGGCCCTGGTCACACAGCAGCCATATCAGGAAACAGAGAATAATGCGCAATCAATCTTTCTATTTTATACACCCCGGAACCCAAGACCAGGAATGGGGTGGCTCACTTTTAGTGAGGTCCTTTCCCTTCAACTAATCTAATCTACACCATCTCTCACAGCCAAGTCCAGAGGCTAAGTAATCCCTAACAGGTGTGCCTGTGGGTTTGTTCCCGACACCCACCCACCCAGGTGACTCCAGATCCTCAGCTGACAACACAAACAATGCCCCACTAGACACCACAGGCTAGCAACTCAAAATCCCAGTACCAGGACTGGCTAACCTCTTTTGGAGCTGTTGATAAATAAGGTCCCAGAGACCTCCAAACATTACAGCCTGTTGATAATGCTGCGGGTCACCCTCCAGAACGTGAGAGTAGAACCTTTTTCTGAAGACACCACAGTCCTAGAGCACGGAGAAGCCAAGCTGGTAGTGATCTGAAAGCCCCGTGCCTACCGGCTCGCTTTTCCAGTGCTGGTGGGTGCTATGCCCACTCCTGGAAGAGAAAAGCAACCATCAGTTTTATCCAGTTGTGAACCCCGTGAGCTGCCATGGTGACCGCTCTGATGACATGCCCACTGGGGCAACAGTGGCACGAGTATTGCAGGGGTAACCAAGTCTTAGGAACATAAGCAAAAGACCATTCTGTGTAACTGAAAATTCCATTTTGTGTGCCTTGAAATGATATGATGACTAACCTTGCCATCAGGCAGCTCTGATACGGGATTCAGAAGTGAGCCCCTGGCAGGACACCTGGCAACCTGGCAATGAGCCTATCTCAGGTCCGGCCTTGATACGCTAATGCACTAACCCCAATCTGGGGTTGATGTGTTTGTGAATCAGCTCTCAGCAGTGAGCCATGAGAGCAGCGTGAATGCCCAGTGAAAATGATTGGAACTTTGAGAATGGTCTCGAGGATCGCACTGTCATACCTGAGACACAGCTTCTCTAGCCTCAGTGGTGATACCCATTGTACGCATTGGCAGGAGGACTTGAGACTCTGTGTGTAGCCCTGGCCTCAGTGACCACTGAATTTCTAGCACCATCGCTGGGTCAGCAACAGTCACTGCCCAGCACTCTGGTCCTCCCACCTGAAGGACTTGATGTCGGATGTGGGTCAAGCCTGCAAGCTTCTGAAACATCCTCACCAGAGAAGACTCCCCAGTGGAACCCTGTAGCAGAATCTCTGCCCAAACAATAGTTTCCTGCTTGTTGAGGTGTTTGTTTATATTCGCGTGATCCTATAAGGGATGCTTGTGTAAATAAAGTGAGAATATTCAAAGGACAGATCTCGGCTGGACATCTTAATTGCCAAGAGCCTTACAACCAACTCGTAGGCTGGCCTCTCCACACCAACCACTTTCTGGTTGGATTTATGTCTACTCCACAAGATGAAACCCATCCATGGTACCATTACTGGGCCAAGAACCTATGGCGAGACGGGTCAAACAGTCCCATAATGACATCATCATTGTGCCCATAGATCAACACATCTCTCAGTCCTCATGTGAGATGCTTCCATTTTCAGTAAATGGTGACTAACACAGAGACCCACAGTTGGCCAAAGTGTCCTGTGTTGTAGTTGGTTTAATTAATGTAACTCTTCAAGCTCCTCTCCTCTCCACAGCCCAGCGAGTCTAAAAGGGTGAACGTCTGCCACCTTGTGTTCAAAGCTGCAAAAGCACCCTCAGCATTTGAGAGAAACAAGCACTCTGTTCTGTCTAGTCTAATGAGACGTTTTCTCTGCATTGCCAAGGCCAATACAAAACTGCTGGAGTGAGATAAGAAACATAATATTTGTGGGAAAAATGTACACTCGCTTAATGTACAACTTGGCCTACAACAAATTATAGTACTGATGGCATGGTTCATTTATGTATATATCTTCTGACTTAATTAGCTTTCTAAAATATTCTACCAAAACTCCGAAAGTCATCCCCAGCTCTGGGCTGCAGGATACAATTTCCACATGAACCTTAGAAGCTTGATAAATTTTGTTTTGTCAGGTAATGGAATCTTTTAAACAATGATAATTTCATTTAGCTTTTAGTTTTAAGAGCCATGGAACAATGAACGGAATGGAGACAGGTGTCCAGAGCAAAAGCAGTCTGAGGATAACAGTTTTCTCTTAGCCCATAAAATCTCATTTCCTGTAATCAATTAAAATGAAAATTTAACTCTAGTTAATTGTCCTGAAGGAGAAGAAGGAGAAGGAGGGAAGAGGACAGAAACTTTTCTAGGCATCTCCTTCAATATTTTATAGGCTAACAAATTCTGGAGCAAAGTAACAGTGTGTTGTCGTTAGTATTATTATTTAGAGTCAGTGCCTTATTATATACCAGATAGATTTAGAACTCACTCTGTAGCTCAGGTGGGGCTCTAATTCACAATGGTGTTCTGGAATGACAGGCGTGAGCCCATGTATGGCTCAACAAGATATTATTTAAATATTCAGTCACTGTCCCAGGGATAGAAACAAGTAACAAGTAGATACAAACTTCTACCCCTCAATACTCTACACATATATTTTTATTACACACACACACACACACACACACACACACACACACACCTTTAAGACCAGCTACCTAAGACAATGTAAAGCTACCACCCTTCCTACTTTCAGAAGACCCCTAAAGCTAATCCAGTGGTTTCATGACGACACAGAAGGTTAGCTGGGACAAAAGTCAATACTTCTTATCCCCTGATGTTAACGGACAGGTTTGTCCCACCTGTCCAAGAGAAAGTTGCTAAGGGCAAAGCCCCATGACACATTTCTCTTTGTATGGCCCACAGTGCTGGGGTCTGTAAAACATCGTGCACAGAGGAGATGTACTGCAGGATTCCTCAACATGACCTGAAACATTTTAATTCCTAATCTTCCCAAAGAGGGTAGAAAATATATATATTCGTTTAATGGCCCTAGGCATATGAGTATTACCTAATAACCATTTCCGGTCTGATTTTTTTCATCTGAATGAGGATAATAAAACCATCTGACTTGCAAGGTTTGAAAGGATTGGACTATAAGGTCTCCTTATGTCACTACCGTACTTCTTAAGGATCAGCTATTGACATCACCGAAAAAGGAAACATTAATAAAAGCGAAGCCCACTCAGCCCGGCAATGGCAGCCAGAGCATGAGAGCAAATGGCCTAGGGAAGGCCGGGTCATAGGGTTGCCAAACGTGCTCTGCCACGGACTGTCTCCTGAACACATTGCATTTCGTAGGCCAGGGTCATAACCCTAACTATTCATGAATGCTAATAGCTTTTGTAAAACAAAACAAACAGCTTAAAACTAATTGTTTGCACTTTACTCTCTGGACCTGAAGACCTGCTCTTGTGGCCATTAAGAGAGAGAGAGAGAGAGAGAGAGAGAGAGAGAGAGAGAGAGAGAGAGAGAGAGAGAGCGCTCTGCTTTTGCCTGGTGTTCACCCTGGCAAGGCTCTAATACCACCACTGCCAATGCCTTTAAAGGTAAAGAAACACTTGGGAGCTGACTGCCCCGACTGCCCCTGGACTTAAAGGCCTGACGGGCAGTACCGGTTTGGTCAGGAATCTCCAGGACTGCAAGCACTCGCCACTTCCTGCAGTCCGGACTAGTCACCACCTGTGGCCAATTTCCCCCGTGGACAATCACCCATTCTGGTTGCCACAGCTGTGGAGGCCAGAAGAAGCCCCACAGACATCGCTAGCACACACCGGGGTCTGTAGACTCTGCAAGCAGCTGCCTTTGTTTGGTGACAGCTGTGGTTAAGGCTGTCTGCCCAGAGCTCTGCTTCAATCATAGCCAAAGGCTACACAGGCTCCTCACGAGCCCCAGCTAAATTACTGCTACCCTGCCCAGAGTCCACAGGGTTAGGGCTGGGCCTAGAAGTCCCTGGTGCCTTCCTCTAGAGCCTCACCAGAGCGCAGATTCAATGGGGGAACTACCATCCTCAGGAGGGGACATGCCTCTAGGGGCCTGTGGAACCCAGCTTGAAAGACAGAAGGGAGAATGCTCAGTTCTGAGCAGGAGGAACTGCTTCCCTGAGGAATGCTTCCACAGCAGAACCCTGCCTTTGAACCTGGGGCACATCACGACCTCCTAGACTGAAGCATGATGGCCTAACTCAGGAACACAGATTCAGGACCCTCACAGTGACTCTTCTGTGAGGGTGTCTACAATGTCACCAGGGCTGACACTCCCCTATTTTACAGTAGTCTTCCTGTGAAAAAAGCACAAACATACCCTCAGCCCCATATTAACACAGGTCCTTTCCAACATAGATTGAGGGTATCCAAATTGCAAGTCTCATTAGCTGATAGTTTTCAGGATCACCTGGCTCCAGGTACCTTTGCATTTCAACAGACATTTGACTGCTGGAGGCGACTTCTTTGGTCCAGCTGGAAACCCAGCTTGCAGCTGAAGCCAGAAGCAGGGCAAGGTGCAATTGCACTTTCCATCGCTTGTGCCTGGGATTTGGGACCTGGAGGCACAGGTTCCTCGTTCTTGCAGCGGCCTCTAAGAGCACTACGCTGCTGTTTTTACTACCCCTGATTTCCTGTCTTAAATCTTGTAACAACAAAATTTTCTGTATCAGGCCACACTGCGTCCACTTATTCCCTGCTGATGGGTTCCAGGCACCAGCGGTGGAAGACCAGGCCCTCCAAACTTTTCTTGCCTTTCCTGGCTCCACAGCAAGGCACGGCTCGGGCCAGACTCAACAGGCTACAGTGTGTGAACTCAGGCAGCCACAAACGTCGTGGCAACGGTCTGGAGCCATTAGTGGGCCATGTGTCCTGCACTGTCTTCACTCCTACGCCTGCTGAGCAATGGCCTCTGTGGCTCCGTGACCACAGCACTGCAGATCGAGTTGACTGGAGTGCAGACCGAACCACACGTTGGTCCCTCTGAGTCCTGGAGCTATGCCACCAATGTGGGGGAGGAAGCAGAATATTTACATTATCTACAAACCCCTAAAAATTTCTGTATTTGTTTTTGCTTCATCCGAGCTCCTCAAGCTATCAAAATAGACCCAAATAAATGTACAGACAGTTGCCTACTCTTTCCTGGTCTCATTACTACAGTTAAATATAATTTTACTCCTGATTATTCAACTTTTCTTTTTTCTTTAAAAAGATTTATTTATTATTAATTGGGTATACAGTGTTCTGTCTGCATGTATCCCTGCAGGCCAGAAGAGGGAAGGAGATCTTATTACAGATGTGAGCCACCATGTGGTTGCTGAGAATTGAACTCGGGACCTTTGGAAGAGCAACCAGTGCTCTTAACCATTGAACCATCTCTCCAGCACCCCTGAACTTTACTTTTTTTCGACTTTATTTTTTTTAAACATTTTTTAAATATTTATTTATTTATTATGTATACAATATTCTGTCAGTGTGTGTGCCTGCAGGCCAGAAGAGGGCACCAGATCTCATTACAGATGGTTGTGAGCCACCATGTGGTTGCCGGGAATTGAACTCAGGACCTTTGGAAGAGCAGGCAGTGCTCTTAACCGCTGAGCCATCTCTCCAGCCCTCGACTTTATTTTTTATCTGAGCGCTGATCCTTTACCTCTACACCTGCAGTGTCTTATTTATCTGTGGTGTCCATCATGGTTTTTCTCCTGTAGCTCTGGCCACATGTCTGTGCATTATCCGTCATGCATCCTACTTTGAAGGGCGTCTGTTGGGGCCCCACCTTGGGCACCATCTGTCATAAGCCACATGATGGGGTAAAATCTGTCTGGGTCCAGCCTTGATGAGATTTGCACGGTCCAGGGAGGACCACAAAGATTAGAATCATTAAAGGCAAAGAAACGGAGATATGAGGCAAATAAAAAACAGAAACACAGAATAGCATCAGGAGGGACAGTGATTACACACTGACCCACCACGTTTATTCTCCACATGCTTAAATACTTCACCCCAAAAGGGCAGGGGGAAGGCAACAGACTTCATTAACATGATATAAGAAATAGACCAAGTCTCCTGTAGGCAATCAATCCCTGGACCCTCCTGCCAATCTCCTTTGAGGAAAGGGGAATAGCAAGGTTGAGCAGATCCATCTCTCTATTCAAAATACTAATTAAGCACACCCTAGGACAGGACCTCTTGTTTGTAGCCACATCTGTTTTTTTTTTAACAACTTTAAAAGAGCAAAAATAAACTCAAACTCTCTGAACTTTAGTCGAGGTGGAATAGGACTCACATCTGTGAGCCCCCACAAGTCACTTATCTGGCTCTACCCTCTATAGCACACATAAATTGTCCTCTAGGCTCTGGTTCCACTCCACTGCTGCTGCTAATCTTACTGGTCATGCCATGGTACTGACACCTCTAAAATGCTGGGGCCTTCTGCCACAACTGGGCTACACTTTTAACAGTGGCCTCTCCTAGGACTCTCTTGAGATTGCCAGCCTTAACTTTCTCTGTGACCCCTTCCATTTGGGGACTTCAACTGCCAGTGAGGCTGCTTCTTCTTCAATGGCCTATTCTGCCCTCTCACAGTGCCAAGACTCGGCTACTCTGCATGACCACTTCATGCCTTCAAAACCAGTACTACCTGAGTGACGCTTATAGATTACCAAGTTCAGCTGCAAGCGTAAGGGTCAACCTTAGCCACTTCTAGAGAGAGAATAGTTACTGTGTGCAGACTCTGAGGAAACACTTTCGAGAAATTTCACCTCAACAATGCTCGTCTCATTTTTTTTTTAATTTAAAAATTTTTAAATTTTGCAGACTAGCTACAGTTTTCCCTTCTCCCACTCCCACACCTCCCACCATCCCACCCACCATTCACTCTTTAGGAAAGGTAAGGCCTCCGTTGGGAAGCCAACAAAGTCTGGTAAACCAGGTTGAGGCAGGATCAAGCCCCTTCATCCTGTATCAAGGTAGAGCAAAGTATCCCACTTTGGGATAGGGAATGGTGTCCAAAAAGCCAGTTCCTGTACCCAGGATAAGTCCTGGTTCTTCCGCAAGGGAAACCCCCAATAGATCAAGTCATATAACTGTCACCCCATTCAGAGGGCTTAGTTGGGTCCTATGCAGGATCCCCAGCTGTCAGTTCAGAGTCCGTGAGCTGTCTGTGGTTTTTCCAGTCATGATCTTGATCACCCTCCAACACCCCCGCAATATGATCCCTCCTCCCTCTCTTCAACTTAGATCCAGGAGTTCAGCCCAGTACTTGGCTGTGGATCGCTGCATCTGCATTAGTTACTGGATGTGGATTCAATGATGACAATTAGGGTAGTCACTAATCTGATTATAGGGGAAGGCCAGTTCAGGCACCCTCTCCACTGTTGCTAGGAATCTTAGCTGGGCTCATACTTGTAGATTTCTGGGAATTTCTTTAGCACTTGGTTTCTCCCTAACCCCATAATGGCTCCCTATATCAAGATATCTCTTTCATGGCTCTCCTTCTCCGTCCCTCCCCCAACTCCACCATCTGGAGCCTTCACGTTCCCATCCCCCATTCTCTCTTACACACTCCGTAAGGGTTGTGGCAGGTGGGGATGGGGCATAAGATGTGCCCCCAGGGGCTAGGGCTGAGAGAGCAGGGCTGTCCAGCCAGTAGCTCAGACACTCACCTCCAGGAGTAGGCAGGACCTGTAGCTACAGTGTTTGCTGATGTGGTCTTTCTTTATCACTGTTTATTTCTATCCTCAGGGTACCCGCATCAATCGTCCCAGTAAAGCAAAGGTTTTAATTAATCCAGTGGTCTGGTCTTGTGTTAATCACAGCCAATTCATCACTCCCAACTAACCAGAACCACGGATTTTTAACTCGAAATATGCAATATCTCCGATAGAGTCTTTAAGTGTTCTTAGATTCCCCTCTGGAACTTCACAAGCCAATTCACATTCCTCCAATGGTACTGGCCTTGCCTTTAATGGCTTAATTATTCTTTTGTATAAAGAATTGGCATTTTCAAAGGCCACAGATTCAATTATTATTTGTCTAGCTTCTGAATTTGGTATCATTCTGTTTACTGCTGATGTCAATCTTGTAAGAAATCCATGAAGATTTCTTTTGGACCCAGTATGACGTTAGTAAATGATTCAAACTGTTCCTATTTTTCAAATTCTGTCCTGAGCATTCAAAGCTGCTGCATATCATAAATCCAGGGTGTGGTCATCATATCCAGCTCACTTTTCTGTAGGAGCATAATCTCCTTCTCCAAGGATTTGATCTTAGAAGATTTTTATACCTCTGGTTTTATTCCACTGTTCAATAGTCTTAGCATCTTCTCTGAACCAGTTACTTCACTGTAATTGTGGACCAGGCTCTAAAACAGCTTTAATAAACTCTGTCAAGTCATTATGAACAATTATATTGCAAATTAATCACAAGTTTAATATTTGCTTCAGAAAGGTGAGTGCATGCCATTGACACTATTGTTTCCTTGAATCTCCTTAAATCTAACATTGGCACAGGAGCGCATTCTGTTCTTATTCTATTATTTTGCAGTTCCTATAAGGTTACTGGATATATCAAGGTTGGTTGTTTGAAAACCTTAGGCTGTTCCTGCCTATTATTATATGCAATGTTGAAATTGGTTCTCCATTGAATTCTCCTGTCTGCTTTTGAATATCTCTGTTACCTGTTTTATTAAGTTTTTCTAAGGCCTGTATCTTAGCACTCAGACTAACCAACATTTTTAGTGATAAAACAAAAATGATAATGCTGATATTTGCAATTAATATTACATAAATCCAATCTAAATTAGTTATTCTCTCATTTAACCACTCCATTTTCAAACTGTCCAGCATATTATCACACAGAGACACAAATTCCTCCGATGTAATGCTGCTTCCCATTTCTTCATGTGGGAAAGAATTCTCTTTTAACTAATTCCTTCCTTTAAGAATTTCCAAGTGTTTTACCAAATCTGCTGCTAATGTTGATGAAGATGTGAGGCTTCTTGTTGCTGCATAGAATAGTAAAGGCCTGACTGGATTTTAAGGCAGCTACCCAGTTTGGCTGCAGCCTGAGAAGGGGGTTCAGGGAGAGCCCACCAGGAGAGAAGAAAGAAACCCCAGCTACCAGGGAAGTGACTCCAGCTGTGTGGCTCCGGCCTATGCTGCTGGCTGTAAAGCCACTTGAAGGGCTTCTTTGTGAATTTGTACCCCAGACGTTGGGTACCAAAAGTAGCGTGAATAAAAAAGAACAGAGACAGATATTGGGGTTCAAACTGAAGATCAGAAAAACAAAACAGTCAGCCACTGGCTCTTACCTCTACCTCAGACTGGAAATGGGTGCTCCTGCCTCCAGGAATCCTGATTGAGACTGAGCCCTGTTTCATCTTACAACCCTCCCATCCTACACTTCTCTCTAGTGCTGGGATTAAAGGCATGCACCACCACTGCCTGGCCTGTATGGCTGACATGTGTGGCTGCTTTATTTACTGAAATAAATACAATAAACCACTATACTTGCCTCTCTCACCCTCCTACCTAGAGTGCTCATAGCTTCTCCCTTGGGCTGGCTCAATTCAGTGTATTCAGTTGACTTTTGTGGGTATTCCGCAATCCTGGCCTCCCCAACATCTTGGCTCCTCCTACACTACAGCCAGCAGAGTCCCTAGGCCTCCAGGAACTGCATTTGCTGTTTCCTCCACCTATGACCTCTGAACCCCTCCAGAACGCACAGTGAACTTCGGTTACATCATTTGATGGATTTTTGTTCAAAAAATTCCAAGCTCTCCCAAATTCTTCTCACAAATGAATTTCAAAGGCCTAAGAAACCCACGGTCAGGCTGATCACAGCAATAGTCCTGCTTCTCAGTACCAATTCTCTGTCTTAAGTGATTGTTTACTCTTGTCATAAAGTATCCTGACAAGAGCACCTTTTGGGAGAAAGGGTTTGTTTTGGCTTCTAGATGGGTAAGGTTCATGGCATGGAAAATATGGCAGAAACCAGGGAAGGCACAGTGGCAGAAGCAAGAAGCTGGTTGGTCACATTGCACTCACAGTCAGAGATCATAGTGGACAGGAACAGGAAGCAGAATGATCAAGAAGTGGAAGGACATAAAGCCTCAAGTAAATGGAAGCTGAAGATATCCGTTGTGTGATTATTGTAATATTTGACAAAGTAGACTTCAAGCAAAAATTAACGAGAAACTATAAAGCAGACTACTACATTATTAAAGGGAACAATTTATCAAGAAGGTGTAAGAAATGTGAATAGATAAGCACATTGCAAAGTTGTCAGTTTGCACTACAGCAATTTCAGAAGGTAATGTAGAAGTTTCTAAATGAACCAAAAGTAGAACTTCCTTAGGACTGAATCACTGCACACGCTTAAAGATTCTAAGCCAGCAAATCATGTGCCCAGGCTGATTGGTACCCTATTCACAGAGCTGAGAAATAAAAGCAGCCTAGACTCCCAATCAACAATGAAAGAAAAATGTTTGACGTACACATAATAGAATTTCATATAGCCAATAAAAAAAATAAAACCATGGCATCTGTAGAGAAATGGATGGAACTGGAAATCACTACATTAATCAAAGTAGGTCAGATTTAGAAAGTGAAATGCCATGTTTTTGTTACACACAAAATCTATATTTAAATTCATATATATGTACTTCACTCCACACACACACATATAGACACTCTTGGGTGTGTGTGTGTATGTGTGTGTGTAATGAGAACAGGTATTGTTTCTGTAGGAGTCAGCCATGGAAAGCTAATTAGAAACAGACCACCCAAAGGCAGTTCTTTACTTCCAACCTTTTTCACCTGCCAGAGTAAGACTCAGCCATAAGTTTAATGGAGGCCCGAGTCTCAGTAGTTTACCCTGAAGCAATCTCTGGTTGCCAGAAGAAACACAAACTAAGATTATCTGAGCACTACCTGAGAACAGACCATCCAAAGGAAATTCCTAACGTTCCAACAGCTGTAGATAAGATCACCTGCCAGCACACACTCACCAGGACACCCCTAGACAAATGTCAGCCAATCAGGGGTCCTGAACTTCAGAAACCCCTCACCTCCACCACCTTTACTACTATAAAAATCCAACTCTAAGCTTGGGGCTCTCCATTTATCCCAATATGTTGGATATGTGGAGAGACCGAGTTTGCAAACTTGTATAAAATAAAGGCTCTTTGTTTTTATATACGGAACTCGGTCTCCTTGTTTTCTTTTGGGGGACTTCTCAGATTTGGGCATAACAGTTTTCATTAATTTTCTGTCACCGTGATAAAATATGCTGGCTAATGCAACTTGAGGACATGGTTCTCAGTTCCCAGGTATGGTGGGGAAGTCAGGAGCGTAGAGCAGCTGGTCACAAACCATCCACAATCAGGAAGAGAGCAGTAAAAATTGCTGTTGTCTATTTTGCTGCACTTGACTAGACCAGGATTCCAGCTGTGGAATGTGTCACCCACTGTGTGGGGTCCTCCTTCTATTAACACAGTCATGACAGTCTTCCTGAGGGAGACCTGGAGGCTCATCTCCTGTCAGGTTGACCACACTGACCATTACAGGGATCCATGAGAGGTGCATAAGAGATCTTAAGGGAGGGCAGAAGTGGGAGGGACAGATGGAAATAAAATATATATGTTGCTAAATCAGAATGGGGTACTATTTTGGAGAGGAAATAAATGGACCAAAAAGAGAAGTGAAGGGTGATAGGCAAGATCACTGGGAAATGGGGATGAATATAAACAAATTATGTGGCAAATGTATGAAGATACTTTGCTAGTCTTAAAATGTTGATAGAAAAAAACTTAGTTCATGCCAGCAAGGACTTGAGGGAAGAGAGGAGAGCTCCTTCCCTTAAAGTAACTAGAGTTTGGGTCACTTTGTTTTGCTGTGTACTTTAAGAGGTTCCGACATTGAGTGTCTCCTGGTGGAAGAACAAACTGTGAGAAGGACTTCCTTAGTGTGTACCAGGGAGAAAGTTAAGTGATTCACCTAAAATGGTATATATTTTTAAAGAAAGCCTTGTATTGAGTGTGATTTTTCTTTATTCCTTGAGGAGAAAAATGAAGACATAAATGTAAAAGAAGAAAATGTCCAAGGTATGAATGAAATTACAGGGAAGTCCTCATTAGCTCGCGTCTCCTTGAGAAGGGAACATGACCTTGGTTAGGTTTTTAGATGAATGATGAGCCATTGGCTTTATGGAGAAGTAGTCTTCTTGTGACTTCCCAAATGATGCTATCTAGAAGATTTTGTTGTTCAAGGGGTCATGATTTTTAAAGGTTTAGGTGCGATTATTAAATTCTGTAGCAAACATGGTAACAAGTATCATGTTGAACAAACCAGTATCAACAATTACGCCAAACTTTTATTGATAGACTTCTAAAACCTAATAACCTGCCATCCATGCGTCTTCTGTGTCCTGTCCCCGGGGAATTAACCATATAATACTGTATACTGTAAGCTAATGCAAAAGCTGTGTTCATGCCAGCTGACGGAAGAGCAGTTCAGAGAGTTCTGTTCAACCAAAGGATTATTTCAAGTACATACTGAAGATCTACATGGAGAGGTGAAGTACATACTATTGAGTATACAGAATATTGAAAGTACATTAGAGTTTAAAATTATGCACAAAGCTAATTAGAGAATATATGACTAGTATATAATATGGCTGATGTATGATATGGCTAGTATATAATAAGGCTAGTATATGATATGGCTGGTATTTGATGTGGGTGGTATATGATGTGGCTAGTATATATGTGGCTGGTATATGATGTGGCTGGTATATGATGTGGCTAGTATATAATAAGGCTGGTATATGATGTGGCTGGTATATGATGTGGCTAGTATATATGTGGCTGGTATATGATATGGCTGGTATATGATGTGGCTGGTATTTGATGTGGCTGGTATATGATGTGGCTGGTATATGATGTGGCTAGTATATATGTGGCTGGTATATGATATGGCTGGTATATGATGTGGCTGGTATTTGATGTGGCTGGTATATGATGTGGCTGGTATATGATGTGGCTGGTATATGCAAGGCCCTAACCCTGTTGTACCCCATCCAGTAAAGAAAGAAAGCAAGGGGAAGGAGAAGGGTGAAATACATACATATCTTTATGGTATCTGTATAATAATATTGTATATGGTAACCTAAAGTATTCCTGCTGCTTTCTAATTTTCTATATATTCTAAGGAATATATTGTTCTTTTATATGGAAATGTTATATTTCCTTATAAATATTTAAATATAGGGTACAAGTCAACAGTAACAGAATAAAAGCAAGAAGTTATTAAAATCTGAGGAATCCAAGAGCCCCTCAAAGATTCTTTTTCCTTTGTAAAGAATTTTGAGGAGCTTTTCAAGATCTAATTATCAAGTTTCAATCAGCTGGGATATATACAACCAGAGATGACCTCACTGGGAGATGTTTTGTGTGTTTTTCTCTTTGGGTCCTTATCGTTCCCCCTGGATCAATGAAAGTCATGGTGCTCAGGCTCTCCTGGCCATTTGTCATCCTCTGGCTTAGTGAGCTAATGAACATAGCCCCTAAGGAGCTTGTTACAGCTACAGGGCTGGGCTGAGTGGACATTCCTCTGCTCTCCTGCCTGTGGGCTGATACTGAATATTTTCATTAAGTTTCCCCAGTGGGAGAAACACAGGAATAGACAAAGGGCGCCCAATGGGAAAGCAGTCAGTCAGAAGCTTGAGCAGAATTTGGCAATATTTTAAGGCTGAGAAAGCTGGAAAGTGAGCATAACATAGACCTGCTTGGTAAGGTCTGGTTGGGAAGTCTTTCCCTTGTTTCACCCCACCCCCCGCCCATCATGGAATTGCATACAGTGTGCAGTGGGCTCGGTGCAAATCTTTCATGTATCAGGAACTGGTGATTTTTTTCACTTTTGAAATCGTCATAAATTCTGAGTCATGAATTATTTCGGGTGGAAGGATGCAGTTGAATCTTTAGTAGTCGCTCTGCTGCTGACAAGGCACACATCTCTCAGGAGATGCTGTTTCTGTGACACCCCATTGTCGTGAAGGACATGTCCCCACCCTCCATTCAGTGGTACCTCACTCTGCCAGCTGACTGTGACAAAGACAATTCTAATAGTATTTCAAATACTGCTTTAACATCTGATTATTTCTCTTATAGAAACATTTAATTCCACTAAGCCATTATTACTTGTGGGGAAAGTTAGTTTTGACTCTATGAAATATTTCCTCTACTGAATTTTATCAACCTAATTACACTTCAAGTTTTGGAGACCAGTGCCTTGAAGTTGTCCTTATTGGTTTTTTTCCCTTCTAAATCAATATGAAATGATCTGAGTATGAAAATAAATTGTTGGTAAACAGGGCAGATTTTGCATTTTAGATCCCTTGTTCTAACATAATTGCATCATTGCATACAAACCAACTAAGTGATTCTTAACTATACCATTTTCAACACACTGAAATCTGGATGACAATAATATATTTTAATTTTGAAATCTTCAGTTTCTCATTGGCTTATGTTGATGTTGTGTCACTTCAGCATACAATCCATCTTTATTCTGTAGTAAATCTCATGGAGCACATCGGTTATTAATGACTGTGGATTAGCAGGAGACATGAAGACAGGAATTGCAAATTGTCTACATTCTCTGGTAATGGACACTGAAGCTAAGGCCTTGACATGCTCCGTGCTCTACATAGGTTGTATGTATGTATGTATGTATGTATGTATGTATGATGTATGTATGTATCTAATCTCAAATAGCATAGAATTTCTTCAATATTCAGGTTCTAGAGGATCTACACTGAGATAAATACATGTAATTTTGTTTCTCAATCAAGCTGGCACACTCTAATCTGCAGAGAAGCTCATTAAGTTTCAGGGTGTCCTAAGAGGGGCTCCTTAAAATTCAGTAAGTTAACCATTCAAAAGATTCCCGAAGTCCTGGAAACTTACAAGATACACTGCTCTCTCCCTCCCCAAGCTTACATAAGTAGTAAGAACAGCTGAGAAATACTCTCAGCTGAAATGCCTAGAAGAGGCAAACCAGCAAGTTGATTAGAAGAGAAAAAACCAGCTGTGTTTTCTGGAAGCCTTTCAGATTGAGTTGCCTAAAAGAGACCCTCTCACCTGTAGACACGCCTGTAAGTCATGCAGCTCCAGGCTTCCAGGTTTCAGGAGCCACCACCCATTACAGAGTGGGCTATTGGTGATGCCACCATTCTTACTCATTTCTTCTCCCATAAGTGACCCTAATAAAAGTGACCCACACTCCTGCAAGTGACCCTAAGAAAATTCATTGGTTTATCAAGTTGGACTTTGGTGGTATCCTCACCTTGGTCTGTTGTTGACTCCATACCATGCGTGAGTAGACGATTGTTGATGTCTCCCCAGAAGTGGTATCACACAACAGCAAGAACCAGGTTCCCAACTTGTGACTATATGCTCGGTGTGCCAGCTGCTCTCGCTGGTGTCTCACAGCACAATCTCAGGAGAATAAAGAAGAAATTATGTTCTTTATTTAATTGTTTATATAATATTAAATGTACATTAGAGACGACCGTGTAATTTATACATATGTAGTAAATGCAATGAAGCAATATGTATTGAAACAGAAACAAAGTCGCATCGTGTAAACTTAACAAATGGAGGCTGATGTGTTCAGAGATGACTGGGTTGTGCCAAAGCATGTTATTCAACCGGTGAAAAACATCTACACCTAAGAGCATCCACACACAAGGACACAGAGAAAGAGGCAGAACTGTGGGTGCAGTTCAAATAAACATACCCCAAGTTCAAGTCTTCCCAGCATTCCCTCTGAACCTTTAGATGCCGTTTATCAGTGGCCTGGAAGATGGCACAGAAGCACCTGCCCCGATCCCTGTGGTCCAGGGCAGCTGGTGCCACTATGATAAACAAATCTATAATGGAGAGATGGGAAAGACAAAGATTGGAGAGGAAGAGAAGGGGAACTAGGGATGCAATGGCAATGAGGAACAGGCCAACATGAGGAAACTGCACGGCCTCCTGAAGCCATGTTGGTGTCCTGACGCCATGTTGCTACTGGGGCCATACTGATCTCAGTGACTTGTGCTGTCACCTGAGGCGATGGGAATGTCTGGGCCAGGGCCACCACCGAGAGCCATGTCTGGATCTGTGTTGATATCCATGTCCCAAGCTACTACCAAAGGCCAAGTGGATGTCTGCAGTTGAGGCCATGCTGATGTCTGAGGGCTGTGCTGCCTCAGAGGACCATGCTGATCTGAATGGCCTGCACTGTCACCTGAGGCCATGGTGACATTCAGGCCAGGGCTGACATGGAGGGCCATGACTGAGCCCATGGTCCCGCTGCAGCTGGGGTCTGCATTGATTTCCATGGCCATGTCACTACCAAAGGCCAAGTGGATGCCCCTGATCAGGGCTGCTGCCTGAAGCAACAGTGCTGTCCAAGCGCGTGCTTAGCTGGTCCTGCCCCTCACTGGCTCCAGGAGAGCTGACACTGCCCCTCATGGTGTGGACATAGGAGAGCTGGTCTCACCCCTCACTTAGGCAGCATAGGAGAGCAAGCTCACCACCTACACACAGGAGAGCTGGTCCCGGGAGTGGGGAGCTGGCGCCCCTTGCCAGCTGCAGCACTCAGGAGAAGCCCTGCACCTTTCCTGGGCAACACAGAACTGATCCCGGTGGTATGGGTGAGGGAGAGAGAGCCTCATGCACAAGCGTGGGAAAACTGGTCTTATCTCTTGCCAGCTGCCATGGGCAGGAGAGTTGGCCCCACCTCTACCTTGTGCAAATCAGGAGAGGTGGGCCTGGTGGCATGGTTACAGAATAGCAGTCAGGCTGCCCAATTCAGCTACCATTCAGGCCCAGATCAGGGGCTTAGAGTTGGCCCACCCCAACATCTACTTCATCCATGACCTGGTGGGCATATGAGGGGGACAGTCCTGTAGAATCAAAGCTGCAGGATCTCCATGGCATACAGCAACAACAGCATATCCAGGAGGAGTCCTGGTGAGGGTCCAGTATTGATAGTGTAGCAGAGGCAGAGGCCATGATACAGGCCCACTGCTAACTGCAATGAACATTCGCAAGTAAAGCTGTTGGGGCAAAAGGGCAGACTTTTCGCTACAGCTTCATGGTGAGATTTTTTTGTTTTTTGGGGGGGGAGGGTCACAAGGGCAGGGGGCTGATAGGGAGCAAAGGGGAGATAAGTGGGGTTGGGACGCATGATGTTAAATTTACAAAGAATCAATAAAAGGTATTTTTTACAAAGTAATTTTTCAGCAGATAAGGCAAGTGATGTGATTTTTAAGAAACTACCTGATGACGTTCTGTGAAATCTTGTCCTGGCTCTCTGAGTAGCCTCTTGGTTTCCCTTTTTGACAGACCAGTTTTCATGGGCCTCTTTCTTTCAGCTATACAAGCAGAAATGTATGAAGAACTTTCTTAAATTTTATTATGATACTCAGCAGGATTGGTTTTCAAACGATGATTGACACTTGAATTGTGTGGGTTGATAAAATTATTGACAATGAAACCAAACACCCAGTTATCAAAATTACTTTCAGATTGTAGGGACTTGGTCTATTCCATACAACTGTTACTTCTGGAAAAGGGAGTGAATAGTGAGAGATGAAAAAGAGAGCAAGAAAAGAAAACTGAGCAAGAAACTTGAACAAGATTGTGGCATCATAGGAAGAAATAAAAAAGGAAATTAAAGACGTCCTAAAATTCAATGAAAATGTCCACAAGACATGCCCAAATTTGGGGGACACAATGAAAGCAGTGTTAAGAAGAAAATTTATGGCACTATATGCCTACATAAAGAAACCAGAAAAATCCCACACTAGTGAGTTAACAGAACATTTAAAAATTCTAGAACCAAAAGAAGCAAACTAATCAAGGAGGACTAGACAGCAGGAAATAACCAAATTGAGACCTGAAATCAACAAAATAGAAACAAGGAAAACAATACAAAGAGTCCATGACACATAGAGTTGGTTCTTCAAAAAAAAATCAGCAAAATAAATAAACCTTTATCCAAACTAACCAAAAGGCAGAGAAAGAATATCCAAACTCAGAAATGAAAAGGGAAGCATAACAAAAGACATCAGGTCATATTTTGAAAACTTGTATTCCACAAAATTGGAAAACTTAAAGGAAATGGACCTTTTTCTGGATAAATATCATTTACCAAAATTAAATCAAGATCAGATAAGCAAATTAAATAGACCCATGACTGCTAAAGCAATAGAAGTAGTCATCAAAAGTTACCAAACCAAAAAAAGTACCAGGACCAGATGGTTTCAGCACAGAATTCTACAAGATCTTCAAAAAAGAACTAATATCAATATTCCTCAAATTGTTTCATACAATAGAAACAGAAGGAACATAGACAAACTCTTTTTTACGAGGCTACTATTACTCTTATACCCAAACCACACAAAGACATTACTAAAATGAGAATTACAGACCAATTTCACTTTAAACATTGATACAAAAATACTAAATAAAATACTGGCAAACTGAATCCAAAAACACATCAGAGAAATCAACCACCATGACCAAGAAAGCTTTGTCCAGGAGATGCAGGGATGGTTCAACATACACAAATCTGGCAATGCAATTCATCACATAAACAAACTAAAAAAAAACAGCCCATGTGATCATCTCATTAGATGCTGAAAAAACTTCAACAAAATACAACATCTCTTCATGATAAAGGTCTTGGAGAGAGCAGGGATACAAGGAATGTTCCTAAACATAATAAAGGCAATATACAACAACAAGCAAGCCAACAACCAACAACAAACTAAATGGAGAGAAACTCAAAACCATCCCACTGAAATCAGGAACAAGACAAGCTTTTCCACTCTATCCATATTTATTCAATGTACTTCCTGAGGTTCTAGCTAGATCAATAAGACAACAAGAGGAGATCAAGTGAATACAAATCAGAAAAGAAGTCAAACTCTCACTATCTCTGATGATATGATAGTTTATATAAGTGACCTTAAAAATTCTACAAGGAACTTCTATAACTCATTAACACCTCCAGTAATGTAGCAGAATACAAGATTAACTCAACAACAACAACAACAAAATCAGTAGCCCTCCTTTACACAGATGATAAACGGGCTGAGAAAGAAATGAGAAAAACATCACCCTTCATTATAGCCATAAATAACATAAAATATCTTGGAGGAACTCTACCCAAACAAGTGGAAGATCTGGATGATAAGAACTTTAAATCTGTGAAAAAAGAAATTGAACAAGATGCCAGAAAAATGGAAAGATCTCCCATGCTCTTGGGTAGGCAAAATTAACATAGTAAAAAGGGCAATTTTACCAAAAGCAATCTACAGATTCAATGCAATTCGCATCAAAACTCCAACAAAATTCTTCACAGACCTCGAAAGAGCAATACTCAACTTCATAGGGAAAGCATAACAACCAGTATAGCCAAAACAATTCTGTACAATAAAGGCACTTCTGAAGACATTACAATCCCTGAGTTCAAACTCTACTACAGAGCTTCAGTACTGAAAACAGCCTGGTATTGGCATAAAAACAGACAGGAGATATCAATGGAGTTGAACTGAAGATCCAGACACACCTACAAACACTCAATTTTTGATAAAGAAGAAAAAAATATAAATGGAAAAGAGAAAGCATCTTCAACAAATGGTGCTGGCATAACTAGGTGTCGACATGTAGAAGAATGAAAATAGATCTATATTATGAGCTACTGAGTCCCAGTCTCAGCCCTCTCTCAGGGTTCAGAACAGGACTTCGGTGACAAGAAAAAATTGGCTTGGCAACAGCATTTGAAGGGTAGAACAAACTAACTAACTCAGGCTCCTTTCCCCTGCATGGTTCTTTATTCCTTGGGGGAAGATGAAAGAAATTGGGAAGTATACTTGAACACATTGGCACAGGAGACGACTTTCTAAATATAAACAGACACTGAGAGCAACAATTAGTAAATGAGACCTCCTAAAACTGAGAAGCTTCTGTAAGGCAAAGGACACGGTCAACAAGACAAAACGGCAGCCTACACAATGGGAAAAGATCTTCACCAACCACACATCAGACAGAAGACTGATCTCTAAAAAATAGAAATAACTCAAGAAACTGGTCATCAAAAGAACAAATAATCCAATAAAAAAATGGGGAAGACCTAAACAGAGAACTCTCAACAGAGAAATCTAAAATAGCCAGAAGACACTAAAGGAAATGCTCAACATCCTTAGCTATCAGAGAAATGCAAATCAACACAATTCTGAGATTCCATCTTACACCTTTAAGAATGGCCAAGATCAAAAACAATGATGACAACTTATGCTGGAGAGGTTGTGGGGAAAATGGAACACTTCTGTGTTGCTGGTGGGAGTGCAAGCTGGTACAGCCCTTTTTGATGTCAATGTAAAGATTTCTCAGAAAATTAGGAAACAACCTTCCTCAAGACCCAGTAATACCACTTTTGGGTATATATCCAAAGGATGCTCAATCATACCAGAAGGACATGTGCTCAACAATGTTCATAACAGCATTATTTGTCATAGCCAGAACTTATAAACAACCTAAATGCCCCTCAACTGAAGAATGGATAAAGAAATTGTGGTACATTACACATTGGAATACCACACAGTGGTAAAAAATAAGGACATCTTGAAATTTGCAAGCAAATGGATGGATCTAGAAAAAAACATATTGAGTTGCCAGAACTATAAAGGCAATATAATATGTATTTACTCATAAGTGGCTTTCAACATAAAACAAAGAAAAACCAGCCTACAATTCACAACCCCAGAGAACCCAGACAACAAAAAGGACACTAAGAGAGAAATGCATGGATCTCATCTACACGGGAAGTAGAAAAAGACAAGATCTCCTGAGTAAATTAGGAACATAGGGATCATGGGAGAGGGTAGAAGGAGAGAGGGGAAGAAGAGAGGGGAGCGAAGAAAAATATATAGCTCAATTATAAAAAGGTAAAGTTAAATATATGTATTTAAATACTAAAAAGAGATTGTGGGTATCATCAATTTCTCATTGTGTAACAAAAACTTTCATATAAAAATTAAGTTCAACACTAGACAATAATTTCTGACTGGTGATTTAGAACCATGCACCAATCAATACCATGTTCACTGGTCTGCATTCTGTCTTTATCAGACTTGTAGAACCTGATCTAATTGCTCTACCAGCACTGCTCTCCCATCTGAAGACGTGATGATTAGAGCCATTTGGTGTGCTGTCATACATGGAAGTGACTTTGGACTGAACTCTTTGGTGCCTATAGCCAGCACAGGTCCGAACAGAGCCATGCAGCAATGCAAAAGGGAGAGGAGACCTGTGCAGGGGCAAACCACCTGCAGGTCTTTGTAGAGAAACAACTCATGGGCTGATGTCTATTCAAGTCAGTCCAGCAGCTCGTAGAGGGATTCGTGCTTATCTGGATGGATACTTGTGAAATAATTGTCAAAAAGAATTAGGGACTGTGTAACACCGTAAGGGGAAACTTGGGGTTGGGATTTCTCATTTGTTTTCTCCCTCATCTATAATGTAGGGAATAAAAGGTATAAAGCTTGTGTCTAAGGGTTCAGCACTGAGTAGAAGTCATTATTTCAGATTGAGTCAGGGAAATGCATTCAATCATGGTGTTCATCGTTTTCATTAAACCAGGTAGATGTCAAGATTAGAAAATAACTTCTTTGACGAAATATCAAGAATTAATGCCAGCTCTCACTTGGGGAAAGAACAACCTGGAAGACTGGGCAAAGCACCCTCCAAAGCACAAGGCACCTGGCTGATTAATGACCCAGAACTTCCTCTTGGGGTTTGAGCAGCCTCCTCTTAATGAAAGTCTGTTTTCACGTAGCTTCACTTCCATGACAGGAGTTTAAGAAGTCTGCTTCCCACAGCTGTCTCACTACGTCCTGGACTCGCCAGCTCGAGGTAGGATGCTGGATTGCTATGGAGAATTCAGAGGGCTTGACTGAAGTCCTGAGATTCCTTCTCTGGGTGTCTCTGAATCAACTAGAAAGCTATTCAGGAGTCACTACCGCGTGGGATACAAACTGGTCTTTTCATGGCTGAGAGGAGCGAGGGCATGCATGCACTCTTTGGCAAGAAGGCTGTTAGACAGCAGTGTTTAGCTTGAAAACAGGGATCAGAGTAAACTGAGAACAAGGGCAGAAATGCACTCAATTCAGAGGGAAAAGGGATGCAAGGAGCTGAAATGTTGGCTCCACAGTGAAGAAAACTCGGTCCATTTCCAGAGGTCCCAAGTTTAATTTCCAGCACCCATGTCAGGCAGCTCATGACTGCCTGTAACTCCAATTCCTGAAACACAGTTGTTAACCCAACCTTTGGATATTCATAGGGCCCTCAGTGGTTACAGCGGCCACAAAAATGAATATGTGATTGCCTCTGCTTTCCTCCTTGGTATTTTTCTTCAGATTTAAATTGGGCTTATTTGTTTGTTTCTAATATTCTGTAGAAGCTGTTCACTTTCTAGTTAGGTTTATTCATAGATATTTTTATTTTATTGAGGCCAGTATTGATGGCAGTGTGTCCATAATCTCTTGCTCAGCAGGCTTGTTATTGGTATATGGAAAGTTTAAAAATCTTTGTAAGTTGATTCATTCACACTTTGATGAAAGTGTTAGTCATTTCTAGACATTTTCTAGTAGAATGTTTGGGGTCTCATGTATGAAATGTATCTTCAAACAGGAATAATTTGACTTCTCCCATTTTTTTTTTGACTTCTCCCATTTTATTTAATGTAATTTCCTTCTCTTATGCTCTAGCGAGTACTTCAAGCACTATACTAAAAAGGAGTGGGGAAAGAGGACAGTTCCATCTTATTCCTAATTTTAATGAGACTGCCTCAAATTCCTCTCTACTTAAGACAATACTGGCTGTGGATTTTCTTGTATGTAGGCTTTATGATGTTGGGATGTAATCTAGTCATACTCTTTCTATAACTTTTTTTATAAAGTTATATTGTATAGCATGAAAACCCTTTTCTGCATCATTGATAATATGACATTTGTTTTTAAATCCAATTATATGATTTTGATCCATGCCTTCATTTCTGGGATAAAACTAACTTGGCTGTACTGGATTATCTATTTGGTATTTGCTTGTGTTTGATTTGCAAATATTTTATTTAGAATCTTTGCATCTGTGTTTATGAGGGATATTGGCTTGTAGTTCTCTTTTTGTTTTGTCTTTTAATGTTCATTCTTTTGTCTTTGAGTGGAAGGTTCTGTAGATGTGCATTAGACAATTTGATAATTGTGTCATTTAACTCCAATGTTTCTCTCTTAATTTCTGGGTCTAGATGAAGTGTTATTGGTAAGAACAGGGTACTGAAGTCACTCACTATCATTGTGTTATAATTAAACTGTGTCTTACATGGCTTGCTCTTTATGAAATTAGGGGTTCCTGTGTTTGGTTCATGTATGTTCAGATTATAACATTAACATGATGGATGTTGTCCCCTTGATGAAGAAACTTTCTTTGTTTTTTCTATTTTTAGTTGTAAGTCTATTCTTATCAAATATTAGAGTGGATACACCGGATACACCTGCCTGCTTCTGAGTTTCATTTTCCTGGAATGTCCTTTTCATTATTTTACCCTAAGGTGGTAGATATCTTTGCTAGTGATGTGTGTTTCTTGTATAAGAAAATATATGGTTATTGGTGGCCTTTCTTTTGTGTTTTTAATTTTAAAATTTGTTGATAATGTCATATATGACTATACCGTATTTATATCATTTATATAATCTATAACCTATCTCTGCACTAAGTAATCTCATGTCCCCCTATTTATGACTTTCTCTCTTGGTGTTGATTTTATATATATATATATATATATATATATATATATACACATATATACATATATATGTATATATATAATCTTTTTAGTCAATTTCGTGTATGTATGCATGTTTAGAAATGACAACATGGGATTGTATAATATATTGGTAGGCTTGTACTATGAGAATACTAATTCTCCCTTCCTCAATAACCCAGTGATTGCTTGTATCTCTTAATCTAGGAGTTGAGCCTTACCCATATCCACACTGGCATGCTAACATGCATGTGTATTATGCAGATGTTATTTAGGCAAACATATTACTGAGATTTCATGTATGTAGCAAATCAGGCACCTGGTTTTCTAGTTCTTAAAATAAAATTACATTCTCATCATTAAAAAAATGTTTAATTCATGTTTAATGTTTGATGTGATATTTAAAATTAAATCCTCAAAGACTTGGAAAGCACTCCTGGCACTTTTGAATTCAAAGGCTGGCAAGAAGGACTGAGATTATTCAGCTTTAGAATGTAAATTAGCATGGGTAGTTTGTAGGCTCCACCCCCCCCCCAAAGATGTTCATAATTAATACAGACACAAAGAACATATGGTCAAACACTACACATAAAGATACCAGCACAGGGCACTCCAGAGGGATGTTCGTCTTGCCTGGGAAGATTCACAGTGCAGTTTGGCTGAAAATGCTGACACACGCTGCTGCTGAATTCAGACAGGAAAGTCAGTGATGCTGGATCTCTCTGCCTTTGATTTCGTATCTCATTCTTAACTGGTGAGTAAGTACAACAGAGAGCTATTGCTGGGTGGTAAGTTTTAGATAATTAAACTGATGCTGAGGGGGAACAAAGAGTGTATTTTATAGTAAGATTACAGCATCCACACCAGAGTGTTGGCTCCATCCTGCTAGTATTTCCCAGGCACGTGCCCCACTTGTAATGTGCGGGAGAAGCCATGTTTTCGCAGGACATTTCTTAGAGCTGCAGCCACATCTCTGTTCCTTAAGCTGTAGATGAGGGGGTTCAGCATGGGAGTGAGGATGGTGTAGAAGGCTGACACGACCTTGTCCTTCTCGGGGGTGTGGTAGGAATGGGGCAGTACGTTGGTATAGAAGGCTGCCCCATAAAAGATGCTGACCACTATAATGTGGGAGGAACAGGTGGCAAAGGCTTTCCGCCGGCCCTCAGCAGAGCTCATGTGGTAGACGGTGATGAGGATGCGCGTGTAGGAGACTGAGATGATGGAGATCGGGATGAGAAGCATCAGCACACAGCATGCGTACATCAGGGTTTCATAGAGCGATGTGTCTGTGCAGGATAGCTTCAGAACTGCTGGGATCTCACAGAAAAAATGGTTGATCTCTCGAGATCCACAATAGGGAAAACTCATCGTGACAGGTGTCAGCATGAATCCATCCAAAGACCCACCGGCCCAAGAACCCAGCACCATTAGCAAACACACCCTTGGGCTCATGATTATGGGGTACCGTAGAGGGTTGCACACAGCCACAAACCTATCATAAGCCATGAGGCCCAAGAGGAAAAACTCTCCCCCAATCAGGGTAAGGTACAGAAATATTTGTAGTGCACATCCCAGAAAGGAAATGGTCTTTTCTTTGGACAGGAGGTCCTGGAGCATCTTGGGGACAGTGATACATATGTAAACCGTATCCATGATGGACAACTGGCTGAGCAAGAAGTACATGGGTGTGTGAAGACGTGAGTCCAAACGGATGAGCATAATCATGACCAAGTTAGCTGTTACAGCCACCACAAAGATGGAGAAGACCACAGCGAAGATCAGACCGGGAAATACTGGGTGGGTGATGAGGCCCAGCAGGATGAAGTCAGTGGAGTTCTGGTAAACAGACTCCATTTCCACAGGGCATAGCAGTTCTGCGGGCTGTAGAGGAAAAAAGTTGGAGAGTCAACTAATTATCTGTTTTTGTGATTCTTTTAGTGAAGTACTTGACATTAGCCATGTCCAAAGCAATATAGCTTAGAGGAAAGAATGTTCACCTCATAATCCTCTTGACTTCTGGCTTGAACATTTTCAGTAAGACATTACACGAGTCAAAGTTTAAACTCAAGTTCATCCATTCTGATGGATCACCATGAGTCTAAACTAAGCTGGATGAAAGAAGTAAATGTAAGCGTCAACAATGATACTTCTTTTAGTTTTTCCTTATATTTTGAACCATGTTCTACATAATTCTTGAGTCTTATCACCTCACACTGAATTTTCTATGACTTTGGCAACTATACGATATCTGTTCTATTATCTTGCACCCAGTGTACTTCATTACTTCATTAAATTAATGACATTAATTCATGTTTTTCTCTCCGGATAATAAAATCACATGTTAATGTTTTATACATATGCTATTTGTGAAACATCTAAACATCTAACATAATTTTTATGAGATGAACATATGACCAAGTTTTTAAGTAAAAATTGTTTCTTTGTTTTGCTGAGTAAGTCTGGCACATCAGAATAACAAGCCATCAAAATTCCTGTGAGGTTCAGCTCTCTCCTGCCCTATCACACAACTCTGTACTCTGGAGAAGGTTCTTATGTGAGGTGTAAATACTTTAAGGATTCATTTCTGTTTGCTCTTGCATGACAGCTTGGGCTTAGAATTCTCAGATCATGGTCTCTAGAATCTCTACTTAGCACGCAGTACTTTGGGTTCCTCGGCAAAGCAGTCTTTCTCACGGATGCAGTGATCTGTGATAACGGCTGCATGGATGCATTCGATAACACAGTTCTCTCTTAAATCATTGCCCAGTCAGAAGGTGGTCAGATTTGCTTGACAGGGGGTTCCTGGCCTATCCAAATGGGATCCCTTCAAAATCCATTGCTAGCAGGGCTTTCCCCACTACTTTTCTTTCTGTTCTATTATAGATCCTCAGTGTTTACAAACAAAAGGAACTCCTTAATTGAAATTGGAAAATATCAAAAGCTTTAAAACTCTTGAATTATTTGAATGGATTCTCATGAGTTTTTTTTTTTTTTTTGTATCCAGGAATACAAATATCCTCTTCTTTAATACATCAAGTGATATCGAGGGATATATCATCAACTTTTATTATTAGATCATGGCTTGTCATTTCAGGACAGAATTTCTAGGGAAACATATTTATATAAAATAACAACCCCTTGAGATGTACCTACATCTTCTAGTTCACAATAGTCAAATAGATTCTGAAACACTAAGCTAAAGTAAAGCTCATTTGTACTGAGGCAAAAATTAGATAATAAAAGCAACAGAGAAATAATTTTTCTTAACTTTCCTGTAAGATGTCCTTTTGTTGTTTTTAATAATCCTAATAGAAGAGTCAAAATACAAAGGAAGAAACACAGAAAACAATTTCTGTTAGTATGTAGTAAAATATGTGTCATGTTTTATCAGTCAATGAAGTGAAAAACTCTAAGTATTAAATATTAATTCATGATGGGGTTGATAAAAATCAGCTATTTTGTCTCCTTTAATATGTGAATCTGGTTCTGAGTCACTCATAAAGAAACGGTACTTAAAAGCATTACCAACTGCAATTCCACTTACAGAGCTTCTGTCATGACTGGATGGAAATTAAAATGTTCATCTGGCGGTGGATGGAGATAGAGACAGAGACCCACACTGGAGCGCAGGACTGAGCTCCCAAGGCCCAAATGAGGAGCTGAAGGAGGGAGAACATGAGCAAGGAAGTCAGGACCGCGAGGAGTGCACCCACCCACTGAGACTGCAGGGCTGATCTAATGGGAGCTCACCAAGGCCAGCTCGACTGGGACTGAAAAAGCATGGGATCAAACCGGATTCTCTGAACGTGGCGGACAATGAGGGTTGACTGAGAAGCCAAGAACAATGGCACTGGGTTTTGATCCTACCGCATGTACTGGCTTTGGGGGAGCCTAGTCTGTTTAGATGCACACCTTCCTGGACCTGGATGGAGTGGGTTGGACCTTGGAATTCCCCGGGAGCAGAGAACCCTGACTGCTCCTTGGACTGGAAAAGAGGGGGAGGGGAATTAAGGGAGGGGGAGGGAAATGAGAAGTGGGGAGGAGGCGGAAATTTTTAATAATAATAAAAAAATGTTCATCCAGGCAGTCAATATTATTTTAGTCAAAAACCTTTGTTTTTTTTTTTTGTTTGGAAAAACATAGATTTTGTTCGTTAATTACTGATATTTCCTAATTATCTTCCACTTCACCCTTTAAATATATATTCTGAAGAGAACAGAAATAGCAAGCATATGACAACAAAATCAAGTTCAAAATAACCCAGCAAAATACGAATTTGCTTTTGAGTAAGTACACCAGTTGGGGAGTTTTGTTTCATGTAAAGATTCAGATCATACGGCACAGTGCATTAAAAGACTGAGGATGCTCCTAGACACTCACACTGGGGACCAGTGGTACCCAACCCCTTTGCACAGGCCTTGGCATCCAACCGTCTGGGTCTGCATCCCAGAGTTGATAGGCTACTGCCTCCTGAGTTACTGTTCAGAGCTTTAGTTCAGCATGGTTACCCTGGCTGACATATTAATTGAACTTCCAGTGGTTCAGCCCCTGGCCTATTAACTGCACTTTGTGCTTTGGCAGGCTTTAGCCTGAGCAGTTTTCAGAGTGGGCTGTTACTGACTCATCCGGGGACCTGCACACACTTTGTTTACACCTATGGTGCCTTTTGTAAGCCTCCTTAGATCCTTGAGGCTTTTCTTCCTTTCTAGACTTGTTTTGTAACCTATAATTATTATGTGAACTATGGTATGGGATCTAAAAGTTAATTAATTAGCAACTAAGATAGGAATGGAATAAAAGAACCCATGATCGCTGATCCTTATGAGTACCTAGGTAAATCAAGAATATTTGCTGAGTTAAAGCTATTAAAATTTAGTGCTATTGAATAAAACTTCACATTGTAAAAAGACACAAATTTGACTATGTTACTAAAACAGCTTTCTCAGGACAACAGATACCATTAAATTGGTTTCTGAATTATGAGCAAACTATTCTCTGAGTTAGTTCTGTTTTATGTAAGCTCCCAGAGTCTTACTCAAAACCAGAGGTGGCACGCCTGTGTAATGATGTCTCTCCTGTTTCTTCTCTAAGAAGACCTTGTCTTCACTCACAGTCAGCTAACCTTGCTTTCTTGATCATCATTTTTTCATTGATCTAGACCTGAGTTTCCCTCACTGATTACAGTCCTCAAAAAAAAAAAAAAAAAAAAAAAAAGGAAAAGGAGAGAAGAGAAAAAGAACCATGAAGAGTGAACAAAGATTTTTCATCTGCATGATGTCACAGTCAGGCCGTTCTGCTGTTAGTGAGCTGGCTAGACCGCCTTGAGTTGTAACAACTCCCACCCACCACACAGTCACCTATTTGAACAATACTGGCTAGAAAGGGGGAAGCAAGACAAACGTGGAGGGTTGTTGTTCTGGTTTTTGTTTTCGTTTTTGTTTTGTTTTGTTTTGTAACTCTTTGGGAGGCCCGGTACCCAGCTCCCAAATAAATACACAGAAGCTTATTCTTTCTTATTAATGCCTGGCCTTAGCTTGGCTTGTTTCTAGCCAGCTTTTCTTAACTCAAGTTTTCCCATGTATCTTTTGCATCTGGGCTTTTTTTTTACCTTTGTCTATTTCTGTATATCTTTTCTTTTCTTCCTATTCTGTGTCTGGGTGACTGGCCCCAGGCACCCTCTTCTCTTTTTTCCCACTCCTCTATCTATTCCCAGATTTCTCTTTCTATTTATTCTTTCTTCCTGCCAGCCCAGCCCATCCTCTCTCCTGCCTAGCTATTGGCCATTCAGCTCTTTAATAGATCAATCAGGTGTATTAGACAGGCAAAGAATCACAGAGTTAAATAAATGCAACATAAAAGAATGCAACACATCTTTGTATCATTAAATATTCCACAGCATTAATGAATGTAGCCCATTTTAAAATAATATTCCACAACAGAGGCTGCTGCAGCTGTGACTCTCAGTGTCTGTCTAGATCATTGGGTTTGTAGTTGAAAAGAACCGCAGAAGTCGGTGAGAGGTGTTTCACTACCCGTGGTCTTCTCCATAGAAGGAAGAAGTCACAGGAACAAGGAAGGTCTCTCTGATGGGCCAAAGTTCAGGACAGCATGGAATGAAGGTGTCATAGAAGTCCAGTCAAGGTCAAAGAACCTCACTATACCTTAAAGGAAGTGCTCTTTGAGTGAGTTAAGATGCTATCCCCTCAGGTGCAGTTTAGACCAATTCCTCTGACAGGCTTCCTCAGGAGCCCAGGACCCCTGGAGCTTTGAGAGTTAACTCCTAGTGCCTTGCATGGGGAGGAAAATTGGTGGAGATGTGCTTAGCTTGTCCACTGTTCCTGCTACACTTCCTTTTTTAATAACATAATTTTAATGATTTATTGATTTTTATTGTTTGTATGTATGATCCAGCCATGATAAGCTAAATATGAACAGATCACCCAAAGGAAGTTCTTTACTTCCAACCATTATCATATGCCAGAGTAAGACTCAGCCATTGATAAGGTTAATAGAGGCCTGAGTCTCAGTAGTTTACCCTGAAGCAATGTCTGTTTGCAGAAAAACCACAAACTGAGATTACCTGAGCACCACCCAAGAACAGAACATCCAAAGGAAATGCCTAACGTTCCAATTGCTGTAGATATGATCACCTGCCAGCACACACTCACCAGGACACCCCTAGACAAATGTCAGCTAATCAGGGGTTCTGAACCTCAGAAACCCCTCACCCCCACCTTTACTACTATAAAACCTAATTCTAACTGAGCTTTTGGCTCACCGTCATCTATTCCAATATGTTGGACATGCGAAGAGACAGAGTTTGCAAACTTGCATAAAATAAAGGCTCTTTGCTTTTACATAGGGGACTCAGTTTCCTTGTTAGCTTTTGGGGGACTTCGCAGATCTTAGTACATGTATATCTGTGTGAGGGTGCCAGATCCCCTGAAACTACAATTACAGCCAGTTGTGAGCTGCCCTGTGGGTACTGGAATTGAACCTATGGCCTTTGAAAGAGCAGCCAGTGCTCTTAACTGCTGAGCCATCTCTCCATCTCCAACTCTTGCCGCACTTTCAAAGAAAGGTTCCAGAACATTCTCAGAACTGGAATGCCTTCTGAGCAAATACCTTCTGTGTCCAAGGGACGATGCCCAGCTCTAGTGATCTATAAGTATCCACGGCCATGACAGTTTCTCTATGGAGTATTTGATAAAGTATGAGAAATACAATATATACAAGTGATAGCTACTAAACCTAAGTGTATTTCTAATGGAAATTTCTAGCAAATACATTTTGTAAATGCATTCATAGCAAAAGAAATAGCATGGCAATGGCTGCTCATGTAGTTGTGCCGTGTGGAGTTATAAAATTAACCCATAAATAACAGGATAAGCATTTGTCCTGGAACTCATGTATTTTCAGGAAAAGGTTTAAATTGCACCTCTTTGCTTTAAGTAGAGATTATTAATTTCTGAATGGGGAACAGTTAACCAAGGATTATATTTGGTGCACATGTATACATGTGCTTTGGATGAAATTTAACAAAAGAGAAAGGCAAATGTGTTAACGGTACAAAGACCCAAGAAGTCACAGAAGGAGAAATGGAGAGATGTAGTAGAATGTTCACTAAGCCAGAGAAGGCATGTGCAGGCATGCGGGAAGCTCTCCTTACTTACCACACAGAAAATGTGAGCATGCTACTTGTTGCCAGTCCTTTCTCTTACAGACGTTATCTGAAGGGCTCAACCTAGGATCAGAAGCTGAGATACCTTAAAACCAGAAGACATTTGAGCAGAATGGGAAGTTGGCTGCTTGGAACTGTAGCTTTAGGAACCAAGAAGACAGCAGCCAGCTCAACCAGGGCTAGCTGGGTCAGGGCAAAGAGAAGACAGCAGCCAGTTCAGCCAGGGCAAGCTGGGTCAGAGTACAGGTGGAAATAGGTCTGGGTGAAAATTTAAGGACAGAGAATCTCTTCATGGCTAGGGTCACCTCACAAGATACCTGCATGCAGGCTCGGGCAGACAAGCAGTGAGGGATGGGCTGGGTTCCCTCAAAAGCAGCTGATAAGGAACCTTCAGATACAGGGTTCAGGGAAGATACACCAGGGTAAAGACTCGGAGACAGTCTCAAAGTATCTAGAAATGGAGTACACATGTGTGTTATTACAGTGGAACACAGCAATACATTAGCTATTTAAGTGACATGTGTTTGATTGCTTTACGGTCTTGAAAGCAATGTCACCTATGACTAAATACTGATCTCAAGTCTTTCATCGACACCTGAGCTGTGTCTATCCACATTTTCTTCTATTCTTCCTTTTGCTCCTCTGTATGCACTACTGTGACTGTATTTATAGAGGAAGAACAATTTTTATCATCATCTATCTCCACACATGCTCCTCCCTTTAGCTGCTCTTCCCGCTGTGATGGCCAGTATAGTATTGATGATTCCCTCTGCGGTGTCCAGTCCCCTCCCCTTTGTATCATAACCGTCACCACCCATTCAGAACTTGTCAGAGTTCAGCATGAAAGTGACAGGAGAGACTGGTCTTATTTCTCAAAGGTAGCGGAATGGTGGCAACTGTGTAGCACACTACACTTAACTGGCCCGGAATTCGGTAAGATTGTATGTTTCTGTTTCAGATGCTAATTGACCTAAAAATATCAGTGACCTTGGGACTCCTGTTTTAGCGCACAGATGTAAACATCCAAGCAGTGGCATTAGCATGTGAGCTAATACTATACAATCAAAGTATAGAAATAGAAATCAAAGAATACCTGCGACATATGCATCAACTAGCCCAGCTGCCAATTCCACAGCAAGGGAGGTGGAAGGTGGGAGGGAAAAAGAGCGATGTCACAGGAGCAGTGACGAAAGGGTGAGGAGCCAAGTGGAGATCTACCGTCCTCCACACAGTGCCAGTATGACACCCATAATCAAAGCTTCCAGTATGTAGCCATCACCCTGAGATACTACATTGTTCAGTCAAATAGACATCCTGATGACGTAAGATGCCTCCTCGGTGTTTACTTGGTGAATATCTTCTATTTACAATGAAAGCATTTGCTATAAAGGTCCACACGTATGTCATGCAAAGGAAGAAAATATCACTTTTAAAAAGTAACCAGCTGGAAAGAGACAGCGTTCAACTTCTGCATCCCCTCCAAACACACAGAGTCCTTCTCCATAACTGCCTACACACAGAGAGAACAGTCTTCCAGCTAAGGTTATCTCAGGGGCCACATGCGCTGCTTGATGCCTGTCAGTTAACTATGACCATGGAGAAAGTTCCAATGTTGCATGCTAGCTGTACTCTGTAAGCATTAGCTCTTTAAAAAACAAGTTTCTAAAAATATCTTTATTTATGTGTCTATGTGAGTGCATACCATGTTTGTGGGGGTGCCAGTGGAGTCTAGAAATAAGAGCAGGACCCCCAGGAATTGGAGTTACAGGCAGTCATGAGCTGCCTGACATGGGTGCTGGAAATTAAACTTGGGACCTCTGGAAATGGACCGAGTTTTCTTCACTGTGGAGCCAACATTTCAGCTCCTTGCATCCCTTTTCCCTCTGAATTGAGTGCATTTCTGCCCTTGTTCTCAGTTTACTCTGATCCCTGTTTTCAAGCTAAACACTGCTGTCTAACAGCCTTCTTGCCAAAGAGTGCATGCATGCCCTTGCTCCTCTCAGCCATGAAAAGACCAGTTTGTATCCCACGCGGTAGTGACTCCTGAATAGCTTTCTAATAGATTCAGAGACACCCAGAGAAGGAATCTCAGGACTTCAGTCAAGCCCTCCGAATTCTCCATAGCAATCCAGCATCCTACCTCGAGCTGGCGAGTCCAGGACATAGTGAGACAGCTGTGGGAAGCAGACTTCTTAAACTCCTGTCATGGAAGTGAAGCTACGTGAAAACAGACTTTCATCAGAGGAGGTTGCTCAAACCCCAAGAGGAAGCTCTGGGTCATTAATCAACCAGGTGCCTTGTGCTTTAGAGGGTGCTTTGCTCAATCTTCCAGGTTGTTCTTTCCCCAAGTGAGAGCTGGCATTAATTCTTGATATTTCATCAAAGAAGTTATTTTCTAATCTTGACATCTACCTGGTTTAATGAAAACGATGAACACCATGATTGAATGCATTTCCCTGACTCAATCTGAAATAATGACTTCTACTCAGTGCTGAACCCTTAGACACAAGCTTTATACCTTTTATTCCCTACATTATAGGTGAGGGGAAAGCAAATGAGAAATCCCAACCCTAAGTTTCCCCTTACGGTGTTACACAGTCCCTAATTCTTTCTAATGATTGTTTCACAAGTCATCCAGATAAGCACGAATCCCTCTACGAGCTGCTGGACTGACTTGAATAGACATCAGCCCATGAGTTGTTTCTCTTCAAAGACCTGCAGGTGGTTTGCCCCTGGACAGATGTCCTCTCCCTTCCGCATTGCTGCATGGCTCTGGCCAGACCTGTGCTGGCTATAGGCACCAAAGAGTTCAGTCCAAAGTCACTTCCATGTATGACAGCACACCAAATGGCTCTAATCATCACGTCTTCAGATGGGAGAACAGTGCTGGTAGAGCAATTAGATCAGGTTCTACAAGTCTGATAAAGACAGAATGCAGACCAGTGAACATGGTATTGATTGGTGCATGGTTCTAAATCACCAGTCAGAAATTATTGTCTAGTGTTGAACTTAATTTTTATATGAAAGTGTAACAGCCTAAGTTTTTGTTGCACGATGAGCAATTGATTATGCCCACAATCTTTTTTTAGTATTTTAATACATATATTTAAGTTTTTCCTTTTCTTAAATGAGCTATATATTTTTCTCCATTTCCCTCTCTTTCTCTCCTCTCCTCTTCAACCCTCTCCCATGATCCCTATGCTCCCAATTTACTTAGGAGATCTTGTCTTTTTCTACTTCTCATGTAGATTAGACCCATGTATGTCTCTCTTACAGTCCTCTTTGTTGTCTGGGTTCTCTGGGGAAGTGAATTGTAGCTGGCATTTCTTTGCTTTATGTTGAAAAGTCACTTATGAGTAAATACATATTATATTTGTCTTTCTGGGTCTGGGCTACTTCACTTAATTCTGGTTTTTTATTCTAGATCCATTCATTTGCTTGCAAATTTCAAGATGTCATTATTTTTTACCACTGAGTAGTATTCCATGTAATGTGTAATGTACCACAATTTCTTTATCCATTCTTTGGTTGTGGGGTATTAAGTTGTTTCCAGGTTCTGGCTATGACAAATAATGCTGTTATGAACATAGTTGAGCACATGTCCTTGTGGTATGATTGAGCATTTTTGGGGTATATACCCAAAAGTAATATTGCTGAGTCCTGAGGAAGGTTGTTTCCTAATTTTCTGAGAAACCCACACACCGACATCCAAAGAAACTCTACCAGTTTGCACTCCCCTAGCAATGGAGGAGTGTTCCATTTCTTCCACATCCTCTCCAGTATAAGTTGTCATTAGTGTTTTGATCTTGGCCATTCTTACAGGTGCAAGATGGAATCCAGGGTTGTTTTGATTTGTATTTTTCTGATGGCTAAGGTTGTTGAGCATTTCTTTAAGTGTCTTTCATCCATTTTAAAGTCCTCTGTTGAGAGTTCTCTGTTTAGGTCTGTACCCCATTTTTAAATTATTTGTTCTTTTGATGACCAGTTTCTTGAGTTATTTACATATTTTGGTGATCAGTCCTTTGTCTGATGTGGGGTTGGTGAAAATCTTTTCTCAATATGTAGGCTGCCATTTTGTCTTCTTGACCATGTCCTTTGCTTTACAGAAGCTTCTCAATTTTAGGAGGTTACATTTACTAATTGTTGTTCTCTGTATCTGTGCTACTGGAGTTATATTTAGGAAGTGGTCTCCAGTGCCAAGGCATTCAAGTGTACTTCCCAATTTCTCTTCTATGAGGTTCAGTATGGTGGGTTTTATGTGGAGGTCTTTGATCCACTTGGACTTGAGTTTTGTGCATGGCAATGAATATGGATCTGTGATGAGCCCACACGTTTTATACAGTAAACGTACAGCTGACAGATCCAATGGAGTATCTGTGGGAAATGTATATGTGTTCTCTACCTGGACTAACCTGTTTTTGCAGAGCTATAGGGACACCTGTCCTTTGGAGAAGTCACTGTCAGTTCTGTAGAAATCTTGTGAAATCATGGCATTTCTCCCTTCTATACTACCCCAGCAGTGTATAAACGTGACTTTTCCTGTAGGGCAACCAGATACCTTCCCCCACACCAAGAAGCCATGGTGTGAAGAGGATTCAGTCAAGTCCTTGCTTTCATAACCAAATCCACATAAAAGTAATCCCACACAAACCTTTCTTGACAGTGATCACTGATAAGAAAAGAGCCTCATACAGGAGGCAAGGTGTCTGCTCTACAGCAGACTCAGGAAGATGTAATCTACTGGCTATTTGCTCTAACCTAACAAGCTACTAATAGTCTGTATTTACCCTTCATTTTGGTTTTAACTAACATAAAATTATAGCCTAGGAAATTAACTATTTATACAGGAAAAAGGTCTGAGTTACTAAAAGAAAATTCTTATCTGAGCACCCTGCTGGAGTCAAAAGCAGGGTCCCCAAAAGAGATTCCTTTTGACTCAACCAGCTAGATGTTAATGCAAATCAAGCAAGCCCACAGGTCAGTATAGCTGTGTTCACAGCCACAGGGGAACTTCACAGCCATGCCCACTCTGACACAATAAGTTCCCTCTTGCCAGATCCACTGGTTTTTGTGACTCTGTGAAAATGCATGCCTGATCATATTGTTACCGCTTTTGGGATTTTTAACTTGTCTGCAGCCTCTGGAAACGGAAAGCTTTGTGGAGATTGCTCCTTCCTGCCCTTATGCTATGCCCTCATCCCTATGCCACCACGTCTTTTCTTTTTCTCCCTTCTGTCATCTTCCCCCACAGAATAAAGAAACAAGTCAGGAAAACATGCCTGAGTCAGTTAGTTTGTTCTACCCCTCAAATGCTGTTTCCAAGCCAGTTTTTGCTTGTCCTAGAAGTCCTGTTCTGAACCCCGAGAGAGGGCTGAGCCTGGAACTAAGTAGCACACGATATGGATCTATTTGCATTCTTCTACAGGCTGACATCCAGATATGCCAGCACCATTTGTTGAAGATGCTTTCTTTTTTTTTTCCATTTTATGTTTTTTGCTCCTTTATCAAAAATCAGGTGTTTGTGGTGTGTGAATTGATATCTGGGTCTTCATTTCGATTCCATCGGTTCTCTTGTCTGTTTTTATGCCAATACCAGGCTGTTTTCAATACTGTAAATCTGTAGTAGACTTTGAAGTTAGGGATTGTGATATCTCCAGAAGTTCCTTTATTGTACAGAATTGTTTTTGCTATCCTGAATTTTTTGCTTTTCCCTATGAAGTTGAGTATTGTTCTTTTGAGGTCTGTGAAGAATTTTGCTGGGATTTTGTTGGGCATTGCATTGAATCTGTAGGTTGCTTTGGGTAAGATTGCCATTTTTAGTATGTTAGTTCTACCTACCCAAGAGCATGGGAGATCTTTCCATTTTCTGATATCTTGTTCAATTTCCTTCTTCAAAGATTTAAAGTTCTTATCATCCAGATCTTCCACTTGTTTGGGTAGAGTTTCTCCAAGATATTTTATGTTATTTGTGGCTATTGTAAAGGGTGATGTTTCTCTGATTTCTTTTTTTTTTTTTTTTTTTTTTTTTTTTTTTGGTTTTTTGAGACAGGGTTTCTCTGCAGCTTTAGAGCCTGTCCTGGAGCTAGCTCTTGTAGACCAGGCTGGTCTCGAACTCACAGAGATCTGCCTGCCTCTGCCTCCCGAGTGCTGGGATTAAAGGCGTGCGCCACCACCGCCTGGCCCTCTGATTTCTTTTTAACCCTGTTTATAGTCTATGTAAAGGAGGGCTACTGATTTTTTTTTTGTGTGTGTATGTGTTAATCTTGTATCCTGCCACATTACTGGAGGTGTTAATGCGTTGTAGAAGTTTCTTGGTAGAATTTTTGGGATCACTTATGTAAACTATCATATCATCAGAGATAGTGAGGGTTTGACTTCTTTTCTGATTTGTATTCCCTTGATCTCCTTTCGTCGTCTTATTGATCTAGCTAGAACCTCAAGACGTATATTGAATACATATGGAGAGAGTGGCCAACCTTGCCAAGTTCTTGATTAAAGTGGGATCACTTTGAGTTTCTCTCCATTTAGTTTGATGTTGGCTGTTGGCTTGCTGTACGTTGCCATTATTATGTTTAGGTAAGTTTAGGTATGTTCCTTGTATCCCTGCTCTCTCCAAGATCTTTTTCATGAAGTGATGTTATAGTTTGTCAAAGGTTTTTTCAGCATTTAATGAGATGATCATGTGGGTTTTTTTTTTTTTCAGTTTGTTTATGTGGTGGATTACATTGCCAGATTTGTGTATGTTGAACCATCCCTGCATCTCTGGGATGAAGCTTACTAGGTCATGATGAATGATTTTTCTGATATGTTCTTGGATTTTATTTTTGCAAGTATTTCATTCAGTTTTTTTTGCATCAATGTTCATAAGTGAAATTAATCTGTAATTTTCTTTCTTAGTAATGTTTTGTGTGGTTTGGGTATCAGGGTAATTGTAGCCTCATAAAAAGAGTTTGGCAATGTTCCTTCTGTTTCTATTGCATGAAACAATTTGAGGAGTATTGGTATTAATTCTTCTTTGAAAATCTTGTAGAATTCTGTGCTGAAACCATGTGTTCCTGGGCATTTTTTGGTTGGGAGACTTTTGATGACTCTTTCTATTTCTTTAGCAGTCATAGGTCTGTTTAATTTGCTTATCTGGTCTTGATTTAATTTCCGTGATATATATGCAGAATTGTCCACTTCCTTTAAGTTTTCCAATTTTGTTGAGTCCAGGTTTTCAAAGTATGTCCTGATTCTCTGGATTTCCTCCGTGTCTGTTGTTATGTCTCCCTTTTCATTTCTGATTTTGTTAATTTGGATATTCTTTCTCTACCTTTTGGTTAGTTTGGATAAAGATTCGTCTATTTTGCTGATTTTCTTGAAGAACCAACTGCTATGTCTCCTTGACTCTTTGTATCATTTTCTTTGTTTCTATTTTGTTGATTTCAGCTCTCAGTTTCTTTATTTCCTGCTGTCTATTCCCCCTTGATTAGTTTGCTTCTTTTGGTTCTAAAGTTTTCAAATGTTCTGTTAATTCACTTGTGTGGGATTTTTCCAGTTTTTTTTTTTTTTTTTTTTTATGTAGGCATTTAGTGCCATGAATTTTCTTCCTAACACTGCTTTCGTTGTATCCCAAAAATTTGGGTATGTTTTGTGAACATTTTCATGGAATTTTAGGACGTCTTTAATTTCCTTCTTTACTTCTTCCTATGATGCCACAATCTTGTTCAAGTTTCTTGCTCAGTTTTCTTTTCTTACTCTCTTTTTCATCTGTCATTATTCCCTCCCTTTTCCAGAAGTAACAGTTGGATATAAGTAGGCCAAATCCTTACAATTTAAAAGTAATTTTGAAAACTGGGTTTTTGAGTATGAATGTTTGGTTTCATTGTCAATAATTTTATCAACCCACACAATTCAAGTGTCAATCCTCATTTGAAAACCAATCCTGCTCTGTATCATAATAAAATTTAAGAAAGCTCTTCATACATTTCTGCTTGTACAGCTTAAAGAAAGAGGCCCATGCAAACTGGTCTGTCAAAAAGGGAAACCAAGAGGCTACTCAGAGAGCCAGGACAAGATTTCACAGAACATCATCAGGTAGCTTCTTAAAAATCACAACAGAAAAAGAGTCAAAAATAAAAATTTGACTCTATCTGTTGATAAATTGCTTTGTAAAAAACCTCTTACTGGATCTTTGTTAATTTCACATCATGCACCACAACCCTACTAATCTCCCCCACTGCTCCGTATCAGCTCCCTACCCTTGGGACCTCCCCCACAAAAGAAAATAAACAAAGAAAAAAATCTCGCCATGAAGCTATAGCGAAAAGTCTGCCCTTTCGCTCCAACAGCTTTACTTGCGAATGTTCATTGCAGTTAGCAGTGGGCCTGTATCAAGGCCTCTGCCTCTGCTAGACTATCAATACTGGACCCTCACCAGGACTCCTCCTGGATATGCTGTTGTTGCTGTATGCCATGGAGATCCTGCAGCTTTGCTTCTACAGGACTGTCCCCTTCACATGCCCACCAGGTCATGGATGAAGTAGATGTTGGGGTGGGCCAACTCATGGTAGCTGAGTTGGCCAGCCTGACTGCTATCCTGTAACCATGCCACCAGGCTCACCTCTCCTGATTTGCACAAGGTAGAGGTGGGGCCAACTTTCCTGCCTGTGGCAGCTGGCAAGAGATAAGACCAGTTTTCCCACGCTTGTGCATGAGGCTCTCTCTTCCTCACCCACACAACCGGGATCAGTTCTGTGTTGCCCAAGGAAGGTGCAGGGCTTCTCCTGAGTGCTGCAGCTGGCAAGGGGCACCAGCTCCCCACTCTCGGGACCAGCTCTCCGGTGTGTAGGTGATGAGCTTGCTCTCCTATGCTGCCTAAGTGAGCAGTCAGAGCAGCTCCCCTATGTCCATGACGGGCAGTGTCAGCTCTCCTGGAGCCAGTGAGGGGCAGGACCAGCTAAACACGCGCTTGGACAGCACTATTGCTTCAGGCAGCAGCCCTGATCAGGGGCATCCACTTGGCCTTTGGTAGTGACATGGCCTTGGAAATCAATGCAGACCCCAGCTGCAGTGGGACCATGGGCTCAGTCATGGCCCTCCATGTCAGCCCTGGCCTGAATGTCACCATGGCCTCAGGTGACAGTGCAGGCCATTCAGATCAGCATGGTCCTCTGAGGCAGCACAGATCTCAGACATCAACATGGCCCAAACCACAGACAACCACTTGGCTTTTGGTAGTAACGTGGGACATGGATATCAACACAGATCCAGACATGACTCTCAGTGGTGGCCCAGGCCCAGACATTCCCATCGCCTCAGGTGACAACACAGGTCACTCAGATCAATACGGCCCCAGTAGCAGCATGGCGTCAGGACACCAACATGGCTTCAGGAGGCCGTGCAGTTTCCTCATGTTGGCCTGTTCCTCATTGCCATTGCATCCCCAGTTCCCCTTCTCTTCCACTCCCATCTCTCCATCTTTCCCATTTCTCCATTATAGATTTGTTTATCATAGAGGCACCAGCTGCCCTGGACTATAGGGGTCGGGGCAGACGTTTCTGTGCCATCTTTCAGGCCACTGATAAATGGCATCTAAAGGCTCAGAGGGAATGCTGGGAGGACTTGAACTTGGGGTGTGTTTATTTGAACTGCATCCACAGTTCTGCCTCTTTCTCAGTGCCTTTGTGTGTGGATGCTCGTAGGTGTAGATGTTTTTCACCGGTTGAATAACATGCTTTGGCACAGCCCAGTCATCTCTGAACACATCAACCTCCATTTGTTAAGTTTACATGATGCGACTTTGTTTCTGTTTCAATACATATTGCTTCATTGCATTTACTACATGTGTATAAATTACACGGTCATCTCTAATGTACATTTAATATTGTATAAACAATTAAATAAAGAACATAATTTCTTCTTTATTCTCCTGAGATTGTGCTGTGAGACACCAGTGAGAGCAGCTGGCACACCGAGCATATAGTCACAAGTTGGGAACCTGGTTCTTGCTGTTGTGTGATACCACTTCTGGGGAGACATCAACAATCGTCTACTCACGCATGGTATGGAGTCAACAACAGACCAAGGTGAGGATACCACCAAAGTCCAACTTGATAAACCAATGACTTTTCTTAGGGTCACTTGCAGGAGTGTGGGTCACTTTTATTAGGGTCACTTATGGGAGAAGAAATGAGTAAGAATGGTGGCATCACCAATAGCCCACTCTGTAATGGGTGGTGGCTCCTGAAACCTGGAAGCCTGGAGCTCACTGCATGACTTACAGGCGTGTCTACAGGTGAGAGGGTCTCTTTTAGGCAACTCAATCTGAAAGGCTTCCAGAAAACACAGCTGGTTTTTTCTCTTCTAATCAACTTGCTGGTTTGCCTCTTCTAGGCATTTCAGCTGAGAGTATTTCTCAGCTGTTCTTACTACTTATGTAAGCTTGCGGAAGGAGGGAGGGAGGAGTGTATCTTGTAAGTTTCAAGGACTTCAGGAATCTTTTGAATTGTTCACTTACTGAATTTTAAGGAGCTCCTCTTGGGTGAACCTGAACATTAATGAGCTTCTTATTTGAATTGATTGAGAAACAAAATTACATGTATTTATCTCAGTGTAGAACCTCTAGAACCTGAATATTGAAGGAAGTCTATGCTATTTGAGATTATATATATAATATATATAATACACACACACACACACATTCTATGTAGAGCACAGAGCATGCCCAAGGCATTAGCTTCAGTGTGTAGTACCAGAGAATGTAGACAATTTGCAATTCCCGTCTTCATGTCTCTTGCTAATCCACGGTCATTAATAACCGATGTGCTCCATGAGATTTACTGCAGAATAAAGATGGATTGTATGCTGAAGTGACGCAACATCAACATAAGCCAATGAGAAACTGAAGATTTCAAAATTAAAATATATTATTGTCATCCAGATTTCACTGTGCTGAAAATTAAAAACCACTTAGTTGGTTTGTATCCAATGATGCAATTATATTAGAACAAGGGATATAAAATGCAAAAGGTGCCCGTGTTTACCAAGAAAATTTATTTTCATACCCAGATCATTTCTTATTGATTTAGAAGGGAAAAAAACCAATAAGGACAACTTCAAGGCACTGGTCTCCAAAACTTGAAGTGTAATTAGGTTGATAAAATTCAGTAGAGGAAATATTTCATAGAGTCAAAACTAACTTTCCCCACAAGTAATAATGGCTTAGTGGAATTAAATGTTTCTATAAGAGAAATGATCAGATGTTAAAGCAGTATTTGAAATACTATTAGAATTGTCTTTGTCACAGTCAGCTGGCAGAGTGAGGTACTACTGAATGGAGGGTGGGGACATGTCCTTCACGACAATGGGGTGTCACAGAAACAGCATCTCCTGGGAGATGTGCGCCTTGTCAGCAGCAGAGCGACTACTAAAGATTCAACTGCATCCTTCAACCCAAAATAATTCATGGCTCAGAATTTATGACGATTTCAAAAGTGAAAAAAATCACCAGTCCCTGATACATGAAAGATTTGCACCAAGCCCACTGCACACTGTATGCAATTCCATGATGGGCGGGGGTGAAACAAGGGAAAGACTTCTCAATCAGACCTTACCAAGCAGGTCTACGTTATGCTCACTTTCCAGCTTTCTCAGCCTTAAAATATTGCCAAATTCTGCCCAAGCTTCTCACTGGCTGCTTTCCAATGGGTGCCCTTTGTCTATTCCTGTGTTTCTCCCACTGGGGAAACTTAATGAAAATATTCAGTATCAGCCCACAGGCAGGAGAGGAGAAATGTCCACTCAGCCCAGCCCTGTAGCTGTAACAAGCTCCTTAGGGGCTATGTTCATTAGCTCACTAAGCCAGAGGATGACAAATGGCCAGGAGAGCCTGAGCACCATGACTTTCATTGATCCAGGGGGAACGATAAGGACCCAAAGAGAAAAACATACACAAAAAATCTCCCAGTGAGGTCACTTCTGGTTGTATATATCCCAACTGATTGAAACTCGATAATTAGATCTTGAAAAGCTCCTCAAAATTCTTTACAAAGGAAAAAAGAATCTTTGAGGGGCTCTTGGATTCCTCAGATTTTAATAACTTTTTGCTTTTATTCTGTTACTGTTGACTTGTGTCCTATATTTAAATATTTATAAGGAAATATAACATTAAAGAACATATAGAAAATAAGAAAGCAGCAGGAATACTCTAGGTTACCATATACAGTATTATTATACAGATACCATAAAGGTATGTATTATTTCAACCTTCTCCTTCCCTTGCTTTCTTTATTTATTGAATGTGGTACAACAGGGTTAGAGCCTTGCATATACTAGCCACATCATATACCAGCCATATCATATACCAGCCACATCATATAACAGCCATATCATATAACAGCCTTATCATATACTAGCCACATAATATACCAGCCATATATTCTCTAATTAGCTTTGTTCATAATTTTAAACTCTAATGTACTTTCAATATTTCAATATTCTATCTACTCAAGAGTATTCAATATACTATCTACTCAAGAGTATGTACTTCACCTCTCCATGTAGATCTGCAGTATGTACTTGAAACAATTCTTTGGCTGAATAGAACAGTATGCCCTCTCTGAACTGCTCTTCAGTTAGCTGGCATGAACATGGCTTCTGCGTTGGCTTACAGTATACAGTATCATATGGTTAACTGTCTGGGGACAGGACACAGAAGACATATGGATAGCAGGTTATTAGGCTTTAGAAGTCTATCAATAAAATGTTAGGCAAAATTGTTGATACTGGTTTGATCGACATGACACTTGTTACCATGTTTGCTACCGAATTTAATAATAGCACCTAAACCTTTGAAAATATGACCCCTTACACAATAAAATACATTACTTGTGAAGTCACAAGAAGACTACTTCTCCATAAAGCCAGTGGCTCATCATTTATCTAAACTCTAACCAAGGTCATGTTCTCCTTCTCAAGGAGACTCGAGCTGATGAGGACTTCCCTGTAATTTCATTCATGCTTGGGACATTTTCTTCTTTTACATTTACGTCTTCATTTTCCTCCATGAGGAATAAAGGAAAAATCACACCAAGACAAGGTTTTCTTAAAAATTATACACCATTTTAGGTGAATCACTTAACTTTCTCCATGGTACACACTCAGGAAGTCCTTCTCACAGTTTGTCCTTCCACCAGGGACCACTTAATGTCGGAACCTCTTAAAGTACACAGCAAAATAAAGCAACCAAAACTCTAGTTACTTTAAGGGAAGGAGCTCTCCTCTCTTCCCTCAAATCCTCGCTGGCATCCAAACTTCGCTCTCGCTGGACAACTCCACCTTTGTGCTTGGCTGTGTTCGTTTCTGTAACCCCGCTTGGCGGGTCAGCTATTCAGGGTTCTCTGAAGGGGCCCGCTACCTGAAAGAACATGGGCTGGAGAGAGAAAGGAGACCAAGCAAGATTCTATTTGTCAAGGTCTCGTTTATTAGGGTGATGGTTACAACTTATATAGCCCTTGAATGAGGAACTCGGATTGGGGTGAGGGGTAGGGGATAGCAAAGGTCACCAGCTAGCAAACCCGGTGTTCCTTGTGCAAGCGGAAAACATTCTTTTTGTGGTTCCCTTAACAAACAGTTCTCAAGATAGTTAGGATGTGGGGCTCTCTGCAAACATCCTTAGGACAATGGTCCTTGCTATCATCTTTAGGACAATGGTTCCTGCTATCATCTTTTAGGACTATGGTCCCTAACACATTTCCTTTGTGTATTTCTTGCTTCAGTATCTTGAATTCCATAGTCATTTCCAAATGGCGTATTCATAAATAACGTGGGAGGTAATCCAACGTGAGTTGAAGAGACCCACAGTCTGACTTATATGGGGGCAAGTCTTTGAAAATTGAATGTTTACAGTATCCTCAATTCAAAAAGAATATGCTAAGTGAATTTTTTACATTTATAATATTGATGCTAATCTTAGCTCTCACTCCAAAGAGAGTTAGAGTTGGTTCTTAGCCAACTATGAGTGTGACCTTGGCCACAGAGCAGAGTTCCTCCCAAATGACACATTCCACCATGGACATGATTACATAAACTCTTATGATCCCACAGCAAAAGTTGCAAATGAATGCATTTACCGAACACATTGGTGAGGAGAGCAGGAAGGTAGACTACAGGAAAGTGGTAGAAACTTGTGCTTTCTGTCCTAGAAGTGGCTTAGCTTGTGGAGAGCCCCTTCTGAGAAGACTATAAATCAAAATTACACAGAAACATGGATAAATGTTCTCTTGGGGGTGTCGTTGCTATTTCTGATTTATGAACTTGACTGTGTCTAAAACCACCTGAGACACGCACTTAGGAGAGTCTCTGTGCATGCCTGTAGAGGACCAGCTATCCAGCTATATGAGATGACCAGGGAGACACACTGTAGCTGTGCACTGCACCCTTCCGATGCCTTGGACTGAAGAGATAAGAAGGCCACTGGGCCCAGTGCTTGTCACTCTCTGGTTCCTGACTGTAGACTCAATGTGACCAGCTGCCTGGGGCTCCTGCAGCCATGAATGCCGCGGTGAACTGAGAGACAAATAAACCTGTCCTGCCTTAAGATGCTCGTGTTGTGGTGTTTTGTCCCAGTAGTGAGAAAATTAACTAATACAGGAAAAGAAAAGAAGTCTTGAGAAGCCGTACACATATAACTCCTGAAAAGATGATAAATCTTAAAAAGTAAGTCCTGAGAAATCATGAAATAATTTTATTTAGCTACTCGAAACAGAACTTTTACACTTGTTTTGAACATTGGCGATATACACTGTCATTATATAATGTAAACAGGTATTATTTTCCATAGAAAGATTGGCTAAGATTTTCATGGTAAGTTAAAAAAAAAAAACCTCACCTCTCTCTCTGTGTGTGTGTGTGTGTGTGTGTGTGTGTCTGTGTGTCTGTGTGTGTGTGTGTGTGTGGTGATATTTTATTTGTGTTTTAATAAATATAGCTTGCCTGAAGATCAGAGTGCAGAACTAAGCCATTAGAGGCCAGGGCATGGTGGCACACAACTTTTATCCCATGACTGAGGCCACCCTGGGCTACACAATATCGAATCTGTCTAAAAGAAATAGAACGCACACAAAGGTGTTCCCAGCACTCGTGATTCAAACGCCTTTAATCCCAGCATTGGAGAAGTGGAGACAGGAGAGATACAGCTGCAAAGAAAGAGAATACAAGGCAGGAGACAAGATCAGGGCAGTCTGGGTTTGGTGGACACAGTGGGTGACACATTTCACAGCTGGGATCCTAGTCTTGTCACGTGCAGCAAAATAGACAACAGCAAGGTTTTACTGCTCTCCTCCTGATTGAGGATGGTTTGTGACCAGCTGCTCTAAGCTCATGACTTCCCCACCATACCTGGGAACTGAGAACCACTTCCTTAAGTTGCGTTAGCCAGCATATTTTATCACGATGACAGAAAATTAATGGAAACTGTTATGCCCAAATCTGAGAAGTTCCCCAAAAGCCAACAAGGAGACCAAGTCCCATATGTGAAAGCAAAGAGCCTTTATTTTATGCAAGTTTGCAAACTCGGTCTCTCCACATATCCAACATATTGTAATAAATGGAGAGCCCCAAGATTAGTTAGAGTTGGATTTTTATAGTAGTAAAGGTGGGGGTGAGGGTTTCTGAGGTTCAGGACTCTGATTGGCTGACATTTGTCTAGGGGTGTCCTGGTGAGTGTGTGCTGGCAGGTGATCTTATCTACAGCTGTTGGAACGTTAGGAATTTCCTTTGGATGGTCTGTTCTCAGGTAGTGCTAAGGTAATCTCAGTTTGTGGTTCTTCTGGCAACCAGGGATTGCTTCAGGGTAAACTACTGAGACTCAGGCCTCCTAAACTTATGCATGGCCATGTCCTACTCTGGCAGGTAAAAATGGTTAGAAGTAAAGAACTCCCTTTGGGTGGTCTGTTTCTAATTAGCTTTCCATGGCTGGTTCCTACAAAAACAATGCCTGTTCTCATTATACACACACACACACACACACACACACACACAGATTTTGTGTGTAACAGAAAACATGACATTTGCTTAATGTAGTGATTTCTAGTTCCATCCATTTCCCTACAGAGGCCATGGTTTTATTTTTCTTTTTGGCTATATGAAATTCTATTATGTGTACGTCAAACATTTTTCTTTCATTGTTGATTGGGAGTCTAGGCTGCTTCTATTTCTCAGCTCTGTGAATAGTGCACCAATAAGCCTGGGCACATGATTTGCTGGCTTTCACTCTTTAAGTGTCTGTAGTGATTCAGTCCTAAGGAAGTTCTACTTTTGGTTCATTTAGAAACTTCTACAATACCTTCTGAAATTGCTGGGATGCTAATCGATAACTTTGCAATGTGCTTATCTATTCATATTCCTTACACCTTCTTGATAAATTGTTCCCTTTAATAATGTAGTAATCTGCAATTTCAAGATGTCATTATTTTCTGCTGTGTAGTACTCCATTGTGTAAATATAACATGTTTTCAAAAGACAAGATCTCCTGAGTAAATTGGGAGCATGGGGACCATGGGAAAGGGTTGACGGGAAGGGGAGAGGAATGGAAGGGAGTATAGAAAAATGTAGAGCTCAATAAAATCAATAAAAATGTAGTAATCTGCTTTCTATCTTCTCATTAATTTTGGATTGAAGTCTACTTTGTTGAACATTACAATAATTACACCAGGATATCTTCAGCTTCCATTTACTTGAGGCTTTACATCTTTCCACTTCTTGATCATTCTGCTTCCTGTTCCTGTCCACTACGATCTCTTACTGTGAGTGCAATGTGACCAACCAGCTTCCTGCTTCTGCCACTGTGCCTTCCCTGGTTTCTGACATGTTTTCCATGCCATGAACCTTACCCATCTGGAAGCCAAAATGGACCCTTTCTCCCCAAAGGTGCTCTTGTCAGGGTACTTTATGACAAGAGTAAACAATCACTTAAGACAGAGAATTGGTACTGAGAAGCAGGACTGTTGCTGTGATCAGCCTGACCGTGGGTTTCTTAGGCCTTTGAAATTCATTTGTGAGAAGAATTTGGGAGAGCTTGGAATTTTTTGAACAAAAATCCATCAAATGATGTAACCGAAGTTCACAGTGCGTTCTGGAGGGGTTCAGAGGTCATAGGTGGAGGAAACAGCAAATGCAGTTCCTGGAGGCCTAGGGACTCGGCTGGCAGCGAGCTAGAACCATTCAGACCATACTCTAGCAGAGAATCTGCCTGCCTCCTGCCCAGGGCACTTCAATGAAGCTCAATTCAAAAGTGACACCTAATTGGTTTGGCAGAGATTTCATGGCCAGACAAGAGTGAAGCTTGGGAGTGGTTATTGCTCACTGCTCTCAGTCAGTTCTACGATGAAAGAAAGCAACGAGTAGAAAATAAAGAGATAAAGACTGTGAATGTTGTTGAGGGAAAGCGGAGGAGCAAGTTGAAGTTTATGGACACGGAGAACGCAGACACCAAAGCACCAGTATTTGCTAAAGAGATCATCCCAGTTAAAGAGAAACTTCTTGCTCTGCTAGGGGCATTGAGGAAGACAGCTTGAAGCAAGAGCCCATCCATAAAAGGATCTGACTTGTGAAATACATTCAGTTGAGAGGAAATGACCTACACTCAGAAACAAAGGAGTCCCTGGCTCCTGGAAAGCAACTGTCTAGGGAAATGTTTCACCACAGCCAACCTCACAGAAGCCAATGTAATTACTGTCTGAGGGTCCATCCTGAGATGATGAAGAACATGGCAGTGTTCTTTATATAAAGATTTTATAGGCTGGAAGATACAGAATTGAGGGAATCAGAGACTCTTGCCCCACAGTTTCAGAAAGTCGCCAAGGTCAGGAACTGTGCTGCAGACTGCAGTCACTGTGAGGGGACTCTGAGAAGCCACGGTGGGAATCCGTGAAGGTGAAGGGTGAATTTCAATGGAGCAGCCAAGATGTTGGGGAGGTCAGGATTGTGGGATCCCCACAAAAGACAGCTGCATACATGGAATGGTTCCAGCCCAAGGGAGAAGCTATGAGTGCTATAGGCAGGAAGGTTAGAGAGGCAAGTATAGTGGTTTATTATTTGTATTTCAGTAAATAAAGCTCGCCTGAAGATCAGTGCAAAGCAGCCTCACACATCAGCCAGAAGGCAGTAGTGGTGGCACACACCTTTAATCCCAGAAATCACACTAGTTAGCCATAGAAGCTGGGCAGTGGTGTTGCACACCTTTAATCCCAGCACTAGAGAGAAATATAAGATGAGAGGGCTATAAGATGAAACAGGGCTCAGTCTCAATCAGGATTCCTGGAGGCAGGAGCACCCATTTCCAGTCTGAGGTAGAGGTAAGAGCCAGTGGCTGACTGTTTTGTTTTTCTGATCTTCAGCTTGAACTCCAATATCTGTCTCTGTTCTTTTTTATTCATGCTACTTTTGGTACCCAACGTCTAGGGTACAAATTCACAAAGAAGCCCTTCAAGTGGCTTTACAGCCAGCAGCATAGGCCGGAGCCACACAGCTGGAGTCACAGCCCTGGTAGCTGGGGGTTTCTCTCTTCTCTCCTGGCTGGCTCTCCCTGAACCTCCTTCTCAGGCTGCAGCCAAACTGGGTAGCTGCCTTAAAATCCAGTCAGGCCTTTACTATTCTATGCAGCAACAAGAAGCCTCACATCTTCATCAACATTAGCAGCAGATTTCTTAAGATACTTGGAAATTCTTAAAGGAAGGAATTAGTTAAAAGAGAATTCTTTCCCACATGAAGAAATGGGAAACAGCATTACATCGGAGGAATTTGTGTCTCTGTGTGATAATACGCTAGACAGTTTGAAAATGGAGTGGTTAAATGAGAGAATAACTAATTTAGATTGGATTTATGTAATATTAATTGCAAATATCAGCATTATCATTTTTGTTTTATTACTAAAAATGTTGGTTAGTCTGAGTGCTAAGATACAGGCCTTAGAAAAACTTAATAAAACAGGTAACAGAGATATTCAAAAGCAGACAGAAGAATTCAATGGAGAACCAATTTCAACATTGCATATAAGAATAGACAGGAACAGCCTAAGGTTTTCAAACAACCAACCTTGATATATCCAGTAACCTTACAGGAACTGCAAAATAATAGAATAAGAACTGAATGCGCTCCTGTGCCAATGTTAGATTTAAGGAGATTCAAGGAAACAATAGTCTCAATGGCATGCACTCACCTTTCTGAAGCAAATATTAAACTTGTGATCAGTTTGCAATAGAATTGTTCATAATGACTTGATAGAGTTTGTTAAAGCTGTTTTAGAGCCTGGTCCACAATTACAATGAAGTAGCTGGTTCAGAGAAGATGCTAAGACTATTGAACAGTGGAATAAAACCAGAGGTATAAAAATCTTCTAAGATCAAATCCTTGGAGAAGGAGATCATTCTTCTACAGAAAGGCGAGCTGTATATGATGACCACACCCTGAATTTATGATATGCAGCAGCTTTGAATGCGAAGGACAGAATTTGAAAAATAGGTACAGTTTGATTCATTTACTAAAATCATACAGGGTCCAAAAGAAATCTTCATGGATTTCTTACAAGATTGACATCAGCAGTAAACAGAATGATACCAAATTTAGAAGCTAGACAAATAATAATTGAATCTCTGGCTTTTGAAAATGCCAATTCTCTATGCAAAATAATAATTAAGCCATTAAAGGCAAGGCCAGTACCATTGGAGGAATGAGTTTGAGATACAATTAATATTGAATTTCATGACCATGATGATGCATTGATAGGAAAGGTAATTTCTAGAGGATTGAGGAACATTTGAAATGTCAAATGTTATAATTGTAGCAAACGAGGTCACCTTAAAAGGGGTTGTAAACAGGGCATATCTAGAAACAATGTTTTTTCTAAGAATAATCCATTGAGAATGACCCTCTCTTCTGGATTATGCAGAAGGTGTATCAAAGGCAGGTATTGGACAAATGAATGTTGGTCAACAAGGAATAATCAAGGTAAACCTTTGTCTTTGGGAAACTCTGTGGGGAGGGCCTCTCATAGGCCTCTATGCCAAATCCAACTTAGTCATTTCCTGCTATCATAGAGGAAACTCCTTCCCAGAGCAAGTAAAGAACCTAATGCCTATTGTAAGAAAACATATTGCATATTTTCTTACAATAGGCATGCCTTTAATCCCAGCACCCAGGAGGCAGTGGCAGACAGATTTCTGTGAGTTTGAGGCAGCCTGGTTTACATGAGCTAGTTCTAGGATAGGCTCCAAAGCTACAGAGAAACCCTGTCTCGAAAAACCAAAACAAAACAAAACAAATACAACAACAACAAAAAACATGTTACTCTGGATAATATAACAAGTATAAAAGAAAGAACAAAAACTTCAGGAGAGACCATGAAGCAGGTATTTTGGCAAACTTCTACAGGAGAACAAAGTTGAAAATTAAAAAGACAAATAAATGATGTTGTCATAGAAGGTCTGATAGACACAGGTGTGGATGTAACAATTTCATCAGAATCTTGGCATCCAAATTGGCCTTTTCAGGATGTAAATGTACAGTGTTTAAGGATCAGAATTTTATCTCAGGTAAAGCAGAGCATGAGATGAGTTAAATATATAGGGACAGAAGGACAGAGAGGACTATTATACCATATGTGGCAAAAATAATCATGAATTTCTGAGAAAATCATTTGTTATGGCAATGGAATGCTCAGATTAACATTCTCTCAATTTTAGAAACAAAACATTAATTAACATGTGATTCTGGGAAAAATAATAAAAAATATTATAAAGAACAGTCATGGAATGCTCAGGTTGTAAATGAACATGGCACAACAGCTGCTGATATTTCAAAAGCACCAATAGTCCTACCTTTAAACTTATTGACAGACAAACCTGTATGGGTTAAGCACTGATCTTTAACAACATAAAAGTGCATGCTTTAGAACTGCTGGCACAGGAGCAACAAGATGCTCAGCATATTAAAAAAGCAACCAGCCCTTGGAACTCTCCAGTATTTGTTGTTAAAAAGTAATCTGGAAAACAAAGAATGGTAACAGATCTAAGAGCTACTACTAAGTTGATTCAGCCAATGGGCTCTCTACAGTGTGGAATTCCTTTGCCTTCCCTATTGCCTAAAGGATGGCTCCTTATAGTTATTGATTTAAAAGATTGTTTCCTTACTATAACTTTACAAGAAAAGGACAGAGAAAAAAATGCCTTCACATGCCTACTTATAATAATTCTCAGCCTAGTAAGAGATATCAATGGAAGATTTTCCCAGAGAGAATGTTAAAAAAAAAAACCCTACCCTCTGCCAATATTTTGTAAAAGAAAAGATTGGGACTTCATTAATTAGCAGAAATTATAGTATCTTTTTAATAATAATGGATTGACAAATTATGAGAAGGAAGCAAACCCTGGCAAATAGCTTGTAATTTTTTGGGAGAGATTGACAGCAACTATCTCAAAAGCAAGAGAATTCAACCTATAAAGAGAACTTATTATATCCTTCCTCACATTGTAAAGCACACACCAATAACTAGAGCCACTACATTCTATTCTGATGCAAGTAAATCAGGAAAAGCAGGTTACATATCAAAAATTTAAGTAAAGAGGATCAAAACCCTTATGATTCTATCCAAAAGTCAGAATTATATACTATTCTCATGGTACGAAAGAACTTTAAAGAAACTCTGAACATTGTTACCGATTCACAATACCCTGAAAGAGCTGTTTTGCATACTAAAACTGCTGAATTTATACCAGATGATACAGAATTGACTTCATCATTTATTCAGTTATTAGATACAATCAGGTATAGGAATCATCATATATATACAACACACGTCTGATCCTATGTGGATCTACCAGGTCTAGAACTAGGTAATGCAGAAATCAATCAATTATTGATTGAAAATGTGCTGAAGGTCTCAGAATTTCCTAAAAAGCTTCATGTCCATAGCAAAGTTTTAAAAAGACTTTTCCATCACTTGGCAACCAGTCAAAGAGATTATAAGAAAATGTCATATTTGTTCTTTATATAACCAAACACCACTACTTGTAGGAAGTAACTCAAAGGGTACTCAAAGGAATGAAATCTGGCAGATGTATGCATTCCATTTTGTAGAATTGGAAAACTAAAATATGTACATCATACCATTGATACCTATTTAAGTTTTCAATGGCAACTCCATTGAGTTCAGAAAAGGCTGATTGCATAATAACACATTTGCTAGAAGTTATGGCCATCATGGACATACCTGCACAAATAAAGACAGACAATGCTCCAGCATATGTCTCTAAGAAAATGAAACACTTTTTTCTTATTATAATATAAAGCATATTAGAGGTATGCCACACAATCCTACAGACCAGCCAGTTAAAGGAAGATAAAATCAAACTCTAAAGGATATGTTAAATAAACAGAGAGATGATAACTACCCCAGAAATAGACTGCATAATACTTTATTACCTTTGAATTTTCTAAAAGCTAGTGAGAAATGTACAACTGTTGCAAACATTGGATACTAGGAAAATCTACGGAATAAAATCAACTAATATACTTTAAAGATGTACTGACTTCAGAATGGAAATCAGGATTTGTGTTACATTGGGGCAGACACTTTGCTTTTGTTTCCACAGGAGAAGAAAAGCTATAGACACCATCAAACTGATAAAGATTCGATTTGAACAAGAGACATCTCTTAATTAGAAGAGATGATAGTTCATTAAGTACCATGGTCATTCAATCTAAACTAACCTATAAAACTAACAAATGCTTTTCATTTGATCAGATATAACTTGCCAAAAGAGAATCTCCCCAAAATTAGGGTTGAAGAAAGATTTCATTTTTGTCTTTTCAGTAGAATAAATGTATCCAGCTAAGAAATACAAAACTACTGGACAAATGAGACATCTGAAGAAAAAGGACAAACTATCCAGAAAAAAAGTGTCCCAAGAAAAGGAATAAATTGGCCTATTGGCATAACACATTTCCAAAAAGATAAAATTTCATTAAAGTTTCAAACAGCTAATTCCATACCCAAGTCTCTGTACTTCTGTTGCTTGTGGATCTGGGTATAAAACTTTCAACTCCTTCTCCTACACTGCCTGTTTGTGTGCTGCTATGTTTCCTGCCATGATGACAATGGACTGAAACTGTAAGTCAGTCCCCATTAAATGCTTCCCTTTATAAGAGTTTCCATTGTCACAGTATCTCTTCACAGCAATAGGACATTGACTAAGACATGGAGATAATGATTAGAAACTAGGTTAGACAGTTCTTGAGTACTTTGTATATCTTTGGGTGTTGGGTGAGGGCCACTTTCAGGTAAAGGATGTAGAAAAGAGCGAAACAGCCATATCTCAAGTGAGAAAAGCAGAAATTCAAACTAAACTTCCTGTTCCTGCAGTTCCCTGTTTTCCTTTAGTTTAACATGTTCAGCATTCCAAGGAGACATCCCTTGTGGTATGATATTTGAAGCCCTAGCACTAGACTTGAAAGATTTTCATTCCCATCTAGTAATCACGGACTAGTGATTTGAAAACTTAGTCTGTTAGATGAAATGATAATTTATTTCAGACAAAATTAACCTTAGCCACTGTTTTCACAACCAGAGTAGTCTGACTTTCAGCAAGATCTTAGGAAGGATCAAGAAACAGTCATGGCCACTGACAGAAATTGATAATGTACACACAAGAATCTCTGTCCTTTTCCTCCACAAACATGAAAGAAAACATTTGATTTATGACTTCTAAAATGGAGAGAATCATGGATATGCAAAGGGATTCACAGCAAATTGTGAATGAGGAGATAAAACACAGAAACATTGAACGTTCAGCTGTAAAAGAAACCAAGAACTCTATGCTATGCCACTGAATAGTGAGGTATATTATAATCCCCAGTCTAGGTCCACAAGCAAAGAGAAAGGGGAGACCTCTAGAAGTAAATAGACTAAAAACAAAGTTCTGACTGATAGAGATATGTGTTGGGTAGAATAGATGCTGGGAAACCACCCAGTGTTTCCATCCAATGTCAATAACTAATGATTTGGAGCAAGAAGGAGACAGATCCTGAGAAAAACTCTGAAATCAAAAAACCAAAGCAAAATAAACAAAACCCCTCAGCGTAATCAGCTGCTCAAACTCCAAAGTCCCCCCTTTCTCCACTAAGATCATAAGAACAAGACAACCACAATAATCATGTGAATATCCCACGAAGATAACCATAAATGAAACTCTGTGGATAAAACATACCCAAACAAAGACCATGGGTGCTAGCAGAAGGTAACTTGTAAGTGGGTTCTTCTGAGACACTGCAGAGACCAAGCTTGTCTAACAAGTTTCAACTAAAGACACAGATGGCAACTCTACCTCCAGAGTAAAATTCATAAGACAACTCAGAGAGAAGGACTACTACCATTCCAACAAGGAGGTAATTCTGACACCCTGCTGGACATGAAGACTCACTAGTAACTAGAATCCTTGGCTACTTAGGTCATAAGACCAAAGAGGAAACAGAAACCAAGGAACAAAACATCCATTCTACAAAGACAAAGACAAGAATTAATATATAGACCTATAATCATTCCAAATCCAGATGCCCAAATGCCGGTGTAAGAACACAGTCAAAACAGAAAGGGCAATATGGCATCACCAGAACCCAGATATCCTACAAAATAGTGAGATCTCTATATTCCAAGGCAGCGGAAGCACAAGAAAATTACCTTAAAAATAACTTCATGAAGAAGAATAGAGGTCCTTAAAAAGAAAATTAGAAAAAAAATCCCTTTAAGAAACTGAGGAAAAGACAAAAAAATGAAGAAAATAAATAAATACCTTAAAAATGCCAAGAAAGCTTAAAAAATAAACAAACAGGTGAAGGAGACAGTTGAAGACATGAAGACAAAAAGAGAAGCAATGAAGAAAAAAACAAAGGGAAGAAATTCTGGAAAAGGAAAATCTAAGTTAGTGCGCAAGAACTATAGACAAAAGTATCACCAACAGAGTACACATGATGGGATCATGGGAAGAGGGGATCTCAAGCACTGAGGACATGATAAAAAGAAATAGATACATCTGTCAAAGAAAATTTTAAATCTAAAATATTGCTGACACAAAACATCCAGGAAATCTGGGACACTAAGAAGAGACCAAACCTAAGAATAATAGGAATAGAAGAAGGAGAATACTTATAGTGGTATATTACTTGTATTTTAATAAATAAATCTTGCCACTAGAAGTCAGGTAATGGTGACACACACCTTTAATGGCAGAATTTGGGAGACAAAGGCAGAGGGATCTCTGAGTTCAAGGCCACCCTGGGACACACAAAATAAATGCAGAAACAAATGCAGGTGGTGGTGGCTCACACCTTTAATCCTAGCCTAAGGGAATCACATGCCTTAAATCCCAGTTCTAGAGGGAGTATAAAATGGGAGAAGAGAGAGACTTAGTCTGCTTAGTTTTGCAGTCGCTCAGCCTTGGCAGAGGAAAGACTTTTTTAGTGGCGTGGCTTTTCTGGCTTTTGGGTTGAACCCCAATTTCTGTCTCTGGGTTTTCCTTATTCATGCTACAAAGATTCCCAGTTCAAAGATACAGAAAATATTTTTAACAAAACCATAGAAGAAACTTTTCCCAACCTAAAGAACAACGTGCTAAAGAAGGTCCAAGAAACTTACAGAACACCAAATAGAGTAGATCTCTAAATGGAGGCTTTTCCGTCCTGCCAAGTCCTGTAGCCACCTTGAAAATAATCTCTTAGAGGGTTAATATTAATTACACATTGTTTGGTCTATTGCTCAGGCTTATTACTAACTAGCTCTGACAACTTAAATTAACCCATGTCTATTAGTCTTTTTTCTCACGTGACTTTTTGTCATTGCCTGTTCTCTAGTATACCTTGTTCCTCCAGCAGCTCGCTGGCATCAGCCCCTAACTCTGCCACCCTTTTTCTCCCTATATCTCTTCTTGGATTTTCCATGTGACTCTATCCTGCCTTGCTATAGGCTAAAACAGTTTCTTTATTAACCAACGAGAATAAAATATATTCACAACATACAAAAGGGCTATCACACAGCATAGATCAGAAAAGAAAATCCCTGTAGCACATAAAAATTAAAACATTAACCATACAGAACAAAAAAAAACAAATATTAAAAGTGGCTGAGGAAAAAGGTCAAGTAACACATAAAGGCAGATCTATAGAGAATCACACCTGACTTCTCAATGAGGACTGTAAAATCCAGAAGAGCCCTGAATAAAATCTTGCAGACTCTAAGAGACCACAGACACCAGACCAGACTACTATACTGAACAAAATTTTCAGTCACTGTACATGGAGAAAATAAGATATTTCATTAGAATGTCAAATTTAAACACTATCTATCATCAAATTCAGTCCTACAGAAGGCACTAGAAGGAAAACTCCAAACCAAGGAACTTAACTACATTCAGTAAAATACAGGCAGTGCTAAGATTAAAGTTTATGACCTTCATAAAGAAATTAGAGAAATAACATCTCCGAAATAACCACTCTGAGGCTTAATATTAATTGCCTACTCTTTGGCCTATTCACTCAGGCTTCTTATTAACTAACTCTTACATATATTATTTTATATTTTACCATGAGGCTCATGGTTAATTACCTCCTGTTTCTTGGGTGGCTACATGACTCTGTTTTCTTTTTCCCAGCATTCAGTTTAGTTTTTCTGCCTAGCTCTATTCTTCCCTGCCATAGGTCAAAGAAGTTTCTTTATTAACCAATGGTAATAAAGCATATTCACAGCATACAGAGGGGAATCCCATATCAGAGAAATCTCAAACTAGCGACTTAATAGCACATTTGAAAGCTCTAGCATGAAACAAAACAAAAAAACAAACAAACAAAAAGTCACACAAACACACCCAAGAGTAGACTGCAGGAAATGATCAAACTGAGGGTAAAACCAGTAAAATAGAAACAAGGAGAACAATTCAAAGAATCAACGAAACAAAGAATTAGTTCTTTAAGGAAATCAACAAGATAGATAAACTCTTATCCAAGCTAACTAAAAATCAAAGAAAGAATATCTATATTAACAAAATCAGAAACGAGAGGGTGATATAATAATAAACACTTAGGAAATCCAGAGAATCACTAGGTTGTATTTCAAAAACCTATACTCCTCAAAATTAGAAAATTTAAAAGAAATGGAAAAATTTCTTGATAGATATTACTTATTAAAGTTAAATAAAAATCAGACTAACTGTTTTATTAAACCTAAACCCCTAAGGAAATAGAAACAGTCATTAAAAATCTCCAATCCCAAAACACCCACAGTCAGGTTTTAACACAAAATATTGCCAGACTGTTGAAGACGAGCTAATACCAATACTCCTCAAATTATTTTAAAAAATAGAATCAGAAGGAATATTGTCAAATTCTTTTGATGAGACCACAGTCTCCCTTATACCAAAACTACACGAAGATTCAACAAAGAAAGAGAATTACAGAACAATTTCCCTCATCGGTATTGGAGAAAAAATACTCAATAAAATTTGCCAAACCAAATCCAAGAACACATCAAAAAGATCATCTACCATGATCAAGTAGGCTTCTTCCCAGAGATGCAGGGATGGTTCAACATGTGAAAATCTGTCAATTTAATCCACCATATAAATAAACTGAAAGAAAAAAAACACATTATCAATTCATTAGTTGCTGAAAAAGACAACATTCCTTCATTATAAAAAAAAGTCTTGGAGAGCTCAGGGATACAAGGAATGTATCTAAATAATTCCTTTCACAATAGCCTCAAATAGTATAAAATATCTTGGAGTAACTTTAACCAAGCAAGTGAAAAAAGCTTGTATGATAAAAACTTCAAGTCTATGAAAAAAGAAATTGAAGAAGATATCAGAAAAAAAAAGATTTCCCATGTTCATGAATTGGTAATATTATCATTGTAATCTACAGATTTAATGGAATCCCCATCAAAATTACAACACAATTCTTCACAGATCTTGAAAGAATAATGCTCAACTTCATATGGAAAAAACAAAAACCCAGGAAAGCTAAAACAATCGTGAAAAATAAAAGAAGTTCCAGAGGTATCAACATTTCCAATTTCAAGTTATAGTACAAAGCTATCATAATGAAAACAACATGGTGAATAAACAAACACATTGACCAATGTAATGAAATTGAAGACCCAGACATAAATCGACAGAGCTATGGATACATGATTTTAGTTAAAGAAATCAGAAATGTATAATGAAAAAAATATCTTCAACAAATGGTAATGGTCAAAATAGATGTCTGCATGTAGAAGAATGCAATAGATTCATACATATCACCCTGAACAAAATTCAAGTCCAAGTGAACCAAATGCTCAATGTAAAACCAGATACACTGAACTTGATATAAGAGAAGGGTGGGAAATAGCTTTGAACTCATTGGCATACAAAAGGACTTTCTGGACAGAACACAGTACAAGCACTAAGATCAGGAATTAATAAATGGCACCTCATAAAATTGAAAAGTTTCTATAAGGCAAAGGACACTGTCATTTGGACAAACAGCACCCTAAAGAGAAAGATTTTCACCAACTCCACATCCAATAGAACACTAATATTCAAAAACATATAAAAGACTCAAGACTAGCTATCAAAACCCAAATAATCCAACTTAAAACGGGGATCTAATCAGAGAATTCTAGAGGAAACTCAACTGGCTGAAAAGCACTTTTTAAAAGTGTTCAACTTTAGTCATCAGAGAAATGCAAATCAAAACTACTTTGAGATTCGATTTTCACACGTGTCAGAATGACTAAAATCCATAACACAATTGGTAGCTAATGCTGGCAAGGATATAGAGCAAGGGGAACACTCCTCTACAGCTGTTTGGGGGCAAACTTGTATAGCCACTATGGAAATCAGTATGGTGGTACCTTAGAAAGATTGGAATCAATCTACCTCAAGATCCAACTAGACAACTCTTTGATAAATCCAAAGGATGCTTCATCCTATCACACAGACATGTGTTCAACCATGTTCATTGCTGCTCTATTCATAGTAGCCAGAAATTGGAAGCAACCATGTTCCTTTTTTTTTTTTATTTTCAAAACACATTTATTTATGAAATCATTTGAAGTTGACCTGCATAATTTCAACATGAGCGTCATTGAAAAAAAATATGACAATATAATGTTTGTCTCTAAGAAAGGTCTTAGTTCCACATTGAGGGATAAAGGTTTTCTTTTTCTTTAAATGTAGATCTCAGTAGAACATTCATGAAGCAGACCCAGCATTCTTAGAACACTCTGGCAAGGAAACCCATAGGGAGCTGCCATCTTTCTCAATCATACTCAGAGAATCGAATGTGCTGACTGGCTTGTTGAGTCTTGGCCAGTCTAATCTTCTCAGCTTTGGTGATTAACTTCTCCGTGCCTCTTTTCTTTTCCCGAGGTTGATTAAGTTTGGCCTGTCTATCTACCAATATCTTCTGCCAGTACCTCTGCTCGTGATCACCAGAAAGGACCTCGAGGTTCCAACAGTGTTTCTTTCTAATTTCAGTCTGTGCGTTCATTACTGCCTGTGCATCCTCAGGAGTTTTGAATCGGGCATGGCATTCAGTATCTCCTTCTAGCAAATCAACGTAAACAACTTCTGAGATTGAGGCCAAAACATCATGGGGTGGGGAGGATCAGCTGCAACCATGTTCCTTAACAGCAAAATGGATAAAGGAAATGTAGTACATTTACACAATGGAGTATCACTCAGCTGTTCAAAGAAATTTGTAGGCAAATGAATGTATCTCGAAAAAAATCATTGTAAGTGGGGCAATCTATACCCAGAAAGTTAAATATGGCATGTATTCACATATTTGTGAATATGAGCTATTAAACAAATGACAACCAAGCTACAGTCTGTAGATTCAGAGAGGGCAGGTATAGAGGAAGGGAATATAGGGGACCACATTGATATCCTGAGAAGGGAAAATAGAATTTATTTTAGGCATGAACTTGGGGGATGTAACAAGAGGATTAAGTAGGAAGTTGGAAGGGAGATGAGGTTGAGATACAGAGAAAGATGGCTGGAATTGATGTCATTTGATAGACACTCCAGAAACTTCCTAAAATAAAAGAAGGCAATTCTAATAAAGTCTCCAAATAATGAGAAAGATGGAGTACCAAATGGCCATGTCTTGTCACCAAATATAGCTACCAGTGTTGGGACTCAGTTATTCACAATTTAGTTGATGTCCAAAGGGGTCCCATGGAATCTCTAAACTATCCAGCCTGTTGCCAAGAGAATAGGTTCCTCTCCACAGATGGACAGCAAGGCCCTATTGCTGAAGACAATACCCACACAACTCACTGCACACAGAGAGGTAGAGCTGGTGTCTATAGAGAACCTTCATCCCTATGTTCTAGTATCTTTGGTATGGAAAGGTGCTCTGCAAGCTATCAAAAAAGAAAGCTAAGAGCCAACCAAGCCTTTGGCCTGCAATCTGCCCTGTGTGCAAAATATGCTATGCTAACAGTGGCACAAAGCTCATGGAAGAACCCAACCAAAGTCAAATTTGACTTAAAGCCCACTCCATGAGATGGAATCCATACCCAACACTGCTTAGATGATCAAGAACCAGAGACTAGATAGCCCAGAGACCTAGGGTAAAACCAAATACCTTAGAAATCTTTAATGTGTCTTTAAGATATCTTTAAAGACATCAAATATATTTTAAGTACTAATAAAATGACTCCTACTGATATTTTGGTACATTTATAGATCAGTGCCTTATTCAAGCATCATCAGGAGGCTTCCTTCTGTAGCATATGGGAACAAATACAAAGACCCATAGTCAGACATTACACACAGAGAGAGTCTTAGGAACACTCAGTCCTAAATGGGATGTCTCCTTCAAATCCGTGCCCTCAGAGTGCAGGGAACCCAGCAGAAGAGAAGGCTGAAGGAGTGTGGGAACCAGAGGGGATTACAGACACCAGGAGAACAAGTGCACCTCTAAGGGCACTGAGCAAAGCTCAAAGGAACTCATAGACACTGAAGCAGCAAGAACCGGGCCTGCATAGGTCTACACCAGGTCCTCAGTATATGTATTATAACTTTCAGTTTAGTATTTTTATGGGACTCCTGAGTGAGTGAATAAGTGGTCTCTGATTTTTGTGCTTCTCTTGAGCTCTTTTCCTTCTGTTTTGTTTTGTTTTGTTTTGCCTTATCCTACTTTGATGTGATTTTTTAAATTTATCTTATATTTTATTTTTTTATGTTTTGTTCTTATCTCTTAAAAGTCTGTTATTTTCTAAGAGACAGAAAAGTAAGGGAATGGACCCTGTTGGGAAAGAAAGTGAAGAACTGGGGGAAATAGAGGGAGGAGAAGTTGTAATCAGGATATATCATATGTGGAAAGAATCTATTTTTTATAAAATGGGGAAAGAAATGACCAAGCATTACCTTTTAGTAACAACTCTGAACATTAGTGTCCTAAATTCTCTAATCAAAAGACACAAACTAGTAGGGCAGAGGTGGTGCACACATTTAATCCCGCACTTGGGAGGCAGAAGCAGGCAGAGCTCTGTGAATTCAAAGCCAGCATGGTCTACAGAGTGAGCTCTGGTAGAGCTAATACTACACAGAGAAACCCTGTCTTGAAAAAACAAACAAATGACACAGACTATCAGACTGGTTAAAAAAATAAGATGCATCTACCTATTGCTTGTAAACTGCACTGTGAAGACAATACAATGTTGAGGCAAAAAAAATGTATAAAAAATATCTTTTTTAGCACATAGAACCAGAAAGCATGCAGGTATAGCACACTCTTTCCTGAGAGAGCAAACATCAAACCAAAATTAGTCATCAGAGTTCATCTTTAATGTCCCTTTAAACTAAATGAAGAATCCAGCAGCTTGTACTCATCATCTTGTACTCATAGATCAAACTCTATTTCCCCCAGTTCTTTACTTTCTTTCCCAACAGGGTCCATTCCCTTACCTTTCTGTCTCTTAGAAAATAACAGACTTTTAAGAGATAAGAACAAAACATAAAAAAAATAAAATATAAGATAAATTTAAAAAAATCACATCAAAGTAGGATAAGGCAAAACAAAACAAATCAAAACAGAAGGAAAAGAGCTCAAGAGAAGCACAAAAATCAGAGACCACTCATTCACTCACTCAGGAGTCCCATAAAAATACTAAACTGAAAGTTATAATACATATACTGAGGACCTGGTGTAGACCTATGCAGGCCCGGTTCTTGCTGCTTCAGTGTCTATGAGTTCCTTTGAGCTTTGCTCAGTGCCCTTAGAGGTGCACTCCCCCTCCCCCACTGGTTCATTATGTCCTTAACTTCTTTGGATTAGCAATATTTTCCACCCTTCTGAATATGCCATCCTCATCCCACAGTGTCGGCTTCTGATGTTCTATCTAGATTGTTCTCTTTCTGGACCATTCTTCGCTTGTTCTTTTGCTTATTTATGGCCTCCTCAGAAGGCTCCCTGACCACATTGCTGCTTAGCAGAAGTCCTCCATTGCCCTGGGTTTGTTTATTGTAGTTCATGAGCTGCAGTCTGACTATTCACCAGAGATAATAGATACACAGAAAACAGTTAATCATGTAAACGTTTGAGCTTGATCAACTTTCTGAAACTATAGACTGAATATGTAATCTATATACACATTTAGAAATGAAATCAGTGGCTATGCAATGCCCGCCCACGACCATCTAAATGCAAGGGCTGATTTTGCTTGAACTGTGTTATATGTAAATATAATACTTAATGACTTGTTTCTTCCTCTCAATGTAATGTTATGAGATTAATGCATGTTATTAATGTTATAAGATTAATCCATGATATTAAGACACTTTATGATAATGAACACATCCCAATGAAATAATGTACTTCATTGTCAGTGGGCTATTGGTAACTTTCCTATTTTGTCTATTAATGCTTGTCATTTACTAAATATATGTGTGTATACTATAAATCTAAGTATGGACACATGGGGCCAGATGCATAAATGTTCAGCTTTGGTTGCTACCACATACCATGGGATAGAGCTTCTAACTGTTGAACTTTGCTTGCTTTTCTATTGATTTTCTGAATTTTCCCATATCTTTTCTCCACTGGGATATAAATTTGGGGGGTAGTGTGGGTGCAGTGGATAAAGAATGAATGATAAAGAAGCTTTGTCTGAAGGACCTAGCATCCTGTCACTCGCTTTTCCTGAAATTCTCATGTCTGTTGTACAGTACAGTGCTGACTTGCAGAAGTCTCTTATATGCTGTCTGTTGTTCTACAGATCAATTAGAACTCATAGTGAGTACCTCGTTTGTCATTAACTTGTTGGTGCATAATGAACTGGCAAGGAATTTCTGAGTTGGGATTTCTATTGCTATGATAAAATACCATGACCAAAGTAGCCTTGGGAGGAAAAGGGTTTATTTCACCTTAGATTTCCAGGTAACAGTTGCTATTGGGGGAAGTCAAAGCAGGAAACTACATACAGCAAGTCAGGAACCTGGAGGCAGAAACTGAGCCATAAGCCATAGGGGATTAATCCATGTTATTAATGTTTATAAGAGTAATCATTGATATTAAGACTACTTACTGTGTGTAAGTCCCGGTCTTGGACCTCCATCTTTGGAGGCCCGGTCCCTATGCTCACCAAACCTTGACCCCTCCCCTGAGAAGGGTCAAGGCAGCCCACCAAAATCTTGACCACTCCCCCAATGTTCCCCTGAAAGTCTCATCATGGTATTTCCCCTGACTCCCGTGGTCGCGCAGGAATCCCATTAAAACCAGGATATCCTTTAGTTAGGCTTGTTGTGACTTGGCTTGATTGGGATTTTTGCAACGGCAGAGAGCTCGCATTAGGAAAATTCCTAACACTGTGCTGCTTACTGGCCTGCTTCTCATGACTTGCTTAGCTTTTTATAATACCCAGTGCTACCAGGCCTGGGGTGGCACCACCCACAGTGAGAAGGTCAATCATACACTGACCAGCAGTCAAGAAAATACACCACAGTCTTGCCCATAAGCCAATATGGTAGGGACATTTCCTCAACTGATGTTTCCTCTTCCTCAGTCACACTAGACTGTGTCAAGTTTCCTAAAAACAAGCCAGCAACAGGCATGGAATTTTTTAGAAGAATTGCCAATATGCCACAATTAAGTCTTACTGCAGTAAAGCCAGCTGTCAAGCTCAGGAACAGACAGGGAGGCATGGGTCAGCAAACTAATCATTCACACAACTGATTTTTTTTTTTTTATCTGAGTGAGTAAAAATTTTCTGGGGCTGGTGAGCAGGGCAAAATTTAATTCTCTGGGGCCAGTGGAAAAGGGAAACACCACACACACACACACACACACACACACACACACACACCTTCAAATGTCAGGGTCTCTCAATCTATCTTCTTTATTTCTTCCTTTACTCTTTTCCTGATGTTTCTCTTTACATCCCTTGTGATGTTTTCCTCCTGTATTCCTTAATGTTTCCCCTTACAGTTTATAAACTGCAGTAAAAATCTTTCAAGCAGCATAAAAATAACAATGTGGTTACATCCTATTTTTTAACTGAATGATTACAATGGGTACAAGTTTGAAAAAACCAGCATGTTTCCCATTTCCCTTACATGATAAACATTTTATGTATTACAGATGGAAAACAAATTATTTCCAACGACCCACATGCATTCATGTCTAGGCAACTTGTTCCAGATTAACAAGGTGGATGCAAGCAAGGTATTTTTCTCAGCTGATGGAGGAGTGTCTATGTGTTACTTTCATTATTAATAAAGAAACTGCCTTGGCCCTTTAAGAGACAGAAAATTAGGTAGGCGGAGTAGACAGAACAGAATTGTGGGAAAGAGAGGGGAGACTTCAGGCAGTTGCCATAGTGAGTGGCCATGCTTCTCCTCTCCAAGATGGACGCAGGTTAAGATCTCTCCTGGTAAGCCACACCTCGTGGTGCTATATAAATTACTAAATATGGGTTAAAGCAAGATATGAGAATCAGCCCATAAGAAGCTACAGATAATGGGCCAGGGACCAGGCAGTATTTAAATGAATACAGTTTCCGTGTAATTATTTCGGGTAAAGCTAGCCGGGTGGCGGGACACACCCCGCCGCACCCTCTACACTGAGCCAGTTCTTTTACTGGAAGGCTGCATTTTGTAGTTACAATCTTTTATTATTTTTCTCAAAAGGTAATCTTTTTAAAAAAAATCTTAAAAGAATCACAAATTTAAACTTTTGTAATAGGAAAAACAGTCAGCTCTACTTTAAATCCTCAGTGCATACCCACACATCAACAGTTTTTTCACTAAATCTTATCAGGAAGCTGAGGGCCAAAATGGGTACAAGGAATTAATCATCATCTTTTATCACCAACCCATCCTAGCACAGAGTCAGCTAGCAATAGCCAGGCTGTCACTGTTCCTGTTCCCCCACCTCAACAAGTCCCTCACTCAACTATTTATTAAGTGTTCCCTTCTAAACTTTAAATTTCCCCCCAAGATTTTCTACATCAAAGCTATTAACAGAAACATCTCAATCTAACTATACTAATAACCTACATGTCTAAATTCTTTCTAAGGGTGATGGTTGAATCAATCTGCTCTAGCAGCAATGTTGGGGAAAAGTCGCTCACTGTTAAGTACCAGTAACACTGCCCAGTGTGGGGTTAGGGATCCCCTGAGAGTTCTCATACAGCTCACAGATTCTGAGGGACTTGGCTACCTTGAGAGAAATAAGCAGAGCTGTGCTCGGTAATCGCATGAGGTTCTCAGGACGTGTAGTCCCCAGGGCTCTTGCTGCTTGCTGTGCCTCTCACAACAACAAAATCTGCACATGATGACCAAGTCTGAGTGGTACCTTTGTTCTGAGTAACTTACTTATATCCTGAGGTGGACACGTAAAATGCTTTGCCACATTTTTCTGAGTTCAGTTACGGACTGTGTAGAGGGTACAGAGAAAAACAGTGAGCTGAACTCCACTACATCATTGTATTATTCTATACCTCGCTGCGCACTACATCTGAAAAGAGTTTCACTATATTCAACGCATATCTTTATGTGTTACTTCAGTGTCTTGGAGCCCTTCATGCAGTTTAATTCTGTCTTTGCTGGCAACTATCCCTGATTTCATTCATTGGCTCCCTTTCATCCAAAAATAGTTTCTGTGGTTGTGTTGCAAACAAACAGAAGTTAAATACTGATTTTTTTTTACTGAAAGTAATAACCACTTAGTGAATTTAGCAGAAACAATGACTATTTGAGAAAACTGTGTTCAGTGGATCTTGCTGCCCTCCTGATGGATAGGAACACACTGGTGGCTGCGCCAGCTCTTGCCAGCTCAGGGCAGCACTTCTCTCCCCCTCGAGGGTGAGTTTGACTTACAGAGTATCCTAACAAGTACTTAATACCATCTTATTCCTTCTCTCATTGATGCCATTCTCGCCATTTACTTTTTATAGCCTATTCAACCCCGAAAAGTAACTCTCAGGGGAAATTCTCCAGTTTGTAGTCTGAGAAGCCACTATATACTTATTTGAAGTCAAGGAACAAAGAAAGATATAAGAATGGGAAAAAAAAAAACATGAATTGTAGTGCTTGCCTGTAATTCTAGCACTCGGAAGGTGAAAGCCCCAGGACTGCCATGAGTTCAAGGACAGGCTGGGCTACACAGCCAAGAAAAAATTCAGCCAGTGTTAAATAGCACTCAAAACTCATGAGAAAAAGGTAAGTTGGGGACAGGAAATAAGAGGAAACATGGAAGATAGAGAAGTCACATTTTCATGCTGACTTTCCTCCTGTGCACCCAGTTCTTCCTTGTACTGGAATCCTTCAGCTCAGGCCCAGCCACACTAACGATTTCCCATTCATGTGAGAAGGAAGCAACAGTCAAAAGTTTCCCGACACTGGGTGGGAGCTCTTGAACCTCCCTAGTGCCCTTCTCAGAGCTCCAGCCACATCCTTGTTCCTCATGCTGTAGATGAGAGGGTTCAGCATGGGCGTGAGGATTGTGTAGAACACAGAAAAAATCTTGTCTTGGGATGGCGAGTGGTAAGAATGTGGCACCATGTAGGTATAAATGGCAGCCCCATAAAACAAGGTCACCACAGTCATGTGAGAGGAACAGGTAGCAAAGGCCTTCTTTCTCCCTTCCACGGAGCTCATATGGTAGACCGTGGCCAGAATCCGGGCATAGGACGCGATAACTACGGAGAAAGGGATCAGCAGCATCAGAACGCAGCACACATACATTACTGTCTCGTAGAGGGCCGTGTCTGCGCATGCCAACTTCAGCACAGCAGGCGCCTCACAGAAGAAGTGATTGATCTCTCGCGAACTACAGAAAGGAAAACTCATGGTGATTGGGGTGAGGAGGAAGCCATCCAAAGATCCCCCAAACCAGGAGCCTGCGATGATAATCCAACAGATTCGGCGGCTCATGAGGACAGGGTACCTAAGTGGATTGCAGATGGCCACGTAGCGATCATAGGCCATGAGGCCCAGAAGAAAGAACTCAGCTCCCACAAGGGTAAGGTACAGGAAGTGTTGAGCTGTGCATCCCACAAAGGAAATGGTCCTTTGCCCTAGCAGATAGTCGATTAGCATCTTGGGCACAATGGTTGAGATGTACATCATGTCGATGAAGGACAAGTGGCTGAGGAGGAAGTACATAGGGGTGTGGAGGTGAGGGTCCGTGTGGATCAGAAAGATCATAATGCCATTGGCCACCAGAGCGGTGAGGAAGATGACAGAGATGGTGGCAAACACAAGACCCGAGGTTTCCTCTGTGTTGAACAGCCCCAGGAAAATGAAGTCAGTGGACGATGCATTGTACCCTTCCATTGATCCTATGATATAGCTGATGTGATGTAAAACTTTCCCAATAAAATCGTGATGCTTCCAGAGAGTTAGAATGACAACCTATGGGGTCAATGAAAGAAAACATTCAAAACTAGTTTTCCCAGTATTTTTAAGTTGATACACAACAGCTGAATTATATAAGAATATTAATATCTACAAGTCTTAAGCACAATTTATCATTATTAATCAATACTTCCTTAAGTACATTTATCAAGATGTCAGTAGATGTTACTGTACCATAGTCATATTCATATTTTACATCACCTAAGCATATGTATTATACCATGGTCTAGTGTGTATAAGGCTGGGTACGGCTTATCCTACCTTAGGTGAAATTTGTTTGGTATTGTTATGAAGGGTATCAGCAATGGTCAGCAAAACTACCATCATCAAAACATTGCTGACTTGGGCTGGGCATTGTCTCCCTACCATTTAGCCTTGCGTGTGTAATCTAACATTTGCCTAGTGTTAGACTATGAGAGAACACTTGCTTCTGTTCACACATGTAACAACGAAGCGTGTACGGTGAGATGCACTGGGAAGGCAGAGTGCTCCTGCTAACTCAGACATCAAAGGGTCTGAAAAACACTCTTACTTTTAAGAACAAAAATTTCATTTTAGGATGAGGAAATGGAGTCATGATTATGATTAGCATAAGCATTAGTGAGTGAGATTAGCAATTAGGATTCAGAAGAAAAAGCACAAAGAAAAACATAAAATGCATATTGGATATTGAGCTACAACACACTGTTTTGAGAAATTTGAAATTTTTTCAAGACAGGGTTTCTCTGTGTATCCCTTGCTGTCCTGGAACTCGCTTTATAGACCAGGCTGGCCTCGAACTCACAGAGATTTACCTGCCTCTGTCTCCTGAGTCCTGGTGAGTGTTTACCACTGCTTTCAGAAATTTGAATTTTTATAGTGTTCATAATTAAAAAAATCTCCATGACTGTGTATCTCATAATCTCAGATTTCAATAGGGGAAAATATTACCACAGCAAAGTATGTGTAAGTCAAGGACGATCTTTTATGTGCTTTATGGCTGAGGTTGCTAGAGACCTTTTCCCAAACTCCCTGTGAATTAATTCTAATCGAAAGCTCCACTAAACACTCCAAACCCATGAGCATGTGAGGTGATCACCAGAATACAAGGGTGTCGGCATCGTGAAGAGTACAGTTGTAGGTGCTGTGTATCCATCATCACCTTTGCAATAAGTCAAGAGTGAGGATCAGTGAGCCCTAGGCCTGGGAGCTGCGCCTGTCTGGTGGGCAGCGTGTTGGAAGCATTCCGTAAACAGAAGTCTCAATCCATTCTCTTCACCCTACCTCCCAGAGCAGCGGCCCGGCATCCACAACAGCGCTCACATATGTGTCAAACATAAAAGTCTGCTTGTTTTAGATATATGTAATCATTAATTCGATTGGTAAAAAATCGCTTACAATGGGGCAATATTATAAATTGCTATAGCCGGGGTGCTTAATTTATCATACTTACTTTATTTTTCTAATTTCAAAAGTTTGGGTACCAGGTTTAACAACTTACTCTAACACTATATAAGATTTAATTATTACTTATAATATTCCAATTTATTTTGACTTTTTAGTTTATTTAATAGAGCTCATTAAGATACATAAGTGCAGAAAAATCTCTGCTATAGAATAGCCTCCGTTATTCACGTTCTGACTGCTTCATAGCTCTGAGTCACTTCCATGAGACTTCTGACCCTAATAATAGAGAAAAGCCGTCCGTTGTTCCTCCTATCTAAACACTTATCTCTAACCTTCATACTCACTCCTAAATAGATCTTAAGAATTTTCTGCTGTTTGGCATTCTTCAGCAGTAAGCTAGCCTTAAAGCCACAGCACAGTGAAGTCTAAAACCAAGGATCCTTCCTTCTTACAGCTGCCAGCCCTCCCCTCCTGCCGCCTGCACATGGAGGAGCTGATCTGTTAAAGAGAATCTCTTCACTGTGAACTGAGTCTAAATCAACGGTCCGACATGTTTATTATCTACACACTTGGTACAAGGGAAGACTGCGAGCCAAACCATGCTTGTTGAATTCTGCTGATCACCCATTGCATCCTTTTTGTGAAGATTGGGTACAGAAGAAAACAATCAGAGGCACCTGCAATGATTCTGTGCTTTCATTCAGAAATTTGCCTCTGGGGTGACGTAGTAGACAATACAGTAAGACAAATTTTGGAACTAGGTGAGCTGAGTTCTTTCCTTGGTTATGATGTGACTGAGTTCTCTGATGTGGAATTGTCTCTGCAGACTCTGAGCTTCAGTGCTTATGTAAATTAGATTGATCTAACGAAACAGCCGGAGCTAAGGATGAATTTAAGTTACATTTTTTCCTAGTATTGACTACAGGAAAATATTATGTCTCTGTTTTTATACTGGACCCATCCTATTGTTGACTCAGTATTTACACATCAAATTTACAGTTGATTCCATTGCAAGGGTTTTCAGGCAAGGCATATAGAGTTTTGCAAATTTGAAATTAAATAAGAAAATAATATTATATTATATCATATAAAGTAGCAATGGTTTATAAAACTATTGAGAAATATGTAAGGATTTCTAATATTTCATTTAAGTAATACACATATTCAAGCAAAATCATAAATTTAAATTGTCAATACCTCCTGATCACCAGGTGTACAGGCATGAAACTCCTTCAGGGGTTATATTCTGGATCTCTTTCTTCAAACATCCCTTCACTTGAGGAAATTACATTTACTCTGTGAAAAACAGAAACACTGTATAATGCCTGTGGGAAACCCAAGTGTTTTGGGGGGACACGGACATGCTTGGATTTTAGGCTGGGTGACCACAAAATAGCAAATAAACGTTGTGTATGATAGGTATGATTTTTCTGGGTAAAATTCATTCTCGGGGTTAACTAGCATTTAATTTCACAATATCATACATAGAGATAAAGAGGCCCATTTGTTTCCTACTGGTACTTTCGAACACCCTCTCCTTTTCGGTGAGAGGCGTTTCCTTAAATGTGCACGTCTCCCTCCTGCATTGTTACATGAGGACCCAGTCTTAGCTGGGTGTGTAAAATCTAAATCTGTCTTTAAGACAATCAGCTACCTGAAGTGTAGGTTGTAACCTTCACATGCTTCTGTGTGGTCACTAGTGGGCCTTTACATACCATCTTCCTCAAAGCTCACACACAATCTTCCTCAGAACACACCCAGGCTGAGGATGCTCCTCACTGGCTTAACTTAGAACCCGCCACATGTAGCCTCATTTTTGGGCTCTCCAACTACTCGATGACCCCTTTATTCTTCTGAAATATTGAATTCTACATAACCATTGCAGAAAAATGTAAGTGGTCTCCTCCTCTGATAATAAGGAAAGAGGCTGGGTTCAAAATGAGATCTGCAAAAATGCCTCGTCGTTACATAAAGCACCCCAACTCCCCACTCATTCCTGTCCTTACACCTCAGTTCCACACTCATCCCTGTCCTTACACCTCAGTTCCACACTTATCCCTATCCTTACATCCCAGTTCCCCACTCATCCCTGTCCTTACACCCCAGCTCCCCACTCATCCCTGTCCTCACACCCCAGCTCCCCACTCATCCCTGTCCTCACACCCCCGTTCCACACTCATCCACGTCCATAACTATGATGTTGGGATGGAAATACAGACATTTCACTGTGCAGAGAATCAGGATGCTTGTGTTTAAATGTGTTTTATCTGTTATTCTCAAATAGGTTGTTTTTTGTAATTTTTTGAGTTTTTTGAGATAATTACAGTTCTCCCTGCCCGTTCCTTCCTCTTCCCCCCCATACACTCTTCCTTTCTAATATTTTGTTCTGAACCAATCTATTTCTCGACTAACATTTAGTTAATTCCTAAGGAATGAACCGGTGTCAGATGAAGTACATAGACATGCTAACATATTGTAGAAGATGCTTTGTGCTTGCTGTATTCCACGCTGCCTTTTCCTGTGAAATTTCCTCCATATTCCGACAGGAAATCTGATTCTGAGAACACTTTGCATTTGGTCTGGGGATGACAGACAACCACTGAGTCATAAAATTGCTTTAGATCTGTATTCCAGAACTTCAGAGAAACTGTGCTGGACTATAGCACACAGAGAATACAAATCCAAAGCGGTCATCTCAGTGCTGTGGACAGCCGGTCATTTACACATAGGGTGTGCTACTGAAGTAACCCTGAGGCGATGGTCACCACTTAGTTTTTTCCTGCTTGAATTCCTGTCTGATTTTTAACAATAACAGGTGTTCAAATATGAGGGTGGAATAAAGAAAGAATTTAAGTATAGCAGAGGCGCTCCTAGATCATTTGCAACATTGCTTAATTTAATCTATAATTTTATAATGTTTTAAGGAAAACCACAAATTATTCATCCAATAGTTTGAATTTTAAAAGACTTAAAATAATTTGCTCATTTTTTCCTATGCCACTTCACATCCCTCATCATTTCTCACCATACAATCGCAATACTAGCTATTAAACGCATGACAGCACACACCTTTTAGTAGAAATTATAGAAGGAACATGTATCATTGCCATCCAATACTATTCATTTCATGATGCTCCAACTAAGTGATATCAGTCTGAGATGAAACACTAAGAGATCAGTTTGCTGCCACGTCCATTTAATACAGAAGGTATGTTTTAAGGATGGGGTGGGTCATACATAATTTAATAAACTCCCAGCATGCTACCACAACTTTACATTAATAAGTTCAATGTTGGAGAGAGTGAAAGGGGACATTTTAGAAGATGGAAGGTGTTCTGTTTCTACAGGAAAATATTGCGACCTTTAATGGACTTCCAGGTTGCACTAAGATTCAGAGACACCAAGCAATCATGGGACTCTGTAACAGGATACAGCCCACCTGTGTGCTTACCTTTGGTCAGGACATTACAAGATGCAGCACACACAGACCTTTATATTTATTTATGGACTAGAGGTAGCCGTCACGTATGGTGATAAATTCTATATAAACAGATGCATACAAATTGCTAAGAACTGTAACTTGAGTAATACCAATCAGCCAAAGACAGTATCATGCAAGAAAAATAACTCGTACCCCAAATTCTTCCGTCTCCAAGAGAAATGTAACACTGCTCGCTTCCAATTGCTGGAGGGAGACAGTTTGCAGCCGAGGGAGAATAAATACCCCTGAGCAACTTTTTCTGTTCTTTTAGGAGGAAAACCTCCTCCCATTAAAGGATACTGAATCCATTGGAGCTTCTGGATGGAGGTCACTGGTAACATAGGGAGTACCCAAAGTGAGGAGACATTAAATAGTTTTCTGGAAAGTCACGGGTGGAGACAGACAGAGCAGGTCTCGTGTCAGTATTCCTCAGGGGGCTTTCTGACAGGCTGGTTTCATCCAATGGGAAATGTTCTGATGGAGAAGAACGTATCCAAAGCCACAAGGGTTTTAAAAAAGCCTTTCTGCTGCTGATTTCAAAGTGTTGACAAAGTATGACAAAAATTGTATGTTGTGTGTGGTTGCCTGAGGATTTCTTCAGAAACTTCCTGCCATGTCCTCAACAGAGCAAATGTCATAAACAAAAGAAAAATTGATTTTTGTTATAGTTTAGTATTTTATTAGTAGCTTAATAATTATTGGTTTTAAAAGTTGTAATGACTATGTGCCTGAAAGTTATAAAAAAAAAAAGCATAGAAAGTTCTCCCTTTCTATAATGGCAAAAATATTCACAAAACATTATATGGAGAGCTGTTATCACATGAGGATATATGTATTTAGGTTTATGTGTATAGTTTATGTATGTATAAATATTCTAATGCCAACTATTATGCATCAACATAGATATACATGTACCTCTGTATAATTTGTCTTTATGTTTACATATAATCAACAATTTGGGTTGTTCTCAAAATATACCACAGGTTTCTTTAAGTGCAACAAATTATAGCCATGAACTATTCCTTTTTATTGAAAAAAAATTAAACAATATTCTGATCATGGCATCCCCTCCCAGCCGTGAACTATTCTGACCCAGGAAAACAATAGCATTTTTTTCCTGAATGGTCTATCTTCAACACATGTACTGTTTAAATTTATGGGATCAAAAGCATGTACTAGTGAATGTCCTTTATACTTCATTTTAGGGATACATCATAAAGTGTTTCATTTATAATAACTTCAATTTGAAATACCAAATCAATTTTTATAAACAACATGGGTTATGACATTAACATTACAGTTAAAAATATTACAAATCTGTCCTCCTGTTCCCATAGATCCCATTTTACTGAAACACTTCATAACTCTCTCTATTTAAGCATGAATGAATGAATGCATGCATGCATGAATGAAAGTCTTTCACTTCCTTAGACTTTTGAGGCTGTTGTGAATGAGATTGTTTTCCTGGTTTCTTTTTTGGTATGTCTGTCATTCATATATAGGAAAACTACTGATCTGTGTTTGTTAATCTTCATTGTTTACATTTTCAGCTGTAAGAATTTCTTTTTTTTTCTTTCTCATGGTTTATTTTTTTTATATTTAAAAATTTCCATCTCCTTCCCTCCTCCTCCCCCTCCCTCCGCTCCTCCTCCCCCTTCCCGCCCCTCCTTCTCCCCCTTCCCTCCCCTTCCCTCCACCCATACCTCCCCTCCCTCCCTCTCAAGGCCAAGGAGCCATCAGGGTTCCCCACTCTATGCTAAGTCCAAGGTCCTCCCAACTCCCCCCAGGTCCAGGAAGGTGATCGACCAAGCTGAGAAGGCTCCCACAGAGCCCGTCCATGCAGAAGAATCAGAGCCCAGCGCCAATGTCCTTTGCTTCTCAGTCAGCCCCCGCTGTTGGCCACATTCAGAGAGACGGGTTTGGTCGCATGATCCATCAGTCCCATTCCAACTGGAGTTGGTGATCTCCCTTTAGTTCTGTCCCACCGTCTCCATGAGTGAACGCACCCCTCACGTTCCTGACTTTCTCCCTCATGTTCTCGCTCCTTCTGCTCCTCATCAGGACCTTGGGAGCTCAGTCCAGTGCTCCAATGTGGGGCTCAGTCACCTTCCCCATCTGTCGCCAGCTGGAGGTTCCCTCACGGTCCTGACTTTCTTTCTCATGTTCTCCCTCCTTCTGCTCCTCATCAGGACCTTGGGAGCTCAGTCCGGTGCTCCAATGTGGGGCTCTGTCATTTTCTTCATCTATCGTCAGGTGGAGGTTCTATGGTGATATGCAAGAAATTCATCAGTATGGCTATAGGAACTGGCCTTTTCAGGCTCCCTCTCCTCAGCTGCCCAAGGAACTAACTGGGGGCATCTCCCTGGAAACCTGGGAACCCAATCAAAACAACTTTGAGATATCATCTTACACCTGTCAGATTGGCTAAAATCCAAAACACCAATAATAACCTTTGCTGGAGAGGTTGTGGGGTAAGGGGTACACTCATCCATTGCTGGTGGGAATGCACACTTGTGCAACCACTTTGGAAAGCAGTGTGGCGGTTTCTCAGGAAATTCGGGATCAACCTACCCCAGGACCCAGCAATTCCACTATTGGGAATCTACCCAAGAGAGGCCCAATCATACAACAAAAGCATATGCTCATCTATGTTCATAGCAGCATTATTTGTAATAGCCAGATCCTGGAAACAACCTAGATGCCCTTCAGTGGAAGAATGGATGAAGAAACTGTGGAATATATACATGCTAGAATACTACTCAGCGGTAAAAAACAATGACATCTTGAATTTTGCAGGCAAATGGATGGAAATAGAAAACACTATTCTGAGTGAGGTAACCCAGACCCAAAAAGATGAACATGGGATGTACTCACTCATAATCGGTTTCTAGCCATAATTAAAGGACATTGAGCCTATAAATTTGGGATCCTTGAGAAGATAATAAGAAGGTGAACTCCCAAAAAAAGATATAGTAATCCTCCTGGATATTGGAAGTAGACACGATCGCCAGGCAAAATTGGGAACTTGAGGGTTGGGCGAGACTGGGCCAAGGGAAGATGGGGAGAGAAAATTGTGAAGGGGAGAATGGGGGGAGCTCGGAGGAATGGGATGCTCAGGATATAGGAAGGGTGGATATGGGAGCAGGGAAGCATATATCTTAATTTAAGGAGCTACCTGAGGGTTGTCAAGAGACTCAGCTGTAAGAATTTCTGCCGAGTCTTTAGAATCTCTTAATACAGAATCATATACTTTGAGAATGAAGGTAATTTGATTCTCCTTTTCCTATTTCCATTGTTATTTATTTTACTTTTCTTACTGTTCCACTAAGATCTCAAGCACTATACTGAACATAAATGATAGGAGTGGGCATCATCTTGGTTCTTGATTTCTATCTTACTTGGGGTTCTATTGCTGTAAAGAGTCACCATGACCACGGAAACTCTTACAAAGCAAAACATTTGGTTGAAGTGGTATTTTACAGTTTCAGAGGTTGAGTCCATTGTCATCATAGTGGGGAATGTTGTGCCCAAATCTGTGAAGTCCCCTAAAAACCAACTAGGAGACTGAGTTCCGTATGGAAATGCAAAGAGCCTTTATTTTAAGCAAGTTTGCAAATTCAATCTCTCTGCATGTCCAACGTATTGGAATGAATGGAGAGCCCAGAGCTCAGTTAGAGTTGGGTCTTTATAGTAGTAAAGGTGGGAGTGAGGGCTTTCTGAGGTTCAGGACTCCAGATTGGCTGATATTTGTGTAGGGGAGTCCTGGTGAGTGTGTGCTGGCAGGTGATCCTATCTACAGTGTTTGGAATGTTAGGCATTTCTTGGGTTCTTCGGTGGTGCTCAGGTCATCTTAGTTTATGGTCCTCCCTGCAACACTAGGCATTGCTTCAGGGTAAACTACTGAGACTCACAACTCCATTAAACTTATCTATGGTTGAGTCCTACTCTGGCATATGATAATGGTTGGAAGTAAAGAACTTCCTTTGGGAGATCTGTTCATATTTTAAGCTTATCATGGCTGGCTCCTGGGAGTGTGGTGGCATGCAGGCAGACTTGGTGATGACAGAGAAGGAACTGGGAATTCTACATCTTTTCTTAACATATTCCCATTTATTTTACATACCAACAAGTTTCACCTCTCTCCCTCCTCTCCTCCGGGCCCCTTCTGCTTTCCCATCTACTCGTTCCCCATCCACTCCTCCTCCATCTCCATTTAGAAAGGGGCAGACCTCCCATGGGCTTGTACAAAGCAAGTCATAGCAAGTTGAGGAAGGACAGAGCTCCTCCCCTTATGTTAAGGCAGGGTGGGGTAATCCAGCCTGGGGAACAGGTTACTAAAGCCGGCTAAGGGCCAGGGAAATGTCCTGTTCCCACTGTTAGAAGCCTTATTAAGAGACCAAGCTATACAGTTGTCACACACATTGGCCTAGGTCGGTGCTTGGCAGGCTCCCTACCTATTGGTTAGGGACAGCTCAGGTTCGCTGCCTCTGTGGGTTCCCCGATCATGAACCCCCTGACTCTTACAATTCCTCGTCCCTTTCCTACTGCCAGACTCTTGGAGCTCAGCACAGTGCTTGTCTGTGGATCTCTGCCTCTGCCTCTATCGGTTACTGGCTAAAGTATCTCTAATAGCAATTAGGGAAGTCCCCAACTGCTTACAGTTGACGGCCAGTTCAGGCACCCTCTGCACTATTGCTAGGAGTCTTAGTTGGGGTTATGCTTTTGGGTTCTTGGGGTTTCCCCATCACCAGGTGTCTCACTAACTGCAAATTGCACCCCCATCAAAACGTCTCTTTTGTGACTCTCACCCTCCTTCCTGCCTCCAACCCACCTCCTGCCCCTAGCCCATCCAACCCACTCTCTCTATTTCCAATCCCTCCATTTCCTAACTCTGCCCCCAGTTACCCTGAAGATCTTTTCTACTTCCCCTTCCCAGGGAATCTATGCATCCCTCTTTAGGCCCTCCTTTGTTCTCTAGACTCTCTGGGGCTGTGAATTGTAGGCTGGCTATCCTATACTTTACTCCTTATAATCTCCTATGAGTGAGTAAATGCCATATTTGTCTCTCTGGGTGTGGGTTACCTCACTCAGAATGATTTTTTTTCTACTTTTATTCATTTGCCTGCAAATTCCATGAGGTCATGGTTTTTTACAGCTGTGTAGTACTCCATTATGTAAATGTACCACATTTTCCTTATCTGTTCTTCAGTTGAGGGGTATCAATGTTGTTTCCAGGTTCTGGCTATTATGAATAATGCTGCTATCAACATAGTTGAGCAACTGTCCTTGTGGTTTAATTGCACATTCTTTGGGTATAGGTCCAAAATTGGTATAGCTGGATCTTGAGGTAAACTGATTCCCACTTATTCTAAGAAACTGGCACACAGATTTCACCAAAGTGACTGTACAAGTTTGCACTCCCACCAGCAGTGGAGGAGTGTTCCCCTTACTTCATATCCTCTCCAGCATAAGCTGTCATCAATGTTTTTGAGCTTAGCCATTCCAACAGGTAAAAGATGGTGTCTCAGGGTCATTTTGATTTGCATTTCCCTGATGACTAAGGTGTTGAACAATTCTTTAAGAGACTTTTGTCTGTTTAATAATCTTCTGTTGAGAATGCTCTGTTTAGATTGGTACCACATTTTTAATTGGATTATTTAGTATTTTGATATTTAGCTTCTTGAGTTCTTTATACATTTTAGAGATCAGTCCTCTGTCAGATATGGGGTTGATTAGGATCTTTTCCCGCTCTGTAGGCTGTTATTTTGCCTTATTGACTGTGTCCTTTGCCTTTCAGAAGCTCCTCGGTTTCAGTAGGTCCCGTTTATTAACTGTCAATGTCAGTGTCTGTTAGTATTATATTCAGGAATAGGCTTCTTGCCAATGTGTTCAAGGCTACTTGCCACTTTCTATTCTATCAGGGTTAGTGTAACTGGACTTATGTTGAGGTCTTTGATTCATTTGGACTTGAGTTTTATGATATGGATCTGTTTGCGTTCTTCTACATGTCAACATCCAGTTATGCTGGCACAGTTTGTTGAAGATGCTTCCTTTTTTCCTTTGTACAATTTTAGCTTCTTTGTTAAAAATCTGGTGTTCTTGGATGCATGGATTAATATCAGGATCTTCAATTTGAGTCCATTGATCCAAGTGTCTGTTTTTATGCCAATATCAAGCTGCTTTTATTTCTATAGCTCTATAGTAGAGCTTGATGTCAGGGATGGTGATGTCTCCAGAAGTTCCTTTTTGTACAAAATTGTTTTGGCTATCCTGGGTTTTTGTTTTTCATTGTAAAGTTGAATACTGTTCTTTTGAGATCTGTGAATAATTCTGTTGGAATTTTGATGGGGATTGCATTAAATCTGTAAAAATGCTTTGGGTAAGTTGCCATTTTTACTATGTTAATCCTACCTATCCATGAGCATGGGAGATCTTTCCCTTTTCTGATGTCTTCTTCAGTTCCTTTCTTTAAATATTTAAAGTTCTTGTCAAACATGTCTTTCACTTGTTTAATTAGAGTTATCCCAAGATATTTCATATTATTTGTAGTTATTGTAATGGGGGTTGTTTCTCTGATTTCATTCTTAGCCCATTTATTATTTGTATATAGGAAGGGTACTGATTTTTTAAAATTAATCTGTATCCTGCCATATCCTTCCAGGTATTTATCAGCTGTAGGAGTTCCCTGGTAAAATTTTTGGGGTCACTTATGTATATTATCATAAAATCTGAAAATGGCAAAAGTTTGACTTTGTCCTTTCCAATTTGTATCCCATTAATCTCCTTAATCTTGGATGCTTTGTGTTATGACTTTATTGGCTTTAATGGTTTTTTTGACCGATGAATCTATTTCTTCTGTCATATCTTCAATACCTGAGATTCTCTCTCCCATCTCTTGTATTCTGTTGTTTATGCTTGCATCTGTGATTCCTGTTCATTTACCCAGGTTTTCCATTTCTAGAATCCTTCACACAACTCAGTGACATTAATACTCCCAACATATGACACAAGCACTCTACCATATCTGCATCCAGGTCTTATCTGCTATTCAAACAGAAACACTTTACCTTTGGAGGATGTGGTAGTTAATATTGGTTGTCAACTTTATTGGATCTGAAATCAATTAAGAGACACACCTCTGAGCAGTTTTGTCAAAGTATTTTACAGAAGAATAAAACAAATTGGGAAGACCTTCACTTGGACTGGTCAGTACTTCAGGCTGTGGCCTAGATACTGGAGGTCTGAAGGAAAAGCACAGTTGCTTTGCCTGATTGCCTTTGTCCCTTGATGATGACTCATCTACTCTGCTGCTGCTCGCATCCTTTACAGATGCTGGAAATCAATTCTTTGCTCTTCCAATGTAGGTTACAGACCAATGACTCTCCAGAAGTCTTCCTGGCCTTCAGCAACATACTCTACCTATTAAGACATCAGCTTCATGAACCTGACAGATGCCTGGTTTTCATCTCTCCAGTGTGTTTACAGCCATTTTTGGACTACACAGAAGGCATAATATAGATGAAAGTAATAAGTACCCATTTTAATATCTACTCTATTGGCTCTACTCCTTCACAGAACTCTGACAAATACAAATGACTATCACCCTAAATTGTCCTCCAGCATCTGGTTTCCAGTAAAAGAGAGGGACTGCAACTTGAGCAGAGAAGAAGGAGTCAGCCTCAAGGCAGGGAGAAAAGAGAAGAAAAGGAAATGCTGTGGTGACTCTTAAGAGGTATCTTTTGATCAGATTAGATCAGTACTTGGAGAGTGCTTTTGTATTTTATACCTGAAGGACAGAGGTGATGTATAGTCTCCTGTGGAATCCAGTGCTTTGGGGTTCTTTGACACTATGCCCAGTAACTCCACTTCTTTCTATCTAATGTGCCAAGTAAAGCACAGAGAGCCCAAGGTATAAACCCTTACAAAGCCAAGGGGCACATGACTCATCTTCCATTGGAATCTGTAGTTCCTTACATCCACAGGATAGGAAACTACAGATTCAAGGAAGTCAAAAAGATAAAGACGTGATGCATCCATTTTTCCTGTCTGGATTGTCTGCAATATGATAACACAGAAAGTTGCAGATTCTAGGAGGTCCAAATGATGCACAGCTTCAGATCTGGGGTCACAGCTGTAGAACCTATCCTCAGCATGACAAATTTAGGTGACTTGTTGGAGTTTAAAATAGGGACCCTAAAATGTCCAAATCTTATCAGCTAAAATCTTTAGGAAGGTTTAATTAATGGACCAATCCAAAGCCAAGCTGGGCTACATCATAAAATGCTGACTCAACTATAAAGTAAAACAAAAATATATACATCTTGTGTATGTTTTTTCACAGTTAAATAATTAATTCTGAAAATGTTCTTACTAGAATATGTTTCTAAAACGTAAACTCTCCTATATTCTAGTAGTCTACTAGTCATCAATAATAAAAAATAAAATTACAGATACTTATGAGATGATAGACCAAATTGTGTTCCCCAAGATGCTTTCCTGAAAATCAAACTTCCAGGATGAGTTTATTATGGAAAAAAGTTTTAAGTTATGTAATCAAGGTTAAGTGAGTTCCTCAGTGTGGGGCCTTACTCTGGTAAAACTGGCATCTTAAGAAGTGAGTAGGCATTGATGTTATAGGAGGCCACTAATTCATTTCCTGGCTGCCTAGACTCTCAAAATAACCACACAGAAACTATATTATTTGCAATACTATTTGGTCAATAGCTTAAGCATATTTCTAGTTTGCTCTTTTATCACTAACCCATCTCCATTAATCTGTGTATCTCCACTAGACTGTGGCTTACCAGGTAAATAAAGTTCAGGCATCTGTCTCCAGTGGGGCTACATGGATTATCCCTCTCCACCTTCTTTCTCCCAGCATTCAGTTTAGTTTTCCCCACCTAGCTCTGCTCTACCTTATCACAGGCCCAAAACAGCTTTTTATTAACCAATGATATTCACAGCATACAGAGGGGAATCCCACATCACATAGGCACCATTGAGTGAGAGTGTAAGGAACAGCAAGAAGATATTCATTAGAAAACCACAGAGCAAAATTCAGAAAAGATCAAACCTAGTTGTCACTCCAATATTGAATGCTAGCCCCTGATTTGGATAAAAAATAAATTTCTGTGTTTTAAATTGCCCAACCTGTGCTTTTTGCTTTAGCAGCAATCCCATATTTGGGTATTATATTCTAATGCTGCTCCTTTTGCTGCAGTCATTCATATATAAGCTTTGATGGCTGTCTTCCTTCGTAGAAATGAAGGGTATACAGTCACATGATGTTTTTGCAATTGCAGAATCATAGAGCCTCTTCTCTCTCTGAGGCGAAGAAGTATTAACACCATATCTTTTCTTTGTACAGCCACCTTGAATAACTACTATTCTTTAGAAGTCAAGTCCACACTATCTTGATGAAATTATAATACACATCTATAACCTAGGATCATTGATATTTGGAGAAAATGGTACTTAGCTCCATTGAAGTAACCGAGTTCACCATGCTGACTTCCTCTTTAAGACAGATGGGGGTATTGAGGCAGCTCTGTGGGGCCCAGTGGCAACAGCAAAGTAAGGTAAGAAAAACATCTCAGCAGCTCTTCCCACACCCACAGCAATATGACAGCAATCAGCACACCCTTTTCAATAATGATGACTTTAAATATTAATGGCCTTAACTCCCCAATCAAAAGATAAAAGTTAGGTGAATGGATTATGAAAATGGATTAATAAAAAGCTCTTGAATGCATACAAGAAACTCATCTTACTTTGAAAAAAATAGGCTCGACTTGAAAGTGGAAGGATAGGAAAATCATTCTAACCAAACTGGGACCAGGAGGCAAGCAAACATCACTATCCTGCTACCTGACAAAACAGAATTCAACCAAGAAGATACTACAATCCAAAACATATATGAACCAAACTCTGGGGCATCCAGTCTCAGAAAAGGTGTACTAGATGTCAAGACACAGATTAATTCCAATGAGGAATGTATTAAATATGCAGATTGTTTTGGTTGGATAGCCACTTTCTCAGTATTGACTCTTCTAATCCACCAATATGGCAAGTCTTTTCACCCTCAAGTGTCTTACTCAGCTTCTCTGGAGTCCTTCAAAATTGTCATGGTAGAGATATTCAACTTCTATGCTTAGATTTAGTCCCTGGTATTTTGGGTGGCAACCGTAAAGTGAATTATCATCCTGATCTCTTCCTTGGGATGTTACTTATTGGTGTAAAGGAAGGCTCCTGATTATAGAGTATCCATTTTGTATCAAACCACTTTATTTTTTAATTACTTTATTGTAATGAACTCATAAGTAAAATTGTCACACAACTAGATTAAGTCAGACACCAAAACACTTGCGTGGTCCCAAACTCTAGACATCTCAGTGAACACAATTCCAGTGACCAGTTCTAGAAGCAAAGAACCTCACTTGAAGGTTCTTATATTCCTAATAAATGCATTGTTATGGACTTTCTACCTACAAAAAACATCAATAGAAGAGTTGAAGCTAAAACATCATTAATTTTTGATGGAAGCTGATGCAGTAATCCACAGCCAATCACTGGGCTAAGCTCCTGAAATTTAGCTGAAGAGAGGGAGAAGGGATCATATGAGCAAAGGGGTTCAAGATCACAATTAGGAAACCCACAGACATAGCTGTCATGAGTTAGTGGGAGCTCATGGACTATGGACTGATAGCTGGGGAACCTGCATGGAACCAAAATAAGCACTCTAAATATGGGTGACAGTTATGTGGCTTGATATGTTGTTGGGGGACCCTGGCAGTGGAGCCAGGACTTATCCTGGGTGCATGAACCAGCTTTTTGGAGCCCATTCCCTATGGTGAGATACCTTGTTCAGCCTTGATATAGCAAAAAACTGTTTCATTTTCTTAGAGACATATGCTGGAGCATTGTCTGTCTTTATTTGTACAGGTATACCCACAAAAGCCATAACTTCTTGCAAATGTGTGATTACTGAATAAGCCTTTTCTGAACTTAAAGGAGTTACCCATTGAAAACCTGAATAGGTATCAATGGCATGGTGTACATATTTTAGTTTTTGGAATTCTACAAAAGGGTACATATCCATCTGCTGAGTTCATTCCTTTGAGTACCCTTTGAGTTTCTTCCTGCAGGTAGTGGTGTTTGGTTGTATAAAGAACAAATAGGACAATTCCTCATAATGTCCTTGGCTTTTGCCATGTGATGGAAAAGTCTTTTTTAAACCTTTGCTATTGACACAATGTTTTTTATGAAATTCTGAAGTCTTCAGCACATTTCTAATCAATAATTTATCAATTTCTGCATCACCTTGTGCTAGAAAACCTGGCAGACATATATGGGATTGGATGATATATATATATATATATATATATATATATATATATATATATATATTTCCTTTTCCTGATTATATCTTGTAGCTGAATAAATAATAAAGTCAATTCTGTATCATCTGGTATAATTCAGCAGTTTCAATATGCAAAACAACTCTCTCTGAATATTGTGAATCAATAACTATGTTGAGAACTTCTTTAAAATTCCTTAGTACCGTGAGAATATCCTATAATTCTGACTTTTTTACAGAATCATAACTGCTTTGATCTACTTTACTTAAATTCTCTGATTTGTAACCTGCTTTCCTTATTTATATGCATCAGTATGGAATGTAGAGGCTCCAGTTATTGGTATGTCCTGTATAATGCAAAAAAGAATCTAGCTAGTTTTCCTTATAAGTTGAATTTTCTTGCTTTTGGGATAGTTGTTAATGTCTCCAAAAAAATTACTACAAGCTCTTTGCCAGGTTTATTTTCATCCAATAATTTGTCATTTTCACTATTATTAAAAGGTACTATAATTTCTGCTGGGTCTATTCCTGCTAATTGAAGAAATCTCAATTTTCCTTTTTGAATAAACTCAGAGACATTTTTTACATGAGTTTTTAATTTTTTACTCAGTTTATATGGTATAAAGATCCATTCTAAGATAATATTTTCCTCTGCATTAAAATTTCTGTAGGGGACTGTTTGGAGGGCAATAACCAGAATGCAGTTAAGATTCCGATCCACATGATCCACAGGTGCCATCTCTAATTTCTCTTCAATTAAAGTAAATTCTCTCTCAGCTTCAACTGACAATTCCCTGGGACTATTTAAATCCTTGTCACCATCTAAGGTTTTGTTTATGTTAATCAGGTCATTAGGACCTATCCCAATAGTGTACCATAGATGGGAAATGTCTCCTAGCAATTTTTGGTAGTCATTAAGAGTCTACAATCAATCTCTCCTAATTTGAACCTTTTGTGAAAACAAGAAAATGACCAAAAAAATAACTTTAGGAGAAGGTTTGAGGCCCTTCAAGAGGAAATGAAAAATTCCCTCAAAGAAATGGTGGAAAAGACAAACAAAAAATTGGAAGAAATCAACAAATCCCCCTTAAAGAAAACCAAGAAAAAGCAATCAAACAGATGAAAGAAATGATTCAAGACTTGAAAACCAAAATAGAGACAATAAAGAAAACACAAACTGAGGGAGCTCTGGAAACAGAAAATATGAGAAAACAATCAGGAACTGAAAAGTTTTATGGCCTGATAAGCCTCTCTGCTGATGCAATAATCCAAAACAGACCAAACAAAACCTAATTAGAGAGAGCCCAGGTTTAAGGGATGCTAGCACTCCTGGGTGGCCTTCTAGGCCCTTAGAGAAGATGGTGTAGGAAGACCAGGAAACCACATGTTTGTTCGGGGGAGCAGTTTAAATAGCCTGTGGGAGTGGTCTTGAGCATCTCTGAGGAGGAGTCATCATTTGGCAGGCATTCTTGGAGGTGGAGTCTAGATAGAGGCAACTCCCAGGGGAGGGACTTGGGATGGAACTTTCCACCCAAACATTCTAGACTCTTTGGGTATGTGAATGTCAACAGCTGTAGTGACAATTTCAACCAAACAGGAGCCACAAATGTAAACATGAACAGCAGAATACAAGAAATGGAAGAGAGAATCTCAAGCTCTGAAGATACAATAGAGGAAACAGACTCATCAGACAAAAAAAATCTAACAAAAGCTCAACAAAAATATCCATGAAATATAGGACACCATGAAAAGACCAAACTTAAGAAGAAGGAAAAGAAGTCTGACTCAAAAACACAGAAACTATATCCAACAAAATCATAGAAGAAAACTTTCCCAACTTAAAGACATGCATATGAAGATGCAAGAAGCTTACAGAACACCAAATAGACTGGATCCAAAAAAGAAAGTTCCCTAGCCACATAATAATCAAAACGCTAAACATACAGAATAAAGAAAGAATATTATATCTGCAAAAGAAAAAGACCAAGTAACATATAAAGGCAGACCTGTCAGAATTACACCCAACTTCTCATTGGAGACAATGAAAGACAGAAGGTCATGGTCAAGCATTATGCAGACATTAAGAGACCATGGATGTCATCTCAGACTATTATACCCAGCAAAACTTTCAATCATCATAGAAGGACAAAACAAGATATTCCATGACAAAACCAGATTTAACCAATACCTAGCCACAAATCCAGCCCTACACAAAGTATTAGAAGGAAAACTCCAACCAAAGGAAGTTAGCTACATCCACAAAAACACAGATAATAGATTATCTCACAGAAGCAAATCCCAAAGAAGTGAAAAAAAAAACATACAATAACATCACCAACAACAAAAACTAAAATAACAGGAGCTAGCAATCACTGGTCATTAATATCCCTTAATATGAATGGACTCAACTCACCTATAAAAGAACACAGGCTAACAGATTAGATATGAAAACAGAATCCATCCTTCTGCTGCATACAAGAAACACACCTCAACCTCAAAGACAGACATCACCTCAGAGTAAAGGGTTGGGAAAAATATTCCAATCAACTGGACCTAAGAAATGAGCTGGTGTAGCTATTCTAATATCTAACAAAATAGACTTCAAACTAAAATCAATCAAAAGAGACAAAGAAGGACATTTCATGTTAGTCACAGGAAAATTCCATCAAGAGAAAATCTCAGTTGTTTCCAGGATCTGGCTATTACAAATAATGTTGCTATGAACATAGTTGAACAAATGCTTTTGTAGTATGATAGGGCATCTCTTGGGTATATTCCAAGGGTACCCTCATATGTAAAAGAAACACTATTAAAACTTAAATCCACATTAGACCCAACACACTAATAGGGGGAGACTTAAATACCCCACTCTCACCACTGGAAAGGTCTACCAGACAGAAAATTAAGAGAGAAATAAGTGAACTAATATGTTATGAATCAAATGGACTTAACAGACATCTATAGAATATTCCATTCAAACATAAAAGAATATACCTTCTTCTCAGCATTTCAAGGAACCATCTCAAAAATTGACCACATACTAGTTAACAAAGCAAGCCTCAAGAGATAAAAAAATTGGAATACCTCCATATATCTTATCAGATCACTATGGCTTAAAATTAGAATTCAACAGCAACACTAATTTCATAAAGTACAAAACACATGGAAATGAAAAAATGTTTACATGAATCATTAATGGGTCAAGGAATAAATAAATAAAAGAAGAAATTAAAGACTTCCTAAAATTTAATGAAAAAGACAATACAGAATGCCCAAATTTATGGGGCACAATGAAAGCAGTTTTAAGAGGAAAGTTCATAGTACTAAACACCTACAAAAAGAAGCTGGTAAAAATCCCACACTAGTGAGTTAATGGAAGACCTGAAAACTCTAGAAGAAAAAGAAGCAAACTCACACAGAAGAAGTAGATGGCAGAAAATAATCAAATTGATTATTTTGAAATCAACAAAATAGAAAGAAAGAAAATAATACAAAGAATCAGTGAAACAAAGAGTTGTTTTCAAGAAAATCAACAAAATAGACATACCTTTATCCAAACTATCCAAAGGCAGAGACAGAACATCCAATTTAACAAAATCAGAAGTAAAAGGGAATACAATGACAGACATGAAAGAAATTCAGAGAATCATTAGGTCATATTTTGAAAACCTTCACTCAAAACATTGGATAATTTAAAGGAAATGGACAACTTTCTGGATAAATATCACTTATCAAAATTAAATCAAGATCAGATAAGCAAATTAAACAGATCTGTAACTGCTAAGCAGTCAACAAAAGTCTCCTTACCAAAAAAATCCCAGGACCAACCAGATGTTTTCAGCACAGAATTCTACAAGATTTTCAAAGAAGAACTAATACCAATACTCCTCACATTGTCCCACACAATAGAAACAGAAGGAACATTGCAAAACTTTTTTTATGAGGCTATAATTATCCTGATACCCAAACCACACAAAGAAATTACTAAGAAAGAGAATTACAGACCAGTCTCACTCACAAATATTGATGCAAAAATACTAAATAAAATACAGACAAACTGAATCAAAACACACATCAGAGAAATCATTCACCATAACCAAGTAGGCTTTGTCCCCGAGATGCAGGGATGGTTCAACATATGAAAATCTGTCAATGCAATTCACCATATACACAACCCGAAAAAAAATGATTATGTCACTAGAGACTGAAAAAACCTTCAACAAAATACCCCTTTATGATAAAGGTCTTGGAGAAAGCTGCTCCAAAAGAAACATACCTAAACATGATGAAAACAATATACAGCAAATAAACAGCCAACAACAAACTAAACAAAAAGAAACTCAAAGCGATCTGACTGAAATCAGAAACAAGAGAAGGCTATCAACTATCTCCATATCTATTCAATATAGTTCTTGAGGTCCTAGCTAGAGCAATAAGATAATAAAAGGATACCAAGGGAACACAAATCAGAAAAGAAGTCAAACTCTCACTATTAGCTGTTGATATTATAATTTACATATGTGACCCTAAACATTCTATGAAGGAAATTCTACAACTCATAAATACTTTCCATAATGTAGCAGGATACAAGATTAACTCAAAAAAATCAATGGCCCTCCTTTACACAGAAGATAAATGGACTGAAAAAGAAATCAGAGAAACATCATCCTTCACAATAGCCACAAATAACATAAAATATCTTAGAGTAACTCTAACCAAACAAGTTGAAGACCTGTATGACAAGAACTTTTAAATCATTGAAGAAATTGAAGAAGACACTAGAAAATGGAAAGATCTCCCATGCTCTTGGATAGATAGAATTAACATAATAAAAATGGCAATCTTACCAAAAGCAGATCTAAAGATTTAATACAATGCCCATCAAAATCTCAGCAAAATTTTTCACAGATCTTGAAAGAACAATACTCAACTTCAGATGGAAAAGCAAAAAACTCAAGATAGCCAAACAGTCCTGAATAAGAAAGGAACTTCTGGAGGTATTACAATCCCTGACTTCAAACTCTACTACAGAACTACAGTACTGAAAATAACCTGGTATTGGCATAAAAACAGACAGAAGGACCAAAAGAACTGAACTGAAGATCCAGATATCAAGCCACATACCTATGAACACCTGTTTTTGACAAAGAAGCAAAAAATATATAAAACAGAAAAAAAACATATTCAACAAATGGTACTAGCATAACTGGATATCAACATGTAGAAGAATTAAAATAGATCCATATCTATCACCACGCACAAAACTCAAGTCCAAATGCATCAAAACCTCACCAAAAAACCAACCACACTAAAGTACACTTGAATGCATTGGCCACTTCCTAAATATAACCCCAGCAGCACAGACACTGAGAAAAACAATTAATAAATGAGACCTTCTGAAATGGAGAAGCTTTTGTAAAGCAAAGGACATAGTCAACAAGATAAAATAGCAGCTTACAGAATGGGAAAAGATCTTCACCAACCACACATCAGACAGAGGGATGATTTCCAAAATATACAAAGAATTCAATAAATTAATCATCAAAAGAACAAATAATCAAATAAAATAACGGGGTATAGACCTAAAAAGAGAACTCTCAACAGATGAATCTAAAATGGCTGAAAGACACTTAAGGAAATGCTCAACATCCTTAGCCATTAGAGAAATGCAAGTCAAAACAACTCTGAGATTCCATCTCACACTTGTAAGACTGGCCAAGATCAAAAATACTGATGACAACTTATGCTAGAGAGGTTTGGGAGTAAAGGGAAGAGTCCTTCATTGATAGTGGGAGTGCAAACTGGTATAGCTGCTTTGGATATCCATATGGCAATATCTTAGAAAATTAGTAAACAACCTACCCAGCAATATCACTTTTAGGTATATACCCAAAGGATGCTCAATCATGCCACAAGGACATGTGCTCAAATGCTGACAGAGGTTTCTGTCCCACCTGGTCTCACAACCGTTCAATCCCAAAGAAAAGCACAGAGTCCTACATTAATTATAAGCTCATAATTATAATTATAATTGGCCTATTAGTTCAGGCTTTCTTATTAACTAATTTCCAGATTTTTCATTAACCCATAATTCTTATCTAAGTTAGCCACACAGTTTGGTACCTTTTATCAGCAAGGCAGTCTCATCTTGCTTCCTCTGTTTCTAGATGACAACTATAGACTGACTTTTCCTCTTCTCAGAATTCTCCTGTTCTTGTTGCCCTGCGTATACTTCCTGCCTGGTCACTCCACCTATATTTCCAGCCTGGCTACTGGACAATCAGCATTTTATTAGAATACAAATAACAAATCTTCACAGGGTACAAGACCATTATTCTACAGCACTCAACTATGTTCATAGCAGCATTATTTGTCATAGTCATATCCTGGAAACAACCTAAATACCCCTCGACTAAAGAATGAATAACGAAAATGTGGTACATTTAGACAATGGAGTACTACACAGCAGAAAAAAATGACATCATGAAATTTGCAGGCAAATGGATAGATCTAGAAAACATCATATTGAATGAGATAACCCAGACTCAGAAAGACAAATATAATATATACTCATTCATAAGTGGCTTGTAGACATAAAGCAAAGAAAAACCAGCCTACAATTCATAATCCCAGTCAACCTAGACAACAATGAGGACCCTAAGAGAGACATATATGGATCTCATCTACATGGGAAATAGAAAAAGACAAGAACTTTTGAATAAATTTGAAACATGGGGATCATTGGAAAGGGTAGCAGGGGAAGGAAGAAGATGGGGGGAGTGGAGAAAAATATATAGCTCAACAAAAATGATTTTTAAAAGACCAGAAAACTATAAAATAACAAAATAGGTGCTTGCTTTAAAGCATAAAAATAAAATAGGTAAGAGAGCCCAGAACTAAATCAACCAGATGATGCTACACAGAAATCTGAAGAATACAACATAAAAAAACAGATTTTCTCATAAAAACTATTGAAAAATTAGGAAACCAATATGCAAAAGAAAGAAAGTAGATCCCTATCTCTAGACAGAGCACTCAAGCAGATGACCCCAAGCTACAAAAATTGTACAATAAATCATAAGGGGAGTATCATAGGGAACCATGGAATGTCTTTTGGTAAGAGGTTTATATAACAGTTTAAACATAATTTCCCAAAAGTAAAACTCATTAATAGTATTACTTCACATCTAGTATCTAATTATGAATGAGTACATACCATGTTTGTCTTGATGGATCTGGGTTACCTTACTCGGAATGTTTTTTTCTAGTTTTGTCCATTTGCCTGAAAATTTCATGATGTCATTGTTTTGTTTGGTTTTGTTAACAACTGAGTAATGTTCCATTTTGTAAGTGTACCACATTTTCTTCATCCTTTCTTTGGTCAAGTGGCATGTAGGTTGTTTCTAGGCTCTGTCTTCTATAAATAATGTTGCTATGAATACAGCTGAGCAAGTATTCTTGCAGTATTATTGAACATCCTTTGAGTTTATGCCCAGGAATAGAATTGCTTGATCGTGAGGTAGATTGATTCCCAATTTTATGAGACAACTCCATAACTAATTTCTAAAATGACTTTACAAGACTGCACTCCCACCAGCAGTGGAAGAGTGTTCCCCTTACTCTACTTGCTTTCCAATATAGGCTGTCATAAAAGATTTTGATCTTAGCCATTCTGAAATGTAAAGGTGTAAAATGGTATCTCAGAGCCATTTTGATTTGCATTTCCCTTATGATTAAGGGTGTTGAGCAATTCATTAAGTGTCTTTTGGCCATTTGAGATTCTTCTGTTGAGAGTTCTCTGTTCAGATCCATACTCCATTTTTTTCTCATTTTTTTATTAAAAATTTCCATCTCCTGCCCTCCTCCTCCCCCTTCCCTCCCCTCTCTTCCACCCATACCCTCACTCCCTCCCTCTCCAAGCCAAAGAGCCATCAGGGTTCCCTTCACTATGTTAAGTCCAAGGTCCTCCCAGCTCCCCCTAAGTCCAGGAAGGTGAGCAACCAAACTGACAAGAGTTCAAGCTCATCGCCGTTGTCCTTGGTTTCTCAGTCCTCCTCCACCGTCAGCCACATTCAGAGAGTCCGGTTTGGTCCCCTGTTCCATCAGTCCCATTCCAAATGGACTTGGTGGTCTCCCGTTAGATCTGTCCCACTGTCTCAATGGGTGAACGCACCCCTCACGGTCCTGACTTCCTTGCTCATGATCTCTCTCCTTTTGCTCCTCCTCAGGACCTTGGGAGCTCAGTCCGGTGTTCCTATGTGGGGCTCTGTCATTTTCTCCATCCAACGCCAGGTGAAGGTTCTATGGTGATATGCAAGATATTCATGAGTATGGCAATAGGATCTGGACATTTCTGGTACCCTCTCCTCAGCTGCCCAAGGAACTAGCTGGGGGTGTCTTCCTGGACACCTGGGAACCCCTCTAGAGTCAAGTCTCTGCCAACCCTAGAATGGCTCCCTTAATTAAGATATATAATTCCTTGTTCCCATATCCACCCTTCCTATATCCCAACCATCCTATTCCCCCAAGCTCTTCCCATCCTCCACTTCACACTTTTCTCTCCCCATCCCCCAATCCCCCATCCCACCCCACCCCCAAGAATGGATGAAGAAAGTGTGGAATATATACATATTAGAGTACTACTCGGCGGTAAAAAACAATGACATCTTGAATTTTGCATGCAAATGGATGGAAATAGAAAACACCATCCTGAGTGAGGTAACCCAGGCCCAAAAAGATGAACATGGGATGTACTCACTCAATTGGTTTCTAGCCATAAATAAAGGACATCGAGCCTATAATTCATTAAAAAAAATCCTAGAGAAGCTAAATAAGAAGGTGAATCCAAAGAAAAACATACAGTTATCCTCCTGGATATTGGAAGTAGACAAGATTGCCGGACATACTCCATTTTTTAAATAGTATTATGTGGTATATGGATGTTTAGTTTCTTAAGATCTCTAAAAATAGCATAGCAAAAAACTTTAATTTAAAGTAAGCAAATGTCATAAGTAGCTATTTTTTAAAAAGAACATATACAAATGACGAAAAGATGCAAGAAAATATTGCAAATTATTAGCAATAAATAAAATGCAAGTCAAAACCACAATTATCTATCTCCACAATTATGGGAGCCCATAGAAGTGACTCTGTTCCTTCTTGACTTAGGGTTAGAGAGTTTAAGTTTGTTTTGTTCCTTCAAGGTCAAACAAGAGGCCTAAGGTGAAGTAGCTGCCCTTCTTGCCTAGATAACAGGATGTCTAACCTAAGGTGTAGTTACTGGATGTTTTGCTCCTCAATGTTTTGAACCTGCTTTGCCCTCCCCCTTGCCTTGGGGTATAAAAAGGCTATGAAAAATAAACTCGAGGCTGTAGTATTCACTGATAGTCCTCCCGAATTCATCCTACATCTATTTCTTCTGAGTCTCTGTTATTTCTACCTGAAATATCTCAATCCACATGCTTTCTTCCAAGCAAGAATAAACAAGCTAGGTGGGACCGGCAGCCAATATCATTGCTTGGATGCAGGCTATGACAAACAATAATGGCCACAATTATCAAAGCAGAAATTAACAAATGCTGAGTGAAGATGTTGAAAAATAAGACCTCTGAACATACTGAACATACCTGATGAAAATGCAAGTTAGTGCAGCCATTATGGAAAACAATATGGGAGTTGCAGGGGAAAAACGTAAATTGAAATACCAGATAATATGATACTCTCTATGGATATTCAGAGAAATTAGATCAAGGTACCAATGACACAGTTGTCCTACTGTGGTAACTTCAATGTTTAACTGGAAAGGTAATAGAATAAAGTTAGTGATCATATCAGGTAGGTGAATTATAGAATATGTGAAATCCATTCCCTGCATCATGGAGTGCAATTTGTCCTTCAAAAAGGAGATATAACCCTATCATTTAAAATTATGTGAATGATATAGTGAACAGTACATTAAGTGAAATAAAGCAGACTTCTAAAAACAAATGCTGAGAAATCTAACTGATGTGTTTATTATTTTTTTTAAAAGGTCTATCTTTTTTAAAATAAAATACTCCTTTTGTTATCAGCTAAAAAGGGGGAGGATCTTATGTGAGCTTCACCAAACAGAAGGACAAAAGGCTGTGAATTGCAAAAGGGAAGCAGACTTTACAGATTATGGTGTAAGACTCAGGGGACATCACAGAAGAGGTGTTTCAGTAAATGTTGGAGTCCAGTAATAGAGAGAAGGGTTCTGCTTTTGTTTCCAAAGAAGATGAGAACCTGTGGACTCTTCGCAGGCTAATGTGGTTTGATGGAACAAGGCCCCACAAAAGGTCTTCATGAACCCTAAAAATACTTCAGTCAACAAAAAGCAAAAAGCAGATTGGAGAAAACTATGTCCAAATTCCCAAATATTGTTTATTAGTGTTTGTTTTCATTTAAAGGTGGGTATGATATAGAGATGAATACTTTGCATTGATATGGACTTTGGTCAATTGATACAAATTTAAGGTTAATTTTGTTACAACGTATTTCTACTCTTGTTTATGGTATTGTGTTTGTGCAACTCATTTAAAATGTAATGTATAATTAAGAAATACAGATTAATAGATAGTTATTTATAATAGTCATATTGTCATCATATTAGTTAGGTTTTCTAGATATACAGAGATATATTTCAGATGAATATGTATTTTTCAAAGACCTACAAAACATGGCATTTAAAATGTTTTAGGAACTTGGACTTTTCTCAACAGTGAAACATGTCTGCTTCTGGCAGCACCAATTACTTCAGAGAGATTTATGGTCATTGAAGAAACTTATTATAGAATTTGCCTTCAATGTAACAATGCTAACCATTTGAGTAAGAAACTGCTCTTGCCTAGATTGCTTGATGGCATGTTGTATAAACTGGACATGCAGTACACACAGAAACGTAACTGCTGAACATTCCAAAATACAAGATGGTCCTTCAGGATTCCTGATTCACAGAAGAAACTGACAGACATTCTGCAGGATACAGACGAAAGTGACTGACAAACTGCCATGATAGGTGAAACAGTCTTTCAAATTTCCTGCTTCATGAAAAGTCTGCCAGATACTATGGGCCTGTGGGTTGAAGATGGATAATCCAAGGTTACAGAAGAATTTTGAGTGACTGCCCAGGCAGCAAGATGTCTCTGTCAATTCTAAAGTTTGGGAAGTTGCTTACAATATACTTTATGTTATTTAAGTAATATTATATCCTTCTGGGGTCTTTGATGGAGTTGAAGAATAGATAGTTACAATTATATTTTTCCTCAGTTATGATAAAGATAAATTAGATATAAAACTTATATTCACAAAGATAGGATAGATGATAGAGTATTTTCCCTAATTTGTCAAATGTAAATGGACTAAATATTGTTACTATAATCTTGCTTGATAACTGTTTTATATATGTAATTTTACAATGTTAAAATTAAAACCTTCCTTTTTATTTAGACAGAAAAGGGGAGATGATGTGGGATGTCCTTCTGTATATATGTTGCTTTTATTGGTTAATGAATAAAGCTGTTTTGGCCAATGGCTTAGCAGAATTCAACCAGATGGGAAATTGGAGCAGAGATATAGAGAGAATAGGCAGAGTCAAGGAGACAACATGTAACTGTCAAAGGAGAAAGACACACTGGAGCCTTTGTATGTTTTGAATTTGCTGCTAAAGGGTCCATATTGCTCTAAGACAATTCACTGCAGTTCCTTTGGTATATTAAGGATCCAATTAACCACAAGTCATACGGGAACAAAATAAAGTTTTAGCTCTTGATAATTGGGAAGCTATTTGGCAAGACTTCCTGGGAACTCAGTGTTATCAAACTCATTAAAAGTTTTCTGCCACAATCCCCAAAGCATGACTTAATGGGTCTCTAAAAAACTACTTTCTTGTTAAGAACTTTCTGTTCCACAATTCACACAGGAACATTTATTTTCCTTTGATTGGTACCTTGCTGCCTTTGTTAGTGAACATCCCTAACCCCATGTGTGTAAAATTAAAAATTAATTTAAATTTCTCGTTATTGAAGAAATTGTTTTATTGTTAGATACTCTTGGCATTTTGGTTGAATATAAATTAACTTTCTATGCAGGTTATAAAACTTGTTTTAATATTCTTTGCTCATGGATGTATCTTTTATGGAAATATTGTATATTTTAATTACTAAAGTAATTAGTAATCACTTTACTGTAAAAATTACATGTTTAAATACAGTCTGATACAGGTAAATTGCTGATTCAATATTTACTGCTCTAGATTTTTTTGGACTATTTTTGTGGATCATACACATTTTACAACTATTTTTGTCATTCTGTTTATAAATTTGCATCATATTTCTTTATATTTAATATATTTTAATATTATGTCTTATATAATTTTACATACAAATATATGACATTGAAATCAACTGATGAATACAATTTCATGAAGAAATAAAACAAATATATAAAAGAGAAAAATTAAATGGAGTAAGTACAAAACATACATAATAAATTATAAACATTTCATTTTATAAAATTTAATGAAAGGTATGTTTTTGAACACAAGCATGTATATACGTGGTAGGCAATCTGAAGAAAATTTTGGAAAAACCAAGTAAGTCCTAAAGTTTATTTCTCTTATGAGCAGAAGTTAGCATTTACATTCATATAGTATACAATAAAAGCAATACCATCATGATTTACTATTTGCTGTATTATCTATAATAGATACCAAAGACTACCCACTCCATTTATTTATTAAAAATAGAAATTCAAATTTTTTTTATTCTAATTTAAAATGACTTTTTCTTGACATTAAATAATGTGTGTCATAAACTATGTGTATAGAAATTCAGTGAGAAATGATGAGGGTTTTTTATTGATTTGTTTTTCGAGACAGGGTTTCTCTGTGTAGATCTGGCTTTCCTGAAATTTGCTTTGTAGACCAGACTGGCCTCGAACTCATTGAGATTGGCCTGTCTCTGCCTTCCAAGTACTGGGACTAAAGGTGCGCACCACCACCGCCCTGCTGAAATGATGAGCTTTTCAATCTATAGAAGCCCAGTATCTCATTTGACTGAAAAGCCTTTTCTCAATACCTCTCTATATCATGGTGTTGTATTCGTAAGTTGTCATTAATGTCATCTATATCATTGTCTACTGCTCATAACCCACTTTTCCTTCAGGGTTTGACATTTTTCTACTCAGAGCTTCTCTTTGTTTTGTTTTGTTTTTCTAAATTAAAATATGATTGCACCATTTCTCTTTTCCCTTTCCTCCTTGCATTTCCATCCATTTATACCCTGGGCCACTCCTTCTCAAAATCATAGCTTCTTTCTCTGTAGTTGTCATTGGAACATACGCATGCATATGTTCATGTAAATTATATATATATATATATATATATATATATATATACATACACACACACACACATATGTGTGTGTGAAGCAATGACTTCCATGTGGCTAAATATCTGAACAAAATTTGCTCAGTCTGTTTCATATTACTTGTATGTATATAGTTTCAAGACTCACCACCTGACACTTGATAACCAATCAGAGGACTCGTCCTACTCTCCGCATTCCTTAGTTGCCATAGTTTTTTGTCTAAGGGTGGAGCCCCTGAAACTCCCCCAACCCGACCCCATTCCATATTAGCATGTCTATTGCTCTTCTCCAGGTATTTCTTAGGCAGCCACATTGGTTGCTGAGGAATTAGAGGGATGGCTTTCTTCTCGTTTTTTTAATTGACTTTTATTGAGCTCTACATTTTTCTCTGCTCCCCTCCCTGCCTCTCCCCTCCCCCTTCAACCCTCTTCCAAGGTCCCCATGCTCCCAATTTACTCAGGAGATCTTGTCTTTTTCTACTACCCATGTAGATTAGATCTATGTAAATCTTAGTGTCCTCATTTTTGTCTAATTCTCTGGGATTGTGATTGTGGGCTGGTTTTCTTTGCTTTATGTTTAAAAACCACTTATGTGCGAGTATATGTGATAATTGTCTCTCTGGGTCTGGGTTACATCACTCAAAATAATGTTTTCTAGCTCCATTCATTTTCCTGCAAAAATTCAAGGTGTCATTTTTTTCTGCTGTGTAGTATTCCATTGTGTAAATGTACCACATTTTCCTTATCCATTCTTTGGTTGAGAGGCATTTAGGTTGTTTCCAGGTTCTTGCTATGACAAACAAAGCTGTTATGAACATAGCTGAGCACATGTCCTTGTGGCACGATTGAGCATCCTTTAGATATACACCCAAAAGTGGTATTACTGGGTCTTGAGGAAGGTTGTTCCCTAATTTTCTGAGAAATCGCCACACTGACATCCAAAGGGGTTGAACCAACTTGCATTCCCACAAGCAATGCAGAAATGTTCCCTTTTCCCCACAACCTCTCCACCATAAATTGTCATCAGTGTTTTTGATCTTGTCCATTCTGACAGGTGTAAGATGGAATCTCAGAGTTGTTTTGATTTGCATTTCTCTGATGACTAAGGATGTTGAACATTTTCTTAAGTGTCTTTCAGCCATTTTAGATTCCTCTGTTCAGAGTTCTCTGTTTATCTCTGTACTCCATTTTTTATTGGATTATTTGGTCTTTTGATGACCAATTTCTTGAGTTCTTTGTATATTTTGGAGCTCAGACCTCTGTCTTATGTGGGGCTGGTGAAGATCTTTACCCATTCTTTTGGCTGTCAATTTGTCTTGTTGAATGTGTCCTTTTCTTTACATTAGCTTTTCAGTTTCAGAAGGTCCAATTTACTAATTGTTTCTCTCAGTATCTGTGCTACTGGGGTTATATTTAGGAAGTGGTCTCCTGTGCCAATGCGTTCAAGTGTACTTCCTACTTTCTCTTCTATAAGGTTCAGTGTGGCTGGCTTTATGTTGATGTCTTTGATCCATTTGAGTTTTGTGCATGGTGATAGATATGGGTCTATTTTCATTCTTTAACATGTTGAAATCCCGTTATGGCAACACTATGTGTTAAATGTGCTTTCTTTTTTCCATTTGATATTTTTTTGCTTCTTTGACAAAAATCAGGTGTTCAAAAAGTGTGTGGATTTATATCTGGGTCTTTGATTCAGTTCCATTGGTCCTACTGTCTGTTTTATGCCAATACCAGGCTGTTTTCAGTACTATAACTCTGTAGTAGAGTTTGGAGTTAGGGATTATGATTCTTCCAAAAGTTCTTTTATTGTACAGGATTATTTGAACCATCCTGGGTTTGTTGCTTTTCCACATGAGGTTGAGTACTGTACGTTTGAGATCTGTGAAGAATTTTGCTGGGATTTTGATGGGCATTGCATTGAATCTGTAGATTGCTTTTGGTAAGTTTGCCATTTTTACTATGTTAATTCTACGTACCCAAAAGCATGGAAGATCTTTCCACTTTCTGATGTCTTCTTCAATTTCTTTCTTCAAAGATTTAAAGTTCTTGCCATACAAGTCTTCACCTTATTTGGTTAGATTTACTCTGAGATATTTTATGCTATTTGTGGCTATTGTGAAGAGTGATGATTCTCTGATTTCTTTCTCAGTCCATTTATCATCTGTGTACAAGAGGGCTACTGATTTTTTTTGAGTTGATCTTGTATCCTGCTACATTACTGAAAGTGTTTATGAGTTGTAGAAGTTCCTTGGTAGAATTTTAGGGATCACTTATGTAAACTATCATATCATCAGCAAACAGTGAGAGTTTGACTTTTTCTTTTCTGATTTTATACCCTTGATCTCCTTTTGCTGTCTTATTGCTCTAGCTAGAACCTCAAGAACTATGTATTGAATAGATATGGAGAGAGTGGACAACCTTGTCTTCCTGATTTCAGTGAGATCGCTGGGAGTTTCTTTCCATTTAGTTTAATGTTGGTTGTTGGCTTGCTGTATATTGCCTTTATTATGTTTAGGATGTTCCTTGTATTCCTGCTCTCTCCAAGACCTTTATCATGAAGGGATGTTGTATTTTGTCAAAAGCTTTTCTGGCATCTAATGAGAAGATCATGTGGTTTTTATTTTTCAGTTTGTTTACATGGTGGATTACGTTGACAGATTTTCATATTTTGACCCATCCCTGCTTCTCTGGGATAGAGCCAACTTGATCATGGTGGATGATGGTTCTGATGTGTTCTTGGATTCGATTTGCCAATATTTTATTTAGTATTTTTGCATCAGTGTTCACGAGTTAGATTGGTCTGTAATTCTCTTTCATAGTAATGTTTTTATATGGTTTGGGTATCATGATAATTGTAGCCTCATAAAAAGAGTTTGGCAATGTTCCTTCTGTTTCTATTGTGTGGAATAATTTGAGGAGTATTGGTATTAGTTTTTCTTTGAAAATCTTGTAGAATTCTAAGCCGAAACCATCTGGTCCTGGGCTTTTTTTTTTTTTTTTTTTTTTTTTGGTTGGGAGACTTTTGATGACTGTTTCTATTTCTTCAGCAGTTATAGGTCTGCTTAATTTGCTTATCTGTTCTTGATTTAATTTTGGTAAGTGCTATTTATCCAAAAAGTTGTCCATTTCCTTTAAGTTTTCCAGTTTTGTGGAGTACAGGCTTTCAAAATATGACCTGATGATTCTCTGGATTCCTTTGTGTCTGTTATTATGTCCCCCTTTTCATTTCTGATTTTGTAAATTTAGATATTCTCTCTCTGCCTTTTGGTTAGTTTGGATAAAGGTTTGTCTATTTTGTTGATTTTCTTGAAGAACCAATTCTCTGTTTCATTGATTCTTTATATTGTTTTCTTTGTTTCTGTTTTGTTGATTTCAACTCTCAATTTGATTATTTTGTGCCATCTAGTTCTCTTTGTTGAGTTTGCTTCTTTTTGTTCTAAAGTTTTCAGATGTTCTGTTATTTCACCAGTGTGGGATTTTCCAACTTCTTTATGTAGGCATTTAGTGCTATGTACTTTACTCTTAACACTGCTTTCATTGTGTCCCATAAATTTGGGTATGTTTTGTGGTCATTTTCATTGAATTTTAAGAAGTCTTTATTTTCTGCCTTTATTTCTTCCTTGACCCATTGATCATTCTGGTGAGCATTGTTTAATTTCTATGTGTTTGTGGACTTTCTGGAATTAGTATTGCTGTTGACTTCTAGTTTTAAACCATAGTGATCTGATAAGATACATGGGGTTATTCCAATGTTTTTGTATTTGTTGAGGTTTGTTTTGTTACCACGTATGTGGTCAATTTTTGAGAAGGTTCCATGAGGTGCTGAGAAAAAGGTATATTCTTTTATGTTTGAATGGAATATTCTATAGATGTCTGTTAAGTCCATTTGAGTCATAACATCTGTTAGTTCTCTTATTTCTCTGTTCATTTTTTGTCTGACCTGTCCAGCAGTGAGAGTGGACTGTTGAAGTCTCCCACTATTAGTGTGTGGGGTTAATGTATGATTTAAGCTTTAAGTGTTTCTTTTACATACGCCCGTGTATTTGAGGCATAGATGTTCATTATTGAGATTTCCTCTTGATGAATTTTTCCTGTAATTAATATGAAATGTCCTTCTTTGTCTCTTTTAAATGATTTTAGTTTGAAGTCTATTTGTTAGATATTAGGATAGCTATACCAGCTTGTTTCTTTGGTCCATTTGATGGGAATATTTTTTCCCAACCCTTTACTCTGAGACGATGTCTGTCTTTGAGGTTAGGTGTGTTTCTTGTGTTCAGAAGAAGGATAGATTCTGTTTTTGTATCCAATCTGTTAGCCTGTGCCTTTTTATAGGTGAATGAGTCTATTTATATTAAGGGATATTAATGACCAGTGATTGCTATCTCCTGTTAATTTAGTTTTCATTGTTTTTATGTTAATTGGTGCGTTTTTCCCTTCTTTGGGATTTGCTGCTTATGAGACCATCGGTTGTCTGTGTTTTTGTTGATGTAGCCAACTTCCTTGGGTTGGAGTTTTCCTTCTAATATTTTGTGTAGGGCTGGGATATTGGGTCTTTGTATACTTATATTGGGTTATCTCTGGTTGCAGCTCTTTAAGGGGAAATGGTGTCTCAATTATTGGCAGTCATCTAACAAAGATAAGTCAGAATAATGGCTTCAGTGGCAGGATATGCATTTAGTAAATGCCATCATGGAATTCATGGCAGCTTTACAACCAGGCCTTAACACCTGTTAGTTACTATTCCTAAAGAGTGGTCTCCTATAATGCTAAATTTAAAGGATTGTTTCTATACTGGCAAAGAGACAAATTTTGAGCTGAAAATTTGCTACTGCTGCTTTAAAGAGAGCTAGAGAGCTGTTTACTCTTGCTTTTATTATACATTGTATGAGTTATAGTCTTCCTTCTGTTAAAAATAATAAAGTGTTAAAAGAATTGTTTGCTAAAGCAAAAAAATGTATCAACTTATTATGGACTGATTATAACTCCTAAGAAAATCCAATGTACTACCTGAATCTAATGTTTAGGAAAGTTGATAAAGGCTTCAGTGATGGCTCTTCAAAGGGTGGAACTTAGGAAGAACACCTTAAAAACTCTAAAGGATTTCCAAAAATTGCTAGAGGACTTAAATTAGATTATACCTGGGTTAAAAGTTTCCAAACCTCAACTGCAACCTTTGATGTTTATCTGCTCCTTCCTCTTTTAAGGAATGGACTGAACCTGAACATACAACATTATTCATTATGGAGAATTAATGTAGGAATGGTCACCTTCAGCTCATCTCAAGTCCCATAAATTCATAGAATTTAAGAAGAAAAAAAATTTAATTCCTGGAATTACACAAAAATAAAAACACAATATATCAAAATACATGAGACACAATGAAGGCCACAGTCTTAATCGGAAAGTTTTTAGTGTTAGAGCCAGCATCAAGCCTTTTAGGAGATCTTAAATTAATAAGTTAATGGTTTTAAGTTAATAAGTTATGGGTTTGAGGTTTTGGAAAAGCAAGGCCATTCAAAACCCCAAAACAGTAGATGGGGAAAGATAACCAAAATTAAGGCTGCAATTAATTAAACAGAAATGAAGAAAATTATATAAAGAAAGCAAAGAGATGTTTCTTTGAAAAGATAAACAAGATTATCAAACCCATACCATCAGTGAAAAGGAGAGAATACACAAATTAATAAAATAAAAAATGAAAAGGGAGATGTCGAGCTGATATCAATTAAAGTTCAAAAAAGTACAGGGACATACTTTGAAAATCTCCATTCAATGAAACTGGAAGCTTAAAAGAAATGCATAAATTTCTAGATACATAACATTCCAAAATTAAACCAAGATGGAGTAAATAACTGACCAGTGATGAGATCGAAGCAGTAATAAATGTTCTCATGACAAATAAAAGCCGAGAACTTCACAACAGAATTAAAACCAATATTATTCAAATCATCCAAAAATAAAGAAAAGTTTCCAAACTCCTTTTATAAATGTAATGTCTTATATTTATTTTAAAAAATACTGTTTGTAAGTATTACGTTGATACCATAATAGCTTCCTTAATCAAGATACCTTTCCTTTCTCTCCCTCTATCCTTCCCCAATATTGACCACCCTGTCCCCTCAAGTTTTCCTCCTCCCTCCACTTCTCCTCCCATTTCATCCCCCCTTTACCTCCCCTCACCCTCTTATTTCCAATTTTCTCAGAAGATCTTGACTATTGCCCCTTCCCAGGGGGATCTATGTATGTCTCTCTTAGGGTTCTCCTTGTTACCTAGCATCTCTGAGGTCGTGGACTATAGACTCATTATCCTTTGCTTTATGACTAATATCCACTCATGAGTGATTACATACCATGCTCGTCTTTCTGAGTCTGGGTTACCTCATTCAGAATGACTTTTTTTTTCTAGATCCACCATTTGCATACAAATTTCAAGATGTCACTGTTTTTTTTTTTTCTTCTGCTAATTAGTACTCCATTGTGTAAATGTACCAAATTTTCTTTATCCATTCTTCAGTTAAGTGGCATCTAGGTTGTTTTAAGTTCTGGCTATTACAAATAATGCTGTTATGAACACAGTTGAGCAAATGTCCATGTGGTATGAGTGTATATCCTTTGGGTATATGCCCAAGAATGGTATTGCTGGATCTTAAGGCAGGTTGATTTCTGATTTTCTAAGAAACCACCATACTAATTTTCAAAGTGGCTGTACAAGTTTGCACTCCCACCAGCAGAGGAGGAGTGTTCCCCTTACTCCACATCCTCTCCTGTATAAGCTATCATTGGTGTTTTTGACCTTAGCTATTCTGACTAGTGTAAGATAGTATTTCAGAGTCGTTTTGATTGAATTCTCCTGATGGCTAAATAGGTTGAGTGATTTCTTAAGTGTCTTTTCGGCCATTTGAGATTCTTCTGTCGAGAATTCTCTGTTTAGATATGTACCCCATTTTTATATTGGATTATTTGGTATTTTAATGTCTAGTTTCTTCAGTTCTTTATATATTTTGAAGATTAGTCCTCTGATGTGGGGTTTGTGAAGATCATTTCCCATTCAGCAGACTGCCTTTTTGTCTTCTTTGCTCTACAAAAGTTTCTCATTTTTAGAAGGTTCCATTTATTTATTGCTGTTCTCAGTGTCAGTGCAATTGGTGTTACATTTAGGAAGTGTTCTCCTGTGCCCATGTGTTGAAGACTACTTCCCACTTTCTCTTCTGTCAGGTTCAGTGTGGCTGAATTTATATTGAGGCCTTTTTTCCATTTGGACTTGAGTTTTGTGTGTGCAGAATGATATTGATCTATTTGCATGCTTCTACATGCTGACATCCAGTTATACAATCACTGTTTGTTGAAAATGCTTTCTTTTTTCCATTGTATAATTTCAGCTTCTTTGTCAAGAATCAGCTGTTCATAGCTGTTTGGACTAATATCCATGCCTTCATTTCAATTCCATTGGTTCATCTGTCTGTTTTCATGTCAATACCAAGCTGTTTTCATTACTATAGCTCTATAATAGAGCTTGATGTCAGGGATGGTGATGCCTCTGGAAGTTCCATTATTGTACAGGATTTTTTGGCTACCCTGGGTTTTTTGTTTTTTCATATGAAGTTGAATATTGTTCTTTTGAGGTCTATGAAGAATTATGTTGGGATTTTGATGGGGATTGCATTGAATCTGTAGATTACTTTTGGTAGGATTGCCATTTTTTTTTTGGAGGGGGGGGTTTCGAGACAGGGTTTCTCTGTAGCTTTGGAGCCTGTCCTGGAACTAGCTCTTGTAGACCAGGCTGGTCTCAAACTCACAGAGATCCGCCTGCCTCTGCCTCCCGAGTGCTGGGATTAAAGGCATGCGCCACCGCCGCCCGGCAGGATTGCCATTTTTATTATATTAATCCTACCTATCCAAGTTTATGGGAGATCTTTCCATTTTCTGGTGTCTCCTTCAATTTCTTTTTTTTCCAAAGACTTAAAGCTCTTGTTGTACAGGACTTTCACTTTAGTCCAAGATATTTTATGTTACTCCAACAACGGAGTGGTGGGCCATCTTGCTTTAGTGCAGCATTTATTTACTCACTTTGTTCCCCTTCCTCCATTTGGAATGGTAATATATATTATGTGCCATGGTGCCGTGGGGCAATGATCTTGTACCCTGTAAAGAGTTGTCACTTGTATTGGTTTAGTAAAACACTGACTGGCCAGTACCCAGGCAGGAAGTATAGATGGGGAAACCAGAATAGGAGAATTCTGGGAAAAGGAAAGGCTCAGCCTGCAGTCATCACCCAGACACAGAGAAAGCAAGATGAGAATGTCTCAGTGATAAAAGGTACCAAGCCATGTGGCTAACACAGACAAGAATTATAGGTTAATGTAAGATGTAAGAGTTAGTTAATAAGAAAGCTTGAGCAATATGCCAACCAGTTTATAATCAGTGTAGCCTCTGTGTTTCTTTGGGACTAAACAACTGCAGGACTGGGCAGGACAGAAACCTCTGTCAACAAATGGTGCCAATATGGACAACTATATCTACATAAAACCTGAGAGCTTGGAAGTAATACTAGAAACAAAAGAACAGAGTTAAGCACAGTCTCTTGGTAACGACATTTTCTTGGGTGGGCTCTATTTGCTAGAGGCAAGGCTGTCTCATTTAAGAGAGGCTTCCTGACTCGGCTTTAGCTGAAAAAACTTTGCAGCTCCTTTAAGAGGCCCCACGACCAAACACTTAAATGATGTTTATAAATGTTTGATAGCATGCTTCTTGGTGGTAGCAGGGACTTTGAAAATCCATAGAGTTGTAGCAATAAACATGGCAGCTGCCAGTACCTATGTCAGGAAACTAGAGACTCTCAGAAAGCTAAGGAATGGGTGGATCTAGCTGTTAAAGCCATAGCGTTAATCCTAGTCATATTACTTAACAAATTAAAGAATCACATGAACAGAAAAAGAGATATACAGTAATGATAGATTCAAAGGCAAAAAACCTCTAAACGGGTTACAGTGTGTTTAAAAATATATCTAGGCTTGGGAGGGAAAAGAAAAATGATAAAGTCCTTTAAAAAAAAAGAAAGAGATACAGTAGTTGGGTGTGGTAGCACACACCTTTAATGCCAGCACTTGGGAGGGAGAAGCAGGAGGATCTCTGTGAGTTCAAGGACAGCCTGGTCTACAGAGTAAGTCCGGGGCAGCCAAAGATACATGGAGAAACCTTGTCTCAAAAAACCAAAAATTAAAAATAAAAATAAAAAAAATAGAGTTTAAAATAAAGCCACAGAAAAAAAATGAAAAATACACAGAGAATCTGGATACTGTATGTTATTGCTAGATAATCTACGGATTTGGGGTGAAGGGTGGGTGGGAAATGTTGTTACTCCTAAGTGGTGATTCTGTGTGTGTGTAAACTTATATGTATATGTATGCAATTTTAGACAAACGTGAAATAATAATACCGTTTCCTATGGCTTTTTCAAACAACTTTAGAATTATCTATCCCTCTTCCTTCCTTCACCCTCAGTGTTGACCCCGCTCTCCGTTCTTTACCCAGACCTCACCTCCCAATTTTTCCGTTTTCCAGTCAAAGCTCTTGTTTCTACTATGCCTCTCTCTAGGGCCTCTGCCCTTCCCCCTCCGGCCATGCCTGCTGCCTTACATTTCTGGTTTCTTTGTCTGCTCCAGGCTATATACTCACATTTAAATATGTGGAACGGTATTTTCTTTATGAGTCTGCGTGACCTCATTTAGTGGGATGCTCTTTAGTTCTACCCATTTACCTGAAAATTTTATTCTTCACTTTTCTTGACAGTTAAAAAGCATCTGTGGGATAGATTCAATACATTCTGTTATTCGTTCACCAGTCCGCTTCTATATGCTTCTTATCTCTCTGCTCCTGCTTAGCTTCAGCTATTTTTGAAATAGCTTCTTTACATTCAAAATATTCTCTTACTCCCCAGTAACAATGGACAGAAAATCTACAACAGAAAATGTAAAATATAAGCAGCACATTTTTAAAGCCAAGTAAATGACTTAACAACAAAGTAAGACCCCAGAGAATAACAAGAAGCAAACTTCAATAAAACTAGTGAACAAGATACCAAATAGCTCTGGTAAAGCCTAACCTGTACATAATTACTTTTAGTACAAATAAATTAAATTTATCGATTAAAAGTAATAGAACCACCAAGGGTATACATTAAAATACTTCACTGTATTTTGCTTAAAAGAATGCTTGATAAGATTATGTGGAGGGATTTCACAACTTTCAGCAGTTAGAGCAGAAGTTGAAGACCCAGGGTAGGGGACCAGGTCTGACATATTGTAAGGTCTAAAAATCCACAGAAACCCCACAACTCACAGATTCATGAAGAAAACCCGCAAACTGTAAATAAGAAGGAATAATAAAAATAGGAAATAAAATAACAAAATAGAAACAAAAATGCAAAGCATTAATGAGGATATATTTGTTTGAAGAAATAAAGTTAACAAATCCTTACCCAAGTTAACCAAAGGAAGGAAAAAATAACCACAAATTAATAAATTAGAGATAGAAAGGGAAACACTACAGCAGGAAACAATGAAATTTAGAAAGTAAAAAGGGCATACCTTAAAAACCTCTCCTACACTAAATAGGAAAGCTTAAAGGAAATGGAGAAATTTCTAGATGCATGTAATATACTAACAGAACTTACAGAATGAGTCTCTAAATATATGTGTAGAAAGGAGATCTATTAGAATGACTTACAGGATGTGGTCCAGCTAATCCAACAATGGCTGGGTATGAGTGGAAACTCCAAGAATCCAGTAGTTGTTCATGAGGCTGGGTTTCTCAGCTGCTCTTCACTATAGGCTGAAATCCTGGAAGTGTACTCTAATGCCTGCGAAGTAATAGACTTGCTAGCAACATGATGAAAGCAAAATTTCCTTCTTCCATGTGCTTATATGGCTTCCAGGAGATGGTGTGGCCCAGATTAGATCTGCATTAAAGATCTGGATTTAAGGTGTATCTTCCTACCTCAAAGATAGGGACTAAAGTAGATCTTCCCAGTTCAAATTAAGTAGAAGTCCCTCACAGGCATGCCTTCTACTTTGAGGTTTTAGTTAATTCCAGATGTAGTCAATTTGACAACTAAGAATAGCCATCAAATTAACTAAAACTAAAAAACAAGGACCAGGCAGATTACTGTAGAGTTATACAAGAACATCAAAGGATAACTAATAAAAAATATACTCAAATTAATCAATAAAAAAGTTTTCCAAATACCTTTTATGAAGTCAGTATTACCATGATACTAAAACAGATAAAGATACCACAAAAGTGAGAAAATTATAGACCAAACTCCTGATGAGCATATACACAAAATTATCCAATCTCAATATGATATCAACAATTTCATTCTTGATGACTTAAGTTGATTTTATTCCAGTGATTGAGGAATAGATCAACATACATAAATCATTAAAGGCAATTCATCTGTGAGTTCAAGACCAGCCTGGTCTACAAGAGCTAGCTCCAGGACAGGCTCTAAAGCTGCAGAGAAACCCTGTCTCGAAAAAAAAAAAAAAGGCAATTCATCACAAGAGTAGACTCAAAGATAGAAAACACATGGTCATCTCAGTAGATAGAGAAAACATCTTTGACAAAATCTAGAACCCTTCATAATAAACATCATGGAAAAAGTAGGGATGGAGGCAATGTATGCAAAGGCTATGTACAACAATCCTATTGGTAACATCATACATATTCAAAATATTTCCACTTAGATCAGGAACATGAGTGTCCACTCTCTCCATTTCACTTCAATATAGTCCTTAAAGTCTTGTCTAGAGCAATCCCACAAGAAAAGCAAATAAAAAGAATATAAATGGAAAAGAAGAAAAAAAGAGTTGCCACCAAAAGTCTCTTAGAGCTAAAACATCTTAAGAAAAGACAAAGGGTACAAAATTATCATGTATATCAATGACTTTTATGAAAACCATATAGAAAAAGAAGGAGACAATCCTACACAACACCACACACACACACACACACACACACACACTACCTGGAAATAAATCTTACCAAGGAAACAAAAGACCTGTACCATGAAAATGTTAAGACTCTCAAGAAAGAAGACACCAGAAGATGGAAGAGTACCCCATGATCATAGATTGGAAGAGTTAATCTGCAAAACTGACTAAATTCATTTAAAAAATTTACAGATTCAATGCAGCCTCATTCAAAGCACTAGAACCCTTTTCACAGACAAAAATCAACCCAAAAATGTTTGTAGAGGCCCAGAAAATCAAGAAAAGGTTATCCTGGACAAACAGAATATTGCAGGATGTATCACTGCTCTTGTTTTTGAATCATGCTAAGATGAGCCATGGTAATAAAACAAAGCGGAACTAGTACAAACACAGACACACAGCATAAATCCATGGACTAGGCAGGTGCAAATGACTCTCGTATGTATACTTCTCAGCCGGCTAGCCTGGATGATTTTCTTCAACACTTTCTTATTAAACAAGTTCAGACACCACTTTTAGCTAATACAGCTTAAGAATTTTTGCTCAATCAATCTTCCACATCTCATGTATCCATAGTTATGTGCATGCTCAGCTGAAGTTGTCATTAAACAAATAACCACATCTTAGTTCTGACATGTGTATGTGCATGCACATAACTATGGAACCCTTAGTATTCTTTATCACTCTCCCCTCCCTTTGTATTGCCCTCCATCCCCCAGTCCCAGTTAAATCTCCCTGTTCTTTTCATTTCATTCTTTTTTAGTTTACAATGGTTTGAACAACATTTAATAGAACTCTCATCTCTGTCCCTGTCTCCAGAGGCATCTGGACAGGGTGACCTGGTACAGTGTGGACATCCCACGCCTCTCCTCCAAGCAGGGTCAATAGAGAACCACGCTGTGGCACAGATGTCTTTCTTGTCCCTCTGGGAGGATTTCTGAGTCACGGTCTCAAGAGAGACAACTGTTGGCTCTGGTGATACAAACCTGGAAGGGAGGGCTTCAATGGTCCTAGGTCAGGGAGAGGTGGAAGTAGGTGTGCCCAGATCTTGGTGGCACTGAAACCTGCAACAGAATCCTAGGGGGTAGATCTTCCAGAGGTATTCTGGGCACAGTTCTGGCTCTACAGTCCCATTCTTTATAGTCTCTGTATCCTGCTCTTACCCTCTCTAAGGCTCCTCCCCGTCCCCACACTTACTCCAGTTTATATCCACACATGTGAAATTCTCAATAAATCATATTGCAACAAAACAAAAACATCCACATAAAACATCTACATCTTGGAACCAGAACAATTATTAGTAATCAATCAGTTTCAAGATTCAGTTTCCTGATCCATGACCTCTCGTTCAAGAAAATGTAAACTTCCTTGTATTCTGAATTAAACATTTTATTAAGTGCATAATGTTTTATGGTTTCTAAACGAACCTCTTTTATTCTTTTTAGTTTGCTTCATTGCCTTGATTCTACTATAATTTGCATTCTATTACTCATTGCCTGAAGTTTTCTTTTCAGTATTAGATGATAGATGGTTATTAATACTATTAGTAATACTATTAGTGTTAATTAAGACTATTAGTAATAATATTAGTGTTTCGGCATTAGATTATAGGAGGGAATATAGCTTAGCTGGTGTGTGCATGCTTAATATGCCTAAAGTCCTGGATTCCGGCCCCAGAATTGCAGAAAGTTGCGCATGGTGGCGCATCTCTGTGATACAGTACTTGTGAAATAGACGCAGGAGAATAAGAAGCGCCTGCACTTCGGCTGCCCTGCTGGTTGTCCTTCCTATAGCTGAGATTTCTCCACCCCCTTAGTGTTGGATAACGTGTTTGAAAAGTGCCCCTTGATCTATGATATTACTGTTTTCTTATTATAAAAGCTGTCAAACTGCTGCTATGTCGGAACATCTTTCCCAGTCCATTGTCACTTATATTTAGCTTTAGAATAAATTATCTTATTCCCTTTTAGGTGAAAGCTGTTTTTGTGTAGACGCTGTGTACCTCTGTGCTTATCTTTAGTTCTTTAATTCATACACAGACTCTCTGGATTTTTTTTTTTATTTCCAGCTAGAAAGAAAAGTTCTGTCATATGAAGATTCTCCTGACACATTTCTTGAACAAATTTACTTCTGCAAAGGTTTCTATTTATTCAGTTGGACCCATAGAAGGTGGAGATTATCTGGGTACAAGGCCTTCATTTTGAGCAGATAAGAGGCCCAGTTCCGTTCTTGTTTCTTGCATAGCCACCATCTGAAGGCTCACTGCCAGGCTGTTGGACCATCTTCTGGGCACCTTCTCCGGTTCTGTGGAAAATGCCACAAGAAAAAGCAAACATCCACCATTTCTTCTCTTTGACCCAAATGTCTGAATTTAAAGATCATCAAATGGCAAATACAAAAAGAAATGTTACTTGGTAAAACTCCTTTATGGCTTAATATGAGATCTGTTTTGTAAAAATTGAAATAAAATTTCACTGCATTCAATCCTGATCAGGACTCATCCCTGCACGGGATGAAGACAGCAGAGTCTGCTCCAGGCCGCACTCCCCCATCTTATCACCACACAGCTGGGGCTCTCAGGACCCTTCTTCAGGCCTCAGGAGGGCGTGTCTCAATTCTAAAGAAATGGTTGCGTAGCGCCCTCCCCCCTCCCCCAGCCTCCTTCCCATCTCCGCCTCCCTGTTCCTGCTAAACCCTTTGCACTCTAGTAACTGCCCTCTCGGTTTTTTGTTTGTTTGTTTGTTTTTTTGGTTTTTCGAGACAGGGTTTCTCTGTGGCTTTGGAGCCTGTCCTGGAACTAGCTCTTGTAGACCAGGCTGGCCTCGAACTCACAGAGATCCGCCTGCCTCTGCCTCCCGAGTGCTGGGATTAAAGGCGTGCGCCACCACCGCCTGGCTGCCCTCTCGGTTTTTACATTACCTGTTGTCCTGCTATCCCTCTCTCTATTGCATTAGGTTTCTGTTGTGTGATGAACACCAGACCAAAAGCAACTTGTGGAGGAAAGGAGTTTATTTCAGCTTAGAGTTCATATCCCACTCTAGGACTGATGGAAGTCAGGGCAGGAATCTGAGGCAGGAACCGAAGCAGAAACCATAGAGGAATCCTGCTTACTGGATTTTTCCTCTTGGTTTGCTCGGCCTGGTTTCTTATACAGCCCAGGATTAGCTTCTCTTGCTTGTGTCAAGTTGGCAAAACACTACCCATCACACCCTTCTCTAAGGCATTCTCCACACCACAGGGCCCTTGCTAGTTTCCTGGCTTCTTCAGATGCTCCAAGTCAAACACGCCGATCTGAAGAGTCAGTGCCCAGCGCCATATAAGAGAGGGAATGGCAGCATTTGGTTTTCTGAGCCTGGATTATTTCACTCAGTACAATTTTTTTAGTACCATCATTTACTCCCAAATTTCATAATTCCACTTTCTTTATAGCTAGATGAAACTTCACTGTGTATGTGCACCTATTATTATCCATTTATCGGTTGATGGACAATGGGAAAAGCTCCTTCAAATCCATAGGCTATTAAAGAAAAATACTTGTACCAGATGGAGCCTGTCTCCTTATAGTTCTTGCTTAAGAATGTCAAGAATGCCCCCCAAAGTGTCCTAAAATAATGCAAGATCTTTTCATTTCTCTTGGTTGACCACAAGAACTAGTTTTAGAACCCTATAGCTGAAGAGATGACACACCTTGATTGCAAAAAAAAAAATAGGGAAATTAAAGCATAAATGATCTTACACAACTGTGAGCACTGTGAATGCCAATGCCAGCTCCCAACCCAAGATGTGCCCCTGGGTGCAGGAGACATAACTGTTGTTGAGGTGACCATAAGCTCTCTGACTGTATTTGAGTCCCCTTGCCTGTTCCTGTAAACCCAATAAAAAGCATTGCTGGGGAAGTTATAGGCGCTAGGGGGAAACTAAGTACTGTTGGCTACTTAAACTAACTTAGTACCAAACTGCTTTCTAAATAGCTACACTTATTCCTGTAGACAAATGTTCTTCTTCACCTTGATTACAGAAGTCTCTCTCACCAGTACAGGGTTCACAGCTGCTCAAGCTGCTGAGGACAAGAAAGGGCTGAGTGCTCAAACCTGAACAAGGCCAGCCCTTCCAGGGCTCAGAGAACATTCCAGAAACCAGGTGGGGTAGAAATAGTTAATAGCCGGAAGACAGGAAGGAAGGCTGAAAAAGCCATCTTCTGGGCATGAAAAAGCCATTGAACCCATAAACTCACGGCAGATATGGTTTTCTTCACAGACCTGCACAAGACTGGCCCTGTCAACTATCAGTAATGAATAGGGGACAGAGTCTGGGGCTATACCCTTCCCTGCTGACGACGGACACATTCCTGGAAACAGGTTGTCATTGTTTTCAGTTGTATACCCATGGGCAATTCCACTAGGTTCCAAAGAAGAACTCCAACCCAACCATTACCTAGTTGAACCTGGTTAAACTCAGTGGATCACAAAACATACAGGTATGCTTGAATGTGAGGAAAGGGAGTTCTCAAAGGAAAGGGGATTGCCGGGAGAGGCAGGGAGAGAGGAGGTGGCAGAGACGAGAGAACAGGAAAGTCTTATAGACTTGTATGCAACGTCTAAGAACAAACTTAATAAGTTGTAAAAAGAGTTGTGATTGTAGTGACAAGAGTGATAACGAATGAAGGTATTGATGCTGCTATTCTCGTAGTTTTATACATAAATAATTAACACATATATAGTGTATACATATCTGCACACCAGAAAAGTAGACCCTTACTAGAGTAGAGATATAGAAAGTATCCTATACTCTGTTATTGAGGAAGCTGTAATGCATCTTGAAGTTCATTTGGTCTGGCTGAGTTCTCTCTTGACCACCTCTTGGGACTCTTTCTGAAGATGAAAAGCTGTTTGTAGATGTTGCTGCAGTTCTCCACTGCACTGCTGCCCATATGGCTCATAGAGGAACCAATGGGAAACTGGTTTTAAAAACTGCATTTTGTATCATTTACTGTAGGCTGTTAAATAAAATTATAAAAGGGTGAGACTCTTTATAATGGATTATGAAATTAACACATTAAACATATTTAATAATGTGGCTTAGTGATGATGTAGCATCCTTTTAAAAGCACAAATCCCAAAATATCTCTGGGCTTATGGTTGGTGGAAAGGCATTGAATTAATTATGATCACTTTTATCACAGACCTGTACATCTTCCATCTCTAGAGAGAAAAGGAAATGAGTTCCTTGTATTCCAGTATTCCAGGAACTCATTTCAATTATAGCGACACGAAAAGGATTTTCCTTAGTTTTCAATTACTCTAATATGACTTACTACCTTAAAAAATTAAAAATGACTTTGTAGGTCTGAAGAGGCAGCTCAGACATTAAGAATATAGGCTGCTCTTCCAGGAGTCCTGGGTTCAATTTCCAGCAGCTCACAACTGTCTATAACTGTACTCTCATGAAATCTGATGCCCTCTTCTGATGGAGGAGAGTTATCTGTCTATGTTACTTTCATTGGTTAATTAATAAAGAAAACTGCCTTGGTCCTTTAAGAGATAGAAAATTAGGTAGGCGGAGTAGACAGAACAGAATGCTGGGTAGCAGGAGTGGGGAGACGCTTCAGTCGCCATAGAGAGTCTCCATGATTCTCCTCTCCGAGATGGATGCAGGTTAAGATCTCTCCTGGTAAGCCACACCTCGTGGTGCTACACAGATTACTAAATATGGGTTAAAGGAAGATGTGAGAATTAGCCAATAAGAGGCTGAAACTATGGGCCAGGCAGTGTTTTAAAAGAATACAGTTTCCATGTAATTATTTCGGGTGTAAAGCTAGCCGGCGGCCGGGTGGCGGGACACAGCCCCGCCACCGCTTCGTTCTACACTCTTCTGGTATATAAACATATATACAAGATGAGACACCTATATGCATAAAACACATAAACAAAAATATTTTTAAAAATTACTTTGTGAAACTATATACTCTGTATAAAATGAGAACTCTCAATATAGGATAAAGTAGGGTTTTTTGCTTTGTTTTTTACAATTTGACTTCCAACTGTGTACTTAAAAGGGTTCAATAGCAATACTTTCCATGAATTGAATCGTTGCTTTGGTTCAACTATTAAGCAAAATCTTGCTGAGCTGTTTTCTTAGCAGATTTATCTTTGTCTCTGATGAATTGATGAAAAACTGGCTAAAAAATTGGCAGACCATTCTCAAAAGATGAAACACAAATGTCCAATAAACACAAGGAAACAATGTTCAACCTCATTGGCCGTCAGAGAAATGCGTGCTGAAGCTGCGTTGAGATTCCATCTCACCCCAATCAGAAAGGCTCTCATGAAGAGAACCAAAGAAAGGGCTGGAGAGATGGCTCAGTCCTGAGTTCAATTCCCAGCAACCACATGGTGGCTCACAGCCATCTATAATTTCACGCAGGCATATATGCAAATAGAGTGCTCATAAACATCAATTGAGAGAGAGAAAGAACAGAAAATGACAAGAGCTAGTTAGTGCTGTGGGAGCACATTCCACCCCTTCAGCCAATAGCCTTTAAGATACTAGCCCACATGGGCGTGGTCTCCGATTCTGTAAAAAGCAGCTGTAAAGCCTGTGCTCTCTTTCATGCTTCTGGCTCCAGCTTCTGTCTGCTAGACTCTGTTCCTGATCGTGCAGAGGACTGTTATCTAAAACAGTAATCTGTAAGTTTTTCCCTTAAATAAATAACTCTTTTATTATTCATAATTCTAAACTGGTGTGGGATTATTTTGTGACTTCCACCTTCAAGTTAGGATATGGATACAGGAAATTTACACTCTACTGGTGAGAGTGCCAACTAGCCTAGCCACTATGGTAGCCAGTATTGAAGTTCCTCAAAAATCCTAAAAATTGTCCTACTGTGTGACCTAGCTCTTCCTCTGTGGGGAAATTAAACCTGAAGGATCTAAGCTGTCACAGAGACACCTGCACACTAGTGTTTACCATAGCGCTATGCACAAGTAATAGAGCCAACCTTGGTGTCCAGTAGCAGAGCCATGGGTCATGAAAATGTGGTATGCACATAAGAGACATTGTTTTCATTTATAAAGAATGAAATTGTAGCATTTAAAGGAAAAAGGACACCAATAACCATAGTAAATGAATTCAGTCAGTTTCAAAAAGACAAATAATCATATTTTATCTCAATTGTGGGTTCTAGGATTTACACACACAAAATCTTGCGTGCATAGACGATATGAAATTGGTAGGACATTGTCTAGGGAGCAAGGGGGCCTTGTGTGAATGGGAGCAAGAGCCAGGAGGCTAGTGTGGTCTGAGGGGTGGGCATGAGGGCCTGGGCATGAGGGATGGGTATGAAGTGCATCATACACTTGAAAATAGCTCCATGTTACCCATCTAAAATTTGTTTTAAAAAAATCTTTATTTATTTGTGTTTTTAATGAATGATATTAGTTGGGAAGCTATTTCATAGAAGAGAATATTGGGAGCATTAAAATTGAGTCTAAAGTGACCAAGTGTGTCCATGAACTGCTTCCCTTCCTTTGGCAACACTCCAAATATTACTCAGTTAAACTCTGGAGAAATGAGGGGCATAGAGTTCTGGTGATGAAACATCTAGTCGATTGCTATCCTCAAGCTGCTAATTAAAAGGAAAGCAGCTGACGGGAAGATGGCCCGTTCTCTGCTTGCTCTCTGGTATTGTGAGTGAAGGGTCTGCTATCAGGCTGGGCCTGTCTAATTGATGCCCTCTGGATGCTTCGACGCTTTTCCTGGGAGAAATCTCGGACTTGTTATGATTTCATTTTCTAAGTTATTTAAACTTGCCTTTCCTTGGTTGCCCAGCGCTGTGTGCTCCAACTTTGTATAGTAATCAAGAGGAGGCCAATGGCTCAGGTAAGTGGCCATCCTCACAGGTTCTAAGAGACTCCGTCCTTGCTTGGTGCTCTGTACTTTTCAGCCCGGATCTCCACTGTCTCGGAGAGAGAGAGAGCTATCTTACACACCATCTTCCGCTTTCATCCTGAATGGGAGAAGGTCGCACATCTATCTTGGATCATGTCTAGGTAGAACATTTGCCCATTCCAGATCACTCAAGTAACTTGTACTTTTTGAACATTCTCTAGAAATGACACACAATGGTATTGATGAGATAAGATAATTGTACTAGATAGGAAAGTGAGGTCTTTTCCGGTGGTGTAATAAGGGTGCTCACTTTATGGAGACTGGGTCGGAAACAGATAAAGCACACTCAGGGGTGCAAAGATAAATTACTTGTCTGGGGTTCAATACAGTAAAAACTTCAGTCAGTCAAAAGCCTAGTTGTCAAACACAGAAATAGATTTTCAGCTTACTCAGAGATACATTTCTGATAGGAGTGAATATTAACAGTCACCAGTAGACAGTAACAGTAGAAAGATGGGAAAGATCGCAGACTTCCTGCTGCTTCGTGTACCAAACAAAACACTCGCCTGTCTCTGAAGCAAACCTGACTTCACTGTTCAGTGGTTGGACTGAACACAGGACAGATTAACCTGCAGACATTGTGATGCCGAAAGCTGGCTACAATGGGGACAGATTTTACCTACTGCTTTTGATGACTCATTCAAGCCACATAAAGTAAACAAGTCTGGAGAACAGGCAAACTCCCACTGTGATGTGAATCAACATATCCATTGCGGGGGAGTTTGGCCGGACGCTATCAGTCACACTGTACTCAAACCACAGGCTTGAAGTACGCAAATGAGTTAGAAGAGAGTTACAAATGAGCTGCACGTTTTTACTCCCTCTGATTGCTGGCGTCAGCTTCCTTTCTGTTCTCAAGGTCTCTCTCTCTCTCTCAATCTCTCTCTCTCTCTCTCTCTCTCTCTCTCTCTCTCTCTCTCTCTCTCTCTCTCTCTCTCTCTCTCTCTCTCTCTCTCTCTCTCTCTCTCTCTCTCTCTCTCTCAGACTCAGGTTAGCCCTCTTTGTGGTGTGAGGTCCTAGAGAAGAACATGGTAAACGCTCCCATCTTCAGGCGTTTCTTCTCTCATTTAAGAGTACCGCGTTTTGGGTGGGAAATGATTGCCTATAGCATCATTTAACTCTAGAAATGATCAACATATTGACTGGCTAATGGCTGTGGGTATAAGGACTATTTAAAGAAGACTACATCCTCAAACACAACACATTTGAAATGTAGAAACACGGAGTAAGCAACCCAGCACAACAACATGACTTGTAGGAAAAAACTAAAGGTGTATCCCGAGGACAAGGGCAATGTGGATTCCTCTTGGACAGACGTTAGAGCATCATGAAGAAGTGGAAAGTGTCTGCATGACCACTATAAAGCAGCAGAGTCTAGTTTTATTAGATTTGAAGGAATAAAATATATAGTAAACGGCATACAGCTAAGTAAACTGCCTAGGATGCTATGATAAAGCATATTCCTAACTATCTGTCTCTTGTTCAAGCGTATTATGTGTGTGTCTACAAAACGGCAAACTAAAATCATATCTAAATCAAAATCAAAGCTAAAATCATTTCTCTTTGGAAGGTTATTGTAACTGATTTTGTCTTTAACTAATATGCCTCTTTCTAGCTACCTTATTCTTATAAATGATCCATGTAATTTATTGTTGATAAGTTCAGGGAGATTGAACAATGTCCAACTTAGTAAACTTGAAATATTACTTTGGATATGTTCAGTTTTCACGATTAATAACAATAGTTTTTATATTAATATATTAATTAACAGTTCATTTATATAACTTTTATTAATGTTTCTACATATATCTATGACTTTTTATAATGCACTTTATGCTTTAGAGTAAATTCCTAAAAGGGACTAAAGCATAGATGATCTATCTTCTAATGATGTCAACACATTTTGCCAAATATTCCCACAAAATTGTTTTAACTCACAGTAGTAGTGTATGATAATGCCTACTTCCTCAATTTGAAACTCATAAACGATGCTGTGACACACACACACACACACACACACACACACTAAAATATACATATGTTCTTTTGTCATTTTGCTTTAGTGCCTAGAAATATTTTGTTGATAGTTTGGCAATGTGAAAATTGTTGGCATACACACACACACACATAAATATTCTGCTGCTAAAATAGTATACCTTTTCTGGGGAGATTCAAACAGTACACAAAAAATGTCTTTAGATACATATTTTTACTCTTACATTTTTGAGCTACTTGGCCTGAAGATTTTAGCATTTAGAAGTCTTATTCTTCATTTTAGCTTCAATTTTTATTTTCATGTCCATATTGTAAGATACATCATTTGAGCTCCTAACTTATGTATGTGAAAAGCATCCATTATGGGGATTTTGTATAGTTTCTTTGGCAGGTTTGATCATTATTTCTAGACTTTCTTTTCTGTAACTTCTATTGTTTTGTTGTGCTCTGTGGATTGTGGTCTTGTTTTTAGATCCTCACACACACACAGACACACACACACAGACACACACATACAAAAGCAACAGTCTTTCTTCAGATGGCATTTTAGAATCATTTTGTCAACATTTCCTAGAAGAATTTCTGCTCGACTTTAAGGCTGCCATTCTCTTAGCATTATAATTTTTCTTTGAGTCTTAGCAACTGTACCAGCTATTTCAGTTTGTATTGTTACTGCATGGACGTGTTCTATTGATACTTCATTAATACAATTAAAGTAAGCTTGCTGGCATATCGTAGGGCATGTGGAGCAGGTATGTACACCCAAAGCAACTTCCTGAAATATATATATATAGAGAGAAGTCAAGATCTGGAGTTGTTTAAACAAATGAGGAGGGGAGGAGGCCATTCTGGGCAGAGAGCTCCCCGGTCGAGTTGTTTCCTAGGAGCCAAATGTTAGTGACTGAGATTTAAAGCACTGGAGAGCCAGAAGCTCTTCCAGGTCTCTCTCCAACCTATGAGCTTCACTCAGGCTGTTATTTTTAGCTGACAATTAACGCAGCATGTTCTGAGGGAGTTGAGAAGCCAGTGGACATATATGAATGAGCATGTATATGTGTGGTTATTGATGAGCTGCTGAGGTTAGCTACAACTCATATGTGAGATAGGTTTATAGTATGAATGCCACAAATAAATAAAATTACACCTTTATGCATGAACAATTTTGGAATATTTTACATTTAGAAGAATTTCATTTATTAGTGTGTAGCAGTTATATTAAAGACTAATTATGACAGTTTCAAACATGGTTGTAACATAAATTGATCATATCTACAATCCTTATAATGCTCCCTTCACCGCTTGTTACTCCCCCTTCTCTCCTATAGCCCCCCCCCCCGCTCTCTTTTTCTTCACCCCACTGTATTCTACATAGGAAGAAGGAAGCATTCAACATTGTGTTCCTGAGTCTAGATTGTTTCACACGATACGGTTTACATTTTCATCTTCATTTCCTACAAAACTGTGTGGCTCCATTCATTGTTATAATAAATAAAATTCCATTGTGGGAGCTAGGAAATGTCTTTCTGCCTCTTAGATCTTGGGCTTCTGGATCCCCAGAACTGATAAAAAAAAATTGGAGGTTTCTTCCTAAGTATCACATTTTCTATCCATTCAACCTTTGACTGACACCAAGGTCGATTCCGTGACTCTTTGCTCCTGTAACCGGTAGAGTAGAAGCACAGGTAAGTGTTTTATTAGCACGCCCTGGCTTTGATTCCTTTAGGTGTGTATGGAGCAATGGTGTAGCTGGCTCACTCAGTAGCTCTGCTCTGTGTTGTGAGGAGCTTCCAGAATGATTCCCAGTGGGCTATACTAATTTAGGACAAGGGTAACTTTTCTCCTGGGCCTTGACTGCTGCTGATCTTCTAATGTTTAGTTTTTCTTGATGACAGTCATTTTTGCAAAGGATGAGGTGGATCTCAATGTAATATTGTGCTTCTCTGATGGCTAAAGATATTAAGTATTTTTAAAATGCAAACTGTTAAATAGTTTTCCTTCCTTTGGTAACAGGTTCATTTGATCATTTGCTGATTAGATTATTTATTGATTGGCTTTAGGGATTAGATTTGGCTTTTGGGTGTTTGCTTTGCTGAGCTCTGAGTTCTGTACATTACATTAATACATGGCGAGGGAAGAACTTGAAAAGCCTTTCTGCTTGTAAGCTCTCTTCACTTAGTTGTGTTTTTTTGCTGTGGGCTGTTTTTAATTTGATGCCGTATGGTTTGTTTTGACTTATGATATTCTGGGCTACTGGACTCATAGAAAGCCTGAGCTTCTCCCTACATATTTAAGAATTTTTTTCAGTTTTCTTCAGGTGGCTTCAAACTTCCATGTTCTTATATTCAAGCCTTTAATCCATTTTTACTTGATTTTTTTTACAAGATAAGAGATAAAAGCTCTAACTTCAATTTTAGGGGTATTATTAACTGTTTTCTTAAGTAGAAAATATGAAGTAGCCATAGTTTCTCTTTTAATTCCCATGTCTTCCACATTTATAGATACTAGTTAACATTTTTAGAGTTCATTTATATATGCATGTGTATACATTGTGCCTAGATCTGACATTCATAATATATATATATATATATGCTCATAAACACATAAAATTAGCTTCATTGAAATTTCCAAATATATTTGTATAAGCCTAACTTATTTCCTTCAATAAGTAAGTATGTAGCTCTAGTCTTAACTGTGGTTCAATTATTGATTTTTTATTTTTAAATCATTTTCTTCCAACTATTGTTAGCATGGAGAAATTTGAGTGAATTTTATCTCCATTTCAAAAAGCATATTCTTTATTTCATTTATTTTGAGTAAGGATGCACTTTTTCTAAACTAGATATAGGGGATGTTAATGTGCTAAGAGGTTGATTTAGGTAAGATTCTGGAGGACAAGTCCAACTCCATGTTTGTGACCTATCAGGGAGGTCTAGCGGAAACCTTGGAGACAGGTGATAGCGGGAGGAAGAAGCCCTCCCTACTCACCCTTCCCCACCCCCACCCAAGCCACCACAGGACCTGAAGGGGAAGCATCCAGGGATGTCAAGTAGCAGGCCCTTTACCCAGCGCTGAGGTGTGGCTGTGTGAGTGAAACCTCTGTAAGGTTAGACCAGTAGAAGCTGGCTTGCAGAAGGCACACAGGTGGCGAAGGTATACCCATGGTTTGCAGGAGGTACACACAGGGTGGCCTACCTGGTCGAACACCCTTGAGTATCCAACCTCTCCAGAACCTAAGGGTCTGCTCAACCCTCCATCTACTACTGCTAGTCTTACCCTAGTGGTGGCATTCTGTCCCTTGGCGGGTGATGTAGGTGGCACATCTTCTCTGTCACACAGCTCAGGTCCCATGGCAACCCATAGTTGGTATCAGGCAAGGATGCAAATCTAGACTCTTCAGTGACTTGAGATAGGTCTCTGCAGTGGTGAGCATGGTCCCTTCAAATGCCACCCAGTCCTGCAAAGTCCACCATCAGCCTCAGAATCCATCTCCATTTACCTTAGAATCCATGAGTGTCTGATGCATTTTTTTTTTTTTTTTTTTTGGTTTTTCGAGACAGGGTTTCTCTGCAGCTTTAGAGCCTGTCCTGGAGCTAGCTCTTGTAGACCAGGCTGGTCTCGAACTCACAGAGATCCGCCTGCCTCTGCCTCCCGAGTGCTGGGATTAAAGGCATGCGCCACCACCGCCCGGCTCTGATGCATATTTTTAAGTTAAGGCTATTTTTAGAATTTTTATCTATGAGTACTTCATTTACATAATTTCTGCTTTTCTGTTCCTCACCCTCCAACTCCTACTATGCCTCCAACTCTCTCTCAAACCCATTAGGACACATTCAACACTTGTTTTATATGCATTTTAGGCACAGAGTGATAGGCTGATGTGTGTGTGTGTACAAGTAACAAAATTTTAAAAACTACTGTTGCTTTTGCAACACCACATACATTTGTGTGTGTATGCATGTGTGTGTGTATGCGTGTGTGTGTGATGAGACCATCCAATTCTTCTTTTCCAGTTACTTTGAAATACACAAAACACTAATGCTCACTGCTGTCCTGAGATAAATGTGAATCCCAAAGGTATTCTTCTTATGCAGCTGTACTTTGTATACAAAGATGTCAGTCTCCACCCCCTGCACCTCCTCCTTACCCTTGCTATCTACTCTGTGTCTACTCTGAACTCTCAGGATGCCAATAATTTTATGTTCTGCCTATGAGAAAAAAAAACCTGTGATATTTACCATCTTGTGTGAGTTACTTAATGTCACTTCATCATAGTTATGTCTGAGCTGTATTCCGTTGTGTCTATATATGTATCCCTTACACATGCGTTCATATTTGGACAGTTAGGTGGCTTCCATTCGGTGACTGCAGCACTGTGGGAGTTAGTGCTGCCATCAATATGGGAAGGCAGCCATCAACACTTGTTATTTTGTCTTTATTGATTATAGCTATTAGCCAGCGGTGATACTGAATCATGTTTGACAGTAGCCATTAGCTACTGATAGTGAATCCTGGCTTTGATTTGAATTTCCTTGATGATTAGGGACACCAAGCACTTTCTGAATACTTTCTGTGGTGCTGTGGATAAAACCCAGGGCCATGTGCAGGCTGGATGTTACAGTTTGTAAAATATTCCCAACACACTCACGTTTCAATACTGGGTCTCCAGTTGCTTGTAGCAGTAGGCCTTGTAGAATCTTTGCAAGATGGACATATCTGGAAATCAGGCCCATCATATCTGCCCAGATGTGAATGAGTGCCTTCTGTCACAGCTGCAGGTGGCCAACTACAGCCATGCCTTCCCTGCATGAGAGTTGCACCCTCAAATATGTGCCAAATAAGTCTTTCCTTACCTACATGAGTTTGAGGACAGTCAAGCTACATAGTGAGACCCTATCTAAAGACAAAGTAGAAAGAAGAAAAGGAAGAAGATAAGAAGAAGAGAGCGAAAGAGGGAGAGGAAGAGGAAGAGGAAGAGGAGGAGGAGGAAGAGGAAGATCACAAATGTTGAGAAGGGAGAATTTCCTAGAATATCAAGATAAACATGTTAATTTTTTTTGAGACAGGGTTTCTCTGTAGCTTTGGAGCCTATCCTGGAGCTAGCTCTTGTAGACCAGGCTGGCCTCGAACTCACAGAGATCTGCCTGCCTCTGCCTCTCAAGTGCTGGGATTAAAGGCGTGCGCCACCATCGCCCGGCCCAAACATGTTAAATGTTATGTAATTTCTTAAAAATCAAACTGCAGTCCATTCCACCGATAATATTTAAAAAATAACTTGAGCTCCTTACTCCAGCCCTTTTACTTCGAGAAACTGACTACCCATCCCTCACTGTCCTTTCCCGATCGTTTGTTTGTTTAATGTGGTGCTGAAGATGGTACCCGGGGCCTCATGTCCATTAAAGAAGTGCTCTACCACTGAGCTCCGTCCTCACAAACAGTCCTCTTCCTGAGTTGGCTTTTGTTTCCTCCTTGGTCTGAGCTCTGTTGTGCTTTACAATGTTCATTTTCTATAATGAAAGCCCACACTCAGAGTCTATGAATGGTCCTTTTATATCCATTCTCCTTTACTGTCTGTGATGTTTCCCCCAGCTCTTTCTTACTAGCAGTATCCAAATACATCCCCCCTCCCCTGTTAACGTCTTTCAGTGTTTCTCTTCCAAGAAGACACTAAAACACACGAAATGCACTCCCTCTTATCTACTCCACTAGCACCAAAATTTCTGCACAGATGTCACCTTAGAGACAGGATATGGCAATGAATTAATGAGAAATTGACTAACAGTCATGGTCAGTTATGAATGATTTTGCTATCCCATTCACTACAGCTTATTAGCTTCCAGCAGAGTCCGCAGCTTTATGGTTATTTCTAGTGGAACTGGTAAGTTTTAACATTTCTTTTGAAAGTATTGTTCATTTATTTACTTAGCATGGGGGTATCATGGCATGTATGTGAACAGCAGAAGACAACATGCAGGAATCAGGTCTCGGGTCAGCAAGCTTGGTGATAAGCACCTTCATCTGCTGAACCATCTTTATTTCCGGCCTGGGATTGACAAATTTTAAAACCGGGAAGAAAAGTCGCAATCTGATAAAATATTATTCTGGTTGTACAAATGGATTTAAAATATCAATTGTTTTGCTGTTGAATATACATTTTGAGCAACCAGGCTGTGCTCTAAAGAAAGAAGCCTCTCCAAGACCCAGATACTATGCAATGATAATTAAACTTTATTGTATGAACTACTGTTTATCATATATCCACTCAGTTTTGTGCCATGGGAAACATACTTTTTGGGAGGTTACTCCTCAACAAGAAAAAATGGGCAAAAAAGCAGCTGCAATTGACTTCCCAGAAATGCTTGACATTAGACAAAATGAGTCTCACTTAAGGATCTCATTGACCGATTTGTAATGATTCCTCTCGCCTTCATCATTACAATAACTGCTGCTTCTCTCCTTATGCTTTCAGCTCAAGCACAGACATATGGATGGAAACAAAACTTTTCCCAGTGACTTTACCTTCGTGGGGCTCTTTACCCACAACAAAGCATCGGGATTCCTTTTCAGTGTTATTTGTGCCACGTTCTTCATGGCCATAATGGCTAATGGGGTCATGATCTTTCTCATTCACATAGATCCTCACCTCCACACGCCCATGTATTTCCTCCTCAGCCATCTCTCTTTCATTGACATGATGTATATCTCCACTATTGTGCCTAAGATACTGATAGATTACATTGTGGGCAAAGGGACCATCTCCTTTGCTGCCTGTACAGCCCAGTACTTTCTTTACATGGGCTTTGTAGGAGCTGAGTTCTTCCTGCTGGGACTTATGGCCTATGACCGCTACGTGGCCATCTGCAATCCACTCCGTTACCCTGTCCTCATGAGTCGGAGGGTCTGCTGGTTTATTTTGGCCAGCTCTTGGTTTGGTGGCGCTCTGGACAGTTTTCTCCTCACCCCCATCACCATGAGTCTCCCGTTCTGTGCCTCCCACAAGATCAACCACTTCTTCTGCGAGGCTCCCACGATGCTGAGGCTGGCCTGCGGTGACAAGGCCATGTATGAGATGGTGATGTACGTCTGCTGTGTTGTGATGCTGTTGGTCCCCTTCTCCGTGGTGATCACGTCCTACACTCAGATACTTGTCACCGTACATCAGATAAAGTCAGAAGAAGGGAGGAAGAAGGCTTTCGCCACTTGCTCGTCACATGTGATTGTGGTGACGTTGTTTTATGGGGCTGCTTTGTACACGTACATGCTTCCACAATCCTACCACACCCCACTCAAAGACAAAATCTTCTCAGCTTTTTACACTATCCTCACCCCTTTGCTGAATCCTGTTATTTATAGTCTGAGGAACAGAGATGTGGCTGGGGCTTTGAAGAGAGCCATAGCAAGACATAGAGGGACCTGCAGCGTGGAAAGAAAATAATTGCAAGAAACTAACATGCCCGTGCCTGTCTAGGACGAAGTATGGATAATGGATAAATGCTACCGCAATTTTAAAAGCAATGCATCAGAAGTGTTTGCATCAAAGATAAGATGCTTGTGACATCTCATGTTTAAACAATGCTAACTCTCCCCCCCCTCCACCACTTATTTTCTCCTTCTTCATTTCCACTGGCTTTAATTCATTCATGGGAAGTTTCTTACTGCAGTTTATGTATGTGGAGGTCCCGAAGTGTGTGTTCAAGGCTACATATCAACCTTCAGTGACCTTATAAGAATCTGTAAACTAACAGCAATGTTTAATCTATTCAATGGTAGAGTTTATGAAACTCTTACGAAGGTCGACATTTAAATGACAGGAACTCATTATAGAGCTTCATAGGGAATACAGATACTCAACAATAGAATTCATAAAATCCAAGACATCTCTTTCTGGAATAGCAATTGAAAAAATCTCCTTTATCTAACTTGAGGGTGGGGGGAAAAAGAACCACATTTATGGAGCAATTCAAGGATCAAATTACCATAGAGCAGGGGTTCTACTGTGTTTCTTACTCATTATATTGGCGTGTGTAGAAGCAGAGAGTTGAGAAAGAAATAGCTCATACAAGAGCAAGCTCTGCAATTGTGTCCCAGGTTCTTCTCTAAAACATTGGGACTCTTGGACTCTCGGTGTAGATGTTAGTGATTGGAGGAACAATGCCATCTTCTTCCCACTTCAAGAGCAATGCTGGATACAACCTGCTTCCTTCCCCACAGGGCTGGCTTTTTTACTGGGTACACAAAATGAGAAAATAAATATAACTCAGCTTTGCATTCGTAAGTTACAGCTAGCAAATCCTTTTTGGAGATAATCTAATATCATTTCTGTTTTAAGAAATTAAAAGCTGGGGAAAGTATTTGGAGTGCACCCGGTCAGTAAAAACCACACCCCATCCTCTTGTACCTACTCTGCATGGTTGAGTGCTAGGCTTTGTACCTGTTGGACGAAATCCAAGTTGCATCCAGTGATGTCCCGCTGCTCTGACAATAGTGTGGGGACTGAACAGAGCCAGACTCCTGTTGTACTGAAATGCTGCTGGGTGTTAGATACAAAACTGTCAAATGGAGCAGACTTGGAGTTCTGTACGGGACTAACCAGTGGGACTCAGGAAGCAGACCCGATTCTGTTTAACTGCATAGTTAAGCATCTTCAAGAAAAGAAGCAGCCCCTCAGAGACTCCATCTGGAGACTACTATGTACTTTAAACTTGTGAGGCTAGCTCAGAACATGCAACATGTGGGAATGTAAAGTTTGCCAGTGATTATGGAAATCAGAAGGGAGGTTTCTCGAAAAGCCAGGAGATATACCATAGGTCCCATCTATACCCTATTGGGTAAACACCTCCATGCTGGTGTGATGCTTACATACCTGTTTATTGCAACACTGTTCACAGCAGCTAAGCTATAGAGCCAAGCACCATCCACAACAGAGGAATGCAGAAGGAAAACATGGCAGATACACACAATGGGATTTTTTCCTTTTTTTATGGCCACAAAGAAGAATGGAGTTATGTTGTTTTTGGTAAAATGGATGCAACCTGAGACAACCATACTAAGTGAATCCAGGCAGTGATAGAAAGAGAAATTTATGTTTTTCTCCTTTGTAGTTTCTAGATTGTTTACTGATACACAAAAATCATATGTGTGAATATGCATACACATATATGCAAAAATTGCCACTGCAAGTGATTTTCAATCTGGAGATGGCATTCAAGCGGTCTAATAAATGAGAAAGAATGGAGAGGGTTGATGCATGACAGCTGTGTATCGATTTCTGGTATATACTTGTATTAGGAAGGGTTCCTTACTGACCAGAATCAGTGAAGAGTGTGTGTGTGTGTTATTATAGAAAGAGAGTTCATTAGCTAGCTTTGGTTATTGGGTCTGACAGCCCAAAGTAACAGAAAACAGAAAATTATTTTAAAAATAAATAATTCAGGCTGTTTTTTGTCTCATTCCAGTCAAGCTTTGGCCTCTTTGACAAAGGCCACATATTGTTGGGAACTGTTTCAAAGATGTCTCAAGGTATCTGCTCAGGTAAAAGACACAAAAACCAAGAACTAGGAACTATAGGATTGGCTGGCTTGACAGATGCTTCTCGTGTGGGACTAGCAGTAGGGACCATTACAAGAACCAGCTGCACACCCACCAATGCAAAAGGCAATGATCATGAACTATGCAACTCTGGAGACTGAGATCACCATATCCAGATCCCACTTTACAACACCAGGAGAGAATCGGCATATAGAGAGGGAACCAGTCCAGATCTGCACAGAAGATGTGCATTCTTCTCCCTCACTCCACAGCCATCAACTGTCAATAGCTCCTCAGCTAGGGGTAGGGCCTTGGGAGCACCTCCCCAATCCATGCTGGCACCCCACTAGGACAATCTTGTGCAGGTGGCCACAGCTGTTGTGACTTGACATCAGCCACATCATGTCGAGAAGACAGCATTTCACGGCTCCCATCCTCATTTCACGGGTGTTGCATTCTTTCTATCCATTCTTTCATGATGTTCCTGAGCCTTTGGAGAGGGGAGGTTGATGCAGATGACCTGTATACCTGAGCACTCACAGCCACTTATTTTCAGCGCTTTGACCAATTCTCAGTCAGTTGCCATGGAAATAGTCTCTGTAAGAAGAAATAAGGGGGCTCCTACTTAATCTTTACTTTATACTATAAATGGACTGTAGGCCATCAAAGAACGATAGATAGATAGATGATAGTTAGATAGATAGATAGATAGATAGATAGATAGATAGATAGATAGATGATAGATAGATAATGACAGAGAAGAAGAAGAAGAAAAAGAAGAAGAAGAAGAAGAAGAAAAGAGCAACAAGACAGAGAAGAAGAGACGCAGAAGCCGAAGAGAAGGGACGAGGAGCGTATACGTACGCAGACGACGACAGTCCGCACTACGAAGCAAGAAGAATCCAGGTCTACGCACGAAACGATTACGCCCGCGGCGGCTTTTCTCTCATCTTTCGTCCTCCTCCTCCTCTTCTTCCTCTTCCTCTTCCTCTTCCTCCTCCTCCTCCCCTCCTCCGCCTCCTCCTCCTCCCTCCTCCCCTTCCTCCTCCTCTCTTCCTCTCTCCTCCTTCTTCTTCTTCTTCCTCTTCTTCTTCCCCCGCCTCCTCCGCTCTTCTCTCCCCCGCCTCCTCCTCCCCCTCGTCCGCCTCCCTCCTCCTTCCTCCTGACAGAAGAAGAAATTGAAGGTAATCAGATAGAAAAATGGCTTCTGCTCTACTTGCTTGTTCAAAAACCATATGAGAAGATAGCAAACTAACTAAATAGCCATCTTCTATGGACCTCTATGGAATAATGAAGACCCTACTTTACAATACATGGAGACAATCAGTGTACAGAGAGGAAGCCAGTCCAGCTCTGCATAGGAGATGCACCTTCTTCCCAAGGCTATCTCAAGTGGAGGCCAGTATCCACACAAAAAACTAAGTCAGTTTTTCTAGAAACTATGTAAATTTTCTAATAGTATATTTTATCCAATATGTCATCATCCAATAAGTTATCATCCAAGAATTGTAGAAGTTTAGGAAGTTGAGTGGACCTGGACATGACAAAAGTTTGCTCATAAAATTAGGCTTGACCTTATGAGTATTTAGTGGTGGACAGTGTGGCTAGTATTTATTGAACATGAAAAGTAATTAGAAGAAAATGGGATAAATTTTAGCTTTCCCCCTTCGAGATATGGTAGTATACTATTTGGTACGCCATGTTCTAAGTTAGCTTCTATACTGGTTGCTAATGCATTGTTTTTGCACAGGAGGGAAATAGGTGGTTTATTCTGAGAGAATAAAACATTCCACCCCAAATGTTTCTTGTCAGAGTTCAAGTTTTTTCAGATGCTACGGACCTCTGAGGACAGGAATGACTCTAAATAGCTGCTTTTCATAATAAGAAATTCACATCTGCATTAGTAAGGTGAAGAAAGACAGGTGCCTCTTATCTTGTATCCCCACCTCTTCTCCTATACAGCAAGGGTCTGCTGTAGCCCACACAGATATTACCAGTGGGCTGTTACAAGGACCTCTGTCAACACAGTGACAACACACTTTCTTACTGTACACATTCTCCCCAGAACTCCATAGCCCATCTCCTTTATCTGGAGACTTAAAGCATCCCTTTGCTCAAATCTACATAAAGTTAAATGACTTTTTAACCTCTCCTTAAGGTCCACTAGTCTTGTAATAAGAGTATGTAGACTTTTTTTTAACTGTTATCTACTTCCAGTTTATTTCATGGACCAAAATTATTTAACCTTTCAAGGAAAAAAATAGTTCATTTAAAACATAAAATACCCTGCAGTGTTTTTCTTTGAGTTCTGCAGTTCCATTCTTGCCAGGGTAAACAGCCTATTGAACCAAGGCTGTTAGGGGAAGTGACCTTTTCTAAGTGAGATGACTAGCTGTCTATTTGTCTTTACGTAGAGGTGCTTCATCCTCCATTGTTTAAGTCCTAACCCCTAAGAGTCCTCTCAAAGGACTATGCAGTTTAAATGATTATTGCTGTAGAAAACTACATGGGATTTTTCAATTATCTATTCTTCCTCAGTCATCATGAGAACTTTTGCTCCACTGGAGACCCCTGCGATGATCTGACATGTCACGCACTCATTCCTCTGTCATGTCCTTTTGGTCATGCCTGAAGAAATAAGACTTATCAGACTTCAGTGTGTAGGACTGTGAAAATCTTAGGATTCTGTGATTCTAGTAAAAAATGAACTAGTGAAATGTGTAATTTGTGCTCACAGAAGCATCATCAAAGAATGGGGAAAGCGTATAAGATGCTGCGTGTGTGTTTATAGCCTTTTACGCTCTATATCCCTTGCTCTGACCCCTAATATCTAGGGGTGAATGGATGGATTGTAGCCTGGCAATGTCATAAACACCACAGAACTCTAGAACACCGACCTAATGGAAGAGGTGGCAGAGAACAAACCAGAGAGATCAAATGCCTAATTGACTCTGAAACTGAAATTTGAAATTTATGCCCTGGCAATGCTGAAACATGCATGGGCAGCCTGTATAAGCGATTCTGTTGAACTTGTCCATATTGGGCTTCATGTCTAAGTTGATGAGGATGACTGAACAGGTCTCTTCCTCAAGAGGGCACCAGATCTCATTACAGATGGTTGTGAGCCACAACATGTGGTTGCTGTGAATTGAACTCAGGACCTTTGGAAGAGTAGGCAGTGCCCTTAACCACTGAGCCATCTCTCCAGACGGCATTGGTAGTTCAGTGGTAGAACTGGCTCAAGGGTCTTAGAATTTGACCAGACTGGAATTTCTTAGAGATCTGCTTTTTATTCCCTCGGGAGAGCTGAATGGAATCACATTATCCACTGCAGGATATACTTTCAATTAATGGCTATATGCACAGGAAATCTATATTTCTCATTCACTTCTTCCCATGGCAATTACCAAGAGCCTGACACTGTCAATGAGTGTTTGCATGTGACTCCTCTCCTTTCATGCATGTTCCTTCCAACATACATGTGAACACACCTCCAGAGAACATTTAGAGTTGTTTTTATCTTAACTCATCAGTGGTGATGGCCAAGGGAAAACATAATGAAGAAAATATATATTAGATGTTGAAGATTCTATGTAAAATTAAAATTATTTTGCAGTGTTCTTATAAAATATTTTTAATGCTTAGTTTTAATTTTTCAGTTATAAATTAACTGAGTATGAACTTTTTTTTCAATTTTGGGGGAAACATTCTTGTGTGTTTGGAAGTTTTCTCAAGATGCCAAATTCTTGTCCTTTTAGGACCAATAGGACAGTACCCCTTTCTGTCCAAGAATCTTGATTCCCCAGATCATCTGACATTGACCAACTCTCATAGAAGATAGCCTATAATGACTCAAAGAGGAATCTTTCTGATGACCTTACTCAGGACAGTGTAATAATGAATGAATGTTTTGTGTTGTCTCATGAAACTTCATGGACCAAAACTGACCTGTAGGGTGTAGAATATAGAATGCATCGTTCAACTTCACCTGGCTCCTGAATTCCCCTCTTCAAGGTTCTTGAATTCACTAACCATTGAAAATAAAACAAATTCCAACTCCAATATTTTTAAATTTTTTGGGATTTATTTATTTTTTATATGTATCGATGTTTTGACTGTATGCATGTCAGTGCACTGTGCACAATGGTGTGCCCAAGCAGGCCAGAAGAGGGGGCACTGGATCCCAGAACTGGTGTTATAAGGCTGGGAACTGAACCCAGTTCCTCTAGAATAACACTAAGTGTTCTTAATCATCGAGCCATCTCTCCAGCCCCTCAAATTCTATTATGGTAGTACCCAAAATATTATATATTATTTAATTTGAGGTAACAATTCTTTTTTCAGATTGGAAAGCTTTTTTCTTAAGTTTAAGAAAATAATAAACATTGCCTTAAATATGTGATAAATCAGTCGATGCATAAAGACTAAATGCTTCCGTTAAAAGATAAAGAATGCCGGAATAGGTTCAAAATGTATAAGGAAACAATGCAAAGTTCTGATATGTGCCATTTAGAAGATATATGTTAAAATACAATGATATAAAAAAGGTTGAAACCAAAGGAGAGCAGAAACACCGTAAGCAGGCATATGCTAAAATAAAGCTGGCACAGGATGTAATTATAGGCATAATTATATCTCAGATAGGATGGCCTTTAAGGCCTAAAATGCTTTTGGGGGGTGGGGAATAAAGAAAAGCTCACTACACACCAATAAAGCTTGAATTTTCTATCAGTAACACTTCTAACTTCGAAAGCACCTTACAGTCAGCTTCCAAGTATACAGAGGAAAAACTGACCCAACTACAGACAAATGGATAGATCCTTCATGTAACTTGGAGAGTTTAATCTCTTGCTCTCTTAGTGACTGAGAAGACAAGGAGGTAAAGAAATCAGTAATGATGGAGAAGGTTCTGGTAGCACAATTAACAGTCCAGTGTGAGAAATATGTGGAGGACACCCTCAAACATGGGAGAATTTACATAATTTTCAAGCACACCAAGACACTAGTCTAATGCTAGACACTCGTCATAGTGCTGGTGTCACTGGCTATTAACAAGTAGAAGAATAAAAATAGATCTATATCCATCACCATGCACAAAACCCAAGTCCAAACAGATCACAGACCTCACTATAAAACCAACCACACTAAACCTCATAGAAGAGAACGTGGGAAGTGCTCTTGAACATATAGGTACAGGAGACCACTTCCTAAATATAACCCAGTAGCACAGACACTGAGAAACAATAAATGGGACCTCCTGAAACTGAGTGGCTTCTGTAAAGCAAAGGACATGGTCAACAAGACAAAATGGCAGCCTACAGAACGGGACAGAGATCTGATCTCCAAAATATACAAAGAACTCAAGAAATTGGTCATCAAAAGAATAATCCAATAAAAAAATGGGGTACAGACATAAACAGACAACTCTCAACAGATGTATCTCAAATAACTGAAGGACACTTAAGGAAATACTCAACATCTTTAGCCATCAGAGAAGTGCAAATCAAAGAATTCTTTATAAGTCATTTGAGAACCATCTTTATATGAAAATATGGTGTTGTCAGGGAAAAGAAGTGTCTGTATGTTTCCCACACAGGTTCCACTTTCCCTTTATCATTGGTATTGGGGGAAATGAATATTTTCTTTTTTCACTGTGATAGACCCACTGCATTTTAGGGAATTTTATATTACTATTGTGTATGTGTTTGTGTGTGCATGTGAGTGCATGTAAGTATGTGTGTGTGCGTGCATGCATGTGTGTGTGCACGCGCACACGTGTGTATTTTTGCTCTCATCATTCTCTAGGTGCAGAAAAAGAGAGCAGAGATGAGCGCACCCACGCCTGTGTGACTCTAAGTTAAAGAGCCAGGATAGGGATGGAAATGCATGGCTCCAGTGCATTGTGTTATTCATTACTCAGCTATTACCAGACGTCATTAATTACCCTCCAAAGGAACTCTTGAATCCCTACAAATACTTCGGCTTGAGCCCATATAAACCCTATATGCTATCTGCAGTATATGATAGAGGCCGTGACCACAAATCGAGACTGGAACTCGTACACGAAGGTCATGGGATTCATTACAATCCTTATCTGGAAAGTACATCGAAAGCCCTGATGCTTGTTGTCAGGCCACATATTCTAAAAGTCGGGACTCACTGCTTAGGATACCCAGTGAATCTCTGCCAGGGCTACCACTTCTAAGCACATGCCTCAAAGCTGGCAAAAATGGGAGCATTCCCTCACAGTATTCAAAAATTATTAATATGCATTTATTATACAAAGTGATTGCTTTCACAATGATTTTTGTCCATGTACAAATCACTACATTTTGGCCATAGTCACTCTCTTATTATTTCCAAGCCCACTGTTCCTCTCTCTGCTCCTTTTGCTCTTCCAAAACAGAAACAGTCTCCCCTCTGTTTGTATACAATCTTTCTCTAAAGTAGGAATAGTAACTTAATTTCCTTTTTAATGTTTGCTGTTGTGTCCACTGTAGGCAATTATGTCCATTTAGGTAATGTTTACTTAGGAGGAAGAGAAACTTACCAAATGACACCGGATTCCAAAGGGAACATTGACTTGTCAGGGTTGAATTAATGACCATATGCTGAAAGGTGACCTGGTAAGGTGCCTGTCATACATCTAGATAAATATCCAGTTGCCCAGGATAATTCTCATGGCAATTCTTTTTTAAATTCAATCAAAATATACTTACATTCCTGGGGGTGGTAGCAATGCCTTTAATTCCAGCACTTAGAAGGCAGAGGCAGGTGGATTCCTGTGATTTTAAGGCCATTCTGGTCTACATAGTGAGTTCCAGGACAGCCAGGTCTATGTAGAAAGACTCTGTCTCCCCCCAAAATATTATCATTTTCCCTCCCTCTATCTTTCCAATACCCCCAATAACCCCCCTGCTCCCTTTCAAATTAATGGACAATTTTCTCTAGTTATTATTGCTATATATACTAGACATGCTAATAAATACAATTTGCTGGCTTCATTTAGTGTTGCTTTTATGTAAATGTTTTAGGACTGACCATTGGTATTGGATCACACGCACACATGCACAAACACATGCATGCACACGCACACACTAATAGCCTGCTGCTCTTCACCTAGGGGTAGGGTCCTGTGAGATTTGACACTTCTGTCTCAGCTTATCTACTGGTGTTAACAATGCTCGGGTCTTGTTTGGGCAGTCACGTGCTTGATGTTTTATGGGGTACTCCCTGTCATTTTTTAGAAGATACAGTCTCAGAGACCTCCTGGTCCTCCGGCTCTCACAGTCTTAGCACCCCTCTTCACAGTGTTCACTGAGCCTTAAGGATGGGTGTTATATTGTAGTTGTACCAAGCCAGGATGAGCATCCCATGGTCCATTGGTCTCTGCATTTTGACTAGTTGTGGCTTTCTGTAATTGTCTCTGTGTGCTGCAAAGAGAAACTTCCTTGGTGAGGGGTAAGAGTATAAGGACAGTTATTTGCTTATTTATTTATTTGAGGGCAAATATTTGGAATGCAGTTAGTAACCATATCTGTCTAGTAAAGCGGCAGCGTAGATTCTCCTCTAAGATCTGCGACCTTCCTAGTCATAGGCTTTTGGCTACGTTTCTAGTATAAGATGTAGTTTTCACCTGGCTGACCAACTCAACAGTTGTTGATGACCACAAAGATACCAGTGCCGTGATCATGCCTTTACAGATATCTTGCTATGATTCACATTCACTTCACTGGTTTCTGCAGTCACCCAGACCATATACTCACATCTGGAACTAGGAACCACAGATGAGAGGGAACATGTGCCATTTGTCTTTCTGAGTCTGGGTCATCTCATTCAATTATATCTTCTAGTGCCATTCATTTACCTGAAAATGTCATGATTTCATTTTTCTTTAGGGCTGAATAATATTCCACTGGGTATATGTTCATTATCCTTTCGTCAGTTAGAGGGCATGTAAGTTAATTCCATGTCCTTGCTATTGTGAACGGAGCAGCAATGAACAAGGTGGAGAGAGTACCTGTAGAATAGGAGGCCCAGTCTTCTGCACGCATGTCAGATTTAGAATGTTACAGCTGGCTCTCATGCGGTAGATTCGTTTTAAGCTTTCTGGAATTCTCTGCACTGATTCCCAATGTGGCTGAACCTGTTTGCACTCCCAACAAACAGTGGTTAAGGGTTCTTATTCTGCACACCCTCTCCAGCATTTGCTGTCATTTGTTTTGCTGCTCTTAGTCATCTTGTCCAGGAAAAAGTGAACTCTCGAAGTAGATTTAATTTCCAGTTCCCTAATTTCTAAGGATGATGAACACTTCCTGAGATATTTCTTAGCCATTTTTATTTCTTCCTTTGAGATCCATAATCCGTTTTATTTAGTTATTCTTTTCTCATATATTACATTCCAACCCCAGTTTCCCCTCCCTCTGTTCCCTCCAGTGCACCCCCCAGCAACTCCCCTCTCCCCCAGGTCCACTCTTCCTCCGTTTCCCTTCAGAAAAGAGCAGGCCTCCCTCAGGGACATCCCAGCAGGGATAGCCACCAAACAAGGCAGAACAAATTACAATAGGCCTAGGCCATACTCTCATATCAAAGTTGGATGAGGTAACCCAGTAGGAGAAAAAAAGATCCCCAACGAGACAAAACAATCGGAGACAACCCCCACTTCCACTATTAGGAGTCTCATAAAAACGCCAAGTTACACAACCATAACATATAAGCAGAGGACCTATCTCAGACCCATGCAAGCTCTAAGATAGATTGTCGCTTCGATCTCTGTGAGCCAAAGTCCTGCTTAACCGATTCTGTGGGCTGTGTACTTGTGTTTTGGATTCCTCTGGCTCCCATAATTCTTCCCTTCTTCTGAGGGGTTCCCCAAGCTCCCCCTGATGTTTGACTATGTGTCTTTTTGTTTCTGTTCCCATTGCTGGATGAAGCTTCTCTGACGACAACTATGCTAGGCTTCAGTCTATGGCATAGCAGAGCATCCTTAGGAATCAACTCATTGCCTTTTTTTCCAGTTGTGTTTGGGCCTATCCTGCAACTCTGGGCTATCCAGCTCCTGGTTCCTAGCCATCCAGGCTGGTTCACAGTCGTGGCATGGCCCACAGGTTGGACCAGTTATTGGTTGGCCACCCCTACAAGTTCTGTGCCACTGTTTCTTTGGCACATCATGCAGGCAGGACAAATTGTAGATCTAAGTTCTTGCAGCTGGGTTGATGCCTCAGTACCACCACTGGAAACCTTGCCTGGTTACGGAAGATGGTTGGCTGGTTCAGGCTCCATATACCCCGTAAGTAGGAGTCTTCACTAGGGTCACCCCAAAGATTCCAGAGAGTATCCTCTGCATAGGTTTCCATATCATCCCTGAAATGTCCCACAGTTCCAGTTCTCTCCCAGTACTGTCTCCCTCCATCCTTCCCCCCGACCCCTTGCCTGATTCCCTCCTGTCCCCATCCCCACCAGCCCCCAGTCCACCCATGAGATGTACTCATTTCCCCTTCCCAGGGAGATCCAAGCATCCCATATTGAGCTCTGATTGTTATCCAGTCTCTCTGGGTCCGTGGAATGTAGCATGGTTATCCTTTACTTTACAGCTAATATCTATTTATGAGTGAGTACATACCATGTTTGTCTTTCTGGGTCTGGGTTACCTCATTCAGGATGATCTTTTCTAGCTACATCTATTTTCCATCAAGTTTTATGATATCATCATTTTTAACAGCTGAGTAATACTCCATTGTGTAAATTACCACATTTTCTTTGTCCATTTCTCAGCTGAGGGATATCTGGATATCTAGGTTGTTTTCAGGTTGTGGCTATTATGAATAAAAATACAATGAGCATAATTGAGCATGTGTTCTTGTGGTAGGAAGGTGATGTGGGATTTCCCTCTGTATGCTATGATTACCATTGATAAATAAAGGAATATTTGGACCTATAGCAAGCTAAAGGGTAAGAGAGCTAGGTAGGGAAAACTAAGCTGAATGTTGGAAGAGAGAAGGCAGAGTCAGAGAAAAGCCAGGGAGCAGCTGGAAACAGACACTAGGAACTTTACCTGGTAAGCCAGTCATGTGATGATATACAGATTAATAGAAATGGGATAGCCAATAAGAAGCTAGAGCTAATGGGCCAAGCAGTGATTTAATCAATACAAGCTTCTGTGTGTTTATTTCAGGACTGAGCAGCTAGGACCAAACAAGCGGCTTCCTACAACAAGAAGGGGTATCCTTCGGTATATGCCCAGGAGTGGCACGTGTGTGTATATGTGTACGTGTGTATATGTGTATATATTGTCAGGAACCTCCATATTGATTTCCAAAGTGGCCATAAAATACCCTCACATCAGAAGTGAGAAAGAGTTTCCCTTGCTCCACATCCTCCACAGTGTTTTGATTTACATTTCCCTGATGGTTAAGGATGCTGAACATTTAAGTGTTTCTCAGCCATTTGAGAGTCCTCTGTTAAGAATTCTCTGTTCAGGTCTGTACCCCATTTTTATCTGGATTATTTGGTTTGCCTGTGCTATTTGTATTATGTTCAGGAAGCTGTCTCCTGTGCCAATGAGCCCAAGGCTATTTCCAAGTTTCTCTTCTACCGGGTTCAGTGTATCTGGTTTTAAGTTGAGGTCTTTGATCCACTTGGACTTGCGTTTTGTGTAGGGTGTTAGATATGGATCTATTTGCATTCTTCTACATACTGACATCCAGTTAGACCAGCACCATTTGTTTTTGTTTTTTGTTTGTTTGTTTGTTTGTTTTTTGTTTTTTCGAGACAGGGTTTCTCTGTAGCTTTGGAGCCTGTCCTGGAACTAGCTCTTGTAGACCAGGCTGGTCTCAAACTCACAGAGATCCACCTGCCTCTGCCTCCCGAGTGCTGGGATTAAAGGCGTGCGCCACCACCGCCCGGCCCAGCACCATTTGTTGAAGATGCTTTCTTTTTTTTCCATTGTATATTTCTGGTTTCTTTATCAAACATCATGTGTTCATAGGTGTGACTTATGTCTGGGACTTTGATTCAATTCATTGCTCAACCTGTCTGTTTGTATGCCAATACCATGTAGTTTTTATTACTATCACTCTGTAATACAGCTTGAAATAAGGGATGGTGATGCCTCTGGAAGTTTTTTTAATTTACAGAATTGTTTTAGCTATCCCGGGGCTTTTGTTTTTCCACATGAAGCTGAATATTGTTCTCTGAAGGTTTGCAAAGAATTGTGTTGGAGTTTTGATGGGGACTGCATTGAATTTGTAAACTACTTTTGGTAAGACTGTCATTTTTACTTTGTTTATCTTACTTATCCATGAGCATGCGAGATCATTCCATCTTCTGATATCTTCTTCAATTTCTTTCTTCAAAGACTTGAAGTTCACCCATAACCATCCCCCACCATATCTGCAACCACCAGAGCCTTGGCCCTGACTGCCCCTGCAGAGGTGAATGCCTGGGTTTTCAGTTGGAGGGCTTTGCTTTCTAGGCCTAGAGGTAGATCCTAAAGCCTGTCCAGACCCACAAAAACCCCAGAGACCCCTGGAGCAGCCTCTCCACATCTGTGACCACCATCGTCTTGGCCCTGACTGCACCTAGAGAGGAGCCCCCAGAGACACATCAGTGGATACCAGAGACATGGCTCACCTACACCTGGAGGAGGAGATGGGTGGACGGCAATGTAGGAATACATTCAACAACATCAAGAACAGTATGGCACCACCAGAAACTAATGGTTCTACAACAGCAAAACCTGAACATCCCAACACAGACGAAGCAGGAGAAAATGACCTTAAAAATAACTTTATGGGGCTGGAGAGATGGCTCAGCGGTTAAGAGCAGTGGTTGCTCTTCCAGAGGTCCTGAGTTCAATTCCCAGTAACCATATGGTGTCTCACAACAACCTATAATGAGATCTGGTGCCCTCTTTTGGCCTGCAGGCAGACATACGGGCAGAACACTGTATACATAATAAATAAATATTAAAATAAAATAAAAAAGCTAAACTGTTATAAAAAAGTCAAAAAAATAACTTTATGAAGATAAGTGAGGCCATTAAACAGGAAATGAAAAAATCCCTTAAATAAATGTGGGAGAAGACAAACAAAAAATTAGAAGAATTCAATAAATCTCTTAAAGAAAGCCAAGACAAAACAAACAAGCAGGGGAAAGAAATGGTTCAAGACTTGAAAACTGCATTAGAGGCAATAAAGAAAATATAAACCAAGGAAATTCTGAAAATGAAAAACCTGGATAATAATCAGAAACTACAGAAGCAAGCATAACTAAAAGAATACAAGAGATGGGAGAAAGACTCTCAGGCACTGAAGGTAAGAGAGAGGAAATAGAGTCATCGGTGAAAGTCAATGTTAAATCCAATAAATTCTTAACACAAAACATCCAGGAAATCTGGGACACCATGAAAAACCTAAACATAATAGGGATAGAAGAAATAGAAGAAGTTCAGCTCAAAGGCACAGAAAATATATCCAACAAAATCATAGAAGAAAACTTTCCCAACCTAAACAAGGACAGGCCTATGAAAGTATAAGAAGCTTACAGAACACCAAATATTCTGAACAAAAAAAAAATCCCCTTGGACACACAATAATCAAAATACTAAACATACAGAATAAAGAAAGAATATTAAGAACTGTGAAGGAAAAAAGTCAAGTCACATAAAGGCAGACATATCAGAATTACACCCGACTTCTCAATGGAAACTATGAAAGCCAGATCCTGGATAGACATTCTGCAGACACTAAGAGACCACAGATGCCAGCCAAGACTAATATACCCAGTAAAGCTTTCAATCACCATAGACAGGGAAAAAAACCAAGATATTCCATGACAAAAGTAGATTCAGGCAATACCTAGCTACAAATCCGGCCCTATAGAAAGTACTAGAAGGAAAACTCTAACCCAAGGAAGTTAGCTACACCAACAAAAAAAAAGGCAATAGATAATCCCACACCAGCAAAACCCAAGAAGGGAAACACATGCATATTCTACCAACAACAACAACAAAACCAAAAATAATAGGAACTAACAATCACTGATCATTAATATCTCACATTAATATCTCACAAACACAGGGTAACAGAATGGATATGAAAACAGGATCTATCCTTCTGTTGCATACAAGAAAGACACCTCAACTTCAAAGCAGATATTACCTCAGAGTAAAGTGTTGGAAAAAGATTTTCCAATCAAACAGACCTAAAAAACAAGCTGGTGTAGTTATCCTAATATCTAATGAAATAGACTTAAAACTAAAATTAATAAAGAGATGAAGAAGGACATTTTGTATTTGTCACAGAAAAAAAGTCCATCATGATGAAGTCTCAATTCTGAACATTTATGCCCCCAAATACAAGGGCACCCACATTTGTAAAAGAAACATTACTAAAACTTAAATCACACATCAAACCCCATACACCAATAGTAGGAGACTTAACACCCCACTCTCACCACTGGACAGGACTGCCAGACAGAAACTGAACAGAGAAATAAGAGAACTAACAGATGCTATGACTCAAATGGGTTTAACAGACATATATAGAACACTCCACCTAAGCACAAAAGAATATACCTTCTTCTCAGCACCTCATAGTATCTTCTCTAAAATCAACCACATACTATGTAATAAAGCAAACATGAACAGATACAAAACAATTGGAATAACCCATGTATCTTATCAGATCACCATGCTTTAAAGTTAGAATTCAAAAGCAACACTAATTACAAAAAGTCCACAAACCCATAGAAATTGAACAATGCTCAACTGAATCACCTCTGGGTCAAGTAAGAAATAAAGAAAGAAATTAAAGACTTCCTAGAAGTCAATGAAAATGAGTGCAAAACATACACAAACTTACTGGAAAGCAGTACTAAGAGGAAAGTTCACAGCACTAAGTACCTACATAAAGAAAGTGGAGGAACCTCGCACTAGTTGACTCAGCACACCTGAAAGCTCCAGAGCAAAAAGAAGCAAACTCTCCCAAGAGAAGTAGATGACAAGAAATAATCAAATTGGGGCTGAAATCAATAAAATAGAAACAAAGAAACCAATACAGAGAGCATATAAGAAAAAGAATCGGTTCTTTGAGAATAACAACAAGATAGACAAACCCTTATCCAAACTAACCAAAAGACAGAGACTATCCAAATTAATACAATCAGAAATGAAAAGGGGGACATAACAGACACAGACAGAGGAAATCCAGAGAATCTTCAGGTCATACTTCAAAAATCTGTACTCTGCAAAATTGAAAATTTTAAAGGAAATGGACAATTTTCTGGATAGGTATCATATACCAAAATTAAATTGAGACCAGATAAACAATTTAAATAGACCTTTAAACCCTAAGGAATTAGAAGCAGTCATTAAAAGTTTCAAAAAAAAAAGTAAAAAAAGACCAGGACCAGATGGTTTCAGCACAGAATTCTACCAGAATTTCAAAGAAGAACTAGTACCAATACTCCTAAATTGTTCCACACAATAAAAACAGAAAGAACATGGCCAAACTCTTTTTATAAGGCTACAGTTACCTGGATTCCCAAACCACATAAAGACTCAACCAAGAAAGAGAATTACAGACCAATCTCCCTTATAAACACTGATGCAAAAATACTCAATAAAATACTGGCAAACTTAATCCAAGACCACATCAGAAAAGTCATCCACCATGATCAAGCATGCTTCATCCCAGAGATGCAGGGATGTTTCAACATATGAAAATCTGTAAATGTAATCTGTCATATAAATAAACTGAAAGAAAAAAACACGTGATCATCTCATTAGATGCTGAAAAAGCCTTTGATAAAATTCAACACTCCTTCATGATAAAGGCCTTGTAGAGATCAGGAATACAAGAAACATTCATAGGTGGTTTTTAAACATAAAGCAAAGAAAACCAGCCTACAAACCACAATCCCAAAGAACTTAGACAACAATGAGGACACTAAGAGAGACTTTACATAGATCTACTCTACATGGGAAGTAGAAAAAGACAAGATCTCCTGAGTAAATTGGGAGCATGATGACTTTGGGGGAGAGTTAAAGAGGGAGGGGAGAGGCAGGGAGGGGAGCAGAGAAAAATGTAGAGCTTAATAAAAATCAATAAAAAAGAAACATGCCTAAATATAATAAAGGCAATATACAGCAAGTCAGCAGCCAACATCAAAGTAAATGGAGAGAACTCAAAGTGATCCCACTGAAATCAGGAACAAGACAAGACTGTCCACTCTCTCCATATCTATTCAACATAGTTCTTGAAGTTCTGGCTATAGCAATAAGACAACAAAAGGAGATCAAGGGGATATAAATTGGAAAGGAAGAAGTCAAACTTTATTATTTGCCAATGATATGATAGTATATATAAGTGACTCCAAAAACTCTACCAGGGAACTCATACAGCTGATAAATACCTTCAGTAATATGGCAGGATACAAGATCAACTCAAAAAAGATCAGTATCCCTCATATATACAGATGATAAATGGGCTGAGAAAGAAATCTGAGAAACATCACCCTTCACAATAGCCACAAACAAAATAAGATATCTTGGGGTAACTCTAACTAAACAAGTGAAAGACCTGTATGACAAGAACTTTAAGCCTTTGAAGAAAAAATTGAAGAGGATATCAGGAAATGGAAAGATCTCCCATACTCATGGATTGCTAGGACCAACATAGTAAAAATGGCAATCTTACCAAAAGCAATCTACAGATTCAATGCAATACCCATCAAAATCCCAGTGCTATTCTTCAAAGACCTCAAAAGAACAATACCAAATTTCATATGGAAAAACAAAAAATCTGGGATAGCCAAAACATTCCTGCACAATAAAGGAACTTCCAGAGAAATCACCATCCCTGACATTAAGCTCTATTACAGAGTTACAGTAATGAAAACAGCTTGGTATTGGCATGAAAACAGACAGGTGAACCAATGGAATCAAATCGAAGACCCTGATAATAATCCACACACAAATGAACACCTGATTTTTGACAAAGAAGCTAAAAAATATAAAATGGAAAACAGAAAGCCTCTTCAATAAATGGTGCTGGTATAACTGGATATCAACATGTAGAAGATTGCAAATGGAACCATATCTATCACCATGCACAAAACTCAACTCCAAATGTATCAAAAACTTCAACATAAACCTAATTACACTGATTCTTAGAGACGAGAAAGTGGGAAGTACACTTGAACACATTGACATAAAAGATCACTTCCTAAATATAACCCGAGTAGCACAGACACTGAGAGCATCAATTAATAAATGAGACCTCCTGAAACTGAAAAGCTTCTGGCAAAGGACTCAGCCAACAAGACAAAACAGCCTATAGAATGGGAAAAGATCTTCACTGACCCCCACATCTGACAGAGGGCTAATCTCCAAAATAATAGAAAGAATTCAAGAAACTAGACATCAAACTACTAAATAATTCAATTAAAAATGAAGTACAGATCTAAATACAGAATTCTCAACAGAAGAATCTCAAATGGCCAAAAGACACTTAAGTTGCTTAATATCCTTAGCTATCAGGGAAATGCAAATCAAAATAACTCTGAGATAACATCTTACACCTGTCAGATGGCCAAGAACAAAAACAGAAATGACAGCTTATGTGGAGTAAGGGGAACAATCCTGCATTGCTGGTTAGTATGGTGTAGCATGATTAGTATGAACCCAGAGACAGATATTGTAGATGGAAGCTTCTGTCCAGCTCAGTTCCTCAGCTGTTTGGTCTCAAAGAAACACACAGAGGCTTATATTAATTACAAATTGTTTGGCCTATTAGCTCAGGCTTATTATTAACTAGTTCTTACAACTTAAATTAATCCACAATTCGTGTCTATGTTTGGCCATGTGGCTTGGTACCTTTTTATTAGTGAGGCATTCTCATCTTGCTTTCTCTGTATCTGTCTGGTAACTGTATCTCTCTGTCTTTCCTCTTCCCAGAATTCTCTTAGTCTCTTTTCCCTACCAATTCTTCCTCCCTGGCTACTGGCCAATCAGCATTTTATTAAACCAATACAAGTGATAAATCTTTACAGTGTACAAAAGCATGATAACACAGCAGTCCCCCCCCCCCCCTTTTTTTTTTCTTTTCAAAACAAAACCCTGAATCTATTCTCCCTTGCCTGGCTTTCTTTTCCTTACCATTATCCATAACAATCTGTAACCAACACACTAAACAAAGAAAAACACCCATAATCCCTTTTAGGGGAGGGGGGGGAAATGTGGGTATAGTTTTCTAGGCTGCTTCCTAATCTTATGGAAACCCAAAGAAAATTTAGGATTATGGTCAAGAACTGACTGGAATATTCTGTGAAGCTTGATCACTTCAGCCAGCAGTCTTGAGGCTGTCCCAGATATAGAACTCAGAGGAAACTGCAACAGAGGTGCTCTGAAACATTAGATCATCTGGGCCATCCATTCCCATTGGAGATTTTTCAGGGGGGGTCTTCCTCAATCAAACCTTATTTTTCTTAACCCAGAATGAATCCACCACCTCTTATTTTCTGTGGAAGCAAAAACAGAACCTCTTTCCAAAAGTAACATATCTTTAAATTTTAATTTTGAAGTCAAGGCATTTCCAAAATATATAGATTGGATTAATCCAGCATCATTTATAGTCAGATGTCTTTTTAGGAGATGTTGCTCCTTCCTCAGCAGTCAAGCAATTCAAAGACAACCCAATAACATACAGCATCCAGATTCTCTGTATATTTTTCATCTTTAAGTGACTTTTTCCTTACTCTTATTTCTTTTATTTTTATTTTTTAACTTTTTAGTTTTTTGAGACAAGGTTTCTCTGTGTATCTTTGGCTGTATTGGAACTCACTCTACAGAGCAGGCCACCTGCCTCTGAATCCCAAGTGTTGGGATTAAAGGTGTAAGCCACCATGCCTGGTTACTGTATTTCTTTCTTTCTTTCTTTCTTTCTTTTATTTTCCCCTGAGGACTTTCTCTTTTATTTTCTTTCCAAAGTCTATGTACATTTTAAAACACACTATAAATTGTTTAGAGGTTTGTTTGTTTTTTTTTTCATCTGAATCTGTCTTTACTGTATCTTTTTCTGAGTACATGAGTCTTAAATCTGCTACATGGTTAGGATTAAAGCTGTGGCTTTGGTAACTAGTTCCACCCCATACCTTAGCTTTCTGAGAGTCTAACTTCATGGTGGAGGTACAGGCAGGAGCCACATTTATTGCCACAACTTTGTGGAGTTTCTAGGTCCATGCCACCAAGAAGCATACCACCGGCTGTTCATAAACACCACTTAAGTGTTTTGTGGCAGGACCTCTTAAAAGCACTGCCATGCGGTTTTTGCTGCTAATGCTGAGTCAAGAAGCCTTTCCTAAAGGAGTCATGTCTCTGCTAGCTGCCAGCAAACAGAGCCTACCGGAGAAAAGACAGTTACCAAGAAGCTGCACTTGACTCTGTTCTTGTCTGAATAAAATATTTTTTTAAAGCTTTCTCAGGCTTTATGTGGAAATTCTTGCCAAACGTTTGGTTGCTATTTGTAGCACAATTAATATAAACCCAGAGACAGATATTGGGTTCAACCTGAAGGCCAGAAAAGCAAAACAGCTATCTACTGGCTCTTACCTCTACCTCAGTCTGAAGTGGCGATCCTGCTCCAGGAATCTCAGAAGGAGACTGTGTGTGAGAGCTGTCTCCACCTGTTTTATATTCCTCTCTAGGGCTGGGATTAAAGGTGTGCACCACCTTTCTATGGTTTCTATGGCAAACTAGCATGGCTGCTGGGATTAAAGGTGCCCCCACTGCCTGGTCTGTAAGGCTGACCAGTGGGGCTGTTTTACCCTCTGAACTTCAGGCAAGCTTTATTTATGAAAATACAAATACAATATCACTACATTATGGCAGTATTTTAGAAAACTGGGAATCAATCTACCTCAAGACCCAGAAATACCACTCTTGGGCTTATACCCAAAGGATGTATACTCACTCATACCACAGGGACATTTGCTCAACTATGTTCATAGATGCATTATTCATAATAGCCAGAACCTGGGAACAACCTAGACGCCCCTCAACCTAAGAGCAGATAAAGAAAATGTACATTACACAATGGAGTACTACTCGGCGTAAAAAAAATAAATAAATAAATAAATAATTAATATGACATCTTGAAATTTGTAGGCAAAAATGGATGAAACTAGAAAAAAAAAAATCACCCTGAGTGAGGCTACCCAGACCCAGAAAGACAAACACAGTATGTACTCACTCATAAATGGATAAAGCAAAGAATAACCAGCCTACAGTCCACAACCTCAGAGACATCAGGAAACAAGGAAGATCCTAAAAGAAACATCCATGGATCCCCCTGGGAAGGGGAAATAGACAAAAGTCTCCTGAGTAAAGCGGTTGTTGGGGAGGGATAGGGGAGGGTTTAAAGGAACTGAGGAGAGGAGGAAGGGAAGGGGAGAACATGAGGGATTAGAAGGTGGCGTTGGGGAAGGACAGAGAGGGAGAGCACGGAAAGAGGTATCTTGACAGAGAGAGCCATTATGATGTTAGCGAGAAACCTGGCACTAGGGAAATTCCCAGGGATCTACAAGGATGGCCCCAGCTAAGACCCTAAGCAACAGTGGAGAGGAAGCCTTAGCTACCCTTTTGCTGTAAGCAGACTGACGACTACCTTAACTGACACCATAGAACCTTCATCCAGTAACTGATGGAAGCAGATGCAGATCCACAGCTAAGCTCTGGGCCGAGCTCCTGAAGTCCAGTTGTAGGGAGAAGGGATAATATGAGCAAAGGGGTCAAGACCATGATGGGGACAACCACAGAAACAGCTGGCCTGAGCAAGCGGGAGCTCACTGGAGTAACAGATGGGGAACCTGCATATAACTCAACTAGAGCCTCTGAATGTGGGTGACAGTTGTGTGACTTGGGGACACTGGCTGTGGAACCAGTATTTATCCCTACTGCACATACTGGCTCTTTGAAGCCTATTCCTATGCTCAGCCTAGATAAAGGGAAGAGGGCCTTGATCCTGTCTCAAGTGATGTGACAGACTTTGTTGACTCTCCATGGGAAGCCTCACCCTCTCTGAGGAATGTCTGGGGAGTGGGGTGGGGGGAAGGTGGGGAGAGGAGGAGGAGGGAAGGGAGAGAGAATTGATATTGGCATGTAAAGTTTAATGTTTTATATATATATATATATGACTTGAAGCTCTTTGTCTTACAGGTCTTTTACTCGCTTGGTTAGAGTCATCCCAAGATATTTTATATTACTTGAGGTTAATGTGAAGGGTCTATTTCCCTGATTTCTTTCTCAGCCCATTTGTCATTTGTATATAGGAGGGCTACAATTTTTTTTTAAGTTAACCTTGTTCTCAGAAACTTGTTTATCAATGGCACGAGTTTCCTGGTAGAATTTCGGGGATTGCTTATGTACACTATCATATTATCTGGGACTAGCGATTCTTTGACTTCTCCTTTCCAACTTGTATCCCCTTGATCTCCTTTTTGTCATGAGTCACCTTTTTAGGGTGACTTCTGTCACATCCTAGCCACAGCAGGTTCGTACGTTCCAGGGTAGGGGCATGAGGATTAGAAATGTTAGGGTAGGAGGAACAGAGAAAAGAAAGAAACACAGAGACATATGTGAGTACCGGGAGGGCAACTCAGCAGATACTGAACGCTGAATTTTCTGAATTCTGAGTTAGCACACATTTAGTTTTCAAACACTTTTACCCCAATACAAAAGGGGTAAAGAAGGCAAAACACTGCTTTAACATGATACAAGGGGCAACCAGAACAGGTACTTGCTCCAATACTTGAGACAGCAAGCCATTTAATTCCAAAGTAAAAGTATTGGATGTTTGGGTAGTGAACCCACCCTAAACCAAGTTTACTGCAGGCAACCACGCCCTAAGTCAAACCTCCTATTTTAAAAGAAGCAAAAGTAAGCTTGAATTCTCTGAACTTTTTTTTTTTTTTTTTTTTTGGTTTTTCAAGACAGGGTTTCTCTGCAGCTTTAGAGCCTGTCCTGGAGCTAGCTCTTGTAGACCAGGCTGGTCTCGAACTCACAGAGATCCGCCTGCCTCTGCCTCCCAAGTGCTGGGATTAAAGGCGTGCGCTACCACCTCCCGGCTGAATTCTCTGAACTTTGAGGGTGGAACGGACCCACCTCTATGGGCTAATGATCAAAACACCAAGTAACCACATCCCAGGCCAGGGTCTCCTGTTTGTAGCCACGCCTGTTGTCATCAACTTCGAAAGAGCAAAAATAATCTCAAGCTCTCTGAGAGTTTGCCTTCAGACAAGGCAAAACAGGTTCACATTTTTGGGTTCTCATACCCTTTGTTGTCTTTATTGCTCTAGCCAGAACTTCAAGTACTATATTGAATAGATACACACCAAATGCACTGCCTTGTCTTTTTCCTGATTTTAGTGGAATTGCCTTGAGTTTCTCTCCATTTAATTTGATGTTTGGTGGCTGTTGGAATGCTGATTATTACATTTATTATGTTTAGGTTTGCCCCTTGTGTCCAAGATCTCTCCAACACTTTTCTCATGAAAGGGTGTTGGATTTTGTCAGAGACTTTTTCAGCATTTAATGGGATGATTATGTTTTCCCTTCTCTTTCAGTTTGTTTAGATGGTGGATTACATTGACAGATTTTCATGATTTTTTGCTCTGAAACTTTATAAATTTTATTTATTACTGTAAATACTAAAATCACATTGAAAATACCTTATTAAAATCAAGTTCCAAATCACCTACTAGAGAAAAATCACTATGGCATCCAGTTTCTTTGATTGAACCTGGTTAACAAAAGAGGCAAAAGACATGGTTTGTGATGAAAGTTACGATTCAAATGCTAAGTATTTCCAAGCTTTAATAAAGTATATATCAATTCCAAGTACCAAGCATGATATCAAAATTCAAATTCATTGGTTTACTCTTAATAAGCATCAAAATCAAATTCTATTCATTGAATTCTATCTTACTTGTTTTACACGATGCATTCAAAGGTGTTCTAATTAGAAAAAAGTAGCCATTGAATGCATCACGTATAAAAATGAGATTAACATTTCAAAACCACACTTAAAAGAGAAAATACCTGAAAAGTTAATTCTATTCATAAAATTATCTGAAAAAATATCATCCTGCAGATAAAAATACATTTCTTGTATATACATGTAGATTTCTACATGAAAGATAGGATTTAGCTCCCAAAAGAAAAGGGCTGACTCCTGATCAAGACATCTTAGATTTCCAGACCCATGTGATGAGCACTGCGAAGAGAACTGAAACAGAAGGAGAAAGGGCTAGAGGAAGAAGAAGAGTGTAGGCACCCACTCTGGAGAAGTCAGAGCTGGGGGAAAAGCAGGAGGTGAAGGCAGAAAGGAGACACAGAGGACCAAGAAGGCCTCAGCTCTGACTGGAAACGGAGATTCAAGCGAAGTTGAGCACATATGATACAGTTGCAGTGAGATACTTAAAATCAGAATCTGGTGGTTATAGTTATAGAATCTCAATTAATCATCTTAAAATGGAATCAGATAAACATCTAAAATTTCATCGAGGACCATATTACATTGGCTAGATATAACTCAGCATGATAGTATCATAAAAAAAAAATAATAAAAAATAAAACAAAAAAAATTGCTCCAAATAACATCAATTCATTAGAAAACATTTGAATCAGATCATATTCATCAAAGCTTAAAAAGTCCCTGGCTGGCTGCGAGAGACAGTATAGTACTCTAGATAGAAATCCTATTGAGCGGTACCAGTGCCAGAACTCTACTGGACTCTAGACAGGCTCTGCACTGTGGACTTTTCAAATAACCGGACCAGGTTGTGTCCAGCAAAATATCCTATTGCTTTGCTGGCAATGAATTAAACTGAGATTGTTCAGAACAACCCCACTTGTGTTGGGGAAGGTAAGAAAAATAAGATAAAGAAATGTCACGGACACTTCACGCAAACTAGAGCGTTCAAGTTCTTTGCTTCCTAGTTAATGCTGTATGCAGAAGCATCCTTTACATGACATTTTCCTAGCAAAAAGGTTCCCATTTCCTCGCACATGAGAACAATTGCATTCTTTGGGATCCTTGGTCATTATAAATCACTTGCTGTCTCTTTTCAAAGACAAAGTTCTTTCATTTTACCCAAATCCTATACTGACAAACAACCAAGGTGCTAAATTTTAGGAATGTCTGAAGAAACTACATTAACCTTAAAACAAAAAAAAATGTTTTTGGCCAAATTTAAGACATACGTAATTAAAAAACCGACTGGCCCCACCAGGTTAAAGATGAAGGGAGGCCCTAAGGACTCTAGAGAGCTTATACACACACCAGTGAGTGTCACTTTTATATCCTAGTTTTATTAAATATTGCTTCTTTGGGATATGTTTAACAGCTCCCAAAACATTTCTGTGTAAGGATTCAAAGCGGTCATATTAAAATACAGCTTCAATAGAAAGCTTGTCACAGTTTTACAGTATCCAAAAATGACAGACCTGCCTTAAAAAAAAAGCAAAAATCAAAAAAGACCATTATACCCAAAACATAAGAAAACATTAAATTAACAAGTTTGGCATTTTCATTACTTTATAGTATAAAATGAAATATTAAACTTATTACTGGCAAGCAGACACTGATCTTTTACCTAGTTTGAAATGTGTCACATTTAAACGTACTATAAAGTTCACTATTCAAAACATTGACGGTCTTTTGGATGAAAGAAGTGCACCCTGAAAAATTCTGCTAGTTTAAAATATTTAGCTCTTAGAATTTAAAAAAAAGAAAGAAAGAAAGAGAAAGAAAGAAAAAGAAAGAAAGAAAGAAAAGAAGGAAGTCCTTTTCCTTTTAAAAACTGATGGCTGAATACAGCCTCGTGTGTGTGTGTGTGTGTGTGTGTGTGTGTGTGTGTGTGTGTGTCCGTGTGTGTGTTTCATTTGTCAGCCTTCCTGAATTAAAAACAACAGTGTCTATGGACGCCCACCAGGGGGAAGTGTAAGATTAGCCATTAAATCCCGAACAGCTGCAAATATTGTACATTCACCTTGTCGCAGTGGGTTCATCTCTGCAAACCTCTTCAGGATGTTGCTGACCATCATGGGCGCAGTCGCAGAAGAGTTCTGCTGTCTGGGAATGTCTGCCTGCTGGGTGGTACCTGAAGCCATGTCATAAATGATGGGAACTATTATACTGACAGGTTCTTGGGGAGGGACTGATATCTTCTGAGTCAGTTGAAGAAAGAAGAGCATTTTGGATTTCAACACCACGGCCGGTGTCCCAGGAGGTGCAATCGGCGGTGCGCTGGGAGGGATGGTGAGGCAAAACTGAACATTCCATTGTAGCTGTGTCGCTTGGTCTGGGAACAGCTCCAACTTCATAATGTGCACACAGTCACGGAGGATGTGTGTTGGCGCTCCCAACAGCTTGGTGAAGGCTATGAGTGTGTTGGCTTTAAACGGTGGTCCTGCAACTCTTGTTTCGAAGAATTTCTCCAACACTTGAAGCTCATCAGGTTTCCACTGTCCGGCATTTTCAGGTGTTACTTTCAGCTGAAGGGTCTGGTTGGTTTTGGGACTAAGGGCTACTCTGCATTTCAGGGCATCTGTCTTGAACATGATCACACCGGGTTCGTTGGAATTGATCAGCTGCAACGTTTCCTGCTGAATAATCCGCTGAAGGTGTCGTCTCATGATGACAGATCCAAGGAATCTCTCAAGCGGCGAACAGAGGTAACTGCCTGCCAGGCCAGGCACAAGGCCCGGCGTTGGAGAGGGTAACAGTAGGACATTCAAGGCACTGTGAGTGAGGATGGTGGGTATGGATGCTGCCCAGGAGCGCTGAGGTAGTTTGCGAGGCGGAGGCATGTTGGTTGGCATTGGCTGGGAACTTGTGCCAGCTCGAGGGGAATGAGAAACATCGGGAACAGGAGAATGTAGAGACGGGTTGGCTGGTGACATTCCAGGCAAACGGGTTGCTGGTGAGGGTCCAGACACTTGAGGAGATCCAGGCCAGTTTCCTGCTCGACCACTCGGTGACACCATAGTGTACGGAGAACTAGGGTCAAGGGCTCCTGGAGACTGGGTGTGGATCATAGACGGAGACTGATTCACTGTGGTGTGGTAGGACGCAGGAGGGGAAGTAAGAGGGTAAACGCCTGAACTTCCTGGCTGCTTTGGAAACGGCTGCTGCTGAGGTGGCTGGAGCTGTGATATTAAAGAGTCCATTATATCCCCTCCTATAGGAGAAGGGGGGTTATCATCCTCGTTTACAGATCTTCTCCGAGCATCCTGGTTGCTATCAACAAACATGTTCAGGAATGTCTTCAATCCGGGCGCAGGATAGAAGCCTTCAACTAACTTGCTGTTATCAAAAAGACTATAGGCACCATCCCGTATTGCCACGACCCCTCGACTACAGCAGTATATATCAATGCAGTACATGTTCCTGAAGGCCAGTCTGACGTGGGTGGATGACTGCGGTAGAATGGAGAAACACTGGTAGGCAGTGTTAGTTCGCTGAGTCAAGCCCAACATTGGCACAGTAGGGAGTTTGTTGATGGCATTCAGCGGCGCCTGAGTATCAAACAGCACCTGTAACAGCTGAACCACATTCGGTGTTTTGTTGAACATTTCTTGAAGCTGGTGGAGAATGGTATTGTGACAGTTACTGCACCCAGAGTTTGGGCCAACTGTTCCCAAAGAAATGTGAAATTTCTGGTGAATGGAATTCCACTGGATACTAATTGAGCTTCCTTTGGTGGTTCCATAACACAAGACGAGTTTTCGGTAATTATAAACACGAACTTCGGAGAAAATATTCAGATGAGCAGGTATGTCTGGTAGAGAACGTGCAAACTCCAACACACATTCATATAATCGGGCAATGCTGCTCCAGTCATTAAGAAACATTTCAACCACTTTTCTACCACCAACAGGTTCAGACAGCAGATTTTCATACGTGAGGTACACACGCCGGGATGGTCCTTGCTCCCTGGTGGAAGTGCCATTGAGCGGACAGTTTGCGAACACTAACTCTGCCACCCAGGTGCGGTTGTTTCTGCCTTGTAATCGGAAAGTGCAATCAAGAAGAGAGCGGTCCAGGGCCTTCTGGGTGTCCTCGTTTACTCCCTTACAGGGAGGAATTTTTAACAAGCGAATTGCGTGGCTGAAGCCGTCACCTTCCACTTGCACTCCCTGATGTGGTATCTCCAGGTTGGACAGCTCCAATCGAAGCCCTACAAATGGCATGTTGGTGTCACACATAGCGACAAAATGAGCTAGAACTTTATCAAAGGCACACGTGTCTCCTGACAGTTTGGCTTTCTTGCTTTCTACTGGACACGGGTCATCAGACCATTTGTGCTTGGTACCAGTTCTGGTCTGTTTCCCAGTCTTCGTGGAGGAAACCATGTCCTGGATGTTGTCCTTGAATTGCTGCAGCAGCAGTGCCGTGACAGGGCTGTCTTCACCATCCGGAGTGCTCACAGACATGACGTAATACTTGTAGTCTAGCTGAGTGGGCTTATTGGGAGCCTCAAGCATTTCCACAACAATGTAGTACTGTGGAAGGCGGGTAAGCTTAATGAACAGCTTGTTCTTGGAGAGGTTTCCAATGGGATGCGTTGAGCAGTTGGAAAGCTGCAGCGTTTCTGTGGTTACCGTAGGCAGATGTTTTATAGACTGCTTGCAACGCCGCTGTCCAAGCCAAAACTTTAGCTGCTGGATCCAAGGGATGATCCGCTTCATATCATCATTCACAGATTTTTCCATGTCCTCCAGAGTGGCCTGGTCAAGTCCATAAAGCATCAACTGGAACATTCCAGAATGCAAATCGACAAAAACGTGCAGGCACTCCGAATTACCACAGGGCTCCAAGATGGGAACAATAAGAGCCGGAAGTGCAGTCTCTATGGAAGAGTTTTCGTTAGCGTTGAAGCTTCTAAGAACGGCCTTCAGTTCCTGCAGCTTCTGGTGGGCTCTTGCATGGACACTGTCAATCAGGAGCTTTTCTATTGACAGGTGGTCAATCTTCATAGCTCTTTCGACTAATTTAGAATCCGAAGCTGGCAAAGGAGGATCGTGAAAAATCTGTAAAGGCTTGGAGACATCATTCTCATCCATTTTAATTGTAACCTTGTGAACAGACGCTGTGCCTGTTTTTCTTCCTAGAACCTGTTGGTTCCAAACTGAGAGAGAGAGGCACTTTCCAGCATGATACCTGTCCACTTGCACAAGGTCACCCCACCTCTCTCGGATTAACATCAGAGTCTGGGAGTGTAACACTTCTAACTGAAGAGACAAGCAGAAGCAATGCAGGCAGTTGTACATGTCCTGAAGAGGCTTCTCATCAGCAAAAAGCCTGGACTGCACCAACTGATGGAGAAAGTCGATTTGCATGCTATGAACCAAAGCTCGGCCATCTCCCGTTTCCTTATCCTCAACTAGGATTTCTAGCTTGAGAAGGCGCCACGGGACTTCTGGATCATCCCCCATTACTGTCAAGGTCGCCTCGAATTCTCCATCAACTCGAAACTTCACGCGGCCATTTGCCACTGTAAGATTCGCGAGCTGCGGAGGAAGCTCTGTTGTGACAAGCCGATGTCTGAGAATCTGATTAAGCTGATGAAGCGTGGCTTGTTTCTCAGTTTTGGTAATGGGGTCTGGAGGAATAATTTTATCCCTGATGCAGGTTGGAAGTCGTGGATAAGACCCAGTAGTCAGCACATCAATGGCATACGGGATAGCAAAACTAGGCAGGCGTGCGTGGATCAGTGCATCTCTAGCTAAGGAGGCCAAGCGGTCAGCGGTGTCCACAAACAAGAGAGCTTGCTGATCCAAAAAGCTAGAGATCATCGCACACTTTTCTACTTTGCCAGCATCATTAGCCCATTTGACTAAAGCTAATAATCGAACGAAGAGTTGCCGGGTCCGGCTAGCAAACTGTACAATTTCTATTTTCCTTTCCACATCAGATTTCCTTGGTAATAAGTCCGTCAATACCATGAGCTCCGAGTAGGCCCGGTGCAGCAGAAATTCAATGAGCGTGCTAAGCCGGTAACCAGGGCTAGCTGCGGCCGCAGCTGCCGCCGCCAGCGCGGCTCCCGGCGGCGGAGGAGCCGGGGCGGACGCCGAGCCGCTGCCCCCGCCCGGAGGAATCACCTGGTGGTTCTCCTGCTGCACTGGGGCCATGGCGACGCACAGCCAGGCTCGGCGCGACCGATGCGGCCTGGAGCCTCCTCCCCGGGGTCGGTGACCTTACCAAGGCGGCGCGGGTAGAGCGGCCGCCGATCCCAGCGCCAGGCCGTCTCCGAACAGGAAGCTGAGTCCGGGCTGCGGAGGCCCGCCCCTAAAATAGGCCGGGCCGAGACGAGCGCGGGCCGGGAGGGCGGAGGGGCGGGCCGGGAGGACCGGGGGGCGGGCCGGGAGGACCGGGGGGCGGGCCGGGAGGACCGGGGGGCGGGCCGGGAGGACCGGGGGGCGGGCCGGGAGGACCGAGGGGCGGGCCCGCCGCCGCGGAAGGGAGTGAGCTCTAGAGATTTAAGTGCAGGGCTTATAAAGTCTGATTATAGCAAACGAACAGCCATGCTAATGAGTTTTCACCACATGCTCTGAAGCAGCCCTGTTGCTGAGTGATACAGAATTGTTCCATCTTGTACATGTTGGTCAAGCAGAAATGGAGGGAAGTCGTCACCGATCACGGGGAAAATCCATTCATAGACGTTTCATAAAATGACTACGCAATTGCTTCATAAGAACAATTACAAAAATATGTGCAAAGTCTCCTGGAGATACTCACAGATATATAGTGCGTCATCAATGTATAGGATGGGTAAAGGTACTAGGGACATAGGCTTGGTTTCAAATTCCTATTTTTACTGTATGAACTTTAGCAGATAATCTTGTGCCTCAGTTTCCTTAAATATACTTAGCCATGTGGCTACTGTGAGATAATTTACAACACAAAAGCTTATAGCTTTTTTTTTTTTATAGAGGCAACCCATGATGTTTCTGTTTATTCAAGGACATTTTTAATTTTCAGTTGATCCCTGTGGCTGCTTTCTCAAGCACTGTCGGTCTTGGTCTGCTCACCCACAAGACCGGTTCCTCTGCTCTCTCAGAATCAGCAGGAACTGGCGACACCAACATTCCAGACAGGCTGAGGCAATCACAGAGGTCCATCTTCACCGCACAGACAGAAGCAGGAATTTGTAATCTCAATTCTACAGACTGAGAAACTAAATGCTTAGAAAAACTGTCACCTGTTTGGTCCAACAGAACTAAAAAATATGAAGAAGCCCAGACTTAAACCCAGGTTTTCTGACCCCAAAATTTTGCTCTTATTGCAGTAAAAGGAACAAAACGAAAGTAAAACTACTCTTGGTAACATCTGAGGAACAAAGAAACTATATTTCTGATGAGAGGGTGGTCCTGGGTCTTCACTTTTCTTTGAATAAAGCACAGATTGAATTCTCCAATATTATAATGACATTTCTAATAGATAAAAACTAAAATATAAGCAGACACACTGAGGGCCATACATAACCAAAGTCAACTTAACAATGAAGAATATCAAAGGTCCAATCACAAACTATACTACAAACCCATAGTAAGAAAAATAGATACCAGCATTAAAAATATATGCAAACTAATAGACTAAAATAGAGGACCCCCCACAGTAAAATCACAGTTACAGCCACCCATATTTTTGATAAAGGTGTCAAAAGCATTCACTAGAAAAAACACAGCCTCTTCTAAAAATTGTTCCTGGAAAATCAGATGTAGCTCTGTATAAGAATTACATTAAGCCCAGCGGTGGTGGCACACGCCTTTAATCCTATCACTCGGGAGGCAGAGGCAGAAAGATCTCTCTGAGTTCAAGGCCAACCTGGTCTACAAGAGCTAGTTCCAGGACAGGCTCCAAAGCTACAGAGAAAACCTGTCTCGAAAAAAAAAAAAAAAAAAAAAACAAAGGGGAGGGGTGGGAAGAATTACATTAGACCTGGCTCTCTCGTCCTGAACAAATCAGTTCAAATGAATCCAATCTGTGAACATAAGCCCTGAAGTTTAGAAATTCTATGGGAACGTATAAAGGAAAGACATTGAACACAGGCAAGGACTCTCAGAAATCTAATAACACACGAAACACTCCCCAAAATGACACATAGGGTTGTGTGAAATTGAAAACCATTAGCAAAGTGAGGAGACAGCCTACCAAATGAGAAAAATAATGCTACCTAGCAGTGTTAAGATGGGAAATTAGTATCCAGAATTGAAAAGAACCATAAATATTAAGGCCAAAATTCAAATGACAAGTTTATCAACCAAGCCCTTAAGGTGCTCATGACACAGGCCACACCAACAGCACCAACCCAAAAACTGGAGTCTTGTTCTGGAAGGGTCTGTCCTTCCATAGGAAGACTGACAATCATCAGCTGGTCCTTGAGGTTTGCTGCCATGGGCCAGGAAACAAGGAGAACTGAGAGTGTGCTGTAGGCAGACATTAGGGGAAGCAGCAGGATCTGAACTCGGTAACAGTGGCTCCAGCATTAAGACACTTACTAATCGCCAGGCGGTGGTGGCGCACGCCTTTAATCCCAGCACTCGGGAGGCAGAGGTAAGTGGATCTCTGTGAGTTTGAGGTCAGCCTGGTCTACAAGAGCTAGTTCCAGGACAGGCACCAAAGCCACAGAGAAACCCTGTCTTGGAAAAAAAAATCCAAAAAAAGAAAATGACACTTACCAATCTCTTACACACACTGAACACATGTAAATGAACCTTCCTCTAGCATGTTTACTCATTTTGATCATTGATGTGGGATTCCCCTCTGTATGCTGTGAATATGGTTTTATTACCATTGGTTAGTAAAGAAACTGCTTTGGCCCATGGTGGGGCAGAATAGAGCAAGGCAGGAATTCCAAGCAGAAATAAAGGAGAAAAGAAGGTGGAGTCAGGCAGACACCATGTAGCTGCTGAAGGAGAAAGATGTCGGAACCTTAGTGGTAGGCCATAGCCTCGTGGTGATACATAGATTAATAGAAATGGGTTAATTTAAGACATAAGAGGTGGATAGGGTTACTCCTGAACTATTGGCCAAGCAGTGCTGTAAGTAATATAGTTTCTATGTGCTCATTTGGGTCTGGGCGGCTGGGAATGAAAGTGCAATCTCTGTCTACAGATCAGCTTCCTAACTCTAGCAAAATATAAGCATATAATAGCTACATTATAAATAAGCTTGCTTAACAAATATGTAGGCATGTGATCTACATATCCCCTCCTAACATGACAGGAATCAAATTATTAACCCAGGCTAAGGAGATAGCTTAGTTGGTAAGTGTTGCTTTGGAAGTACAACCTGAGTTTGGTCTCCAAAACCCAGATATGAAAGCAGGGCACGAATGTAGACAGAGGCTGCTCATTCGTTCCCAGCCGCTCAGACCCAAAATAATTACATAGAAACTATATTAGTTACAACACTGCTTGGTCTATTAGCTCACACTTCTTATTGGCTAGTGCTTATATCTTAAATTAACCCATTTCTATTAATCTGTGTATCACCATGTGGTTGCGGCCTACCGGTAAGGTTCTGTCTGGCATCCGTGCCTGTCTCCTGCTGGGGCTACATGACTTCTCTCTTTGGCTCTGCCTTTTCTCTTTCTCTTGGAATTCCCACCTTGCCCTATTCTGTGCTGCAGAAGGCCTAAAGCAGCTTCTTCTTCTTCTTCTTCTTCTTTTTTTTTTTTTTTTTTTTTTTTGGTTTTTCGAGACAGGGTTTCTCTGTAGCTTTGGAGCCTGTCCTGGAACTAGCTCTTGTAGACCAGGCTGGTCTCGAACTCACAGAGATCTGCCTGCCTCTGCCTCCCGAGTGCTGGGATTAAAGGCGTGTGCCACCACCACCCGGCTCTAAAGCAGCTTCTTTATTAGCCAATGACATTCACCGTATACAGAGGGGAATCCTGCATCACATGGTTGTATACACTTCTGAGCTCAACATGGAAGAAGTAGAAACAAGCAGGTCCCTGCTGCTTGCTGGCCTACATGGCTCAACCTAGTTGGTGATCTTTAGAACAAAGACAGATTGTCTCAGAAAACATGGTAGATGGTTCCTGAGGAACAACAAGTGAGGTTGACTTTTAGCCTTCACATTCATATATGTTGGCATACACATGCATGCACATGAACATATACCATCACACAGACACAGACACACACACACACATACACTGCTAACTACTTGGGTAAATTAATTACACGTTAATAAAATGTTTTAGATATTGGAAGAAATTCTTTATTTTAACAGAATTAAATATATTGACTATCTCATATGAAATATAATATATATCGTATATATTCCTCTGAAGGAAATGTACTTTATGTAGCTCATAAGAATATCGCAGAGGTAGGAGGAGTACCGGAAGGCATTTCTTGGGACCCCCCCCCCTCCGGTTCAGGTATGAACTAGCTGCTCTTGAAGCTCTAAGTTCAGGAGGGGAAATTTGGACCCCAAAGAGATTTCAAAGCATCAGCCTCTAGACTAGGAAGCGCTCCATGTATTCTCAGCATTTATAGAAATCTGAGATACTTGGTTTTTTTTTCATATTTGAGTTAGATTTTATCCTTCAGACTTAAGTCTGTCTTGTGCAGGTAGCTTAGGGTATTACAGAAAAAAACAACTCACAAAGAGTGCTACACACCATTGCTGGTTGTCTTTCAGAAGATTTAAGTATCCATTTAAGGGACAATATAATCGGTCGTAAAGGATGCCTAGCCCAGGGCACATAGATCACATAGGCCAGCACCACTGAGACTGCAAAATCTCAGACAGCTCTGCCCCTTGCCAGCTCTGTGACTTCCAGTGCCTACTCTCCTTCCTGAGTCATTTCCTAGTCTCTTAATGGGAAGTTGTGACCAAAGTTAGCTGAACGTAATAGCAAGTGTCTGCTAAAATGATGTTTATTTAGGGGAAGTAGAGTTATTTTTATAAAATCGACTCAAGGAACTGACATAGCGATGGACAAACACGTCTTCGATCCATATATTACAACAAACCCGGAAAATAAGGCATTTAATATTTGTTTTCTTATTAATGTTTATACGGATACATTTCCCCCCACACACAAGCAGGGAATACTGACATAAGCTGTCTTAGCTTCTCCACATGAAAGCTAGTGCCCATCTGCAGCTGGGAAGTGCTAGTCTCTCTTTATCTGGATCCACATCCTGTAACATTCAACCCAGAGGCTATTTTCACCCATAGTTCTTTTGCATACCAGGGAGATGCCAAATACTCTCATGACTGGGACCTGTGCAGACAGAAAATCCCCAGATAATTTGGGAGGGGGGAGTCATATATCTGACTTTATTGTAAACAGAAGGTGGTACACTGAGAGTAACAGTTAAAAATTTTTTTTACGAGAGCAAGGACTTGGTGAAGTTGCCCATTGGGTACCCTTAGGGATTCACACTTAGATGCCAGCCCACAGCAGGAGACTCCAAAGCTCCAAAGAGTGAGTTCATCAAGGAGATGAGAAGCTCTTTTGGAGCTATCGTGTATGTAGTTGGCGGAGGCGAACTCATCAACAATGAACTGGCTAGGGAAGGCCATGCCAATAGGTGTAAGCCAGGTTGGTGTAGACAGAGTAGAGAAGACAACCAAGTGGATTGTCCTTGTCATGTCACAGGGATCTGTAGCAAGCTTTGCTGTCAGTCACCAAATCACAAATAATGACACAGAGACTTCTTATTAATTATGAAACCCTGGCCTTTGCTTAGACTTGTCCCACTAGCTCTTAAAACTTAAATTAACCCATTTATATTCATCTATGTTTTGCCTCGTGGCTTTTTACCTTTCTTTTATTCTGTATGGCTGACTCCCTCCGTGTCTTGTTGGCCTCTCCCATGCACCTAGATTCATCTCCTCCTTTCTTTCTCTCTGCCTGGAAGTCCCACCTATATTCTCTCCTAGATACTGGCCGTTCAGCTCTTTATTAAGCCAATCATAGTAATACATCTTCACATAGTGGGCAAATATCCCTGATTTGCTCCATGCAGAATGTATGGCACATGACTTGATACCTGTATATTGGTTGGTTTTGTCCCTGTTTCTGTTAGCCATGATTCTCTGGGTGCCACAGCATTTTTAGCTTCATTCTGGGTCTTTCTGCCAAGTGAGAAACAAACATGCCTTAAGACAAAGTAGAGAAAACTCTGAATGGCCACGGCCAATCATGGCACCTGGCTACAAAGAGATCACACTATTATCTATTGCCCTTATGGGGGCAATGCTTTGGGTAATCACCCTATTGTGGTTTGGGTATGAAATGCTTTATAAAAGTTTGTGTTTTAAAAGGCTTGGGCCTCAGCTGCTGGTGCTTTTGAGAAGCGATGAAACCACCAAGGTACTGACTCCATCAGTTTGTTAATGCCTTGAGTTCCTAGCTGAATGAGCTATTAGAAGGGTGTAGACATATTGAGTTTTCTTTCGAAGGTAAACCTTTATCACAGGCCAGAGTAAACACTTTCGGTTTCTTCCCCTTCGGGTATTTTACCACAGTGTCAGAGGTGACCAGCACATACACCTTGGAAGTCCATTCAGGTCTCCACTACTCCTGTGGGTGCTGTGGGGAAGGGTGACCACGGCCCATGCTGCAGGCCTCTTCTGAGAGTTGTGGCCTCATGAGCAGTTAGGGGCTGTAAGACACAGTGCAGTGCCAAGGATTTTCCTCTGGATTTCTTGTTCCCTTATTGTCTGTGAACTTCAGACTTATGGTAAGGTGAATATAAGAAGAGAAGCTCATTAAACATTGATGTCTTGGGTAGACAGCATCTTTAGACAGGTTTGTTGTTGTTGTTGTTGAGTTAGGGTCTTACTATGTTACTGTGGCTGGCCTGGAACACACTGTGAAGACCAGGCTGATATAAGATTTACAGAGATTTGCCTGTCTCTGCCTCCTAGTTACTAAGATAAAAGGCATGCATGAGGATGCCAGGAAGACTGATCTTCATAGAAAGTGGAGCTTGAATTTCTTTGCTAAAGGTGTGGCCATTTACTGTATGTTTCTTGGAACTAACAATCCAGCTTTTATAAACAGTTTTTGTTTATGACTAGATTATGGATATAATTTTATTCATATTCCATGTATAGTAAGAACCCAGTCTTTGCAAGATCCTTATAGTCACAAAGGGGCTTGATTTAAAGCTCCAGTTCCTCTTGACCCGTACACATTCATGGAAGTCTTAGGTTGTTTTGTTTTGTTTTGTTTTGTTTTGTTTTGTGTGTGCGTGTTTTTTTTTTTGTTTGTTTGTTTGAGACAGGGTTTCTCTGTGTTGCTTTGGAACCTGTCCTGGAACTCACTCTGTAGACCAGGCTGGCCTCGAACTCACAGAGATCCACCTGCCTCTGCCTCCCGAGTGCTGGGATTAACCACCGCTCGGCTTTCATGAAAGTCTTAGGATAACCTCTACAGCACCTCTCTTGTGGGGGACTGAGGATCAGTTTCCATATAAAGTTATAACATCCTGGCAGCATAAAACAGACTGCCCCTTAGCATCAATTTTGACAAACCTTTGCATTCTCCTTTCACAAAGGTCAGGCATATGGTAACCATCACACGGGGTGTGGCTCCTGGGTCTGCACATCCTTCACGGGGCATCCTGCTTCAGGACCCAGGACAGTTGAAGGACGGCATAAGAGATCCACTGCAGCCGGGCGGTGGTGGCGCACGCCTTTAATCCCAGCATTCAGGAGGCAGAGGCAGGCGGATGTCTGTGAGTTCGAGGCCAGCCTGGTCTACAAGAGCTAGCTCCAGGATAGGCTCTAAAACTACAGCAAAACCCTGCCTTCAGCCTCTCTGAGCTAGGTTTTCACCCCAGCATCTGACTCTTGAGTCTTTATTGATAAAATAGAACGATAGAGACTTGGTGAAAAACTACATTTGAGCCAGGCATGGTGGTGCACGCCTTTAATCTCAGCACTCAGGAGGCAGAGGCAGGAGGATCTCTCTGTGAGTTTGAGCCTGGTCTACAGAGTGAGTTCCAGGACAGCCAGGGCTGTTACAGAGAGAACACCTGTCTTAAAAAGACAAAAAAAAAAAAAAAAAAAAAAAAAAAAGAGAAGAAAAAAAAAACAAAGAAAGCTACATTTGATTATAGTGGCAGAAGCAGTTCTGGTAGGATGCAGAAGGCTGGTGGGATGCAGCAGCTGATGGGATTCAGAAGGCTGCCGGGCCTTGACCTGAGCAGCAGGACAGTGAGCTTGCATAACTGAAACAGCAGCAGATTCTGGTGCAACTGCTGTACTGAGGATAATAATAATAATAATAATAATAATAATAATAAAAAATAGCCGGGCGGTGGTGGCGCATGCCTTTAATCCTAGCACTCGGGAGGTAGAGGCAGGCGGATCTCTGAGTTCGAGACCAGCCTGGTCTACAAGAGCTAGTCCCAGGACAGGCTCTAGAAACTACAGGGAAACCCTGTCTCAAAAAACCTAATAATAATAATAATAATAATAATAATAATAATAATAATAAAGCTTCTAGTAGAAGTCTATGCTTCAAAGTGGAATTCAACATCTGTGGTAACCCCCTGGCCTTAGACCCTATGGGTAAGATTCTCTTGGGGGAGGGTAGCTGCCTCAGTTGCAGGGATCAATAAAAGTAAATGCATCCAGTGGTTGTACTAGTTACTTTCGTTGCTTTGAGAAACACCACGACCAAAAGCAGCTTATGAGTTTATTTTGCCTTTCTCTTTCAGAGAGTCCTTAATAGTGGGGGAGGTGTGGAAGCAGTTGGCGGGAACAAGAGACTGGGAGCTCACATCTTCAGCTACACACAGAGAGAACAAAGAAAGAACCAGAAATGGAGAGAGGCCAGAAACTCTCGAAGCCTATCCCTAGTGAGGCACATCCTCAAGTAAGGATTATACCTCCTAAAGGTTCTTTAAGGAGTCCAAACAGCACCACCGATGGGGACCAGGTCTTCAATTAACTGTGTCTCATTCAAACACCACAGTGGGGTGTTATGTAACCATTTCCCATCCCGAAGGCTATTCCAACATGTGCACACAAAAGTAAATACTGTAAAAGCCGTTTTTGGAGAGACTGTCACTGGATTAAACCTAAAAAACACAGGGTCTGCCTTTTCCTTAGAGCAGGCAAAAATGTGGATTTGTAAAGGTAAAGAAGAGAGGTTTTTTTATTCAGGCCTTGCCGCTTAGCTGTTGTGTTAACTTAGTCATTTTTTTCTAAACACGTTATGTTCCAGTTTGCACGCCTGCAATGTGTGCCAATAGAATTTCTTCCTAGCCTCAAGACGGTTAACATCAGAGGGCCTGGAAAAACGTGGCCCCTGTCTCTCTTGTTTCTCTCTTCGGCGTTAGATTTTCACGTCGTTAGAGGATTTCCAGATCCTTAGCTGTTGCAAATGTGACATAAGGAAAACAGCTAAAAAGGAAAAGAAGATATGCAAGAATTGAGACCTAGAGCAAGAAAGCGCTCCGGTGAACTCCCGCCGGTGTCCAGCAGGGAACGCTGCAGGCAGGGGGAGGTAGAGACGCGACCGGAAGTCAGGCTGGCGGCTACAAGACGCCTTCCGCCTCCTCCTGCTTCCGGTGGCAGTGCAGGACGGTGGTGTTTTCCCGCATTTGGCTTCCCTGTCGTTGTCATGCCGCTGGAAAACCTAGAGGAAGAGGGTCTGCCCAAGAACCCCGACCTGCGCATCGCTCAGCTGCGCTTCCTGCTCAGTCTGCCCGAGCACCGCGGGAATGCGGCGGTGCGCGAGGAGCTGATGGCAGCCGTCCGTGAAAACAGTGAGGCCCGGGAGCGCCGAGTCAGCGGCCTAGGCCGGGGCGGTCCGGGTGGCCTGGCTGGGCGTCTCCCGTTGGGGCTTTTCGGGGAACCCTGGGGAGCCCTCCTGCCTCCGAGAGGGCCTTGCCTCCGTGGTTCGCTCCTGCCGCGGGACAAGCCTCAGTGCTGGTGCCCGCAAAGGCTCCGTGGCTCTGGTCCCGACAGTGTTGAGCTCCCTGTCAAGGGACAGCTGGGTCTGTCCCTGACTGCTTTGGAACAGGAGCTGGACAGAGCAACCTGAGGATGTCCCTCCCTGCGGGCTTAATAGAGATTGGCCCTCACGCGGGCCTCCCCGCTTCAATGCCTTAGCTGTGCTATCCCAGGCCCTTAGGCGCCCTTATGGTAGGCGCCTGCTAGCTGACCTTTGGTGAGGTGGGACAGAGCAGGCCGACTCTGACCGTGCACGATTTATGGCTTTTAGATATGGCTCCTTATTATGAAGCCTTGTGCAAATCCCTCGACTGGCAGCTGGACGTGGATCTCCTCAGTAAAATGAAGAAGGCAAATGAAGAAGAGCTGAAACGCTTGGATGACGAGTTGGAGGATGCAGAGAAGAATCTGGGAGAGAGTGAAATTCGAGACGCGATGATGGCCAAAGCAGAGTACCTCTGTCAGATAGGTGACAAGGTCAGTGGAGACGCTCTCTCCTCTCTGGAGGTACAGACTGATTGATATTGGGTAATATCTCACTGCATAAATGAGCTTTTTTGTTGTTTTTTTTTTTTTTCTAGACAGCGTTTCTCTGTAGTTCTGGCAGCCTTGGAACTTGCTCTGTACACCAGGCTGACCTCGAACTCGCAGAGATCTGCTTGCCTCTGCCTCCCAAGTTCTTAAAGGCTTGGGCCACCATCGCCTGGCAAACCTTTTTTGAAGGAAGGCTAATCATGTTTACAGGCACTGAGGAGTCCGTACAAGGACAGTTAGTACATGATTATGTTGTAGCACCCGGTTCCTGCCCTGAACCGAAGCCAGGTGTATATTAGTTCTTGTTTCTGTGTCATTATAAGCTTAAGTGCACATGGAACTAGAAAGGTGGCTCGGTGGTTTAAGAGTGTACTGTTTTGTGGAGTACGTGAGCTCAGTTCCTAGCACCCACATCAAGAGGTTGGCAACTCTAGACCCAAGGGGCTCTGATGCCTTTAGCCTCCAGCGGCACCTGCGCTCATGTGCACGTACCCCCAAACAGACACAGACACATGCATGTGCTTGAAAATAATAAAAATAAATCTCCAAAACAAGTGCACGAACAGAGGTTTTACTCACTCCCTTTCTAACATGGGGGCCATTGACAGTAGTTCACTTGGTTGGGAAGCATTTACTGTACATTTTAAAAGATGTACAGTAGGGAGCTGGAGAGATGGCTCAGGGGTTGAGAGCATTGCTTGCTCTCACAGATGACCCAGATTCATAAGCATCCACAGGACAGTTTATAGCCCTTTTTAATTCCAGTTCTGGAAATCCAGCACCCTCTTCTGACCTCCGCTGGCATCAACCAGGCAAGCCTGTGTACAGGTATAATACAACACTCATGCACATAAATCTAAAAGATTTAGTAGTATTTTCCATTCTAGGGTCTAAGACATTAGATGTGGCCGTCTGACTTTTCTTACTCTCTACTTTGAGAGAAAAGCTCTTTTGTTTTGCAGTTACGCACGTGTGTGTGTGTGTGTGTGTGTGTGTGTGTGTGTGTGTCTTGTAGAGAATGAGTAGTAAGCACTGGTTTTGTACTTGAGGCCACAGTGTGTTCCAGGAGTCCCCTCATCCTGTCGTCTGTCACCACACTTGAGAGAACATCTTCAACATCCTGGCTCCCTGCTGTCATCCCCCTGTGGAGCAGGCTGTCTGTGGTTGCAGGCCACGCACGTTGTTTCAGCTGCCTTTGCTTTAACTAGCCATAAAAGCTGTTTTTTTTTTTTTTTAAACAAATTGCTGAGGTGAAAAACATGTTCCCATGTCTCCTTGTGATTATACGCCAGTGTTGCTTTAGCATACTGATTAGTGAGGAGGTGAAATTGCTGGGACGGTGAGCATTTGTTTTCTTATGTATGACCAGTCATTTTACATAACTCTTGTGTTGGATTCACTCCTTAGTATTTAGATGTAGGATGACATGGTTCCAATATTTAAAAATAGTGTGAGCTCTTGGGTATGATTTTTTGGCTATATTCCTAGCCTGAGTAGTCACTATTTACTGCTCCTTCAGGTTTTTTTTGCTTTTTTTTTGTATAAAATAGGATGTGTTTCTACCTCATGCTGATTAAAGGTAGAGGCAAAGGGTTTAGAATTGCACTAGCAAGGAAGGACTTGAATTCTAAGTTGTTGAATTTAAAACTTTATTTTCTCTCTCTCCCTCCCTCTCTCCCTCTCCCCTCTCCTCTCTCCTCTCTCCTCTCTCTCTCTCAATGTACCTGGAAGGACAACAGTAGGTGCTGGGAAACAAACTCTTATATTTTTGGTTGTGAGCCTAGCCTTTAGCTGAGCCATCTCTCCAGGCCAAAACCTGGAAACATAGAAGCATTGAAAGTATTGAGTATGGTTTGGTTTGAAAGAGTAATCTGTGTTCTATGTGATGTGAGATTTCAGAGAGTGATCTGTGTTCTATGTGAGTGAGATTTGAAGGTTTGGTTCAGGTCTTGAATTTCATCTAGAATATGGCTGAGTTAGCAGCAGGTGATTATGGTTGTGTGGTGATGCAAATTCCTTCTATGTTGGTTCAGAGGCGTTTTCCCAAAAAGGAAAGTTCAGGTTTTATATTTTGACAGTTTCTACATGTTTAATGGATGCAGTGGGTTTTCTTATTGTTTGCAAACTGATTTTTAGGATGTTTGGTTTGTTGCAGATTGTGAGTGGAGTCCTCTAGCATAGCCTCATTGTCCTTTCGTTGGGCTCCCGTGCTTACCTTCATTTTTGATAGAAGATGGCATAAACTCACCTCTATTTTAACTTTACTCTGCAAACTGGCAGTCATTGTTTCTCCCCTAACCCCCTTTGCCTAGTGAGGACTAGTACTGCAGACCCAAGGCTGGGTACTGGGTACACTGCTTTTATACATCTATGAAGCATGACTAATAATAACTGAAACAAACTAGCTAGTCTGATTTTATCAGTGTGTTGTAAAGAGCAGGATCATTTTATTTCAGTTCTTAGAGATGAAATTGTATATTCATGGTTTCAATGGTATTTAATCAGTGACACAAGTCTCTTCTTAAAATGATTGATAATTTATAGGGAAATTATTGTGAAGTAACATAGTTGTTAAAGGCACAGGCAGTGAGGCTGTGGAAACAGCAGTGCTGTTGTGTGTGGTCAGTGGTTTCCATGCGTTGTTCTGAGTGCAGTGTACTTGGTGTTGTCTACATTTTGTCCAGCCAAAGGAACCCTCGGTCCTTACTCCAAGTACAGCATTGACCCTCCCTCTCCCTGTCTTCTCACTTCATCTCTCCTTCCTGTTTTCCTGGCCACTCTTGCCAGGGAAATCTGGGAAGTTGATGGCATTGCTAAATTGTATACTTTTCCCCCTTTGGTCTTGAATTTGACAGGAGGGAGCTCTGACAGCCTTTCGCAAGACGTACGATAAGACTGTGGCCCTGGGTCACCGACTCGATATCGTGTTTTATCTGCTAAGGATCGGCCTCTTTTATATGGATAATGACCTCATCACTCGGAACACAGAAAAGGCCAAAAGGTAACATTAGCAGGGGGATAAGCTTGGAGGTTATGCGCTGATAATAAGTTGGTAGGCCTAAGCTTACCCATTTTGTTTTGTTTATAGTTGGGAGTTTGACTTACTGAAATACTTAAGTTAGAAGTTTGTTTTTTTTTTCTTCAAGAATTAATCTGTTTCTTTTGTGTTATTTGCTAGCCTAATTGAAGAAGGTGGGGACTGGGACAGGAGAAACAGGCTGAAAGTGTACCAAGGTCTGTACTGCGTGGCTGTCCGTGACTTCAAACAGGCTGCGGAGCTCTTTCTTGACACAGTTTCTACATTTACGTCCTATGAGCTCATGGATTATAAGACGTTTGTGACTTACACAGTTTACGTCAGTATGATTGCCTTAGAAAGACCAGATCTTAGGGAAAAGGTAAAAAAAGAAAGCATAATACCCTTTTAAAGACTGTTTCATGCTTTCCTAGTTTAAAAACACAGAAATGATTAAAATGTGTTTATTGGTTTTTGTTTTTGCTTTTTTTCATACCTAGGTCATTAAAGGAGCAGAGATTCTTGAAGTGCTGCACAGCCTTCCGGCAGTCCGGCAGTATCTGTTTTCTCTCTATGAATGCCGCTATTCGGCTTTCTTCCAGTCATTAGGTAAGGATTGATGATTTGTCTTCATCTGCTGGTCCTATGGATAAATAAACAAAACTGGGTTTTTCACATGTGAGAGATACAGGGGTCTTTGATAACTGGAGGTCTTCACTCATTTTCTGCCTGTTTTGCTTAGTGGAATGTCAGCAACCTTGATGTGTTTTTGTCTGTCTGCATATGTAAGAATGATTGTGTGTTATGCACATGTATGCCAAGGTGTGATGTGAAAGTCAGAGGACAATTTCAGAGTTTCCTTCCTTTCCCCACATGGGCCCTGGGGATTGAGCGCAGGGCATCGAGTTTGGCAGTCGATGCCTTTACTACTGTGCTAGATTGGTCTGAGTTTTGTTTTTGTTTCTTGTTTGTTTTTTTTATTTTTCGAGATAGGGTTTCTCTGTAGCTTTGGAGTCTATCCTGGAACTAGCTGTTGTAGACCAGGCTGGTCTCAAACTCACAGAGATCCACCTGCCTCTGACTCCCGAGTGCTGGGATTAAAGGCGTGCGCCACCACTGCCCTGCTGACTTTTTTTAAAAAATATTTATTTATTTATTACGTATACAATATTCTGTCTGTGTGTATTTCTGCAGGCCAGAAGAGGGCACCAGACCCCATTACAGATGGTTATGAGCCACCATGTGGTTGCTGGGAGTTGAACTCAGGACCTTTGGAAGAGCAGGCAATGCTCTTAACCTCTGAGCCATCTCTCCAGCCCCTGAATTTTGTTTTTTTAAAGTGGTGTTTAAAATAATAGAAAAAGAATGTATGACAAAGAGCTGTGTGGTTAGCAAAGCCTAAACTTTTGGTGTCTGACCCTGTGACCTGGGAGTTTGTCTGACCTGACTTTACTCTTGAGGAACAGAGCGAATATGTGCAGATGGTTTACTATTAGGTCTGTGGGGAAGATGTAGGGAATTCTGAATCTCTTGAGACTGAGATTAATTAATCATCACTCCATTCAAGGATTTTTTTTTTAAATAATGTAATAGCTAGGTCTGTGAATTGAAAATATAATCTGCATACAATTCTTGTGTTCCTTAACGACTAATTTACAGAGCCCCGTGCACACCAGTGTGCTTCTTTTGAGGACTAAACTCCCTCCTGGCCGTTTGGTTTGCTACTGATGGCTAAATTTCTAAGATAATAAAGGCAACCTCCTCTGGATTTCCCTAAAGCTGATTATTGACAATTGCTGCTGCTGTTTTGTAAAAAGTGTGTTTTTCTAGTGAAACAGAATTGATGAATTTGGTAGCTTTTGGATGTAAAGGCTTCCACCTTTCCCACTCACTCCATTCTTACCCTCCAGGAGTGTGCTGTTGAAATCACAGTCGTAAGTGACTCCCGTGGACCAAGTGCAGAGCTCAACCAAGTGGAGCTCCTTAGAGCTTCTTCTTGTTGAAGGGCTTCTGGGACGTACCCTGTGTCTACTGATGGAAGATCTCTAAGGTCTTAACTTAGCCCTGTAAAGTAATCTTGCTTTGAAAGTGCAGGTAGCTCAGCTGTCACACCCAGTTCCTTAGGTGGGTGGAATCTGAGAGATGGAGTATTAATACACTTTGACCCCGCTGCCCCTAGAAAATCGGAGCCAGTTTCTGCGCACATCACCTGTACTTCTCTCACTTAGAGTATTTTGAAAGCACGCGTGTCCGTCCACATTTTAGAAGACTGGAGGAGCGCGCGTCTCCGTGGCCTGTCCCCCTCACTGGATGTGGACAGCCTCTGTTTTTCAGTTGGTTCTCGTGGCTCCAGACGGACAGAGCTTTGTTTTCTTTGGCTTCCTTTCAGTGACTGACTGCTTTTGGTGGTCCCTGCCTTGTCCCTGTCATCTTTTAGGAACTTTATCTGGGTCTGTGCTCTGCAGATTCCTGGTTGTAGTCCTGACCCCTCCTTGATAGCTTTGCTTGTCTGATGGCACATCCACTTGAATAGTGACACAGCATGTCTGAACCTCATTTTTTACCCTCTAAAGAAATAACTGCCCAAAAGACTACAGCCAAAATTATTGCTTTTCCTGGGATTTTCAGCTTGTTCACACCAAATTCCCTTATTCATCTTGTCCCTACCCTCTTAAACTTGTGCAGTTTTTTCTTATTCATCCTGCCTTGGCACTTGTGCTTACTAACTCTGCTCTCTAGTAGTAATTTCTGCAAGTTTCTCAGAGGTCTTTGCTCTCTATTGCCCCGGCCGAGGGCTTCGTAACCATGTGGCTACTGCCATTTTCTGTATATGACTTACTAATTTTGTATCATGTTTTAGGATCCAGAGCAGAAGAATTTAGTAAGATGATTTATATTCCTGTGGTTTGCCCATTAATATCTCATGTACACTTTGGTCTTCAGTTTTATTATCAATTTACTGCTACGTAAGCCTTGTAGTTTATAATTTGTCCTCAGGCTGGAGAGATGGCTTAGTGGTTAAGAACACTGACTCCTCTTCCAGAGGACTCAGGTTCAGTTCCTAGCACCCACATGATGGCTCACAACTGTCTACAACTCCAGTTACAGAAAACCCAGCAAACATACATAGAATAAAAAAAAGTTATTATAATTTGTCCTCAAACTTTACATTTCTGATAATAGGTTTTATTACTCTCTATTGCTTGTTTTGTGGTGTCATAAAAATGTCTTTTTGGTTCTTGTCTTTCATCTATCACTGTCCCTGCTATAATTATAAATGAAACTACTCAATTTTGCTTGAGTACATAAAAAGTTCTGCAATGGAACATTTTTATGCTGTAATCTGGGGGTAGTTCCAGTAGGTCTGTCTTTGCTGCTGCCCGTCCGTTGTTGGACGGTATAGAAGAACAGTGATCCATACTGGACTCAAAGCTGCTGGATGCCAGTTCCTTAGGTGAGAGGAAGACTTGTAATTTGTCATCTTATTTATTGTAGCTATCGTGGAACAGGAAATGAAAAAGGATTGGCTTTTTGCGCCACATTACCGATACTACGTAAGAGAAATGAGAATTCATGCGTACAGCCAGCTGCTGGAATCCTATAGATCATTAACCCTTGGCTATATGGCAGAAGCGTTTGGCGTGGGTGTGGAATTCATTGACCAGTAAGTTTAACAAATTTATGCATAAAAACTGCCTTTTAATGTGGTTTTCTACATTTTTTTGAATTTACATTGCTTTCCTCAGTTTTACGAAGGAAAATAAAGCAAAGACTTTTTCTGAAGTATTGTTTTAACAGAGGCGTCTGCCCTGTGTGACTTCCTTGGCGTACACTTCCCATTGAGACGAGAAAGTGCAAGGCTGGGAAGTGCTTTGCTCGAGTCATTTCACCAGTTCCCCGGGGCTGCAGAGGAGCGCTCTGCACTGCGCACAGTGCTGCCCAGACCTTCTGTTATGTCTGTATTTAATGCCATTTCCTGTGATAGTGTGGCAGTTAGGTTGATGACAGAATGTGGAAGCAGAATCACTGATTGATCAGATACTGAGCTGTTGGTTGGTGCTGCTGTGGACTCTTAATGCACTGTAACAAACCTCAGATCAAATCAGCAGTATAGATAGCACAGTTGGGAAGTGCGTCAGATATGGCATGCCTGAAGAGGTAAAGTGTGCTGTGACTTAGAAATGTCAGACATGTGAAGCTCTCCACATGTAAAAAAGGAAAAAGCAAGAACAGCTTAAAGATGGGAGCAAGTTGTAGCATAGCTAAGGTGTAGCAGTTGACTGTGGTCTTAGAGTTTAAGACCTGTGTGCTAGGGGACGCCATTGCAGGGTTTTTACTGCAGAGCACCATGGTCCACAGTGGAAAGTGGTGCGCTTTGCATTTAAACCTGACTATTCTCTTGTGTCGTATACATTTTTAAATTATAGTTTATTATAAAACCCAAAGGAATTCTAAATTGTACAGTGAATTTTGTATTACACTTTCTGAACACATAATAACTTCCAGGCAAGTTTCAGACGTCAACCGATGTTCCTAGGATCTGACTCCTAATTGTCTTGGGGTTTAGCTTGTCTTCACTGAGATGTATAGATCTCTAAGTCACTCAAAGCCCCTGTCGAGAGGTTCACTTGTTAGCTTTTCAAATGACCCTTACCAGCATAGAAGGGCAGTATCCCACATTTTACTTTCTAGGCTGGTCACCATCGCAGGCCGTGTCAGCTGGGTTTCTCGTGGGCTGGCGGGAGGAGACTCATGAGCGCAAGGACGAGACCTGCTTTCTTGTTCTGTAGCCCTGGCTAGCCAGGTACTCATGAAAGCAATCCTCCTGCTGCAGCATCCTGAAAGCTGACGTTACAGTTGCTCCCCCTTTAGCCTTAAAGTGTGCACTAGAATAAGGGGGCAGTGTGAGACTCAACACAGCAGCTCACAGGTGATTCACTGAAGTGGCTGCACAGAGACTGTGTAGTTCTCTGAAAATTGTGCTGAGAAATGGAGTCAAAAGCAGAGTTTGTTGTTGTTTTTTCCCATTTGTGTTCTCAGACAGCATAAGCAAGAGCGGAAGAAACTGGATAGTGTTTAGAAGGAATAAGCTGTTTCTCCAATACAGGTGGCTGTTGCATTTGTAGTCAGGGTTTGTTGGTTCTAGCAGTTTATTTCTGCCTGGTTTCCTCTGAGCACTGTATCTGTGGTATTTTATATATATGTGGTAGCTGAAGCTTGAGGAGAAGGAGATCTCACCTCTAAGACAGAATTCATTTCTTTTGATTGTTCTCTGAAACTAACGGTGGATTGTTTTCCTTTTTCTGAATCAGGGAACTGTCCAGGTTTATTGCTGCTGGAAGACTACACTGCAAAATTGATAAAGTCAACGAAATAGTAGAAACTAACAGGTACTCCTATTATCCCATCATCTGTGTTTGCTGATAATAGGGGAGTTTAAGTGCCTGTGTACACAAGTAGGTCAGCTCTTGTTTGGACTCATCTGGCTGCTAAATAATTTATTGTTTTCCTTAACTTTATAGACCTGATAGCAAGAACTGGCAGTACCAAGAAACCATCAAGAAAGGAGACTTGCTGCTGAACAGGGTTCAGAAATTGTCCAGAGTAATTAACATGTAAAACTATTTAAAAATGTATTCTTACAGATGTTACTTGAAGTTTTCTTTCATTAAATTTCTTCATTGTGTGCCCACTTCAATAGCATCAAATAAATACACCAGTTTTTTATGTTGAATTTCTTTTCTTAAACATAAATGTCTTTATGGGTCCACCAATGCCAACTGAATTATTAATGGAAAATGTTCTTTGTAGTGAAGGGAGCAGCGGGTTCCTGCTGCCCAGCTCCCGGCAGCCTGGCTAGCTTATGCCCCGAAATAACAACACACAAACTATTCATTTAAACACTGCCTGGCCCATTAGTTTCAGCCTCTTATTAGCTAATTCTTACATCTTGCTGTAACCCATATTTAGTAATGTGTGTAGCACCTCGAGGTGGTGGCTTACCAGGAAAGATTCAGCATGTCTGACCTGGCTGCTGGCTCCATGGCAATTGTCTCAGAGAGGAGAGGCATGGCATCTGTCTGAGGTGTCTGCCCCATTGCCTTCTTCCCAGCATTCTGTTCTGTCTACTCCACCTATCTAAATCCTGCCCTATCAAAAAGCCAAGGCAGTTTCTTTATTAACCAATGAGAGTCCTCCATCAGTTCTTCAGCTTTTGCCTGTCCGTGTAGTCCACAGTATAAAGGCTGTAGTCAGGTTTACTCACTGCAACTCTGCCTTTTTAGTAAATTAGGGAGGTGGCACAAGATGGTCATCTCTTGATGTGGAATCTCTTTGTTTTAGATGCTCTTAACCACAATTCAGCAGTGATTTCTGCTTAAGACAAAATATGAAAACTTTTCTTGCCACAGTCTTGTTTTAAAGTGTGTTGTCCCTCTCTAGGCAGCTGGCACGAGCTAGACTCTAGAATATGACTTACCCGAACAGATGCTGTGGAAATATTAGCCACAATGAATCTTCCTTTTTTTTTTTTTTTTTTTAATAGGAGCACAATGATCATAAGGTAATCAAAATTCTGCCTTCTATGCTAAGGGGTTAGTGCTATGGAGAGAGATACAGAATATAAAAGGGATCCAGGTTGTGAAGGGAACTCTATTCTTTGAGCTACATGAGTATAATAAGATCATGCAAATTGGTGCCTGAGGGGAGTACGGGAGTACGGGAGACAATGGGGACACTTTGAACAAAGGATGACCAGGTTGGACTTAAGTGTTTTGCTCTGTCATGGTGCATTCAGTTGAAGTGCTCAACCAGGTAGAAGCAACAAGATTTGCTAAGAGTTAGGCAGGAAAGGGTATATGAAAACAGTCCAAAGAAGATCCCCTAAGTTAAAGAAGAACATTATCCTAGAGTCTTGATAGAGGCAAATTATGTTGGTTTTTTTTTTTTTTTGAGATTTATTTATTATGTATACAGTATTCTGCCTGCATGAATGCCTTCAGGCCAGAAGAGGACACCCAATCTCATTACAGATGGTTGTGAGGCACCGTGTGGTTGCTGGGAATTGAACTCAGGACCTCTGGAAGAGAAGCCTGTGCTCTTAACCTCTGAACTATTTCTTTAGCCCCTTTGTTTGGCTTTTTGAGACAGGGTTTCTCTGTGTAACAGCCCTGGAAGCGCTGTCCTGGAACTAACTCTTGTAGACCAGGCTGGCCTTGAACTCAGAGATCCGCCTGCCCCTGCCTCTGGGATTAAAGGTGTGCGCCACCACTGCCCAGCTAAAATGAGTTTCTTGGAGATGCTTTGTGGTGGATGGGAAGGAGGCTTGTTGAATGTGCCTCAAGTATTTAAAAATACCAAGCTAAGGATTTCTAAAAGTGTTTATCATGATAACCTGATAAAATGCTTATTAACCTTTTGGTCAAGATTAAGTATATAATCTATTTAGTAATAAAAGAATTATGAGTACAGTCTAAGAACTTAGCATTAGATCCTCAGCCCTAAATGGAATGTCTCTAACAATTCCCTCCTCACTCAGGGAACTCCTTTAGGAGAGCAGGGTGAGTGTAGGAGCCAAAGGGATGGAGGCCACCAAGAAAACAAGGTCCTCTGGATGAACACAGTGAAAGCTGGTGAAGTCGGACGCCCAGCATGACGCCCTGCCTGCTCATGGTCTGCAGAGGTTTGCATCAGGGCCTCTGCACACACTGTTGTTCCCAGTTTAGTGTTTTTATGGAGTTATGTGAGTGTGTGAACAAATGGGTCTCTGGTTCTCGTGCCTTCTCTTAGGCTCTTTCCTTCTTTTTTGTCTAATTCTGATGTGGGTGTTTCTGTTATAGCTTACAGTGGATCCAGGGAGGAGGGAACTGGAAGAGTAGGGGTAAGGAAAACGCTAATCAAGATACATTAAGTGAGGGAAAAAAAAAACTATATTCAATAAAAGCAGAAAGAGAACTCATCATTTGTTCTTTCAAATTAGTACTCTGTTTATCGCTCAAAACAAAACCCTGAGATTAAAATCACCTTTCTTCAACTTGCACTTGAAATCGACTTGGCCTGCTGTGATCTCAACTATGGCTTTCAAGGACAGAGAGCCCTGCCCACATTCTTCCTTGCTTAACGGGTGCTCAGTGTTAACTTTTACCCAGTAGTAACAATCCAACCTTCAGGGGAAGAGATCATGTTCATTGAGAAAGAAACCCAGGTACAAAAGTAGAACTGCTTTAAAATTATCCTGAGGACAATGTAAGAACGGTTCGCTGTAAATAACTTAGCATTGTGATTATTTGGTTCACAATTTGCATATGATTTATAATACAAGATTGGAGGCCCTGTTATATAAAGATTAATTACAAATTCCAATTGTCAGCTTAGAGCTGAAAGGAAGATCAGAATTCAACATCTTTAAAGATTTTTATTTACATGTATGTATGTGTGTGATGAGTGTATGCCACATGTGGGTTGTCCTCAAGAAGCCAGAAATTGGAGTCACCTGGAATTGGAGGTACAGGAAGTTCTGGGAACTGAACTTGGGTCCTCTGAAGAGTGGCAATGCTGTTAACCCTGGCAGTGCCATTTCTAGCTCCCAGCATCTCTGAAATATAAGACATGGGAGAAGAACTAGCTCCCCGTGTCCTGGCAGTCTGTATGTGCCCAGGGACATCTCCGTGGTTCTATTTCGTCACCTATAGAAAGCGGCTATAATCGTGCTCCTCATGAGCTATTTTACACTAAAGCCTCAAAGTCGGATACATGGAGAAACACGCGTCTGTGAAAAATGCTAACAGGCCACTATGCTGGCACGCTTCTGAACTGAGTCATCTGACTGACCAAGAGTTTCAGACTTCAAGTTTGCAGCAAATGTAAACTCGTTATTAAGGTCAGACTTCACAGATTAGTCATTTCTAGCTTTGATAGCCTATCTTTTGGTCTTGATTTTAAAACATGCCACCACTGAAGGGCATTTCCTAGCTCATGGCCCTGTGGAACACTAACTGAGGAGGCAAGGGAGGCTTCCTCCGGGTGCCACCAAATAGCACTGGACCCCTAAGATACCCCCTAAGAAAAAAATGTGTGGCCACCATCTAAACACTGGTGTTTTCAAGCAACCATGCCTAGTTACTGTTGCATGTATTCCTTATGCCCAGATTCTATGCAACATGATGGCCCGTTCTGGCAGATGAGTTTGATTGCAATGTCCTGCACTACAAAGTCAGCCGCCTGTATCAGAAACATTGAGCCACATAATTCTTAACTCCCCCATGGCGACTTTAATTTATAGAGCTCACTTTTTCTGACTTAGTTAAGGGTCCTTCACAAAGTAGAAAAGGAGGAAAAGCAAGCACATAAATTGGTAGAGCTGAAACAATGTACTTTCTAGTCAATGTTGAATATGTGGCATATTAAAGCATGGTTTTTAAAAGCAAAATAATACACCACACACGATAATAGCCTGTTTCACTCAGGCACAACCCCACTTCTATTTTACACTCCTATCAGACAGCAGGCACCTGAGCATTGATCTGAATTTCCTATTGGCAACTTCATTCTGTTGTGCATTGGCTTTTCTGTACTAGGTTGCACACTTGAACGCTTACCAATTGGTAGGTTTGGCCAATCTAGAAATCTGATGAATATAACTAGACCTCAAGGTCTCTGGAAGGTTTCCAGAATTACCTCTCCTGCCTTTGGCAGTTTAGAGACCCAGCAGCGCTTCCCTGCAGCAGCCTTTGCAGTTCAGACTGGCCCCAGGAGGAGTCCATCCAGTCCTTCCTCTGCCACCCCCACCCACTTTCTCTCAGCAGTTACTGGAGGGGACTGAGGTGATGGATATTTTATGGATATTTTAAAGTCAAAGTGTTAATAGAGTCTCTGCCTCTTGAAAAATTATATTTAGTCATGAGACTTAAGATTCTTTTAAGTGTCCATTTTGGTCCATGAGCTTGGCTATATAATGAGGGTAACAAGGACACTAGCTTTATAAGATCAAAGTCTTAAAATGCTTACAGCAACAAGATCAAAACCTTAGAAGAAAGAGACTGGAAAGAATAAAGGTTTTGTTATTTTTGTTGTTGTTACTTTGTGTAAGAGAGCACACGTATGTAAGCATGCTGTGGCGCATGTGTGGTTAGTAGGTAACTTGGAGGAGTCTTATCTACGATATGTATTACGGGGATCAAAGGTCTTCAGGTTTGGCAGCAAATGTCTGTACCTACTGAGCCACCTTGCCCTAGGGACAGTCTTTGATTAGGAATTGGGAAGAGTAAGCACATGCTGACTAAGAGTCCAACAATACAGGAAATAGGGAAGTCAGTCCAGGATGCCCTTGACCACCTGGCTGCTGCAAAGACCTAAGTGGCCAGATGCACAGACCCAGGAAGTATCTCTCGGGCTTTAGTGGTTACCTCTGCGTCAGTGTGAACATGCTCCTTACATTCCTGAGGACAAAGGCTCAGGACAGTTAGCAGTGGGGACTCCGTCAGCACCTCCTGTCCAGCAAATTTCATAAATTTATATATGATTTATAATACAAGATTGGAGGCCCTGTTATATAAAGATTAATTACAAATTCCAACTGTCAGCTTAGAGCTGAAAGGAAGATCAGAATTCAACATCTTTAAAGATTTTTATTTACATGTATGTATGTCTCCCACAATTTTCATACCTTTGTCCTGTTAGCTCCTTGGCAGAGTGGATTTCTGCCAGTGGAGTCCCACATGCTGAAACCCAAAAGCTGCTATCTGACCCTCGAGAGTTTCTGGACACACAGTGAAAGGAGTGATATCTGGACTCCATCAACTAGCCAACCAGAGGAGTAACTTGACAACTCACAAGGAAGGGAATGGTGGGCCCAGTTTGGCTAGTTCGTGTTTTCAAATGAGTTGCTTCCTTTGAGCAACAAAAAATTTAGAAATACTTTCTATCTGTACAATTATGTTGTCATGAATAAAACTAAAGTGGCCTTGTCTCAAAGAAGAGACGACATGAGTTCCAGATTTAAAAGCTTCCTCGCAGTAAAAACCTAACACAAACTCAGCTACATGCATCAAATTCATAATGAGCAGATCGAAGCACTATTTCCATCCGACTGACGTCTGCATTTCTTTCCCATCTCCTTCGGGATGCTGCCCATCCGAGGGGAAGCTTTCTGCCCAAGAAGAGGACCCTGAGGTCTCTGGAGGATTCAGCCTACACTGGAGGAAGGCTGAAGTGAAGGATGTGTGATGTAAAGCTGGGGAGAGGTGCTACAGTGGGGCTTAGTACCACAAGGATGCAGCCAACCCCATTGATTGACAAGTCCTAATTTTATTGCCCATTTAATGACATGTTTGTTCAACAAACTTAATTTCTCATAAAGCAAAGCACAACTTTTTCTTATAAATAGTATAAATTATTTTATTTACAGAAACTTGTTACAAAACAAATAGACTATATATTTCTTCTCTTTTAAATATCCAAAGTAATTTTCTATCCCTTGACATTTGTTCATTTCTATACAGCAGCCAACAAAGTCCAGCTGAGATGCTCTTGATTATGTGTACACATTTATCAAACTATTCACACATGGTAACACAGGAGATTGCTTTCAGAACCAAGCTTAAAAAAAAAAAAAAAAAGCAAAATTCTTTCAAGGCCCTGCATTCACACTGACAATATGTAGTGCTCACTCAGTGATCTGAAAAGGTAAAATGTCTTACAATAAGATGTAAGAATTATTTTCTTTTAAACAATGAAACTTTTAACAATCATTTTTCAAAGCCCAACTTTTCCCCAACCCAGGACAGAATGGAGACGTTAAGAAATCCCTTGGCAACAGAACTCTTACAGGAAGACAGCTGCCTTTCTAAGTTACATTGTTTTTCAAATTAAACATTTTTTCAATGTTCTCAGAGGTACTTCTTGTATTTTTTTTTAATACAAAATATTGTAAATATCCTATCTTAAACTCTGTATTTCATGAGTGACTAACCAAACAGCTGCTGGCAGACAATGGTTTATAACCCTTGGTGGCACTGGGTTAAATTACTGTGAACCAAAATGTCTTAATTTTAAAATACCTTATAAAAATTACCAGCCTTGATGGCTTTTAACTTCTCCCCTAAAACTTTAGAAATAATATTTAGGTGGAAAAAGCAAACTCCAGAAGTTCAACTCAGCTTTCAAGTCTTTAAAGAGAATCTGTCTGAGCTGAAACTAGGTTCAGGCACTTTCAGCTTTGTTTTGTTGTTTCCCCCATTAATTTAAACCACATCGCATACTAATAACACAGGTGTGCTCAGAGTGTTTTTACACACACACACACACACACACACACACACACAGACTAAACAAAGAAAAGCAGTGTGTCACTTAGTTCCATGTAGTCTATCTGGCAATCAGAGAGAAGCCACGCCCACTTCATCTGTATTAAACCACCCCCGAGACACTGAAAGGGACAGAGACTTTCACAGAACAGAGGCATCCCTTAACTAAGAGGCAGGTTCTAAACTATTGGCTTGGCAGTGAACCACTTCAAATTATAAAAAGGTATTTATTTTTTATTAATTAATAAATAAATACTAGATGATCTCAATTGTACCAAAACAGGATATCAGAAAAAAAGACCTGTGCAAAAATACATATTTAAATATGTACAATTCATTTTTAACAAAATATGTCTTCTGAAATAGGGATACTTCCATATTTATAATAGAACAAGAAATTCCAAAATAAAGATACAAAAGTAGTTTTTTTTTTTTTAATAATTCTTTGTTCAGCATTGCAGCACTTTATTTTTGCGGTTTAAGAAAACGGCAGAAGCTGTCATGAATTCTATTGGAAAGAATATAAAAATTATCTTGGTTTTAAATTGACACCAAAGTCTGTCTAGAAACAACCCAAGTACTGCAAGTTTGGTTTTTGCAAGTTAATCTAATTCAAAAAAATATTTGTACTCCCATATTTTAAATGGTCTTAATTGTTCATCATCATAAAAAGCTGTCAGAGAAAATAAAATATCTGAACAGTCTAAACTTTAGTAGCACTGTTTAGAATATGTCTGTTTGTGACAGGCAGAATCCAAAATGGCTTTTCCTAATGCCGAGGCTGTGTGTTACCCGGAGATATAATGAAGTTCAATTAAAACCCCAGTCTAAGAAATCAAATTGTAACACTAATCTAAGCCTCTACTTTATTCTGAATAAGCTTCCTATTGTGGCTCCTATTCACATCTTTCGGAACAACATGACCTGTCTACAAATTCCATCACTAAAAGCAACTTAATTTATAACCATCAAGTCCCCTTGGTTCTGAGAATAAATCCTACCCACACCCCATTGCACTTGTCACCAAGTCATTACTATGTAACTGATTCCCTCTTCCCTCCTTCCCACCACTGGGATGGACAGCCAAGTGCTCCCTCCCAACTCCACCACACAGGCCATCCATGGTCCCTGCTCATCGCTCTCTCCTAGCATCATCTTTAAACCATTCACTGACTGAATGCATATAAGTAAGATTCTGTTTTCCCTCCCTTAAAAATTCAACATTAGTTAAAGTATCTGCATAAAGTCTCTGTGTTCTCACAGAATAAGGGTAAGTGTAGCAATTCACATTATTAGGCTGGTAACCGAGTGTTTATCCATTCTACCTGCTGTTGACTGAAATTCCCTGAAACTCAAGTTTGTAACCTAAGAATTGTGGGGGAAAGGATGCACTGCCTGGGCTCTGCCCAGACACAGCCAGGACAAGGGTAGGAGCCTTGGGGACTGGACTCTTGGCCACTCTACTGCACTCTCCTGAGCCAGAGGACTTGGCTGTCTGTGCAGGAGCTGTGGTACTGGCCCCAGATCATCCCCACATTCACCGGTAGACCACTTTTCAAGCAATGTCTTAACGTATTAAATATTCTTTGGGAGTGGGGTACTGAACAATCTGAATAGGGCTTTACACCTCACTGAAGGAAGATGGCTGTCACTACCACGAGAAAGGAGGTGTGCATGAGTAAACCTGGTGGCCCACAGAGCTGCTCCCCTCCATGGCACACACAAGGCTCTCTGACCACCCCTTTCTTGGGGGTCCACTTCTCGGCCAACCTGCATCCAGATAAACATCTCTAGTGGCCTGAAGGGGGCTGTGACAGACACAATGACAGCAGTCCTGAAAGCGGAAACTTACACGAAATGGGAGTAATGCCTGGGGAATATTTAAGGACATCATAGTAACTTTAAAAAGGCAAATCTTAAAAAGCAGACTGAGTGAGACAATCAGTCCACCCTGACACACTGTCCAACATGAATGCATTAACAAGAGAAGTCCGTCTCTTTGGAAATCCTGCAAGGTTTGCCCCACTTCATGATTTTTCCCCTCCCCATATCCGGTGTCCCAACTGCTTTTTATCACCAGACATGTTTTCCTTCTTCTCCATCTTCCTCTTCTTCTTTCTTCCCTTCTTTTTTCTCACACATGCGTTTGCACCAGGAAAACTAAGGTTCTGAGATACTTTCAACTTAATATCCGGTTATGAGCAGCTTCAAACCAGGTCTTAAGTTTGGAGAACTCGATGAGCTTCTTATCCACATGACTTGGAGAGGGTTCGGCCACTATGTTATGATGCACTCACCAACATCAGTATTCTATTCCTGAACACTGCTATAAAAATATCTAAAGCCAGATACCCTCTAGGAGGCCAGTCAGGATCAACCCCTTCCCCTTTCTTTGGAAGGCCTCCAGTCTCCAACAAAGGTGCCTACCCTGCTGGAGAGTGACCTACAGGTGAGCATGTGTTCAAAAAAAATTCTTTCTTGAAGGAGAAGAAGAGCCTACAGTAACGCTCTTGCTAAAACATTCTTTTGCCCAGCCAATTACTTCAAGAGTGGCTCCATGATATGCTGCAAGTTAAAAACAAAAACAAAACACAAACAAAAACTTCTCACAGATTGGTAGCAAGCAGTCCAGACCACTGTAACACTGACAAAGCAATCCGGTGGCTGGACTCGATCCAGTGTCCTTTAGGAGTTCTCACTGCTACAGACACAGCTTCAGGAAATCCTTGTCACCCTGGAGCCCACAGGGGTCAGAGAGAGACTCAAAGGCATCGTGGGGTCCAGAGTGCTGAGGAGAGGTGTGGCTTGTCTTCACAAACGTCTGCGGTATTCTTTCCAGTGGTACTGTCAGCTGTCAGGGGCGTGCCTTTGGCTTTCAAAAAGAGGGGGTGAAGAAATACGTAAGTAAGTGGCTAAAGGCTGTGCTCCCAAAGTCTACACTAGGATACCCCAAACTAAAGTTCCACTGATCTGCTTGGGCCAGGGAGAGCCATCACAGGGCCAGCTTCAAGCTTTGCAAAGACTGACTTCAGAGAACCGGCAACAAGAGGCAGCTGCCTGGGTTTCCAGTGCTCATGTTTGCCTTCTGGTCTATCTAAGCGTTTTCAAATTTGTGATCTTGAAGCCATTCTAGGCTGTGAATTCAGAACCAAGCTAGATGTGCTAACATACAGGTGTGGCAGCTTGCACCAAGGCATTGCCCACACACAGGGAGGAAACTCTGTCCTTCCCATGGGGTAAAAAGGGCCGAGCGGCCATGAACAGACTGGGGTGGGGGGGGCTACTATGTTCACAGATGTCAGCCTATGAAACAGGCCTTTAAAAGCCTTCTCCATAAGAAACAGCAAGCCGGGGTTTCTACTTCTAGAAACAGTGCTTGTTTTCAGACAAGGTCTCTCTGAGTAGTCCTGGCTGTCCTAGAACAGGCTGGCCTTGAATGCAGAGAACTACCTGCCTCTGCCTCCAAATGATGGGATTTAAGACATGTCACCATGCCCGCTTTCAGGGATAGCATTGTTTAAAGTGCTTTTAAGTCATGTGTTTCTCTGAGATTCTTATACAGCTGTGGATCCCTCCCAGCCAGAGAAAACACTCTGTAAGATTTATATAACATCCCCTGATTGCAAGCCACGGGGTCCCCAGGATTTGTGAAGTATAATTAAAAATAAAAGATAAAAGCATCCTCAACAGAGAAAATCTTTCTATAACATCCAAACTTGGACTATCTGGGTCTTCCCAGCCCCATGGGGTAAAGAAAGGGCAGGGGGAAAGCTGGCAGATCATAATCCAAACTGTCCAACAGATATGTAGGCTGTAGGAGACTTTTTTGCCTAGCTCTGCAATGTCTCTTTAAACGGTGACAAGGTAGGGAGCAGTTGCTCCATGTTGGCGTGACCATATTCCACTCCCAGATCTTCCACAGTCACTGCCAGTCCTTGCTGCCTCCAGCGCCCACTGCTACCTTCACCTCTCCCATTGGTTTCCTGTGGCTAAAAGGAAGGTCGACCCAAGTCTAATGTTCTAACTGAAGATGGTGTGCAGGCTCTAAGCTACAAATGTAGGGACCTCAGCCCACAGGATCACATGCTCAGAGGAAGTTTTGAGGGTAATCCTATTATTTCTTGCTGTTTTTGTACTTCTGCTACATGAATCACAACTATACGAATAACCACAACATAAGCAAAGCAAAGCTCACATTTGCCCAAGTATCCCTACCCCAAAAGGCTGAACTCGCGCAGCTACTTGGAATTTAAGTAGCTGATTCCCCCGTTCATTTTGGCATTGTCAATCCACACAAATATTGCAGAAAAGTAAATTACTATAGTAAATGGCATTTTCTGAAAAAGCCCTAGGCACTTAGGTTCTGGGGATGAGGTAAAGGGGAAATAACATAAAAGAGAGCCTCACTTTTTAAGTCAGGGCTCTGGGGTGCTGCTGCTGCAATTCCTGTTCGTAAGCAAGGAGAGAAGACATCCTGATGAATGGAATAACAGGATGAGAGATGAGCTGAAGTTAGGGCAAAAGAAGCTGGAAGAAAGAACTCCATGAAAGACAGTCGGAAAAACAAACAAGAAAGCTGGGGAACAGACAAGATACAGCACAAGCAAGTCACGACTACTATGAACCCAGTGAGTCCCGCCCTACTGATGGGCTGCACAATACACAACACATGTCTTCTTAAGGTCTGCCTTGGAACAATCCTGAACCTTACCTCCCACCTCCCTTGAACATAGCGAGGAGAAAATGTGGGTGCAATTAACCAGATACCTAAAACTGCTCAACATAAAACAGTTCAAGCTTTTTTTTTTTTTTTTAAAGGTTTAAAGTAATTGCTTACTAGAAGCAGGTTGATTTCAGCCTAGCTTTCTTCACGGGAACATATGAGAGTCACTACACAGACTGAAAACACTCCCCACTTCCTTCGCTAACAGAATCAGGATACCAACTCTGTGCCTTTGCAAAGGGCACCCCTTCAACATTGCTGTTATGCCTGATGCTTTCTTCAGGCCTAGATGCTAAATGCATGTTTGGTTCTATTCAGTAACATCTCGAAAGGCGTAAGACATTCTGTAGAGATGTTTCCCTTCAGATAGACACGGACTTCCCTTTGTTAAAGATGACCATGGAAGCTGGGCATCCACTATAGGCAAACAAACCAACCTAACCAGTTTTCAGAGCGGACAAAGGGCCCCAAAAAAGAGGCAACAGAAACACTAGGAGATCAGAGTCCATTTCCTACCTGATGAAGGAGGGAACTGTTCGTCAGTCCTTGGGCCCCTGGGATGGTGCCTGTATGTTTCATGTGGACGTTGTTCATGGCTGGCAATTTGGCAACCTTTGTAGGTTTGCTGCCACTGTTGCTGACATTGCTAGAGCCCGGAGAGCACTTTCTTTTCTTCCCTATGAGTTTGTCTAGAGGAGTGTGTGAGTGTGCAAAGCTGCCCTGTGAGCTGACAGGCAGTTCACTGGACTGATGGATGAAGGGCCCGAGAGAAAGAGTGGAGTCACTGCTGTTCACCACCACACTCATCCTCTTGATGGGCTCCGCAGGACTCATGCCAGGAGGACCCCTTCCTGCCAGCTCATGCCGCAGGCTGGCCGAGTCGGCTCTACTTGTCACACAGCTGAGGCCAAGGCTGTGGGAGGATGCTGCCGGTGACAGGTATGGAGTCCCGGAGTGAGCCACACAGTTTTTCCTGAAAGAGTCCACGGAATGAGAAGAGGAGGTGGAGGATGACGAGGAGGAGGAAGAATGAACTAACAGTGGGGAATTGCTTTTGCGTTTCTTTCCTGAGCCACCACTGGCACTGCTACTGGCACCATGACAGTTAATGCTGTTACCAGAAGACTCCTTGGGCCTTACAGACTTGCTAGGTTTCAATTTCTGAGGTTTTTTGGACAGAGGGGAGGAGGGGACTGAAGAGAGGCCGGAGGGCGTGGAGGGGGATGAGGATGAAGCAGAGACTTGTCTGGATTGCATACTGCACACAGGATCCATTGCCCCAGAAACAGCAGGCTGTGCATTCAGAGTGGTTCCATGAGCTGGTACCGATTTGCTATTTGGGGAGATGCAGGTGGATGACAGCAGAACTGGGGATGCAGAGACAGTGGTTGCTGCAAAATAGCTGATCCCACCTTGGGATGTCGGCACAGAATTTGTCCGGTGAGGAATACGGGCAGAAACAGTTGATGTGGTACAGGGCACTGGTGGGATTTTCCTGTAAAAAGGAGATACCACGGGTGAAAATGACCACAGGTAACCATGAACACTTACCATACTATAACTGGCCATGGATGGTTATAGATAGGCACTCCTTTATCACATACTCTGATCACAAAGATCAATCCAAAACAAACCAAATCCTGATGTATCTTTCCTTCCAACTCTTTATGCTTCCCAGGGGCCTGGAAACACTGTGCACGCCTCTCCCCTGCCACAGCTCTGGCTTCAGGCTCCACTGCAGATCCGGAGCAGCAGTCTTTCTTACACCCCAAGCACACGCCACGACACAAGAACCCCAGCATGTCCTCAGTCTGGCCACTCTAGTTAGCTCTGGCCTCTGCTTATCACTTTAATTTCGACTCATCACTTTCTTAAGACGTCTGCCCTGGGGTGGGGAGAGGGAGGAGAAGAGTTGGCTCAGCAGTTAAGAACACTGGATCCTCTTTCAGAAGACCCAAGTTCAATTTTCAGCATCCGCATGGTAGCTCACAAGTGTCTGTAATCCAGCTCCAGGGGATCTGACAACCCTCATACAGACATCAATGAAGGTAAACTAAGTCTGTCCTGACCACCATGCCTTGCTTGCATCTCTAAGACTCCTGGTGATAGACTTTGTGAGACTGGAGGTGACTTTAATATGCGACCGCAAAGCATTTACTCCTTCGCAGTTGCTGTAACCCACAACGTATGCACCATTTTATCCTTAAGGCCTGGAATACAATACTCAAATACTGAGGAACTTCAATCAAAACTAAGTCACTTAAGCAACAGGCAGGCTGTGAGTGTTTGCCTGGACACTGCACAGGAGACAAATCCAACGGGGGGCTTTGGGTGGTCCAAGGACGTATGTTTGTAATGTCTGGGTAAAGTAGTGATTAGGGATGAGAGATCCATTTGGAGAGCCAAACGCGAGAGATACATGCCCTTTTCTTTTAGCTCTGAGTTTTAAAAAAATGTGACCGCATAAAAGAGAAAGAGAACCCAATAAGCCTGACGGCAGCACCAGAGTCCAGGTGACAACAGCGACAAAGCGGAACAGGCCAATGGTGCCAAGCTCAGGAGTTTGGAAGACGACAACGGCTTGAGCCAAGGGATGAGAGTATTTTGAGCAACATACGACACCTGTACCTATTAAAGACAAACAATAAAATGGGCTGGGGAGGCTGTGCCAAGACCACCCTACCTTAGCCTGGATGTGATGGCCCTGGCTGACTCAGTCACAACCCCAGGGAGCTCCTCCACATTCAAGGGACAGATGTGGCCTAAGATGTTGCCATGTGACTTCTCTACTAACATTAGGAATTAATGGCTGTGCTTATTTCTACTTTAAAACTGAACTTCTGCATCTCTACTCGGCTGCACATTAAATAAGCACTTATGCAGCTTAAGCCACAAGCATACTTACCATACAGGAAGTCTCAGGGAAAGCACACAGACGTTAGCAGATTCAATGTGGAGCCTACAGTGAGAAGCCTGGCTCTATCCTTGTGATAGTCACTGATATTACCTAAGAGTTTTTTTTTTTTCAGAAATGTGAATTTCCAGACCTCAGCTCAGACAACCTCAGTAGAATCTGTCTCAGAACAACATAACCCAGGCAAGGTCTTGCATGTACTCTGCTCACTGGCTGCAGTAACTGACTATGGCCACTAGGTGGCTCGTGAGACTGGGACTTAAAGACCAGGCTGCCTGAAAACAAATCCCGAGAAAAGAAAAAGGGTTTCTTCCGTAGGCAACGTGTGAACCTCTTGGAACTATGATATAACTGCTTCCTCTTTTAAAAGATCTAACAAGCCAGATAAAGGTATACAAGAAAATAATAGAGTACTGTATGTGGAAACAGGAGACAGGGGAACTGACACCCCAAACTGTGAAAGCACCTCTGGGTGATGTCTGTTCCATGCCCTTCCCAGATCAATACAGGGGCAGGGTTCACGGAGATCACAGGAGCCTGCGATGGCCTTGGATCATGGCAATGCGCCACAGAAAGGGCTGGGCAAACTTCACTACTGTTCAGAGCACCCAGGAGCTATGAGGACGCCAGGCTCACATCCTCTTTCTACTGACACCCAAATTTACTGAGGGAGCAACTAAAGGGCAAGGGGACAAGACTGCTGCTCGAATAGGCCTCTCCCACAAGGAAAGCGCTCCTGCTGAGCCAGTATGACAGGACCCAGACACTGTGGCAATACCCTGCAGCATCTGAGAGGCCCCTGGCAGTTCTTTGGGTGAGAAGTGCTAAGCTCCCCCAGTTCATTAAGGACTGAGGAAAGGTTGCCCAGAAATCAACTTACAGCGCTCCCGCTGCAGGGAGCATTCTACAACACTTACGGCTGGGTCCCAGCTAGTGCATCAATGAACCACACACACTCCCCATCGCTGCACTGACTTTTAAGAACAGGTCACAGGGTTAGGGTGCATGTAGCTCAGTGGGTAGAGTGCTGGCTGTGCGGACATACAGCTGAGGGTCTGACCCACAGCACCACATGAAACCAGGCATGGTGTGCCTGTAATCCCAGCACCCAAAAGGCAGAGACTGGAAGATCAGAAGTTCAAGGTCAACTTTGGCTTCACAGCAAGACAGAAGTCAGCCTGGGATAAAAAAGCAGCTTCTGTGGATAAATGAGCCAGAGTTCATGTCAATGGACAGGAGGACTAAGTAATGAGGTGGTCTTCCTGACACAACCTGCCAGAGCCAACCTCAGAAACCCGCTTTTTCAGAACTCACGGTTCCTGTCCACATATGCCACTAGGAACAAAACCATTTCTACTCCACTGCTGGCTGCAGATCACTTACTAATCCAGGAAGGTCAGCAATGTGGACAGGTGTGCTATCCCCTCAGAAAGGAGAGAACAGCAAGAAGAAGGCCAGAGCGACACTGGCTGCCCTCAGTCTACTTGGCACTGCAAAAATCCAAGTCCAACAATGTCATGGGGACAGACTTACTGACAAGGCCCCAACCAGCTGTAGCTGAGCACCAAGAAAGCAGGTGGTAAGAGCAACTGGCCTCGCTACCATCTGTTCGAAAGGTGGTGGACAGGAGGCGACCTGAGAGTCCTCTGTAATAAAATATCCCACTGAACACAAGTTTTCCCCAAATATTCTTCTAAAAGACATCCCCAAGTGAAAAGAGCCGTGGAAATGCTCTGCAGCATGCAGAGTGCCTCCCGCTGTGACAGCTGCAAAAGCCCCACCGAGTCACAGAAGCTGCAGCAGTGCTGCACTGAGAAGTGCTGCATCAGAAAAGGAGCTTACTTGAAACCAAGGTGTGTTTTTGGCCAAGGATCCCTTCTTATAAGCTTTTAGTAAATATTAGGATTCATAATACTATAGAGGAGTGTCCACGGCTGGGGTGACCAGCTAAGGACAGACAGAAAGCTGCGGCCCAGCCAGCTCACCCCTGCACACACAGTCTCGGTGCTGCCTGGGGCCCTGCCTGCCTCTCGGGCCTTGTCTCTTATATACTTGCGCTCTTGCTTCTCAAATCATCACCTTCCTGACTAGGTACCTTCACACATCAGGTTTCTCCTCGGGAAAGTAGCACGCCTCACACCGGTGACAGTTTTCCAGACCCATAGTCGACTATTTTCCCGTATCAGCTCTGTTTGGAAACAAACTGCCACCTAGCAGCCCCATCACTAACCTACTGTGGGACCTTGTATATCTGTTGAATTAACTAGAAAAAAAAAAGATAATCATAGTCATGTAGCAAAGACTGGTAAAAATCAATAGCTAGCAATCCCCAGCACAGAGCTAGCTCTCGGTAGGTATTTTCAGTATCTGATACTGAGCTGTAATCCTTTGTTAGCTGGCTTCTTGTGTTCCTACGGTACGATGAGGTCTTTACATGTGGGAGTTCTTCTACTATGAGCCCAGAACAAGATGTGGCTGCCGAAACAGTGAATGAAAACAGGGGAAGAGTAGGTGCTTTTTTCTCCCTGATGCTGGCTAATGGCTACCTCCCCGTTTAGATAAGCAGTCAGTCTTAAAAAATGGAAAACACAACGTAAGGTCACCAGGTTGGCCCTGCCCCCACCACCAAGAAACACTTACTTCCAGAGCTGTGCATTCAAATGCTTCTCTACCATGAGGTTAAGGGCACATCGAAGTCGGTTCCACCTGGAGTCAAACACGTAATAACCTCTTCCAATCTGCCGGCTCCCAAATGTGCAAAACTGAAAGAGAGAGCAGACACAGTGTACATGCACAGTGTACGCAGTGTCACTTCCGCTGCCAGCGGAGGTCAGGGTCCTTTCACATTCAAGAAGGGAACAAGACACCAAAGAAAAGTCAGAGCTGAAAGGCCTTGAGTACCAGAACCCACGAAACTTGTGGGCACTAATGCCGGCCATTCGCTTTGAGGAAGGACGAAGGAAAAGCAAGAATAGAAGGCCCCAGGAGGAGTACACAGGTGCGCAAGTTCAGCACCCTGTCTACCTGCACTGGGGAGGCCACCACAAGCAGATGCAGAACTTACCGATGCTGGCTGGGGATGGTGACCTGAATAATGACAGTCCAGCTTTTCAACAGACTCTTCTTTGTCATCACCTTCACCCTCCTCACTGGATAACCGAGAAACTGGCTCAGTGGCAGGCAAGGGAGGGTGTGGAGACTCGTGGCTTGGAGGAGGGTCAATGGGAGTGCTCCCACCTTGCTGAGCAGGGCAGCCTGGAGGCCTGAATGAAAGGCACAGCTCAGAACAGTGGTACAAGCTGGTCATTAGCAGCCTTAACCTAAAACCACAGAGGATGGAGGAGGAGCAGGCCCACCAGCCCTAAGGCAGCATACTGACTCGTGTGTGTGTGTGTGTGTGTGTGTGTGTGTGTGTGTGAAGCAGGTCCACTAGCCCTAAGCAGTATGCTGACTCCCTGTGTGGGGTAGAGGAAAAAGGGGGGAGCTTTCCTTAGCATTTCAGTTCGAAGGTTAGTGTCTGTCAGATACAGCCAAAGGCAGCTTATAGCTTTCTGTCCCCCAGAGTCATCTGGTGTACAAGGCCGTCTTCCACCGTCTATGAAGAACAAGGCACACATGGACCTGGAGAGGACTCTTGGGCTGACTGTTCTTCGTACCCCACAGTATTTCCACACTGCTGCATCTGTGTGGTCACTGGCAAAGAGCTCTAGTGTAGCCTTAGAGACAGGAGGGGGACACAGCGAGGCAGCGTTACTTCCTCACACAGGGAATGATGTTCTCTCCCTACCTCCAGGATGGCCTAGTGGTCCCTAAATAAATCTAACTCTTCAGATGAAGGTCTTCATTGAGAAGATGCCAAAGAAGGGGCACAGAAGGAATCTTTTCTGAGACCTGACTATATTCTTGGAAGCCCCCACTGAGCATTCTCTACTGCCTTGTTTCTAAACCACAGAACTCATGGTGGGCTGTTCTGAAATGTCCAAGTACACATTTAGGTTATCCTGAGGGAGACGCTTGTACCTAATGGAGTCATCCCAAGGATCATATACAAGAATGTAAAATTAAGCAGCAGCAGCAGCCAGGGGCTGACACACCAGCAGAAGCCCTGTGGCCAACTACTAAACAGCACACTGCATCCTTACACCCCAGCCCCACAACCCTGTACCTTTAAATAGGTCCAAAGTCCTTGACTTCAGCTTTGTTGATCATGCATAAGCACACATATGTGCTCTTCTCACTGTCGCTAAGTTATGTGCACACTAAATTCTTATTAAATCACTCTGACTCACTGCTTTCCAGGCTGCCGAAAGGTCTACTTTATGCTGAAGACAAAGTTCCCATAAGTGAATGAAAACCCATGCTGATAAATAGATGTATGAAGGTTAACTTCTCACTATACGGCCAAAGCCATCTGAGACATTCCTACTAGGAACCCAAAGGAAAGACCAAATCTCAGCTCTGCTTATCAGGGTTAAGAGAAACCTGGCACAGGACCACCAGAGGGCACAGGACCACCAGACGGCAGGAACTTCTAGCTTTACACTAGTGTTTCATCTGTGCCTAGGAGCTCTGGTGAAAATTTATTGAAGACTTCAACAGTTTTTACAGTAAAACACAATTTAAAAAGTATCAGTTCCCATTTTGACAGTGGCACAGACTTCTTGACAGCACAGCAGTGCAGGAGGAGGATGAGACGCAGGACACATGGCATCTAGACACCTGTTCCCTAAAGGAGGGACACAGCTGGAGGCTTGGCTTACCTTGGAAGACTAGGAGTATGAGGTTTCGGTTTACTAGCTAAGAAAGGCTTTGACTCTGAAGAGAGGTGTGGCTCCTGTGGCATCCGAGGAGGGGTGGGGTGCGGGTCCCTGAGAGGATGTGGTGGCTGCTGAGAGTCTGGATGGCGAATCAATTCCTTTTCCCTGGTTTTGTTTTTGTGTTCGGCCAATAACACGTCAAATCGTTTTCTTCTACCCTGAACAGCTCTCCGCTGGGTTAAGGAATGTGTCTACAACAGACATGTGCAAACGTAAACAAAAACAACAAACACAAACTCAGAAATTTCAATAATTAGGTTAATGTGCTAGCTTTCAAAGATAAGACACCTCTCCATTTACTCAGCTCTTTTCTCTTCGGGAGCTAGAATCACAAGACTGCAGCTTCCATCCATAGGAAGAAGCTTGGGCATGTTGTTCCACATGAAGAAAGGAGTGACCCTAGCTGGACCACCTGCACAGAAACGAATACGAAGGGCGGACACTCATGCTTTGTGCCATTAAGAATACTCAGGCCTTTTATGAATTTCATCAAAAAAAAAAAACCAAACCAAACCAAAACAAACAAACAAACAAAAAAAAACCCAAAACTAAAACCTTGGGACAATTAAAATTCTGAGTACTAATTCAAATGCATATTGGTAAAGTATTCTTTTAGTAACTGAGGACAGAAGTTAATGTAACTGCTTTTCTCTAATAAAATAAGTTATGAAGAAAGAAGGAGCTTACTTGAGAGAAAAGAAAGAACCCAAGGCAGAAAGAAAGAGAACTGTGAACCCTAAGAGCCAGAAATGCAGTAAACACCAGAAGCACACAATGGGGCTGGGCTCTCGTATGTCTAGATGGTATTTCTGAGACGGGAAACGGGCACACAGAGAATGTGGCAGTTTTGGCTTTAAAAAGGTGACTAAGATAAGCCAACTCTTGGTCAAATATTACAAGAAAACATCACATTATCAAATGCATTTGATAGTCACAGATATTTCTTTCTTTTTTTTTTTTTTTTTTTTTTTGTTTTGTTTTTCGAGACAGGGTTTCTCTGTGGCTTTGGAGCCTGTCCTGGAACTAGCTCTTGTAGACCAGGCTGGTCTCGAACTCACAGAGATCCGCCTGCCTCTGCCTCCCGAGTGCTGGGATTAAAGGCGTGCGCCACCACCGCCCGGCAGTCACAGATATTTCTAACCATTAATTTTATTTTCATTCATGTATATGCACATGTGTCTGTAAGTGGGCACCTGCATGTGATGTCAGAGGGCTGGGAGAAGTGACAGAAAGCCGAGAATCACCAAGGTAGGTGCTGGAAGTGAACTTCAATCTCCTAGAGGGGCAGCACAGACCCTTAGCCAAAAAGCATCCTACAGCCTCTGACATTTTTAAAAGCAAATACCCAAAGTCCAATGCCATTCCAATCAGAAGACAAAGCTGACTCTTCAAGAGTGACATGCTCAGAGTTAAGCCGACCTGACCAAAAGTCAAGTCCAAACGCTGTGAAAGTCGTTCTGCATGGCCTAGCTCCTCTCCTCAGCCTACTAACACTACTGCCACTTGGGTCTAAAGTAGACGGACACCAGTCCTCGGAATCATTAACTACAACGGCCTTGCTTCTTTTCTATGGATACAGTGGATTAATCTGAACATTTATACTTTTTAGGTTACAGAATTCCAAAACAAATGGTTTATGTGAACACATTCATGACTCACTGCACTAACCACACATAGTGGTCTAAAGGTCTACACAGCACAGCAGCAAAGCAACACATGCGAGAAGCATGCAGGGGATCATGCCTCTAACCCTCATGGGAGCTTAGGTCAGCATGGATCTCCTCCTTGGAGGAAAAACTGTAAACTAAGTTGCACCCAAAATCTAGCCTGGCACAGATAAATTTATTGCCCTCAATTTCTGGTAATATGCAATATATTTTTACAAGAAAGCAACTTAAATGAAAACAAGGAACTTTATTCTGCTCATTACTAGAAGAACAGTCACCATTTAGCAAATGCTTCAAACAAAAAGCATATAAAAGGCCTTCGCTGAACAGACAGTTCAGAAGTTAAGGGTACTGGCTGCTTTTCCAGAGGACCCTGGTTCAATTCCCAGCACCCACATAGTAGCTCAGAACCATATGAAACTCCAGTCTTAGAGGAAGTCTAAACCCTCTTCCAGATTCCATGGGAACTGGCAACATGTGGTGTACACACATAAATGCAAATCAAACACCCATATACATGAAGAATTTTTTTCACATGAAGAATCTTAGAAAGCATATAAAAACAATGGCCTATCAATACATGTATAAGAATGAATGGACATATCCTGGTATTGTTTGTCTCTCTAGGTCAATGTACGAACATCTTCTAATATTTGACTGTATTAAGTTGGCTCTGAGGAGCAAGACATGCTCTGAGACCCTTGCTTGCTGCCCTCAGCTGCTTGGAGTTCCACGTACCGCCTCCTTCCTTTCTTCCTGGGCAGCTTCCGGCCCCTTCCAGGCTCTAGTCTAAGGTTCTGTGACATGAAAGGGCCGTCACTCATACTTCCTCTGATTCCTCGGTGCCACATAAGCCAGAATCCAGTTTTACTCCTGTTTCTGTGGCTGTGATGCCTTCAAACCTTCCTCCTCTAGACCTTCCCAATCCAAGCCTCTCTCCTGTCCATAAATCATCAGTAATAACAGATCATACAGTGGTGCTTACACTTAGAAACCATTCTTTACTAATTCTCTGGTTCCTGCCTCCTATTGTAACGTCCACAAGGCTAGAAGACATGCACTGATAGTATTAAAGTCTGTAACTTGTGGGACTTCAAATATGGTTTGTGCTCAGAGTTGTGTGCAATGGAAAGGTTATTATCTGGTACACTGACAGGGAAGAAGAAGGACAAAAGCCAACAGTTACAAATCTCCTGCAGAGAGGTACAGTAGCAGGCTGTGTGCGAAATGGACCAGTGGCAGCAGTGCAGATGGGAGCAGACGGCAAGCAGCTCCCTGTCGGTTACAGCACCCAACAGTCAATGTCCAGGACATAAGAGACCTGGGATCAACCCATGGGCATGGAGATAGGGCTATCAGGCATGTTAAGTCCTACAGAATGAACAGTATTAGGCCAAAGAGAAAGCAAAGACAATGCGAACACACAAAACAGTGGGAGACAGGAAAAGCACCGTCAAGGTGCATACCTAACTGGAGCTGCGTTCTCTGCCACTCTCATGCTAAACTAATGCCAATCAGGCCTAAAGACACAAAAAGCTCAGAACCACACTAACAGCAATGACCCTTCCAGCACAGCAGAACAATACGCGCTACTGAAAGGCAAAGACGGCATACAGCTGTACACGGGCAGGTCACTTGGCAGTGAAGGCACAGGAAGGAGACAATGAAACTCCCTGAAGACTTTATAAGACATCCAAACTCACAAAACTCAAGAGTGGAGACACAGTCACTCAGGTCATGGGGACAAGACGGAACTAAAGGTTCCCATCAACACAGAGAGATGCTCAGTTAAGAAGATGGGTAAGTTTCAGAAGTGTGCTGGTCAACAAAATGCCAACAGTCAACAATACCATACTCCACACTGAAATATCAGGAAACGACCAGCTGCTTCATGGATCACGTAAAAAGCACATCAAAGATAAATAACCATTGGTAACACATTTCTAGACAACCCGTGTTACAAAGAGCCAGGTGGCAAGAGGGGAAGAGAAGAGGTGAAGTTATTCCCATGACGTGGAACATAGGTAAGGATTGCTTTAAAAAAGCTGCAGAGAAACCCTGTCTCGAAAACCCAAAAAAAAAAAAAAAAAAAAAAAAAAAAAAAAAAAAAAAAAAAAAAAAAGTGCATTTAATCACACGTCAAACCGTGACAGACTCTAGGGGCCATCATCAAAAACTAATAGCAACATACAACTATATCATTCAATTAGTAGTCTAAGGAAAGAAGAACAGTTAGTTCTAAGGCATGGGCTTTTCACCTAGAAATCTGATCCATGCATGTATTTTTCTCAATGAGAATAAGGCTTACAATTTTTTGAAAGTTAGACGTTTAAAAGTTTCAGATTTCCCAGAACATTTAGATCCCTGTTGTGATGACAATGGTAGCCATACACCTGTAATCTCAGTGCTTAGGAGAATTACTTGAGTCCAGCATCTCAAAGAGTAATCTGAACAGGAAGACCCATTTCAAAGCCCCACTGCATAAAATGGTAGTCACAAGAATTAAATTGAAATCTAGATTAATAACTGTCACATGGGCCAGTAAGAGAGCTTAGTGGAGAAGGGCACCAGGCAGAAGCCGAACGGGGTAGCCACCTTCTACAAGCTATCCTCTGACCTCACATGAGCCACAAAACATTTAGGAAAGAGGGGGAACAAAATAATAAAGCAGTAAGAGCACCTAAAAGTGATGGTGGTGGAAATATCTGACTCCTGCAAGATGTACTCGGTCCTTCATGTGTGTGCTGTATGCTCATACATGAAGATGTACATAAAAAATAAATTAAAATTTTATGAGAAAAGTAAAGCCCCTTGCACAGGTGAAGTCATGGTAACTCACATAGTTACCAGTTTTGTCAAATTGACATTTTTTTTTTGTCACAACCTGTTACCTAATTTACACAACCAAGGATAGCCAGAGAACACTGGCTCCTTGTGGGTGGGAGGGCTGTGGGAACAGCATGGGGATGGTATGGTACTAAGAGCCCTGTGCACACCAGCCTTCACTTCTGCTACAGAAAGCACCAACCTTGCAAGTCAAAGACCTGGTGCAGGGCTTCTTGGTGTCCAGATCGATGACCCCACAGTGGATATCAGGATCAAACTCTCTTTCTGTCAGGAACACACAAACATTACTGCAGCAGGTGTATTAAACACTACCTTCATTTTTTAAGTAAGAGGAAATCTCAAGGCAGACAAATTAAGGATGTAATAAGATGTGCCACGTTATTAATGAATATACTGCAGATGAGGTGTGAACACTGGAATGAACTTTACTATCCTCACTGAAAGGCTGCAACTACTGCCAGGTGCCTGGAAATAGTTATTTTGCTTAAGAGTATTTCTATTCAGGAAAATCGTGAGGAACAAATTTTCCTTACAGCACACAAGTGTGTGCATACACAAACAAGAACGCTCTTTAAAAGCCAGAGTAAAGATAGGTCCACCCTGAAGAAACCTCTCCTCATGGCTCAAGCTGAGCAGCTTTAAGAAAGCCTTTCATTTACAATCTGCGCACACCCACTGTCTGGATATGGCTTTAAGACTGTATATTGGTACGTACCTGATAATCTCTTATTTAAAAACTTCCTGCTATTAGAGCTGTCTTCAGATTTCTTTTCAAGAGTGGTCGTTGCAGGAAGCCCTTTGCCATTCAGAATCTGTCCGGATGAAGGCAAGGTTGGCTTTGGTATTGAGGGGCAGTTAAGGCCAGGCTTGACTGCAGAGCTCACAGTAGCAGGACAGGCTGGCCCCACTGTGGATTTCAGTAGTGTGCCATCCATCTTCGGATGCATCTTTTCCACCTTCACAGAGGGCGTCATGCTGCTGCAGGGGAAATAAGAATGCAATGAACCAGTGCCCAAAGGAGTGGGGGCAGAGCCCAGACCTACCTGGCTCTGTACAAGCTCTGGGAACGACTTTGTGCATTTTGTCTTGAACCACTAAGAAAGGTGAGTGGCAGGATTCACAGATCTTGACAAAAAGCCCAGTGACCTGCTAAGATTGACCTGCTTTATCCTTTCAGAAACAGTTTCCCACAGAATAGTTCTCTGTCTCTCTCCCTGTCTCTCCCTCCCTCCCTCCCTCCCTCCCTCCCTCCCTCCTTTTCTGTTTAGTGGGAACACACCCTATCTGAACCCCAGGCAAGCACTGGGGAGAACAGAGTCAGTTGTGACCGCAGCCATTCAAAACCTGCTGTCAGTGCAGTTTCTTAAGAAGCAAAACAAAACATGGAGCGATCCAGAAAAACCAAGATGGCACCTCGGAATCCCAGGAGAATACCTCACAAGAACCTTCACTTTAATGCAAGAAATTATTAAAACAAACATGATTGAATGCATGCCATTTGAGCCTGAAGTAGCTCTTCTTCCGCCAACAAGGAAGACTATGCTGAATCACTGCATGGCATGCTACAGTTCAGGCTCCCTAGTCCCTGAACACAGGGCATGAGCTTAGCATAGACACACCTGGCAACTGCTTGTGAACAGGAAGACCTGCGCCACTAACAACAGTTTCTCTTATGATCTAACTGACACTATCACTTTGTTGCTTGGTAAGTGATGTCAATAAAACCCTAATTGGTTCACTTGGTCCCCTTCTAAGCCTTTACATGACAATGGAGGTTTGGGTGTGTGTCTACAAACTCTGGTGGAGTCTGGACTCTGGGAGCTGTTAAGCTAACAAGTGATTTAAACGTGGCCCTGCCTTGAAGACTTTCAGACAGCTATTGAAGTGACAGAAGTTTCCCCTACTCGGGGACTTAAACACCAGGACTAACAGCGGTGAAGGCCTGCACTGGAACAGCCTGGCACGACAAAGCTGCTGCACGCTGTCCTGACCTCCCAGCTGACAGGGCTCTCGAGTAATAGCAGGTACTGTTTTCTGAGATAACCAAGGGTATTAGATAACAGGAACGAAATGTATGGCATACCCTCCCAAAGGAAAGGCTACTTGCCACCAGGTTAAGCTACTGATGCTTCTGTCAGTACACACTACTGCTCCTTCAAGTGGCCTCGAGGAAGCTCTGAGGCTCAGACCAGCTCAGAAGCTTATCAAAGCCACGCCAGGCAAGTGAGAACTACTTCCAGTCTTTCCTCCTCACAGCTATGACTTGAACCTAAGCCAGCAGGAAACCCTGTTTTGTTTTTTTTTTTTTTGGGGGGGGGGGGCTCCACCTTCTCACCTCTCTACTGTTAGCAACAGAGGAAGTGGAAAGGCCAGTGGCCACTTATTTGTGCAAAAGCCAGGGGCTAGACAGACACCTAAGTGCCTTCAGCCCTGTGGTGGCTTATGCCTATCAGTGCCTCACTTCCACCAGGAAGAAACACAAGCAGGATTTGAACCCAGGCCTATACAACTTACAGGCCTTCTAACATAAAGCATCTCAACCTGTGCTTCCTTTTCCCATGTGAAAAGAGGGATAACAATACATATTCCCCAGGGGTGTTATGGTCAGTATACAACATCATGGACAAACAGAGTCATTTTCAACAACACACACAGGAAAGGGGCCATATTACCAGTCATTATTATTCTGATAGCTAACATGAATAGCTTCCCAAACACGGTAGGGAAACAGAAAGAATTAACAGTGCACTTGACCCTCCCCTGCAGTGACCTTCACAAGGGCTCACAGGCACTCTTGGCACCCACACAGGACTCCTCCTAGCAGGTAACCCCCACAAACCCACGTGGCCATACTTACACTCTACCGTGGAGGACTTTAGCCTGCTGCATGGGATGCACTGGCCTGATGTTCCCCCTGGGCGGCAGTTTCTCTTTGGGCAATTTGAGTAACCTGGGGCTTGACGAGGACGCGCAGAGGACCCCTCCACTGGAAGAGCGGCCGCTTCCACTAGCACTGCCGCCTTTGCTTTTGGACAGAGAGGGGAGGAGGGAAAATACTGACGTGTGAGGAGCAGCCAAGGAAGGCTTGCTAGATGAGCTATGTCTTCTTTCTGAAACAGAAAGCAGAGGACAGGTTTCAGGCACGCCTCCGTCAAAGGGAAAGCTGAGCATTTCCCCATTAACACATCTACATCAAAACACAAGCCATCAAGTAAAGCATTCTAAACCCAGCAGAGGCTTTTTGTTTTGTTTTTTAAAACAGGGTTTCTCCACCCCCACCCCCCTCGAGACAGGGTTTCTCTAAGTAACCCTGGCTGTCCGGTATCTCTCTGTAGACCAGGCTAACCTCACATTCACAGAGATCTGCCTGCCTCTGCCTCCCGGGTGCTAGGCACGCACTACCACTACCTGGCACGTCCATCAGCTGAAGAAAGCACTCATGCAGGCCCACAGCCTTCTCAATACAGTCCCTCTGTTTACAATGTATATCAACATAAAGAGGTTTACCATGGGAACCCATTCTGAGATTGAACAACCATTCTAAACACAAGCAAAACGCCTTGTGGGTCTCGGACACAGTAAATCACACCGAGAGAAAGCTATGTGATCATCTGCAGAGCTCTGCTCCCTGACCCTGCCTGGTGCCTGCATCCTCGCTAGCACACACAATACCTCTCAGGTTCTCAGAAAAGGAAACTGTAAAAACTTGCCCACCAGCCAGCCTATGACAGCAAACCAGATGTTTCTAGGACCATCTTACTGCTACCTAAGAATCTGCTAAACTTTTCCACTCCATCTTTTCAAACCCCTCCCACCTTTATAAAAATAAGCTCACTTGACTACAGATGGCGTAACTCCGCTTCACACCACTAAGACGCCAAAGACTAAAGACAAAAATATCACAAAGAACGAGGCCTGTTTCTTTTTTCTGCTTTTGAAACTAGGAAGTAATTTATGAGTAAGTGCAGTCTACAAAGGTGCAGCTGAGAATCAATCTACCTACCTCAGAAAAAGGTTTCTGACACAGACCACTCCAGAGCAAGAGCCGCTGATAGCTACCACAAGAAACAGTCACTTGATGGCTTTGTTGAGAACCCTGTGGGGTAGTTTAGCTGCAGCCTTGAAGTCCGAACTTAAAACCACAGGGTCTTAATTAAGGTTTTAACAAGATACGTGAACCATTAATGTCACAATATGGAAAGCTGTATAGATATTTAAAACATTAATTGTGCTGAAATCGGTCACTAATTTCCAAATCTCCTTTTCTTAGGGAACCTAGGACTTACTACTAGAGGGCTCGTAGTTATTTACTTATTTTATTTATTTATTTATTTGGAAACAAGGTTTCTCTACCTTGAGACGGAGTGTTTTTTTGTTTGTTTGTTTTTTGTTTGAGACAAGAGCTGCCTGCCTCTGCCTTCCAAGTGCTGGGATTAAAGGCGTGCACCACCACTAACTGGCTAGTTCTGTAGTCTCCTACTTCAGAGCCAGGCTGACACAAGACAAATGATGTTACCAACAGAAATATCCAAATTCTCCAAATCCACACCATGGAGGGTACAATCAAGTTAAGAGGCTAAACTGAGAGCCAACTGAAAGTGCTTCGTTACCTTGCCCTGGCTCCCACTCCCACCCCATGAAACTTGTGAGTGCAAGGAAGTCACTCTACGGCAAGCTTAGTTTAATATTTACTCTTCTTTGGAACCTAGATTGTTTTATTCTAAATTTAGTTTTTCTAGATTGGAATGGTGGTGTTTGGACCCCACACAGGATGCTGAGGAAAGTTGAAAGCCAGCCTGGGCTGATGGACTAGACCAGTTCTAACTGCACAATGCCCCCCTTCCCCGCAATACAAACACAGATAGACAGACAGTGTATGCCCGCATACACATATCATATTTAAAACAAGGAGATGCAGTTCAGTTGTAGTCATGTCTGAGGTCCCAAGGGCGACTCCCAGTTCTGTAAATCTATTTAATTGTTAAAAAGTCAAAGAGCTGGGCCGTGGTGGCACACGTTTTTAATCCCAGCACTCAGAAGGCAGAGGCAGGCGGATCTCTGTGAGTTCGAGGCCAGCCTGGACTATACAGCTAATCCCAGGACAGCTAGGACTGTTACACAGAGAAACCCTGTCTCAAAAAACCAAAAAGTCAAAGAGAGCAGTCAAAAGTTAGCCCTTCTCTTCTGTTATTCCAAAATGCTCTGAGCACATAGCCAAGTTTTAGCATTTTTCAGCAACAAATGTAAAGTTATGTTAACAGTTTTGCCACCTGCCTGGCACAGCAAAGATTTTCAGAAGCCTGCCTCCTGAAACAAGTCTTCAGTTCACATGATAAAGACCAGCTCAGCTTTTCTTCAGATAAGCAGTGTTTTCAAATTTCAGCTGCCCAAGGATTCTCATCCTTGCTATAGCAGAATGACTCAAAGAGCTTTCAAAACTCCTGAGAGCATGGGGACAGTGCCTGTAGGTCAGAGTTCAGAGAGGTGGGTGAGAAAGACCAAGAGCTGAAGGACGGCTTCAGCTGTATCAAGTTCAAGGCCAGGCGAGACTGAAAACAAAGACAGGCCAGAAGATATGAAGACAAAAAGATGCTGCTGTGTTAACTTGCTTTTTCTTTCCTCTCCGAGTATTACTGAGAACAGAGAGCCTTCAGAACAGGCCGTTCATGGTGAATATCTATGAATAACGGATATCCAAACCAAGAAACGTGCAATCCACACACGCACACACACATATACACACACAAACACAAAAAAGCAAGCCAACAAAACTCTAAAGGATTTCTACCAATCAACTACTGAATTTAGAAAATGCTGAAATAGGCACAATGTTGGAAGACGTAAAAGGTGTATTAACAAAGTGGTCAGTGACCTTACAGAGGACAGCAACAGATGAATGAGGTAAGAAGACCACGCCAGGCCCTGGGGAGCAAAGCCCTCAACAAAATAAACGAGAAAAATTGCAGTATCCGGAAGAAAAGGTGATCAGGGCATTGCAGTTGAAAGAAAAGAGGAGAAGTGCTGGAATGAGGAACACAGCGGAAAGCATTGCTACAGACTCGACCAGGGAAGGGAAAAACACCAGGAAAGAATCATATTTAAATGATAAGAGAATAAACATAAGGAGGATGAGATGTCTACACATCTCAAACATTTGGGATATAACAAGAGATCACCCCTAAGAATCCATGAAAACACTAAAACAGAAACTAAAGACACGAGGATTCGATTAAATGAAATGAGGGCGAATTTCCCACACCTACAGAAAGACACTGACTTCCAATCCCAAATAATTTATAGCCTGAAACGAATTGATCAAAGAATAAACTCCCACAAACTATTGTAGTTAAGATTTTATGTTAAAAATACAAAGCAAAAAAAAAAAAAACCTAAAACAAACAATCAGCACTAAAGGGAAAATGCCAGCAAAGGCAAAGACACCAAAACAATATTCCCTCTCTCGTGAGCAACTCCCAAACCCATAATTAAATGCTTATTTATTTATGTTTGGATGTGTATGCCATGTGTGTGTGCAGATGCCTGCAGAGTGACAGGTGGTTGTGAGCTACCCAACATGGGTGCTGGGGTGATACTTGGCCTCTGGAAGAACAGCAAGAGCACCCAACTGCTGACCCATCTTCTCCTGTCCCTTATGCAATATATTTCCAAATTTTAGAGAAAATACTGCCAATTGAATTTGCTATACAGCTAAATTATCTTCGAAACTGAGGGAGAAATACATGTACGTCAAGACAAGCTAACACGAACTCATGGCTACCAAGTCAGCACTGCAGCAGGTAACTGAAAAGAGTACTTTACACACAAAGGACCTGATGTAGAGAGCAGAAAGGAGGGAGTCTGCTGCGATCAGTCCAAGTGTGATATTCCACAGAACGAGGGAAAAATCTTAAAATTCGTACAGAAGCACAAATGATCCCAAAGAGCAATCGTATGTAGAAAGCAATGTTGAAGGTATTGCAAGACCTGAACTCAAGTTTAACTACAGAGCTACAGGAACAAACCCAGCACAGCACTGGCACAGACTCACAGATCAATGAGACAGAAAAGAGGACACAGAAATATGACCACACAGCCACAGCCACCTAATCTCTGACGAAGGTGTCAAAAATATCCACTGGGAAAAACGATGGCACAAAGACTACAGACACATGTAAGCCAATGAAACCAGATCATAGTTCTTATCTCTTACAAAAAGCAATTCAAAATGGATTAAAGACATTAAATTTAAGATCTTAAACTCTGAAAACTACAAGAAGAAAATGTTGGGAATTTTATACTGAGGGTATAGGCAAGGGCCTTCTGACAGGGATTTCAGGGAAGGAAGGAACAGAGAGAACTGGTAATGGAATCGCATAAAATGTAAATACTTCTGTATAATGCTGGAACAATATAGAGACTATTTAGACACTAGGAAAATACCTGCTAATGACCTATCAGAAAGGATTGACATCTAGGATTTATGAAGAACTCCAAAACTTAGACACCAATAAAGGCAGCTCACCATTCAATAAACAATGGAGCCCAATGATTGCACAAATAGTTCTCCCATGATGCGCTATGGGATGACCTTTCTCTACATTGTGAGTATGTATTCCTTTCATTGGTTAAAAATAAAAGCTGTTTGAAAGTAGCCAGGCGGGATAAGGTTAGGCGGAACAATCAAACTGAGAACTCAGATGAGGAGGGGCTGAGTCAACAGATATATTAGCCAGAGCAAGCAAGATGTGTTGAAAAATAAGGTAAAAAGCTTTGAGTCTTATGACAAAACACAGATAGATGGGTTAATTTAAATGTAAGAGTTAGTAATAAGCCTGAGCTATTGGTCAAGCATTAATAATATAAGCCTTTGAGTGATTATTTGGAAGTGGCTATGGGACAGGGAGAGACAGAGACACCTCCATTTACAATGATGAAATACAACTAGTAGATAAATACTTGGGAAAGCTCTCAAGATCTTTGGCCATCAAGGAAATCCAAATTATGATGCTTTAAGCTTCAATCTTTTTACCCTAGTTGGAATGGCTGCCAAGAAAACAAAGATGCAGTTCAATGCCTAGCATGCATTGAAAGTCCTAGACTCCATCCCCAGAATTTCAAGAAATGGGTGTAGTGGAGAACACTGATAATCCTAGCATGGAAAAGGTAGATTAATGCCAGTTTGGGATACATGAGATCCTTAACTTAAAAAAAAAAGAAGAGGGCTGGGGAGATGGGTCAGAGGTTAAGAGCACTGGCTGCTCTTCCAGAGGTCCTGAGTTCAATTCCCAGCAACCACATGGTGGCTCACAACCATCTGTAATGAGATCTGGTGTCTTCTTCTAGCCTGCAGACATACCTACAAACAGAAGACTGTATACATAATAAATAAATAAATCTTTTTTTTTTTTTTTAAAAAAAAGAAGAGACAACAAGTGCTGACAAGGTTGTGGGAGAAACGGAATCCTTACACACAGAGAGTAAAAACTGTGAGAGTCACTACGGAAACCAGGAGAGTAAAAACTGTGAGAGTCACTACGGAAACCAGGTTCTTAAAATCACTGAAAATAAACTGCCACACGTCTCTGCTGTGACCACTCCTGGATACATGCACGAAGGATTCTTTTTTGTTTTTTTAGATTTATTTATTTATTATGTATACAACATTCTGCCTCCATGTATGCCCGCACGCCAGAGGAAGGCACCAGATCTCAGTACAGATGGTTGTGAGCCACCATGTGGTTGCTGGGAATTGAACTCAGGACCTCTGGAAGAGCAGCCAGTGCTCTTAACCACTGAGCCATCTCTCCAGCCCCAATGCATGAAGGATTCTAAGTCAACACACCACAGAGAGACTTGTACATCCACGCTGTGGAATAACCCTTCTGAACACTGTGAATATGTGTTATTCTCATTGGTTAACAAAGCAGTTGACTGACCTACAGCAAGGCAGGATAAAGTTAGGTGGGACAATCAAACTGAAGATACTGGGATGAAGAGGGATGGTGTGAGAGAGTGGCAGACAGACACAGACAGGAAGATGGGCATGCCGTACTGAGAAAAGGTACCAAGTCACATGACAAAGCATAGATAAGAAATATTAGTTAATTTCAGTGCAAGAACTAGCTAGTAATAAGCCTGAGCGAGTAGCCAAGCATTTATCATTAATATAAGTCTCCTTCTGGTAATTTGGAAGCAGTTGCTGATGGGAAAATTCCACCTTCACATCCATATTTATTAGTTAACTATTTACAACATTCAAGATATAAAACTACTATAAATGCTCATTAACTGATAAAGGGACAATGAAAATGCAACACATATATATATACAGTGCAATTTTGTTCAACTACAAAAATTAAAATTGTGATGTTTGTAGGAAATGGAGAGCTGTGTTTCCTCTATTTGTGGAATGTAGATTTGAAACCCACACCGTAGAAAGGAGACCATGAAAGGGGAAGAAGTCTACAGAAATGAGGAGAAACAAGAAAGGAAATGGAATCATGAAAACAAGGAGAACCAACAGGATGCCATGAGGATGTATGGGAGAGGTGGAGCTGTGGGGGAGATGACACAAAACCCCCAAAGTATGATGATGCAAGTATGAAATGTCACAACAAACCAATCTTTTGTAAAGTACTTTAAAAAGTTAATAAAAAATTAAACAGCAGCAAAAAAGACGCTGCACCCCCTCTCAGAGACTGTGACGTATATGGTTTGAAGCATGTCCAGGGCACTCAGACTTCTGCAAGTGTCTGCCTGACGATATGTGCCACCTAGTTTGAGAGCTTGTGCTAGACTAGGCTAACGCCTCAAGAACCATTAACTATGGCTAAGTGAGTTAAAATCTGCACAGGCAAAAAATACGTGCAATACGGCACTAAATATAGGGTTTATGAAATAGGGCTCACTGCTACTGCAAGTCTTGAGTGTTTTTCAAACTTCTATAAAAAGCAACTTTTTATCCTTCTTACCAAAAACCACATAAAATACAGTTTTTGGTTGTTGTTGTTTTTACATTTATTTTCTGTATGAGTGTTCTGCCCACATGAGTGTATGCCCAGTACCAGTGGAAGTCAGAAGAGGGCATCCAATCTCCTGGAACCGGAGTTATAAACCTGGGTCTCTGCAAGAGCAACACAATTGTTTGTAACCACCAAGTCATTTCTCAAGCCCATTTTCTTCTTGTTTGTTCATTAAATCAGCATTTTTATGTAAGTTATTTTCAATTCTGCCACCTTCCCCTCTTCTTTTGACAAATTTTTCCTGAGGGTATTCCTGGTACCCTATGATGACTATACAGTGTCTCAGGACAGTTAGCATGCCTGATTCCTGTACTTCATCACCAGTAGTGCCCATCTACTGCTGATAGTTTAACCTTCCCACCCCCATCATTTTCAAATGCGCTCTGGAGGAAGTAGCATGATTTGCAGCTGACAGCTATTTTCTAAAGCAGTATTTCCTTGAGGCAATAATCTGAATAAGCTTGTCACGTGTGACATTAAAATAGCTACCTATGACAATCCACATGTGTTACTTTGCTTTCTGCTACTGGGATAAAACACTGAGCAAAAACAACATGGTGAGGAAAGGAAAGGGTTTATTTGGCTTACAGGTTACAGGCTATCAAGGGAAGACAGGAACCTAGAGGCAGGAACTGAAGCAGAGACCTTGGAGGAAGAACACTGCTTATTACTGTCCTTCTTCTCTTGGCCTCCTCAGCTAACTTTCCTAAAGCCCAGGTTATACGCCCAGAATTGGCACTGCGCACAATGGGCTGAGTTGGGCTCCCCTACATCAACCGGCAATCAAGAATATGCCCCCCCCCACATGCCTGCATACTAACCAAACGGAGGCCAAGTCCTCAAATGAAGTTCCTCGTTCCCAAGTGGGGCAGCTTGGAAGAGAAGCATCACCTCCTGTAGGTGTCTGAATACTCGATCCCCAGTTGGTGGTGCTGTTTGAAGTTTTAGGAAGTGTGTCCTTGCTGGAAGTATGACTGGTGGTGGTGGTGGGTGCCTTGGCCTTGCCCTACCTTCAGTTTTGCCTCTTTGCTTAGTGCCTATAGTGTAAGATGTGAGCTCTCAGCTAGCTGCCCCAGACGCCATCCTCCACCCCACCGTCATGGACTCCTAGCTATATGGAACCAACCACAAGTGAAAACAAGCTCTATTTGCTTTTGTTTTCCAAGACAGGGTTTCTCTGTGTAACCCTGGCTGTCCTGAAACTCTCTCTGTAGAACAGGCTGGCCTCAAACTCAGAGATCTGCCTGCTTATTCCTCTTGAGGGCTAGGATTAAAGGTGTGCGCCACCATCGCCCAGTTCAAAATAAGCTCTTTCTTAGATTGTTGCCTTTGGTCATAGTGTTTTATCATAACTAGAGAAAATGATGCGCCAGGTCTACCGATCTGACAGCTGAAGCTAACCACAGACCACACAAAGAAGCTTGTCCACCGGTTTGATGAAGATACTGAAGGAGTGACACCAGGTCTGTGGTACAGAGGAGAAAACCCCTACTAGACTGGAAGTTTCCTATGCTGGAATCAGATTCTCAAACAGCTTGTCTCACAGCAAATGCACACAATCAGTTCTTGTCCGCACTTTTCCATATGGTGCTACAGTGATGCCCACTTGGGAATGATCAATGCACACTATTTCTAAACTAGAATGCTCAGACTATGTACACTTGACGCATTCTTGACTTGCAAGTCCATCTTTCCAATTTTAAAAGTGAGGTGGCTAATGAGAATGTGCAATGTACTTTCTCTTAAAATAAATCATTAGATAAAATGACCTATCCACTCAAATTAAATCATTCCTAGCACATTGCTTGCTTTGAAAATGTAAATTTCTGGCATAAGAACAGACAGGAGGACCAATGGAACTGAATTGAAGACCTGGACATCTACACATCTTCAAACACCTGATCTTTGATTAAAAAAAAAAAAAAGCAAAAAATATCAAATGGAAAAAAGAAAGCATATTTAACAAGTGGTGCTGGAAAAACTGGATATCAACATGTAGAAGAATGAAAATAGACCCATATCTATCACCATGCACAAAACTCAAGTCCAAATGGATCAAAGACCTCAACATAAAGCCAGCCACACTGAACCTTATAGAAGAGAAAGTGGAAAGTATACTTGAACGCATGGCACAGGGAATCACTTCCTAAATATAACCCCAGTAGCACAGACACTGAGAGAAACAATTAATAAATGGGACCTCCTGAAACTAACTGAGAAGCTTCTGTAAAGCAAAGGACATGGTCAACAAGACAAAACAACAGCCTACAGAATGGGAAAAGATCTTCACTAAGCCCACATCAGACAGAGGTCTGATCTCCAAAATATACAAAGAACTCAAGAAATTTGACACCAAAAGATTACATAATCCAATAAAAAAATGGGGTACAGACCTAAACAGAGAACTCTCAACAGAGGAATCTAAAATAGCTGAAAGACACTTAAAAAATGTTCAACATCCTTAGTCATCAGAGAAATGCAAATCAAAACAACTCTGGGATTCCATCTTACACCTGTAAGAATGGCCAAGATCAAAAACACTGTTGACAACTTATGCTGGAGAGGTTGTGGGGAAAAGGGAACACTTCTGCATTGCTGGTGGGAGTGCAAGCTGGTACAAACCCTTTGGATATCAGTGTGGCAATTTCTCAGAAAATTAGGAAACAACCTTCTTCAAGACCCAGTAATACCACTTTTGGGTATATATCCAGAGGATGTTCAATTGTACCACAAGGACATGTGCTCAGCTATGTTCATAGCAGCTTTGTTTGTCATAGCCAGAACCTGGAAACAACCTAAATGCCCCTCGATAAAAGAATGGATAAAAAAAATGTGGTACATTTACACAATGGAGTACTACACAGCAGAAAAAAATAACGACATGTTGAATTTTGCAGGAAATTGGATGGAGCTAGAAAACATTATTTTGAGTGAGGTAACCCAGACACAGAAAGACAATTATCACATGTACTCACTCATAGGTGGTTTTTAAACATAAAAGCTAAGAAAGCCAGCCTACAAACCACAATCCCAGAGAACTTAGACAACAATGTGGACACCAAGAGAGACTTACATAGATCTAATCTACATGAGAAGTAGAAAGTAGAAAAAGACAAGATCTCCTGAGTAAATAAGGAGCATGGGGACCTTGGGGGAGGATTGAAGGGAGAAGGGGAGACGCAGGGAGGGGAACAGAGAAAAATGTAGATCTCAATAAATATCAATAAAAAAGAAAAACAACTAACATTAAATATTAAGACTACTTAAATGATTCATCTAGCAACCCCATTAATGATGCTGTAACCCTATGATATGCAGCAACATTGGAGCTGGCCAAAATAAAACCTTCAGAGCTTCTCCAAAAAAAAAAAAAAAAAAAAAAAAAAGAAAAAAAGAAAAAGAAAATGTAAATTTCTTCCAAAGCCATTAATATACTATGGAATAATTTGGCCATAACAAAATTTTGCACTTGCCTGTATGTAATATCTATGAGGTGATGAGTTGAGGTCAAAGGTGTCTAGAACACAATCTACCCAAAACAATACACTATTGCCATTGCTCCTGTTGCCCACCACAACTCAGTGGTAAAACTGGTTGCGGAAGACACCACATACTTTGACTACAGCACATGGAGAAATCGTGTTGGTACTGAAGAGGGGGCATCATAGTTTTGGAAGTTTGCATGTAGGCTTCTGTGATAAACTCATCAGCAGCAATCTGATCAGCCAGGAATCCTGTCAGCTACAGGAGACAGCACAGTAAGGTAGAGAGGGTGACCAATCACTTTCCTGTTGGGTTTTCCTACTAGTTTCTCCACAGGAGAAAATGCACACCTGGTCCTGTAAATCTGGGGTAAAACTTTATGGCTGGGGAGCTCAGAGGGCTGGGGGAGAACAATCAGCTAGTTTTATTTTATTTTATTTTATTTTATTTTTGGTTTTTCGAGACAGGTTTTCTCTGTGGCTTTGGAGCCTGTCCTGGAACTAGCTCTTGTAGACCAGGCCGGCCTCAAACTCACATAGCTCTGCCTGCCTCTGCCTCCCAAGTGCTGGGATTAAAGATGTGCCGCCACCGCCGCCACCACCCAGCAAGCTCCTTTTATTTTAATAAGTGGACATTGTATCAAAGTGCTCACTAAATCAGCATCTCTATGTTCACAGACTAGTGTAGCCCTCAGGCTTCATCAGAGGAACTTCTAGCCATCAACAGAGGTTGGCACAGATAATCACAGCTAAGAAAACTATAGAGAGTAAGTGTCTGTAGAATGCTAGCCACAACAGAACATCTATACCATGTTTCTTCTTTTCAAGGTCCATGGACCATCCAGGAAAAGGAAGGTGGAAAGACTCTCAGTCGCAGAGGCTGGGAGAAACAGACCAAAGCAGCGTAACTCGGACCTGACAAGACCACTGAATCAGTTGTGCTTGTCTGCACAAGGTGTGCACAAGATCAAGCCAGGCCATGTTCTAGCATTAAGGGAAGAAGGCGCAGGAGCTGAGTCACTGCTGATAAGATGGCTTCTGGACAAGAGCCAGGTCTCAAGGGTGAGGTCCCTAGTAAGGCCCCAGGAAAGCTCCACCGGATAGCTCCATCCCAGTGAAGTACAGCACAAACTGGAATCAGTGGGCTATTAAAAAGGGAGATGAATACAAAGTTGGAAAGAAGTAGGGAAGTGGATATGGGAGGCATTTACAGGAGGAATCTGAGTGAATATGATCAAAGTGGTTACTGCACATATGAAACTCTAAAAAATTAAAAAAAAAATTTAAAAGAAGAAATAGGGGGTGGGTGTAGAAAGCTACACCTGGCCAAACTAGCCACATAGGAACATATAAAATGTGCACACTTCAGCTCACCACAGATGTATCTATAAACTGCACCATCCATATCTGGTATTCCATGTGGTTTTACTGCGGATTTGTACAGTGTATGTCGGGTTGTGGCATACCTGATTTAACTTCTGGCTTGTCCTTTCAGTTTCCTACTTTCGCCAGCTACTGTCCTTGTTTTTTTGCTTATTAACTCTAAACAAGCATTAGAACATGGCTTCTCAATCTTCTTAATGCTCTCACCCTTTGATACGTTTCCCTGTCGTGAGCCCCAAGCATAAATTTATTTTTGTTGCTACTTCATAACTATAATTTTGCTACTGTTATGAATCATAATGTAAATATCTGTTTTCCAATGGTCTTAGGTGACCCCCAGGGGTCTTGACCTACAGGTTGAGAACCACTGCCTTAGAAAACCATGGCTCAAGATTTCTAATACTTAATTTTGAAGGTGTGCATGATGTGTAATTTGTGGCTGTATTGTGTGTGTGTGTGTGTGTGTGCGCGCGCATGCAAGTGCAAGCACAAACGGCAGGTAAATGTATAGCCATTAGAGGAAAACCAGAAGTGTAACTCCTTGCCTTCCTATTTGTGGTGGGTTACTGCCTATGGCAGAGTATCTAGCCTGTGATGCTCCAGGGAGTCTTCCTGGCCTATCTCCTTATAGGTACACGAGGACACAGACATATCTACAGTGTCCAGAGTTATACAGGTTCTTGGAATCTGAGCATATTCTCCCAACAACCATTTTATCCAGAACTATATTTACAACATTAAAAAATCTCCAGATATGTATTTCTCAGCAATCCTAATTCTTTCTTATTTTTAAAAAAAATCATAAAATTTAAATTTACTAAAAAACCTGTGCCAGGCAGTGGTGGTGGTGCACACCTTTAATCCCAGCACTGAGGAGGTAGAGGCAGGCGGATCTCTGTGTTCAGGGATCAGCCTGGTCTAAAAAACAAGTTCCAGGACAACCAGAACAACACACAGAGGAACCTTATCTCAAAACAACCAACCAAACAAACAAACAAAAAAATTGAAAGACACCATGTCACCATGTGTGACTGGGATAAAGGCAGAAAGCACCAGTACAAATACCTGTTATGCTGTGAATTCAGCCGTTTCTTCACATGTGGAACTGGCACCTTGCTCTGTCAAGAGCATCTGTCCTTCTCATGAGAAACTAAACTCAGGTTTGCAGTAGACCCCTCTAATCTTTCACGGCATCTCCTTATTTTCATATGATTTTAAGATGAGCACACAGTTTTGTTTAGTTTTTTGAAAGCAGTTGTTCGGAGATCAAAAAAGGAACGCACACGAGCAGGGCAGGGTCTCTATTCTAGGTAGACAAAGCCATAGCCAGATGTGTAACTCCGTGTGTTCTCCACGTGCTTCTCCTTCCCAGGGCTCTGGCTCACTTTGTTCCCGGAGGTATGATGAACAGCTCCACCGAGAGAAAGACGTCCCACCACAGACAGCCAAACACAGAAAGACACATGGTAGACAGACATGGGGTGGGGTGGGAGGATACAAAGTAAGGTACACAAAGGGGAGTGGGAGAAAGAGAGAGGACACAGAGAGGGAGGGAACTGGGAGAAAGAGAGAGGCCAGGCCACCTTCCACCATGACTTCAGACATTTTACGTAGGAGGAGAATGAAGAAGGCTCCCTCTAGTTTCCAAACGGAAGGCAACCATGAATACTGAGTTTATAATTCTAAATTCACGCTCAGTTGTTTTTCCTCAATTATAAGTATTAACACAAAGGTATAAATCAAAAGGAGTAAAGCAAGTAACTACAAATTTTAATATTATAAATGTTGCTTTGAAAACAAATATATACCAAGTACTTTTTAAAGGTGGTTTACAAGTCTTTTTAAATTTTGAGGGTTTTTTGTTTAGTTGGTTTTGTTTTTGCTTTCAAGACAGGGTTTCTCTGTGTAGCTTTGGAGCCTGTCCTGAACTAGTTCTTGTAGACTATGCTGGCCTCGAACTCACAAAGATATGCCTGCCTCTGCCTCCCAAGTGCATGCGCTACCACCAGAGAATTATGTTTTTAATACTGAACAGAATGGACATGATTATTAAATACACACTTTTTTTTTTTTAACAAAATAAGTCTGGGCTCAATGGGCCCTTGTCACCACCACATGAGGACCCTGGTTCAGAATCTGCACAGCGCTGGATGCACCCCTCGCATCTGCCACTGCAGCACTCTAACAGCAATAGGAGGGGACAGGAGGATCTCAGCTTACAACAGGCAGCGAAGCCTGGCTTTTACTCAGTGCAAACTAAGAGCTGAGGACTGAGGACCAACACTTGAGGTGTCCTCTGACCTCCGCACTTATGCTCTGGCACATGGATGCTCCACATTCACTCAAACATGCACATGTACACACCATGTACACATACATATACATAAACACATACACACCATATACATATACTAGCCCCCATCCCCATACAGAGGCAGGGGGAAGAGATCTTAAGTAATCTATTTAGAATTCTAATCTCAGTTTACATATCCAAACACAAGGTACACCACCGTTCATGACCATTGTATTAATTTGTCCGTTTCGAAATGGGCATCATGCAAAAAGGATATGCACTTAGAAAAGTTCCCTTAATTTGGGGCTCTTTTCTTGTATTTCTCATTATATCCTTTTACTATCTAAGCAACTGAGTGGTGAACACAGCTCACCAACAGCAGCAGGTTTTGTGCCCAGCACAAGCACTCTATGGGATGGACAGGGACTGTGTCAGTCCTGACCAACTTTACACAGCAGTCAAACTCCTGAGGCTGGAAAGGGTCCTTAGCAGAGAAAAGTTTGAAACCCAGCGTCCCTTGACTACCATAGCCCTGCCGCACAGTGTACCCCAGCGCCCTAGCCTCCATAGTGTACCCTAGTGCTCCACAGTGTACCCCAGTGCTCCGGTCTCCACAGTGTACCCCAGTGCTCCAGCCGCCACAGTGTACCCCAATACCCCAGCCTCCACAGTGTACCCCAATGCCCCAGCCTCCACAGTGTACCCCAATGCCCCAGCCTCCACAGTATACCCCAGTGCCCCACAGTATACCCCAATGCCCTAGCCTCCACAGTGTACCCCAGACTAACAGCCGTTCCCCCCAGGACTGTATGGCTGACAGGAGCTGCAGGCTCCTACTGCTACCCAGGATCCACAGAGAGTAACAAAGTCCCTATCCCTGATATGGAAAAGATCAAAAACGGGAACTCTGCATTTGGCTGTAGCAAATGTGGGTCTCGCCGAGCTCCCCTGCTGACACTGAGAGCAGGAACCACTGTGCTAAGGTCTCCTCCGACAGCAGTTTTGGGGAAACTTAGAATTCATCCAAAATAAATAAATTCACAACAAAAGATGTTGACTCAAGCTAATTGTATTTTATGATTTTAAAAGTCAGCTTATTTTCCTGACAGGACAGAAGTGAAACTCATGAAAAGATGGAGGTGGAACGGAAGAAGGTGAATGTATAAATCAAGAATGTATAAATTCATACAGTCTCTGGAAGCCTCAGTCCAAAAACATCCCACCATCACCTTCCATTAAAGGAAAACTTAATAATCAGCCTCATATGTGGTCACAAAATGTAAAGTACATGTAAGACACACGCAGACTCCTGGCCAGGCATAACACGCAGCAGTGTACTCTAGAATCTTTCTCTCATTCACACGGGTGCCTTCACTGGCCTACGCTGATCACTCTGATGTGCAGGCTATAAACACCACAGGTCACTAATGGCGCTCTTCCTCAAGCCCAATTGTTAGACTCTATTTCAGCCTGCCAAAGACAACATGTAAAAACATCAATCGTATCACCTGTCCTTCCTTATGATCGCGACCTCCTAAGGAATACCCAGGATAAAGACCTGAAAGAGGTGTAAATCAAGACAGCGCCCAGCAGCTCCTACTCACACGCCAACCCTGCACTACAGCAGCGTTCCCTAAGGCTTCACTAGCATCCGAGTCGGGCTTCAGACCTTTCCAAACTCTGTCCGCTGGGTTTCTTATTTGCTAAGCTTAGTAAATGGAGTAGCTGACTAGAGATGTCTGCTTCAACCCTGCTCTAAGCAATGCCTATCTAACAATGGCTTAAGTTTAATTAGGAGTTCATATTTATTTTAATAACTTCTTAAAAGAACCATGTGGCATCCCATTTGAGAAATCTCGGCATGGACTGAGCACAGGGGCATTTTTAGGTGACAGTGTCACTTTGACAGGGACCAGCTCTTCCTGTCACTGTCCCTTCTATTTAGAAGCACGCCCACGCACGTGACCAGCAAGCACCGCTAGCTCTACTGCAGCCGTGGTTATCACAGGCTCATTTCAGGTCTCAAGCTTCTTTCTCTTTGATTCCATTTCTTTAGGTTCCTGGCATAAGATAAGAGGCTCTAGACAAAGTCTGACACGGTCTAATTGCTGAGAGGGAAGCCACCGGTGGGACTGTCCCTCAAATGCTCCAATTGTAAGCTGGGGGATCCAGAGCTGACCTCTGGCTTGCCGAGCTGGGCCGGGAGGCACTTCAGACATGTTTAGGTGGGTTCCAAATGGCACTGGAAAACACTGAGAAAGAACTCTTCACCACAAAGCACTTGGCATCATTTCCACTAGAGAGATTTAACTGAAAGGGATGATTTCAATACTGGCTGCCCTAACAAATTAGTCTCCAACTGCTACCTCTGCCAAAGCGTTTTCCTCTCCTCTAACGTAGGGGTGCTTTTTAAAGCAAAACCTGAGTAAGAAGTGGAGAAAAGAGAGTCACTTACAGCACTTGGGCCACTTGAAACAACTTTTCACCAAAGGTCTATAATCAAATTATCAAGCTCCTCAAGTCAGTGCTTTATAACGGAAATAAAGGCCGCACTAAAGGATCTGGGCCTCTTGGCATTTCCACATCTCTGGGCAGGGCTCACACTGCAGTGAGCCATTCACACTGCGCATGAAAGAGAACAGATCACAAAGGGCAGATTACAAGGGAGAATGACTCCACTGGTGGGGGAGGGACGAGCGTGAACAGACTGTAAATAATGTTGCTAAGAAAGGAGTAGGAATATGGCAACCTCAAATAATCCCCTGCCAGGAATGCATCCCAAGAGGACTGTCCTTTTTTACTGTGCTCAAGTATGTGAGAGACACGAACACGCAGGGTAGTCCTCCTTTGCCTGATTAACTCGTAGGGCTCTGAGAGCATTGTAAAACCACTTTTCAAAGGTACCCAATACCTCGCCAGAGACAGGAACAGAGACAGGAATACCGAATGTCACCAACCCTTACCACTGGGCCTGGCAGCAGCACCTCTTCCTCCCCACTGCTGTCATGGACACCTTGTTGGAAGGAAAACTGAAGGAACACCCTGGAGGGCCAGCTGGGCTCCCACAGGCCTCCTATCTGTCTAGTTCTGAGAGCCTGCCACAGACGCAGACTTCTACCCGAGGGCTACTATTGCCTCAGACACACGTCAGGGAGAATACTTTCTCAGAAAAAGCTGCTACAGGTCTGAACAAAACCCAGTCGTCAAGATGTTTTGGCCACCACTGTGATATAGGTGTCCCTATTTCTGATTGCATCCATTGCCAATCCATGAATAACAAGGTGGCTGACAACTTTATTTTGCCAAGAGTCATAGGGACTTCTCTCTCTTTGCTGCCCTCGGGAAACTAGGTGTTATCCAAAAGGCGCTGACCGAGTACAGCCACCGATCACTGGGCCGGAAGTAGATATGACCTCACACCATCACTCAGACATACGATCACATCACTCCCTTGAGATGCTCCAGTTCCGTGGCTATCAAATACGACAAGAGACGGGAAAAGCAAAGTAAGAGTGATGAGAACGCCCCAACCCACCAACCTTGGGGTGCAGCTATCTTGAGGGGGACGTCACCCTACAAATTCATCAATTTGCCATTAAAATTTTAGCTGTCAGCTTATTCTGTAAGAACAATATAAATGTGAAAATAAAACAAAAGAAAATATTTAGCCAGAGGTAGTGGTTCACACCTGTAATCCCCATACCCGGGAAGCTGAGGCCAGAAAAGACATGAGTTTTAGGCCAGCATGTGCTACAGCAACAACTTTAGGCTGCCTTGGTACATAATATAATTTTATTTTCACAAATGAAGAGAAAGAACACTAAAAACAACATAGCAAACCAGTAATTATAGACTTGGTTTCTTTTCATTGCTTTTTAAAGGTGGAACTTCTGTGTAGAACCCCAGTCAGTCTCACCTCCCCGGTCAAGGAGGAGGCTCAATTCCAGGGAGCAACAGACAGAAGCACCACCTGCTGCGTGCTGGCTCAATATGTCTCAGTACCCTAATTCTGCACCCTTATTATTTCATCTTATTCTGGACGAGCACAGCAAACTTAATGAACCAAAACAGGACAACGGCAAACCTCAGTCGGAAGCTGCCCAACAGGCTCCGCCTCCACGCACCTGTCAGTCAGGAGTGAGGCAGGGTGCCTTTCTGTTGACAGTCATGCTCTTTTTTCTACAGAGAAAACGTGTCTACTCTATCTGCAAATGAAAGGCACCAGCGCCAGCAAAAATGAAACCAAAAACACCACACTAAAGCTGGCAATTTTGAGAAAAATCCTATCACCAGCATTCTGATTAAAGATTTATTTATATTTAAAACCCTACAACTGGGGAGCTGTTTTAACCTGAACTGAAACCACTCAGTCAAGCACATTATTGAAGAAGGCATGAAACTTGAACCCAGTAAAAACTAAAGAACTTGACTGTCATCTCACTTCCGGCCCAAAGACAGAAAAAATGAGATAAGTAATTAGCGTAGTTCTGCTGGTGCTGCAACAATACAACTAAAAGAATACAAATGTCTGAGTAAAAAACCATAGTGAAGTACACATACTTTCGCTGCTGTCTGCTCTGAAGCCATTGTCCTTCACACAGTGCTGTTTAAGATTCTACTGTGAATCTCAAGTACCGGACAAAATAACTTTCAAACACATTCTACAGGAAACACTGAGCTGTCTGTCACGAAACCTCACTCACCGCAAGATTAAAAAACAAAACAGTCAGAGGGTGTTACAAGGCTCTTCCATTTTTAGAGGGGAGTACCCAATGCTTTCTCCGTGTTCTGAAATCCGGGAGTTGTTTGATGCAGACCTCAGCACTTCCTATGAGTTAATAGCAAACTCAACTCCTGTCTGCATTTGAACTTTGGCCAGATCACTCAAATGACATTTCAGAATGGCTCCTGTGGACAGCTTGCAGCAGCTAATCCCTCTTGCTGAGATTAGCACTGATCCCAAGCACCAGAGCCCCTCCCTCCCTCCAGCACTGGAGCAGCAGAGCCCTCCCTCCAGGCCCTGAGCAGGACAGGACAAGCGCCAGAAGGAAAAGAGGGCTCCACAGACTCTTCCAGACTTAGTTGGGCTCTATGCTAGTTAGCAAAGTCCTAACCTACCTTCCACAGGCTTATTCAGAACCAGGCCCTAGGCCAAAGCCAGCTTCTGAAAACTGCCAGGAAAAACTCACCCAGCGGAGCTCTTGGCTTCTGTGCAGAGGAAGGGCTCCTCCCAAGAGGCTCTTTGCTACCTTCCATTCAGAGCTCGGCCGTGCTTCACTGCACACTTGCTACTGCAAGCCTGCATCATGATTTGAGTCTGCCCACCAACTCCAAATATGCTCCATGTTTGGGCTTATGTAACATTTGCCACTACTGTAAAAAGCACTTGAATGACAAAGGTCCTGGCAGATCAACAGATAACGGGGTGGAGTTTAATTTCATCTAATATGGTCATACAAGTTATGTTGGCTGGTATAAATTAATTCCTCTTTATCAGTGGTTTTCAACTTTCCTAATGTTGTGACCCTCCTGTTGTGGTGACATCAACCATAAAATTATTTTTCACTGCTACTTCGTAACTGCACTTTTGCTGCTGCTATGAATCGTAATCTGAGTAGCTTATTTATGTGCAGGAATCTGATATGCAACCCCATAGACTGAGAACCACTCCTCTCCATTAAAGAGAGGCGGATGGTCAGAACTGAATATGGAATTTATAAATTTGCCTATTACAAATGTGAGTTACTCACACTGTTGTTTTCCAGATACCTGTAGAGTAGCAATGCCACTGAAAGTATAAGGGCTGATTTAAAACCTGAGTAATTATGGTATTTCTATAAATATCAGGAGCCTTTCTCCATGTTTTATTTCCCTACACTAGCTATACTTACTAAGGAGTCAAGTGTATTAAGCAAACTTTTTAAAGCCAATTTTTTCCTTCCTAAATCAAGTTAAGAACAATCTGGACCCATTTTTGATACATATTTTCAAATCTGCCGATACTATATATGCTTATTGTGTGGTTAAGCCATCCAATTGTTGGAGAGCCAAAGCGGCGAGCTCTCCTGTAGCTCCTTGTGAGCGGGTGATGCTGGCTTGGCTGCCCCCATCTCAGCACTGTGACAATCTCCACAAACTACCCCTTCCTGATACTGACGATCCTTACAGCTAAACAGACCAGAGATAAATTGCCAGCTGATTTGAGTTTTAGGGAATAATGAATGCCTCAGATGCTTGGTGGGTCAGAATGAACATTAAAAATGTTAAAGGAGGGGGGATGATGGAGTCCCCACATGTGTGTATGTGTGTGTGTGTGTGAGAGAGAGAGAGACAGAGACGGGTGTGTGTGTGAGAGAGACAGAGAGACAGAGAGGTGTGTGTGTGAGAGAGAGGAAGAGACAAGAGTTAGAGGTGTGTGTGTGAGAGAGAGGGGGGGGGGAGGGAGGGAGGGAGAGAGAAAGGGAGAGAGAAGGGGAGAGAGGAGGGGAGAGAGAGAGAGAAGAAGGATATGACCACTCCTAGGTGTGGCTGTGGGGAAGGTTTTTATTGTAGGTATGAGGGAGAACACTGTCAAGGCACTTGGAGAAGTCTAGACTGAAGACAGCCAGCAGAATAGAATGGGCTATGAGAGGTGGGGGCGGGGAGGGGGGAGAGAAAGACTGCTTAGCAAAAGTCAGGAACTCTCTGGTGTAAATGATTTTACCAGAAGGCAGGAAAGACTGAGGGAAAGCAGAAACACGCTCTAAATGAACTGAAGAAGGAGCACTGCCCACTGCTTTACACCTGCAGCACGCGTCCGGGCTGCACCGCGACTGCAGTGTGGATACCCAGACAGTAGTCCCGAAGACAGAGGGGAAATGAGAGGTTGATAAGTACACGATAAAAACACTTATCCTGAAATCCTGAAATTAATTAGCACAAACAAAGGCTTCAGCTGGGTGTCTTGGTCGCACCCTGTTCCCAGATCTTGGGATCATCTCTGGGAGTCTAGGGTAGCCTGGGCTACATAGTTAAGTCAGGCAAAAGTGGACTGAGTGAGACCCTGTTTATAATAGTTAATAGAGAAGATTTCAAGCCAATTCACTGGATTTCTTAAACCAGAAGAGAAGCAAATTCTATCATGTGCAACCTAAGTGCAAAAGGTTTTGGTTTTGTCCACAGCGACTCACCTGCCAGTCCCGGGGACAAGGGAAGGGTCTCTGGGACCTTTCCTACTAAGGCTCAGACCCACTGCACACACGGACCAGCTTTCAGTGTCCATTTGTGCAAATGTCTGAGTATCTTTTTTAATTTGTTATTTTTATTTTAAATTTTATTACAAAGATGGTTGCAAAACAAACAAAAAACAACCCACATGCCCTAATTAATCAGACCCAAAGACTCACAACCCCATGAACAGTTAGAGTGGCCATTTATACCCAAAGCCACGTGTTTCACCCTTTTACTACCGAGTGTGTTCTTATGCACTGCCACCAGAGATGATCGAGCCAGGAGAGTGAGAATTAGAAGACAAGATCTCTGTGTCCGTCCCATTATGAGCTCAGCTAACGCGTGGCCCTTCCAGTTCTTTCCTACTTGCTATACAATATCCACAGGTGTACTTGTTTACATATAAGCACTATTTATTAGATTCTGATTAGAAGGGGGACATATGAGACTTCTTATTTGAGATTATATGACCTCACTTAATATTGTAAGTTTCAAGTCTATCCATTTTCCAGCAAACTTTGTGATTTCATTTTTCTTTAGAGTTGAATAGTATTCCATTTTATAAATATACCAAATTTTCATTATCCATTTATCTCTGTTGATGAACAACTAGGTTAGTTCCACTTCTTTGCTGAAGTGAACAGAGCAGCAACAAACACGGAGATGCAAATATGTCTGCCTAGGGTATGAAATTCTTTGGGTACATGCTCAGGAGTGAAACAGTGGGGGTCACATGGTAGTTTTTTCTTCTTAATTTGGAGAAATCTCCAAAATGTTTTCCACAATGACTACATTAATTTGCACACCACCAAACAGTATATAAGGGTTTTCTTTATTTCCAAATCCTTTTTGACATCTGTTGTTGAAATTTATTGATGACAGCCATTCAGACTGGGGTGAGGTGGTATCTCAAAGTAGTTTTAGTTTGCATTTCCCTACTGGCTAGAAACAATGAACAATTTAAAGCCACTGTGCATTTGTAGTTGTGTGTGCTTTCCTAACCATCCCTTCTGTACACAGGGACAGTGCTCGTAAGAAAACAAACTCCTGAAAGCAGTCGGGGTACCGTGAGCAGCCAGGGAAGGTCTCTGTAGCCTGCTCATGCCTACTTTATTCTGAGACCGTCTTGCTGATGATGCGGCTGGCCCTGGAACCTGTGATCTCCCTTCAGCCTACAGAGCAGCTGCGATGCAGGCAGGTTTGTGGCTAAGAGAAATAATTTGAACTTGTTTTTAACTACGTTAGAGAAAGTGTGAGTGACAGTGAAGTGAGAATGTGTACACAAATACGAAAACCAAGAATAAAGATCAGATTCGACACGACTCAGTGCTCTGAAGAAAGCCTTTTTGAGGCAGCCCTGGCTTTGGCTTTGTTTTTCTGGAAAACATGACTACTCTGTTTAAATAATTTTTCAAAAGTGTACATGAAGATTTGCTGTTGTTGTTATTGCTGTAGTCTATTTTTTCCTATGAAAATAATTAAGGCAACTCATTAAAAAGATGAAAATAGGGGCTGGAGAGATGGATCAGTGGTTAAGAGCATTGGCTACTCTTCCAAAGGTCACGAGTTCAATTCCCAGCAACCATATCGTGGCTTACAACCAGCAGTAATAAGATCTGGTGTCAACTTCTGAATGCAGGGACACATGCAGGCATACCATTGTATACAAAACAAATAAATAAATAAATCTTTTTAAAAAAAAAATGAAAATACCATTTTACTAAGATGTAAATATCATCTTACATCCTCACCTTGCCGTCCAATCCTCTGTCACCGTTTGAATGGTATACACACACCAGCTTTACTGCGGTGCAGAGTCATGCAGTGACCCTAACGGTATGCACTGTGGACTGGAGCTCCTAGCAGCCAGAGAGGGCAAAGAGGGCTTGGGATGAAGGCACAGAGGCTGGTCTGAGCATGTCCAACTGTACGGCCCAGGGAAAGAGGATTCTGGTTTCACCTGGCATTGTGCCTCCTCCTACAGATGGGAAGCAAATCAAGCAAGACACACAGTGCAGGGCCAAGTACAGAGCAGGCAGTCAGGCAATCTTATCTATCACTGATCTCAACCAAGGTGAAGAAGGATGGAGAGACAGCACTTGAAGAGACTGAAGGATTAGAGTAACACATAAGTTCGTACTACAGAATTCAGTCTATTCTTCACAAACCTTGGGATTTCCTAAACAGCACCCCTAAAAGCCAGCGCAAGTATCATCTTATATTCTGTACGGCGGCAAACAAGCTGTTGGCAGTCAGGAAATACTATGTTCCGGTCGCTGGCAGTAGGCAGTGCTTCGTCTTACAAGAACACAAGCTCCACTAACTCCTTCGTCTCAGCAGGCCAGGCGGGTTATAATTGGCCTTAATTGGCACTTAAAGCAGCTTTAGCATTCCTCAGCTGCTGCCAAGTAGCACTTGAAAGGGAGGAAAGTATTTTCAAACTTGGGAATACCAGGCAATTCATTCCTCTGAGGGCCTGAAAGACTGCCATCTTAGAACCAGGTTAGCTTCCCCAGGAAACGCAGCTACGCCATCATGCCATGCTCATTAGGGAAGCTGGAAAATGGAGTTTATATGAGATAATTCACCCCGGGGCTAATCCTGCATAGTAGCTTTGCTTTGGCTTACATCTTCTGATCTTTCAGGGAATGGCTTTTCAGGGCTAAATCAACTTCACATATAGAAGGCACACACATTATCTTTCACCCTCATGGCCTGATTTCCAAAGATGGCTGAGAACCATCGTCTGATCCCTAAGCTTTGCTGACAATTCACAGGCAAACATGAACACTATCCAAAGACAATCAATTACACCGAGTGCAGTGAGGGTGTGAGACTAGAAAAGGGTGATGTACTTCCCTTGGCCTGCCATTAATCCAGCCAAAAACTCCATCCTTAAGAAGCTAAACATTCTGCAGGGGTGAACCTTGAACTGGGAAGGTTAGCTTTTTTCCCTAAAGTAAAAGCCATACAGAATAAACAGAAATTTCCTACATATGCCAGAAAAGATTATTTTGAATTGAGTTTTTCGAAGTCACCCATTTTGAAGTATTTCTTTGCCTTCTATGACTAAATATTATCTAGACTTAGGAGACGTTCTGCTGCACTAGTAGTAAGAATGTATGGGTTGAGAAATTTTCTTCAATGTCAAAATATAATTATACATATATGAGTATGTATGTAAGAAACGGTGAAAGGCTTTAGAAAAGCAGGAAGTCAGCTAATCAGTCCATCACCTCCTTCTGGTGGGGTTAATATTCTTATGTCTAGGAGAGTCATAACAGTTCAACTTCTCATAAAGCCACCAGGAGCAGTTAGCACTCTCTCTCTCTCCTTCCCTCCCTCCCCCCTCTCTCATATTTCTTTTATGAGATAGGGTTTCACTCTGTACCTCAGGCAGACCTTGAACTCAATGTGTCTTACCCAGACCCCCAACTTGGAACAACCTTCCTGCATCTGCCTCCTGGGTACTGGGATTGTGTAGGTGTAGACCATCGCTTATGGCTGACTATATACATATATTTAATACACCTAGCAAAATACCTTTAAAGAAGATTGTTCAACAATATCTAGTATGAAATCTCATCCAGCTACTCAAACCAAAATCCCATGACATTACTCTCTCTTTCTTTCCCCCACTGCCCCTACTTTGCCCACCAGGAGACCCTGCTGGCTCCAAATCTCGAAAGCAGATTTCACCTCCACTCCCAGCTCTCTGCTCTAGCTACCACAATCTTAATCTAAACGGTTTTTCTCATTCACCTTTTAACCATAGCCAGTACAAAACAACATACTAACTGGTTTCTCTGGTTCCCACTGTGGCCCCTATATCCACCAAGCAATCAAAAGGAGAGCCCTACACTTTTCAACAGTCCTCTAGTAACAAATTGTCAGTCTGACAACCCTTCAATCTGACTGCTCCCACACCTTACAGGAATCACCGCATCACCTGACCTGGTCTTCCTTTTCCAACTTCACTCCAGACCCCTTCCCTCTTGTGCTGCCTCCTCATGAGCGATTCTGCCAAGCTCATTTCCATCCTGAACCTTTTACACTAGCTGATTCCTCTGCATAAAACACTCTTCCTCCAGATCTCAAAGGACTGGCTCTTTCTCGCTGCTAAGCAGAAATATTAACTCTGCACAGAAGCTGTCTTTCCTAGCAGAGCAGCCCTAGCTTCTCTTCCCACATTACCCCAGCAGGAGTCACTCCAGGAAGCACTCTTTTGCTCTGTGGTCGCCTTTCTCTCTCCACCCCAAACAAAACAGATTCCATGGCACCAGAGCTACTGTTCTGCCAACAGCACGGAGAGATGCCTGGCATGTAACTGGCATAAAACAAGTATTTGTTAAAAAATCCTAAAGATACAGATATTGATAAAAGCAGGTATCGATGAGGGAAAAATCAATATATTTATATTTTATAACTAGAAATTAAAATGTTCCTTCAAATAGCAGAAAAACATTAATATAGAGTTCTTTGCTTATCACATAATGAAGGGAAAAAAGAGAAAATTATATAATCCAGAAGAAAAACATCATTTCATTTGACCCTATTGAACTTGTCTGAAAGTTCTGATTAGCACTATTTGGCTTGTGATAAAGAAAAACGTGAATTTATTTTACGACATATAATTAAGCTGCAAAGAGTGTGGGTTGAACCATTCTTCCACGCACATTAAGTACAACATGGAAACATGTCCGTCCCATGCCACTTCTGCTAAGATGTATCTGCTCTGCTTAGCTCCATGGCCCTCTGACTGCAGGGGAAACGGTTTTTATGCTCTGCAGTTGTAACAGTTTATCTATTAACTGCAGAAAGAAATAAAGTAATACAATTCTGTCAAGAGCTACAAAACATTTTCTACAAGAAACGGACCTTGGCTTTGGCTCACTGCCATGACTCTGGGTTAAGTACATAGGAAAGCCATAGGAAAGAGGAAAAGGCAGTGACTGCCGGATCCAACATCTGCCTCCCACTACTGCATCTTTCCATTGCTACAGGATCTCTCTGATGTAACAGGTTTACAATGCTGATCAAGCTATGTAAGAAACTTAAAAGAATTGACCTGAGACAGCACATCTGTCACACAGACCACTACAGGGAGAATTAACTATATCTTCCTGGGCTTTTCTTTTAACTCTATCCATCCATATTACATGCAAGAAACAGGCAGCTTGGTACATTTTTATCTGTGCAAATGAAATTCAATTCAGGACTTTCATCTGTAAAGTAGGAATAACAGAAAATGGAATAATATGTGCAAAAATGCTTTGGAAATCATCAAGTACTATTAAAAATAATCAGCAATCTGTGGAAATTAGATGTTTTAATTAAAGCTAATCTTAAAAAATATTAGTTACTGACAAAATTTCAAAGTAGAAAAAAACTCAGGCTATAACAATTCATTGGCAAAAATTTTCCACAGTTAAACATTTTTTTCTCATTCAAAAAGTCACTGAAATATTCAAATAAAATAAGACATACAAACACCCTAAAGGCATCACTTCCTGTGTCTCCATCAATCAGATCAGAGGGGTGGTTGTTATCTATTAAACAGCAAACCCTCTGTGATGCAAAGTAACCCAGTCACATGACAACAATTGCTGGTCACAAACACCTGTCCATTTTATCAACAATGAAAACCAGCATATATCCAGGTCTAGCACAACATTTCAGCATAAGAATCATTTAACTTTTATATTAATGTTCTTTGAGATGAACTGATTAGCACAAGATTTCTCCTGAGTAAGTTACCCATACTCTAATGAAAATGACATTTTGTTGAATGTAATTTATGCTGGCACCCACAAAATACAAAGCACCCACTTCATTAAAAACAAGATCCACCATACACTCAAGGGAATGAGTTGTAAGATGACAGCAATGCTCCTATCAACGTTGCTGCCACGCAGTCAGTTATGGCTGTCATTTGTGAGCAGAGGGCTGACACGGGCTTGAGTTACACTAAGGCCTGACCAATGGATTCACATGGCACTTACAGTGACTAGTATGAGCAACTGATGGATGACAAAGGTACTGGAATGTGAGCCTTTTGTAGAGAGCAACAGAAGAGTCTAGAATTCTGCTTCCCAAGTCTGTTATTTCCAAGGGTTAAACTCCTAAATCATCAAAGGAAATAAAGTCAAATAGCTTAAGCAGGCGTTTCCCAAACAATGGACTATACTTCACCCCTAACATTATTAACATTGACTCTTAAGTGCAACAAACACACTTTCCGAGCCTCTTTCAATTCTCTGGCTAACCTATACCACACACTTGCTATTAGTCTGGGGTACACTACAATGTGACGATACCACACACTTGCTGTTAGTCTGGGGTACACTACAATGTGACAATGCCAGCCATGATACAAAGACTTCAAAATAGATTTTTAGAAACAGGGTCTCCTTTCTCTGCATCACTACTAGAGTCAACAAGTCTGAATAGGTGTGTACCAGTCCCTGTGCCAGCCCCTGGGAGCACCTGTAATAGTCCCAGAGTGACAGTGTCTGCGAGAGCAGGGAGCGCTGGCCATCCTGCAAGTCACAACCAGCCAAGGGAGGTCTCCACTGCCAATTCCTGGGTTCTGCTCATGGAGATTCCAATGTGGTTAAGTCTGAAGTAGGTTTTGGGAAGCAGTCTACTCAGAACAGGGTTTTTGAATCCACTGACTCATATAAAATTTATTATGTATACAATATTCTATCTGTGAGTATGCCTGCAGGCCAGAAGAGGGCACCAGACCCCATTACAGATGGTTGTGAGCCACCATGTGGTTGCTGGGAATTGAACTCAGGACCTTTGGAAGAGCAGGCAATGCTCTTAACCTCTGAGCCAACTCTCCAGCCCCTCAAATTATATTTTTTAAATCGGATATTAACCATAAGAAACAGCCCGTGGTTAAAAATACTGAGTAACTAACTGAAGATAAACACGAGGAATGCTATAATATTTTAAAACATTACAGCAATGTCAAGAAAACATACATTACTATTACCACATCGCTTCTGGAGAGAAAACTGGCTATAGCATGAGAGCAGTCAGAACACTGCAGCGACGCTGTAGCTGGCACCATCGCTAGTCAGGGTTTCCCCCAAAGGCAGCTTGCTAGCAGAGATCACATGGCCACTTCTCTAGGCAACAATGTGCTGCCCCCCAGTTTCCTCAAAACCCATCTCACCAACATAAGTAACTTACGAGCTGCACTGTGGTGCCCTTCCCTGTCCTGACTTTGGTTGTTTTCAATGAACTACTTATAGGATTTCAGAGCAACTGCCTGTTTGTTCCTAAAAGTCACAGTCAATACCAGCAACGCATGAATTCACAGGAAATTACTACCATACTTTTAAGCAGAAGATACACTCACTCCACAGGCAGGTATGAGATTTAAGACAAGCTCTGACTCTCAATGTTGACATCTTCAGGGATCCAAAGCCCTCGACAGTCAAGTAGCAGAAAGGAAGGCAGGCTCATGGCCACTACAGGTGCAAATACCTCAGAGCCCACAGCAATGCTCCTGCTGAAGCTGCTTTCCTACAGCCAGGACAAAGTCAGATCCTTTTCATGACTGCCTTGACCATGCAGTGATGTGAAAACAACACATAGTCAATAGAAGCTGTAGTCTGAATTCTGCCCATTTCCCAGGCCCAATCCTGTGACTCTGAGTGACAGTAGCAGCGCACTGCTCCCAGTCTGCCACAGCATCATGGGAAAAGCTGCTCTTGTGACGGAATCGCTAAACTAGGTTTGCTAAATGAGGAGGATTAAAATGCATCTCCAACACCCAGTATTTTCGTTTACAGTGGCTCATTACCATGGAATCCCACCATGAGTTAGAGCATCTGTACTGCAATAAACAACTGATAGTGGCTGCTTGGAAAGATCCTGATTTTGAAAACCATTTTTTATAGTTACTAACTATAGAAAAAGAACGCAAGAATTGTCCTCCTGGAATTTCATCAAAAAGGAAGGGAGAAGGGAGGAGGGAAGATTGGTTTCCAAAAATAGTGTTCCTTTCACAATTCCTGCACTCAAAAGAATTGACAGGGTGGCACCCAAAGTGGGTTCTCCTTGGCCCTGGGGACACCTCCCCTCCAGGCAGATACGATGGCATCCCTCCTCCACTTCATGATGCCCATGCCTGTTCTGAGCTGATCTGTCCCCCATACCCTTCTTAATTCCACCAACGCTCTCTTCTGCAGCTGACTCAGACAAAGGTCTCCAGGACGCTCATCCTCCGCCAGAGCTGTATTATTTCCCTTGCCACTAGAGGGCCTCGCCTCACACTCAGGATCTTTGATGTGACTAGGCACCAGGAACTGAGAGAAAGGTAGACACAGGAGATTAAAGTAAATCTGGGTCTAATTTTAACACTAAAATGACGGTTTTAAAAATACTTGTATGCTGCAGGGTTGGAGAGAAGGCTTGGGGCCGGAGAGATGGCTCAAGTGGTTAAGAGCACTGCCTGCTCTTCCAAAGGTCCTGAGTTCAATTCCCAGCAACCACATGGTGGCTCACAACTGTCTGTAGTGAGATCTGGGCCCTCTTCTGGCCTGCAGGCATACATGCAGGTAGAACACTGTATACATAATAAATTTTGATTTAAAAAAGAAAATACTTGTATGTTGCTTCTTCTGTACTTTAGCCAACAGTTCCCCACACTGATCCTGCATCCCGAGACAGGAAACCAAGGTTGTGTAATGTGCTGTCATTGCTAGGTAAAGCAGTCAGTCCTCAAAGATGACCAAGAGTGCCCTTTCAAGCCTAAAAAAGTCCTTCAGGAAGCAACAGACTTAGGGTTTCTCTAGTGCTGCCTTCTAATCCAGTCTGCTCATCGGTTCCCAGAAGCATCACAATCCATGTTCTGGTTCTGAGTATCGGCAGCAGGTCTCCATCAACACACAGCAAAGGCCTACTTTTGTACAGGGCTCATCCACAAATGGGTACAACAGCTCTGGCCTGTGAGACTGTCTAGCACATTCCAGACAGCCTGGTGTTCTTGGCTCAGAGCTTACTCATGTCACTCTGACACCAGCCTGGACCCACCAAATATGGGGGGGAGGGGGTTCAGTACATAAGCTGAGTCGCTGTCCATGGGAACCTTGTCTAGTCTCTCCAAACACTTGCAACTGCAGGGGCTTAAAGGTCATTGCAGACTACCTTCTGCCTTCCCCAAACAGGTTTATATAGCATGCTTTAAGAACAGAAAAATAAAACCTATAGACAAGAGAGCAAATGATTTTACTTTCAAATCCTCAGGTGAAGGCTATTTTCTCTAAGGCTCTCAGTTACTCACTGCACCTGTGAACAATGTGTTCCTTCTTATTCTTAAGGCCTCAGGCTGTTTTAGTTCTAGACAGAGACCATCTTGTGCCTAGAGCTGGACCTCTCTTCACTCTGCTACCTACCCACAACCTCACTCCCAGCCCTCACCCCCACATTCCCTGTGCTAAGGACTGGCTTTATACAGGCATTCCACAGGCCCAGCAGGAGCACTGAGGAGGCCACTGCCCTCTGCACTATGTAAAGCAAACTAAGACTGGGTCTCTTGCTCAAGGCAAAGAAGAAACCTGTTGTTCTTCAGGTTTAAATTTAAACCCAATCTAGTCCAGGCTTCAAAGGCCCGAGTCCAAAACACTGGGCAACTGACTGGCTTTCTCTTCCAGTGTCAGTCTTCTGGGTGGTGGCACACGCCTTTAATCCCGGAACTCAGGAGGCAGGGGCAGGCAGATCTCTGTGAGTTCCAGGCCAGCCTGGTTCCAGTCAGGGCTACACAGAGAGACCCATTCTCAAAAAACCAAAGTCAAACCAACCAACCAACCAAACAAACAAACAAACAAAAACACCAACTAAATTCACCATGGACTCAAGAAAGAAAGACATCAAAAATAATAGTGATGTAAAATTTCAAGAGATACTTTCTCCTCAGATTTCAGGAAAAGCCAGAAAATGCTGATCAGAAAATAAAAATATAAAATCCAATCAACACCCGACATGACAGCTTTTTATCTCTTTCTATGAATTGGAATGCCTACATCCTGTCAGTGATAACAGGAGGAGCAGATAACATCCCTGTACTATCACTGGCCTTCAGTAAGGTGCAGTGAGCCAGCCGAGGCTTCACCTTTCCCTCCGGAGGAATTCCATGATTCAGCACTTACCGTAATGAGACTGAAATGCCTGCGGTTTGACAACCTGGTTGCAGTCGTTACACACCACCAAGTAGAAATCATCATGTGCAGGACAGAGACCAAATATAGGCATATCTGCAACAGAGAAACAGTATCACACATTATCTGCTGGGACCGAAAGCATCTGGAGGAGTGCGTGTTACAGGGAAGAAGGGCCTGTCGTGACTGAGAAAGAAATCAAACCAGGTTAAGGCCTTTACAAAGGGCTGAAATACAGCGCGACAAGAACCAATACGAGGTGTATTAGCACTATTAAAATGTACACAATGAATATACTAAGACAATAAAATGATTAAAGGTGAACTTTACCATGACAGGATCAATCTGCAAGAATATGAAATGTGCTTAATAACTTGCAAAGCTGTAATGATGTCATTTGCTTAAATATACATTCTATTCCAGTCAGCTAGTCCCAAATCCTATGGACCAAGTAAGAAAGGTACAGAAATACCACCAGAGAGCAAATTACCCATTTCACCACCATGCTATACAAAGAAAATGGTTTTCTACTTGTTTCTAAAGCCCAATAACCTCTTACATCCTGATTACTCCAGACTGACTTGGGTACAAACACAGAAGTTCATTCATTAATTGTAGTTTGATTTTCAGAACAGGGCAGGAGACAAGTTTTATTTTGTCTTTAAACAGCAACAAAAACCAAACTATGAATATATATATATATACATATACATATATGTATATATATACGTATATATAATGTACAGTAATTTCATTTCTAGTAAACACGGTTAAATATAAAAGGTTCAACCATTAGATGTTGTTATTAACAGTCTAGGAACCAACTCATTAAAATACTTCAAAATTACCTATGTTAAGCAAGTATTTCAATGAATGCACAGATAGCACATTTTAACTTGGCAAATATTTTAGCAGATCAAACTAAAGGAGGCAGGGAAGAAAGGAGGCTGGAGGTGTAGCTCAGTGGTGGATGTTTGGGTTCGCTCCCAAGCCCCCACAAAAGTAACTAGTAAAAAAAGTACGCGGGAGGCTAATGGGCCTCTTTTCTCTTTCCTATAGATTTAATTTCACTTTTCATGCATATTAGTACTGTTTTTAAAAGAAAAAAAAACAGACCATACGAGATGTCAGAAAATGATACTAAAACATCAAATCGATTTCCTTGGAAGTGTCTGTTATACTGACTTGCACATAAATAGACAATCTGAAATGGACTAAGGGACACCACAGTTCTGGGACGCAAGCACCATCACTGAGTAGTTTCTTTGTCCTGGTTGCTCATGTTATCCGGACAACTACTTACACAGGTCCCACTGTCCCTACTCAAAAGGAGAAACTGAGTCAGGAAGTGGTGAAGTACTTCATCTAAAGCCAATATTCAATTAAAGGGGATTCAATATTAATGCATACATTTGCATATGGTCACTTAAGAACAGAGAAGGATTTGTAGGTATTCCATCTAGATTCTAGCATCAGCCACCTGGGACACCATGCTGAGTTAGCTAACACCTCTGATTACATAAACTGAGCAGACAATGTAAGGAACTGGCAGCACACTGTTATTTCCATGACTAGGCTTAAATAAATGCAAAGAACTAAACAAGGCACTGTTTTCTTTAAAAGCATTCCTCCTTTAGATTCAACACAGTACACATGGGGGTAGGGTGAAGTTATATTCCATGGGATGATGCACATACAATATACTAGTTTTCTTTTTTCTTTTTGGTTATTCAAGACAGGGATTCTCTGTGTAACAGCAACGGCAATCCTGGAATTCACTTCGTAAACCAGGCTGGCCTCAAACTGAGATCCGCCTGCCTCAGCCTCCTGAATGCTGGGATTAAATGCACGCACCACCATGCCAACTATTAATATGCTATTCTCCTAAGGCTATTGTTTGACACAGAAGTTGTATTACATCTCTGTGCTAAGTATACTAATACAGATATTAATGAGGAAAATTCAAATTACTGGAGTGGCATAAATTTCATGTTTAGAGTTGCAAAGTTTAAAATGTATTTAAATACCAAATTAATAATTTCATTAACCAAAACAAGCCAGTTAACCTTATTTAATAAACAAAAGTTAAACAGTACTCATTTAAGAATGGCTGTAACTTCCTCTGAGCCTATGATGAGCTGGTCTATTGTTGCTTACCGAATTCAGTGATAGGCAGCGTTATTCAGTTACATACTTTAGGTAGGCATGGCAACAGATGATGTTATTCCAGCACTTTGAAGGCTAAAGCAGGAGGATGCGTCTGAGGTCAACTTGGAATATAATAATGCTATATAGCAAAATGCTGTTCTAAAAACCATACTCAAATCAATCAATCAATCTGTCTGTCTGTCTATACATACATACATTCAGATACTTATGGAAGCTACCTTACTAGTACTTTAAAACTAAGGAAATTTGAAAAACTAGGGCGGAGTGTAGTCTAGTGATAGATTGCTGTCTAAACTGCATGATGTTCTGAGAACAGTATCAGTGAGAGAGAGAGAGAGAGAGAGAGAGAGAGAGAGAGAGAGAGAGAGAGAGAGAGAGAGAGAGGTGTTAAAAGAAAGAAATTAGAGAGAAAATGTACAGCTCCTTGCAGGTACAATGATTAATATTGCCTTCTCTTTAACCTGGTTTTCATTACACTTGTATAATTAGGAGTTATTCTATAAGAAATCTGTATTTCTGCTATAATTTTAATTTCCTTAAAAATGTAAGCTTACTTGATATTTAAAATGACAACATGAGACCCACAATTACACCTGACTTTCACCAACTAACACTATTTGCCGGGTCCTGTGCGAAGCACGCTTTACATGACTTTCCACATTTGTTTCCCTTTCTTTTGTTCAGAGGCTGTTTTATTATAACCTGTGCTGACTGCACTATGGAGATTCACTCTGCTGCCCCACTCAGTTCATCACTAGTGCCCATCCGCTTCTCCAGACTCGCTCCTGCCTTCCCCTGCCCCATTCCATTTCCATCTAAAAACAATCCTACAACTCCAGGAGACACGAGCTCCTCTACTATCACCCAGTAAACAAGCAGCACAAGCAACACTCTGGGTTTGCAGGCTGTGAGTTCAGTTCTTAGCCACCTGTCACGCGGCATCCTGCTGGGCAGCATGCACACACATGCACATGTACAATACCACAGTGGAAAACATGGAGAACACTTAGTCCCAGTTCACGCTACCCTGGGAAACCCAGTTCCTATTCCAAAACTTCTAAAACAACTTTAGTTTGTAAATTTTTTGCTTTCAGATAGCCTTATCTGGATATAAGATAGAGAACACAAAATAATTTAAACTGTCTTTGGGGTAGGTTCTATAACCATTTTCTGTACTAGGACATTCCAGAGTCCTTAGCAACAGGAACAGACTAGAATGTTGTGACAACCAAAAGAAATGAGGTGATCTGTGAGAGGCTGTGTGTGTGTGTGTGTGTGTGCGTGTGCGTGCGTGTGCATTGTAAAGCATAAACTTTACAATCAACCCATCTACAAATTAACATAAAGGTTCAAAAAGGAGTTTTAGAGCAGAAAATATTATTTAATAAAAATGAAGTTTCTGTTGACTTAAAGTTTACAAAATACATTTGAGATGCAAACTAATTCGACTGGGTACTTAAAATAATGAAAAGCTTTGAATTGTACTTGAGTTCATGAATTATGAACTAATTTAAAAAGAATGAATGCAGTTTTTGTAAGCCTTACATTTTCCTCAGAATTTAGACTACGATAAACGAGGAATGACCCAACAACCTATATCTAGGTTATCGCATACTTTGGGGACCCCAGACTAGCACAGTGGAAGGACTGTGCATAAGCACATGGAGTCATGAGCATACACATTTAGAAATCCCACTGTCCCCATGAGAACAAAGGTCCTGTGTCAGAGGCTGGCCCTGGCTGTAGAGAATGCCCTGAGTTGGCTTTGGTGCTGTTACCATGGGAACCAAGGCCCTGTGTCAGAGGCTGGCCCCTGGCTGTAGAGAACATACTAGAGAGCTAGTTTTGGTGTTGCTACCATGGGAACCAAGGCCCTGTGTCAGAGGCTGGTCCCTGGCTGTAGAGAACGTACTGAGTTGGCTTTGGTGTTGCTAAACACTTTGAGGACTGTGATGACAAGAGAAGAACTTAGGTGGTGTAAGAAACCATTTAATCTTTTCAGAATCCCGAGTGTCTCCCTTCTCCCACATAACCCAAACTTCTATACACCAATGGTTCCCATCTTCAGCCCAAACTACTCCTAAGCTCTATCTACAACAATGGTTCTTAACCTTCCTGATACTGTGACCTTTAATACACAATTCCTCATGTTGCGGTGACACCTTCCCCCATCATAAAATTACTTCACTGCTACTTCAGAACTGCAATTTTGCTAGTTATGAATCATAATGTAAATATCTGATATGTAAGACATCTGATACGTGACCCTTGAGAGGGTCATTCAACACCCCTTCCCCAGAGGTGTAGATTCTATCCACCATGTACTAGATGCTATCTTCTAGCTACATACATTGCACACAGAGCAATCAGGCACAAGAGAACTCACTGTTGACCCAGCCCTATGGTTTGCTTCCAATTATCTATCTCCCCAACTCTGAGTAAATACTATTTATCCTTCAATGGCTGAAATTTAAAACTTAGGTACTCAGCCCCAACATGTGTGAGGACCTAGGTTCAACATCCATGAGGACAAAAACAACAGCACCAACAAACCCCAGGTACCTACCATCTTTGAATTCTCCCATCTAGGCTACCTGTAGACCCCTGGCCTATCCTAAAACCCCTTGTCATGGCTCCTGAGACCACGATGCAGGGGCAGGGCTCCTGCTGCATCTTCCCCTGGACTGGGAAGAAGTTTCCTAAGAAGCTACCTGAATGCCCCTTTTAAAAGCTTCCATTAAGTCACAGTGGCTTTTTAAAATTCTCTGGCAACTTCAGCCCTTCTATTAGCTCCCAAGGTGCTCAGGCGTCCTTTTCTATTCTTCCTCTGTTCACAATCCCCCCACCCTACCCTTACTCCTGCTTGGTTCTCTCTGCTTCCAGCACACTGACAGCCTTTCTACCCACAGACCTAGAAATCTCTTTCCTGGCCTGCTCCTTATGAAATGCCTGCACTTTCTCAAACGTTAGGTCTAGCTTAACTGTCCTCTCTTCAAAGGGCGACTGCCCTCTTCCCAATCATCCCAATGTGGCCAAGAGTGCGGGCTGCTATCTATCACTCTGAATGTTGGCTTTCTTTTTTTCTTTTCTTTTCTTAAGATTTATTTATTTATTATGTATACAGTATTCTCAGTGCTCTGCCTGCAGGCCAGAAGAGGGCACCAGATCTCATTGTTAGCCACCAAGTGGTTGCTGGGAATTGAACTCAGGCCCTTTGGGAGAGCAGGTGGTGCTCTTAACCACTGAGCCATCTCTCTGGCCCCTGGATGTTGGCTTTCTAACGACAGATGTGACTTTGGGCAATTTGTCGAACTTCCTTCAAGTTCACACGTCAAAAACTGGTGACCACTGTGCCTTGTACGCTGAATGTCCACAAGGCGGACACGTAAACAGAGTAAGGAGAGGCAGCATCTGAAGGAAACCTGGCCCCTGCAGCACTCACTCAGTGTTATCCCAGTCTTTGGTCAGGAAGCCAAGGCAAAGCGAGTAGATGACAGAACCAAGATTTGAACTCAAGCCTGTGTCTTCCAACTCCAGTCTTCTGCCCCAACTAGCCCTTCTCCCCCAAGTCACCACACTGCCTGGACCCACAGTCGGGTCTGGCTGCCTTCACACCACTAACCCAGTCTGTTTCTCTCCTCCCCTGCTCCAGATCTCTCTGCCTAGAAAGAAGCTGCACCACTTACTCATTTGAAAACACTTGGCTTCTGAGTGGGCTGAACTCCGCGTTCAGGCTGAAGTCAACCCACTCTGAAACGGATTCAGAATTCCACCAACTTGCCTATTTCCCCACAATCTCACTTTGGGATCAGAATGGCTCCCCCTTCTCTTTCTTACAAGGAAATGACTCCAATGCCTGCTCTGTGCCTTCTGCCAGCTTTCTGCGTGTGCCATACACCTCTCCTTTAGAGCCTCCACACACTCATTCAAGACCACAGACAAAAACCAACACTTCTACAGTCCTGTTAGGCACAGAGGACTTGCCAGACTCAAGAATGAGTTCTTGGAGTGCTTTGTGAAGTGGCTGCCATCTGACATATTTCTGCAGCTTGTTTTGAGGATTAAAAACTAAGATCTGTGAACTGGTTCACAAGGTCCTAAGTAACCAGACTCAGAGTCTTATTATCTGGCTGTTTACCCTTAGCCTTTGCCTGGGGCACTGGGACCCTGGCACTAGCTGTGCCCTGCTTTACATCATTCAGTTTCAGCCTCATCACTTCCCTGTAGACTTGTCTTAAGTAAAGCTCCTTCTACGTGATCCCTGAGCACTGATGAGTCTTGCCATACACCACCAGCACCACCTCAGCATACAGCTGGCCATCTAGCTGTGTCTTGTAGTCTTCTCCCAGAAGACACAATTTACCTCTTTTTCCTCTTTCCTTGTAACTTGTTTAACAACAGTATAAACTATTTTAGCAATCATAATAGCAGACATTCTCAGTGCTGCCATCTTAAGCTATAAGGTTACACCTGTGCCTTTACGCTATTCAGCACCTGGCTTAAGAAAACACTCAGGTTTGGTAAACCTTTTTGAACACACGATCCCGCCCACAGAAGCAGTTTCTGATTTTCAGATCTGTATACAGGAAATCCTCTTTGCTGGTCTGCCTGTGCAGTAATCCAATTGTTTGGATGAGATCTCTACTGCTTCTCTACTGGCTGGATACTCAGAAAGCTGAGACAGGAGGATCCCAAGTTTGAGATCAATCAACCTGGGCAGCAGAGGAAAACTTACACCTCAAAAATTCAGCTTTACTTAACCCCTGTGGACTTCAGTTTCCTTGATATAAAACAGACTTCAAAGAATCTTGATTGCATTTTACTGTGGTGATTAAACAAGGTAATCTACGAAGGTCATGGAGTGCTTGAGCTAGAAAACCATCAGAATAGCACAGGCCAGAAACATCTGTTCTAAGGGCCCCAACTTTCAGGACACTTTGGACACTGATACGTACCAAAGAGCAACGTGAGCTGACCCCTAGAAAGTTCTAGAGCTCCCATTCCTGATCACGCGTATTCCCTGGAGGCCATTTGGGGGACATCAGGGAGACCTGCTGAGGCTCCTCTACAATGAAATTCAGAGAGTCCCAGAGTTTCAGCACAGAAACCACACTCTAGAGAAGGTACCTCGAGCTTGAGCGTGCATCAACTGAAGCAGGGGAGGAGCGACAGGAATGGCAGGACTGGTGTGCTGTAAGAGCCGAGTACTGAGGGTTAAGATCCAACCTCTACAGTCGAGTGAGATGTGTTCAAATCCCAGCCCTGTGACTTCCGAGCCCACACCTCACAGCCATGAGAAGACATGAGAATAAAACCCTCAGGACAGTCCCTGCTCTGCCACAGTAAGAGCTGCAGGCGACTGGAACATTTTTTCATCGTCCTCACAGCTGTCCTTTGGTCTCTGAGCTAAAAGTGGTTATACTGATCTGTGTCCATTCTTCTCCCCAGGAATGACAATGAGGTCCTAAAATCATAAATAGCACTTGTCCCAATTAAACCTCATACTGATTGCTAACACAGTCATTAAGAAAACTGCTGCTAGGAAGGCTTTCTAATCCCTGTAGCCTTAAGCCATGTCTGGCACACCCACCTCCCCCTTTGGCAATCTGGTAATTTGAAGTTCTGAGACCCACCTTAGGGCCTGCCTCTGCAAACCTGGTTTCCTACAAATGGAACACTTTGCCTGGATAGCTCTAGACCTCAGTTTGCACTTCGTTAGATAACTCTCCCTTACTACTTACTTGAGATAAGCTCTTGTTTTTTTCAGACAAGTGTCTCCCATCATTCATTGGCTATTTGTGTTTGGGCTATCTCCTTGTCTAAGATAGAAACAACCCAGGAGGACAGAGTTCAACACCCAACACACAGGAGGTCTTTCAAAAGAATCTGAAACTAGTCTCTGAAGTCAGCCTGCCTCAGTTCAAATGTCACATAAAAGGAGTGTGAGCTTGGGCAGTTTAAACTCCCCTATGAAAACGGAGACAGTAAGGGGGAGCTAAGAGGAGAGCCAGCGCACGCACACAGAGCGTGTGCAAGTGTACCAGGCTGACTAACACTTTTACTCGGAACTGAATATGCCGACAGATGCCCACAGCCTCAGCTTATCTGCAGCCACCAGCCCTCATGGAACAGAAACTGAGTCAGGTATTATGGCAAGGATTTCACATGTATCGTTCATTCATTCATCCATTAAACCACTGTCTGGGAATTGGGAATTAATTTGCAAAGGAACCTCAAAAAGTTTGAGCTCTGATATATAAAAAGCAATCAGTTTGTAATTAGAGTACTTCTTGCATACCAAGTCCAATGTCAACTATTATCAAATTAAATAATATTATTGTTTGACTTTTTGGGACTGACACCCCACTTCAAATCTGTAAGCGTGACACAGAAGGCTGGCTGGGTGTCGGCCCCAGAGCCCGAGACTGGAGCTCAGGAGAGGAAGCAGCCCCTGAGCCTGTCCTGTTCCCAGGGAATTTCTGCTTTTCTATCGAGCTTCATCAAGTCAGCCAAGGCACTCCTGTGGGGCAGCAATGGTTCAAAGTTTCCTGGGATTCTCAGACTTACAGCCCCATTCAGACTGGAAGTATTTCCAAAACCTAAGGGCTGTGGAAATGTGTCTCTCGAAACAGCTTTAAGTTTTTGGTTTTTTTTTTTTTTTAAAACCACACTCAGCCTAGCTGTCTTCTCCTTTCAAATTAAATAACTGCCAACAGAAGGCAGTTAGAAAACTGCAATGTTTAGGATGTTTTAATTGCTGATAGATAGCCACTGGAGTCTTAACCAGGAGAGGAGGAAACGACTTCATCTTTACCCACAGGAGCATCTCTGAGCATGCCTCAAGTTCACATCATCTACTCTGACTATAGAGGAACTCCTCTTGCTAATGTTAAAGTTAAATGAAAGAACTAACCAGACAGAAAGACCAATAAACAACCTGTCAAACTAAGTTTGGTCTGGTTTAAGGATCAGTCTAAAAAAAAATTGTGTTTGTGTATAAAGATATTTCACATAGAAAGTAACCAACAAGGTGCTGAGCTTTGACTCTTCTGCATGGACAGGCTCTGTGGGAGCCTTCTCAGCTTGGTTGATCACCTTCCTGGACCTGGGGGGAGTTGAGAGGACCTTGGTCTTAACATAGAGTAGGGAACCCCGATGGCTCCTTGGCCTGAAGAGGGAGGGGGGGGGGTATGGGTGGAGGGGAGGGGAGGGAAGGGGGAGGAAGAGGGGAGGAGATGGAAATTTTTAAATATAAAAAAATAAACCAAAAAAAATTTAAAAAAAAGAAAGTAACCAACAAAAAGCATCAGAAAAGCAAAAGCTTAGATCAGAAAACACCCTTGTATAAAGAACACTCCATGATGGACAATGATCTCCCCAGAAGGTATGTGCTATAAATGAGAACTACTCTATTGGTCAAGAAAGCCTCCCCCTGCAAAACAAACAAACAAACAAACAAACAAACAAATCAAATTAAATATGTAGGCTATCATCATTCCTCTTGTGCCAACCATAACTCGATGGTAAAAACCTAGTGCGCTAAAGACATTGCACACTTTGGCTGCGGGACACTTGGACCTGATGGCTAGCTTTCATTGGGCCATAATGTGCTACCCTGGCTACTGGGGAGAAAAGACATTGTCTTACCAAGAGCTGTTACAATAGTAACCTGGCAAGCAGTGGTGTGATGGTACCATGACTATTATGGGGATAACCAACCACTAGCGGATTAAATCTGAGGACTATTCCATAGCAGAGAATTCATGTCTGACACTGTAAATCTGGTCAAAAGCCCATGGTTCAGGAAGTCACAGACATGAGGAAGAACCTGTGGTTTTGCTGAATGATCATGTTATCAAGCAGTTTTCTAAATACTTATATTTTTGTACCCATATCAGTGTTGCCCTCAACCATGGCCAGAGACACTCCTTTCTGCAATGGGCAGTGGGTCAAGCAGACCCATCACTAGTCACACGTTGAGAACAGGTGACTGCAGTGTGGGACAGCTATATCAATCCCACCTGCAATGGTTCAAGGACACCAGAGAAGGAAACAAAACTAATTAAGTACAGGCGTGTGGGCAGAGTATTGAGATGTGCTCCCTTCTGGACCCAGTAACTTCTGAACTCACAGCACCAGTGGTGGCACAAACAAGATCAGGTCACTTCAAACTCCAGGATGGAGAGAGGGAAGGCAAACAAAGCCCCACCACTGGCAGCTGACTGCTACTGGGTGAGGCAGAGTCATTTTTCCTTGGGGGTGTGGCCACTGGTGGGTCGTCTCTGCTCCAGTAGTGCCTCCGCACCCATAAGCTCACAAGCAGTGGGGACTGGACTCAAAGGATTTCAACAACAACAACAACAACAAACCAAACCAAACCAAACAAATCTAAAAGAAGACTTGAGCTGACTCTGCCCTCCCCAGAAGCCATCAACGGCCAATAGCTCCTTAAGGGTCAGGGCTCCTGTCTGCTCCCCAGAGCTGGAACGCTAACTGCCAATAGCTCCTAAGTTATGGGTTGGGGCTCCTGGTCCACCACCCAGGGCTGGGACGCTAACTGGCTTGATCCTGTGCAGGTGACCACAGCTGCTGAGTTCTCAAGAGTGTGGGGTCCTGTCACATCCAGAAGACACTGTTCCCTCCAGTCCTCCATGACCTCTTCCATGAGCATTCCCGAGCGTTGGAGTAGATAATGATGCATTAATCCCATTTAGGCAGAGTACTTCTCTGACACTTTGCACTCTGACATGTTTCTGTGCTAACTGCTACTATCTCTGCACAAAGAAACTGCTCTACTGAGGTCTGAAAGCTGAAATGCAAATCTTATCGTAAGACACTCCACAAGTGAGTCCTAAGTGTTTTTGTTGTCACCACTGAACTGACACAGCACCTGGGATGAGACAATGAGAACTGCAGAAGTCCTGGGATTTGGGTTTAGAAAGGTTGCGGCAGCTACCAACATAATCTACATGTATCCTGTCTCATGTACTTCTTACATGTCTCCTCAGAATACAGCCAGCAAACTCCGTCCTACAAGTCAGCAATGAAGGTTTTAATAAGCATGTGTCCCAACTCTGGATGTAGGCACCAAAATCCTTATGGAATTCTCTGCATCATAACCATTAAAGCTAACCTATGTTAGACTCACAGAATACGGACTCCAGGATCACATGCCTGACCTGAACCTCAAGGCACACTCTTTCTGCAGGTGGAAAACCGTGAAGATAATGGTAGGTACCTTAGTTAAGTTGTTAGAGAAAATAAAACAATTCACATAAAATGCTTGCCTATCTGTCTAAAAGTGTAAATAAATCAGAGCTCAATAAAAATGGCATTTATTGTTATCATCACTGTTGCTATGGTAATTACAATCTCAGGAGAGAGAGGGAGGAAGAGAGATAGAGAGAAAGAGAGAGAGAGAGAGAGAGAGAGAGAGAGAGAGAGAGGGAGAGAGAGAGAGGGAGAGGGAGAGGGAGACGGAGAGGGAGAGAGCATTTCTCCTCCCGTTGGAAAGGCAGCCACAGTTACTGCATCACTACATCCCATCCACCAAGGTACTTACACATGGGACACAGAAAACACAAGCCTCTCATACAACTGAGAGCGCTCACTATAGCAGAGAACTGACCATTTATCTAGTATGGCTGACTTAATATACACTACATACTTAAAAGAACTAAAACTATATTGTGTATTTTCTCTGGATACAAGGGAATTAAACTAGAAATCAATAATGACTCTATGAACTTTCAAAAAAAAACTATACAAGGTATCTGAAATAACCCGCTAGTCAAACAGAAAGTCATAAAAAGTTAAAACAAACTGAAAATCTAAAATGAATGTAGATAAAGCATAGCACTTAGTTCACAGGCACAGCAAAAGAGATGCTGGGTGGGGAGCACAAACCAGCTCATGCTTCCCCGTAGAAAAACAAAGTTTTGCCGGGTGGTGGTGACACACGTCTTTAATCCCAGAACTCGGAAAGCAGAAGCAGGTGGATCTCTGTGAGTTCAAAGCCAGCCTGGTCTACAAGAGTCTGTTCCAGGACAGGCTCCAAAGCTACAAAGAAACCCTGTCTCGAAAAACAAACAAACAAGGGGGGGGGGAGGGGAGAGAGAAGAAAAGAAATGAGTAATCTAAGCTTATGTTCTTGTTTTGTTCCACCCTGTTCTGTAGTGCTGTGTTTAGTTTTTAGTGAATCACCATGTAGCCCAGGCTGTCCCGGAACGCCTAATCCTCCTCCAGTCATTCTGGAGTTCTGGGATCTTGGGACTGTACCACCATGCCTATCTTTATCTTAAAATTTAATAATAAATTATAACCAAAGTAAGCAGAAACAATTTAAAGTGTAGTTATCAAAAAAATTCAAGGGGGGGAGTGAATAAAATAAAAGTTAGTTGTTTTTAGTCCAGGAATGCAGGAAAAGCTGGCAAGTCTTTGGGAACTGGCACTGTAACCTGTGGTGTCAATAGACTACAAAACTTCATGATCGCTGTCAACTGATTAAAAAAAATCTTTTGATGAAATTCAGTAGTTGTTCATTTAAAAAAAAATGGGAAAGTGGTGACTAAGAGTAGAGAAAATGCCCCGACTGTGGTGCGGGCCACTCACAAAAGCCCAGCCAGGCTATTACTCAGCAGAGAACAGACGCAGGCCTTCTAGAGCCAGGTACGAAGGGCGAAGAGTGCCATCCACTCCGGCTCTGACTGAAGCACTGCTAGGATCTCAGTCACACAAACAGGAAAGAGCACTAAGGGGAGGCACACACTTGTCCCTTTCTGCAGGTAATATGATGGCCCATGTTTCTAAAAAATTCCTCAGAATTCATAAAACAAACACAATGAAACAAAAATGTAAGAGTTTAACAGGATGCACAGGGGAAAAAAATCAACATACAGAAGCCAATTATCAAAGCCTGGCATGACTGTCACACCTGTAATCCCAGTGATAGGAAGGGGGCCTAGAAATTTTGGGTTCAAACCATGTTACTTTGTGTATAACACAATGAGAACCTTTTGGGGGCAGGGAGCAGAGCCAGACAATCGCCTTCTTATAGACCAGCAATGATGATATGAAAACAGAAATTAATTGGCTAACCTTCACTTAGCCAAGCATGCTACTGGCACGCTGTTTTACTGTTCAGTGGGGAACTACCATGCTAGCATCCTGAGCTGCAGCCAAGTATCACTCAGCAGTAATGTGTAACAAGCATGCTAAACTGGAAATAACTGCTGTAAAGGTCCAGCTCATATTATCAATATCCCTGAAGAATAATACAAGAATAACCCCAAAGAACAGGAGCCCAGACAGTGTAACGTGTTGTAAATTCCTTGCACTGGGGCCCACATTCCTCCGGCCAGGAGGGACGCACACACGTGTTTTCTATCTTAACAGTCGCCATGAGGAAAGGGGCAGTCAGTCCTACATTCACTTCAAGTATTTCATAGACAACAGCCATTTTACCACCTGGAATCTGTACAGTCTCAGGCCCCAGACTGAACGTTAAAAATACTCCCTGATGACTTATATACATACCTGAAAATCACACAACAGCAGGTTAGGAACCAAACATTTGCCTAGCAGGACACATGGCACAAGGTTCAAACCCAGCACAGGCCCAAACCAAAACACAGCATCAAACAATCTGGAATAAAACCTGAGCAATATAAATACTGAAAATTCTTCCTACCATGGCCATCTATGCATTCCACAGTCTATCCATCCACCATAAGTTTACCATGGCAAAACATTACCACTTCCTGGGATAAGTCCCACTAGTTTACAGTGTCTCCTGCTTAGGCAATCCCTTAGTTTGCTAGTGTCCTGCTGGTGTTCTAAAAGGGAAACTGGTCTCCAGCTTTCAGCTCCTCTCTGCCTGTCTGGTTTTTCTACCATGATTACCGGCTTCACGGAGTCAACTGAAAGTATTATCTGCTCTTGCATTTTTCAAAAACCTCTGCGTAGCATTGGTGCTGATTCTTCTTTACCCTTAAAGAAATCACTAGGAAAGTCATCCAGGCCTGGGCTTCTACCGAGACTTTCTATTTACTGATCCAAACTTGTGTACTTGCTCCACTCGGACGTTCTCAGCCTTCTGCATTCACTGCAGGGCATATGGCAGTTTTTCTATGCAACTGATCCTGTTTATGAAAACTGCCGAGAAACCCTTTTCATCATGATGAAGTCAGCGGTAACAGCACCCCTCCCATCTCTGACTTTACAGAGTGACACAGCAATGTCTAGCTGCAGCCTCGACCCCTTGACTGATCTTGTTGATGTACCACTTCTGGCTTCACTGGTCTTCTATCGTTTTTCTATTTTTACTCATTTATTTCCTCTCTAATCTACATGCCCTTTCCTTTCTGCTGGCTGTAGGTTTAGTGGTGAAATGCTGTTGTTGACCTGAGCTTGTTTAATAAAGTTACATATGCGTCTATAAAAATTTCCTTCAAGAAACCACTATTTTGGTTATATTTTCATTTTACTACGTTGTATTTAAATTTCACTACTCTCAAAAATTATTTCTAATTACTCAAATTGCTTGTCTGATCCATCCACTGAGAAATATGTTTATTAACTTCCACATACTTGTAAATTTTGTCTATTTCTTCCCTTTATTAATGTCTGTTGTAATCACACTATGGTAATAGAATACACTCTGTATATATGAATTTCAGCCCTTCATAACTCCCAAAAGGTGTTTAAGTACAGCCTATCATGGACCGTGGAGAGAAATGCGTAGGAACTCAAGGGTGGACACCCTGGGGTTGTTGGTTAGTCTAGTTATATAGCCGCTCAACTCCTCTACATTCTCTCACTAGCTGTATCTGTTCTTTACAGTACAGGATTAGAGTCTCCGACTATGACTGATAGATTGCCATTTCTTCTTCTAGTTTGTATCTGTTTTATGTATTTGGAGTTACGCTGTAAGACTGTATCTTTATTTTGTTTTGCTTTGTTTTTTTGAAACAGGGTTTCTCTTTGTAGCACTGGCTGCCCTAGAACTCACTCTGTAGCTACCCTGGCCTCAAACCTAGAGATCTGTTGCTTCAGCCTCCCAAGTGCTGGGATTCAAGGTGTATGCCACCAATACCCAGCTAAAACCTTGTTTCCTTGAAGTTTACCTTTCCTTGATGGAAGAACCCATTCCTGGTTGAGTCTCTACAGTTGTTTACAATAGAAGGCCAGTCTTGTCTGGAATTAGGGCACATCTGTGGCTTACTCTCAAAGTGGAAGTGCCATTGTGAGTCTTCTGCATCTTTCTATTTTTCAAAGTACCCTTTACACAATCCACACAATAGTCATTCTATGCTCCAATTTGTCTGTTATTAGTGTTTACTACACTGCTGGTGGTAGGATCCTCTCTTCTTCCTCACCACCATGTACGGAAAGTTCTCCAGCACTACCGTTATTCTCTGGTCATTGTGCCTAATGTCTTAACATCAAATAAACTAACTTAAATGAATTCATCTTAATTTACCTAAGATGGGGGACATATTTGTAAACTACATTATGACAAGGGATTAGTAGTCAAAATATACAAGAACTCAAAGTATATATACTCAAAAGTATGTAGTCACAAAGTTCTGCAACTAAGAAACGGTCAGAAGAGCCGGCATTTCTCAGGCACATGTGAATAGAACACAGGTCTACGAAGGTCAGCATTCCCTACTCATCGGAGAAACACAAGGCAAAGCCTCAGGAGACCCCTCTTGCTCCAGATATAATTATGTCTACAATAAAAAGAGCAGCAACAAAAAAGCAGTTAAGGATACAGAGAAAGGGGAACTACCATACACTCCGTGGGGATGTAAATTAGAGCAGCCAGTACAAAAACAAAAATACAGAATGGAAGTTCCTTAAAAACGTGAGAACAGAACAACTAGAACAGTCTTTCTCAGACCGCCTAATGCTTCAACCCTTCCCCTCTCTTTAGCACGGCTCCTCATGCTGTGTGACTCTCAACCATGGAATTATTGCTGTTGCTACTTCATAGCCATAATTTGGTTATTGTTCCATGTTTTCCAATGGTCTTAAGCAACCCTGTGCATGGGTCATTTGACCCCCCCCCTCCAAGGAGTCTCAACCCACAGGTTGAGAATACTACTCGATGTTCTAGTCACTTCACTGCTGGGTTGTAGAAGGAGCAGCGGGGCTGCGTCCCGCCACCTGGCTAGCTTTACAGCCGAAATAATTACACGGAAACTGTATTCTTTTAAACACTGCCTGGCCCATTAGTTTCAGCCTCTTATTGGCTAATTAACCCATATTTAGTAATCCGTGTAGCACCATGAGGTGGTCGCTTACCAGGAGAGATCTTAACCTGCATCCATCTCAGAGAGAAGCATGGCAACTGACTATGGTGACCGCCTGAAGCGTCTGCCTTACTCTCTCCCAGAATTCTGTTCTGTCTACTCCACCTACCTAATTTTCTGTCCTATTGGGCCAAGCAGTTTCTTTATTAATTAACCAATGAAAGTCCTCCATCACTGCGTGCACACTGGAAAGGACAGGGCAATATGAAGAAGGACCTATACTCCATGCTGATACAGTACTGTTCACCAAAGCCAAGACAGGCGCAACTAAGGTGTCTATTTATGAATGGACAAAGAAAACATGGTGTAAGTATAAAGCGAAGTATTATTCATCCATAAAAATGATCAAAATTATGTTTTTTTGTGGGATACATATGGAATGAGGACATTCTGTTAATAAGCCAGGCACAAGAGAATATACCTAATTTCTCACTCATACGTGGAATTGGAGAGAACAGCAATAATAGACACGAGGGCACAGGGAAAATGAGGGGTAGGCTACTTAATGGGTTTAAAAAGAATTTCTGAAAGATTTCATTCAGAAAAACAAGCAATTTGATACTCTAAAAATTAGAAGAAAAAAAAAAACCCAAACAAAAACCCAAGCCACTTTCATCAGTATATGGAACACGGGACAGTGTGGTTTTGCACTCTACTGTGAATTCTTGCTGGTCTCATTATCTCTTTATTGAGGCTGGACTGTCTTAAGAGTGTGGTGATGGCAGCTCTTCCAAGGGCTCTCCCAGCCCCTATCAAAGTCTGGAGTTTCACGCTGAGCCTTACTGCCTGAGTAGCTTGTTTTCTTTATTTATCATCACTATGTGCATGTGTCTGTGTGTGCATTTGAGCACCCTACTGAGTGTGTGTGTGTGTGTGTGTGTGTGTAGTTCAGAGGATTTGCAGAGCCCACTTCTCTCCTTCTACCATGTGGGTTCTATGAGATTGCCGAGCTCGTGGCAGCTGTCTGATGAACCATCTTACTAGCCCCTGTATTTTGAGGAGTTACATTATGCAGCCCCAACTACCCTAAAATGAGAAATCTTTCTGCTTCCCTTTCCCAAGTATTAAAAGTCTGTGTCATTGTGCCTGGCTTAGAACGTGGCCTTTGTGCAAGCATAAGACCAAGCAAAGAGATGTTCCTAAAAAGCTTTGAGCCAATGAGTCTCTTAGCATTTGCAAAGGGCAGGCCGTGTATGACTTTTCCTTGACCTTCACTTTCATCTTGGACAGAGCCTCAAGGTCAGTCACAGGTTAAGAGAAAGGATCTTCACAGGTCTATCCTAGCCATACACAAACATAAGGCCTTCAAGATTCTTTTTAAAAATGTGCTGCTGCTCTTCGGAGCCCCAGAGACATTCCATTGCTTCCTATTCACCATCCCCCCCCCCCACCTCCTGCCCTGCCCCAAGGCATTTTCTTGTTAGCTACAACTGGTATTATTAGCTCAGGCCCACTGTAAGGGGAAAAAATATTTGGGGTTTTTTGTTTGTTTTATTTTTCTAAACAAATGTTTTTGGAACAGAGCACAAAATGAATTCTGATCTAGGCCAAAAAAAAGACAAGTCCTGGGTTGGAGTCTTTGGGGGAGCTACCAGATAGTTATGAGAGACAATTCTCTAGTAAACAGCTTTGGGTCTCCAAGCTCACTGTCCCCAAGGCAGAGGTTACTCTTGTTACTGTCACTACCGTACTTGTGAAGCCAGGGAAGACTGAAGCTGAGTTCAAATAGCACGCAGTTCTCTGTATTTACACAGATTCAGTCATTTTTTTTCTCAAATATTTATCAAATCTTGCAAGCAATTACTTTTAAGACTTCTGAAAATGCTGATTTTAACTAGTATTATTATTGCTTTCACAGAGGGACATATTTTAGAGGTCTTTGTCAAACACTCAACAGATAAATTTCAAGAGTGGATTTCTGATGGAGGAGTATCTATGTATTAATTTTATTGGTTAATAAAGAAACTGCCTCGGCCCTTTAATAGGACAGAAAATTAGGTAGGCGGAGTAAACAGAACAGAATGCTGGGTAGAAGGCAGTGAGGCAGACGCTTCAGGCAGTCGCCATGCCTCTCCTCTCCAAGATGGACACAGGTTAAGATCTCTCCTGGTAAGCCACCCTCGTGGTGCTACACAGATTATTAAATATGGGTTAAGCAAGATATAAAAATCAACCAATAAGAGGCTAAAACTAATGGGCCAGGCAGTGTTTAAATGAATACAGTTTTCGTGTAATTATTTTGGGTGTAAAGCTATCCGGGTGGCGGGACGCAGCCCCACAGCACCATCTACAGATTTCGTCACATTATGTTATTATTTCCAATACTGCTGAGACCACAGTGCACCAGAAAGATGTTCCTGGTGCAAACCACTAATAGGAAAGCCGGTCACGAGTGTCTATAGCAGCACCGGCAAAGCCACAGGGCGCTTAGACTAGGGAAAGCACTGAGAAGGGATTCAGAGACATTAAGGAGGGACTGATGCCATGATTTGGTAATGGCCTGGATACAAGGGTGGCGAGGTCAATGATACCTTGTTTCCTTCTCTGCAGAACAGGATAGATGAGTGGGTCTAGCTAGAGAGAGAGAGAGGAGACCCACCTGGAAGAATGCCAGGATCGAGAATGAGGAGCACATACTTCGGGTGAGTTCTAGGGACCACAGCATACCCCAGAAGAAACCAAAGAAACCATTGTCTTGGGATTCTTCTCTAACTTTAGGCCAATGCTTTCTAAGTCTGGCTCTAAAACTACATCTTCCATCTGCAAACATATAAAAGTGTTCACTGCCAGTGATCCAGTCACCCAGGATTTGGACTGTGATCCCTAAAGGACCCCCTGATCACAGTCAAGTAACTGAGTTCTCCACAGAGGTAGCTGTATTGGAAGATAATTCATAACAAGAATAAAAATAAATCCCCGAATCTGAAAGACTGCTATACTCACACACAAATGTCAATTTTATACCTCTGGAAACAAACCAGTCATTCTGAGCACTTCACCATCATGCCACAAACAAACCTCAGAGCTGACAGTACGCAGTCAGACTTAGGGAGGTCAAACTAAGCCCCTGAGAAATGTGGCTTCTTTAGCTTTAATGCTGATCCTCTGAATAGTCTCAGATCTTGGTTCTGTGTTCTTTAGTCCACACTTGATGCACAGATGTCTGTCTGGTCTGGAACTTAGAAGCAACAGACTTACACAGAGCACCATGGAAGGGCAAGGGCACATGAAGCTGCTGGCGTACTTCTACCCCCATATCCCTGCCTTCTGTACTCCCTACTTCCACTGCAATATTGTAAAGTTCTAATTTTTTTTCTTCTTTTTTGTTTAAACAAATTACGAGCTGTTTGTTACCACCAGGAAACACTTCAACTGCAAATTGGTTGTGTTTAATTCACTGGCTCATTTCTGCTTCACAAGCTAGCAGAATTAATGGGAAACACCCCTTACAAAGTCTGCTGTCCTCTTATCTGTTTCACCTCTTCACACTCTGCAGTTTCAATGGTCAACAGCCCTGAACAAGAGACTCAAAGATGATTCGCCACAGTCAAATGCAAACCGAAGGGCTGGCTGACAACATCCTCAACAGCCACATTTAAGACTGGCATTTCAACTCAAAGGTCTATTTTCACCCAAATTTGTTTTATTTTAAATGTTTCTGAAGGTAGCGGTCAGATAAACATTTAAATACAATGTAACAACAGCAGCCCTTGTGTCAAACATCTATTAGGCACTCAATGCGCTGGTGAGACTGCTGACGTCACAGAAGCCTCATAGCTGGCAGGTTGCACAGGCACTCAACTTGACCCAAATGGACAAATGAGGAAACAGACCCCATAAGGAACTGTCTTAAGAATGGGGTGGGGCTGGTCTTAAAGGTCACACTTGATTGAACCAGATCACAGTGAGTTCAAGAATTTGGTCCCTATAGAAAGGAAAGTTGCCTGTGTTATAAACTGAGTAAGATAGTTATCTGTGGGAAACTATTTAGTTTGTTATTTTATACAGAATACTACTTAAAATTTAATATGGACTAATTTACTACTATCACTACAATCACTTTAACAGTATATAAAAATTATATTTAATTGGGTTAGGGGTACAGCTTACAAGTAAAGTGTATATCAGACCTAGGGTTTAATCCTTAGCCTAAAAAAATAAAAAGAAAGAAAGAAAGAAAGAAAGAAAGAAAGAAAGAAAGAAAGAAAGTATTTAATGATTTCTTTTGTGGAAAGGAGATGAGATCCAAAGTTCTTCAGGTAAGGTACAAAGCAGTCAAACAGTTTTAAGAAAAATTAACATGATAACACACTTTCCCAAGGGAAATTTAAAACCCAAGGAGGAAGGGAGAAGAGGAAGAAGAGGGGAGAAGAGATGGAGGAGGAGGGGAGGAGAGATGGAGGAGGAGGGGAGAAGAGATGGGGAGGAGGGGAGGAGAGGTGAAATAGGAGGGGAGAAGAGGCAGAAAAAAAGGAGGGGGAGAAGGGGGAAGAAATAAAAATACATAATAAACAAAACATTAATTTCCCATTAAGCTTTTGTTATTTTTATTAACATACTTCTGTCATCCCTTGTTTCAGGAAAAAACATAACTTCCTTACTTAAGTTATGTCCAAGCTTATCAATGCCATGGCCCTATCTCTGCAAACAGTTGGTTAATTAATGTGCATCCCATCTCTGGCAGCCTGCCTAAGCAATGAGGAGCACAAATAATGACACTAGCTGGGCAGAGCACTGCACATTCTTTAGACTTCTTACCTGTGCTATACAGAACACGACTGTGGTCATTAACCAGCTGATGACTAACCAAGCAACAGCTCCAGATCTGGGCTGCACAGAAGGAGGCCTATCAAGAGCCTCAAGCTCTGTCCATACCCCTCCACCATGCTATAGTCTAAGACAAAAGCTGACCTAGAACCTTTGCTGTCAATCTCCATGTGCCCACATAAAATTGTATGTGAGAAACTCACACACAGGAGGCTTCCAGGAACCTGCATTTTCCATTTGAAATCACAGAATCTCTCACATACGTACACTTTGAACTTCAAAAGGAGTCAGTGTAAGCCACCTATCAAACAAATAAGGTTACATTCTCTGTGTGACTAGTGATTTGCATGTCTATTTTATCTTAGGGATTTTTGTTGTTTTTCTCTGCCACCCCCCCCCCCCCCCCCCACCACCACCCAGTTTCTTTTTTGGTTTCTTGAGACAGGGCTTCTCTGCTTTGCTTTAGCTAGCTGTCCTGGAACTCGCTCTGGAGACTAGGCTGGCCTCGAACTCACAGAGATCTATCTGTCTGTCTCTGCCTCCAGAGTGCTGGGATTAAAGGCGTGCACCACCACGGCCCCGGCCTGCAAGTCTTTAACTGTGTAATCCACAATTCAAAATGGTTTGGTCAGCTAGTCCTTAGCATTAAAGTAAAAACCTTGGAAACTTCTCAGGTCAAGGCTGTATAAGCTCCGGAAAATCTCATCAATAACATCAAGACTAATACACTAGTTTGCATTGTTCATGCATCTCCAGAGTAAGCAAAAACTACTAAGGGGTTGAACGTCCATTACGTATATGCTGGGGTGAGGGGACAATGCTGGCACCAACACCAGCTAATGAAAGCGTACGCTGCTGACTGTCCTCAGTCGTGTGAGCACATAAACCCAGGAGCATCACTGCAGAACATGGGACAACATGGCTGTTCAGGTCTGACTGAGGTGAGAAACTGCGAACTCCCAGCAGAAAGGAAATGTAGGACATCCTTTACCATAAAGAGCTTCTTCAATTTAGTCACAGAACAGACACAAGCAAGGAACAGACACATGCAAGGAACAAACACATTCTTTAATGCCGTCAGGTATAAATATCAGCTTCAGGAAAAAATTAAAAGTGCCCTCCAAGTTGATAATGTAGAGAAACCGGGCATCTTGGATGACAACCACTTGGTTCAGAGCTGTGGCACACTGCTACTGAAACTGAGACCAGGAAGATGGACTTCCCTGAAGCCACCCAAAAAAATTCAGTTACTGTGGTGCTGCGAGAAAGCCCAAGGCCCAGTCTTCCCCAGAGTGGGGCTGCTAATTAGAACCAGACCCGCTTCAAGCGACAGAATTGACACCGACCCATGTATTCCAACACTGACTACATACACAATGCTTCTATACACACTGACTTTACCTACATTAAAGCTGTGGTTCTCAAGCTGAGGTAATTTTTATTCCTACTTCCAGGGAACACCAGTAATTGTAAGTTGTCACAACTAAAATCAAGTGGTGGAGGGCAGAGAGGATGCAGAGCACTCTATAACATACAGAACATTCTTCCCATGTCCAGTATCATGATTCCAAAGTCAACAGTGCTCCGATCCAGAAAGCCCTTGTTCTAAAGGGGCCTTGTGAAGGAAACCCCATTGGAATCGTACACATCTAAGACCTGCAGAAAAATGTGAAGTGCTTTCTGCAAGGTTGCAGGAAAGGAAAGGGGTCTACAGTCTGAAAATCCTATGTAGCAAACTCACATCTCCTGCAAGGCTCTTGGTGATCACAGGAATCCAGAAAAGACCTGAGTGACCACAACATGCTTTTTGTCCACCAGTACATACCCAGAATTTTTCTCCTTCTGTCTCTTACAAAGGATACCTCCCCCATTTAATTTTGATCTCTGGAAAGAGGTATAAATAGGAAACTGATGTTGCATTCTATGCTCAGAGTGGTCCCATAAGCATAAACAAAAATATCCCAGAGGATCCTGTCCCTCGAGCATCCTCTTCCTACATGGCAAAGACCAGAACACCGGGTGTTAAGGGGCAAGGATCAGTCACAGCCTCTCAGGAGAAGGAACAAAGAGGCTGTGGGAGGTGAGGGAAGCTGCCAGTGGTGACAAGTAGAAAAGGGCAGAAACACAGGGGTGCTTTCAGACCTCCCTGTCCCCAGTTCCAGAAGGAGTTAGTCTTCAGCCTTTCAAAACAAATCCAGCGTGGGCAATTCCTCGCCAGCGAGATAACTGAGGGTTCTGAAGCAAGCATGAGAATCAGCAGTTCTCCAACAGCAAAACAAACAAACAAAAAAGAACAGCCAGTAACCTCTAATCTGCTATAAACAAATAAATAAATAAACCAAACAACAACAACAACAAAAAAAACCCAAACAAAAAACAAAACAAAACAAAACACTACCTCAACATCACACCTTAAACAAACACCATATAAGCTAACAGAAGAGGATGCTGGGCACTCCCCCAGCAGGAGTTCTCAGACAGTAAGCCATCACCTGTAGGGTGGATTTATTGGAAACCCTGCAACCTCTCCTGCATGAACAGGTGCATTTTAACTCCTAGTAGAGAGTACCATTCCATCTAGAAGAGACAGAGCACTACCACAGTTACCAAATCGTGCTAGGATTTTCAGGTTCACTCATCAAGGACTTTCCTGAGGAAACCAAACCACTTTCTGCGTTTGAGACGGTGACAACAGAGGCTTGCAGAGAGTAAGAAAAAAGTCAATGATAAGGTAGGAAAGACTACCTCAGGGTCTATGTAGATTACAGAGCACACATCCTAGGGTAACTCTGATAGCTCAGAGGAAGATTACACTGTAACTAGGAAGAGGTAATTTTCTTACTGTTGGGGGGAGGATCAAGGGATAGGAGTAAGGGAGGGGGGAAAGCCCCTGAGGAAAGGGAAGTTAAGATGCCAGAGGTAGTGTCAAATAAAACTGTCCATCAGCCACAGAAGGTATTGTTAGCGTCACCCAAGGGAAACAGGATTCAGTGAATCATTTAAGCAGGAACAGACAGCTATCAGACTGGTGTTTTAGAAGACTGCTTTTGGCTGTTCCCTGAGATCCTATTGTTTATTCCAAATTCCTTATTTCCCATTACCTTATAGATTCAATTCCAAAGTCTCAGGTAGACTTATCTATCTGTGATCTGGGGAGGTTAAAGCAGAAGGATCAGGAATTTCAAGTCAGCAAGACTTTTATCACATAAAAGCAAAAGAACAAAACAACAACAACAAAAACAACAAAAAACCTTCCAAAATGGGAGGAGGAAATAAATAAGGAACAGGAATACTGGGTCAGATGCTCAGGACCTTTCAGCTTGAACTTCTGCACCAACAACGTCCATGACTAATCTCTGCCACCCCCAGGGACTCTCGCCAGGAATTCTGTAAGCAGATTCTACCTACAGCTATTGTCTACGATTCCTGGGTCCAGCATAAGCTAAACTGTGAGCAGCCAAATTTCAGGCTTAAAAGGTGTTTACAAGTTAGTTTTAGCAACAGCCCTTTTGGATGTTAATATGGTGATTTCTTAGAAAAGCAAGAAACAACCTTCTCCAAGCACAGCAATACCACTTTTTGGTATATACCCAAAGGATGATCATACCACAAGGACATGCGCTCAACTTTGTTCATAGCAGCCTTGTTTGTCATAGCCAGAACCTGGAAACAACCTAAATGCCCCTCGATCGAAGAATAGATTAAAAAAAAAAAAAAAAAAAAAAAAAGCAGCTGGGCGATGGTGGCGCACGCCTTTAATCCCAGCACTCGGGAGGCAGAGGCAGGTGGATTTTTGTGAGTTTGAGACCAGCCTGGTCTACAAGAGCTAGTTCCAGGACAGGCTCTAAAGCCACAGAGAAACCCTGTCTCGAAAAACCAAAAAAAAAGCAGTACATTTACACAATGGAGTACTACACAGCAGAGAAAAATAATGACGTATTAAAATTTGCAGGAAAATGGATGGAGCTAGAAAACATCATAGTGAGGTAATCCAGACCCACAAAGACAATTATCATATATGTACTCATTCATAAATGGTTTTAAACATAAAACAAAGGAAGCCAGCCTACAAACCACAATCCCAGAAAACCTAGACAACAAAAAAGACCCTAAGAGAGACATACATGGATCTAATCTACCTGGGAAGTAGAAAAAGACAAGATCTCCTGACTAAATTGGACGCATGGGGACCATGGGAGAGGGTTGAAGGGGAGGGGAGAGGCAGGGAGGGCAGCAGAGAAAAATGTATAGCTCAATAAAATCAATAAAAAAACCAAGTTAGTTCCAGCAAGAAGATGCAGTCAGGGCTGGAGAGATGGTTCAGAGGTTAAGAGCACTGACTGCTCTTCCAGAGGTCCCGAGTTCAATTCCCAGCAACCACATGGTGGCTCTCAACCATCTACAAGACTTGATACCCTTTTCTGACATGCAGGTGGTACACTGTATATATAACAGAGAAATAAATCTTTAAAAAAAGAGGCAGTTAAAACAAGCTAGGATCCTACTGTACCCTCCATCCACCCTTCTGAAACCCCTTACCTTCGTTCCCACTCCTCAGCAGCTCTCTGCAGCATCCCACTCTCCTCTCTCATTACCCAAGTTTAACAAACTCAGTGCACAAGCTCTCACATATGCTCACAAGTAGCTCCCTGCCCAGTAACCTAGCACAAATACCCTTAAGCCATACAGATATATCAGTGTCCAACAATTTCTCATAAACCATGAGATGGGGCGAGTGGGGGGGGGGGGGGCTTCTCAAGTGTCCCCTGTCATCCTGGGGAAGTCACAGATGGGCTTCACACAAATGGTTTCTGTTAGAAGTTAAGTTCCTCAGGCAATGCAATCTTCAGTGATGATGCCACACCAAGCGCTTGCAAGATATATCACTAACCCACTCCCTGATAACTTGCAAGATATATCACTAACCCACTCCCTGATAACTTGTGTGTCAGACTGACAGCACCGTCGGGTGGCGGTGGTGGTGCACACCTTTAATCCCAGCACTCGGGAGGCAGAGGCAGGCAGACCTTTGTGAGTTCGAGGCCAGCCTGGTCTATAAAGCTAGTTTTAGGACAGTCAGATTTACACAAAGAAGCCCTGTCTTGAGAAAACCAACCAAATAAACCTGACAGCAAGTACTTAACATTTCTTGAGAAAAGTGTTTTTTTTTGGACACAGTCTATATAACTCTGGCTGTCCTGGAACTCATTCTGTAAACGAGGCTGCCCTCAAACTCAGAGATTCATCCCTCCATACACACCCCACCCCCAAGTTCTAGGATTAAAGGTGTGCACCACTATGCCTAGTCTTGCTATCTTTTAAAACAGAAAGTAAAAGTGTTTCTGAAGCTGGGCTGCTAAATTTTCTTGAAATTAAGCCAGAGTCAGCCAGAAATTTGAAGGCTAAGGAAGGAAGGACCAGACAGAAAGAAAGTAAGGGGGGGGGGGAAACCCTTCCTTCTCAACTTCAACATTATTTGAGAACCACATACACACATACACATACATATACATACATGTGTGTGTATATATGTATATATGAGACATACTTCTCTTTTTTTTTTTTTTTAAAAAAAGGAGTTTGATTTAGCCACTACCTTTTCAAAACCCTTAATTGCTACCAAAGGCTATAAAGAAAATAATGCCAAATTTGGGAAAAGGTGGGCTCTCTCAATCCCCTGTAAAGTGCTTACGAGTTCATGAACATAAGTATACAAAGCAAGGCATGATGCTGGTGTGGATTCTACAGTCACAAACAACTCCAAAGCCCCGCACCAGGCACTACACACACCGGCACCACAGTTATGCAACACGGCCAAGGCAAAACTAAACCACCATATATATATATTCCTTTCCATCATTGTTTGCATATAGGTGACACTACCTTCAGGCTAAGCAAGAACTGGAAAAAAGAACCAAGAGTCAGATCAAACTATTCAACAGCGATCAGCCTGTGGCGTACTTCAAAACGACTTAAACCAGGAATTGTAACCTCTCAAAGGAAGGCTCCTGGAAATAACCAGCTGCGGTGAGCCTTGCATGACGCTAAGAGGCTTCACTCAAGTGTTATTTATCCTCCTAGAGAAAGCCTGTCCCAGGTGGTTAATTTGCGCGCTGCTTCCATGATGTTTAAGAAATTTCTAAATTGTTTTATATGCTGCTACCAAACTACTGGGGTTTACTTTGTTAGAGGCAGCCGCTCACTCAGCACCTGTGATGTAAAGCTGTGCACAGCAGATCTCAAGTCAGTCTTTTCACGACATCAATGTGAGCCCAGGACAATCAGGCTGCTGCTCGATTTAAAAGCTGGAGACAACCCTAACTCCATAATACAACATGCCTATTGCTGCTGCTCCAACAACTCAGGAGCTTCCTTAATCTCCAGCGACTGTCCAAAGGGTGCCTAATACATTTATCAAAACAAATAAACAAATAAACAAACAAAAACAAAACAATGCCAATAGTCTTGAGTCGGCCAGATCAGAAATACATCTCTGCCTCTTATAGACTGCAACTGACAAATGATCTTCCCTGAGCTTCAACTTCTCATTAAAATGAGAATAAGTGCCTGCTCTGAACTTGTGCTCTAACTGAGGCTATGCTTGTGAAGTTGTCCAGAGCCTCACACTAAGTGCGTAAACCATCCCAGCTGGGATGATTAATATTATGACACAGGTATTGACTGAAGTCTTTCCACTTGAAAAGGGTCCACTAGGGGCCAGAAAGATGCCTTTTCATCAAGGCACTTGCTGCTGGCTGGAGAACTGTCCCTGGGACCCACAAGGTAGAGGAGGATGGCTTCTAACTGCTATCATGCCTTTAGACGTTCTTTCTCTTCTTTCCGCTCCCCTGCCCCCCCAACAACAGAATAAAATGTAATAAACTATTGTTAAGTGGGTACTGTATGTCATCAGGATTTGTTGTGTTTTCCTAATTTTTAAATGCCATCCATCAAAATCCTATATTTAAGAAGTATCTTTTCACATTTACAAGAGGAAGGAAAAAAGATCTTTGTGAAATGTCTAGACTTACATGAATTAAACCTTGTTTTATTGGTTTCCCTATCATAACTGTTACTTATGAGAAGAATATGATTCATGAACAGATTATAAACTCACATAACAGAGTATCTTCAGCAACAACCACCAGCTTTTAAGAATATATCTACGAACACAAGACCTTTAGAAGAACAGCTCACTGCAGCTGGCAGTTGACAATGAAAAGCTTAACAGGCGAAGATAAGGGGACAAAAGAGTGGCATATAAAACCTACAGTAGGCTCTGAGTCCATCTCTGCTCCAGCAGTTCATCAGAGCAGAGCAAACAGCCAAGAAACTGGAATAATGTGAAGGCAGAAAATAACCTATTCAGAGACTGAAGAAAAACAGCTTATTTTGGGAAAGAAAATTCCAGTGATGTAAGAGAAGAATTGGGTATACTGTCACTTATTTATTTAAGTAAATACCATTTACCCCTCCAAAAAACAAGAATTTTTTTTTATTTTTTATTTATTTATTTATTTTTTTAACAGGGTTTTTCTGTATAACAGCCCTGGCTGTCCTGGAACTCACTGTGTACACCAGACTGGCCTTGAACTCAGACATTTTCCTGCCTCGGCCCAAATGCTGGGATTAAAGACGTGTGCTACCATTTACCGGCTGATTTCTGTCTTCACAGCATATTGCTACTCAACTAAAATACAGAGCTAGAACAATGGAACAGAGACAAACGATCTTCCAACCATAACCAACAATGGAACAGAATACTACCTCTATGTCCTTCTGGAAGGTCATGTTAGTGAGTGATCTTCCCTGTTTTATGCCCTGGACAATTCTGCAAGTCTAACCACAACCCATGTAAAAACTTCAAGCCCATAACAGCTGTCTAAACAGGAGAGAGGTACTGTTTCACAGAGTTACAAAGTGAGGTGACACCCAACAGTGTAACAGTATGTAAAGAAGTGGGACATGAGGCAGGAGAAGCACTGGCTCCCTCGGAAAGGACAGACAGCATGTGAGGGTTTGGAGTAGGGAAGACTTCTGTTGTGTGAGAGGGATCAGGACATGGCTACCCCTGCATGATATGTGGTTTCTCTTAAGTGTGTTTATTCTGTTTTGATTTGCACATGTTGAACCTACCTTGACTTTCTGAAGTGTATAACCTTAACATGTTCCTAAATTTGGCTTACAAGAATTTTGTTGAGAATTTTTGCATGCATGTTCAAAGAAATTTGTCTATGCTTTCTTTTTCTGTTGTGTCCTTACCTGCTTTTAATATCAAAATACTTGCCTTTTATTGACTTGGTAGTGTCCCTTTTATTTTGTGGCTCTAAAAGCAGTGAGTCTGTCTGGTCTTGGGCTTTTCTTTGGGGGCAAACTTTAATTACAGCTTCAGTCTCACTGACGGACACAAGGGTGAGAAAGAAAATCATCTCGGCATTTCTAACAGCAGCACCATTTTCACAGACGCTCTGCTTTGCTCTTAACTGTTGTCCATCTCTGTCATCAGAGGAGCCGTTTCCTGAAGACTGACATTTTCCAAAACCAGAACAGGTGTGCAGTAAATTATATGGGAACCGAATGAAGAAACACATAAGCTCAAGTCATTAAATGATCTTTCCAGGTGAAAACAGTCCATTTCAGATTTTATGAACACACTTCATCATCTTACTTCCTTAGCTTATCAATACCTAGAAACACAGGTATTGCACATGTATGAATTAGGTCACATGCTCCCGCCCTGGCCTCTCCCTCAGACTCTTAATTCAGCTACACACTGAACAGTCACACTTCCAATTCCTCCACGACAACAGCGCATTCACATCCAGTTAGACCCACCTCCTGCCCTCTAGCTGTATCTTCCTGGTATCTCCAAAAAAGCCTCAAGCCCACTGCCTCTCCTTGGATGCCTCTGTGACTTGACTGGGCTCCCCTACTCCAGCATTCCAACAGCATTTGACCACAACATGCTGAGATTCCTGGTTTTCTGGGCCCACATTCTTACTACCTGAGAACTCCTTCTAAGTACATGTGGAAGTATCACACGGATGCATAACTGCCTGTTTAGCTGGGTATCTCCCTGTCCAGATATGGGGGGGGGGGCAAAACCAGATGAAATTTCTCCTCCTACAAGATCTCAATTCCAACTTCTTCCTTCTACAGAAGCATCACCTAACCATCTTCTACAACTGTACATTGCTACCTGCAACCAAATCCACTGAATTTTTCTTCTATTACAAAGGTATGGGGGTGGGTGGCTTTTGATTATGTCCAAACATCACCTTCCTGTGGCTCCTGAGACTCATGTCCCTTGCCAACTGAGGGTAGCTATCCATTCTCTCATGGGTTCACTATTCCTCACTTCTGCATCCTTCCAACCGGCAGCCAAATATCTAACAGTAACTAAGTTCAACCAAATGAAGCAACTCTTCCTGTCATCCCCTTAGGCATTATACCTATACCTCCGCCTCCTGCTATGGTTTCATTTCTCCATTCCTTTTCGAAGCAAACGCTGAAATGTCCACACTTCCTTCTCCACTTCTGCTCTACTTCTTAGAGTCTTACAACCAGGTATGTGCCTTTCCAACTCTGATGAAGGTCATTTATCATCTTACCACCAAAGTCAGAGATCCCTCCTCTAACATAAATCTCTTCTACACAGTACCGACAGGGTACCACAGTCAACACGTCTTCCTCTTTTCACAGACTTTACATCACCACACTCATCTGATTTCCCTATCATCTCAGCGGAGATTTCTCCTCCCTTCAACCTTCAGTGTGAACTGACCATAAGCACAACCCTTGTCCTGATTCTTTACAGATACTGGAGCAGACTTAGCTTGTTCACAGTCTGTCATGTGATGATGTAGACTTGACCCTGAGAGTTCTGCACTAGGGGATTCCATCAAACTATACATTCAGGGGCTGACTCACAGCTGCACATGGAAGTCCAAAAAAATGCATCAAACAATGCAGTCAGTCCACCAGATCCCAAACCCAGACCTTACCATGGGTTCCACCAATTCTGAGCTCATTAACTCTACCTTCCAATGGTTCGAGCCCCAAGTCTTAACTACCTCGCTCATCCACAACCAATTCTTCCTTGATTCATGTGAATGACAAGTCCCAGATAAATCTTGAATCTCTCTGCATGTCTACTGCCATCTCTAAACCTTAACTCACTATCACATCTCCCCTGAAATGCAGTCATCCTACCCCCACGATCCGGAAACAACCCAACAGTGATTTCCCTGCAGTACAGATTAGATCAGTCCATTCTCCTACAAGTAGGTTCCCATTACACTCCTGATCCACCAGAGGTTCCTACCTGTGCCATTTCTATGGTCTGATCCTCATTGCCAGACTCCTCCTTGATGACCATTCAGAGACTCCCTCCTCCTGGATAATGCTCCTTTCTCATCACTATCCCCAGCTCAAATATTCAATCCCCAAGAAAGTCTCCTTTGATCATATTAACTCAAATTCACTTATTAGCCTTCTTAACTGATTGTGAAGTATTTGGTCTGTGAACATGTGTATTTATTGGGTTTCTAGAGAGCAAGGGCTCTTTACTCAATCTCCTACACATATCAGAAAACCTGGCTCTTACAGTTGCTACCTTTCTATATAAATACCTGCTGGATAGGTGAACTGATGAATTACAACTATGCCTTCATAATGAGTCTGTCATTCTATCTTCAGCCTCTAGCCCATGTAAGACCTGGATAACTTGCTTTTCAAATGTTTTGGGGATGAAAGCTAAAGGCATGAAATAAGGCAAAGCAGGCAGAACATGCTCAAGAAAGTACCCACACTGATAAAGCACCTACAGCATCCTGGAAGGGAGGCTTGTACTATCAGAAGGTCTAACACCAAGGTTGTACCCAGCCATCAATAAGAACCCAAAGGAAGCTGGGTGGTTGTGACACATGCCTTTAATCCTAGCAATTTGGGAGGCAGGTGGATCTCAGTGAGTTCATGGAAAGCCTGGTCTACAGAGTGAGTTCCAGGACAGTCAGGACTATTACGCAGAGAAACCCTGTTTCGAAAAAAAAAAAAAAACAAAAACCAAAGTTGTTGTTGATAGTATGTTTGTGCTTTAATACATAAAGCTTGCCTGAAGATTGCCATGTGGAGCTAGCCACTAGTTAGCCAGAGGCCAGGCAATCATGGCACACACCTTTAATTCCAGCAACGAAGGCACACACTTTAATTCCAGAGACAGAGGCAGATGGATCTCTATGAGTTCAAGGACACCCTGGGCTACACGAGATTGAATCAGTCTAAAAGAGAAACAGAGCCAAGCGGTGGTGGCTCACACCTTTAATCCCAGCACTGGGGAGGTAAAGATGGGAAGTGATATGGCTGGGGGGGAGAGAGGAATATAAGGCGGGAGGAGACAGGAGCTCAGGATTCAGTCTGAGGTCCTAGAGACAGGATACCCCCATTTGGTCTGAGAATTCAGTAGAGATAGGAACTAGTGTCTGGGTGCTCTGTTTCTCTGTTCTTTAAGCATTTACCCCTATATCTGACTCAGGGTTTTTATTATTAAAACCAATTAGAATTCACATTACACAAAGTAGTTACAAGATTGTCTTCAACTGTGAATGGCACTAAGTTCAAATCCTATATTTAATTTAAAAGTGGCCCAAATTTAGAGACAAAAATCACATGATCATCTCAATGGATGCAGAAAAGACTTTTGATGATATCCAACATGCCTTCATGATAAAAGTAAAAGACTGTAGAACTAGAGGGAACAAAGCTCACAGTAAGAGAAATCCAGAGCCAACGTCATTCTAACTGAGAAAAGTGTGAAACTCTCCACTGAAGCCAGGAATGAGACAAGGATGTCCAGTATCAACACTCCTTTTCATGAATGCACATCCATCTGATCTGAAGCACTAGCTGGAACAATAAGGCAAGAGAAGGAAATTAAAGGGATACAAACAGGGAAAGAAGTCAAACTCCCTATCTGCAGACAACATGATACTATGCATTACAGATACCCAAATTCTACCAGTAGAAACAATAAACAAAAACAGCAATGTGTCAGAAAACAGAATCAGCTTGTGCAGCTCACTGGCCTTTCTACATACCAACAACAAACACACAGAGGAGATCATGGGTACACTCTTATCCACAATAGTCTCAAAGAAAATAAAATATCTGAAATAAACCTGACCAAGGAGGTGAAGAACCCTCTGCAATAAAAACTTTAAACCTCTATAGAAAGAGATAAAGAGAAAATGGAAAGACACAAGAAATGGGAAGATATCCCAAGCTCATGGATTGGTAGATTTTAACACTGTGAAAATGCCATTCTACTGAAAGCTATTTACAGACTCAACGGATTACAATCAAATTCTCTTCTCATTCTTCACAGAAACAGAACCCGGATAATCAACACTACCCAGCAAAAAGAACAATACTGGTGGGACTACAATTCCACATCTTAATGAACACACATTACAGAGCCACAGCAATAAAACAGGCATGCACACCGACCAAACAAAATCAGATACCTAAGCAGGCACACATGTAATTTCAGCCACTGAATATTTGACCAAGATGCCAGAAACACATGCTTAAGAAAAGACAGCATCTTTAGCAAATAATCGAACCTAAGACCTGTCCTGTAAGAGGGAAACCAAGACTAGCACTAGAATGCTGGCTAACTCCTCAGTGCCAGTGAAGCCATGAATATTGGAGGAGAATCTGCAACTACCACTAAATTAAATAATCTCTAACAACGGTCCAAACATCTGTCCTTATGCCTTAAGATTAAGAGTAGTCTTCACCTTTCATCTTTGGAACTTCTGCTTGCATTAGACCCCTATAAGAAAACCACAACCAATCAAAATGCAGAGTTGTGGAGCCCAGTTCCAATAAAAAAAAAAAAAAAAAAAAACCAGCCACAAAATACTTCTGCATCTAAGCCTCAGGGACAGCAGGGCTGGGGGAGAGTTTAAGATCCAGAAGAGCCGGGAGTTTGCTGTGAGCTGTGCCTCCTACTAATGTCAGAAGGTACAGCATGAGCTGGACAAGGATGACACCAATGGACAGGCCAAAGCAGACGAAGTAAAGCCCACAAGGCCTCGACCTTACAGAAGGAACTACAGGCAACCGCGGAATGCTGGAAGGGTTATCAATACCAAAAGGTTAGCCCTGAAAACATACATACAAGTCACATTAAATGGAGCAAGGAGGTTATATTTAGGAATATGTACATATATATATATATATACACATATATGTATATGTGTATATATATATATGAATACCTAACACATTAATGAAAAAATAAGCCACAAATTTGAAAGAGGAAAAGAGAGATATAAGGGAAGGTTTGAAGGGAAGAAAGGGAAAAAAAGAAAAGTTCTAATTAAGCAAGGCCTCTGAGCCAGGTGGTGGTGGTGCACACCTTCAAGCCCAGTATTCCAGGAGGCTGAGGCAGGCAGATGTCTATGAGTTTCAGGCCAGACTAATCTACTGAGCGAGTTCCAGGAAAGCCAGGGCTGCACACACAAAAGAACAGACTTCTGTGATGACCATGTGTAACTTATATAATTACAGTGATATTTTCCACTGTAATATGACTTTTTATAAAGTTCTAAAAAGAACAGGGTAACTTAAATGGTGAGCTACTAGAAATAAAATAAAAATTTCTAGCAAGTGAAAAGGTAATTTTCTAAATTCCCTCATTAGGCACAAAACCCCAGATTAGCTCTCCATATAACAAAATCACATAAATAGCATTCTCATTTCTCTCTCTGATCATTTTTCAATGCAGTACGGATGGATGACTTATTCTGTTGCCTACATTTAATCTTTTTCTGCCCAGGAAATGGGGTCTGGGAAGCATTTGAGGAAGGAGTCTAACTACGTACAAACTAAAGGCTTCCCCACGAAAAGTACATGCAAATCTGTACAAAGAGAAAAGAGTAAACACCCTGGGCTTCCCTCTGCATGTCAGAGAGAAAAGAGACTGCTAAAGGCGGGAGAAACATCACTTCCCACTTCTGACTTTTCTCCTTCACCCGAGGAAGCATAGACCTTACGCTCACTTGCTGCACTCTGGCCAGAACCTAGGTCGCTGGTTTCCTCACATGGCCTACATCTCATCAGTTCAAACCGGCATTCCACTTTCTGCTGCTCCTTGACAGCTTCTCAGAAGCACTGAACGGAAGGCAGTGTTTCCATTACTAACAACAAGCACAATGTCACTTAATGCTCCCAACTAGCAGGTATAATCATATCTATTTATATGTCTATAAATATCATATATAAACATATATGTAGTCAATGGAAACATAGTAAAACAATAAAACTTTCTTTGAATCATTCCCCTGCTAGAGCTGAAATTTGAACACAGATTTAAAGATTGTTTTGGAAAATATGCTATATGGTGTGTCTTTTTTCTACAGCATCTAATAACTGCACAATATCCCTGAACACACTTTCAAGACAAGGATTCAGCACTGTGCTTCTCAAACATCACATATACTGATCTCTGGGAAGTCCGTATGGAAATGAGCAAAATAAAGACAAGGCAGTCATGAGTGTTTCCTAAGGCCAAGCACTTTCAAAGTTAGAGGACTATCCTTTAGCCCAAAGTGATGACGTTCATCTCCTGATGGTGAGCCCAAATACGAACGATGGCAACTATGCCGGGGGTTCTCCACATATCTCCGAAACGTCCTTGTTTAAGACATAAAACCTAACAGTCACTGGTTATACTCTACGTTTTCTACTCAAGCACCAAAACAAAGAACCCTTCAGTTCTCATTCGAGCCCAAGATTACAGAAAACACTCATAAAGCCTAGGTCAGAAGCAGCCTCCGACTTGAAGTTTTATTCTTGTTGATAATGACCGCTACTAACTCCATCATATGCAAGAGAAAAAGCCCGAAAGACTTGCAGACTCTTCATTACAAAGAGGAGTAAGAATGTTGAACCTGCCGGGTGGTGGTGGCACACGCCTTTAATCCCAGCACTCGGGAGGCAGAGGCAGGAGGATCTCTGAGTTCGAGGCCAGCCTGGTCTACAAGAGCTAGTTCCAGGACAGACTCTAGAAACTACAGGGAAACCCTGTCTGGAAAAACAAAAACAAAAACAAAAACAAAAAAAAAAAGTTGAACCTAGTGCACACTGCTCGTGCCCGAATCATTCTTTCATCCCCTTCGCTCATTTATAACACCTGCTGCACAGATGAATAAAAATGTAACCCGCTGCCTTTCTCTCAGAAGAAGAATAACTCCAACTGCTAAGTCTATTAATCGTTTCTTTTTCTCCTTAGAGCTTCAATCAAAATGTACTTTAATAATCACAGGAGCACATTTATTAAAACTACTGCCATAAAGTTTGAATATCAATGTGATTAAAAGCAATCTTGCACCAAGCAGCTGTTAAAGAGTGAAATTTCACTTCTTCAAAATCCTTTAAAAAAGGGGGGGGTCCTTTTAATGGTACAAATCCCAGATGATTATATTTACTATCTGCTACAACCTTGGCTTTCTTTTAATCTCTCTTAAAAGCCAATCATTTCTAATACACACAATTCACACTCCTCAGATGCTCACATGGCTCTGGTGGCCCAGGGAGGCTCATCTGGCTCTATTTTGTCTTGGGTTTTGCTTGTTCGTTTGGCTTTTTAGTGAAGTTTGTATTTATCAACCACATCAGGAAACAAAGTCAGGTTGACCTGTTCACACTTACAATGAACAGGTGCACCTGTGGAATGGTCTCAGCACAGCAGGGTGGCTAAGCAAACAGGCTATAGAGGGCAGGCATGCCCAGGTTTCAAAGTTACATGCTTTGAGATCTTGGGGAATTGCCTCATAGTTCTGAAACTTTTCTCATCTGTGAAACGGAGACACAGTGGTGGATGACACATTACAGTGGGGACTGTACCATTAAAGACTCCAAACTTGGCCTGTTCCCATGTACATGGAAACACTGTGATATGGAAGGAAGGATGTTCATATGAAAAAGAAGTGTGGGGGGTCTAATATCAACAAAGAAACAAAGAACAGTGATGTGTACATATGAAAACATTGCAATACAGTCCATTATTTAGTATGCTAACTTTAAAAAATGTACTGGAAAGAGCAAAGAAAATAGTAAACTGTAGAAATGCAAAACTAGGAGCCTACATCACATGCAGGTCATATGCTACAGTGATACGTACGTACACTCCTCATTCCTTCCCCCCCAGGACAGTTTTTAAGAACCTGTGAGAAATGAATGAAGAGCTGTTCTCAGCAGGTGGCTATGCACAGCTCCTATCAACCAGATCCCCAGAGGCTTGGGAATTCAGCACGGCCCATGCCAGGTGTTATGCATTTTAGCAAACACAAACTCATAACGATGGGGGATCTACAAGTGCACAGTCTACCTTTCTTAATCTAAACATACTTTCATTTTCAAATAAAGCCTCTCTATAATTCCCAAGACCTCATACAAAACTCTAGCTTCTCTAAGTCAGCTAAGGAGTAGAGGTTCTGAAGAGTGTGGTGAGGGCATCTCACAGAACTTCCAGCCTCTGTTTTCGGAACACTTATGGGCTATTAATGCAACTTAGCAGAATCTAAGCATCGCTGTCATGACCCAGTGAAACCAGAATACTAGAAGTTCCGCTGCTCTGTATGTGAACTGATCTAGGAAGTAATGCCTCAGAAAGCAAAGATAAACGGAAAGGTGGACAAGAGTTTGGAATGGGCAAGTGTTTAAATGGCTTCCTTAAATCACTTGTGTGATATGTTTATTAGTGAGTTAATCAAAATAAAGTGATTTGAAAAAATAAAAATAAGTTAATCAATTTTAAAGTAGACAAGACATGGCTGGGCATGATGGCACACACCTTTAATCCTAGCACTTGGGATGCAAAGGCAGCAGAATTTCTGAGTTCAAAGACATCTTGATGTACGTCCTTCTGGGCCAGTCAAGGATATAGAAAGAGACTCTGCCTTAAAAAATTGTTTTAATTTAAAAAAGACAAGAAACCTTCTCAAGCACAGCCTTTTTCTTTTCTATGTATTTCCTTCTAACTCAGACTCCTCCAACAGTAAATAAGCTTTTAACTCAGCAACATGGCTTCTCCCCTTCAACACAGAATGTCTAGGAAATATGTCAACCACGTTCAGTGGAAGGGGTTCCCATTATCAACCATGGAACTTAAAGGACAGGCCAGTCAGCTTCTCCTGTGATAGCCAGACAATAAAGGGTTGAGATCCTAAGTTGTGTGGCCTTGCTGCATCCACTGTGTGGAGACAGCAGCCACAGATATAAATAACTGAGTGCCTGTTGCCATGTCCCAACACAATTTTCCTTAGGGACATTGGCGTGGGAAGTCCTTCTATGTGCTGCTTTTATTGGTTAATGAATAAATCTGTTCCGGCCAGTGGTTTAGCAGATTAGGGCAAGGTGGGAGTTCCAAGCAGATAGAGGAGGAGAGAGGAGGTGGAGACAGAAGTCATGTAGGCTCTCCGGAGACAGACACTGGATGGAAACTTGCCAGTAAGCCATAGCCACATGGCAATACACAGATTAATAGAAATGGGTTAATTAAGATATAAAACTAAGACAGAAATACACTTAAGCTATTGGCCAAACAGTATTGCAAATAATCGACTTTCTGTGTGTTTATTGTGGGACTGAACAGGACGGAAACCTTCGCCAAAAGGACACTGATACATGAATTTCACATAATTGTCACACGTTATGATGCCATCTTTGAGTTTTTTTTTTCAACTGTTTGGCAACATAAAAAGCCATGGGCAGTATCTGACCTCAGACTGTAGTTTGACTATAATATCTATGGTGCTTAGAGGCAGAAGGAGGCCTGGTGGAGTAGTCCTGTCTGGATCACCTCAATTTCCTTTTGCCATGGCTGAGTGCATACCCTACAGCTACAGAGTGCACACGGATGCTGTCTGTCAGGCAGGTAGCTGACAATGCAGCCCAGAGGCTCATCTGCAGAGAGCCCACCCTCTACAGATCCTATAAGCAGGCCACCCAAGCACGCCTCTACATTTACATTTACATACAAGTCCCCAGATGTTCCAAAGGCAAAGAATGCTTCAATGATACCGTTCAAATCTCCCCTTCACATGTAAACAGACCATAAGGACTGTCACCTACAGAACACGTGAGTTTACAGAACACACGAGCGAGTTCACAGAAACGACAACCCTGAATGCCTTAAAACAAAAGCATGACATACGTAACGGCTCCATTTTATAGATCACAAGGTGAAGCCCAAGCAGTCGGACAAAAGACGAGGTGCTATGGCGACTGATGCGCTTGAGAATAATTCACCGTGGGACAGAGGTGAGTGAGGCAAGATGGGCCATGACTCATTCGTCACTGCAGTCCTGTGATGGCTCCAGGAAGGCTCATCAAAATGGCTTCAAAGTCATACATTAAAAACAAAACAAAACAAAAACAAAAACAAAACTTGGGTGTGGGAACCAGATATGAGAATTCCCCAAAGAAAGATAAAGTATTTGAGGAAAAGGATTTTATGGTTACAATGTAATATCTTTAAGACCATTGCAGGCCAGGCGGTGGTGGCGCACACCTTTAATCCCAGCACTTGGGAGGCAGAGACAGGCGGATCTCTGTGAGTTCGGGCCAGCCTGGTCTACAAGAGCTAGTTCCAGGACAGGCTCCAAAAGCTACAGTGAAACCCTGTCTCAAAAAACAAAACAAAACAAAAACCCCAAACCAAAACAACAACAACAAAAAAAAACTATTGCAAACGAACACCTCTCTCTTCTCAGTTAACTAACCACAAACCATTTTTCCACACTAGCAAAGGAAAAGGGTGTGTGCTGGACACTTTTTGTCAACTTGACACAAGCTAAAGTTAAGTTATCTGAGAGGAGGGAACCTCAATTAAGAAAATGCCTCTATAAGACCAGGCTGTAGGCCTATAGGACATTTCTTAATTAGCAATCCATGGTGGAGAGTACAGCCCATTGTGAAACCTTAGCTCACCAAAATCCACTGTGCCATCAACTAATACTGTAAGTTATAGAAAAAGGCAGTATGAAGTCAGGATGCAGATGCAGATGACAACAGGCTGATCTCTGAAAGACGATGGACACAGCATCCTAACATCCTCACAGCATCCTAACATCCTTCCCTGTGCTAGAAGGAAGACCACGCACGGCACACTAACTCAGGAATAATGCTATTTCCACCTAACTTCAGTGCTCCAAGCTTCTTCCACAGTATCAATTTTTGGGCAGTTATACTGCACGCACGAACTGACTAAAGCAAGTTACAAGAGAAAAGAGAAGAAACACAGGAACATCTAAGGCTGCGGTTTTGAGCTTTCACACTGAGAATCCAGAAGAGGCCACGGCCCTCCAAAAGGGCAGAAACACACATTGCTTTGCATATATTTTCGGGAGAACTTGGATCCCAGGAAGCCCACTCAGGGTCCTAAGTGGAAAAGATGACAGCATCTAGATAAAAGGCAAACTGCAAAGTCAGTACTAACATTACAAGAACTGAACGGGACAATTCACCCTCTACAATAACCTTGGGAACAGGTTTATCACCTCCTTTCCCAAACAGGAAAAGCTGTTTCCAGAGATGAAACAGCTCCTTTCACACCCTCTGTTTGCAAACTGCCTGCCTCCTAATCACAAACTGAAGAATCAAGGAATTGCTTACGGATCCTAAGATCTTCCATAATGGAGTTTCTCATTCTTAGTGTTTCATTAATATGACCAATGCATCTACATATTTCTTGTCAATTTAACTTCACTGACAAAGGAACTTATACAGATTTAATTCTGTAATATCATTTGCTTGTAGGACGTATTAACGTAAGACAATGGTAAAAGTTCTGACAATGTCAAGAGAAGATAGGTCTAGTCCACTGTGGGATTCATCTTTCTTCTTCTTTGTTCTGGTTTTGTTCTGAAGGGTTGCATTGGCAGTGTCTGGACGCATCATATATGTATGAGGGGAAAAGAAACTAACCTCAGAAAAGAAGCTAACCTCTGGAGCCATCCACCTTGGTTTTTTGTTTGTTTTTGGATTTTTAAGACAGGGTTTCTCTGTGTTGCCCTTCCTGGCTATCCTGGAACTCACTCTGTAGACCAGGCTGGCCTTGAATTCAAGAGAACCGCCTGCCTCTGCTTTCCCAGTGCTGGGATTAAAGGCGTGTGCTGCCACCGACTAGCTCACCTTGTTTTTATGAAACAAGCTTTCTCACTAACCTGGAGCACATCAAGTGGACTAGACTGGCTGGACAGGAAGCCCCAGGGATACACGTCTATCTCCCTCCCCGCTCCAGCAGTGGGATTAAAAGCAAGCACCAACAGGCAGGCTTTTGGTGGGGAGTGGGTGGGAAATGTGGGTTAGAGGAATCAAATGCAGGTCTGCGGCCTTACACAGTAAGCTCTTTACCAAAAGAACTAGTTCCCTTTTTTAAAGTCAAGGTAGCCTTGACTTTAATCTTTCATTAAGTTTGGACTTTTCCGTCACAAATAAACTGCCTGAATTAAACTTCAGTCTTTTCTTTACTCAGAATATGCAAGCATAAGTTCCAGCAAACCTGACAGCTAAAGCATCTTTCAAAAGGAGAGAAAAAAGAGATGTAAACCAAATAGTGTACACCTTTAATCCCAATATGCTCGATCTCTGGAGGCAGAGGCTGGGGGATCTCTGTAAGATTCAGGCCAGCTGGAGTTCCAGTGAGTTCCAGGACAGACAGAGGTGCACAGGGAAACCCTACCATAGGGAAACCCTGCCAAGAACAAACAAATAACAACAAAACCACCCAAACTAACCTCTAACAAACGCTAATAGACTGATATTACAACCAGGTTCATGACCCCCTTTGGTACATAGGAGATTTTAGAACTTCATGAAAAATCTGATGACTATATTCCCATTAGAAGAAATAGATGCAACAGAACAAAACTGGGTTCAGCCACTAAATTTTGTTGAGCCTCAGAGATCAAGGAATTCAGAGAAAGACATCCATCCTGTATAATAGGGGATCACCTACAATTGGCATCCCGTGTTAGAGACCATAGAAGCCATTTAAGGGAAATACATCCACACCAAGCATAAAAATTACAAGCAAGGGTGATTAGGTCCTTAAAGCTCTACTCCACCGCTTCCTACGAGGGTTATACCACCTAGTGATTTTAATTTTTCAAGCCCAGGCAGACTGCCAAGCCAACACTAAAACCGGACTAACAACTGATTTTTCCTATTGCGACATCACCACTCAGTCCTATGCTTTCCCTCTGCCCTCAAACGGCAGTCCTCGCTGGAAAGCTGGAAACTGGCTAAAGCGCTGTGCTCTATGATCCCTTCCACCGGGAAGTGCTCCGAGGCCTGCCACCAGGGCCACTCTTCTTGGCAATACTAACGGACCAGAGCCAGCCAAAAAAGCGAAAGCAGGGAAAAGGAAGGAAAGGTAAGAGCTAAAACCTGCAGCAACTGTCAGCCAGTTCTGCATTTAAAAAGCCTGCTGCCAAAGTTCTACTTCTTGGGCCCTGAACAAAAACTCTGCCAAAATAAACGGCTACAGGTGAGAAATCAAATTGCATGGGCATATGTAAACTCAGTATCCCAAACTTGTCTCGAGGCCATGACCTTTCTCACCACCAAGTGCCCAGGTAAGCAGAAGGATTCATAGAAAAGGGTCCTCTCAAGGTCAGATCTAATCCAGCTTCCTAACCTGACTTTCACTGCCAGCATACCTTCAGCAGTCTAAAGTAGCTTTCTACCAAAGTGCTTAAGACAGCAGACAATTCTGTATTTCTGTCCCCTTACCTGGCAGAGCCAATCACCACACACATTCCTACGGAGTGCGTTCTTGGGTTAGATGATCTTTTGACAGCACCCCTAACTTTCCACTGTAAACCCCACAGCAAACAAGAAAATCCTTTTATAGTCAGGAGACAGAGGCAGGCAGACCTCTGAGTTTGAGGCCATCCTGGTCTTTTAAAAAAAGCACATACCAGGACAGCCATGGCTAAACCAAAATAAAGTAATAATAATGTTCAAAATATACCCTCTTTGCCTTAAAATGCCCAGGGTTGGTCAAGGTTTCTTCTTAAACATGTGTGGAACTACTTTTCAGGGCTGAGAACTCCTTAGTCCAGAGGTGTTTTCCATAACTAGGTCTGAACTAAAGGGATCTGGGTTAAACTCCCTGCAGGTTTCCTATGCCCATCACTTTGAATTGCTGTTCTGGTTGCACCCAGGTTTCCAGAGGGGATCCACTTCGCTGCCCATTACAGAGAGCCCCTAGAAACCAGGCTTTCCCAAATGCTCTGCCCACCCGCTTCCCTCTTCAGCAGCATCCTTAGTGTGACAAGCAGGGAAGGTGGGCTGAAGCAACAAGCAAAGTTCCTCGGGGTTGGGTACAAACTCCACCGGGGGACGGGGAAGGGGGCTGGACTCACCTTCCCGACAGAGCCCCATGACTTCGCGGTGTTTCCCAAACTCCTTGAAACTTTCATCCAATTCGGTCCCTAGGAGATATACACACACAGGAGGGGAGAGGCAGGTCAGTGGCCAGGAGTGTGACGCACGCTCACGCACGCACAGGGTAGGTGTGGGCACCTCCGCGTTCCACACCCAGTGAAAGATAGCATCTCTGACCCCCGAGGGGGCGGGTCACAGGACAAGGCGCGGGGGAGGGGAGCAGGGCCGGAGGGGGAAAGGCGGGGGGCGTGGGGAGCGGGGAGGCGTGGACACTCACCATCCTTCCCAGGAAGTTTGGAGGCTTCCACCCACAGATTCCACGGCTGTCCCAGCATCGCTTCGGGACTGGGCACGGGCCTGCGCTCCCCCAGCGTCGCCATGACGGCGGCCGAGGTACTGGCTGCCCCGGGGCCGCCGTCCTCCGGCCGTGGGCGCCGCGGCGGCGGGTGCTGCCGCTGGGGCTGCAGAGGCTGTGGCTGCTGCTGCTGCCGGGCGGCCGCTGCTCCGCCCGCCGCGCGGCGCGGCTCCCCCCTGACGTCATCCGCGGCCCGCTCCGACATTCTTTCCGCTCCTACAATGTAACAAAAAAAGGGGGAAAAGAGTGGCGCGGGGGCCGCTTTTAAGGAGGCGCCGCGGAGTTCCGGCGGCGTGCGCGGCCCGTAGGCCGGTGCCGCTGACAGCCCCCGGGCCCCGCCGCCGCCCCCATCCGGGCGCAAAGTCCGCGGCGCAGCTGGCTTTCGCTTTCGCCTCCCTCCCGCGGCCCTCGCCGGGCGCCGGCTGCGGCCGCCACTGCGGCGCTGGCTGCTCTGTCCGGGCCGCCTCGGGAGGCCGGCGCCCGGAGACACTCCGCCGCGGCCTCGGGCCCGCCCGCCCGCGCCCCGGCTCGCCGCTGCCTACCCCGCGGCCGCTCGCATCCCGGCCCGGCCGGCAGCCCCGCTCCTTCCTTCCGTCCGCGCGTCCGTCCGAGCGGCGGCGCCCGGCCGGCTCCCTTAAGCGGAGGCGCCTCCTGTCGCCTCCTCCCCCTCGCCGGTCCCTCCCTCTCGGCTCGCTCCGGCGAAGTTTGCACGTCAAGCCCCCGGAGTGGAGCCAGGGCGAAGTCGGAAACGCAGCCACCTATGGAAGAGCCGGCCGGTCGGCCCCGGCGCAGCGACTCGTGCGTCGCCCAGGCCCTCCCTCCGGAGCCTCGGGCACCGACACTGAGCCCTGAGCTCGCGGGCGGCTGCACAGTAGCTGCTGGAGCATGAATGGGAAGCCGCCACTGTGCGGACGCCGGCACCTCAGGAGCCACCGGCAGGTGTGAAAATGCCGCCCAGGTGTCAGCCCAGGTGTCTGCTAGAGCCCCTACTGCAAGGGAAGCCGCCCGCGTGTACCTCCGTGCCCACAACTGAGGGTCACACTGTGTGTCCTGGGAACTTGAAATTCTTCTCCAGCAAGAAGGGGCCCACGAAATCAGTGTATCACTTTGAGTTGTTAGTCTCTATTTATGGTTGTATCTTCTAGGATCAGATGAGAACCCATGGCTTATGGAATATACGAAAGACAAGTGTGTTTGGTCAGATTTTAATCATTAACTTAGGAACTAGCACATAAATTTAACATCTTCCGCTCAGTATACACATACACAGCTTTTGCTTACGTGATGGGCTGAGGATCAAACAACTAAAGCATTCATAGCCACGGACCACATGGTGCCTATAGTAAATGTTGCTGTTATTGCTGTTATCACAAACAGTGCGACAATTGGAGACACAACTGTGAATGTGATCATCACGTTTCACATCTCAGTAAAGGAGCACACTTCTAACCTGTTCAAAGTCTCTTGCTTACAGGTGCTTTCAAAGCCTTGGTGAGGAGGAGGTGAGCTTTCTGTACTTGGTGTTACTATTGTTTTTTTTCTTTAATCGCCAATGAAGAGAGGTCACCAACTTCTCTGTTGAAGAAATGTGTACCTTACAAACATCTTTAAAATGTTTAAATGAAAGCAAGAGTGACTACGGACCAAGGCATGGTGGCACATGCCTTAAATCCCAGCACTCAGGGATCTCTGAGTTTGAGGCAGCCAGGTCTACAGAGGGAATTCCAGAACTACACAGAGAAATCCTGTCTGGAAAAACAAAACAAAACAAACAAACTAAAAGAAAACCCAACAATTTTAAAGAGTGATTACGGAAATGTTTTCACAATAATATATTAAAGTCAAGACTCAGTGAAAAGATTTTGATTCAGGTGCAGATTTAAAAGCTTGAACTGGGTATAGTAGCATGTATCCAGAGTCCCAGTCACTTAGAGGCTGAGGCAAGAGGAGCAGCCGTGTAATAGTTTTGAACAAGACTGAGAAACACAAGAAGAATTGTCTTAAATAAAGCATAACCACACTTTCTGGTTAGGCACGTTTAGAAATTGATAGAGTGTTTTTTCCTGAATTGCACACAAATTAATCAAAAAGGGAGTTGATGATGTTCTCCACCTACAGACTCAACAAACTGCATGAAAATATACTTTGATACTTTTAAATTGTATCCATACTGAAAATGTATAGATTTTAAAAATTTCCCCACATACAATGTTACGACTGTTTACACAGACTTTACATTTAGTATTACAAGTGATCCAGAGGTGAGCTGATGTGTGCAGTTTATGTGCCTTTTTGTAGAAGGGACATGAGCACTTGTCAATTTCGGTCTCTGGGGGGAGGGTGGTGGTCCTGGAATCTCATGCCAAGGGATAGTTGTAACCAAAACTGATTAAGATAACTGGAAGATTTTTAAATTAAAAAAAATTTCGGGAATAAAGAGATGGCTCAGCAATTAAGAGCAATGGCTGCTCTTCCAGAGGACCCAGGTGCAAATCTCCGCATACACAAGGCAGCTCACAACTGTCTGTAACTCAAGTTCTAGGATATCTGACACCTTCCCACCAATGCACACAAATTAAAAATAAAAATTATTCCTATAAGTTTTAACTTCCTATATAAAAGTATCCAACAGTGAAATGGTAGGATAAAAACTCGTATTACTATTACTAGTTCACCATAGGCTGTTTGTCTTCAATGCAGTCACGAAAAGTTTTCATTTATCTTGAATCACTGAAACATTTGCATGAATGTTTCCCAAGATACAATACATCCAATTTATTTATTACTTTTAATTTTGTAATTCTATGAGATAAAATTTGAATTCCTTGGGACTGCTCACTTAAAGCAAAGCTTAGGAGTACAACCATTTAAATGCCAACATCACAGCTATTTGATATTAAGAAAAAAAAACTTAGATAGCGCAAGTAGCTTGCATCTTGAGTACAAATGTTCTAATGGCTGAAAGTAGAGGGTGAGAATGAACATAAAAGGGAAAATGGCAAGCATCAAGTTTGGTCTCACTTCTTAAGGCATTGCTTGATTCTGCTTTCACAGTGATGTAACTGACAACTAATGAGAATAAATATGGCAATTTACAGTACTTCAACTTCTAATTTCTGCTTGAGACTTCTTTTGTTTTCAAAGTTCTTCACTTCTTAGCTGGTATACCAAAGCAGAACAGAGCTTAAAATTCTGTGTTAGCTCTCGGCATCATGACAGTTACTAAGAAGCACTGTACCAGCTACTGAACACCTATAAGGAATGAGGGATACCCACAGGCTCTAGCGCATTGCGTACACAGCTGTATACAGACAAAGTTGTGTTATTTATGACTGAGAAAGAGCCTGAGTGTGGCAGCGCACACATTTAATCCCAGCGCAGGAGAGGCAGAAGCAGGCAAATCTCTGTGAGTTTGAGGCCAGCCTAGTCTACACAATGAGTTCCAGAGCAGCTAGCTCTACATAATAGAGACACCTCAAAAAATGAACCAACAAAACAAACAAAAATCCCAAACTAACATGAGAAGGGAGGAGGGTCTTCTCAGTGGAGGACTGATATTAGCTCCTCCTTTTACGAATGTGCAGCCTTCAGCAAGCCACCTAGTTTCCCAGGATGTCAGTTTACTAGTCTGTAACGTGGAGATAAGGCCAGGCTGCTGAGGACTGCAAGCAACGATCCTTTGAAAGCACTGGAGTCAGGCTCCAATACTGTAAGTGACTTGCATCACACCGAGCAGTTCAGTGGAGTCCTTATCAAATGACATTTACTACCAAATGAAAGAGGACATAGGGACATGCAGCTCCTGGCATTTCTGGGCCAGGTCCTCTTCATCTTTACCACCTATCACAAGCCCTAGTGCTTCCTAGAAAGACAGAATCTGGTCTTACCACAGCTGTTTTAGGTCCCGTAATTAGCAGTTTGAAAGAGTCACCAATGAAAGCAAAACGGAAATTGGAAAGTTCAGAGAGTAAGAAAGTGTGTCTGCTATTCAAATGTTAGCAAGCTTTTTCAAGTATCCCTTATACAAAGAGCATTGTTTGTGAACAATAATACAATAGAAATCCAAATCCTTCTTCCTGTCAGGAAAGAAATGACGACCTTGTTTCTAAATATTCCTCCCTCCATACCCACTCCCAAGCTATAAAGAAAATGGCCCATACAACTCATATACATTTAATATATTATGATATACTAGTGTGTCTTATACAAAATCGATACTCCAAGTACTTCAGTACCTGTCTATACACTAAATAATACATAAGTTTTGAATAAGGAGATTGCAATTTACCAAGCAGTGCTGAGCTCTTACTACACACCAGGCACTCTACTAGATATCATGGTTAAAAAAAATTCATAGAATGCGCGAGAAAAATGAACAATTCAGCATTTATCAAAATGCTTATATTAAAAGCTGACCATATCAATCAGAATGTAGGCAGCTTAAAATTAAAACTTTTGGGAGACTAGAGAGATGGCTCAGCAGTTAAAAGCACTGATTCTCTTCCAGGGGACCTGGGCTGAATTCCCAGCATCCACATAGAAGGTTCAGGTCAGGTGATCTATGCTCTCTTCTGGCTTCTGGGCACCAGCCACAAACATGCATATAGATTAAATATTTTTTTCTCCTTAAGGAAAAAAAAAAATGTTGCCCAATTCTGACCATTTCATCCCTTCAAAGATGCATTTAAAAGAAAAATGCCAGGCAGTGGTGGAGCACACCTTTAATCCCAGCATTTGGGAGGCAGAGGCAGGTGGATCTCTGTGAGTTCGAGACCACCCTGGCACACCTGTTCTACAGAGCGAGTTCCAGGACAGCCTGCAAAGCTACTGGGAAACTCTGCCTCAAAAAAACCAAAAAAAAAAAAAAAAAAAAAAAAAAAAAAAAAAAAAAAAGCCATGCAGGCTCTCTCCAAATGAGGGGCATTCCCAGGAGGTGCCGGGGCTAACAAGGTCTCTGTCAGAAGATTCTTTTCCCAGAATATTCACCCCCAGCATGATCCAATCAAAGGTGTTCTAATGCACACTAGAACAGAGGCAGAAGTTCATCTCTGCATACAGTGCAGTGTAAAAACATTCTAGGATTTTTATTTTGGGAAAAACCAAGTAGTCCCAATACAACGTTTTAATAAACCTGGAAACCAGTAAGTTAAGTATATTTATGTTTGTGAATTACAGGGTTGGTAACAGAGATTCCTTGTTATCTACTTCAAAGGGTTCAAGTTATTTGAGTAACAAGAAAATCAGATTTGCTGAACTAGGAATGCATTGACTCTTTTTTTTTTTTTTTATTCCACTAAATCTGCAGAGGCTTTTCTTCCTCTAGCAAGACCTCTCTTTCTCTCTTTCTCCAGAGTGCCTGGCCTGCCCTGCATGTGGGTCTCGCGGGCTCTCCCTGACTGTGCTCTCTATAGGGACACATCTTGCAGCTTATTGTTAGTACATCGGTAGAGAAAGAATTGGCTAATAGGTTGAACTCTCCAGCTCAGTAGCCAGAATTGTCAACAATAATACGAAAAAATGACAACAGTAGAGACCTAAAGATAATTATCTTTCTGGAGACTTAACCTATATACACACACTCATTCTACAAAGTGCATTGCTTACTACAATTCAGGCCTTTACATAGTTATTTTTCGTGTGTGTCTGTGTGTGCAGAGGTATATTATACCACAGAAACAATCATCAGAGCAAACTGCTTAAAATGAGAGAAAAATTTAAATTCACAAGTTTATAAATTATAACATAAAGATAATTCATAAAATACAATCAGTAATACCCAAATATTTCTAGATGTTTAATAGCTAACTGAAGTATAACGATAAACCTGCTTTGAAATCTTTAGTCTTTAGGTTGGATTTTTTTTTTTTCTTCTGAGACAGGGTTTCTCTGTAGCTTTGGAGCCTGTCCTGGAACTAGCTCTTGTAGGCCAGGCTGGCCTCGAACTCAGAGATCCGCCTGCCTCTGCCTCCCCAGTGCTGGGATTAAAGGTGAGTGCCACCACCACCCAGCAAGTCTCACCTTCTTGAAGGCCCAGCAGTTGCGAACTCTACTACCTCAGGCACGGATGGCTCTGGGGAAGTCACGTGACCCCTCTGTGTTTCTTCATTTATAAAGAAAGTGCAGCAAAAGCAGGCACTTTGGAAGGGCATTAGAAACCAGCGGTGCCAAAGCAAACCATACCCACAGTCACCCTTGCCAGCCCACATCTGGCCCACAGGAAGCCCCAATTTTATTCTGTCCACGTTGTGTTTTGAGGTGTTGCTGAAGTGTTTTACTGACTGTCAATCCATGCTCTCGCACTTGGAGGGGCTGCTCCACAGAAATAAATAAAAACTATCATTCAGGGTCTCTACAGACTGCCCTGCTTATATTCAGCTCCTTCCTGCACAAATGCTAGATCCCACTCCAAGACCATACCTCAGTAGCTTCCAATGTATTCCCACCTCCAGCTTTCTGGTTCTGTCTTTGTTCATTCAAGTCAAGTCACGTGAAATATACACACTCCCACGCCCCAGCTAAAACTCTACCAGCCAATCAAGTCTGTCCTGAAGTTTCATTTCTTAGGAAAATCTGTCCTGATCTTTCCCACTGCACACATGGGAAATCATCCCCACCCTTAATCACAGACCTTCATAGCCAGGGTCGACAGCACATGCTCTGAAATCAAGCAGCAATGAGATCAATACTGCAATGTCCCAAGGATGGAAAGTGCGCTCCCACGCAAGGGAGGCATTTGTACCCTGGAACTTCCCTCCTCAAACTGTAATATGGAAACTGGTCTCCAAGCCCAGCTGAGCTGAACTTTTAAACAGTCCAGGAGTGTTAGCACGACATGGTCAGAAATATCTCGAATGTTTCTTCCCTCTTTCATCGGCAAAGTCCAGGTACTGAGCCAGCAAAAAGAAAGGCAATCTCACTTTCCACTTTTCCTTTGCACCTGATCCAGCAACTTATCTGGGTTTGCATTGCTTCTGAAAAAACAAGTTGTTAAATAAAACGTCCATTCCCCTTTCTCCCTCAAAGTACTAAATGTCTCCTTAAGGAGAAGTAAAGGGACTGAAGTTTTGCAACTTTAGGTTATTTTTCAGTAGTGTGTACTTGAAGAACTATGCATGACTGTGGGTCCCTGGTTTCCCCTTTGGGTAAGTGCACATGCTCATGAGTGCATGCGCGCGCGCAAACACACACACACACACACACACACACACACACACACACACACACACACACACACAATTCTCATACGAAAGGTGAGGCCATAGGCTAGATATGGTAGTGCATGCCTTTAATCCCAGCGCTCAGAAGGCAGAGGCAGGCGGATTTCTGTAAATTCCAAGACAGCCAGGGCTATATAATGAGACCCTAGAGAGGGACGAGGAAAGAAGAGAAAGAGAAGAAAAGGGTGTGGGGAGAAAAGAGAAGGGAAGGGAAGGGAGAAAGAGAATAAAACATATGAGAACACAAGTAATCCAAATGCCTTTCAGATGTGCTAATTTCCCCAATCTATCTTGCCAGAAATACAGAATTTTTACACTCCTAAGGCCATTCAATTTTAAAGGTTATCATTAATAGCTGAGAGCAAAGATTCAGATCTGCCTATCTTATAATTCAGATTCTCTTTTGATGAAAAAAGAAGCCTGGAGACTTTGCTTCTCTCAGTGAGCACCCCTGCACACCCTAATCGTACTACCTGATGGACGTTAGGAGTAGAAAATGGGAACTGAAAACCAGAGGGAAAATCCGCTTTCAGTGCTTTCCAAAACTTCTTGCCTCTCTCCGGAAAACAAGCCTTCCTCACACACAGGAGCGTTTTCCAGGCGGCTTCTGCGACACTGGCAGCAGAGCAGCAAGCACGAGCGTGCTAGAATCTGACCCAGCCAAACAGGTATGCTGGATCTCATTAAAATACGTTCTTGTGATTCCGACACATCCTGAAGGAAGTGAAAGATAAAGCACACACAGTGTGGGTCTTACCCTGGGGTTTTAGTGCTGTTTGTCTTATTTCACGTTTTATCTTTTTGGTTTGGAGACAGGTTTCTCTGTGTAGCCCTGGCTGTCCTGGAGCTCACTTGATAGACCAGGCTGGCGTCGAGCTCATAGATCTCCTGCCTCTGCCTTGCAAGTGCTGGGATTAAAGGTGTGCACCACCATCGCCCAGCAGTGTTTTTTATTTTGTTTTTCTTTTTATCAATAGTTTGTCTGCTGAGTAACTTGTATCTAAAATAGGTAACAATTATAAAAATAGCAAAGGTGCAAGTACACCTGCATTCCACACATACACATAAATAACACACACAGGCAAAAGCTTTAAAAAATTAAAAAGAAGATATAGAGTTTGTACCCATGAGGATAGCTATACTTAAAAAAAAAAAAAAGAAATACAAAAATATTTTTTTTTTCTTTGAGACAGGGTGTCTCTGTAGCTTTGGTGCCTGTCCTGAAACTAGCCTCTGTAGGCAAGGCTGGCCTTGAACTCACAGAGATCCGCCTGCCTCTGCCTGCCAAGTGCTGGGATTAAAGGCATGTGCTACCACCGCCTGGCTCCAAGACAAAAATCTTACAGCCCCTTTGGGAAATAATATAAAAATTACTCAAGGCTGGATGGTGGTGGCTCATGCCTTTAATCCCAGCACTCGGGAGGAAGAGGCAGATGGATCTCTGTGAGTTCGAGGCCAGCCTGGTCTACAGAGAGTTCTAGGATAGGATCCAAAGCTACACAGAGAAATCCTGTCTCTGTTTCCAGGTATATAACAAAAGAATTAAAAGCATAGACTCAAATAGGCATTTAAAACCCAAAGTTTACTACAAGTACTATTAGTAACAGCCAAAATATGGGAACAATCAAGCTACCTAGAATGGTTAATAAACAGATAAACAAATTGTAATCTCTCCATTTAGTTCATAACACATACTGAACCTCCAAATGCTAGCACTGGTGAGAGGGCTCATGGGAGAAGCACCTGCTGCAAAGCCCGACAGCCCAAGTTAGTTCCCCAGAGCCTCACATGGAGAAAGCGGTACCAACTCCTGCAGTGTGTCCTGTCATCTTCACGTGTCATTGCAGGTACTCACGTGCAACACACACACACACACACACACACACACACACACACACACACACACACACATTTTTCTAAGTTTAAATTAGAAAGAAAAATAAAACATTGAACCAGGTGAAAAACCCCAGACACTTAAAGTTACTATTTGCTTCGGATATGAGCTGTCAGAGGCTTAGGTGATAACTCCTCAGAGCTCACTGAGTCCACTGATCGGGGCACACCTCAACGGGAAGGATGGGAACACTAGTTGGTGGGAGTGGGCCGTGAGGTGGGCAGTGTCTGGGAGCATTTCCCATCTCTGCCGCATGTCCTGGCTCCTATGTTGTGAGTGACTCTGCTCTGCAAGGCCCTCCAGCCACCATGTTCTGCATCAGCGCAGGCCCTAAACAATGGACTCATGCAGCCACGAAACCAAAACCTCCTCCACATCATGAGCCGAAATCAATTTTTCCTCCATTTAAATTTTCTGAATATTTGTCACAGCAACAGAATGCTAACACAACCACCATTATTATAAGATCCATTTATTTATATGTGAATATTTCTGAACAAACAAATCCATGGAGACAGTAGGCAAGCTAGTGGCTTTCGGGGGCCGGAGGAGGGGAAAATGAGGCACAGCTCCTATGGACGGGGTCCCCTTGGAGAGGCTGGAGTGCTGTGCCACTGGAGACAGCTGGTGGCTGCACAGTGTGTGATTATAAGAAACACAAAACAAAACATTCATCTGTGCATTTTAAATGAGCAAGTCAATAGTACTTGAACTGCATCCCACAAGGCTATGTTTTTAAGCCAACATTTAAATTTGGAAAATTTTCACAAAAAAATTTATGATTGACTTCTGTTGAAAAGTTCTACAGAATTGTCACAACAGCTAAAGGACAGAGGGAGCTTATGCTCCTGGAGCTCATCTCTGCCACTGCCTGACTCTGGTTCTCAACCTTCCTAATGCTGACCCTTCATGATGTGGGGACCCCAACAATAACATTATTTTTGTTGTTATGTCATAATTGCAATTTTGCTATTGTTATGAATCATAAAGTAATATTTGTGTTTTCCCATGACCTTAGGCAATCCCTGTAAAAGGGTCATTTGACCCCCCAAAGGGGTCTTGACCCACAGGTTGAGACCCACCAGTGCACAGCAGCTGTTTGCTGTCTGCAGCCAATGAAATAACAGGCTTACAAAGGTCCAGAAAGGAAGGCTTTGAGGTTAAGAGCCTTCTGCTCTTCCATAGTAGGAGCTACATGGTGCTTTACAGCCCTCAGCAACTCAATTCCAAGAGATCTTACACCCTCTCCTGGCCCTCCTAGGTACTACCTGCATGTGGTACACAGACATACATGCAGGTAAAACATCCATACATATAACAGTACAACAATTTAAAGAAAAAAAAACCAGACTTAGAAAACTGCTGACACATAGTGCTTAGTAAATGTTAGCATTTTTTCTGTTTCATTATTTTTATGATTTTTTTTTTAATGATACCTCATACTCTTGTTTTTTGTCATTCAAATGGGATCTCATGAGGTCCAGGTTGCCTCAGGTTGTCTCCAGCTCATATGCTGTTAAAGATGGTCCTGCGTTTCTGATCTTGCTGCTTCCCCCTCACACATGCTGGAGTGCATGCATGGACCATCATCACCCAGCTCCTTGACCTCTTTCTGACAGAGGCCTTGGGAATTTACTTTTCATTTACTTTCCAACTTTTTTTTTTTTGCTGTTTTTACAAATAAAAGTACAGAATGTGATATTGAAGTCCATCAGAAAGAAGAGGGAAGACAGCCAAGACAAATATTTGCTGTTGTTGTTGTTGTTTTTTCGTTTTCGAGACACGGTTTCTCTGTGTAACAGCTCTGGCTGTCCTGAACCTCACTTTGTAGACCAGGCTGGTCTTGAACTCACAGAGATCCACCTGCCTCTGCCTTCCTCTGAGTGCTGGGATTAAAGGCATTCACCACCAATGCCTGGCTCCAAGACAAAAATTCTAAAGTAATGTGAAAATATCATATGTGCACACCAGTGAGAAATTACTGAAGTTACTGTGCACCGGGGTGGGGGGGGGGGTTGGGGGGAGAGAGGGGACAGTGGCGATGATGTCCTCAGGTGTGTGGATGGTGGGGAAGCCAAGCCTTAGCTCTGATCTTGGGAAAGCTTTATATGTAGACAACAGTCCAGGCAACTCTAGACTTACAAAAAAAAAAAAAAAAAAAAAAAAAAAAAAAAAAAAAAAAAAGAGGGTAACGAACTTTAACTCCTTACACTTAAAGGGACTTCTTCATATACTATTTGTATTTTAAACAGCATAATTGTATACTCAGACCCTTCCAAAAGCTACTTTATAAAAAGAGAAAGGAAACGTGAGGCTGTGGGGGATGGTCACAGAGCTCCACCCTGTGAAAAGCAACAGCATGGTTTCATAAACTCACAAGACCCTCTTCTGCCCTGAAACACAGCTTTTAATTTGTACTGTTGCTAAAGACCACTTCAGTTCCCTTATCCCTTGTGCTGCAATGCTTCCCAGCTGCTGAACTGGCTGAATGCCCTGGCCTGGCCGTCGGGGTTCTTCACCGTTCAGCTCAGCCTTTCTCACCTCCTCACCCCACTCCCTTTGACAAACTCTATTCTAGCTGAGCCAGCTATAGCCAGGATATAAACTAGTCAGCCAAGAAGGATTTTGTAAATGCCATTGTATTTGCATTTCTTTACACATTTTAGTTCCTCTTCCTTCTCCTCCTTCTCCTCCTTCTCTCTCTCTCTCTCTCTCTCTCTCCTCCTCTCTCTCTCTCTCTCTCTCTCTCTCTTTCTCTGAGTGTGTGTGTGTGTGAGTGTGTGTGTGTGTGTGTGTGTGGGTGGGTGAAGGCAGGTCTGTGCGCTTTGAGGGCCACGGTCGATATTAGCTCCCTGACGTCTTTCTAACAGAAATCTTGGAAAATTACTTTTCATTTACTTCTTACTCTGCCACTGTCCAGTCTGTTTTCATTTTGAGACAGAGTTTCTCACTGATCCTGGGCTCACCATCTCAGCTAAGACTTTATAGCCAGCAAAGTCTAGAAACTGCCCATTTCCGTACCCCAGCACTCGATTGCTTCACCTAGCTTCCTGCATGTTTGCTGGGGATCCTGAGGTCCTTGCTTTATCAATTGACCCATCTCCCCAGACCTACTATCACCATTTATTTATTTATTGGGATTTACTAGGATTGTGGTAAGATTCATATAAAATAACATTTACCATTTTACCCATTTTAAAATGTAGGGGCTGGAAAGATGGTTCAGCAGTTAAGAGTACTGACTGTTCTTCCAGAGGACTCAGGTTCAATTCCCATCACCCACGAGGCAGCTCACAACTACCTATAACTCCAAGATCTAACACCCTGACACAGACATAGACACAAACAAAACACCAATAAAATAAAAGTAATTTTTAACATGTATAATTTAGAGGCATTTTATTACCTTCACAGTGTGGTGATGTTCCACAATATTTTACCACCCACAAGGAAACTCCAAGCCCATAAAGACATTTTTTCCAAGCTTCCTCTGTCTCCTAAGAAATCCTACTTCTGCTGTGTGGTAGTGGCACACACTTTTAATCCCAGCATTTGGGAGGCAGAGGTAGGTGGATCTATGAGTTTGAGGCCAGGCTGGTCTACAGAGTGGGTTTCAGGATAGCCAGGGCTACACAAAGAAACCCTGTCCAAAAGAAAAAAAAAACCACACCAAACCAAAAACAAACAAACTAACAAAACACTACTACCACCACCAACAAAAGCAACGGAAAAGAAACCCTACCTCTGCGATGCACCTGTTTAGGATATGTCAAGTGGGTGGGGCCATGCAGTGCACAGCCCTTAGTTTCGGGCTTTCTGCATCTAACACAACTTGTCAAGATATCTATGCTGGAGTATGTGTCAATATTTTGTTCCTCTTAAGACTAAATAATACAGCAGTTCCCTCTAGTCCACACTTTCTATGGATTCAATTACTAGTAGACAACCTCTGTCTGAAAATAAAAGGAAATTCCAGAAACAACCTAAGTTTTAAAATGTGTACTATTCAGAATGGTATGATGAACTGTACAACCACCCTAACAACTACGGTATCATGCTATTGGCACAAACCAGTACCACATCAATGACACTGCCAAGTCCTGCAGCCAGCTTAGGATGGAGCCTGGTCACACTGAACCAGAGTTGTGTCAGCCTTCATGTGCTAACCCTGGGAAGACACTTCCCCTGAAGGTTGTTTTCAATGGAGAACCCTTCACCCAGCATCCTCCATAGGCTGCCTCCTTCTGAGGAATTCACATATTCACAAGATGGCTCCTTAGATGAGCAGTCCCACCCTCAAGGCTCCTTCTCTCCTTCTCCAGTGCAGCCTAGTTTCTAATGGTACTGACCTTTTTAATGACTATAACTGTTTGCAAACTGCCTGGTCCATGAACTATAAACTGACCACACCTTTTTCTTTGCCAGACTGTAGAATTTTCATCCTTCTGTTCTTCTACCTGTTACTCTCCCCCACTGTAAATATGGTCACAGCCTGATGTTATCCTATCTTAAAATTCCCTCTGTCAAACAAATTATTCCATTACTTTCCAAATCAGCCTCATACAAGTTCTCAGAACCATATATAACATGAACAGTCTCTTACTCAGTTCCACCCAGGGTCCTTGCTCCTTTCTGAAATCTCATGACCCGTGCATACTTCCACTTGATGTGGGATGTCCTTCTGTATATGTGTTCCTCTTATTGGTTAATGAATAAAGCTGCTTTGACCTATGGAAAGGCAGAATACAGCCAGGCTGAAAGAGATTTATAGAGAGAGTAGGCAGAGTCAAGGAGATGCCATGTAGCTGCCGAAGGAGACAGATGCTAGATCCTTACCAGCAGGCTACAGCTTTGTGATGATATACAGATTAATAGAAATGGGTTAATTTAAGATGTAAGAGTTAGTTAATAAGAAGCCTGAGCTAACAGGCCAAGCAGTATTGTGACTGATACAGTTTCTGTGTGGTTATTCGGGTCTGGGTGGCTGGGAAACATAGAAGCAGTCTCTGCTTACATCCACTGTCTGCGTTTCTCTCAGTATTTTGGTCTTTTTTCTGAGCTCCCACCAAAATGGCCCACTGATCTCTGTGTGTACCATTCTATCTAGGCATAATGAAAGGAACAGTTCCTTGTTTTCTTTTCCAGCTTTTAGTTCTAAGGATACAGTTAATTTCAGCAGGGAAGAAATGGCAGCAGAATCATGAAGCAGTTGGTCTTAGAATCCACATCCAAGAAGCAGAGAGAGCTGAATCTCTGCAGCCAGTGTCTCTCTTTCTCTTGACTCAGTCTACAACCACATCCCCTGGGATGCTGCTGCCTACATCCTGCATGGGTCTTCACACCCATTTAACTCAGATACAGAGCCTCCCTCACAGCTATGCCCAGAGGTTTATCAACACCTTGATTCCGGTTCTGTCAAAACGAGAACGTTATCCACCACATATGTAGTGAATTGACATGGGACAGAAGAGGAATAAATTGCAGAAAATATCTCATTTTTTCAACCTAAAGAATGTTGAGTTCAACAAACGTTGGTCATTTCCAGACACCCGAGGTTAGGAGTAATGTCGACTACGGAATTCAAACGCCTGGCTAAATGAGAGTAAGTTCAAGAAAACAATTCTATAATATAAGGATTATAGTTGATGTACACCTGAAAAGTGATAAAACAGGTGGGGCACAGACTTAAAAACAGAAGCATGCGGGCGGGGGGGGGGGCACAGAAAAGAAACTGGTAAGAAAATAGATCTTAGTCTCAATGCAAAATAAAGATCAACTGTGTGTGGCAACAGTAACTTCATTTAGTCATTTCAATGTATATATTTCAAAGCAATATACAGTATATAACAAATATGTGGAACTTTTATTTACAATTAAAATGTGAATTCAGTAAGAGGACCTTGTATTCTTTTGGATTATCAAGTCAACTCCAGTGCCTAAAAAAAAGCACAGTGCATCAACTGCCCCTCTAAAAATACTGCCTGAAAGAAAGGAGCTGGGGCTCTGACTCCTGCACGTGAAGGAGCTCATTTCAGCCTGGCCTTGGACTTGACAGTTCTCAAAATTCCATCTGGCCCACTTGACTCTGTTTTCTGTTTTCTCAATACACGCTTGAGTGTGTGACTCTTCTTCCCCTACTCCTTGTTATTTATTTCCTGATACTGTATAAATCTTTCCTATAGCATCACACAAGGCTTCCATCAGTACAGTGTTCAAGTGTAGGGCTCATGGAAATTAGCTTCGATCCTCCTCTTCTTTATCAAAAGTTAATCTCTCCGCATAACACAGAATCAGGAAATAATCGGCATTAGAAGCTTCTTTGGCGTTTTTTTCAAATGTTTTTTCCTGCTACTGCTAGTGGCTGGCCACCACATAGGAAAAGCCCCCCACCCACCCACTCTCTGCCCAATATTTCACAATGAACATCATACATTGTGATGACAATGGTATATTTTATAAATCATGAGTTTCACGGCTGCCACAACAGCAGCATTCCTGACGCTCACATTGGTTTGGTGACAGTGAAAGAGTCATCTCTGCTGATGAATGTGCAGTCGTACAACATGCTTCCCGTTTCTGCGACAGTTGCTTAGGACTCTAAGCCTAAGTATATGCTGATCTATTTCTGGGGTTGAAATTTCTACTCCTTCCTGTTTGAATTCTGTTCAGTTTTGTTCTTTAATGACTCATCTTAAACCGGCTTTTAACTTCTAACACCACGCAGCCATTTCCTTCAAGAGTAGAAGAAGGGTGGTATTTGATTGTTCATCTAAACTCTCTCAGGGAAGCTGGCAGAATTGATCATCAGGTAAAGGCATTTGCCACAAAGCATGACAGCCTGAGATGGAAGAAGATAAGTCCTGCAAGCTGTCCTCTGACCTCCAGTGTACACACAAACACGAGACAGACAGTCAGACACACAAAGAGACACACCATAAATAAATGTAACAAAAAATTTAAGCTCTTCCAAGAATTCTTACTTTTATCAAATACATTCACACAATGTAGTACAAAGGTACTCTAACGGTTACTCTTACGACTGCAGGCCTACAGGACTGCTGAAGAGTTCCAGAATTCCCTGTCTGCCTGGAAAGGCAGCAGGCATCCCAAGTGTGCCCAACTCTTCTATCTTTACCAGTCTTGCGCAGGAATTTCCCTACCTCGGCAGCTGGTCTACACTGTGTGCTGGGGGTGGGGGGGGCAGGAGCTGGATATTGGTGAAAAAAAAAAAAAAACACAACAGCATACCTGGCAACATCCTATAAAAGAGTAAACACTGTATAGGAGAGAGCTGAAAATCCTGTCTCTAAGAATTCCTGAAACAGGCTGGGTGGTGGTGACACAGGCCTTTAATCCTCGAACTTGGGAGGGAGGCAACAGCAAGAAGATCTCCAGCTTTAAGTCCAGCTTGGTCTACAGAGCAGGACAGACAGGGCTACAAAGAGAAACCCTGTATTAAAAAACAAAACAAAAAATAAAATGAAAGGATTCCTGAAACAGGCAGGGCATGGTGGTGGTGGATGCCTATAATTCCAAGCAGGAGGCAGAGACTGCCAGAGACAGCAGAGACTGTGGGTTCCAGGACAGTCTGGTCTACTACAGGATGAGTTCCAGGATAGCCAGAGAAACATCGAGAGACCTTGTTCAAAACAAACAAACAAACAAACAAACAAACAGAACCAAATTCCTAAAGCTTTAACAAATATATGGGAGGCACAGTTCAGTAGTTGTTGAGCTGAGAAGCAAACACCCAACAGCATGGTAACGCCTAGAGTCACTGTCAGTAAACAGTAAACATTCATGTCTTTAAAGTTATGCTTAAAATGTCAGGGCCTTCACATACTCAAGTCATGAAAGTTAGCATCCCTCTGTGACACTCAAATTCTATTAGAACTCAAAGAAATACATTCATTCAGCTATAATGTCAAAATAGCCAGCTACCTTTTCTTTGGAGCGTAGGCCAAAAATTCTGATCGATTTATCAGTGAATCTTCATCTGCTGGGATTGTGGATGTTACTTCCTTCTTAATTCTGTTGAAAAAAAAAAAAAAAAAAAGCAAAGGTGTGAAACAGAGGACACAAAGCTAAATCAGAAATCTGTAAAAAGTTTTTTTTTCTTCTTCTTCTTTTTTTTTTTTTTTTGACAGGATTTCGCTGTGTGCAGCCCTGGCTGTCCTGGAACTAGCTCCGTAGACTATACTGGCCTTGAACTCGCAGAGACCCACCAGTCTCTGCCTCCCAAGTACTGGGATTAAAGGTGTGTGCCTCCACTGCCCAGCAGAAATTTATTATCTTATTAGTTGTCATGCATTTCAAACTGTTAAACATTTCTAAAGTATCAGACTGCTATAATTAAAGGCACCAATTCATCAACAAATGCAACCTCCTTTTATGATGAACTTAATTCACTATACTTACAATAAACAAGGAACAAATGACCATTCAACATGTCCACAGAGACATCCTCTGTGGGCTTAAAGATGATTGTGTGAAATTTCCACTAATGAGTTTCCATTTAATTCTTAAAATTGCTATTTCAAAGTCTGTTTTTATGAAACTTGTCAAATCATAGCTTTAAAAGATAGGCTTACACACCAAATCTCAAAAGCTCACTCTGCCCTTTACAATTCCACAGGATAAAAAAGCAAAGCAGCTTTTAAACAGGAAAGAAAAATTCAATTAATTCACCTTCCTAAAAGAGCACAAGGGGTGAGCAATGGTGACACATGCATGCCTTAACCAGCATTGTGGAGGGAAAGGCAGATCTCTGTAAGTTCCCAGACAGCCTGCCCTACAGAGAGTTCTAGGACAGCCAGGTCTACACAGAGAAACCTGTCCTGGGGGAAAAAAGCACAAGGAAATCATGCCCTCCATTATCTTTCTGTATATGCAGTTATTACAGAAAAAATAGGGGGTACTATTTAATCTGGGGGGAAGCAGTGAGGAAAGGAGACAAAGGTTTTAAGATTAACAAACTAAAGTTAGAAACTAAGACAGTATTCAACCTAAGAGAGCAGAAGACAGAAAAGAGCAGCAAATGTAGGCGATGGCACAGTCTAGGCATAGCGCCACACACCTTTAATCCCAGAACTAAGGAGGCAGGTTGGCTTCGTATGGGAATTCACTTCTCCTATCATATAGCCTCCGCGGGCGACACAATAAAGGCAGTGGCAAAAGCACTATTTGTTCAGCTTTTATTTTCAAAATGGTAACCAACATATTTCTATGCCTTGACATGGCAAGAATACATTATCCCAGACAGTCAGTCACTAAAATCCTATGTCATACTGTGTTCACTTACTCCTAATTATCTTTTTATAGCTTTTAAATTATTCTTGAGTTATACTCTCCTCCCCTCCCTTCTTTAGCTTTAGTCTCATTCACAAAACGCTACCCAGGAATGTTGAGGCACCTCCCTATCTTCACAGGCCAGATGTTTTCTTTTTCAGATTTCTAATTCTTTTAAAGAGTTTCTGATCCTGTCACTGCTCTGTCTTACTTCTAGTAAAAACTTCTACCTCCTTCGATGTCTGTCTGTCTGGAGCCCTAAATGCTCTCTGTGCAGTGTAAACGTGTCACAGGTATGCGACAGCCTTTACTCACAGTTATCTACAAAGGACCACAACAGACACGGGCACAGACGAGGTGCTAAGTTGGAAGCAGACCTTCTCCTCTCCTCTCGCCTGCAGAACAAACTAGAGCTGGAACATCAGCTCTCACTGGACCTTAAGTCATAGGCAAAGCCACTGCTCAGTTCTCCGCATGACACTCCAGCTATTTCCAAGGAATCCAAGGAAGTCACCGGCTCTTAGATGTGACACAATCTTCTCTGAGATAAGTTTGGCTTTAAGAGAATTCATCATTCATTAGTCAGTGTCTTTTCAAATATTTTACAGGAAACCTATCTTTACAGAAAAATGGTACTGGTGTTTACTAACAATCATTTTAAAATAGTAGCTTCCTGCTTAGAAAAAAGGTCGGGGTCTTTAGTTGGAAAAACAAACATGCTTGTTTAAGTTCTCTCATCTGGCTCACAACAGCCCTGTTCAAAGTGCTGGCACTGTGATCTCGTTTGTTAGAGAGGAGGCAGAGAGCTGGAGCTAGAACCCAGGCCTTGGATGCTGGTTCATTTCCTTTCCAGCACACCAAACTGCCTCAGCATCAACTTAATTTTGTTCTGAATAAAGAAGCAGTGTAAACCACACGCTGCAAAGATTTTCTTAGGTCCCAAACCTTCAGACCTTTTTTGCTCAACACTTATGTAGTAAGCACTTAATTTTTAAAGATTATTTTAAAGGAAGGCTTGTTAGAAGTAGGAGAGGAGAAACTACTAAAAAAGGACATCATGGTTTCATTCCAAAATCCTGAGAATGCAGGCTTCCATTTGTTACTTCCCAGAAGCACTGCGTCATCCCCAGTGACCCTCTTTCTAGTCAGTGCCATCATGTTTGTATTATGGGTTCCAAATTCCTGGTCACAGGCCAAACTAGACACAGGGCTTCAACTCAGAAACACAACCTACTCTTTTTAGAACCAGAAACTGGGTAAAATGGGTCTAGTTTAGTTTAGTCTGGGATAGCCCATGGGCTCACTTGTCTACAGGGAAACCAGGAAGGAGAGGACAAAAGAATAAATACGCTGTCAGAGTGAATCTGGCCCAACAGACAGATGCATGGTCTCTGTCTCTGCCTTTGGCTTTCCTGTCCAGAGCATGGTCCCCATGCCCTTCATTTCCACAGCTCCCAACACTTCCACCTCGACCAGACTGGGCTCTCTACTTAAAAGGGCGTTTTGTTTTTGGTAACTACAACAACAAAACCTTGCCCAAGAAAGTAACAGATTTTTTTTTTTTACTAATAAAAAAGGCAGATGCCACTTGCAAATTACAAAACAAACAGACACTACAGAATGCCCAAGGTTTTGAAAATATACCTTCATTCACTTTAAACAGAGAGACGAGCCCATGCAGTGTTATACTGACTTTTATGGGGAAAATGGCTTATTTTCTCAGACTAATATGGGTGTGTCCTCTTCAAGAAGCCGAGAACCATGTTGCAACTTTACCCACATAGTCTGGATTACTTCTCGATATATGATACAGTCTGTCAAAATTACACAACTATTCGCAAAGGAAGAAATAGCAAGATATACCAAGACAGAGCTGGTTTGAAATATGAACAGAACAAGCTTTCTTCCTGCTTCTTTCTTTTTTGTTTTGTTTTGTTTTTCAAGACAGGGTTTCCTCTGTGTAACAGCCCTAGCTGTCCTGGAACTAGGAACTAGCTCTTGTAGACCAAGCTCGCCTCGAACTAACAGAGATCCACCTGCCTCTGCCTCCTGAATGCTAAGATTAAAGGTGCACACCACCACCACCAAGCTTCTACCTGTTTCTTAAAGCTTAAGTTCCTAGAAAAGTCCCAAGTGTCAATATGAGATCTGTAAAGCACAGAAGGCGGTGCCAAGAGACAGGCTGCACACGAGGGTCCCCCAGGATTCCAACCTGACCCTGTGTGCTTTAGAGCTGGAAAGAGAGAGACCTTGAAAGCTGCCTCCAGTCTCTCTTCCACACAGGAAAGACTGAGAAAGCCAAGAAGTTTTCTCAGGTTGACCTACACATTCAAACAGAAGTGTTGATATATAGATGATGGTGTGCTCGGGCCTACATAGAGGGTCTGCTCCTATGGCAAACAGAGTATTCTGCAGCATACTAGTTGTGCCCCCTAATTCCCAAGTTTGTACTCTCTCTCTACCCTCTGATCCTACAAACACACAGCCCAAAGGTTTTTGCTGTTGATAATGATATTGACATATATTGCATCTTTCATGGTGCTCATGATGGAAAAAGTAGATTTGTTGTTAACGTTTAAACAAAGGGAAGAGTCATACAAAATTTGTGTTGGAAAGTCCAAACATCTGGCTGTAGAAGCAGCCTTCCTTCAGGGGTTAAACAACTGATACGGTACCACGGGCTGCCTCTTGCATGGGCACACACTTTACACTCAACTAGCTGCCTTGCCCATTTTTCCCCCTGTAGGAAGCTATGATCTGTACCTCAGGAGGCTATTTTTTCTAAGAGTCTTCTCTTGAATGTAAAAGCTATGAGCTGTAGAGATGGCTCAGTGTTTAAGAGCATTGCCCGCTCTTCCAAAGGTCCTGAGTTCAATTCCCAGCAACCACATGGTGGCTCACAACCATCTGTAATGAGGTCTGATGCCCTCTTCTGGCCTGCGGGCATACACGCAGGCAGAATATTGTATACATAATAAATAAAAAATATATATACAAAAGAAAAAGCTATAACCCCAAATTTAACATTAGGCTATATGTCAGCTGAGGTACACACATAAACAGGTACAACCCAGTAACTATGGATTGACATGGTACCCAACTTCTTTCTTCTGACCTCAATGACACTATCACCCAAACTGGATTATTTCTTGGAAGATCTAAGCTGAAAACTGAGCCATATACTTGGCGACCTAAAGATTCCCCTCTTCAAAGGCCAAGTAGCAAGCATGAGTTACTGACTGAGCCTTAGGGATGCCTTCTCTAATCACTCCACTGTAAAAACACCCATGTAAAGAGTGCCAAGGCCAACTATAAGGAAGGAGGCCAGCAGCTCTGGCCTAGCCCCAAGTACATTTCAGCTCCTGTTTTAGGGCCTTGTCTACCCATATGTGACGCGTTCTGTTTGGACTTTACGTCTTTTGAGACAGGATCATACACTATAGCCCAGACAGGGCTGGAATGACTTAGAGATCCTCCTGCCTCACTCTCGCCAGGACTGGCGCTATAGCATTATGAGCACCTGTTTTTAATGAAAGCTCATTTCTGACAGTTTCTACACAGCTATACAGAATTCAATTGTGCTCCACTGCCAGCTGATCTTCACACATGTGCAGTGCCTGGGCTAGCACGCAGACATGCACTTTACAGGTGGTGAGAACAAGCATCTGAGATGTTTTCCTCCTCAGAACATCTGCTGTATTTATAATTTGAAAGATTTCATAATTATGTAATGTTTTAGTATACATATTGTACTGATGGGTTAAACAGTTTTCACTTGTGAAATGAGTCTTTTTCTTAAATGGGTAATTTATATTGATAAACATAATAAGTTACTTTTTTCTCTTTTAATTGATATTTATTGAGCTCTACATTTTTCTCTGCTCCCCTCCCTGCCTCTCTCCTCCCACTTTTAATCCTCCCCCAAGGTGCCCATGCTCCCAATTTACTCAGGAAATCTTGTCTTTTTCTACTTTCTACTTCCCATGTAGATTAGATCTATGTATGTCTTTCTTAGAGTCTGCATTGTTGTCTGAGTTCTCTGGGATTGTGGTTTATAGGCTGGCTTTCTTTGCTTTATGTTTAAAAAACTCCTATGAGTTTTTTCCATATGATAATTGTCTTTCTGGGTCTGGGTTACCTCACTCAAAATAATGTTTTCTAGCTCCATCCATTTTCCTGCAAAATTCAACATGTTATTTTTTTCTACTGTGTAGTACTCCACTGTGTAAATGTACCATATTTTCCTTATCCATTCCTTGGTCAAGGGGCATTTAGATTGTTTCCAGGTTCTGACTATGACAAACAAAGCTGCTATGAACATAGTTGAGCACATGTCCTTGTAGCACGATTGAGCATCCTTTGGATATATACCCAAAAGTGGTATTACTGGGTCTGGGTCTTTTTTTTTGGGGGGGGGGGTTGGTTTTTCAAGACAGGGTTTCTCTGTAGCTTTTGGAGCCTGTCCTGGAACTAGCTCTTGTAGACCAAGCTGGCCTCAAACTCACAGAGATCCGCCTGCCTCTGCCTCCCGAGTGCTGGGATTAAAGGCGTGCGCCACCACCGGCCAGCTTTATTACTGGGCCTTCAGGCCCAGTAATAATTTTCTGAGAAATTTATTTCTCAGAAATAAATATTTATATAAATATTTAAATATATATATATATAAATAAATATAAATAATATTTCTGAGAAATAATTTTCTGAGAAATCGCCAGACTGACATCCAAAGGGGTTGTACCAGCTTGCATTCCCACCAGCAATGCAGAAATGTTCCCTTTTCCCGACAACCTCTCCAGCATAAGTTGTCATCACTGTTTTTGATTTTGGCCATTCTTACAGGTGCAAGATGGAATCTCAGTTGTTTTGATTTGCATTTCTCTGATGATTAAGGATGTTGAACATTTTTTTAAGTGTCTTTCAGCCATTTTAGATTCCTCTGTTGAGAGTTCTCTGTTTAGGTCTGTACTCCATTTTTTTTATTGGATTATGTGATCTTTTGGTATCCAACTTCTTGAGTTCTTTGTATATTTTAAAGATCAGACCTCTGTCTGAATTGGGTTTAGTGAAGATCTTTTCCCATTCTGTAAGCTGTCGTTTTGTCTTGTTGACAGAAGCTTTTCAGTTTCAGGAGGTCCCATTTATTAATTGTTTCTCTCAGTGTTTGTGCTGCTGGGGTTATATTTAGGAAGTGGTTCCCTGTGCCAATACATTCAAGTGCAGTTCCCACTTTCTCTTCTATAAGGTTCAGTGTGGCTGGCTTTATATTGAGGTCTTTGATCCATTTGAACTTGAGTTTTGTGCATGGTGATAGATATGGGTCTATTTTCATTCTTCTACATGTTGATATCCAGTTATGCCAGCACGATTTGTAAAATATGCTTTCTTTTTTCCATTTGATATTTTTTGCTAATCAAAGATCAGGTATTCGAAGATGTATGGATTGATATCCAGGTCTTCTATTCGGTTCCATTGGTCCTCTTGTCTGTTCTTATTCCAGTACCAGGCTGTTTACAGTACTGTAGTTCTGTAGTAGTTTGAAGTCAGGGATTGTGATGCCTCCAGAAGTTCTTTTATTGTACAGGATTGTTTTGGCTATCCTGTTTTTTTTTTTTTTTTTTTTTTTTTTGCTTTTCCATATGAAGTTGAGTACCATTCTTTCAAGGTCTTTGAAGAATTTTGCTGGGCATTGCATTGAAGCTGTGAGTTACTTTTTTTCTTTAATGGGTAATTTCTCTTACATTGATAACAAGCTGAGGAAAAGAGATGAATTCTTCTTACAACTGAATGTTCCCTATCATTCACTCATACCTCATAAATATATACATTATTTAATAGATACAACTTTAAGTTTTCCCTCCATATAAGAATATATATCTGCATATACACATGTGCATATATACACACATGCATTTACACATACTTAGGAGGCAACAGGTCTTCTAAGTAAATCTGTCCAAGAAAATTGGCTTCTTTACTATTAAAAAGTTGTTGTGTGTATTGTTTATTTTTGTTTGTCACTTAGTGAATGTCACTGATGTAATCTTCTATATAATCATCAACATTTCACAGTGACTGGCATATAGTTGATGATCAGTAAATGTTTGTTTCCTTTCCCCACCCAAGGACTCTTCAAGTACAGTCAGCATGCTGCCGGGGAAAACAAGGAGCAGAGGAATGACATCATTCCAAAGATAGTTTCCTGACTTGAAAGAAACCTGTCTGAAATGTTAGAAGCCAGAGCTTTTCCCATTCATAAGAATCATGGATGACTGCCTTTGGGATCAGGAACTCTGGACAAGATGAATTAATACTCAGCCTCTCCTTCACTGACAATGAGTTGTTCTAGAAGCCTGCCATCTACTTGCACAGAGCTGATGTTAATTTGGCCAGATGGTTTTAGCATTTGTAGCCAAACACTAATGTGCCCTCCTACAGATCCTAGGATACTTCTTATATTTTGTAAGACAACAGAGAGACGTCTGAGGTTGTTTGAACACAGATCTCACCTAATCATGGAATTTCATGTATTACTCATTAGCATATTCAAAGAATTTTACATACATGATGTCATAGTGACACACTAATTATGCAGAGCAATTCCATGACACAAGAGGTATATTAAGCAATTACTGCAACTATTTTTATTGCCATTCATTTAAGTATTATTATATGAAAATTTTTTCTTTGAAGATTTTCCAAAATAAAATGAAACATAAATAATGGTCATATTTTACCTCTATATATTATATACATAATTAAATTATATGTATAATTAAATGCCCTTTTGGGCTTCTAATTTCTGTTCAGTCTACAATCACATGCTTGTTAGCAGGGCAAGCTTTTCCTAGAGTTCCTTTCCCTTAACTTTTAGGGTAGCATCTTTAACAGGAAGCCAAACACGTTAATGCTATGATGGCAATGTGCCCGAACATTTGACTTTACATGCTGGTCAAATATGGCACTGTGGAGCTTGACTGTTCAAGCTAGGAAAAAAAATCAAATGCTGCGTTACAACTTCTCAAATTTCCTTTTTTAAAGTTAATCATAAGTGGTCTTTTAAAAATAAAATCCTTCTGAAATACTGAAAGAAAAGCCAATTTTAAACAACATTAAGCAACATTATTAAGGCAACAAAGTTACAAGGTTGGACCCTAGCTTGGTGGCTGGCAGGTAGTAGGGACTGAGGAGAGGTAACCGGTGCAGGCACAGCACATGGGGCTGCACAGGGCGACATCTGCAGGGTTAATGCAGTTGTGCATCTGGATTGTGACAGTGACTACTTGAACACTCAAGGGCTAAAATCATAAAACTGCAGGGAGTGAGGACGCAGGCAATTTCTAAGTTTCGGGGCTGAGCCACAGACAGGTAATACCCACGTATGTTTAGAAATTGCATCATTTGACTTTCTGAACCTAAACGGACTGATTATCTTGATAGAGATTAAGGAGGAAGGAGAAACACAAGGCTAGACCTGTTCTGGCTGTCAGATTTACTGTTAGTGGCAATACCAGTAGTGTATAATATTTGGCAGCCTATGCAGATGCCTCACAAAGGAGCTAGCAGCACATTGTATAAAATAATACTAAAAAGTTTAAACTTTTTTTTTTGTATTTTAAACTATATAAGATTTTCCCATTAAATACAGAGAGCCATGAACAGCATACTTTAAATATGAGTTTAAAATAAGAACACATTTGTGGTTTCTGTGTGGTACTCAAGATGCCACTAAGCCTATGATTATATGTCATTTTCAAGATATATTATTAGATTTACATGATTACCAAATAATTTTTGTGTAGACAGGAGAATAGTTTCAATAATTCAAACCTGACTAATAAAGATTTTCTACAATGTGACAGTAAAAATTGAGGCAAAGATTATCACAGAAGCTGGCTGGTGTCATTTAAACAACCTTAGTATAAATTTGTTAGACTTTACAACTGATTGGAACTACGATGCTCTAGGACGACGCCCCTGGTTCTTGCATCTCATCGCTAGCCAGGCTGCACCCCTGCTCCGGAAGACTCAGAATGGAAAGCAGGGTTAGCAGCACTTCAGAAAAACCTCCCTGCTCACTCCTCACTTCTGGGATGCAACATGACCTACATTTCCAGTGCCCATTGAGACTCCGTGGGAGGGAAAGAAGAGAGTTCTTCATTTCTCTTATCCTCTGATTAACTAGGACAGCAAATGCCACTCAAGGGACCGCTACTGGGCAGAAGTGAAGGGGAGAAGCCTTGCCAGGAGGAAGTTCCACAGGAGGACATCTGGGAATGCTATATTCTTGGGTTCTGCAAACTCACTGTCATGGCTTTATAAGACAACAGCCCAGAAAGAACTGCCCCACTTTCCACGAGAATCAGCCCAGAACTCAGAATGATTTTACTTACTTCAGGCTCTCAGCAAGATGAAATTAAATTTGAATTATCCTGGACAGAATTTTCTTTAAACTTAATTTTAAAACTTTAAATTTACAAGGAAAGGTTACAAAGATTGCATTTCTTAGAACTCCAGATCCCGTTCCTCCTGGTAAATTATTTTCTAATTCTTTTTATATCTCTTTATTTATTTATTGGGAGAGGCCAGCATTAGAGTCACATTTGGCAATCAGAGGACAGTTTGAGACAGGCGGTGCTCTCCTGCCGTTCTGGTCCCAGAGATTAAACTCAGGTCTTCAGGCTCCGTGCTGCCGAGCCACCTCACTGTCCACCCCCCTAGGTTCTTTTTTTTTTTTTTTTTTTTTTTACTGCTCCACTGGATGGAAGGGGACTTTATTTGGTCCCAGGGTCGTGGGCCAGTTATGGCCCCAGCTTTATTTGACCTTCTTCTTGGGGCGCAGGTTGTTGGTGTGGCCGCACTTCTTCTTGCGGCAGTTGACTGCACGGGGGTGCAGGAGTGCATAGCACTTGCGGCAGATCATCTTGTCACAGTTGTACTTCTGGGCAAGCTGGCGAAGGGACGGCTCGATGATGCCACCACGCAGACGAAGCACCAGGTGCAAGGTGGACTCTTTCTGGATGTTGTAGTCGGACAGGGTCCGGCCATCCTCCAGCTGCTTGCCGGCAAATATCAGCCTCTGCTGGTCAGGTGGGATGCCTTCCTTGTCTTGGATCTTGGCCTTGACATTCTCGATGGTGTCACTGGGCTCGACCTCAAGAGTGATGGCCTTGCCCGTCAGGGTCTTCACAAAGATCTGCATGTTGGCGTCTGCAACCCGCTCGGTCGCCGCGTTGAAAAGAAACCCCCCTAGGTTCTTATATAAATATGGTACATTTGTCATAGCTAATGAGGCAATGCCAGCAGGCTAGATTTATTTTCTGTAAGATTTTAACGGCCTGTGTGACAAATAGGAACTGCACATACTCACTGTGTGGTCACATTCTGATTCGTGCACATTTGCTGATTAAAATGGAACTAAGGACTATGCCCATCACCTCCCTCGGTCACCACTTCTTGGTGATGTCACAAACGTGCCACTAGTGGCAGTCACTGTGCCTTATAACCACAGCCCTCAGAATGTGATGTGTTCATTAGAGACAAGCCTTGTGAGAAGGGAACTCCTGAAATGCTGGGACCAGCATTTCTCCACCCCCTTCCGTCACTCTCAGAACCCGACAACTGTCAAGTTACTGTTGCTATGTGTTCAGTTTCCTAGATTCAACATAAAATGAGGTCAGACAATACCTGTTTTTCTGTGCCTGAATTATTTCACTAGTATACTATTCTCCAGGCTTATCCGTATTGTTCGGAAGGAAGGAGGCCCTTTAAAGGTAGACTAGTATTCCACCGCAGGCACACAGCACACATCCTCTCAGCCATTCATCCACGGAGGGATATTTATGTTGATTTCCTAACTCACCTCTTCCGAGTAGGCTTTCCATAAACATGGGAACACAGATGTTTCCCTGACACACTGTTATGTTGTTGTTCCTCTGGCTATATGCTCAGGAGTCAGGTTGCTACACTGTACAGCAGTAGCATTTTTAATTGGGGGGACTTCCATACTGTCCTCTCCTAATGGTTGAACTAATTTCACACTCCTGGTGAAAGTATTAAAAAGCTCCTTTGTCCTCATCAACAGTTGTTACTTCTTCCCTTTCTGGGAACGGCCATCTCACAAAAGTGCAATACTATCTCAGACAGTCTGAATGTCATTTGATTAGCAACAGGGGGCACTTTTACCTATAACCATTTGTTTGTCTTCTTTTGAGAATGTACACTCAGCCTCCATCCTGTTTTTAGACTTGGACTACTTTGCAGACTCTGGCTGTCAGCTCCGTTCCAGACACATGGTTTGTACGCTCATCTCTTCTTGGACTGTCTCTTCACTGTCAATTGTGTCCTTTGTTGCACAAAAATATTTTACTTTGATGCAAGCTCATCTGTTTACTTTCTACTTTTACCACAGGCACCTTTGAAGCCACTGTAAGGAATCACTACTTAGCATAATATCCAAACTGTCTTCTCCCATTTCCATCCTGGACTCCTTTGAAGGAAGACACTATATACAACATACTTAAGGGATGAGTAGTTATATTTTCCCTCCTTAAGGGTAGATTATTTGCATAAATCACTTGAAATTCTTGCAGTCTTCCTATATGAAAGATTTGTCCAGCATATTCTTTCTCAGATGTGGATCCTAGCTTTAGACTTTTAGATTTGTGGGTTTAATTTGGAATATCTATGCAGTTTAGCCAGAAAGGGCCCATTAGAAAAGGAGGGAGCTTAAGAGGTGAGGTGATATGAAGAGAGGGAAGGAATGTTAGGGGTTAAAAGGTTTATACAGGTACGGGGGTGACAGGAACAGGGAAGAGGAAGGGGTGGGGGTAATCAAAATTGAGTATTAAAAATCCTTATGGAAACCCCTTTGTAAGTTACATAAAAACTGTAATTTCAAAGGGAGCTAGAACACAGGTTCCCCTCTGTAGGTGAACAGTGATTCCTCCAGAAGACAAGGTTATTAAGAATGGAAATCTCAGGTCCAGGAGCAGGATCACTCCTTCTAGTCATTGCTCTTGGATGCCTACCAGAACTAGACAGACAGTAAGGAGAGACACCATCGCTGGAGACACTGTGCATTTTCCTTGCAGGACATAAAGAAATCAAACTGCAACTGACAGGGAGAGGTCCCCGCAGTTGGCTGGCTTTCACTTCACGGTGCTGAAACACGCTATCCAGGCTGCGGGGGAAGTAACCATCACTGGTGTCTCCTAGACATAAACCCTGCATCCTACAACAGCAACAAGATGTGCCTGGCGAGATACGCCATTGGTGCAACAGGGACTATAGAGGTAGCTGAACACTTTTGGATTGGAGTTGAGGCCTCTTCCACATAAGGGAATTCATGCATTACTGAAAGCCTGGTCAAAAGCCCATGGCTAGAGAGGACATGGGCTCTTGGGGAACCTACTACTGTTGTCTTTTTAAATGGGCATGTAATTAAACTGCCTTCTAAAAGTTTATGTTTATACATTGTGGCAGTTTGAATGTAATTGGTCCCCATAAGATCATAGGGAATGGTATTGTTCCCATTCAGCAAGCGGTGTTCTTGCTGAAGTAGGTGTGGTCTTGTTGGAGGAATTGTGTCACTTGGGGGTATGCTTTGAGGTCTCTCATGTTCAAGCTATGATAAGAACAGTTCACTTCCTGATGCCTGTGAATCAAGACGTAGGACTCTCAGCTCCTTCTCCAGTATCATGTCTGTCTGCATGCCGTCATATCCTGCCACAAAGATAATGGACTAAACTTCTGAAATTGTAAGCCTCCTGTACCAATGTGGGAGGTCCTTCTGTATATGTGTTGCTTTAATGGTTAATGAATAAAGAAGCTGCATTAGTCTGATAGGGCAGAGTAGAGCTAGGCAGAGAAAACTAAACTGAATGCTGGGAGGAAAAAAGAGGTATGTATGAGGAGCCATGTAGCCACCTGCAAGAGAGACACACCGGAACCTTGCCAACAAGCCACAGCCACGTGGCGATACACAGATTAATAGAAATGGGTTAATTTAAGGTATAAGAGCTAGCTAAAAATATGCTCAAGCTATTGGCCAAACAGTATTGTAATTAATACAGTTTCTGTATGGTTATTTTGAATCTGGATGGCCGGGAACAAATGAGCAGACTCTGCAAACACCCGCCCTATACACACCATTAAATGTTTTCTTTTATAAGACTTGTTGCGGTCATGGTGTCTCTTCACAGCAATAGAAACCATAAGACACACACACATAGCTCAGTGTTGTCCTTGACAATGGCCAGAAAACTTCCTTCTGCAGTGACCAGCAACCAATGCAAGGATGCGTAACCAGGCATGGTGCAGGCAGTAAGTACTCAGCCCAAAGTAGACATCTCTCTCAAGCCTTCCACCCAGGCTCAGGGAACAGTGAGGGAGCGGAAAGAATGAAAGGAGGCAGAGGATGGAGCACAACACTATGAAACCTTGTCTCTGCGATCATGAACTCACCACAGTGATGGTCCCTACTAATGAGACTCACTGACTAATGAGACTCTCTGAGTCCAAAACTAAAGCAGCAGAAGGCATAAAGGGGGAAAGAAGGCCCACTGGGAGGGACTGAGGCTGTCGACGGTGGATTTCAAAACAACACTGTTTTACATATATGAAATTGTCAAATGACTAACAAAATGTATTCCATCTTATCTATTTTGTTTTGTTGAGACAGATTTCTCCATGTACCTCTGGTTGACTGACACTCTGTAGGTGAAACTGGCCTTAAACTTGAAGATCTGCCTGCCTCTGCCTCCCAAGCACTGGGGTTAAAGGCGTGAGCTGTCACCGCTCAGCAAAGTATCTGTTTTTAACACATAAAAGGGGGGGGGGAGGGATTTATCAATTCTTTCCTATTTCTTGATCTATGTACCTTTTTCTACCAATATGGACTAATGGATGTTTGCCTTACTTCATGAAATTTCTATTACATATATTTGTGCTTACATTAGTCTACTTTATGTATACAATATGTATTTATTTGTATTTGTTTTAAATTTTAGACTATAATCAAACAGTATGTGTTTTCATTGCTCAGCTGCTTCCAGTTTAAGCTGAGAATGCAGCTCAGGGTACAGCACTTGCACAATAAGAGCAAAACCTGGAATCCAACTCTCAAGCACCACAAAATAAGCAAACCATGCAGCTCCAGCTTTGCCAGTGGGAACGGTTTCATTTGGCTCTACATCCTTCTCACATACCCCATGAGTGACTGTGCAGGGTGTGCGGAAACAGTTGGGTAGACACCCGCATGGTCAGTACTCTTTATTTCTGGCACTGAAAGAGGCTTATTTCTTATCTGGTCCATTCCTAGCATCTAGTTATGTCTAGTTCACCTCACTGGCAACATCTGCATCAGGCTGGCTCAGCGGGTAAAGGAGCCTATTGCCAAACCTAAAGATTGGAGTTCAATCATAGGGCCCACAGGTAGAAAGAGCCAGCTTCCATAAATGTCCCTCCTGCTACCATATACATATTTGCATACGTGCATGCATGTATGAGCGCAAGCATGCACACGCTCGCACATACACACACAGACACACATAAATGCAATTATCATTATAAAAAGCAAATCAACATCTGAGCACAAAGTTTAACAGTCTTTAATATCTGGAACTTAAATGTTTCTATGTGAGTCACCGACCACCAGAGGAGCAAACAATTCACTCAAACCCCTTCTGCAGTCAATAATCATGACTGTCTTTTGAATGTCTTTACCCTGTATCATGCCATAGTGAATGCTGGGAGCCAGACTATCATCTCACTTGCCACCTTTCAGATTTCAAATGACTGGAAAGGCAATAATTAAATTCTTCCAGAGTTCTCTGTCTTTTTCCTGTTGCTAGAAGTCTCTCATGAAATGCTACCTGTTTGCTGTCCAGACCTAGCAGAAATCCTTCTTCCCATTACTATTAAGTGGTATTTCTTCTGTTGCAACATGCAATGGCTTGAGCTAAAGAAAAATACAATTAAATTAAAGGTGTGGCACACACCTTTAATCCCAGCACTCAGGAGGCAGAGGCAGGCAGATCTCTGTGAGTTCGAGGCCAGCCTGGTCTACAAGAGCTAGTTCCAGGACAGGATCCAAAGCTACAGAGAAACCTTGTCTAAAAAAGAAAGGAAGAAAGAAAGAAAGAAAGAAAGAAAGAAAGAAAGAAAGAAAGAAAGAAAGAAAGAGAAAGATTACCCAGATATAGTTTGAAATACATTTGTAGCTTTCTATTGAGGTTTGTATATTTTAATGTCACTGGCGTTTCTTTGTTGTAAATAATCAAACAAAGCCAAGGTCTGATTCTGGAGCATTTAGACTCTGGGGAGCCAGTGTGAGAAGACTAGACTGCTGGGCATGAGTGGAGTACCCACACTGGGCACGCCTCACCTCGGATTACAGCCCTTTGTCTGTGGTAAATGGCTTATGCCAAGGCTTTTAATTTGTAAACTAGAAAATGGGCTGAGCCAACCTTAACACTTTTCTCACCTAACTGGAATACAATTAATGCTCAACATTTACTGAGCTTCTACTATGTACTGACACAGTACAGCTCATGCCACCAGTTCATCTAAAAGCTGGAAGACAGCTAATCCCCATCCTCTCTCCCAGCAGAGCTGCTGAGTGAGTATGTCAAGCCTTTAGCAAAGCTGTTGGCATAAAATGCTTCAGAGAAGCATATGGATTTGTGTCTGGTCTACACCCGCCGGGTAGCATCTTAGGGAAACTTGGGACTCTTCAGGTAGAACATATGAAAGAAGTCCTCCCATACGATATCAGAGGACCTTCATGTCCATTCCATACCTGTGTAGCACTAGCATAGTCCCACTAAGGACGCTCTGACCTTTTTGCATTGCCAATTTTACTATCTTTGCATACCCTAAAACATCACCTTTTTTTTTTTTTAAAAAAAAAAGTCATTCCCTATGCCCCAATCAAGTTATCTCTGATAGACAGACAGTGTGTGCTGATTTACGAACTGTGAGCCAGAATGGACAGTAGCAGTGAGCACCGCCTGCCAGCTGAGCCTGCAAGAGGACTGACCTCCGAGGATGAGCCCTTTCCACTGAGCCATTCCTAGACATGTAAGCCACAAGGACTAGGTAGGCTTCAGATCCTGAAAGGTACTCCAACTTGAGACTTTCTGCTTTCAAAGTGTTTTCAGCAGATAAATCTAGCAGAATGTCTGAACAGAGTCTAGGGGAAGGAAGTGCTAGCCTAGCCTGCAAGGCTTCTAACTTCTTGGCTCTAATTTGTAACTTTTAGTCCTGTGGAGCATTCTGTTTAGAACCGACATCTGACCTACGGGATGCTGACAGATGCAGCTCACTTCCCCTCCTCTTCACACAGAGGGAGTTAGCATCACACCCCTGAGTCCCTACAGCAGTTTAGGCTCTATAGCCTGCTCTATAGCCAGCATGGGTTCTTAAGCTTTAAAGACTTTCTCCCTCAGGAGCATGGAGAGATGGCTCAGTGGTTAAGAACATAAAGGACCTGGGGTTCAATTCCCAAAACCAAAGTTTTGGTTCACAGCTATCTGTAACTACAGCTCCAGGGGCTCCAACACCCTCTTTTGGCCTCTGCAGGCACCAGGCAGGCACATGGTACAAAGGCCTATGTGTTGGTGAAACACCTATCTATACACATAAAATAATAAATAATAAAATTACGGTTTAAAGACTTCCTTCTTTATTTTTTATTTTTTTTAAAGATTTATTTATTTATTATGTATACAATATTCTGTCTGTGTGTATGCCTGCAGGCCAGAAGAGGGTACCAGACCCCATTACAGATGGTTGTGAGCCACCATGTGGTTGCTGGGAATTGAACTCAGGACCTTTGGAAGAGCAGGCAATGCTCTTAACCTCTGAGCCATCTCTCCAGCCCCAAGACTTCCTTTTTTAGAGTTTACCCTGGAGACAATAACAAAAAGGCATGGCTAAGAACAACCAGCTTTCGGAATTAGCTCTGCAACCTCAAGCCAAGTCCTCCCAGGTTTACTTGATTAGATGACGCAGATAACACAGTGTCTGGCACCTAGGCAGTCACTCTCCTCAGCAGGACACAAACTGAGACTCCATCAAGCTAAAGACAAAAGGGTCCCGGGTTAGCACCAGAGTGTGAAGAGCACCTCTCCCTTTGGAGTCCTCCACAATGCAAAGGGTTGGCACAGAGACAGATGTCAAACAGAAAGACATGAACCCTGCTCCTCTGCTGGTCATAGGCTCGTACACTGGCCCTCACCTCTTTGCAGGTGGAATGACCCTTTCACAGGAATAGCCTATCAGAAGACACAGACACCTACATTACGTTTCATAATGGTAGCAAAATTATAGTCATAAAGGAGCAATAAAATAATGCAATGGTTGGAGCTCATTACAATGTTAGGACTGCATTAAGGGGTCACAGCACTAGGAAGGTTGAGAACCACTGCTGTAGTAGGAATACAGTCACGGGACATTTAAATCATTGAAAAGGGGCTTTGCCAGGCGGTGGTGGCGCACGACTTTAATCCCAGCACTCGGGAGGCAGAGGCAGGCAGATCTCTGTGAGTTCGAGGCCAGCCTGGTCTACAAGAGGTAGTTCCAAAACAGGCTCTAAAGCTACGCAGAGAAACCCTGTCTCAAAAAACAAACAAACAAACAAACAAACAAAACACTAAAAAAAAAAAAGAAGAAGAAGAAGAAAAGAAAAAGAAAAGGGGCTTCAAAGGAGACAGGCAGGGTGCCTGAAGACAGGAGAGTTTTAGAGTGAGTAGTAAGGTCAGTAGCTTAGGCCAAGGAAGGCTGGTATGAGGACATGGCATTTAAAGATCCCTCAAGAGAAAAGACTCAGCATGGCATATGATGAAGTAGGAAGATGCAAGCAGGGGCCACCTAACATCAATCTATCTATAATAAAGGCCTTGGATGCCATCCATCCCCGATACAATGGAAGACACCAAAAGACTGGCTGCCCACAGTGGAAAAGAGTGAAAGCCTTCATGGACCCCCAGCCGCCTGCTGCTGAGCCATTAGATGTTGGTTTATCACCCCTATTCTGGAGCAAAGCAACTGAAGACTGCTGGGAAAAACTTGTGAGCTGCCTTCGAGCATCCTTAGGGAAGACAAGACAAAAACATTTTCCTTCTTTTTAACCCCAGCTGATGCTTCATTCAAACGCCTATCTCTCTTACAGCTGGGCAAGGACCTCACTATTTGCTTTCAGTTTCTGGAGAACAGAAAAAATGGGAAAATATCTTTTTATCTGCCAGAGTTCAATATTCATCAGAATTTTAACATTTTGTTTTAATAAGCTCAAAAATCTTTTCTTATATTTCTAGATAGGCGGAGTAAAATCTTCTTGTAAATGTATCCTACTTCAAATCTACATGAAGGAATGACATGAAATGATTTTTCAGTCTCGCTGCTACACCTTAACCTTAACGACAGCAAAACAACTTCACCAATGTGTCATCAAAATTCTATATTTCATATTCTAACATAAATCACTTGGACAGTGAATATGACTCTATTTATGTATTCACTGGAGGGAGCATTTCACTTTGTTGCTGTTCTGACTGGCTAAAACTCACTGCATCCACAGGGTTGCCTTGGGTTCACAGAGATCCCTCTGCCTTTGTCTCCAAGCATGCACCCTTTCATCAAATACAAATATTTGAAAAATTGTAGTTTAACTCTAGCAAGAACAAAATGTACCCCCAAAACATCTTTCAGTGATTTTCCAATTCACCTGGGAATTACTCAGATTTGTTTGTTGACTAATTATGCTGACAAGGCGAAGGCACTTGCTGCTGAGCCTGACCACATGAATCCAATCCCCAGGACCACAAGGTGGAAGGAGAACCACCTCCCAGAATTTGTAATTTGTTCTCTGACTTCTCTATGTACACTGTACACACACTCTCTCTCTCTCTCTCTCTCCTCTCTCTCTCTCTCTCTCAATAAATAAATAAATAAATAAGTAAATTTAAAATGTGATCATTGTCTTTAAGAAGCAATCTGGACTATTTATATTCAAAAATGAAATTGAGTCATAATCAATAGGTCACATATTCTAAGTTTATTTGCATTTTAACCAGCTTCCAGGTAAAATGATGAAAATATTACTGGGAAGGGAGTATGTTCCTAGCGATGATGTCTGCTCCTCTTTGTACTCTCAGATCAATTTCACCATTCCGGACCTTCTCCGGCTTGCAAGAGGCTGACTTCTACAGTTTAACCCTAGGTGACTTGCTGTTGAGTGACAGGAGAGCTTGGCCAATAGGAAAAAGAAGGAGATGGAAGGGGGAAAAGAGCCAGCAGGAGTGTTTGCCTTTCTGCTCAGTTTCTGTTCCGGCACTGACTTTCCTAGCACCAGTACTATAGCTCCTGGGTACGGACCCTACTCTATGGCCACAGTTCCAGGAAGCTTAATCTATGTGCTACTTCCCTTTGCTGGCTCCTCAAGTCTGAGGAGCCTCTTACTTCCAGTCAAGGAAGGCAGGAGGACAAACTACCTTGGATTACCAGCCACTCCTTCCTCTCTTTTATCTTGTTACAAATCTTGTCTAGCACCATAGAAAGCCCTGCTGAGCTGAGCTCAGCCTGTCTGGTCAACAGTTCCTAGAGAAGAGGGTAGGCAGAAGATAACTGCTCTGAGCTCTCCTCAGCTCTCCTCTTACGGTCAACTGGGTGGGTATAAGGCTAGGTAGTAACTGAAATTACCTGGGTGTCTCTAGTCTGCTGTAACTTGGCACAAATAACCTGTATTTCAGAATATTAAGGCATTCACTAGAAGAGGAGCTGATTTAAAGAATTCTTTCATGGAACTGCTAAGAATTGATGACCTTTTGTTAAAAAGCCACTCTGAGAATGACTTCAAATATCTCCCTCTGCAACCAGTAGGTGGTTTAGGGCTGGCCAAGTTGCTTGGATAAAGACGCGACCCCTCTAATGGACTTGGAGGCACAGTCTGACAGGCTGACAGTCTGAGAAGCAGCAGGATTAACAAAATATGTTCACCCTATATTATCCATTTTTCTAAGTCCATACCCTTAACTCCAAGCAATCATTTTAAATGGTTGTTTTATTGGGAATCAAGCAGGTGAGCAGATATATGTCAAATCTTAATAGTAAAATCTCATCTGTGTAAGAGAAGTATGCGTTTCTTTTGTTTCTTTCTGTGTATCTATGAAATCTCCTGAATTTCTATAAACACATGATTTTTGTAATCAGCAAAAAGTATTAAATAAAAACTTCTGGGAGAGCTGAGGATTTCCAGAAGAACTAAACTTACTCACTTGTTATAGAAATCAAAACTCCAAATTACTTATTTAGCTGTTATATATTTTATCATTTAAGTTAATTTATCTATTTGTGTTATGTGTATGAGTGTTCTGTCCGTCTGTATGCCAGTGCACCGTGTGCATGCCTGGTGCCTGCGGTGGCTAGCAAAGGCATCAGTCCTCTGGGACAGTCACAGCTAGTTGTGAGCTACTGTGGGAGTCTCAAGCCCCCATTTTACAATTTTTCATTGGTATAATCTTTTTATGGACTTTGATGTTTAATTAAGAAACCACTCAAAACGCTACATTGCATGTAACATGTAAATATTTTCCTGGTTTATATTACAACCTTAACTGAAGTAATTTAGAATCTTTAAAGCCAAAGTTCACTGTGAAGTACCGCTAAAACAAACAACAAGAGCATAGCTGCTCTTCTCTGCATGAGTACCACAATGGCACAGTGTATGTGTTTAAGTGGACTAGCAACTGGAAATAAACAGACCAGAGGGCTCTCAACTACAAATGTTAGCCAATAAAACCTCCTCAGTCTACAGTGGATTGGCACTTGGTGTCTTCCCTATGGAAAGAGAAACTGATTGTCGCTAGCTGGTAGTTAAAGGAAGAGGCGCACTAAGATTCCCGCCAACTACTGCATCATGACTGCTGTTCACTAAGACAACTGACTTTCCAACTCGGTGCCATTTATGGTACGGACTATCTCTTCTGGGAGCTAGCCTTTCTCATCGTCTGTAATAGCTGAACACACACCATTCACTATCTTACAGGGTCGAGATATGTTAATAGGAAACTTGGTGCCATATACACCTTTACTGGCTTCAGGAAGCTAGTAAATTCAAACAAGCGATTCCTTTAAACTGTGCTAATGTAATGGCAAGTGGTCCCTTCTAACTTCGATCTGCAAGTGATTTCTAGTTATAACTACTAGAACTATAATAATCAACAGACTAGGGAGTTGAGGGCACACATAATAAAGCCTTGAGTGTCACCTATTAGAGGAACCACAAAGACGTATGAAGATGAGCACTAAAATGCCTTTGTACTCAATTTGCCAAAACTAGTGAATACAGGAGAAAGAAAAAGCCATGTATTTTCCATTATAGAATTTTGCTAATATTCTTTTCAGAATTAAATTCAATGATTCTATGATTTCAAAACATCTTTAAAAACCATGAGACAGGGGGCTGGAGAGATGGCTCAGAGGTTAAGAGCATTGCCTGCTCTTCCAAAGGTCCTGAGTTCAATTCCCAGCAACCACATGGTGGCTCACAACCATCTGCAGGCATACACACAGACAGAATATTGTATACATAATAAATAAATATTTAAAAAAAAACCATGAGACAAACTAAAAATGCAGGGGAAAAGGATAGCTTTGCTGTAAAAAACCTATGCCTGAAACAAACTAGGAAAAGATGGCTTCAAAGACTAATATTAAGTACTCAAATAAGATTTTACATCTTGAGGTACCTTTGTTTGCAAAGACCTAGCCCAAAAGACCCCCTACATACTACTTTACAGACCAGTTTATAGTTCAGATTACAATGCAACTTTAAATGCAATGGAGGAAGAGACAAATACACGGCCCTACTGTTACAGACACTACCTGAAAACCTTAGGTAAACAGCAAGCGCACCCGTCTCCAGACCTCTTCTGTAGCAAACCTAAATGCTAGGGAACACTGAGGCCATTTAAAGGGAGAGTCCAGGGCCTGAGAGGACATGCGACTACACCACAAGGTGGTAATTACACAGTGAGCATGTAAAAAGTCCAGACTCAAGGGCTCCAAGAGGCACTTCAAACCCAGCTAATAATCACGGCCAGAGACAGGAAAATAAGTTTCTCAAATGGCTACGGGAGTGGTGGAGGTGGAACAGAAAAACACGGGCAAGAACAAGCTGCCACCAGTTACCACAGTGACTACTAAATACCATCATTCCGTACTGTCTGCCCTGTTTGGATACCTGTCTCTTCCACATTCGATTACTGGAACCCTGAACTCCCAGGAACTGCTGTTGGAAGCTGCTAGATCTGTAGCACTTGGAAAGTTCAGGAGGGTTGAGAGCTCAGGATGGTGCACGAGCTTTGAACAAGTCAGTCAGTGCACAGGGGCTCAGTTGCCCTTTCCAGAGGAAGCATGAAAGCAGGAAGTGTATCTTCCTTCAGGAAGCCCTCTCACCCAGCCCTTACTGTGTGGACTCCCCAGGCAAACGTCTAAGTACACCATACTTGCTTACAACGGCCCAAACGAACTGACACAAACAACAGTGTCCCCACAATCAGACGGGGACCTCATGTAAAGACGGCCAGACATTAGTCTGCCCACTTCTAACTCAACCTGAAACCTTAAGAACCCAGAAAAGCAGCACCAAGAGTTCATCAAGATGATGACCACTCCTAACAGTCCCGTGCTGGAGGGGAACCTGCTCTTTCTACCATATCATCAGCTGAAAAACAGAAAACAGTGGCCTTTTCCTGACTCCTTAAGATTAGGAAACTCAGAGAAATACACAGGAAAATACTACAAATAAAATCATACTGGAGGTGCACTGTGCTTGAAATGCGGCTTCCCCTGCATGTGTCAGAACTATATATGACTGCAGGTTCGTCCTTCAGCTTATGACCGAAGAGAAGAACGCCTGAATATTAGGACACTGCAATGAGCAGGCCCACTACAGAGCGGAGAACAACTGCAGGACAGTTTAAAGAACTGTATTCATTTACCTGGGACTTAACCAGACCCCTGTGTAAGAATGTAACAGCGAGGCTGCTACCAATGCTAAGTTAGAAAATATATTATGTTGTCTTCAAAGAAGAGGAGGAAGACTAATGAGGGAAAGGTTTAGAATAAAGCTCAAGGGTAATGAGGCCTTGAGTTTAACCCTCAAGGCAGTAAAACCTTAGCAACAGTTAAAATTAAATAAAATTGAGGAAATGCAAGACCTTGGAAAGATAGTTTTACCACTTAGAAGGTAAGTCAGATAAACTGACTTGTAACACTTCCCAAACAGGGCTGTAAGAATCTTTGAGAGGCTGGGCAGTGGTGGTACATGCCTTTAATCTGAGCACTCAGGAGGCAGAGGTAGGCGGATCTCTGGGACTTTGAGGACAGCCTGGTCCACGAGAGCTAGTTCCAGGAGAGGAGCCAAAGCTACAGAGAAACCTGTCTCAAAAAACCAAAAATAAATAAATAAATAAATAAATAAATAAATAAATAAATAAATCTTTGGAGAAACATGGATGGGGGCAGGGGCTCACCACTCCCATCTCTAGTTAGGGAGCTACTGATAGTTTACAGCTTCTGGGGGAGGGAAAATCGGTTTTCTTTCAGGGTATGTCCCCTGGTAGTTTCCCCCCACCAAAGACTATATAGGCTTGGTGGATTAGTTAAAATAAAATAAAATAAAAAGGACAGGAAGTTAAAGAGGAGTGTGGGTATGGGGTAGTCTGGGAGGAGTTAGGAGGACAATGGGAAAATAAATTTGATCAAAATGTATCGTATACATGTATGAAATTCTCAAAAACAGATTTAAAAATATGGCAACTCCTTAAAAAAAACTTCGAAGATATATGGACTTGGGAAAGGTTCAATTAGGGAGCCTCAAGTGTTACAAACCCTAGATGGGACCAACAAATGCACAAAAGCAATCACTCCCTGTGTAGATGTCTGTGGTTTACCTGCCCTACGTCTTTCTCTACTGCTGGGGAATGACAAGTCTCCCATTGCACACGATCTCAGTGAGTCAATAACCAAGACCCCTGCAGAACCCTGAATGGATCTAATATGTACTTTCAGAGGGCAGTGGATTAAAAACTATTGGTAAGGTTGCTACTTCAGTGTCCTGAAAAGATGTCCCTAAATTCCTGCTACCTGGGTTCTCAAAGCTACTCAAGGTTTTTTCAACTCTGAGGCCAATTTACCCAGCAGCTGCACCAATATGGAAGCTGTACCATCTCCTTTTCATTCAGGCAGTCAGATTTCATTTCGAGTGCCTGCAACCCAAACCTTTTCCTGGTTGCTCTAATGTTTAATGTAGGAGAATTCATTTTCTTCAGAGACTTAAGGGGTCAGTTTTAATTTGACTGACAAAATCCTAATACTTTTATGGTAAGATAGGACTATACCACTGAGTATAAAATTCATGCAAAATTTTAAGGTGTTGAGTTTTTTTTTGAGATTTTTAAAAGATACACTTTCACTTCTCGTTTCCCTCTCCCATATGGGTATTTAATAATAAAGGTTAAGAAGAACTGGAATAAGGCTCAACCAACCACAATATATAGGACCTGCAACTAACTGAATAAAGGGTGAGGAATACTATTTACATCCCAAAGCCTTTCCACAGCTGTGTACTGAGGATAAGACCCACCTCACACGGTTATTACCCCATCCCCAGAGTTAGTGCTGAGGAAGAAGTATGCAGCACTATCCTCAGAAGAGTTTCATCAGGCAGTCTCAGCATAAGGGCAAACAGGCAGTCGACCCCCCCTACCCCAACATACGTGACTAAGTCTGCTCTGCCTGTTTGTGGTCTTGCTCATTAAAACTCCACTGTCTACTTCTGACCCTTGAATCCAGGCTGGCCTTGTGACTTGCTCTGACCAGATCTGACAGAGTGACAGTGGGTGACTCTTAAATCGAGTCCTCTAGAAGTCTACAGCTTTTGCCTTCTTGGAACATGGTGCCTCTCGCTTGGAAACCTGACCTGCCTGCTGGAAGCTGAGAGGTGACTAGTCAGATGAAGAGCTCCAGGCTAGCAGATGACGAGGGCAGCACAAATAATGTCAGAGAAGTCAATCAGTGCAAAACTGCACGGCCCTAAATACGTCAAAGAAACGAAAATGGGGTGGGGTGGGGGACGACAGATGCACGACACAGCTGTTACAAAAACTTTGTTCTTCTAGAGGACCCGAGTTTGGTCCCTAGCACCCATCAAGATCAGCTCACAGCCACCTTTAACCCTAGCTCCAGGGAATGGACCCAAGGGCCCATGCTCTCCCTTTCCTTATACTCACACAAACCCAGGGACATACATAAAAAGTTAATATCTTAAAAAGAAAATAAAATGATAGTTGTTCCAAGTGTTTTGGAATAGTTTGTTAGTGGGGAATACACAATTGATGGGCATGCTGCTTCATTACATTTCCTAAAATTTCCTATAATAACTTGTCAAATTTGTTATAATCAATGAGTAATTACATCACAGCCAAATGAGGCTACATTTAACTCTGCATGACGGCGTCAAGGTTAACTCCATATAAACACTAAACTGTATCTCAGGAAAGAAAACTGGACCCCACTCTCAAGCGAAGGTGACAGTGACATGAAAGTAAAAGTCCGGCTGCGGTTAAGGCGGATGCGGACACAGCTGAGTTAGACTGAAGGCAAGTGACTAAAACACTAACGAAACCTCGCTCAGAACCTAGGCAGCCCACACTCTCCTCTGCACCAACACCAGCATTTTCTTTTCAAAGACTTCAAAGATGGTGAAATTCTCAAAAGTCCAGCAAACATAGCAAAAAGCAAATAGTTCTGTAAAGCTGCCATCCATTTGATACAGTTTATGAAGGAGTATTCCACGTTAGAGAGCTGTTAACCCTGAACACTTTTTTGTCTGTTTTTGCATAGCGTCCACAAAAAGATCTGGTCTGATTAGTGTGGTGAATGTGCCCAGAAAAGCTTCTGCCCAAACACAAGCAGTTAGCTCCATTATTACTAACCAAGACAGCTGTTAGCTACTCCACCCGCATCCTTTCCTGGCTTCTTCCTGCTCAGCTTCAACCAAGCATGTGGTACTCTGCTAAGCCTTTATCTCATCCTTACACCTTCTCAACAATCTGCAATGCTACTCCCTTGCTTTACAGAGAAGGAAGGTGAGGCCTCCCTGGATGAAGTAGCAGAGCAAGTAGGGAAACACACAGTTTTCACTGCTCTGCTCGGGCTACCGTTCCAGGAAAAATTTGTTGAGAGTACATAGGAATTCAACAGCTAAAATGACGCACAGCATGTTAGCCTTAGTGATGGGGAAACCTGTGTGCATGTTTTCAGTTCTTCTAGTTCTGGGTATATTCTTTTCTCCTATTCAAGGAGTTTAAAAATGTAACTTATACAGAAAACCCCCTTAAAGCTACATGAGGAAGTGTGTTTAATTGGTTCATCACAACATAGACCATCAATGGAATTAGTTATTACAGGGAATAAGAGCTCATTTAGCAACAAATAGGAAATGTTTTCAATTACCATGCCTATTCTTTAATAGCTTTATCATTTTCCCCTTGATTATAGAGGAAACATAAGCCAGCTGAAAAAGGATCAGGAAAACATGAAAAAGGCCATCTAAGATCTTACTACGAAGTGACCAGTTCCTACGGTACAGGTTCACTTTCCTTAGCTGTATTTACAGGGTTTGCCCATCCCGGAAAACTCCACTATACATTCTCTCATGCAATGATATTTTCATCTAAATGTGAATCCATAGCAATAAATGTTGGCCTGCATCATATTTCTTAAAGACCTCACATACTCTATGAATGGGCCGTAATATCCTTTACCAGAGATATATTTAGAAAACACTTTACGGTCTGATGCTCAAGCTGTAAGGAAGGGGGTTAGTCTGAGGGATACGTCTGTGCATATTGATTAACTGTTTCTATAATTTCCTAGATGGATACTTCTTAATATGTTCTTAATGGCTTGGGATTTGCATTTTCCAAACTGTCTTCCAAAATATCTATCAAGTTTAGTTTAGTTTTTTTTGGGGGGGGGGGGTGTCTCAGTATGTATCTCTGGAACTCTATGTAAACTGGCCTTGAACTCACACTGATCTTCCTGCCTCCACCCCCACCTTTCTCTTTTGAGTGCTGGAACTAAAGGCATCAGTCACTATGCTTGGCTTCAAATTTAATTTTTTTTTCTTTTTGGTTTTTCAAGATAGGGTTTCTCTGTGTAACAGCTCTAGCTGTCCTGGAACTATCTCTTGTAGACCAGGCCTGCCTCTGCCTCCCGAAAGCTAGGTTTAAAGGTGTGTGCCACCACCACCCAGCTCAAATTTAATTTTCAAGAAGCAAGACATTCCCTTAATGTCAAGAGTAAGATATCTCTCATTTACATATCTTGATCAAGACTGTACCTACAGGGCTGGAGAGATGGCTCAGTGGTTAAGAGCATTGCCTGCTCTTCCAAAGGTCCTGAGTTCAATTCCCAGCAACCACATGGTGGCTCACAACCATCTGTAATGAGGTCTGGTGCCCTTTTCTGCCCTTCAGGCATACATGCAGAAAGAATATTGTATACATAATAAATAAATAAATATTTTTTTTTAAAAAAAGACTGTACCTACATAAAAGGGAAACAAAATTCTTGATTGTATTCTATCACTAAATATGTAAGATGCCGACTCACCTCTCTGACACTATGTTAGGCTTATGCTTGAACAGGAGGAAATCCTAAAATTCCTGATACTGTTGAGTGATTTGCTTCTAGCATGATGTAGCTTTAAAACATTAAGCTCTAAAATATACTTGCTTCAAAACAAGCAAATGAGTAAAAAATGTTGAAAGACAGAAAAGGGGGAGGAACCCACAACAACCAAAGCAGTTACCTGTCACCAAATCTGCACCCCATACAAGGGCCAAGAGACCGGCCAAAGGGAATGAAAAGGAGACACTGAGAGAAGCTGTTCTCAGCTGGGCGGTGGTGGCGCACGCCTTTAATCCCAGCACTAGCACTTGGGAGGCAGAAGGCTCTCTGTGAGTTCGAGGTCAGCCTGGTCTACAAGAGCTAGTTCCAGGACAGCCAGGACTTTCATACAGAGAAATCTCTGTCTCGAAAAGTTAAAAAAAAAAAAAAAAGAAGGAGAAGGAGGAAAAGGAGGAGGAGGAGAAAAAGGAGAAGGAGGAAAAAGAAGAGGAGGAGGAGGAGGAAGAGGAGGAAGCAGCAGCAGCAGCAGCAGCAGCATCCCTAGAACAAAATGGACTGTCAGCTAAATTACACACAGACGTATGTATCTGCATGTTCTGTACATGCCAATCTGGAGCTAATCCCTAGGGAGTAGAACACAAGAGGAAGATCTGTGTACTGCGATGTGGGAGAGTCTTCTGTTTGTGCTGATTTCAATAAAGAAACTGCCTTGGCCCATTTAATAGGCCTGCCCTTAGGTGGGTGGAGTAGACAGAACAGGAAGAAGGAAGTGAGGTAGATGGCTCAGTCAGATGCCACGCCTCTCCAAAGTGAGACTGCCATGCCTCTCCTCAGGGAGAGATGCCATGAAGCCAGCCACCAGGTCAGATGTCCTGAATCTTTCCCCGTAAGACACAGATTATTAGAAATGGGTTAAAGCAAGATGTGAGAATTAGACAATAAGAGGCTAAAAATAATGGGCCAGGCAGTGTTTAAAAGAATACAATTTGTGTGTTGTTATTTCGGGGCATAAGCTAGACAGGCGGCTGGGAGCCGGGCGGGAATGCAACCCACAGCTCCTCACTACAGTACTGTATTTAACCATGAGAACCAGGATACAGATTCCCCTAAGGTCAGGCAGGGTCTAGTCAGCAGGCTGAAGGGCCACGTTGACGACTTTCCCTTCCAGGTAAAGGAGGGCAACTGGAACATTGTAAGATAGCAGCAAAGGCAGGGATTCTCTTGAAGGCCATCACACACACAGAGATTTCAACTATCAAGCTTTGTAGAAAATGGGCAAGGTGAGAACATCTTTAGCAATAAATAATATTAACTACTAACACCTGCAGTAACGCACTGAGCTAGAAGGGCCACAAATGACCAGTAACAACATACCGACTAGAGGTTTATCCTACTGGGAACCCAGTAGGATCACGCTACCAGACCAAAAATCACAAAACACGTGGGGCAGTAAAGGGCAGTGCGAGCACATCGATGCAGTAGAGTGTGGTCTGGTGATGTCACTACTCTATACTATCCTTTTAGTTAGTGGGAGAAAGGGGCTGAGATAGGATCTCGTGTGTCCCAGGCTAGCTTCCAGCTTACTACGCAGTTGAAGATGCCCTTGATCCTCCTGCCTCCATCTCCCAAGTGCGAGGATGGCCGGTATGTAACACTACCACACCTGCCTATATCTAGAAGTGTGCAAGTCGCAGTCCACAAGGCAACTCCCGTGGCTGTCTACACACAGCGCAAAGTATGAATGACTTTTATATTTTTAATACTTGAAAATAACTACCTTGTGGCATAAAAAGACTTGTAAAATTCAACTGCTTGTGTCTATAAATAAAGATTTACTGTAACAAAACCACAGCCCTTCATTTCTCGCTATAAGGGTGGGACTGAGTAAGCAGAGAAAACTAGACAGATGACAAGGTTCAAATTATTCCCCTTCTGGTCCTTCAGAGATGCTGTTCTCGGCCACGAAACCAATTAACTTGTAAACAAATTACAACTCAAAATCTGTGAGGTTTTCTTGGTTTGGTCAATAATACAGTCAGAATTTTGACATAATCTTCCAGTCTCACGGAGAGTAGATGCTGGAGTACCAAACATGGGAACAAGATGTGGGAGGGCTTCCTGCATTGAAAGTGGCATGATGGGGCTAGAAAGCCATGCCAAAGGTGCCTGCTGCCATCAGTCTGCCATCCCTTGGTCTGACCCCCAGAAAGAGCGGTTTCTGCTAGCTGTCCTCTCATCTCCGCAGGCACACCATGTTCACCATATTATGTGCGCACACGCATACACCTGCACACAAAACAAGAATTTTAAAAAAAATTTAAAACTCTTTGAAAGAAAGGAGGATAGTTCAGAATGCCAAGATAGAACAGGGATGATCAAAGACATCCTTCGAAAGAGAATCTGGTATCTTTTCCAAAGATGAGTTCTCTTCAAAGTATCTATCACCTTCTGGACACTTAGAGCTCTGAAAAGAACAAGGTCTTCTGCATCTGGTAGCTTATTTAATAACGATCTTAACCATTTAAAAATTCTGGTTCATTCTGACCCAAAGAAAACAAACCAGGGGTTTAGGGAAATGACAGTGAAATCCCAACTCAAGGCTTAAGCCAACAATGATAGTTATTACACAACCCAAAATCAGTGATGTGAACGAGAATAGCCAAAGGCCACAGAAACAGCAGACGTCAATTTATTTTTAAAGCTAAGGCATCTTTTGTTTGTTTTGTATTAAAACAGGGTCTCTCTATATAGCCCTGACTGTCCTGTGATTCACTATGTAGACCAGGCTGGCCTAGTGATTTGCCTGCCTCTGCTTCTGCCCCTAGAGTTAGGATTAAAGGCATGTACCACCATGACAGGCCCACTAAGGTATTTTAGATATGTCATCCATAACATCTAAATTTTTTGATTCATAATGCCCCTGATTCCTTCAGCATTTAACTTGTTTTTCCTATAAAGAAAAATCAACATAGATATTGTGGTAGCTTGAATGTACTCATAGGGAGTGGCACTATTAGGAGTGTGGCATTGTTGGAGTGGGTGTGACCTTGGAGGAAGTGTGTCACTGTGGAGGCAAGCTTTGAGGTTTCCTATGCTCAGGATACCGTCCAATGAGTCAGTTGACTTCCTATGGCCTGCAAGATGTAGGACTTTCAGCTCCAGCACCAAATCTGCCTGAACGCTGCCATGCTCCTCGTCGTGATGATAATGGATTGAACCTCTGAAACAGTGGGCCAGCCATCCCAGTTAAATGTTTTCTTTATAAGAGCTGCCGTGGTCCTGGTGTCTCTTCACAGCAACAGAAACTCTAACTAAGACAGACACCAAGTCAGAATCTTTCACTGCACACAGAGTTGGAAGTGCAACCCAGTAGCACAGCAATGGCTTACCATGTGTGAGATCCTGAATTCCATTTACACCAGTGTGGTAGAGAGGGGCACGCACATTGGACAACTAAAGTCATAGGTGGACCTTCTAACTGAAATGGAGGAGGTAATGACATACTTTTTAGGGACGATGAACTAGAAAACATGTTTTCATTTCTTAGCTTAGTTTTCTCATTTAAACTAGAAATGAAAAACAAATGTTAAAAACATTGCGTTCACAGAAAAAGCAGTTCCTTGTTCCCTTCCTGCACAATAGCCGCCACTGCTGTTCTGCCGAATACAGTGTTTCCAACCTCCGTAAGTGGCTACAACATGAGAATCACTCACTCACACCTCTTCCAGTTTGGAAAACTTGATTTTTAAAAAGAATTTTACATGATAATACCTGAGCTGTATGGAAATAATGCATATTATTAGCATATCCCACAATCATACGGATTCACTCAGAAATGTTTTAATGGTTTTATAAACTAATCTTGTGGGTTAATCAATGGGCTCAGAACTCCATGCAGAGAACTCTAGCCCTCAGAACACCTCTATTAGGTAGGCAACATCCAGTTGGAAATGAGAAGACCAATAGGGAAGGAGACACAGAGTGCAGAAACCAAGCTTGAACTTCACTCTGTTTTTAATCAGAAGCTGTGTTTTTCCCACCAGGTTCTGCTGGCGAACAAAGCACAAACACACTTCCTCAGCATCATTATCTCCCAGGCAAATTGCAAAATTGCTACAGAGAAATGAGTAGAGTTAAAGGAACCGTTTATTTGAAGGCTGGTGTCAAGCGCAACTCTGCTTATTAGATTGCAGTTTACCTAGCACAAACCCTCAGCTACGATAAAGTCAGTCACAGAGCAGCCAGAACTAGCACGTCAGGCTGTCGTGCCTTGTGTGTATACACGACTTACCAACTAACTGCCAAAGCTAAGTTTTTGGAACAAAAATGGAAGTGCCTTTGTACCTTGGACACCACCCAATCAGACTGAAGACAATTTCTGGAAGCTCAAGGATCTAGGTTTTTCGTTTTGGTCTTAGAAATGATTGTTTCCCATGGATGCTGGGAAAGGGTAACACTACCGGATGGGAGTGCAAATGTGCAGCCACCATGGAAATCAGTGTGGCAGTGCCAGAAAAAGCTGCAAATTGACCATGTGATCCAGCTATACCACTCCTAGACTTCATACCCTATCCCAGAGAACTCATACATGCTTGCTGCTGCACTCTTAGCAAAAGAGCAGAAATAGACTAGTGTCCATCAGTGGAGGAATGGGCAATGAAAATGTAGTATATTGCACAATGGAATTCTATTCATGGTTAAGATAAATGAATTTTTGAGAATTACAAGTATAAATGAAGCTAGAAATGATTATTTTGAGGTAACCCAGACTGGGAAGGACAAATGCCAGATATTTGTTCTCTCTCATTTGAGGATGCTAGCTTTGAATCTTTAGATAGATGTGTTTAAACTGAAGGCCACAGAAGGGAGGAGAGAGTAAGGGGACGTGAGAGGAACAGGGTCTCAGGAAGGGGCCAGAACAATGGTGGTATGAAGGGGAAAAGGAAAGACTAATTGTGGCTCTTGGGAAGCCAGAGTAGAAGAGGGGAAGCTAACATAAAGAGCTTTGTGGAGGTTTCCTAGAAAGCACACATACACATAAAGGGGCTTAAAGGAGTCATCCAACAATACACAAGGAGTGGGGAGTGGAAAGGGACGACATCCTCAGATATCCCAGGGTATCAAATAAAAAACCCAGAGCCAGGAATGAGCTACCTTTTTCTGAAATATTGGTCCGTGAGTTCCTACAGACTCAACCCCTAAACTATAGGCTCTTGGTCATCCTGTGGAAGCTGACAGTAAGACCCTACTGCTGAAAACACCACATACCTTACACACTGCGCATAGAAAAATCTACTGGTAATGGCCTGGAAGCTGCGTCCCTACTTGCCAGCTACAAGCAGTTTCCAGGGTGTCAAGAGGGTTGATGGTGCTAGAGGTGGGGAAAGACAGCACCAGTCCTGCCCAGCTGGACTGACGAAAGATCCACAACTGGCCTGACGAAACACACCTACAGGTATGAAGGTGGCATGAACATTATGGGTGTAGTCAACCAATTTTTGATTACATATAAAGCCTGCTCCACAATATGGACCCTATATCTAATATTGATAACTGGGACAAAAACACGTGGCTTCTGGGTGAAAGGCTCTAGAAGAGGACCCAACATTACTATTCTGCTAAACGAACATAGTAATAAACTGTCCCTTGCATCCTTAGCTTCACGCTCAGTGATCTTTGCTTTTACATATAGGACTAGGTCTCCTTTGTTGGCTTTTGTGGGGACCCACGGATTTGGGCATAACACAGGTAAAATAAAATGAACAAATCTAAAAAAAAAATTATTTGCTGACCCCTGAAGGTCTACAGACCAAAATAACTCTTGAGCTGAAAGCGAACCTGAGAAAAGCTTATACAAGTCGGGCTTGTGGGCAAGACTATGGTGCATGTTCTTGACTGACGGCTGATGTGGGAGATCCTAGCTCATGGGAGTGTAGCACTGCTGCTGGGCAGGCTACGCTGAGATGCTTACCACAGCAGTAGAAGCCCTGAGACAGCAAGGACACAGACCAAAGCCCTGGCTCTCTTGCCAGTCTTTATGTTTTCCAAAGGCAAATGCTAAATAAATACACTAAGTTCCTTAACTAATACCGCCCATTCTCAGAACAGAAGGAGCTAATGCTGGGCCTAAACTACTGAACCTATGGCCTACAATTTCAGGTCAGCTGTCTGGCAGCTTAAAGCATGTTACTTCCCAGTTCTGTTTCTGCCCGTCAAGATTTCCCTTTAAAGAAAGCAAAGCAAAGCAAAGCAAAGCAAAGCAAAGCAAAGGAAAGGAAAGAGGAAAGGAAAGGAAAGGAAAGGAAAGGAAAGGAAAGGAAAGGAAAGGAAAGGAAAGGAAAGGAAAGGAAAGGAAAGGAAAGGAGTAGAACAGAAGAAGCTTGGGTACAGCCTACTTTAACATTAGCCTATAAAAAGATCATTTCTAAAGTTCACAGCCAGATGTCCTTTCAATGTATATCATACAATAAAAGGAATCCTGAGATGTTCAACTCATAGATTCTTATCAATGCCATAATAAATTAAAGTATATGGTTTGAAGAAAACTCCAGAGCCTTCAAAAGGCTCAGGTATTTCCTACTACTCAGTCTTCCATCACCTGAGCCGAGAATGTTCAGAAATGTTTACTTTCAAGTGTTACTTATGGTTTTATTGCCTTAAAAACTTTCTAGCCCTGCTTAACAAAATTGTGAGCGATCAAATAAACTTTCTAAAGTGTATGGCCATTGGCTCACCTGTGAAAACCTGACCTGTCTCACGGAAGTTTAAATCATAGGGGGCAGAGCAAGGTTCTGATGAAAACGTTAACCACTATTTGACATCACCAAATACCGTTCCAAAGTCAGCAAGGTGCTGCTAAGATCAAGACATGCCTTTTTAAAAGCAACCTTTTACTACTTGACAGTTTCCTTTCAAACAAGAAATAGCCCCACCAAAATGTTGGGGTGCCTATGCAGGCAGCCCTGGCTGGCCCCAAACTCCTTAGACCCAGATTGGCCTCAGCTCATGGACCAGATGGGATTAAAGGCATGGCCACCACCGCCTCGCTGAGTTTAAGATTACTATTACCCTTCCTCTCACATCGATGAAATGAACAGATCTAAAGTCCAAGTTATGAACAGCCTTTATGGCAATACTCTTTCAAGAAGTCAGGGACTGCAGCTTCAGCTTTTAGAACAGGTCAGTTATGCCTCAAAAAAATCTTCATTCAAGGTATCTTCTGCCTGTGTGACAGAAGTCAGTAACGTATTTGACAATATACATAGTTGTACATAGAGGTTAAAAACCACTTTGCTACCATACACTGAATGATCCCAGGTTTTCTGCTAAAAAACTGAGAGAACACAGGGCAGATGCATGTACCCCACTTCGGAAAAGAAATCTGAACAATGAAACTGACCCCCACACAATTGCTTTATGCAGAATCGGAAGACGCAAGGGACTTTGGGATCACGAAAACCTGGGTTCCAAAGTCGAACACGCATCTGGGTGTAACTCTAGCCTATTGGAGATCAAGTCAGCCATACCCCTAGGGGCTTGTCTCCCACATCTCACATGGTTCCATTTAGGAGACACTCATCAAAGCTGAATCACAGTGATCTTCCCAGAGAGACGACGGTAGAACCTGCAGCGCGTGCCCAGGAATTGTGTACTCTACGTGGGGGCCAGCCAGGAAATCTAAGTCTGGGCAGGTCACCCAAAGGAAGTTCTTTACTTCCAACCATTATCACCTGGGACTCTGGCCATCGATGAATTTAAATGGAGTCTGGAGTCTCAATAGTTTACCCTGAGACAATCCCTGGCAGGCCGAGATGGCCCGACCCCCCACCCAAGAGCAGACCATTCAAAGGAAATGCCTGGCATTCCAAGAGCTGTGGATGGAGACACCTGCCAGTGCACCTCTACAGGACACCCCTAGACAAATGTCAGCCAATCAGGGGCCCTAAACCTCAGAGACTCCCTCACCCCCACCTCTACTACTATAAAATTATAAAATCCTTATTCTTTTTTTTTTTTTTTTTTTTTTTTTTTTTTTTGGTTTTTCGAGACAGGTTTCTCTGGGGCTTTGGAGCCTGTCCTGGAACTAGCTCTTGTAGACCAGGCTGGCCTCGAACTCAGAGATCCCACCTGCCTCTGCCTTCCGAGTGCTGGGGTATTCTAATTGAGCTTGGGGCTCTCTGGATATTCCAGTACGGTGGACGTGCAGAGAGACCGAGTTTGCAAACTTGATTAAAATACAGGCTCTTTGCTTTTACATATGGGATCCCAAGCAAGGTTTCCAATGGCAGCGCCACCTCCCCCGACACTTTCTGCTTTCGACTTCCCGTTAAGAAGCTTTCGGTTAAAGGCAAAGATAAGATGAAAATGATGGCGCCTCATCTGGATTCCAGCACCGTGGAAGAACCGGGTGAGGGGCGAGGACCGCAGGGACCTAAGCTCCCGGTCCTGCGTAAAGTCCTCCCGGAGGTCGCCAAGTTTCTTTCCTCCACTTCCCCGGCACCTGCCAGAGCTCAGAACCGGAGGCTGGCTTGTCGCGCCCGCCTCGGGGACCCGGGTTCGAGACCCGCTGCGCAGCGCGTGGGCGCCTATCTCCCCCACCGGCGCGAGCGGCCCCCGGCGGCCGGGGATTGACAGTCACCACCCGGAGCGACGGCCGTGGAGACCCCCCACCCCCACCCCGGAGCACGCGCAGCCTCGAGCTCACCTGGCGGCTGGCCGCGGCCTCCAGGGCGGCCTGTGGGCGCGGGCCGGGCGGGACGGCGGGGTGCGCGGGCCAAGCCACCGCCGCCCGCCTCGCCCTTCACCCGCCGGCCGCTCCGCGCCCCCCGGAGGAGAGCGGCGAGCGCGGACAGCGCGAGTCCCGCGGCGGCGCAGCGCGGGGCGGCGCGACTCAGGAGTCGGAGAGGGCGGCCGCGGGCGCCGCCGCCTCCTCCTCCATGACTGTTTACCCGGCTGCATTGTGGGAGTTTGACCTCCGCCGCCAACCGCCGCCTCAGCTCGCGCCGCCGCCGCCGCCGCACACGCCATGGGAGCCGTGACTGACGGTGAGGCCGCCGCGGGGTGCGGGGACGCGGGGGAAGCGGGGCAGTGCCGGGCTCCGGGCCGTCTGGGGTCGGGGTGATGGGGGTGGGGGGCTCCCGGGGCGGCGGCGGAGCTCGGGAGCCCCGGGAGATGAATTGCGCCGCCCAGGGGGCTTCGCAGGCTGGGCTGGGTCGGGCCCACGGGCCGTGCGCTGGGTCCCTCGGAGCGCGGTGGAGCGAGGACACCGAGCTGGGGACAGGCTCCAGCAGACACAGGGGCGTCTGGAGGGCCGCTCGGGAAGTGTGCCTGGGCGACCTACAAGATAAAAAGCGCCACCGGGGATGGAACCGGCGGCTGAGACCGCGGCGGCTCCGGGAGGGAGCGTGGGGAGAGAGGTTTGCAGGCCTGGGTGGATTGGGGGGGGGGGGAATGGATTGGATTGGGGGTGATGGATGGGGGACGGTTGGTGTATGTGGGCTGAAAGCAGAAATAAGGGGACGTTTCGGGGGAGGTGTGGACATTAGCGATGGGCAACCGGAGCCAGAATTTGCTTTGGTACCCACTTGGTAGCAAGGTTTCCATCCATGGCTTGTGGGGCTGGGCTTGAGAGGGGTACCACTAGCTATGAATATCAGTGGAGAAACTGAGGACTGACATCTAGGACATGGGAAGAAAAGCCCAAATATGAGCACTGGTCGAGATGTCTAAGTGGGGGATAGATATAGGGATTTTAACCCTTTTTTGAGGCCAGTGCCGTTTATCAGAAGGTGTTTACCTTCCTTCCGGGCAGCGCTTTATTTAACACAGTTTGCATCCCAGAAGCTAGAGGGATGTTCCATCTTAGACGTTTGTAGTTCGCTGTGGGTGTAACCATTAAATAGTTGGGGTGGAGGGAAGGTGTGTTTATTGTGTATGCGCCTCTGTGCTGTCTCTGGCTGTATCTCTCCCTCCCTCTCTCCCCGTTCCCCAGTCAGAGGATAACTTGCTGAGGTCACTTCTTTCTTTCCACCCTGTGGGTCCTAGGGATTGAACTGAGGTGGTTGTGGTTCCGTTTCTACTGGCGTTTACAAAACTTGGAAGACTTCCTTCCTCTCTTCCTTCGAAGGATAAATAAGTATAGTAGGACTGGAATTACAAATGACCAACCACACGTACAAATCCCAAAATGCGCCGGGTAGTGGTGGTGCACGCCTTTAATCCCAGCACTCAGGAGGCAGAGGCAGGCGGATCTCTGTGAGTTCGAGGCCAGCCTGATGGTCTACAAGAGCTAGTTCCAGGACAGTCACCAAAGCTACAGAAAAAACCCTGTCTCGAAAAACAAAAACAAAACAAAAATCCCAAAATGCTGAAAGAAATTGAGTACATCAGGTATTAATTAGCTAGAACTTAGAAAAAGTTAAGCACCATGGATTTTTATAGTCAGGGAAAGCCATTGGAAAGTTTTTTAATTTGGTTTGCTTTCGTTTGGATTTTTTGAGACAAGGTCTTTCTATGTAGCCTTTGCTGTCCTGGAACTTCCTCTGTAGATCAGGCTGGCCCTGGAATTCACAGAGATCCCCCCTAGTTCTGCCTCCTGAGTGCTGGGACTAAAGGTACTTGCCACCACACCAGTCCAAGCTTTAAGTATGATGCGATCAGATCTGCTTTTGTGTAATTAATTGGAGTATTTCTTTGCAATGCTGAGAACAGGGCCACAATTTTATTCATTTTGGAAAGTGTTTTACTTCTTATCCTGATCTATATCCTCAGCTCCTACACGTGAGGAAATGGGAAGGGTTGCTGAAAACACCCCCTTCACTAACCTTCACATAGCGCTGTAGCTGGTGTCCGCCAGTGTCCTAATTATTCCTGTTTTATAGATGAAGCTGCTACTCAAAGAAATTAAGTAACTTGTCCAGAGTTGCAATAGTAGTAAATTCCAGAACCTGAGCTTAAAAACCAAGCCCCCACACCTCTCTCGTGTGTGTGTGTGGGGGGGTATGTAGGTATGTATGTATACACACCACGTGGGTCTGGTGTCTGGAGTTCAGAAGAGTGTCCTATCTGTAGTACATGGTTCTGAGCTAGTACATAGGTGCTGGGAATTGAACCAGTACCTCTGGAAGGACAGCCTGACTGTGCTCTTAGCTGCTGAGGCATCTCTCTGCCTGGCCAGTGTGGTCTGAGTGCAGCTCCTGCTGCAGTGGTGCTAGTGAGAGGTGATGGAGCCAGCCCTCCAACCAAGGGACTTCAGTAAGTGAGCAGAAGTCATACCAATTTCTGGGCTGGTCAGATGTTTCTTAACTGCATTATTTTGTGCCTTGCTCCAAAGGAGTGGTGCATTTGTTGTGTGAGGGAAGGGAAGGAATGATGAGCTATAAACTTGCCAACTTCAGCCCCTCACCCTTAGAGGCCACAGGAAGCCCACTTTAAAACTGCAACTTCTGGCCTTGTGGCGATAACTTAGCTTCTTTGAGGCTGAGTTTTGTTCTCTGTAAATTAAAATAATAATAAAATCTACCTCAGAATGCTGTTTTAAAAATAAAGGGCATTGTGCTGAATCAAACACATGGTAATAGTCAGCACATATTTCTTAATACAGATGTGACTTTACTAACCTCTACCACTCCCCTAGGGAGAACTGTATCTGCACTGATTGCCATTTCCTACCTTGTTTGGGGAAGATAATTGAACTAAAGTAATTACTAAGGAAGCAGTCAACAAATATGAGGTACTAGGTACAGAAGGAAATTAGAGGGGTGATACTGGGATCTAGACAGCATTATCTGTGTGTGCGTGTGTGGGTGTGTGCGCGCATCTGTGTTTGTGTGCATGTGCACATGTGTGTGCGAGTGTGTCTGTGTGCGTGAGTGTGCCTTGTGTGCTTTTGTGTGTGTGCGCATGTGCTAGTAGGGATTGAAGCAAGACTCCTTTGCATGTTATGCAAGCACTCTGCATCCCCAGCTTGCTCACATGCAGAAGAGCCAATGGGGATTGAGGAGGTCCTGGGGAGTTAGTGACTTAGGCAAGGGGCAGCTCATTTCTGACAAAACCACTCCTAAGTTTGGCCAACTAAAAGCTGGTTAAGATATGTCACTGGTAATTTCAATTATTCTAACAGCCCATGTGTTGTAGGTGATAATTTAAAGTGTGTTGAATTGTGTCAGAGCCCATTTTGTAGTACAGAGAACATTAAGTAGATATGTTGGTGTCTAGAGTAACGGATGGAAAGTGAGAAAATGGGGAAATGTCCCACTTAATAGAGCAGTTTGACCTTACAGCTCTCATGCACATATACTTATTAAATTTAAAATGATTTTAATATGCTCATAAACAATATGACAGAATAATGGCACTATTCAATAATGTAATTGTATATCTTTTCCAATGAAGGCAAAGATGACAGTGGTCATCTGTAAATGGACGATGATACATAGACTTTATGGGTCACTTCAAGGATACAGAGTGGTAATTGACGTAAGCACTTTGAAAGTGAATGGCTGTTCATTAGCTAAGCTGGTTCAGCTCTCAGTGAGCAGAGACAAATGGAGTGAACATTGTAGAAGCGTTTGCCGCCACGGCAGTGGTCACTTTAAGCTCTTCTGTTCACCAGGGGCAGTACATTACATTCATCCCATTCGCACCTGTGCACGTGGACTAACTAGTTCAAATATTGAATAATTTCTCTTTAGCTAAGGTACGTTTTTAAAGCAAAATTGAAGTTTTATCTTTAATTATACAATTGTGCAATCCCACTTTCACTTGCTAAATACTGGGATTGTGGGCGTGTCTGCCTTAAAATTTTTTAATTTTGATTTTACTGTGAATAGTTTGTTTAAACGGGACATAAGTACCTCAGATGAGAGCTGCATTTACATGGTAGGAGTCAAGTTCCCTTGTTTATTTATTCTGTCTCCTTGTATATATATTGTTATTGTTGACCTAATGATTTTAAAGTTCATGAAGGGTGGGGACAGGAGTTCTGCCATGAGGAGTGCAGCAGATGGGCATATGTAATTAGTCTTTTTTTTTTTTTTTAAGATTTATTTATTTATTACATATACAGTGTTCTGCTTGCACGTATACTTACAGGCCAGAAGAGGGCACCAGATCTCACTACAGATGGTTGTGAGCCACCATGTGGTTGCTGGGAATTGAACTCAGGACCTCTGGAAGAGCAGCCAGTGCTCTTAACCTCTGAGCCATCCACAACACACGAGTGGGGGTGATACAATGATAAATCTAATAGGAATCTATGTAAACATGTTCATAGTGTCTCCTCAAGTTAGTATCAATAAAGTAGTTTCTAAGCAGTTTTTGCTTATTTGCTGGGAGTAGCACAAGCAACCAGATTATTTATGAAGGCTTCAATCATAGTAATTTAGGAAGTCAAAAGCGCTTTAGGAGCCTGGAGTGGTTGTGCACCCCTTTCCTTAGTCCCAACACTCTGGAGGCAGGCAGATAACTCTTGAGTTTGAAGCCAGCCTGGTCTGCAGAATGACCAGAGTGGCTTTGCCAGCTAGGACGACACACAGAGAAACCCTGTCTTAGGGGAAAAAAGAAAACATTTTAGGTATGTTCAGTATAGTGTCTAAATGAGGAGGTGTTGCTGAAGAAAAAAATGCTCCTGCCGTGTGTGTTAGGAATAGAGAGAAGGAAGCTGTTCTCAGCCTGGGAATGTACCTTTCTCTTCATTGCTAGCGTAGTCTCTACAAGGTGTGTGCTACAGCAGTAATTCTTGTCTGCTTTTCTAGGCAGTAACTGTCCATACAACATTTAAGAAAGGAGTGCTGTGACCTTGCTATAAGTTAGAGGCAAACAATCATAACTGGGCAATTTTTTGAATACAGAGTCCATATTTACATAGATACATAGTTGTATGTCTAGCTAAGTATCTTCATTTACTCATGTAACGCTTCTAGGGCATTGCAAGCTGTGGGTTAAAATTTAATATAAAGATTTAAAAGGGTAATGTGTGAGGCGTTTTCCTACAGACTGACATTGTTTTCTTTCACTTTTGTTTTCAGTGTGATTCTCAACAGTCCGCAAACTAGATAGTTTTATTCTTTTTTACCGATGAAGTTAGGAGCTGATCTCAAGTGCTCATACACAAAGCATACTTTGGGTACACAACCAAAACCTTTGTCTCCAAGTTTCAGTTTCTGTCCCAGTTTTTAGAAAAACTGTGCTCAGAGAGTAATAGGGCTGAGGTGCAAGGAGGGTCTGAGACTGCCCAGGAAAGAGCCTCTGCAATGCCAGCCCAGTTCCCACATCCCTCTCATGCCCCCTGCCCAGTCCTAACCTGCCTTCTGGAACCTGGGGTTCCTAACTGCCTGTGGCTTGGCAGCCTCCTGACTAGTCATCCTGCCTGTGGGCTTTGCCCAGTTGTCATCTTCCACTCGCTCCTGCCCGTGTACAGCTCAGTCGCCTACCAACAGATACAGCCCTCTCTGAGGGCGGCCTGTAAACTACCATTCCCATCGCCTTGCCCCCCTCATCTGGTCTTCAGGCTCTGGTGCGCCCTTTCCCCAGCTCTAGAGCTCACAGCCTCGGCCTGCGGGCAAGGCATGAAATGGGAAGACTTTAGCCTTCTTTGCTTTTATAACAGAATAACTCCCAGATTTTGAGTACTCTTCTGGTATTTAAGTCAAACTGTTCATTTCTTCACCTTCTGGTTTGTCCTCCAGTGACTGGTTTTTTGCTTTGTTTTGTTTTGTTTTTGTAGTGAGGACCCTCTCTTGATAGCTCCTTTCATTTGTTATTTTATGTCTTCCCAGGATATCTATGCAAATGCAAACATATGTAAATATACTTCTCCCTCCCATTTTTATTTCAATGACAGCATACTATACATTCTTTGTCTTGGATCTTAATTTATCCCTGTATCAAAAATTATTTTCTCATCCTTTGTTTCCAGATTGATAATATCCCATCCTGTTCTTATAACAAAATTTAACTTGTTCACCCACTTTTAAAGACATTTGGGGTGTTTTTCATTTATTATTAAAATGTTATAATATATAAATGGTGTCATTGCTTAATTCAGCTATATCTGATACTGCTGAATGAAACCTGTGTTAGAAATTTTGAGAAAAGTTGATAAAGAGCCACTCAAATCCCACCTGATCTGATTGTCCCCAGCTCATCTGTAATATGTTCTCTTCTAACTACCACCGCTGCCTCAGTGTGTGTGCTGATGCAGATGCTATTTCTGCTCTGAGATTAAGAGGCTTCCTCAGAATTTACTTTTATGCCTTTTGTGCATAAATTTTGCTCACATCTTTTGTATAAGTACTTGTTGCTATGACAATGAAAATAACGGCCGCTCGTCTTTGTTAGTGTTTAATAAAGGCAGTGGTCTTTAAAAGGCCTTTGAGGCATCACAAACCCAATTTTAAAATACTGAAGTCAGGCTGGGCATGGCATCACGCCTTTTAATCCCAACACTCCAGAGGCAGAGGTTGAGTGAGCTCTGTGAGTTCCAGGGCATCCAAGACTCTCTCTCTCTCTCTCTCTCTCTCTCTCTCTCTCTCTCTCTCTCTCTCTCTCTCTCTCTCTCTCCATATATATATGTGTGTGTGTGTATATCAAGACTATGTCTCCAAAAAAGAAAAAATCTTGAAGTCTGTCATGGTACCTCACTCACACCTGTAACAGCAATTAAGAGACTGATACAGAAGGATTGTTGTGTGTTCTAGGCTAGGCTGACCTACATATCTGGGCTGCAGAGAAAAGTCAAGTTGGCTGGGGCTGTTGATTTGGTGTAATTGGCTTCTCAGTGTTTCCCAAATTGGAGTACTGCGTTCATATATGAAGATGCATAGATCTTAAAGTGTTCTCCCAGACCTATCACAAAGCATATTTTAAATATTTTTATTTACTAGACTTAAGATAGTAGTTGTGGTGGTGGCTCCTCTCTGTCTCCTACTGCATTTGTGTCTGACATCCCAGGCATCTAGGAAGAAGGGCAGTGCTTGGGAGGAAAGGAGAGAGGAGCAGAGCACCTGAGCAGCACCATTCCTCCCCGACGCTGAGCAGAGTGGATGCTCCTTCTGTCCCATTTAGACAGTCAAAGTTGTCGTGCATGTTAGCACACACCTTCAGATTTCCCTTCTTAATTCTTGGTGCGTGTGTGTGAGCTCCTGTGCGAGTGTGTGCGTGAGTGCAGGTGCTGGAGAGGTCGGGAAGCACAGAGCCGCGGAGCTGGGATGACAGGAGGCTTGAGTGCCGAGAATGCTTCCTGGTCCTCTGGAAGAGCAGCGCTCATTCCTAACCACGGAGCTCTCCGGCCCCAAGGCTGCCGTTACTCCCAGCACCTGACAGAAGCAGACTGCAATCTCATGTGCGGGGTGTTTGAGGCCAGCAAAGTCTACATAACAAGTTTCAGAACAGCCAGGAGTGCAAAGTGAGACCTTGTCTCAAAAGTGTGTGTGTGTGTGTGTGTGTGTGTTTGTTTGTTTCCCTGTGTAACAAAACAGCCTGGCTCTCCTGCAATTCTCTTTGTAGACCAGGTTGGCCTTGAACTCTCAGAAATCTGCCTGCCTCTGCTTCCTGAGTGCTGGAATTAAAAGCCTGTGCCACCACCACCTGGTGATTTTAATCTTTTAAAGGGCTAAGTTTTATTTATCTGGGTCTCTTGAAATACCATTGTTCGGTGATTAAAGCTTGAAAAATTCGTGTTTTTGAAACATAAAGTTAAATGATCGGATGAATCTGTAGCTTGCACAGCCTTTCAAAAGTTGAAAGTGTCTGTCTAAGGCTGTCCTGACCTGGGCCCATCTCCCTTGCCTGTCCTTACAAACACCTGTGCCTACACACAAGCGCTGTTGTCAGACTTTGCTGTTGATTCATGTTGTCTCTCCAGAAATTATTCATACTTTAAATGTGTATTCAAAGTATTATTCAATTAAAAAGAAAGTGAAAGCCCAGAAAACAAACAAAAATTATAAAATGGTATCTAAGAAAATCATTTGCATCTTTATAGTCCCTTATCAGAAACAATCACTATTACTGTCCATTACCCGTGAATCCCTCCAGAGATATTTTCTGCATGTGTGCACACACTTTACATTTTCTTACACACTGGACAGCGGCATGCTCCACGTCTCAGAAGTTACTTTAATCATCTAAAGAGAGGTTGTGTGAGGTCTGCAGTGCAGTCTTTCACTACAGACAACACTGCTGCGCATGCCGTGCGTACCTGTAACTCCAGCCTCTGCCACAGAGTATCAGAACAAGCTGCATAGCTGCAGAGAGAGATCCTATCTCAGAACCCAAAAGGAAAAGAGAAAAATTCTATGCTTGTGGGAACAAAAAGCTGCATCCATTTCAAGCATCGTTGATTACATCTGTCCCTGCGTGTTTAACAGTGTGTGAGTACAGTTTCTGAGTGTCTTGTCAACAGTGTGGTACATACACATTATGATCTGCTAGATGGAAATAAATTTTCCCCATTTCCTTCTGTCTTTCTGATTATGGCCCAGCACTATTTGGTCCCAGTAAGAACTCTAGCTCAGAACTGCCAACAAGCTGGTTTGGACCCCATTTGTTCTGTCATCATTTGCATTACTTTTGTGTTTTATTTTCTCTTTGCATTGGAGCAAAAAATGAGACGTGGAAGTCAGGTATAGTGGCTCACACCTGTTGTGGAAGGCAGAGGCTGCACAGTGATTTCCAGAGCAGCCTGTACTGGTCAGATAGCAACAACAAAAATGAGAGTTGCTTTAGAGCGTGTAACAGCTACGTTATATCACTTCATGAAGCTGCACTCTTTTCTCTGACCTGCCATGTCTGTCTGAGTTGATACTGCATGCGAGGATTCTTCCTTTCCCCGTCCTCCTGTCAGTGCCTCTCACCTAGCTAGACATACGTCCTGAATAGACCGTGTGCAGTCCTGGATAGATGAGTGCAGGTCTTGGTAGATGTGTGCGGTCCTGGATAGATGTGTGCAGTCCTTGGTAGATGTGTGCGGTCCTGGATAGATGTGTGCAGGCCTGGATAGATGTGTGCAGTCCTTGGTAGATGTGTGCGGTCCTGGATAGATGTGTGCAGGCCTGGATAGATGTGTGCAGTCCTGGATAGATGTGTGCAGTCCTGGATAGGTATGTGCAGCCCTGGCTTCCATTGGTTTGGGCAGATTTTTTTCAAAAGTGGTTCTCTTAACAATTATTGGCTTAGCCTTTCTGTTAGACCTGCAAATTTCCTCTCAGCAACCCATGGAATGCCAGTTCTGAGGGCACAGTTTCACCTGGGCCCTCATCCCAACATACCATAGGTAATCATTTTTCTTTGAGGGGGAAAAAAGACATTTTTAATCGTGACAAGATGGAAATTAAATTTACCAGTTTTACTTTCTTGCTCTCAAGTGGCAGCTCAGCCAGTGGCATTAAATATACTTACACTTAAGTCATTTTCTTTTGGATGAGCAAATGAGTAGTAATACTGGTTGTCTTGGGAATTACCCAAAACCAAATGTTCATTTCAATTCTCACCCTTTTTCCTCTAGACGAGGTCATACGGAAGCGTCTTCTGATTGATGGAGATGGTGCTGGGGATGACCGGAGAATTAATCTCCTCGTGAAGAGCTTCATCAAGTGGTGCAACTCTGGATCCCAAGAGGAGGGGTACTTACTTCCTCGGCTGTTCTATACCAACGTCCTGGTGGAGCATTCTCTAGGCCATGTTAAATAGTTCTCTTCACCTTCCCTATTCAGTGCAGCCACTTCCTGACTGACTATTCTCTTTCCCAGCCTCCTCTGTGTCTATTATAACATGCAGAAAGCGCAGGAGTAAAAGGTGAAACAAAGATTAAATTCAGACTCAATAGTTTGATTACCTTTAATATCAAATCAGTATTTGCTTAATATCTCTAAATGAAGATTTCTCTTTTGTTACTAAGTTAATATTTAAGTTGCTACAAAATGATTACACACTAATTTTTTGAAGTTTTTTCTGGATTTTCTGCTAAAGTGATTGTATTATATAGAGTAGGAAAGTTGTAAGAATAGAATTCTGAAGAAAACTTTATTTATTTGTGCTTTTTTTGTGTGTGTGTGTGTGTCTGTGTGTGTCTGTGTTTATTTATTTTGGTTTTTCGAGACAGGGTTTCTCTGTAGCTTTTGGAGCGTGCCCTGGAACTAGCTCTTGTAGACCAGGCTGGCCTCGAACCCACAGAGATCCGCCTGCCCCTGCCTCCCGAGTGCTGGGATTAAAGGTGTGCATCATAACCAACCGGCTCTGGAAAAAAAAAAAAACTCTTAATCAAAATATTGTTAAGGGTGATTAAAATAATTCAGATGCCTTGAACTGAGCCTATAGTGCTGAGAACGGTAAGCTCACCTTGCCTTTGTAACCAGAGCAGCCTGTAAGTTCAAGTACACCTTATCTATCCAAGAAAGTAGTAAAGGCGGGTGTTCTAAGGTACTTTAAGTAAAACAAATAATTGCCTGAACACGGTTTTATTTAGTTTACAATTTTTTAAAATTCTCTTTCTCTTTTTCATTAGATATAGCCAGTACCAACGTATGCTGAGCACTCTGTCTCAATGTGAATTTTCAATGGGCAAAACTTTGCTGGTGTATGATATGAATCTCAGAGAAATGGAAAATTATGAAAAAATATACAAAGAAATAGGTAAGTACTGTTTCTTAGTATAATTTTTTTGTGGTTTGAGAGAAAAGCTGTCTGGTAATATTTGCACTGTAGTAAAGCTGTCAGTAATTGCAGGGTAATAAAGGGTCTGGTAAAGGTCAGCAGCCACGGTGTCATGTCATAAGATGGAGCATGACGTGTTGTGAATGTCAGCGTCTTGTTTGATCAGTGGAGCTTCTGTTAAAAGGTACAGATTATGCATGTAATTATATAATTACCTTCTTAAAACTCCCTTTCGTGTAGAATGTAGTATTGCGGGAGCACATGAGAAGATTGCTGAGTGTAAAAAGCAAATTCTTCAAGCAAAACGAATACGAAAAAATCGGCAAGGTAAGAATGATTTAAAGGACTTTGTAGGGATATTTTATTCCCGACTACAACTTCTATGACGTTTTTAATATTGAAAAGTAAAATCTACAGTGTGAATCAGTTTATAAAAAAATAGTTATATTTAATTCTTGAAACTGTTACTTAAAATGGAGAAGGCAAGGTATAGTGAAAAAGATTTTTATTTTGCTGAATTTTATTGGCTACCCAAATATTTCTCAGACATTTTTTCTGTCTTTAGATCCTTTTTCCTAAGCGGTGTTGCAGTTTGTCTGCGAAGGTGAGCTAGCTATATGACAGACAGAGGTGTTTATTTGGTGATTTAATGAAGCTACTTTTAAAAAATGGAAAAGAATTTAAACATTTTGTTAAGCACAAAGCAAACAAACATTATCCACACAAGTCCCTCACAGGAATGTTAAGGGTTAGAGGACAGCAGGTTGGCCCAGTGGGCAAAACACTTGCCACCAAGCCTGGCAGCTGAGTTCCTGTGTCCTGTGGAGAGCAGAAGTGGCCATTTTATCCTGGAGCTGAGGCAGCTGTGAGCCACACATGCGTGCTGGGAACCGAACCTGGATTCTGTGAACAGCAGTGTATGCTTTTAACTGCTCAGTCATTGCTCCAGCCTCAAAATCAGTTTAAATGGCAGGGACATTGCTCCTCCTGTCACGTAAATTGGAAGAAGTAAAAATAAAGAGCAATGTTTAAACCGCGTGGTGGTACATACTTGAAATCCCATCACTTGGCTAAGGCAGGAGGGTTACAAATTCTCGGTAAGTCTGGGTCTCATGGAAACTTAACTCTAAGTCATTGAAGTAAATGACAGCCATAACTGACAGTGTTGTGAAAACTAAATGGAAATAGAAAATGTTGTTATTTGATGATGGTGAGGTTTTGTGGCTTCACTTCTGTTTTGTTTTATACTGAAAAATATATTTTTTATAATGTAAAAGATTATTTAAGATAGAATCAGCCTCACTGACTTACTATGCAGTGTCCTGAAACAATGTGTTGCATGTGTTCGTGAGCTAATCAATTCAGTATTTTACTACCATCACCACTACCCCCCTTCTTTAGGTAGCCCCGACTATCCTGAAACTCGCTTTGTAGGCCAGGCTGGCCTCGAACCCCTGCCTCTGTCTCTGCCTCCCGAATGCTAGGACTAAAGGTGAGTGCCACCACTGCCTGGCTTTTTATTCTCCCTTTTAAGAAGTGGCTTTGCATCTAGTTACAGGATGTGTGAAGTTTCAGTGGCTAATTTATAGCAAATATACCAGCTTACAATAATAATAATAATTATCAGTATCAGTATCAATAATAATATCAATCCTAAATGATTTTAAATGTGCAGTATTTTTTTAAGTTTTAAAATTAATTTATGATTTCATAAGAACAGTTAGCAGAAGTTACATGACTTAATGTGGCAATTTCCGTGGAGCAGAAATAATGACATGAATTTGAAATCACTTCAGATTCTGAAATGTTTACATTAAAATGAGGAGAAAGTGCTGTCCACTAGATGTTCATGAAGATGATATGCTTGTTTGTAATCTTATATTGTTTTAAATTATACTAATAAACTTAGTTCTTCCAGATTTTTAAGTCAACCAAGCTAGCAATTGAAAACAAATAGGAAAAGTTCATGCTGTGGGAAGTTTTACTCTTTTGGTTTTTTGGGGGGCCTGCCACCCAGCTCCCAGATAAGTCACATTCGGAGACTTATTCTTAGTTATGAGTGCCTGGTCTTAACTTGGCTTGTTCTTGCCAGCTTTTCTTAACTTAAATTATCCCGACTACCTTTTGCCTCTGGGCTTTTATCTTTCTCTATTTCTGTATACCTTTCTTTCATAATTGCTCTGTGACTGGCTGGATGTGTGGGTAGCTGCCCCTGATGTCCACCTCTCCTTGTGTCTGGCTTTTCTTTCTCTTACTCCTTGTTCTCTCTTTATAGTCTGTGTGCTAGCCCTGCCTATCCTTGCTTCTGCCCTGCTATTGGCCATTAATCTCTTTATTAGAACCATCAGGTGTTTTAGGCAGGCAAAGAATCACAGCTTCACAGTTGTTCAAATGCAGCATAAAGAAAAGTAACACACATAAAAATAATATTCCCAGCAAATTCAGTCAGATAAACTAATAGAAGCAAGGGCTACATCTGGTATCTCTGGCTCTTCAAATGGATGTCTTGTTTTTGCTTCCTTGGTCCTCAGTCTTTTGGGGCTGACCAAAATGGAGATCAAGGTCACACAGCAGGATATGGGAGATTTCCTTCATCTTCTTCATCTCCAAAGGAATTGTATTAATGTTGGTGATCATCACTTCCAGTTTTTGCTTGTGCTCATGAGTATTCTTAAACATCCTTCCACATTGTAATCCATCACTGAAAGAAGTCAGGAACAGAAACAGGGCAGAAATCTGGAGGCAGGAGCTGATGCAGAGGCCTTGGGGGATGCTACTTATGATTTGTTTCCCATAGCTTGCCATTTTTGGGGTTGAGATAGCATTCTCAGTGTTACAGCCCTGACTCCTGGAACTTGAGGTGTAGACCAGGCTGGCCTCACACTCCCCGAGGTCCACCTGCCTGTGCCTTCTAAGTGCTGGGGTTAAAGGCGTGCGCCATGCCGGGCTCATTATTGTCATTTCTTTATTAATTTAAGAAAGTGAAGTTCTGATAATCCAGGTTCAAAAAGCTCCTTAATTTGTCAAATATTTTCATGTCTTTCAGAATATGACGCTTTGGCAAAAGTGATCCAGCATCATCCTGACAGGCATGAGACACTGAAGTAAGTTTAGAGCATTACAGGGAGCTGCCTTTCTACAGATAGTTGGAAAATTCCTCAGGCAAAGACAATGATAATATGCATATAAAAATCACAAAAAGGACAGGTAGAACCTGACAAAGCAATACTACTCCGGAACAGGTGACATGACCCAGGAAGGAGCCAGCATCCAAGGGGAAGTATCTGACATCCCAAACCATAGATAAAGTTACTAAACATCCCTGAGTCCTGAATTCACCCATTCTCCTCATCTAATCTCTTTTGTGATAACCAGCTTTGGGGACGCCCAGATTTGTTTGTTAGCAAAGGTGGGGCATGCTGTCTTCCTGCTCAATAGCTGTCTTCTGTAGAAATTTCTATGTGGTCTGTGAGCAGGTAATTTTGTGGGACTGACTCTATGTAAATTTGACTGCTAGAACAAAGAGTGAATGGTGTGTCTCTAAGGCCTCCTGGTGTGGGGAATGGAAAGGTCATTCTGTTGCCCCTGTAGGAGAAGTTACACTGCTGAGGTGTTTTGGGAATGAATCCCATTCTGAAGGGAGAATCGAGGCCTCACAAGGTTTCCACAGATATGACAGTGACTTTTCCAAAAGACAAGTGTTCCTGTAGCTCTGCAAAATGGGTTATTCCATGTGGACATGTATGTTTACACTTCCTGTGGATTTGCCTGTTGGTGTGTCAGCTGTACGTTCACTGTCTAGCCTTGTGGGCTCCAACACAGAATTGTTGAAGATCTATTGTGTATTTCATTTTCAGATAAGCACATAGTGTACATCAAAAGAAAGGGGCAGTCATATTTCAGTATTACAGAATCTCGCGCTGCTTGATTAGATTATCGCCTCTCTCCAGTGGCACTACCTGGAGATCCAGGATAAGTTCATGGAGTGTGCCTAAGAGGAAACAGATATGTGTGCCAATGCAGACTGTACTAGACACACATTTTGTAACAGCTCAAGACATAAACAGGAAAAAGACTTAATAAATTTCAAATTATGAAACATATACATTTCATTTATGAAAAGAAACTCTCAAATGTTATGTACTAATACTGTTAATTATTCAGAGATACAAATGATGCATCTAAGAGAATTAGAATAATACACAGATTATCTGAGTAGGAAGTAGAGGGGGAGAAATAGGTGTGAGATAGGAAATTGGGAGTCAGGTTCAGAGAGCATTTTAGTTAACTGGCAGAGTTTTTCTTTCTTTACCAAAAGAAAAACTGAAGTTGGTGTGCAAAATGTGTCTGTTCATGGATTTTAGTCTACATGACATTTTCTTGTCATTTTAAAATTTGTATCTAAACTAGTTGTAATAAATACATTACAATTTAAGAGATCAGAAATTATCCTCAGTTTCAAATATCTTACCACAGGAGTGTTAGATTCCTTATTCTGTCCTTTCCTCTTATGTGTTATGGATGCTTTGTCTGCATGCATGTCATGTCTGTGAACCACTTGTATGCTTGGTGTCCATGGTGGCCAGAAGAGGGTGTCAGATGCCTGTGACTGGAGTCACAGACAGTTGTGAGCCACCATATGGTGCTGGGAATAGAACCCGGGTCCTCTGGAAGGGAAGCAGGTGCTCTTAACTGCCAAGTTATCTCTCCCATCTCTCAAGACCCTTTTATTTTCAGAATATTATTTAGTGACCAAAATAATTATAAATTGTCTTAAGTAACAAAATATGACATTGTTTATTTTGTTGTTTCCCCACAGGGAGCTAGAGGCTCTGGGCAAAGAACTAGAGCATCTCTCACATATTAAAGAAAGTGTTGAAGATAAGGTATTTGAATATATCCATAAGCCTTTATGTGTATGCATGTACATGTGTGCATGCGTGTGAGAGTGTGTGTGTGTAGACCAACTTATATATAAGTTGTTTCTTCTTAACACAGCTGGAATTGAGACGGAAACAATTTCACGTTCTTCTTAGTACCATCCACGAACTTCAACAAACATTGGAGAGTAAGTAAAAAACCATTTCAAAATTACTGCTTATGAAGATTTTTAAATGTTTAGGCTGTGTCTTTTAGAAGAATACCTTGGCTAGAGAGTCTACGTCCAGGATCTAGTGGTATAACTGGATGGCAGTAGAACACTCATGTGTTCAAACTTTCCGCATGCATGCAGAAGAGTAGTGATGTAGTGTGTGCTGTGCACACATGGCTAGTAGTGAGGACACTTCAAGTCTGTGCTGTGCACACATGGCTAGTAGTGAGGACACTTCAAGTCTGTGCTGTGCACACATGGCTAGTAGTGAGGACACTTCAAGGATGACGGGGAGTGTTTCCTGACTAAGGATTCGGGACACGGGCAAGGTATGTTAGGCTGCCTACATGCCTAGCAAGTGGGGTACTCCAAGATTTTGAAGACTTGATTTTTCTTGTGACTATAAACAACTGGAATTGTCTGTGTTCCCTGATAATGATAGTCTTAAAAAAAAAAAAAAATCAGGCTGAGACCTAGGTATCAGTTTGTTTTTAATGAAATCTATCACACAAATTTTATATTCTTAGTAATGAGTAAGCATAACTGAATCGGAATTTTTAAATGAATCACATTTGTGTGTGTGTGTTTGGGGGAGAGGGTTGCGTACATTACTATGGCATGGGTGTGGAGGCCAGAGGCCAGTCTGTAGAAGTCAGTTCTCTTTCCCCATGTGGGTCCCAGGATCCAGCCTAAATCGTTAGGCTCAACAAGATGTGCCTTTACTTGTTGAGCCATTTGCAGCCATAACTTGCCATTTTGCCATCTTTGTTTTAAATGTATTTGCTAATACAAAATAAAACTTTTCATGCACGTGCTGGCCATAAAATGCAGGCGACGTTGAATAAAGTTCTGTGTCTTTTTACCTGCAGATGACGACAAGCTGTCAGAGGTGGATGAAGTTCAAGAAAGTACCATGGAAACAGACTCTAAGCCGTAGATGAGCTGACTGTCCCCAGTCACAGGGACAGTGGAAAGCTGCATGGGCTTACTGGGTTTGCTTTATTGTGCTTTCGACATGCTTCAACTTTGGCAGTGAAATGCTTTGCTTTTAAATATTAATTCATCTCTCACTCATATTCCTTCACAAAAAGGCAGTGTATTTGGTGTATGTGTGTTTTCTAAATGCATTTTTATCCTTAAAGGTAAAATTCAACATCTGAAAACATTTAACAAAATGTCTCAAGCTGGATCTTTGTTCTTATTCAAAACTGGGTAGCTGGTAACAGGTGCCTCATGAAATCAGCTGAGGAGTCCGAGAAGATCACGTTTGGGATACACATGAGGAAGCACTTTTGAAAGTGAGGGGCCATGGGTTTCCACTCTGTTAGGAATTGCTGGTGTATGAGATCAGTCCATCTGCATTGCTTTTCTATGTCTCTCTCTGTTAGTGCTTGAGAAATGTGTTTAGTAAATGTTTCCTCTCCACTCTTTAGTTCTTTAGGAGTCATTTCTTACAATACTTATTTTTGGGCATGCATGCACGATACAGATGTTTCCGTGCTTGTGCAAGGAGGTGCACTTGCTGTGGCATAGGTTAGGCTCAGCTGGCGGCCTTGGCTACTGCTCTCGTCTTCCACCTTGTTGGAGGCAGGCTCTCTTTGCTGCCATGCTGTGTACTTGGAACTCAGAGGCAGCAGCAGGCGCATGGGCAGCATGTGCTGCTCAGCTTGTACTTCCTTGTGGTTCTCTTGGAAAGCCTTTGGAACTGCTTCGAAGACTGCAGGATCTCAGCCCCTAGGAACTCACACTGCTGAAGCTCAGCATGTCTCTGGGCCAAGAGCTTCGTGCATTTGTCAGTCACTCTTTCTATGAGGTCATCCACCTGTGGTAAATACAAAGACACAAAACTGCTAAAAGCAAAAACAGTTGTTTTCCCTGCCAGTGCTAAAGTAGTACTCTAATTCAGCTCATAGCAAACAGAGCTTGAACGGATTTACCACATAGGGGCTAAGACGACCTCCTTTCTTCTCAAGCCAGTGTGTGCCTCATTTTAATGGAATTCACTTAATATTTATTAGGCACTCAGTGTCATCCTAGGTCCCCTTTGCAGTCCCTTAGCTACTCTCAGAAGCCCCCCACTGACAGTATTTCTTAATGGTGATTGTTAATTATGTCCCGCTCCATGCAGTCCTACTGGGCAAACTGTTGAGTTAAGCCAACTCTCTGGTGCCTCTAAAACAAAGGTCTTTGCCCACTACCTGCACTTGAAGCTTCCCCACTGTCAGCTCTGGGTTCTGGAGGATGTCTTCTGCCCTCTGTTTCTTCTTTTTGAGTGCTGGGAAGTGTGGTCTCTTTTTTGATGAATATGGTACCTATTGTCAAAATGCAAAATGTCCCATTAGGAAATGACTGTCAGTTCTACACTAGCAATCAACACTCGTCCCCGGACAGTCTCACAAAGGAGGTTGTTTGCCAGGTAACACAGGTGAAATCTGTATTCCTAGTCTCTGCACCCCATGTATTTCCTTTGTGCCAAGAGGTCTCTGAAGAGTTCTATAGGATGCAAAGAAATGAGACTATTGGGCTCCGAAAGGATAGACAGTGTTGGGAAAAAAGCAGGTCACTGGAGAAGACAAGCATTTGCTCTGGCTGCTGAGCACTTAGTGCTTGCTGGTGGGGGCCAGTGCACAGGAGATGCTGGCTGGTGGGGGCCAGTGCAAAGGGGGTGCTGGCTGGTGGGGACCAGTGCACAGGGGGTGCGGGCTGGTGGGGGCCAGTGCACAGGGGGTGCTGGCTGGTGGGGGCCAGAGAGCAGGGTCATGTTTAGGTCCTACTCTGCCCTGCCAGCTTACTCAAACCTAACCTTCCCTGATCCATTGAAAGAGCCCATCTGAGGGGCTTGGCATTGTGTTTTCTCTTTTGCTGTGTAGGCCCAGGCTAGCCTAGAACTCAACGTGTACACCAGACTGGCCTCATCAACCCAAGACCTTTGTCTCCTGAGTATCCACTACGTCATGCTAAAATCCCACTCTTTCCTCCTACCCAGCTAGTTTTTTCTACTAAGCATCTACCGTTGCTAAGTATTCCTGTGCTTGATCAGTATGACTATGGCAAGTTGGGTGCTGAGGCATGTTTTGTAAACCAGGATGAATGAAGACTGGCACAGAGAGAACAGGCCTTCTATGGATGGCACCTCTTTGGAATTCCTGCTAGTTTCCCTGAGGCATTGTGTTTCAGAAGGAAGTCGGAAACTGGTGCTGGATGGATGACACTGGCTGTTCTTCCAGAGGTCGAGTTCAGCTCCCATCAACCACACCGTGGCTCACAACCATCTATAATGAGATCTGGTGCCCTCTTCTGGCCATCAGGCATACATGTAGGCAGAATACTATACATTTAAAAAAAAAAGTAAATTCTTGCCTTGTGGTGGCATAGGCCTTCAATCCCAGCACTGGAAGACAGTCAGATCTCTCTGAGTTCAAGGCCAGCCTGGTCTACAGAGCAAGTTCCAGGACAGGCTTCAAAACCTATAGAGAAATTCTGTCTTGAAATGCCCCCCTCTCAAAAAAAAAAAAAAAGTTGAAAACCTGCATTTTTGTTTGAAATGTCCTACTTCTGAATTTTGGACAAGTAATTCATAATTTATACGTAATTTGGGGAGCATTGTGAGGGCTAACTAAAACCTTTCTTTAGCAGTTGACAACCTCTGATATAATGGTTTTTTTTGGTACGTGGGAATCCTTAATTATAGCCAGAATTCTTCATCTTCTCATCAGTGCCATTTATACCCTGAGAAGACTTTGTCCTGAAATTGTGATCTTATTTTCCTCAAGTTTTAGATTGGTGCCTTTCCCAATTAGCTCTATATAGCTCAACAGGAATTGGATCTATGATGTGAGTCTGTGGACTCAGATTTCACTTTTCCCATAAGTATATCCATTTGACCTACTGTCATTATACAAGACTATCCTTACCCCACACTGCTCTACAGTATCTTGGTTTAATAATTCCATCCTCTACTGGATTATAATTTCCATAAAAAGCAAGAGCATATTCCATCAGCTCTTCCCTGTCGTCCCCAAGCCCAGAAGTCGCCTAGATGAGAGTTACAATAAATACCGGACAGCCCTAAAGCAAAACTCAGACTTGCTATGGTGCACTGGCGGTGATAGTCAGGAGTGCTGCTTGACGGACCTTCTGCAAGGCTAAAAGTGTGTATCTGTGCTGTTGACTACAAAAAGACACAAGCTGCAAGCAGTTAGTGAGCACTTAAGTAGCTTTGTGTGTGTGTGTGGTGTGGGGGAGGGCTTTAATCTGAGATAGGGTTTCTTTATGTAGCCCTGGCTATCCTGTGTAGACCAGGCAAGCCTTTAATTTAGAGACATCTGCCAACCTCTGCCTCCTAAGTGCTGAGATTAAAGGTTTGTGCCACCACCACCCAGCCTGAGAAACTACATATTTAATTCTATCTAATTTAATATAGTCAAAGGTGGCTGTCACATAATATAGTTAATATACAGTATTTAAGAATGTGGTTGGGGAGGGGGAGGAATCTGGCTCATAGTAGAGTGCATGCTTGTTAGGTGTGAGGCCTGAAGTCAATTCCCAGAACTGTGAGGAAAGAAAAAGATGGGAGAGACTCCGAATGAGAACCCTCGGCCTGTACTGGAAACCGGACTCTCCCACGCCTTCTCACAAATCGCAAACTCCGAGTCATCCCCCAAAAATGTTTTCTCAGAATTGGGACCATTTCTGAGTAGAAAGTTGAAGCCTTTGCGGCCTATCCTGTAACTCTGTGTAGACCAGGCTGGCCTCGAACTCACAGAGATCCACCTGCCTCTGCCTCCTGCATGCTGGGATTAAAGGCGTGCGCCACCACTGCCCGGCCCCCAGGGTTCTGTTTTTACAATAAACAACTTGGAAGGGAGATGCCCACAGTATCTGGGACTCAGGAAGCTAAGGTAGGGCATTGTTGGATTCTGAGAATTTGAAATCATCCAAGGCAACAAAAAGAGATCCTGTCTCAAACCGTTCAAACAACAAAAACAAAACCCAGCTGGGTGTGGTGGCACACACCTTTAATCCCAGCACCCAGGAGGCAAAAGGCTGGCAGATCTCTTAAGTTTGAGACCTGCCTGGTCTATGTAGTGAGTTCGGGATCATATAGATAGACTGTGTCTAGAAACTGATAATTTTCAAAAAAAAAAAAAAGTAATTCTTAATCTGAGCACCTTGGTCTCAGACACTTTTGAAGATAAGGGTCAGCTAGATGGATTGGCAGGTAAATGTGCCTCCAGGCCTGAGACTTGAATGGAGTCCCCAAGACCCACATGGCAAAAGGGGAGTCAACCAAGGCAAGCTGCTGTCAGGCCTCCACACACACTGTGGTCTGTGCACCCCTCCCTCATACAGAATTAGCAAACAAAAGATATCTTTGGTTTAGACTCAGGATTATCTACAAAGTTTAGTTTTATTTTTTTGAGACAGGGTTTCTGTGTTGCTTTGAAGCCTGTCCTGGAACTAGCTCTTGTAGACCAGTCTGGCCTCAAACTCGCAGAGATCTGCCTGCCTCTGCCTCCCGAGTGCTGGGATTAAAGGCGTGCACCACCACCGCCCAGCAAAGTTTATGTTTGAGAGTCAAGCCACTAAGCTACAAAACCAATAAATACACTACAGGGACCTGCATATAGAATTCAGTAGGTAAGATTTTTACTGTGCATGTCTGAGGTCCTGAATTCCATCTTGAGAGCCCAAGTTTTAACAATGAAAACAAATCCAGGCGTGGTGGTACACTCATAATCCCAGCACTGGGAAAACAGACATGGGCAAGTATCTGAGGCTTGGTGCCCAGGCAACCTTACCTACTCCCTGAGCTCAAATCAAGTCTCAGAGCAAAATAATCAGTTCCCGAAGTAGCATGGCTCCCACGTGCACACACGTGTGTAGGCGCACATGTATGTGTATGCACACAAACAGGCCAGAGCATTCCACATACAGAAAGAAAACCTCAATGCTTAAGTTTACAAATTTGAATTTATTCTAGACTGCATTCATTCAGCTTGTCTGCAGGTTGGACATGGCTTGGGTCATCTAGCCATGATAATGTCTGATGTTGTGAATGTAGCCATCTGAATTAATTCACGTTTGATTTTAGGTTAAAATTAAATAACACTAATTCAGTTGTCTGCTCACACTGGCCACATTTCCCTCTCAGACCACACATGTGACTAATAGCTGCTTTTTCCGACGGATGCTGCTGCCTTTGCAGAGTTGCTGCAGGAGCACCACCCTCCACGTAGCGTCTGGATTGGCCAGATTCCAAGTGTGGGGCTGCAGCTTTTGAACAATTCAGTGAGTCTGCACAAAGCTCCAGACTCTAGTGTAGGCCAAGCTATGGAATGGGCTGAGGAGTGAGTCAAAAGCAGAAAGATCTGATTTGGGAAGACATCTCCCCCACCCCCACCCCCACCCCTGGGCCTTAGTTCCTTGGTGGAAGGACGGAAGCAGCAGAAGGTCAGAGAAAACTTGGTATTTGTCAAAACCCAGAGAAACCGATTTACTTTGGTCTCTCATGGCTGGTTGAAGCCAGCACCTTACCTTCTGCAGCCCCGGAGGAAGTGATGTCACAGATAACCGCTTGGTGGTGGTTCTGGCTCGGAGGAACTGGTTTCCTCCAGTTACCTCTTCTGCCTCTGCTTCAACAACATCGAGCTGTATAGTTGCTGAAAGAGGAGGAAAGAATATGTAAGGACCGCATTGCAAACATGGTCTCCCTGAGAAAAACCATTCTGGAAAGGCATTATGTGCTGCTGTGCTGCCCTGGGAACTTCTCCGCGGGACTGAAAATAAAAACAGACTTGCTTTTCTGGTGTTAGGCTTCCTTCTGCACACAGCTGACGTTTGTAGTGGAGATTACCCATTCTGGGTGCTTTACTTTGCCCTGCATGGTTTTCACTTAGGCCATGATGGGATTAGGGAAAGGGACCTTCAACTGTGAGGGTTAAATCAGTGTAATGGAGCAAACTTCACTTTGCTCTCCCGAAATCCAACCAAGACTCAGTCGCTCACATACTGTCAAAATGCATGTCCCACACCTAAGAGCCTTTTCTTAACATTTTTAAAGGATTTTTCTTTTTGTGTTTGAGTTTTTTGTTTTTACATTTTCTATGTTTTGCCTGGATGTATGCAAGTGCACCATGTGTACTGTCTGTGTATGTGTACTGTGTGTATGTGTACTGTCTGTATGTGTAGAGTCTGTGTATGTGTACTGTCTGTGTATGTGTACTGTCTGTGTATGTGTGCTGTCTGTGTATGTGTACTGTCTGTTTATGTGTAGAGTCTGCAGAGGCCAGAGACTGGTCGTAGAATCCCTGGACGGTTGTAAGCCCCCATGGGGGTGCTAAGAACTGCCCTGCAAAGCAGCAAGTGCTGTTAACCACTGAACCATTTCTCGTTCCAAGTAGAGGCGTTCTTTATTATTTTATTCTATGATTTTAGTCTGAGCTCAGTAGACATAAAAGCAAATTTAAAATGCAACCATAGGGTCAGGGAGATGACTCAGTGGGTAAGGGCACTTGCGACCAAGCCTGAGTTCAATGCCCAGGACTGACATGGTTGTCTTCTGACTTCCACATGAACGCGTGCGCGCACACACACACACAATACAGTTCTAAAAGATTTTAATGTGTGTAGGTGTGTATGGACGTGTGCACATATAGAGATCAGAGGGGGTATCATGTCCTCTGGGGCTGCAGTTACAGGCAGTTATGAACCTGTCAACATACATGTTGGAAACTGGATTCAGATCTGAAAGAGCAGCACTATAAACCATGGAGCCGTCTTCCTAGTTCTGTGATGAATAAGGGGTTGGAGAAGAGGCTCAGCAGTTAGAAACACTGACTTTTTCCAGAGAACCTGGGTTCAATTCCTAGAACCCACATGGCAGCTCATAACCATCTCCAATGTTAGAAGATCTGATGCCCTCTTCTGGCTTCTGCAGGTACCAAGCCCACACACAGTGTACTGATATACATGCAAGCAAAACATCCATATGCATAAAATAAAAGATATAAATGTAAAAAATGTAATAAAAATAATAAAGTGACACCATAGAGACGCCTAGGTTAAGACGGCCAACTAGGAACTGTTTCCTTGAGACCTGGTGACGCTAGCCTAGGAACTGTCGCCATGTGACCTACCTGGTGACAGAGAGGGGAGCCAGACCATGAAACAGTCTGCTATCCCAAAGACGAGGAAGCATTTAAGAGTCAGAAGAATGCACTGAAAATGACTGGTAATATCCCCAAAAGGACTAAGCCCAGCTGGACACAGATTCCAGCTCCAGGTGTTTGTTGGGAATAAGGGAGGGGAAACAGAAGTGTCATCAAGGGCTAACCTAGGCGGCCCTGGCGAAAGGAGCTAGGCACTGCTCCTCAAGATAGGCCTGCAGCACTCACAAGTGTCAAATACAGAGGTTTTGTGGAGACAGATTTCCTTTATCAATAAGTGGACAGTTGAGAGGAATTCTGTTTTCTAGTCTGTATGAGCCAAGGACAGTGGTGAGGATTCATTGTTTAAATGAGCTACCCCATGGGTTCTGAGAAGACCCTAAATTTAACTGGCCACATCCTCAAGAATTTGAGTCAGTCCTGGGAGGGCATGATGTTGACAAACTGAAAAGTGTGGCTAATCCAGGCAGAGAGAGAGAGAGAGCTTGGCTCAGGTAGTGCCTAGGGCAAGGTAGTCAATTCTGAAAGCCCTGAACCTACAGTCAGCAGGCAGATCAAGTTCTGAACCCACATATCTACCATACTCAGCATTTAAACCCAGCTTAGGATAACGAGACCCGGTCTCAAAGTCAAAGTAGATAAGTAAAAATTTAAAAATGGCTGCTGATTGTAAAACAATACCAGATTTGCCAAAGAAGAAATGAAGGGAAAAATCCCTTTTGCAATTGCTTCAAATGAACAAATGAATGAACAAAAAAACCAAACAAACAAATATCTAAGAAATTAAACCAAGTGAAGGATTTCTACAGCAAAAAAAACTTAAAACACCGAAGAATGGACTGAAAAGTTCACTTCCCACACTATAGTAGTCGGAGGCTCTGGATCAGGGGTTTGTAACCCGCAGACATTCTGCGTACCAGGTGTTTCCATTACAATTCAATTTAATTAAGAAAAAAACTTCTCACCTGGCAGTGGTGGTGCACACCTTTAATCTCAGCACTCAGGAAGCAGAGGCAGGCAGATCTCTGTGAGTTTAAATCCAGCCTGGTCTATAGAGTGAGTTCCAGGACAGCCAGGGCTAGCTATACTGAGAACCCTGTCTCAACGACGACGACGAAAGAAAGAAAGAAAGAAAGAAAGAAAGAAAGAAAGAAAGAAAAGACTGAAAGAAAAGAAAAAGAAATTTCTCACAGGTGCACCCAGCTGCTTGGGTTTAGTTAATTTCAGAGGTCGTTAAGTTGACAACTAAGAATAACCATCACACAAACTTATGAATTTTTAGAATTAATATTCTGAAAATGCCCATATTACCAAAAATTGTCTATAGATTCAACAAAATTTCTATCAAAATTCTTATAGCATTCTTCATAGGCAAGGCAAAACCATCCTAAAATTTATATGGAAACACAAATAACCTCATGTAACATAGCTGAGCAGAAAGAGAGAGCCAGGATTGTGGGTCCATGGAAGACTCAGCTTCTGGGGACTGCGATACCCCCTCCCCTTCGCCTAAGGCACTGAGATACCCCCTCCCCTTCACCTAAGGCCTTTTAAAAATTGTTCTCCAATTTATACCTTTAGCAAGTTTATTTCCATATCCCCCAAACATGCTAACTAAACTTCCAAAGGGACAATGCCAAATGCAAATTCTCAATTAAGGAGTACCACAGTGTGCTGCATTTTTCCCAACCAAGATTTGCTTAGGCTTTATGCCCTTATGACTCAAGACTCATCTAAGTTAAACAGAAGGTACTGAAGACAATGGGGAAATTAGGCTAAGTGCTGACATTCTGGAGCCAGCCAGCTGCAACTGTGCACCCTACACAGAGTCATGCAAACCCTTGTCTCAGTCTACACCACAGAGCCATAGTGACAAACACTGCCTTAGTACTGACGCTCAGACATGTACACCAATGGAGGATGAAAAATGCACCCCATGACTACAGCCACCTAACATTTAACAAAGGCGTCAAAACATCCACTCAAACCCAACAAGTCTCTTCAACAACACTAGATATCTACATCCAAAACAATGAACCCAAATCTGTAGCGTCACCATGCACAACTGATTCCAAACAGATCAAATATCACGTAAGATCCCAACCCCTGAAACTGCTATAGGAAGACATGTGCAAAACATTTCAAGTCATTGGCATAGAGACAGTCTTCCCAGATACAACTCCAATAGCATGGCAGACTAAATCTGCTAAATGAACTTGCACGAAATTAACAGTTTCTATTAAAAATTAATGGGTATGGAATAGAAACACACTTAGTAGAAGAGCAAAAACATCAACAAAACAAAGTAAGGGAGTATCAGCTGCTTCAGGCCAAGCCAAAACACAGGCTTCTAACTAAACAATATGTGGTCAGGGTTTGAGTATCACGCTTGTCTGACAAAAGACTCACAGGGCCGAGAGTCTATTGGCACCCTGGGCAGGAAGCAGAACTGAGGCTTTCGAATCTGACAGTTATTTAAGAGACATGTGAAGCTCATCTTTCAAGAGAGAGAATCATTTAAATTCTCACTTTGGTTTATATCTTTGTAAAATCACACTGCACATCTGACTTTACAGTACTTTGAGCAGCGTCCCCAAATTTAGTGGTGTAGTCATTAAATAGCCCTTTGTAGATGGCCGGCTGTGTTGGAGACACGCCCACTTAGTTCTGGGCGTGGTTCTCTCCTGTGCTCTTCTGTATTCCATTGCTACTTATGTCTGCTGACTCTAAGGAGTCAGTAAGACAGGAATGGATCCGCAGACTGGAATCTGTGGTACCACATCTCTATATCTTTTAAATGGGCACATGTTTTAACTGAAGTGATGCTAATTTTCATTCAGAGCCTATTGGTTGAACACTTGCTCCTTTGTGCTGTGCATACATAAATTTCTTTCCACATCCATTAGCTGAATTGACTTTCGATAGGGTTAACAAAAAAAATGGCCCATTGGTAAGTAGCTCACAGTATCTGTAAATAAACTTTTATTGGAACCCTGTCACACTGTGTGTGTGTGTGTGTGTGTGTGTGTGTGTGTGTAACCACAAAAGAAGGGTCTTTATTTCTTGATAGGCAAAACAAACATGTTTTCCATTGAAAACCAATATCATAAATATCATTAAAATGGATGTAGCACAAAAATGAATCTAGAGTTAGGAAGAAAGCTGTCTGTAAAATGTTTGCTTTACAAAGGTGAGGGCTCCAGTTCAGACCCCACAGCCCTCATGAAAAAGACAGAAAGGATCAAACACGTGGATCTCTGTGGCTCTGCCACCAGCCAGCCTAGCTTGATCAGCGAGCTCCATCTCAAAACAAACAGTGGTTCATGGTACTTGAAGAGAAATCTTAGTGAAAAGATTGAGTATCCCCAACCAAGATAAGAACATCACATGGATGAGTAGCGATTTGGCTCCTTTTGCTGGAGATGCAGCTCACTGGTAGCGCACTTGCGGCTCTCAGTGTCCTGATGGACTTGCCCAAAAAATGTAATAGAATATTTTCTTGAGTCCACCAACATTACATTACAGGTGTGTGTGTGTGGGGGATCATCAACCCCCCTCCCCAGGGATTACTGGAAGTTACTGGTTCCTGGGAGAGAGAGTGTCATTTTTTTCAAAGGCATAGGCACTAAATAAGTTATCCAAGTAAACCTCCACCTCATGAAAACAACCCTAATTAAACTCAATGGGTCTCTCTCTTACACACACACACACACACACACACACACACACACACACACACACAACTAAAGACATGAAAATAGGAAGGGACCTTGTAGGACGTGGGGAAGGTTTTTCAGCAGGAGAGAGAGTGTGTGATAATGGGGTAAAAAGAAATCACCCCAAAACGCATGTATTCATGAAGTTGTCAAAGAGTAAGAATAAGTAAATATATAGGTGTTAAAAATATGTAAATGATGGGGCTAGAGAGATGTCTCGGTGGTGAAGAGCTCTGGCTGCCTTTCAGAGGACCTGGGTTCAGTTCCCAGCATGCATATTGTGGCTCACAACTATCCGTAGGTCAGATCCCTGCAGGTCTGATGCCCTCTTTTGGCCTCTGTGGAGCACCAAGCAAACATGTGGAGCACAAACATAAGCAGGCAAAAGAAAACACCCATACTCATAACATTGAAAAATACATAAACGTAGACCAAGCTTCCTTTATGTCTTGCCAATTATAAATTCCATTCCCCCAATTCTCTGTATCCTCTCTGCTGCTGGAACTAGAATCTTGGGTGGCTCTATTGCTCTTCTTCTCTAAGTTAAACAAGAATCACACCGGAGTTTGACTTTCTAATGTATGTGTCTATATGTGTGTCCACACTTATTCATATGTGTGCATACACATTCAAAATAAAAATGAATTTAGAAGCCAGGTGGTGGTGGCTCAGGCCTCGAATCCCAGCAGTCAGATCTCTGAATTCCAGGTCCGCCTGAACTCCAGAGCAAGTTCTAGGACAGCCAGGTCTACGCAAAGAAACCCTGCCTTGAAAAACACAAACATAAACAAACAAACCGAGTTTAGAAGGGACTAGCCAACTTCCTAACCAGGCTCAGAGGAACTTTAAAGACAATATAATCCATTTCTCTCAGATTTTCAAGATATATTAAATTGTATCCATATATGAATGAGCCAACTGAGGGGGAATCCCTTTGGAGTATGGAATTTGGTTCAGTTGACCTAGGGGGAGCCGGTGACCTTGCGGTTTAGACAAGTCCCTCAGAGTTGCCGTGCCTAGAGGAGAAGCCTTTCTTTTTGTCACCGTGACAGGATACCTGAGATAATTAACCTAGGAAGAGAAACAGTTATTTGGGTTCAGGTCTTAAATTTTTAAGGGGTAACAAATAGCAAGGGTGGGAAGTGTGTAATGGCGCCAAGTCACACTTTATGATCAGGAAATCAAAGAGGGAGACAATGAGTTCATTTGGATCTCGCGTTCCCCTTTCTAGGTAGGGCATGTCTCCAATGACTTAGGGAAATCCCCACCAACCCCACTTCCTGATAACAACACCCAAAGAGACAAGCCAGAGCAAGTGTCTTTGGGGACATTCAACAACCAAACTACTGTCCATTCTTGTTCTAATGTTCCTCTCGACTACTTAATATTAAATTGCAGTTGGTTACCGTTCTGCGTGAGCTTTCTCATCCTTGGCTTGGTAAACAACCTGGGAGACGGAAGCTCCTTGACCAGTCTAGACAGCAGGCCTTGTGTGTTGGAGAGCGCAGCTTCCTTCGGTCCCGCAAAGCTCCCCCTGCCAGCACGGGCTGACTGGCTTCCACACCCGCAGGACAGCACTTTTCCCAAAACAGTCTTCATTTTCTTCATCAGGTTTCTTTTCTGATTGTTTTGTGTTGCATGAAATCCCAAGTCACTTTCACTCGATGATTCCTCTTTGGGGACCAGGACACTTTGTTTAGCTAAGTTGGTAGACACGGCTCTATGCCACCTAAACAAAAATTTAAACAAACAGCATTAATGATATAAAAGGTTTGAGGGCCAGAGACATGGCTCAGTTGGTACAATATTTGCTGTGCAAGTGTCAGACCTATGTTCGGATCCCTAGAACTTATATAAAATGTTGGGTGGGGGCATGGAGATGGGAAGGTCACCAGGGTTGGCTCAGCAGTCAGCCTAGTGGAACAATAACAAGTTTCAGGATACAAGAGACCTTGCCTCAAGGGCATAAGGCAGAGAGAACCCTAGAGGAAGACAACTGATGTCCTCCTCTGCCCTCTGTCCTGGCATACACAGGCACCCCCGGCCCAGACACGCACACACCTTACGTACACCATGTACATACAACTGCTCATGGATTCTCCAGCTGCTACTACTTATTCCTTGAAGAATACCATCTAAATGGATCCATGCAGCGGATAACATTTTAAGCTTTGAGCATTTGTCTCTGCTTTGTTTTGGTGTTTGGTGCTAGGGGTGGAACGCACAGCCTTGGAAGGCTAACCAAGTGTTGTACTAGTAAGCCCTACCCTCAGCTCCAAGACGTTCATGTTTGTTAATAGAATTCTCTGGTGCCAACGTTTCCTTTCTTTCCATTGCTGAGTGAGACACCACATTATGGATATACCATGCTGTGTTCAACCATCCACTCTTCGAAGGACATTTGAATTGTTTCCACTTGGGGCTATTATGAAAAGAGCTATAAACTTTAGGGTACTAGCTTTTCTGGGAATACAAATCTTCATTTCCTCAGCATGAAATTCCAGCTATAGCGTGATTGCTTTGCTACACTATATGATGTTATGTTTATATGTTATACATGTTTCTAATGTGGGTTAAAAGAAATTAATGCCCATTAAGGTGTTCTCCATATACATCCTAATGCATCTGAGGTACCACTGCAAGGATGTCTTCATCTTCTTGCAAAACATCAACTCCAAAGTGGGTGCCTATCTCTCAGTGTCAGAGACAATCACCGTCAGGAGAGATTCTAATGTGCACACGGTCACCAGAGTTCAACAGTATTGGTCTCACAGCCACACCTTTGTACTGTATGCCCTTGGGCATGTTATTAATTTTTACCAAGTTTTTTTTTTTTTTGGTTTTTCGAGACAGGGTTTCTCTGTGGCTTTGGAGCCTGTCCTGGAACTAGCTCTTGTAGACCAGGCTGGTCTCGAACTCACAGAGATCCGCCTGCCTCTGCCTCCCGAGTGCTGGGATTAATTTTTTTTTTACAAGATTTTGTTTTCTCTTTTAAAAATGGGTATAATAGAAGGAAATAATTTGTGGTTTTGGATCCTAACAAAGTCTTTAATATGTGACAGACTTTATTAGTCTGAAGACCAGACGAGGAAGCACCTTCTAGAGGCGAAAGGAAGGCGGCCTCTTGGGCTGGACTCCTCCTATCTGGAAGAAAGGTCACAGAAGGAAATAAGCACCTTCTGGGGTCACTATTCGCCCGAAGTCTTAATGGTTTTGCAGAGTTGTTGCAATAAAGGGGGTCCCGGGGAAGATGCTCCCCTTTCTTACTTGCCTAAAGATAACCTGTCAACCAGAATCGACCTTCTGTGGATCCCTGAGACTCTTAATAGCTTCAATGTTTTAATAACTTATACTACCATAAATATGTACATAGCCACGCTCACACACAATAGAAATGCATGTAACCAACCTCTCAAGTTACAACAAATACGTTGCTTTAAGCAGGCAGTGGTGGCACAAATCTGTCATCTCAGCCCACAGGAGAATTAATGCAGGAGGACTGAGCACAAAGCCAGCCCGGGCTGTGACAAGACAACCAGCCTCAGAAACAACAAATAAATACCCATGTCGTGCTGATTTATATAACATGATTAGAGAAAGGTCGCTTGTTCCAGGACCTAGGAAAGGAGATGTCCGTATGGAAAGGAAGTTCCCTTTTTAAAGTTTCTTTGTTTGCTTTTGTTCTTGTTTGTTAGAAATGGATTTGCTTCTCCATATTATTTCCTCCTTAAACCCTGATTTCTTTTTTTTAATTTTAATGACTTTTTATTGAGCTCTACATTTTCCTCTGCTCCTCTCCGTGCCTCTCCCCTCCCTTTCAACCCTCTCCCATGGTCCCCATCCTCCCAACTTACTCAGGAGATCTTGTCTTTTTCTACTTCTCATATAGATTAGATCCCTGTATGTCTCTCTTAGGGTCCTCATTGTTGTCTATGTTCTCTGGGATTATGATTTGTGGGCTGTAAACCCTGATTTCTTAGTGGAAGCGAACAGCCCTGTAATATTTTACTTTATACATGCAAGGGTAGAAGCTTGACCTGAGACACCTCAGCTCCTCAGACAAACATCTCATAGGCATTTCTCTGAGCTGTGGCTGCTGGGTCTACTGCGGAAGAGGCCCAAATACAACGGAAACTGAACTGCCAAACAGAATTTCAAAATTAAAAGGTGGCATGTTCCCAAGACTGTATTTCTTTATGGTTTAGTCACGAGCAAGAAATCCCAGGTCTGAGGCTGTTTTGAGGTTTCACTGAAGACTGTTCAAGGGGGAAACGGGACTAGGACACAATTCAGGAGTGGAAATTGCTTTAGCAGGGAGCAGAAAGCACTGATTGTGGGTGAATACAAAAATTAATATATTTCCAAAATTGTACATTCATTGGTGTGGGGATGTGAGAAAACTAAAATACTGACTTAATACTGACATTAATCTCATAAGACACATTAAAACTCAAATTTGGGTGGAAAGTAAAGCCCTTTCCCTGTTGAAATCGAGGCTTTTAAAAATGAAAAAAAAAAAAATGACTTCAATAGCGCTCTACACCCTGGCCCAAGGCAGCGCTTCCTCCGCCCTGGAACGCATACAGTCTAGATTTTAAAATTATGTTTAAAAGGAGACTCCACCTTCTGCAGTCTCATAAGGAGTCTTGCTTAATGAAAATCCCCAAAAGTACCGATGGGAAGGAAATGAGCCTTTGTTACTTACCTTTCTACCCTTTTCCCTTTGAACGAGCCATTTTTCCGTTTGGGCTGCTGAATTCTTCGGTACTGGCCAATCTTCCCATAGGCAAGCTTTAGGGGTTCAGGTGAGAACAGCCGAGGATGCTCCATCCTGTCTGTTTCCCCTGGGATAACCGTTTGGGTCTCTTTAGCTCTTGAGCTAAGAACTAAACAAAACCATCATCCCATGACAGAGAGCACTGCCTAACTTTTGGATGTTGGGTTCAAACTACCTAGGAAGAATTTGGAGTCTCCTCCTCCTTCTCGTCCGTGTGTGATACTAACTGTGTTTTACTTCAGGGGCTTCAAATGATGCAAGTGTGAGGAGCGTGGGGAATTGCACGGGACCCTGTGAAATGCCGCACAGAGAAGCCACATTCAGAGCAAGAAAGCCACAGCATAATCCGTCATCATACTTAGATCGTGTGAGTTCCGTAAGGGAGGAAGAGACACTGGATCTTGAACTTCTCTGTCAAACCGGCGTCCCAGGGGACGCTGACCAAGAGGCAAGCTGTTCTTTAGCTGCCTCGGTGGCCACGGAAGAGGCTATTTCGTTACATCCTGAGTTTCTGCTGAAGACTTTTAAAGCACAAAGCTACAAAGTGTTCGGTATCTGGACCGCTTGCACCTTATTTCTGCGTTTATTTTATGGCTAAGAGCAAATCCCACCTACGTGAGAATTTGACCACGAGGTGGCAGCAGCCACTAGGATATAGGTTCGTCTCAGTCCTCTGAGTTACTGAGTACAGCAGGACTGGATGGTTGAAAGGAAGCCTCTGGAAAATTGATGCAAACTACATAATTTACTCTGCTTCCTGTGTTTGTAGCCACCAGTAATTTATATTACATAAAGTGCATAGAATTTAGTCGGGGGTCTTGTTCAAATGCCGATTTCAATACAGTACCTTTGAGATGGGACCCAATACACAAGTCTCACAGATTCTCAGGTGGTGGCGATAACTTTGGTACACGGGATTTTTGTATGTTTCAATATCTCGGAGAAGAGCTTTAGCTGGAACGAGAGACTGGGAGTATGAGTTAGGGCTGAGTCCATGCTTAACACCCCTGAGACTCTGGGTTCAAAACTCACATGAATAAATAAATAAGAGGAATAAATTGTCTAACACTGAGGTGCTAACATGGAGTGTGCAGGTGGTACATTTGGGCTCCTGCTCCAGCCTGGTTGCATGGCCTGAGTCAAGACACTTCACCTGTTTGTGCTCTCGCGTGGGAATGCTGCTGGTGCCGTAGCTTTATAGTGAGGTTCAAGTGGTGCAGAAATGGACCTGAGGGAACATGCTGGACAACTCAGGATGCCGATGACCCCTGGCCCGTACTGTAGGGGCCCACACTACACCGAGCTGCTTTGGTGCATGGACTGGAGCCGTTTCCAGGCCTGGTTTTCCTCTAGGTGAAAATCCTAGGTATTGAATGAATTGATACATAAGTGAACAATTCCTTCAGCAGGGATTTTTCATATAGTGATGGGTACTGCATCTTAATTCTGTGGGATTCAATCGAACATGTGGTTGGCCGTGGCTGATTTTACTTTATGTCAGGAAGAGAGAGGTATTTTGCTCATGTGAGTGAGGGTTGTGTTCGTGTTTGCACATGTCTCTTTGTGTGCAAGTCTGCCTGCATGAACTAGGCCGGAACATTTGAAGCTTTCACATCCAGTAGGTCACAGAACAATCCTGAAGTATATAATCTGACTACAAAAAAATGTCCAGGGAAGAAGAACCAGGACACACACAGATGTCAGTGTTGAACTCAGGCTGGATTTAAATTCTCCTTTTATACCTAATAAGCTGTGGGACCTTAGGAAACGGGGAAAAAAAAAAAAAAAAACTCCCCGAGCCTCAGTTTTCTCGTGTTTAAAATAGGGACTAATCAGCAACACTTCCCACCAGGGTGGAGTCTGTCTTTCAGTTCTCAACAAATATTTGAATGCCTAATGGTTGCTAGGCACTGATATGGACATCAGGGACGCTGCCCTGCATAGCAACCCCCTACCCACCCCCCCCCAACACACACACACAATCTGAACTATCTTAAAGTGCTACTGGAGAGCTGGACAACAAACACATGAAAAAATCATTTCAGCTATGCTATGGAGAAATATGCTATGGAGAAATAAAAAGGGATATTAGGATAAAATGGCAAGGGAGAGGGGCCACACTGGGTGGAAACACGGGGAAAGTCTCTCTGGTGGGGTCAGTGTGTGATGACCTTCATGTCCCAGACAGACAAAAACAGACACAAGGTGTGCATGTGATAAACGGAAGAAATAATCTGGGCCACACCAGCTAAGGACAACACGCCAATTTAAAGTTGTCTCGGCTGGATCTTCAGAGCAAGGGGAAGGAAAGTTAGCAGGGATTATAAGGAACTAGTCATTCATATGTATTTGGGGCAATCGGATCGAGCCTGGAAAGAAATTACTTAGAATTCTGGCTAAGATTTACAGTTCTCAAAGAAGGAGCTTAAACTCTAGGCGTGTTTACAAATAAATTATTTCAGGGCCTAATAAAGGCTGCTACATAAAACTAGAAAGCTGCTATAGAAAAAGTTACCAAGGGACCAAGGAAAGCCTCTTAGAGAGGGGACATTTGAGATGAGATATTCCATGGGGCAAACTACGCTAAGCCTTGGGAGAAGCATTTAAAGAATAAATGACCACTGAAGCAAGAACTGGGAGGTGGGCTTGAACTAGGCATGTGTGAGAGCAGAAAGATCAGTCTGGTAGGAATGCAGGGGCAAGGGAGAGCATTGCGCCTGTGTCTTAGTGCGCAAAAGATGCCCCGGAGAGGGAAGGCTGCACCTGTGGAAAAGGCAGGCAGGTAATTAGTTCAGGGATCCCAGGCGGTGATGGTCAGTCGACAGGTATACGAATTCAGAGATAATGGAAGTGTAATGAGCTGGATGTGGGTCCGGGGGTGCAGGTTTCTAGTGGCTTGGGGGTTACGATAAGAACACAGGGGTTTGAGGCTATAATTAGAGTCAGCCATAAAGGGCTAAGGCTCACACCTGGAAGAACAGACTTATAGTAGTTTCACTAAGGAGTATTCCTCAGAAATAGAGACAGAAGTACGAATCCAAGCTTCCCCATAAATCTAGTTTCCTTTTCCATAGCCCTCACAGTGCTTGGCTTCGCACCACCCTATGTGAGCATTTCCTGGTCATTTGTAGGTGTCCTTCTGAAAACCAACGAGTCTTCTACAGCAGGTCAAAGCCTGGTTCAAACACAGCATCCCTTGCTCTCACCATTATCCTTCTGTTGAACACACATGAGATTGCATAATCCTATTTCAGTAACCATGGCAACGGTTGACTCCTCTAGAGATAGCAATTGATTGCAATCTCTAAATCAGAGATTGCTAACATGACTCCCCGCAGGAACCTGGAATGGATTTGTGAGAAGCAACGGGGTGTGACAGGGAGGGGTGGGAACTCTGGCAAACTGTAAAGTACTGGGACAATCAAATGTTACCGAACCACAAATTTTTGAGCTCTCTGAGTATAAAATTATAATCCACAGCCCATAGTTAGCTTGGAGGGTACCATTTGCTGCCGTTTCCAGGTATTTTTTGTGTTAACACTCCGAGCAGCCAGGTCTTTGCTATCAGTAGGCTAAGATCTGGTCTTCCTACCGCCTAGGTCTCACAACCTGAACTTCATAACATTCAGACGGCTCTTGGCCACTTCCAGGCTGTTTTGGCATTTTCTCTCTAATCTGCTCTGCTCAGCAACTCACAAACCCTCTGCAAATTCGATAAACTGAGATTTCGAGCTTTTGGTTTTAAGCCTGGGAGTAATGAACACACCAAGCAGGACAGGACAATGCGGGGCAGGGGCACTAGTAAATGAAATTCTTTTGAATCTTCATAAGCCAAGTGAACTCATTTTCTGAAAAGCCCCCACTAGTGCTAACCACCTCCACCTCTACTCCCCACCCCAAACACCCCATCTCCACCCAAGTCCCCTGAATCAGAGATTTTTTTTCTCCAACCTGGCTGAAGTAGATCCCTGTGCTGCAGCTAAGCAGATAGGGTGTCACTTTACAGATGAGAGAAATGTGTACCTGGTGCCTAGAGACAGTGACCTCATAAGGTGACTGACTCCGCACCAACAACATGAACGCCTCAGCAGTCGGCCAGCAAGGGCTGGAGCACGGTGTCTGAAGCTGCCCAAGCCCTCCAGTCAACTATGCTTTCTTCCCATTTCCTCTTCATGTTGCTTACTGCCTCAGGTGAGTGTTTCTGACTCTGGATACCTACGCCTGACAGTTGGATTGTCTTCCACTGGGCTCCCTTTGTATTCATTCTAGCACTTTCTTAGGGTTGGCATTTTGAACTCCAGCGCTCCCTGGTTGTACCTCATTGGATAATCTACCTTCTTATCAAAATATTTTCATACATGTGGTTTATAAGTGGGAATAGGGCAAGTCCTCTGGGAGACAGTGACCATCTCTGCCAGTATCTGGTGTCTGGAACCTCAGAGGCAAACTTCCACGGAAGCTTTACCTATAAAACCTCACAGTGATAAAAAGATCTATGTGGTAATATATCTTCTGTAATAGCAAGAACTAGGGGAAACAGCATCAGTAGACGATCAAAATGACTGGTCCTATGTTCGTGATGCAGTGTCAAAACAAGGTACTTTGGTACACAGGCAAAATGGTTTGGAAGTATGAATTCAAGAATGCCTCTTTTAAATGTTTATCTGATTCATAATGAGGTAGACAGAGAAAGTACTAGAAACACATATACTAAGAATTTAACAGGGATTATTTTTGAGGCTCCAGGTAGAAATGAAAGTGTTGGAAAATTGGGGATGAAAAATAGGTAATTTAGCATTTACCTTATTTTATATATTGTCATATTTGATTAACATGAGTTTTATTTTACATAAAAAAGCATGTACCAAGCCTTAGAAATACTTTAAATTATTGATTCATGTTGAAGTGATATTTAAGTACTTTGAATCAAGTAAAATTACCTTAAAATAATTACCTTAAAATAATTAAGAACCTTCAACACCGTGGTTCCTAGAAAACATTAAATTGCACTTTGGATAGACTTTTAATAATTATGGAGTGGGCAGACTACACTTCAATGCTGTGGACAACCTTACTTCAGTTTCAGTGCCCTTTATGCATGGGTGTCACAAAGAAAGCTGTCATCTAAGGAAGTTTAAGTTCACAGAAACATGGTTAGAAAAATATGTAAGTAAACACCAGTAAGCACATACAAAGTATTGCCAGAGCGGCCCTTCCCCAAAACTTTCTAAGGACTTTTAATCCTAGAAGGTCTCTACATAAATGTTTCTTATATGAATTTTTTTTGTTGTTATTGTTGAGAAAGGGCCTTACTGAGTGACTCTGCTAGGTAGAGTGGCCTTGAATGTCTTGAAATCCTCCTGCCTCTGCTTCCTGAGTGCTGGCTTAAAAGTATGAACCTGTTGACCGCTGCTGACCTATGCTTTTCTGACTTGCTTTCCTGTGAAACCAAATTCTTCATTTTTGACACAAAATATATTGAAGAAAAAGTTGAAAACCAATGGATTCCTCATGGCAAGGGCCAGTGAGGCATTCCTAGATACAGAAACAAACAACTAGCTACATGGCCCAACCTGCAGAATTGAACAGCAAAATCTGATCCCATTACATGACACATGGTGACAAGTTTTCAGGTGTGTTTAATGTCACATAAATTTACATAACTAGTGAGGAAGAACCACTTCGTTGACTGTGTCAGTCATCCGGTTAACAAGTATTTCCTGAGTGTTTGCTGTGGGCAGACATTCTTCTTGGGCCGGGCATCCAGCACAGGGCAAACACGTGACTGCCTCTGATTCTTGAAGCTTGTATTGAGGAGGAACTGTAAGAGACAGTACCCACAGTGTGAACACATTGTTGTTTGTCCAGAGAAGATCTCAGGCATGGTGGCTTTTTGCCAGCAACATGAAGCAGATGGATGAGCTGTAGATATCCTGGAAGGAAGCATTTAGGATTTCCTCGGTACACGTGAGGAGCAAGGGAATCAAACATGAGGTCAGATAAAGCAAGATCTACCCTGGAGATTTAACATTTTTATTTCATTCTTGGTTGTATGTATGAGTGTTTGCCTGCAGTACACATGTGTAGGTCAGAGGATAACCTCTGATGTTGGATCTGCCTTCTGCCTTGTTTGAGGCAGAGTTTCTTTGCTGTTTGCTGCTCCATTTGCCAGGCTGCCTGGACTGCTAGCTTCTGGGTTCTCCTGCCCCTGTCTCTCACCTCACATTAGGAATGCCGACATTATAGACGGGAGCGCACACAGTGGGCTTTAAGTAGATTCTAAGGAACAGAACTCACATCTTGATGTTTGGGCAGCGAGTGCTGAACTCACTGAGCCATCTAGCCCTGCCACCCGAGCTTTAGGGGCCAGCAGAAGAACCCGACTTTTTGTTCCATGATGGCCGACTCTCAGAAAGGCAGTGCCATTGCCTGACGTGGGCTTTAGCACATTGCTGTCTCTGCTCTGGGGAACTCAGGCATGTAAATTACACAGATTAATATTTTCTGACATAATATAAATAATGCCTGCATTCAGTTTCTTTTGTTGCTGTACTAGTTTGTCAAACATCATACATTGGTGGTTGGATGTCTGGCATGTCTCAAAGGGCTAAAGAGAAACTTTCACAGAGTTGTGCTCCTGCAGGGGGCACCGGGATAGGTCCACTTCCTTGCCATTCCTGGTCTTTAGAAGCTGTTCATCTCATCTCTGTTATCAAAGTCATTAGTGACTCATCTTTCCCATTGTTCACATTTTTTTTTGCTCTCTTTTGCTTTCCTCTTACACCTTAAGGTGGAATGGGCCAAGACAGCTTCTTCCCTAAGAACGTTAGCTTACTCATGACTTCAAGGTCTGTTGCGCCACAAGAGTGTGCTATATGTTGTGGGGACTAGGAGCTAGGTATTTGCTAGGGCAAACGGGCCTTTCGGTCACAAGTTCCAAATGTTACTAAATCATCACACACACACACACACACACACACACACATTGTCAGCATTCACACACCTCTAGAACGTGTATTTTAATCACAGAGAAAAAGTTCTGAAACAGAGAAAGGGAAATCTGTCAACACAACTGTGACTTGGAAGTTTTCAGACAGGGTCTTGAGCAGACAGACTGAAGCACAGCACGTACTTGAAAGCTGGAGGAGAGAGAATTACGAAATCCTGGTGCCTGCAGAGAGCCTGAGCCTTTAGAAATAGATTCAGAACCTACAAAGGTCAGAAAAGGCCTCTTTGTAGTACAGGCACGTGAAGGCTGGAGGACACCATTGAGCAAAAAGGTCCAGGTGTGGGCATTTGGAAGCGGCGTCTCTGCACACTGAAACAGGAAAGTCTAAAATGGAGTTTCTACACACTGGTGACATCCGCCTCGTGCCTCTCCCTGAGTGCCAACCTGGAGTGGTAATGGAGAACAGACGGAGATGTAATTAGTTCCCTAACACCTGGCCTGCCTCAGCATCCAACACTTAACCAAATAAACTGGAGTGGTAATTTTGTTGACTGCCAACCCCTTATTATTTAACGCGTGAGCAAAGTTGATTTCTCTTGCCTTCTAAGTGAATCAGTCTTAAAATCATCTTTCCTTTTATTTGTAAACTCATATCATCTGTGACTAAGGACCTTTGATTTTTTTTTTCCTGACTGTATCTACTTTATCTTGTTTCCTTATCTTACGGCTCTGGCTCGGACTTCAGTTACTATATTGAGGGAAAAGTGAAGGTCTCTGTCTTAGTCCTGATTTTAGCGGGAATTCTCTGGTGTTTTTCCACTTACTGTGGTGTTGACTGTGGGCTTATTCTGTATTGCCTTCATTCTATTGAGATATGTCCCAATATTCCTAGATTTGCCAGAACTTTGATTATGAGATATTCTGGATTTTGTCAGAGGTCTTCTCTACCTCCAATGAGATGATCATGTGATTTCTGTCTTTGAGCCCATTTGTGCGATTAATTACATTTATTAGTTTGCATTTGTTGAAACACCTTTCATCTCTTTTGATGCATTCTTGAATTCGGTTTGCAAGTATTTTATTGAGAATTTTTGCCTCCATGTTCATTGGAGAGACCGGCCTCTAATTCTATTTATTATTTATTTATTTATCTATGTGTGTGTGTGTATGTATGTATGTATGTATGCATGTTGGGTCTTTGCCTGACTTTGGTGTTATGGTAAATACTGGCTTCAGAGAAAGAATTTGGAAGTGTTATTTCTGTTTCTATTTTGTGGATTCTTTGAGGAGTAGTGAAGTCAGTTTTTCCTTGAGGTTCTGGTAGGGTTTTGTACTGAGTCTTTCCTTGAGGCTCTGGTAGGATCCTGCTAAGTCCCTTTGACCCTGGGGTATTCTTTATCTTGGGTGATGTTTACCTATGGTTTCTCTTTGCTTGGTTGCTGTGGGTCTGCTTAAACTCTGTACTGTGTCTTGATTACACAATAGGAGATCATTTATGTATAGAAAGGTATTCATTTCTTTTTATATTATCCAATTAGTCAATTATAGATTTTAAAAGTATGTCCTTTATAGTCTCTGAATCTTTTCCAGCATCTGTTATCTTTCCCTTTTTAATTTTTAGTTTTATTAATTTGGGTCTTCTCTTTCTTTTGATTAATTTTTGCTAAAATTTTGTTAATTTTGTTAACATTTCTAAAGAATAAACTTCATTTCATTGATACTTTGTATTATTTTATTTTTTTATTTTTATTTCATTAATTTCAGTGCTAACTTTGATTATGTCTTTCTATTTACAATTTTTGGATGATTTTCTAGTTTTTTAAAATTCCTCCGGGTGCATTAAACTATTAATTTGAGATCTCTCTTTTTTTTTTTTATGTAGGCACAAAGCACTGTAAACTTCCTTCAGGAAGCCTTCACTGTGTCTTTGACTTCAGTATGTTTCATTCCATTCTAGCAATTTTTAAAATTTCCTTCTTCTTTCTCCCCGACTCCATTATCATTCAGTAGTGTGTTGTTTGGTCTGTACACTTTCTGTGCACGGCGTTTCTGTAGTGCATTCTATTGTGGTTAAGAGAGAATGCTGAAGGTTATTTCAGTTTTTCTTTATTCTTTGAGACTTGCTTTGTGTCATAATATGTGGCTGATTTTGAAGAAAGTTTCATGGGATGCTGAGGAGAAAGTGTGTTCTTTAATGTTTGAGTGGAATGTTTTGCAGATGTCTATTAGGTCCATTTAATTTATGATATCGTGGACACCTCTAGGTTTGGGAAAGTTTCTTCTTCGGTTGTACTGAAAATATCCCCTATGCCTTTGTTACAATATTTATCTTCTATACCCATAACTAAAAACTTAGGTCTTTCACGGTGCTCCCAAACTCTCCCATGTTATGTTCATGGGAGAATCCAGTAAAACGTCGTGTTGATTTTTACTGAGCCATCCAATTCCTCTACTTTTTCCTATAGCCTCACTCTCTGTTTTTGACATGACCTACTCTGTTGGGGCGGCTTTCCACTTAGTTCTTAATTTGCCTTATTGAGCTTTCATTTCCAGCATCATTTCAGTTTGGCTTTTCTACAGCAATTTTTTTTAAAAATTTAACTTTCATATCTTGGGTTGACTCTCTTATTTAATTAATTTCTTTTTGTGGGATGCTCTTTGCATTATTTGTTCATAGTTATAATTATTTTTTTGTCTGTAAGATCCTCCAGGTCATTTTCAATAGTATTTATTACTACAGGATTAGTAACTTTTGATGGTGATGTGTTGTGCTTTTTCATCTATTTTTATCTCTGTACTGGAACTTGTGTGTCTGAAGTAGTGTGTAGTTGCCTATGTCTTTTTGATTAAATAGTCTTCCCTATTTCCAGGTAGACATGTACAATGTTCAGGACTTCATCTGAGGGTTTGAGACCTTGTTTTATCACGTGGAACTTGTGTTGAGGATTCCTGGTTTTCTCCCTAGACTTTTGAAAGTCTCTGCTTTTGGCCTGAACAGTATTCAAAGGGCGGCACATTCCTTGCTGGTCTTCTCTGCTGTCTTCTAATGTGTAAGAGTAAGGCTCTGAGTGGAGCAGGCTCTGTTTAACCCAAGGTTGGGGACAGCAGATGTAGCGGAACTGGGTGTGTACTCAGGAGGTCTGTGGGAGGGATGAGGCTCCTCCGGTCATCAGGCTGGGGTCTGCAGGGTGAACTGTGCTAGCTGAATGAGGTGCATGACTCCAAGTGGCCTTTAGGTAGTAGGAGCTGGTATTTGTTGTGGATGGTGCTAGCTGTATGAGCTGTGCAGATCTACAGAGTTCTCTGATGGTGGCGTGGGCTGGGCTGGGCAGTGCTACCTGTGAGGTCTGGCTCCGTGATGTCCTCATGGCGTGGCCTAAAATGGTCATTTTAAGGGTGGAGAGGCAATGGTTTTCGTTTTTCAGGGTGCCAATTTATGCTTCTCGTTTTCCAAAGTTTACCTTAACTAAAAACAGGAGTCAGTTGAAATTAAGGAGAGGAAACAAGAAAACAGAGACTCAAAGCAGGCCACTTCAGTTAGGTGTGTAGTAGCTAGTTGCTCTAAACGCATTGTGAACTTTAGTGTTAAGTAACTTCTCAATGCTGCATGGTGGATGATACCAAAAACAACATTGTTTGGAGAATGATTATCCTTTCACACGGTGTTAATAAATATATAGTGAGTTGTCGTAAGATGAAATTTACAACGGCTCTGGCTATGAATGGGAAATCTATATTAAGAACAGTGGCCAATGATCCACATTGCTTCTCTCTTAAATATGGATGTCTGGATGCCCATTGAGGTTCAGACAAAGGCGTTTCTTATGAAGTGACAACGGTTGGTATCCAGCTTTAGGAAGAATCAGTTGCTTGCCTAAGTGTTCCTATGGCTAGTGAGCTGCAAGACTGGGACCTGAGCCAAAGTGTTTGTGAAATTCAAGAGTGCCCCTTTAATCAATTCCCCTCCTCTGCCCTCAGAGCTATTGTTATCGCTTTGTAGATGGGTGCATCTCCCAAATTCGATGTTCTGAGCTTATGATTTTCCAGCTTTTTATCCCTCCCAATTTACTCTAATTCATAAAATAATTTCAATAGTTTAAGAGCATGGGATATGAATCTTGCAATTTTGGGTTAAAATCCTAGTTCTGCCATTGGTTAACTGTGTCACACAAAGCCCTTTCTATGCCATTTATTTTCTTCGGCATAAAACAGAATTGACAGTAATTGTCACAAGCTAACCGGTTGTCTTGTGAGCAACAAAGAGTCCCAGATCCTCAACAAGCCTACCAAGCCAACTCAACTTATTATCAAGAATCCCCCTGCCCCAAAATGTACTCAGTATGCCTTGTGCTTTTCCTCCGTGGCTCCAAATAAGAAAGATTTTGGGGAGCCTCACAGAAATCTTCATAAGGTATGGCTTTGTGTTTTCTCTAAGGTGTTCGAGCTGCTCCAAATTTTGTTGTGGAGAATGCTGGCCCTCTCATGGAAAATGCCTCTGCTCACACGCGGGTGGCCACGGTCACTGTGTCTCTCTCACCTCATACTTCTCTGTTTGGCGATCCTGTTATTCTTAACGCCAGTCCTGTGGTGCATCCTTTTGTGCTGTCTCGTAGATCCTCGCATCTGTGGGATGTAAGTATGGAAGCAGATAGTATTAGCACACCTCAAGAGAGCTCAGTGATTCTATTTTCTGTCTTACTTTCTACTGATTGTTTAGTTTGGGGTGTGTGTGTGTGTGTGTGTGTGTGTGTATGTGGTTTATTGTCTGTTTCAGCCTTTTTTTTGACAGAGTTTCTCTCTGTATGTAGCCCTGACTGCCCTGGAACTGACTCTGTAGACCAGGCAGGCCTTGAACTCACAGAGGTCCACCTGCCTCTGTCTCCCAAGTACTAAGATTATGCAATTAAAAGTTGGCCTTGAACTCTTGATCCTTCTTTATTGGCCTTCCAAATCCTGGGATTATAGGCCCTTTTGGATGCCTTTAACTAATTTAACATTCCACTCTTTGGGACCTTATGATGTGTCAAATATTCTCAGAATCCTTGCAAATAACAAGGAGCTCCTGTTTTACAGGTACTTAAGGGGATCTAGCCAGATGAAGGGAAGGCCTCATTCTCCTTGGATCTACTTGCTTGCAGGAATGCATGTTAATTAAGTGAGCACACACAAATATAAAATCATAAATACTACCTGAGCAATGTAATACAAATTCTCAGATAGGTGAGAACGCCAAAAAGGGACATGTGATATAGTCAGGCTTCCCCCGAAACAGAATTTATATGAAAAGGGGTCTGCAGAATGGGCAGGAGTTGAATAAATGAAGGAGAAACCATTATAGGTCGTGGGCCAAGATCCTGATAAGGAAGAGGGACTGAAGGATCACTGTGACCAGATCTCAACAGGGAGTGTGGTAAGAAACCTGATTGCCAAGAGATGAAGGACAGTTTGTGGGGCCTGGGAGATATGCGGGGAAGTACTACTTATTATCTCAATCTAAAAATAAAGCTAATTCTCCTACTGGGGTGACACTCAGACAAGTTAGTGCTCATTATAAGAGATTTGGGTTCCCTAAGATCAAGGTTACTCAACCATGCTGCAAAGCTATTGCATGCTTAGCATTCTGCACTGATCCCTGACACCTGAAAGAGCATTTGATGCAATAGCATCTTCAGACACAGTTGAACTGCCCTAGGCTGGTTTGGTTCCAGGCTGTGGTTCTGTCTTGCATCCAACCAGGCCTTCAGGACAGTGACTGGCAGAAGCATCTTCCATCAGGCCAAAATGAAGCAAGAGGTTCAGAAGCTTGAGCCCATGTGCACATTTTAAGAATCCTATCTACTAAGGTTGTTGGCTGAAGCAAATCACATGTCCAAACTATAGGAACTGCGAAGTCACATGGCAAAGGACACGAGTATAGAGAGGAGCAGAGTATCAGAAACATAAGAACTGTAGAGTGTGGCAGAAAAGGGACAAGATCTGCCAATGCTTTAAAAGGATCCACTTGAAGCTGCTATGGGCACATACTCTAGAGCAGTGCTTCTCAACCTTCCCAATGCTGCAACCCTTCAATACAGTTTCTCATGTCGTGGCGACCCCCAAACATAAAATTATTTTCGTTGCTACTTCATAACTGCAATTTGGTACTGTTAATGAATTGTAATATAAATATCTGATATGCGGGATGTCTGATATGTTACCCCTGTGAAAGGGTTGTTTGACCCCCAATGGGTTGCAACCCACAGGTTGAGAACCACTGTTCTGGATGGACAAGGGTAGTATTGAACAGGACCTGGGATATCCTTACCACATCTTGGGATTATCAGCCTTCTATGAATTTGGTGTAAAAGGCTATCTTGTTCTTGTTCTCCATTCAGCTTCTGTTATGTGTTCAACCAGTAAAATAGTGCCAAGACTTGGTAGTCTTGCTGATCACTGCTTCTTGGTGTTATAATCATGGGGTAAATGGAGAAGCCTCCTTTTCCTCTGTGGCTCCTCTGGTTATGAGCAATATAAACCCGGGTAAATTTCGTGACTTTCTCTGTTTCTGCTGTTTCTGGAAAATGTGAGGATCAGTGATCATATTACCTGACTTGGGATGATAAAGCCGTTCTGTGAGATTAATTTATGTGCAGTTCCATGCTGCTGCTCAGGCCATTAGAAATGGTTGATAGCTAGTATTTGTTCTAAATACATATATTTATGAGCCATCACTCAGCTAGGTTACAAATACGAAAAAAAGAAATGTAGCCACATAATTAAAATGATATTCTCACTCCATGTGGAAACACACACCTTTAATCCCAGTACTAAGGACTGAAGATATAGATTCACCACTGAGGCTGCCTGACTACATGGTGAGGCCTTTGGTTTGGTTTTGAGACAAAATCAAATTGTCAGGTGTGGGGACTCACACCTGACATTTGAGAGGCTGAGACAGCAGGATTGCTTTAAGTTTAAAGCCTTGTTGTTTTCCAAGTTGAGCTATAGGTCTACCGGGGCTATTGTATGAGGCCTTGTCTCAACAAACAGATTAACCAACCAACTAACTAAAGCAAAAAGACCAAACACAAACAAAAAAAATACAGTCTCACAGACTAGCTCTAGATAGCGTTAAAATCAGTTTGTTTATGAGCGATCTTCATAAAAGAAGCCTGCAAATGAAGATCCACCTTTACTACTGTGCAGCAAAAGAGAGCACACTCTGTTTTACTTAGGGCTTTACATATGTATCATTATCCTTTCTTCTTCCCTATATACATGAAGCCAATAATTTGATCCTCTTTATTGCGCTCTGTTTATAATTTTAGTTAATCATCACTGGAGTGCCCAAACTGGACTTCGAGGCCGTGGCACTCTACTCCTTGACAATATTTGCCAGAGACAGCTCTGAGGCAACAGCATCACAGACCCTTTTCGTCCAGATTGAAGACGTGAATGAGCCACCTACTTTCACTGGGTCGCTTGCCCAGGAAGATCAAGGTACCAAGAGTCTGTTTGGGGGAGAGGAAGCCCTGTGAACAGAAATACATCTACGTCTTATGCGTTTTTTATTGTCCCTTGGCTCTAACGCTAAAGGAGAGTGATAATTGGCAACAGTTGTGCTGATATGATGGCTCAGCAGGCAAATGTGTTTGTAAGGCAAGTCTGATGACCAGAGTTTGACCCTGGAACACACAGAAGAAGTAGAGAATTGATTCCTGAAAGGATCTCCTGAACACCATACATGTTATGACATATGCATCACCCCCCCACACATGCACGTATGCACAAACACACACATACTAAATAGCTGATATGAAGTGAGCCCTGACTATGTATAAGCACCATCGTGAAAGCTTTAAGTGGATTGTTTTGTTTAGTGCTCACAACACTGGAAGTAAGTTCTTCTGTTCCCTTAGTCCCGCTGCACAGAAAATAGACTCTGGCGAAGAAACTTGCTCAGCACTGAAAACTATCCATGTATTTGATCACAGTGTACTAAAATCAATATCTTAAATGTGTCTAGTTGTTAAACTAAAGGTGTCCTGAGGCTGGTGGTGATGTCTTTTTCGCTCCTTGCTCTCTCACCATGTAGGTGGCTCTTTCTGTCACTCTTGTCTCTCTTTCTCCTTCTAGGAAATCAAATATTTAATTCCTATTTGTGAAAAAAATCCATACTGTTCATAGGGATTCATAAGACATAAAATGACTCAGATGGAGATACGCCTACTAACTGGACTGAGCTACTTCTTTTGTGAACCCCATTCTCTTCGTTGCTGTCTTAGATGGGAACTCCCCCCCCCCCCCCGGGTTCATGTGTTTCAATAGTGGTTCCAAGTGTGCGCACTGTTTTGAGAGGTCATGAACCTTTGGGAGGCGGAACATTGCTGGAGGAAGCAGATCACTTGAGGGCTTAAGGTTTACATCCCATCCATTCCCTGTTCCCTGTTCTATGGAGAAGTAAGGAGGTAGAGTGTTCTCGCTGCACACATCCACTGACATGGAGCCTCCTGCTACCATTCTCTCTTTTCATGACAGACTCTATCAACAATTAGCCTGAACAAATTTATCTTCCTTCAAGTAGCTTGTTGTCAGGAATTTAGTCATAGCAAGGAGAAAAGTAACTAACAAAACCATTGGTCCAACAGAGATGTCAGGTCTGCCTTGATGCATGTCTTAGTTAGGGTTACTATTGCTGTGATAAAACATGACCAAAAAGTAATTTGGGTAGTGCGGTTGTTTGAAAATAAAAATGACCCCCAAATGGAATGGCCCTCTTAGAAGCTGTGGCCTTGTTGGAGCAGATGTGCCCTTGTTGGAGGAAGTATGTCACTGTGAGGTTGGGCTCTGAGGTCTCCTTTGCACAAGCAACATCTAGGGAGACAGAGCACTTCCTGCAGCCTACGTCTCAAGATGTAAAACTCTCAGCTCCTTCTCCAGCACCACATCTGCCTGTGTGCTGCCTTATCCCACCATGATGATAATGGACTGAACCTCTGAAACTGCAAGCCATCCCATTAAATGCTTTCCTTTGTAAGAGTTGCTGTGGTCATGATGTCTCTTCACAGCAACAGAAACCCCAACTAAGACTGAAGTTGGTACCAAGGATTGGGGTGTTGCTGTGATAGGTTGGACCATGCTTTATTTGAGGGCATATGGACTTTGCATCTGTGGCTCAGAAAAGCAGTCAAAAGCTTTGCATGCTGATAATGGACCAGTCTAGTATGACCATGGAAAACGGGGGTGCTGAGTGTGACCCGAACTGTGGGTGCCTGAATCAAGAGGTTTCAGAGGAGAAGACTATTAGTACCTGGCCATTCTTGTGATATTCTGGTGAAGAATGTGGCTGCCTTGTGACCTTGTCTGCAAAGTCTGCCTGAAGCTAAAGTGAAGAGGTTTGGATTAATTCTGTTGGCAGAGGAAATTTCAAAACAGTCTATATGGACACTGTTGGGTGGTTACTACTGATAACGCTAATGAAGATTTATAATGAAAAGGAGTAAGCTGAGCAGGGAAAATTACAAAATGTAAAATTTGAGGAGAGACCACCAGCAAGTGGAATAGAACTAAGTCCTGTGGTGAAGAAGATAAACAGATTAAGAAATGGAATAAAGGCTGCGATGACCTCAGGTCAAGATTCCACCCAGCTAAATTTCCAACTTGTGTAAAGGAATTAAAGAAAAGTTTAGAGCCAGGTGTGGGAGTGCACACCTTTAATCCCAACACTGGCAAGACGGAGGCTGGCAGATCTCTGAGTCTGAGACCAGACTGGTCTACAGAGCAAGTTCCAGAACAGCCAAGTGCAGGCAGTGAAGGAAGCCATGGAAAACTGGAACCGCAATCAGGCAAGAGCCTGGGGATTAAAGAAGACACAGAGACATGGGTCACTCTTGGAGCAAAAATGCCAATTTTATTCTGTTCCCAGGCAGCTTATATAGTGCTCTTCTTGATTAGTGGCCACGCCCTAGCTCTCAGGATTTTCTACTGCAAGCTCACCAGAAACCACTTCCTTGTTATCAGGAACTCCTGAGGGTTTCATGCTCAGAGCAGCTGCAAGCATAGGTTAACAAGTTGTTTGCTCCAGCAGGCAAGAGGTCATAGAAAGTTCAGGATCTGAGGGTCTACAGCCCCTAATATAAAACAGAAAGCTGGTGAATGTCTCTGAAACTGGTAGCCACTCCATTAAATGCTTTCCTTTATAAGAGTTTCCCTGGTCATGGTGTCTCTTCACAGAAACAGAAACCCTAACCAAGACAGGTAGTAAAAGGTTTATTTGGCTTACACGTCTGCATTGTAGTACATCACTGAAGGAAGGTTGGACAGAAACTCAAACAGGGCAGTAACCTGGAGGCAGGAGCTGAAGCAGAGGCCATGGAGGGGTGTGGCTCTGTTTCTTCTTCCTTAGGATTGTGGGCTGCATGGGTCCTTGAGGGTAGAGGGAGCAGAAGTGGGGAACAGGGTTTGGGATGGCTATGGGTATGACAGAGACAGCCTTCTGGGAGACGACTTGGTGAATCAGCTCAACTTTATTCCACAGTATAGGAAATACACAGGATTGGGAAGCCTGGGGACAAACCCTAAGTTGCATTACATGGCAAGCTGCTATCACAAGGCTTCATATGTAGCAAGCAGTAAGGTCAGGGCACAAGTCTTCAGGAGGAATATGGGTCAAGGGTCAAGCATCTGGCTAAGAGACAGCTTTCAATTATATAAGGGCCATCCTCTGGGCCCAGGGACATTCTCCAGATAAGGGCAGGTTGAGGCAGGAAGTTTCGCTGGGAAGGAGGGTGTTTCCATGTTGCTCTGCTTTTGGAAAAAGCTGCCAGGCCATAACAGACTGCAGCGTTGACCAGTTATCAATGCCTTCCCTTCCATCAGAGGGGGGCTGCTTACTGGCTTATTCAACATGGCTTGTTTTCAACCTGCTTTCTTATAGAACCCAGAATCACCAGCCCAAGCACAGCACCACCTACAGTGGGCTGGGCCTTTCCCCATCAATCACCAATTAAGAAAATTCCCTACAGCTAGATCTTATGGAGACATTTTCTCAACCGAGGTTCCCTCCTCAGATAGCACTAGCTTGTGTCAAGTCAACAAAATCCTATCCAGCACAATGCATATGGCATTTGGAAGTGCCAGATAATTTTGTGCACACAATCAGTGTGCCATGAATGTCAGAGTCTCTCCTTTTCCTCCCCAAACGGGATGAAGCCTTGGAAAGACTCAAGGTCAAACCATGCTTGTTTGGTTTCTCAAACAGTGAGCCAGGTGCCCGAGTGCTTGTGGGGTAAGCCACAAGGGTTGTATGTTGGAAGTGTAGGCCCATGTGGTTATGGTCCAAGTAGACCTTGCAGACCTCCCTGGTATCCAAAAGTACTGTTTTCTTCCCCAAATGGGGCAGCAATACCTATGGATATTTCCTTCTGGATTTAAGAGTCTTACTGTTCCCAGCTTTTTTAATCCCCTAAGGACGCGTACATTTGCAAGCTTGCACTTACTGCTACTATCTTAAAACATGTAGCAGGTGGGCATGTGGCTCAGTGATAGAACATGTGCTTAGCATGTGTGAGCCCCTAACTTTCTCCACAGCATACATGGGAATAGGAAAAACTTAAGAAGAAAACAGATATTGAAACAATGCTGATGTGTTGGCTCTATAGTCTTGGGTTTGTTTGTAGTTTTTAAATCTCAGTAGAACTAGAATGATTAAAACCACCAATGATGTTAAGTGCTTAGCTATTAGTAAGCCTTAAAATTGCCTAGTACTGTTACTTAAAATTAGAAATCTCCTTCCTATATGCATGAATGATGATGATAGACAATGCAGCGTGGTCCATAATCATCATTATTGTTACGACTAGCTTAACTGGAGTTACTGTATAAAGCATCTCTCTGTACTGAGTAAGTACAGTACTTTAAGATTTTAATTTTTATTGTCACATATTAATTATATGTAATAATGGGTTTATTGTGACATTTTCATACTTGTACATGACATATTTTGATCACGTTTATCCCATTATGCTTTATTCACACATAACTGAATGCAGTGTTTTGGGATTTAGTACTGGTGAGACTAAGAGAATCACTCACATCTATTGTACTCTTTTGGGCAGTCACTGAGATTTACATCACAGAAGACACTGCTCCTGGCACCACCATTTACAAAGCAGTGGCCAAGGACCCAGAGGATGCTGTGTTGGAGGTAATTTGTGTTTTGGAATAAAGAATATCAATGCCTGCTAGTTTGTATATGATTACATTTAAATGTGAAAACATAAAGACAATCAAGTTATTTATACCCTCCAATTACATCCAATAATCATCTTTGCCTTATCAGAATATTTCAGGTGAAAACTATTGACGTTATCTAGGTGATTTTTTTTTTTTTTTTTTTTTTTTTTTTTAGTTTTTCGAGACAGGGTTTCTCTGTGGCTTTGGAGCCTTTCCTGGAAATAGCTCTTGTAGACCAGGCTGGCCTTGAACTCACAGAGATCCGCCTGCCTCTGCCTCCCGAGCGCTGGGATTAAAGGCGTGTGCCACCACCGCCAGGCTAGGGGATTGTTTCTATACTACCACATACAGTTCTGTATAGGCAGACCAGCCTAACTCTCAGGTACTAAAGAGGTTGATATATTTAATTTTTAGGGACCTTGGCTACACATACTGTAGAGAAACAAACCCATCTTTCTGAGATTAATGTGTATTTCAAAACCTTAGGTCTTATTCTCAGGCTTCATACAAAGAGGGAAGAGACGCGGAACCTAAAGGTTTAAGCTTAACTTCTGACTTGACCAACAGAGGTCACTTACTCCTTCCGCTTTGCTATTTCAATGGTAGAATTGTGGAAAGGCCACGGGCCTGCTTTATCCTCTCTTGTACGGCTCTCTCATTATAATCAAACATCGTAAAAAATGTGAACGCCGCTTTCAAAATGTTAAACGTTTTGTAAATGGCAGGATTTATAATACCGTTTTAATTTTTGATGCTGTATGAAATGATTATGGCATTAAGCCAGGATGTTTTTGACTAATGGGTTGATAGGCAAGAATAACAGGTTTTAAATATTTAATCTTGTATCTCTTTTCCAAACTGGCTAAAAAAATGAGAGGCTTGTTTATGTTGATATTGTGTTTTCAACATTGACAAATAATTGGATTCTTCTCAAGGCAACTGCGTCGTACAGAATTTTATTTATGCAGTAAATGGCCACTCAACATCTGGCATAGTGTCCACATGGCTTTTAAAATTACAATGGAACACTGTGCTTGTCAAGATCCCTCCCCACACATTTGTCTCTTCCTCCTCCCAAGCACAATTCCACCTCCAGGATGGGACTAGAAAGGTCACAGTTTGCTTTACAACATGCAATTAAACAACCTAATCATGCATATTGCTCCAAATTAACACGTTCCAGATTATAGTATTAAATCCAGTACCTAGCAACCATGGCTACATAGGAAGCAGACAGTCTGCAGCAATTACTTCCTCAGGGGTCTTCATGATAGCTCACCACATTTTAGTATAGAGAATCTGTGACATAGTTTCAGTTGTGACCCTAACATGCAATTCAAATGTCTCACTAGCAGTTAAACACAAGTAATTAATTTCAAGGGATGGACTCCTTGTCGCTAGCTCATACAGATTAAACACTTCTGGTCCTGGCCCTATACTTTTCTTAGAAGAGGATTGATTCCTGGAACACATTTGGAAGGCCCGTGTAATGTTCTTTGTGAATTTCACCAAACATGGAATGGCATTTCAGTAATGACACAGGCTGTGGAAATTTCCCTTTAGACACCCTCCTACACAAATCCTCTGTTACTGTAGATTAGACCAGATGTGTTACTTAAATACTATGACTGGAGAGTTTGTTTGAACCTTTCTATTGACTCAGAGATAAACTTGCTCTAATGTGAAGAAGAGGTCCGACAGAAAGTGATGATTACATTCATAACTGTATCATGATACGCATGTACCTTCATGATTGAATCACCATGGTATCGTTAAAGTAGACACTGCCATTCGCTATGCTGTAACCTAGTGAGCCAATAACAAATAGACAAAGGCATTTGCTTAAGCAGGAAGTTGTAGAGTTAATTCAACTCCGTGTCCACCTGTCTCTAAACCTTGTTTTTTCTTAGCCCATCAATAGTTCCCAAAGTGTATTTTATAAGGCATGAGTTCTATCACATACATGATGAGAGAAATGAAAGAACACATGACCTCAGGATCTTACAAATGTCATCTTCATAGCTTTTTAAAAAACTTATAATGTGCCGGGCGGTGGTGGCGCACGCCTTTAATCCCAGCACTCGGGAGGCAGAGGCAGGTGGATCTCTGTGAGTTCGAGGCCAGCCTGGTCTACAAGAACTAGTTCCAGGACAGGCTCTAAAAAAGCTGCAGAGAAACCCTGTCTCGAAAAACCAAAAAAAACAAAAAAAAAAAAAACAAAAACCTTATAATGTGCAGTATATTAAATGCTCACAGAAGTTGTCTAATAGAGATTTGCTTAATAAGTCTTGTTTTAATTATCACTAGTCTTACAAATGTGTCATCTGATAATATGTTATGTAATGTTTAATTAGCATTTCGTAGTATAAAGTTTATATTAGGTCTTAGTATAAAAACAGGCATAATGTGACCTAGGATTGGCATCATTGTAGTGATGAAAGATGAAGTTTTGGGTGAGGATGTTGTTTACAGACCAAATGTTAATGCCCTGAGGGTGGATTTCATCCACCTGTAGGCCCACCTGGAGTTCAGGACCTGACGTCTTCCCGTTGCGCCACCATTGCCGAGGTCTATATTAAGGACATCCAAAAATACTGTGCCGCAGTAGACATTGTCAGACACTGAGAAAGTGGGACTAATCGTCTTTATAATAAAGAACATCTGAACAAACAAAAACAACATCTTCTTGGGGCTCCTCCAGCCACACTGCTGCCCTAAGACCTGGAGGGACTAGGAAATCCGTTTTACTGCAGTTTAGCTCAGCTTACCTGGAATGACAGGTCAGAGCCTGCAGGAAGACCCATAGTCATTATTAGAGGCTGAGTGTGAATTCACGCGAGAGTGAAAAGCTGGGAACAGTCTTAGGCAGAAACACATTTTCGTGGGTTTTAAATCAAGGAACTCCTCCGGATTTTCACAGTGCACACCCACCAAAAACACCTTGTGTGTCTAGCAGAGTGGTAAAGGATTATCTTGGAAAAAAATTCCTACAGCCCTTCTCTATGCAAAGCCTATCTCTCCAGATAAGAGAAGGGAGATTCTGATAAAGTTTTCTCCACTTGGAATATACATTCATATTTATATATGTTTATGTATATACACACATGTATATGCACACACATGAAGAAATGATATCTTGCCATACCTACAGAAGAATAAAGATAAAAATCACAACAGACTTCTCATTCAAAAACATGCAAGTAAGGAAACACCGAAATTTTATATCCAGCAAAACTATATCAAGTCATGAAGTTGAGTACCTTAAAAGTACTGATATGAAATATACTTATTATAAAATATAGATACCATCTTAATTTTTAAAAGGTAGAAATGACTTCTTAATATGAAAGCAGGCATTCTCAACTAACACATCTACTCTTCACAACGTGCTAAAGAATTTCATGCATGGAAGCTCATCAGGAAGAGAGAAATGTCATAATCAAAAACATGGACCTATGTATTTCTTCTCATAAGAGAACAAATGAATGGAAATGTAAGTATTTTCCATTTTTCATTGACAAAGGATCAGTTTCATGGGGCGCTGATAGCATAGGGAAAGTAAAATGGGAGATGACAGCCTATGTTACAGGAGGGAGGAATTAGGAACTCTCAGTTACATGTTGCCTGCACCACCTGCACAGTGATACAGTATTACTTCTAGCTGCATGTGGATTAGTTGAAATGTATATTGGGAACACAGAGGAAACAACTGAAAATCTTGTAACTGATACATTTTGGGAGAAAATAAAACAATGCAAAAATATTCATTGAGAACACTAAGGGAGAGAGAGAGAACACCTCTAGCTCATGGAAAACAACTATGACAATTTTAGATATTAATTCAAGCAACATAAACATTCAAAGAACTCGTCAGAGTGAATTAAGAGAGTACAGGCTCAGCTTTATGTTGTCTATATGAAACCTATTTTAAATACAAAAACTAACAATGGTTCACAGCAAAACGATGGAGAAAAGATGCAGCCTTCTAAAGTGAGCCAGGCAGATATACTAATAAAGCAATGTTTATTGAACAAGCCAAGGATGTCTTGATTTCCTCCAAGGGTGATTAGAAGTTGACATAGAGACCCCTCCTGTCTGCATGGGTCACATTCACAAGGCTGGCGGTGTCAGATGGTGATGACTGTTGGCTATCACTTGAGATGAAACTACTCTCTGCATAGATTATCTAGATGGCTCACTGGTTTTCCCCAGCTCTGCCCAAATAGGCTATACCACACTCCAATCTCATACACAAACCTCCCCACCTCAGCACGAGACCTCCTCTTTCCCAGGAACGTGGTAGTGGTAGCACAGCTGTTGGGAGTCACTGTGTATCTTTCTTATTGCATCAAAAGTTAATTGAAAACCAGAACACATTGTCTCAATTCCATTCTGCTTTAAAAAAAAATCTTTTTTCGAGCAATATAAATGTATTGGAATAAGAAATGGGGGGGGGTAGAATATTTTATTCAACATTTATTGGGTCATTGCCCTTTGTAATGGTGAAATAAATGTATAGCCCAAACAATAACTCTCTAATGTGTCTTGCCTAGTGTGTTTATGGGAACAGTCAGTGAGCATTGGGTGACATAGGTCCAGGCTGTCAGATGATAAGAGATGGGAGTGAGCTCAGGGTAGAAAAAAATGGCCTGTGTCACAAGCAAGAGGGCAGATACATGTCGTTAGTATAACAAAAATTATATTTTATTATGCTGAGGGTCATCACACAAGGTTCACACTCCAAATTCCTAACTACCGTCCTAAGCCTATTGCCTATCTCCCCACGGCTGCTCACTTGCGCAGTGATGTATCTTAGCTGAAAGTCAGCTTGTCAGGGTTCTGTCTCTAACAGAGTCTCAGGATCTGGAGAGGAGACTCTCCAGCCAAAGGGTAGATCAAGTTGGTCTCTCTCTAGATGTGCAGAGCAGGGAACTTCTCTTGTTCTCTGCTTGCATACTTTCCAGTGGTCATCGTGGGGTCTAGGACTGTGTCTGCTTATCTCAAGTGAGTGACATCACTGAGATCTGGTTATCAGTGCAGCGTCGTGATATCAGTGCTTGGGTGTAGTGGGGAATCCTGACTAAGCTATTTTCCCATGTCTAAAAGGCACTTTACCATGCTTGTTACATTGTGATAGGACTTTTTCCATAAATATGATTCACTTAACTCAAGGTATCCAGCCTGAGTGACAAGTTTCAGGATATAGATATTAGAATATATGGTGGTATATACTTTTATTTTCTTTTGGACATTAAGAAGCAATTTGCTAAATCTGAGTTCTAACAACTTACTGGAGAGACTTAAAAGTCCTAAAACAAGCAGCAATTTCTTCTGAAAACTTCATTATAGGCATTGAAAGGGTCATACCATTCTGTGACTGATAAAAAAGTCTCCTTCTATGGCTTCATTATTTTTGCCTCTTCGCTAACTGTGATGACTTCAATGTAGCCTGCAGATTGTATGTGGAAATAAACAATATTTTCTCTTCAGTCAAGTGTATAGACTGAAAGCTGACAATGATCAGATTTTTAAGGGGAAGTGATATTTGGAAATTCTAAGGGGCATAATTAGTGATGGGATCATCAAAAGACTCAACAATTATACTGTAGCCAAGCATTTAATTATGGGTCTGAAAATTTTAATTACACACTTCTTTTTTATAACACAGCTGTAAAACAAACATTAAAGGGGAAAAAAGATGAGAGTCTGTTGCATTAGAAAAAAGAATAGGTAAATTTTTGCCTTACTATTCTGCTTTGAATGGATTGTTCTAAAGTATAACCATTTTGAGAAAAAGAGGCCCATATCCTTTGAATAGCATCTACATTTTCAATTTTCCTGTTTCCCCAATAAAGGAAAACATATATCAATCACATGTAGGCAGCTGTTGGAAGTATAAGGGCATGCCATTTCCATTCACGCATTTCCATCAAATGTAAACAGGAGTTCCTTTCTTACATGGTCCTTAGACATTTGGAGGATATAGTAGGAATCTCGTGGTTGCACTTCTTAGAAAACTATACACAAATGCAATCTGTGGCTGCAAGCCCTGGAATGGCCACGTGTCCAGATTGGGATTCAAGCACAGCAACTTCAAGTCTGTGTGTGAGCAGGGTGATGCTCCTTCCAGAGCTGATGAACTTGGTCTGCCCTGTCCCTTTTAGAAGTAGTTGATGGATGGTGGTGGTGGCACATGCCTTACTCCTAGCACTTTGGAGACAGAGGCAGGCAAACGTCTGAGTTCTAGGTCAGTCTGGTTTAAAGAGATAGTTTCAGGACAGCTAGAGTTACACAGAGAAACTCTGTTTCAGGAAAAAAAAAACAAAGGAAACGAAGGAAGGAAGGAAAACAGGAAGGAAGGAAGGAAGGAAACGAAAGAAAGAGGAAGTTGTTGGTGGAATCAAAGCCTCAGAACCTGGTAAGAGGGACTGACCTGTGAAAGCTTCATCCCCAAGGCCTCAGGACACCACTAGGGTTCTCATTGGCCCATAAGCTCATCATTGCCAATCGATGTGGCAAGACAGAATACAGTATAATGATTGGCTGAGGCCTAGGTTACATGCTTCACCTTGTAATTTATGGGACTTCGACTGGAATGCCAGCAGGCCAGAAAACAAAGGGAGCTGATTTAGCAAAGAGCTCATGTTGGAGATAATAAAATGAAGGTTCTCCTGCTTAAACCAAAAGATCCTCATTATAGTGAGGTTGTCTTCAGAACTTTCAGTATCAGCAGGCAATCAAGTTTGTTCTAAATACTTTGTCGGCTGAACACTCTATGCTCACGAGCCTCTTCGGAGTCCAGAGTAGTTCCAGACGCCACCTCCATGTTTACTGGCCTGTGACTCTGCATTCTCCTGGGAAGAATACCTTTGGACACACCAGCCCCAGGCTCCGATGTTGTAGTTATGGCCACAAATGCACAAGATATATCCCACCCTGAACTTACAGCCTGCCAAAACTAGCTTATCACTATTAGGGCCAGGTCCTGCGCCTCTAGTGACTTTCAGTTTCTAGGGTGGACTTGTGGCTCACGATAGCTGCCACCAGCTACAGATATGGCTAGCTGGAATGGGAGTCTGATATATGGAGGCCCTTCGTCTTTCCTTGGCTTTGGAGTGGGTTCAGGTGTTCCATTGGCATACCTGAAGATGGGCAATTAGGATCTTCTCAGTGTTAGATTTCACCGGCCAAACACTAAGTTCTGGGGTCAAATTCTGTGTTTAATTCCCAGTCTCCTAGCAAGAGGGGTCTTAAACCATGCTAGGCCGCTCAAGGTTTGGGTAGTGTTGGGCTGCAGTCCTTTGTAGCCTAGGATGATGTGAAGCTCTGTCATACCTGAGTCTTGCATATTATTGTCTTGAAGTCTTAGAAATATGGTGGAGTCCATGATGCTGGTAGCACTGACTAAATGTAAGGTTAAAACACAAATCTTCCCCAGCCATACAACTGTCACCCACATTCAGAGGGTCTAGTTTGATCCTCTAGCTGGTTCCTTCTCTGTCCATCTGGAGTTGGTGAGCTCCCATTAACTCAAGTAGACTGTCTCATTGGGTGTCCCCATCATGGTCTTGACTTCTTTGTTCGTATTCTTACTCCTCCCACTCTTCGACTGGACTTTGGGAGCTCAGTCCAGTGCTCCGATGCGGGTCTCTGCCTCTGTTTCCATTAGTTGCTAAAGGAAGGTTCAATGGTGACATTTAAGATAGTCATCAATCTGACTACAGGGCAAGGCCACTTCAGGCATCCTCTCCTCTGCGAGGCCACTGGCAGTGACACCAGGATTTATCCCTACTGCTTGTACTGCTCTTTGGGATCCTATTCTCTTTGGATGGATACCTTGCTCAGCCTAGATATAGTAGGGAGAGCCATGGACCTTCCCCAAAGCAATGTGCCTCACCTTCTCTGAGGAGTGGATGGGGCTTGGGGTGGGAGGGGTAGGTGGAGGGGAGGAAGCAGGAATTGGGATTGGTATGTAAAAAAAAATTTGTTTTCTTTTTTTAAAAAAAAATAAAATAAGAATACCATAAATCTGTCTCACTGAGGCACAAGTGTTTGCTTGGTTTTGGGGGAGGTTCCAGAGTGCCCTCTGTGAGCCACTGAGGTCTATTCATGGATGGTGGAAATAGTTCTTTGGCCATCACCGTGATGGGCCTGGTGCTGGCTTTGGTGTCTAAGCCCTAAACCACTCTCCTTCTCAAGGCCCTTTCCCTACGGTAGGCTATTTGGAGTAGAGGATGGTGAGGTGACCAACCCTTGACCGTCCTGCTTCCAGTAGTCTTGTCCTTTAGCTATACCAGAAGCAGGTACCACGGCATGTCCATTGGTGTCTTTGGCTCCCATAGAGTCTGCTGTGTCCGTGCAGAGTGTGTGAGAGGGGCTTAGTGGTCATCTTGCCTTCTTTCTTGATGCTTTCTGGGTTGATCTGCCCATCAGCAGTCACCAAATCTTGCTGTAGTTTGCTCCATATGGAGAACTTCATTTATAATTTCACAGTTTCCAACTCTCCATTGCTTCCATGTTGGCAAATGTTAAAGTTATCCTCAAGACCTGGACACGGTGGCTCAAGTCTGTGATTTCGCTGGTTTATTGGCGCATCTGGAAGTCAACACGAGTCTGGGCCACATTAACAAGATCCTGCCTCAAAAGAAAAAAAGATGGAAACACAGGGGAACCCAAATGAAAATAACCTCTGGGCTGTCACTTACTTTTCAGAAATGATTATAGAATAGAAATACCACAAAATTTTACCTTTTAGTCTGGGGCACTGCTTCTCAGAGAAATCAGTTTTTTCTGTCTTTTCATAGCCCTAACTACATATTGTCAATTGAAAAATGTCTTTCGTGAAGTTCCAAGCTCCTTAAAGCAGAGATTAAGTGCATCTCGTTGATAACAGTATCTTGGTGTACTTAAATACAATATCAGACAAGGCCTTAAAATTAAATATTTTCCAATGTTTTCACATCCACTATAACTTTCAAAACTTTTGAAAAGATATTTGCTGCAAAACACAGTTAAGACACTTCTGAATTCCCTTCAAGTTTTTATTTAACACGCTGGCCTAGGCGTCAAGACTGTACAATGGAGTGCAACATTTCGAAGACTTTTAAATCCATGAGCTTCACAGTCTAGAAAAGAAAACTGACGATAATCAAACAGCAAATAAATTTTATCAATAATGCGTGCTATGAGGAGGAGGCAAAGGAAAAAGTAACAGAAGTGGAGGCCATGGTGAATATAATTTTGTGGTGGTGGTCGCGGGCACCAGACATACAGTGAGGGTAGAGGATTGTGGATGAAGGCAGCAGAAGTCCCGGAGGAGCTGTCGCTTAGCCTTGCTCAGCCATCAGAAGCACACCAAGATGGCTACTGAACAGTAAGGGGTGAGTGAGAGAAAGGTGTTGATAAAATGCAATTAGCAGCTTACAGGGCCTTGAAAATACGAGAATAAACCGTATTTTCTGATTGGTGTGGGATTCTGTTTGCACGGGGGATGCATATTGTAATTTATATAAGAAAGAACAAGACAGCGTCTGTGCGAGTAAAAAAGAACTGTACAAGACGAAAATCTAAGTGGGGGAACCATTTTGAAGGGACAGCAATAGTAGTTATGGGGAGAGAGGAGGAAGACTTGGGTAGTAGACAATTACTTGATTTAATTTATTTTTCCAATGTTTTACTATGAAAATTTTGAACACGCAGAAAAATTGAAAGACTTACTATCAATGTCCTCACCATGCAGCATAGTCCACCCATCATAGCTTTTCTGTCTACGTGTCTATGTGTCTGTCTATCTTTTCTTCATTCTCTTGTTACCCTTAGACAGTTCAAGTCTTTGGAGCAATACAAGGACTCAACACTCAGATCCTTTATTTAGTGTGTGCATGTGTGTGTGTGTGTGTGTGTGTGTAAGCACAGGTTCATACATTCTACAGTGCATGTGTTAGAGGTCAGAGGATAATTTCTGGAAGTTTCCTCTTTCCTCCACATGGGTTTCAGGGATCAAACTTAGGTTGACACGCTTGGTGGCAAGCATCTTTATCTACAGAGTCACCTGAACATCCTGCTTCCTCCTTTTTATTTGGTAAAGTACCTCACCTTTCAAGTAGTGCTGCCTGCATTTGGTAGGGAGTTCTTCCAATAGCAATGAACCCAGTCTGGAAACTCCGTCACAGACATGCCCAGACAATGTTTCCATGGCAATTCTAAATGCCAAACTGATGGTTAATCCATCCCACCAAGTAATTTGTTTAGTGGAGTAGTGGGAGTGAAAGTGTGACTGGGGACCTACTAAGGGAAGAAACCAGGAACAGCCAGCAGAAACAATTTTCAAATAATTTCCCCAAGATGTAGAGCAGAGAACTGGGCCAGTAGCTGGGGGACAAGGTGGAGCCATGAGAAACATTTCATTTTGGAAAAAGTGAGAACTATTATCAAGTTCTGTGCTGACAGAAATAATCCAGGAAGGGAAGAGATAACCACCAGAGTGGGGGCTGTGGCAATGGACAAAATCATCCAGGCAGGGGAGAAGGAGCTGTGTGGAAACATAACCAAAGGGCGCAGGTACAAAAAAATTTCCTAAACTCTAGTGGCATTTTCTCTTTCTTGTCAATGCAAGAATTAGGCATTGAGTTCTAACAAGTGCAAGACAATCTTCTGAGACGAGAGCATACACACTTAAGGAAGAAGACAGAGCTCCATGTTACTCGGACGTAGTCCAGCGGCAGTGTGTCAGGCTCTGCCAAGTGCTGCAAAGGGGCAGAGCTAAGCAGCTCCACAGAGAATTGGCTCACAGTTTTAAAAATGATAATAATTTAAAATAGATGGTGTTTGATTTTGATTTGTGAATGCCTTCTTCAATATTTTCCTCAATAGATTAGGCAAAAAGGCCAGAGACAGAGAAATACAGGTCTAGGAAATTTTGGAATTTTGAGGACCTCAGGGAAGGACCTCAGGGACCAAGGAAGGGAGCGTTCTTCCTGTCTACAGAGAAATGAAAAGAGGAAAGGACCATTCCGAGAAAGGGGAGACCTAAGGAAAGCCTGAATTCTCTAGGGCACATTGGGGAGTTCCAGTGGATAGGTTGTGTGGAACAATTGTTCTAGGGATGAGGACTGAACGGGTGATCGTTGCACATGCGATGAAACATGACTTGCTTATCTCTGGAGTAGGGCCATATGTAGAGAGTCTGTACCGATTGATGCTTTCCTTTGGAAGGAATCTTGGATGTAGATTTAAATTTTAGCCAGATGCTGCCACTGAGAAAAGAATCAGAGAAGTCATGTGGTTGGGATCAGGAAGTGTCTTGGGAATGCCTTCAGAACTGCTTTTGTGAGTGTTCAGAAAGAGACATGGGAGGAAAGAACAGATTCCCCAAGGGTTACTATATAGGAATTGGTAATTTAGGATTAACCATAGGGGAATGGATATTTGGCAATACTATACCTGTACAAACCAACAGCCAACAAGAAAAAAAGAAAATCAACAAAGATATTTTGATGCTTATGTGGACTGTGCCTAGCTACACAAATCGGCTTACTTATGAAAAAGCAGCCTAATACCAAACCACACAGTATATTCTGATGCTGGGATAAAATACCATGACCAAAAGCAGCTTAAGGAAGAGTGGTTTTATTGTAGCTTATGGCTCCAGGGGTTTAGAATCTTCCTTGTGGGGAAGAAACGGCATGGTATCAAGAACAGGGAGCTGGCCAATCACATTTTGTTCACACACAGAAAGTAGCTTGAGGGTCTAAAACCCTAAACCCCCAGTGATGCTTCACCTCCAAATATTCCATAACCCCTCCAAACAGTGTCACTAACTGGGAACAACGTGTTCAAATACATGAGCCCATAGGGGACATTTATCATTCAAATCATACCATGCATAGTAAAGGATGGCTGTGTATACCTCTTTAACTTGTAGTAGATGTATCAATACTCTTGCAATATTGATTGGCTAGGTTTGTGTTTTCATTTTACAGACACAGGCACTGGTCTCTTTCTTCATGCATGGTAGACTGTCAAGAAATGTTTTACAAGAGCACTGGGAAAATTAATTTTTAAGCTGTACCCAGTACCTAATGACACTTTAGAACTTTTTTCACTTTGATACAAAGATATTGGAGGCGGGGACAGAGAAGGGATTGAAATTGCATAATAAAGTATTCTCAGAAAGTTCTCAGATATGTTGAAATATTTAGTTTAAGGCTATACCAGCCAAATGAAGTTGAGAATGGAGACAATTATCTGAACTATTCAAGCTAAAACACAATTTTGCTTGAAATAACTATGCGATTGGGGGAAAGTGGTTTTAGGAAAAGCTCTAATTATCTAGAAAAAACATCTTTAATCCTTCACATGAAAGGCAGATGATTGGAGAAAGCCATAATCATGTTCTTAATACAGTTTTGGCTCTGTATTTACTTCACAGTTGCACATCTTGCAACATCCTCCACGAGATGGCAGGTTGTAACATCCTCCACGAGATGGCAGGTTGTAACACACTGGAGCCAGAAGGTGCACCATTGCTTAACGTCATTTTGCAATAAGCAGCAGACACCAAACAGTCGCACAATAAACTATGACCAGTTCATCTTCTCAATTGCAAATATGTAGATTCTGATGATGTTTTCTAGGAATTAAGGCTTTTATCTTATAAAGACACAGTTGCCCAAGTGTGACTATTTTCAGGATATGGGAAGTGAAGGAAAATGATGATTTGGCAATAGTTTACCCACATAAAGGTGTAATAATAATTTAAGTCTATTCATACAAGGCAAATGAAGATCCACTATTGACTGACCCATCTAAAATCAACACTGTATGGGAGGCCCAAGAAGATGAGACAAGAAAAATATTCCACACCCATGTTTGAAATAATTATTTATAAGACTAAATATTAAAATGCAATAATTACTTTTGAGAGGATTTATTTCATTATTTTAAGGTATCCCTGGAGACATTTTATCGGAACAACTAAGGAATGGTGTAATTCAATAATTCCAATAGTAAGATTAAGTGGGATGATTTCAACAAATTGGATGCTAGACCAATGGAACCCAAATCTCCGGAAAAATTAAGTTTTGAGTTGCAGTCAGTATATAATGGCGCTTTAGTGGGCACAGGCCTGAGTACTGTAAAGGTCTCCCCAGGCTTTCTAGCGACACTTACACATCTTCTTTCCCTGATCATTTGGTGATGTCTTTTCAGTTGCTGGCATGAGGCACCGCTAGCCGAGCATGACTGCCACTTGGGCTCAGCTTCTTCTCTATATTCTTGGGTTTTATTCTGTTGCTATGAGATAATACTCTGCCAAAGGCAGCATAAGGGATAAAGGGCTTACTTTAGCTTAGAGTTTCAGGCTACCACTCATCATGGCAGGGAAATCAAGAGAAGAGGAAATGCATGCATGCATGCATGGTGCCTTTCAGCTCTCCTTCTCTACTTACAGAACCTAGAGTCCCCTGCAGAGGGAATGGCACCACCCACAGTGGGTGGATCACTCATGTGAGTGCCAGATTCGGACAAGTTGACAATTAACACTGATTATTACAGTTACAAATAATCTAGAGTTAAAACAAAGCTGTTTCCCCTTTATAGCTACTGGAGGACAGGGAACAGAATTAAATGTTAATCACATGAAAGTAATTGGTTTCAAAATATAGCTGCTAATCCTAGTAGGATTTCTGCTTCTCTAATCAAAGAGGTTTCAGGGACTGTGGTGGACTGTAACCTGTGCTCTTCCTGATTTCTTTGGATATTTTCTGTGGTGCACCCCATCTCCTGATCACACTAGGATTTAGCTTCCAATAGTCAGAAGAAAGACATTTCCGAGGTATTTTTGTGGTTTTGACAGCAGAAAGCACCCAGAAATTTACATCTTCCTAGGCAAACCCTTCACCATGGACAGATGTCACCTTTTCTTCTTTGATGAGGACAGTCCCAAGCACACTGGGGAAGGACCAGGCTGGATTGCCTCTGAGACCAGGAGACGGCACTTGGACTCGGGTTCTCTCCCCTTTCTCTTGCCTCCCTTGTCTAGCAGTGCTGAATCACTTGCACACTCACTTCCATCTCAGGATCTATTTCTGGGGAACCCCTAAGATGCGCACCAAAACCAAAGACTACCAGGTCCAGAAACCAAACTAGACACAATACATAATATTCCATCTCCCATTTAGCTGGTTACATGGCAAGCACAAAGGAACATTAGGAAGGAGCAGGATCTTACGTAATCTAGTACACATTGGAAAACTATTGCTTTGGTTTACAAAAATGAGTCTGCTTTAGAGGAAATAAAATGATGCCCGTAATAAAGGAAATAAAATGATGCCCAAGACTTTCAAGAGTAAACACAGAGCCCCTGTTTCAGGAAATGCTCAGGGTGGATGGGCAAGGAGGCTCACATTCTTCAGCCGCCATGCTCAGTAGACAGAGGCAAGAAGATCCAGGCCAGCCTGCTGAAACCATGTCTGCATTGATCTTCATTCAGAAATATTTCCCTGGGTTAGTCTACCAAATGAGACACAGTATATCTGAACATCAGCACATCCTGAATTTACATGGTTTATGTGAGTTTTTGGATTTTCTACTTTCTGGCTTTGTGTCTCTAGGCAAGTCTTATAATTTCTCCATAACTTAGTTTCTTTAATTATAAAACAATTACTAATAATGCCTATCTCAGGGTTATAATGAAGGTTAAGCTAGATGATGCATACAGAAGGTTAGCTTAGGGTGTCTCTTTTGTGGCCCTGGGACTGCAGGGATCCCAGCAAATGTTTGACTGTGGCCCAACACTTTTGTAGAGCACATCCTTGTGTTATCTATCACATATTAGGCTGACATCACTGGTGACTTGGTCCAGGTCATCCCACAAGCATTAGCTAATGTTAACATTGTTTCAGGAAAATAATAATCTTGGTTTTTTTCCTTCTCTAGTCTTTGATTTCTGTTGTTTGAGACTCTTTTTTTTTTTTTTTTTTTTTGGTTTTTCGAGACAGGGTTTCTCTGTAGCTTTGGAGCCTGTCCTGGAACTAGCTCTTGTAGACCAGGCTGGTTGCCGCTTCAGTCTCTGTGAGCCCCGGTGAGCCAGGTTAGTTCGTTCTGTATGTTTTCTTGTGGTGCCCTTGACACCACTGGGTCCTCCAATCCTTCTTCCCCCTCCTATGCAGGATTCCTCGAGCTCCATCTAATGTTTGACTGTTTCCATCTGTTACTGGGTGAAGACTCTTTGAGGGCAGTTGGGCTAGGCATCAATCTATGCACATATCATTAGGAATTTAATAAGAAATCATTTTGTTGACCTTTTTTTCATCATTCACGTTTGGCTCTATCCTAGGTCTCTGGGGTATCCAGTTTCCGGGTCCTGGACCTCAGGGGTGAGCTCCCTCTCAGGGTATGGGAGAATGATCTTTCCTAGTTCCACTCATTTACTGGCAAACTTCCTGAGCCAGCGTTTCCACTTAGTGCTGACAACACGTTCACAGATACAGGGCCATCTCCTGGAGCTCCGGCAGATTATTAGGGACTCCATTCCTAGGGGAAAACCTAACTCTTTCCCTCTCTTGGCAGCCATAACTTACCAAAATCTCCCCAGACGGGGGTGGGACTTTATCAGCTCCTCTACCATCTGTGCCAGGATTTTGGCTGGCTTGATACTGTGCAAGTCTTCTACGCATAGTCTCGGCTTCTCTGAATTCGTGTGTCCAGCGTAGCTGTTGTGTCTAGAATATACTGTTCCTCTGCAAACCTCTACTACTTCTGGCTCTTTAACTTTTCTGCCTCCTCTTCCATGGTGATCCTGGAACTTTGGGGAGGAGGTATGATGTAGAGATCCTATGTAGGTAGGGCCAAGCACTTGAATGCCAGTTCTCTGAATGCTCACTAATTGTGAATCTATCAATCATCTACTGGAAAAGAAAGCTTTTCGCATGAGAGTTGGAGAGCTGCACCAATCTTTTGATATAAAGATATGTAGGAGACAGTTTAATGCATTATGTCCATTTAGCAGAATAATAGGAGATTCTCTCCTAGGGTCTATGACACACGCAGATTTGGGGTTTTGGCCTAGTGAATTTCAACTAGTGATGCTAGCCTTAAAGCCAATCAGAAAGTGGTTGGTCACTCCCACAACATTTGTGCCCCGATTGCACCAATGGGCATGTCTTGCCAAGGTAGTGATTCTTCTAGATCCCATCATTAACTACCAGGTAAACTGTTAGTTCTGTTTCTCCCCCACGAACCTGACTACTACCTCCATCACTACAAAAGCTACCCAGTCGGGGTGAAGCTCCCTGGGGGTACCAGCTTGATTTCTCCATGCCCTGTGACCGAAGTGTCTGGCATCTCTGGTAATACAGTCTTTCCATCGGGTTCTTCACGGCAATCATGAACAATGAAAGCAGCCTATAATGTTTGGGAGTTCTGCAGGACTGCTCACTGATCAGTATCTTGAAGGCACATAAGCCACACCTAGCGCTGGGATTTTTATTTGAAAGTCTGTAGTGTCTGGAAACAGAAATACCCCACCCCATTATAAACAACAAAAGTCATGTGTGTGTGTGTGTGTGTGTGTTTGTGTGTGTGTTTGTATCTACTAGGAACCTTCTACAGTGGTAGGTTTCTATGTGGCTTTCAAAAGTCTTTAGTGTTTGTTATCCTTCCCCATCACCTCTCCTTTGTTTTGCCTTTCCACTCCCACCCTAGTTAGCTCTTTTTTGCTTCATTATTTGCCTCTAACCCTTCTACTTCCTGCGTTCTCTCTACTCACACAGTTATTGTTATATTTAACTTAACCTCAGGGCACGGAAAGATCCAGCCATCGCTACTGTGACCTGCTCTTGAAACATCGAAGCCTCTAACTCTTCAACTTTGGGTCTTTTCAAATTCCCTGGCTTCCTAGAGAACAAATAGACATGACCAAGCTTTCAAAGGGAATGAATTCTGAATTAGTGCATTCAGGCAGACTGAAGGCTTACTGCCCTGCTCTGCCTTTCTTCAGGTCCTGGAATCTGTTCTCATATCTTGGAATCCGAGAATGAGGATGCCCATGTTACTTTTAGGCCAAATAGTTCCTCACGAATTTATGGTAATTACAGACAAAAATGCTGATTTTAAAAACAAAGCCCCAGGACAATGAGTATAATTTACTCAGTCCCAGAGAATTAATTTCTCATCCCTCGGATGGCTTTTCTGTTCAGGGTGTTCTTCATTTAGGTGGCTTTCTTAGTGATTGCCCTGGCTGCTTAGCAACCACCATTTCCAGCCTTCCCGGAACACGGAAGAAAATTGCTCACATCAGCACTATCAAGATATTTTTTGAAGAGGACTTTCTTTTGTGAAAAATCAAGCATACAAAACATGACTTTCCAATATATATTGTTTGGAAAAATGTTAACACTCATGTAATAAATTAAATCTGAAATTGCAAATGTTGAGTAGCTACAAGCAGAAATGTGGGTGTCTTTTTAAAAAATTATGCATATTTGTATATAGGCAGACAGTGTTGGGGAGCCTCTTAGGTCATTTAATTTCCAGCCATCCTCTGTGGGTCTCTTATGAATCAGGCATCATTATTCCCACGTTTGCCCTAAATGGAAGAATGTGATGAATATGCCTGCCATTCCAGAATGCTAATATTCTACATTGTGCTAAAGAAGCAACAGCAATCAGCTCAATCTTATTTAGATGGGTAGGTATCGAAGGTATGAACGGAAATTAGTCAGAATACGGTGATTCATCAGAAAATTGATCAATGTAAAGGTCACTAATTTCTCCAAATGATTTTTCGTCTGCTTCGCAATCCTTCTGGGTTTAATTTTCTCTATTAAATTATCCCTGAGTATACATAATTATTAAGTCAGTAGCACTTGGTCTAATTAATTCCTGATATTAAGCCTCTTGTGGGCTTTTTTCTTCTAGCTTTTTCTCAAAGTTGATTCTCACCTGTATTAGAACCCTGGCTTCACCTGCTCTGTTGGGGTGGTGGTGGTCAGGAACGTGTCTTAGGGATGCTGGTCAAGGTAAGACTCTGGAATTTTCCAAGCCTTAGATTTCTTGTTTGTGAAGTGGGATAACATCAACACCAATGACCTAGGATGCTGAGACTCCAATGTTAATGCACTTGGAACACTGAACAAAATGGCTGAAGGGGAGATGAGGTAAAAATTCAGTAGGTTATGGGAAACTTGATAACACACTGTCCCTGAACAGACAGAATCTAATGAGTGGGTGCTGAGGATGTCTGCTTTCCTTCTTATAGCTCCTTGATTCTTCCCAGGCCCCAAAGCCAGTGCATCCCATCCACACAGACCATCTTTGTGTTCATTAAACACTTGGCATGGGTTTCCCAATGGAACTCCCTTTTGTTGACTTTTAGCTTTGAGTAGGGTGTTATAAGAAATACTCAGGTAATATGTAGAAACCAGAAACTTTGTGTTTTTCTTAGTTTTTAAGAACATGTTGTCTGATCGGAAGTCAGTTGAATAGATTACAGTTCTATTATCATCATTATCATCAAAATCATCATCATCTCATAATCATTATCATCATCACCATCACCATCAGTAGCAGCAACCAACTGCTGCTGCTGCTGCCGCCAACATTTTCTGAGCATCTAATGCATGGGGCTCATGGTTGATGAGCCACACAGAGTATAAGGAGTCTGCAGGCTTAGCTCTCAGAGGCTGAGGAACCTCACCAGGGAATCAGCTGTGTCTCTGCAATGTTTTGTTTTCTCTTTTCTGTTCAACAAACAGTACTTCATTTCCCCGGAGAGCTCGGGCTTCACCATCGACAGCACCGGGACAATTTCCACAGTAACGGCTTTGGATTTTGAGAGGGACGTGAGAAGGTAATGCTGTGCTGGGTTTCCTTTGGAAATGCTTGAGAAGGTAACGCTGTGCTGGGTTTCCTTTGGAAATGCTGGTCCTTTGGCTTGTAGTTCCTGTCCTGAAAAAGAATTCTCCCCGTCTGATCTTAACATTCTTCTCACCTGAAGTTGCTCTTGATACTGTCTTAAAGATGAAACTGACACTCACCTGTAATTGTACCATTGCTGCTTTGGATGTCTGTGGGGACCCTCTCTGTCACCTGCTTTTGCCACACTGAAGCACCAAGACGATTTTGGTAGTTTTATTTATACCCTGCTGTGGAAGTCGGCAGTTCAGCTCTCCAGGTGCCTGTAATGTGGAGCAGCCTTCTATCCTTGAGAAGTTAGCACACAGCCACTTGGTTATTTCCTCTGCATCAACTAAGTGGGTTACCACTGGTTCAAGTTAGCATTTTTATTTTTATAATGGTTTAATGCCTACCCCGCTTCAGTTATATATTTTGCATCAAAGTGCTTCACAGGAAAAGGGAGTTGACTCTGAAGGCATTTCAATAACCTTTTTCCTGCCTTTCTTAAGTGATTCTTTGTGACGATGAAAGTTGAGAATGGAAAATATCCTGAGCAGCTTCCTGGACAGCAAAGGTGCAGCAAAGCCTAGCTGCCCACACGTCAAACATCAGGTCCAAAGGCAGAAGGAGATTCAGGTCCACAAATGGATCATCACAATGAGCATGAGTCTCGAAGCTGGGGGTGAAGCTTAGCTGGTAGAACATTTCCCTAGCATTATTGGAACTTAAATTCTGATTCCCCAGCACCGCATCAACCAGATTATGGCTCTACACACATAATCTCATCACCAGCAGGGGGAGACAGAAAGATCAAAATTTCAAGTTCATCTTTGGGGACACAATGAGTTTGAGGCTAGCCTAGGATACATGAGACTGTCTTAAACCAAAGCCCCTAACAAAATACCCTAGATATTTATTTATTTTGGGTTTTTTGAAACAGGGTTTCTCTGTCTAGCTTCAGGGCCTGTCCTGTGTGGACCGAGTTTTCTGTCCCACCTGGTCCTGCAGTCGTTCAGTCCCAAATAAACACACAAAGGCCTACATTAATTACAAACTGATTGGCGTATTAGCTCAGGTTTCTTATGAACTCATAACTTGTGTTAGACCATAATACTTGTCTGTGTTAGCCACATGGCTTGGTATATTTTTCAGTGAGGCCGTCACATGTTGCTTCCTCTGTGTCTGGGTGATTACTGCAGACTGAGATTTCCTCTTCCCAGAATTCTCCTGTTCCCATTGCCCTGCCTATATTTTCTGCCTGGCTACTGGCCAATCAGTGTTTTATTATACAAGAAACAAATCTTTACAGGGTAAAACCATTGTCCTACAGCAGTCCTGGAACTTGCTCTATAGACCAGGCTGGCCTTGAACTCACAGAGAGTTGCCTGCCTCTGCCTCCTAAGTGCTGGGGATTAAAGGCATGTGCCATCATCACCTGGCCTACCTTAGATATTTTTTAATGTTCTTTTTAAAATTGATTTTATTGAGCTATACATTTTCCCTCCTCCCCTCGTTTCCTCTACTCTCCCCTTCAACCCTCTCCCATAGTCCCCATCATCCTAATTTACTCAGGAGATCTTGTCTTTTTCTACTTCCCATGTAGATTAGATCCATGTTTGTCTCTTTTAGGGTTCTCATTGTTGTCTAGGTTCTCTGGGATTGTGAATTGTAGGCTGGTTTTCTTTGCTTTATGACTAAAAGCCACTTATGAGTGAGTACATATGATAATTATCTTTCTGTGTCTGGGTTACCTCACTTAATATGATGTTTTCTATATCCATTCATTTGCCTGCAAATTTTAAGATATCATTATTTTTTTCTGCTGTGTAGAACTCTATTGTGTAAATGTACCACATTTTCCTTATCCATTCTTTAGTCGATGGGGCATTTAGGTTGTTTCCAGGTTCTGACTATGACAAACAATGCTGCTCTGAACATAGTTGAGCACATATCCTTGTGGTATAATTGAGCCTCCTTTAGGTATATACACAAAAGTGATATTGCTTCTTGGGGAAGGTTGTTTCCTAATTTTCTGAGAAATCACCATACAGATATCCAAAGGGGCTGTACCAGCTTGCACTCCCACCAGCAATGCAGGAGTGTTCCCTTTGCCCTACATTCTCTCCAGCATAAGTTGTCATCAGTGTTTTTGATTTTGGCCATTCTTACAGGTGTAAGATAGAATCTCAGAGTTGTTTTGATTTGCATTTTTTTTTTTTGATGACTAAGGATGTTGAGCATTTCCTTAAGTGTCTTTCAGCCATTTGGGATTCCTCTGTTGAGAGTTCTCTGTTTAGGTCTGCGCTCCATTTTTTTTATTGGATTATGTAATCTTTTGGTGTCCAATGTCTTGAGTTCTTTGTATATTTTGGAGATCAGACCTCTGTCTGATGTGGGGTTGGTGAAGACATTTTCCCGTTCTGCTGGCTGCCATTTTGTCTTGTTGACCGTATTCATGGCTTTACAGAAGCTTCTCAGTTTCAGGAGGTCCCATTTATTAATTGTTTCTCTCAGTGTCTGTGCTGCTGGGGTTATAGTTAGGAAGTAGTCTCCCGTGTCAATGCATTCAAGTGTACTTCCCACTTTCTCTTCTTTAAGATGCAGTGTGGCTGGCTTTATGTTGAGATCTTTGATCCATTTGTACTTGAGTTTTGTGAATGGTGATAAATATGGATCTACTTTTATTCTTCTACATGTTGATATCCAGTTATGCCAGCACTGTTTGTTAAATATGATTTCTTTTTTCCTTTTAATATTTTTTTGCTTCTTTGTCAAAAATCAGGTGTTTGTAGGTGTGTGGATTAGTATCTGGGTCTTCTATTCAGTTCCATTGGTCCTCCTGTCTGTTTTTATGTCAATACAAGGCTGTTTTCAGTACTGCAGCTCTGTAGTAGACTTTGAAGTCAGGAATTGTGATTCCTCCAGAAGTTCTTTTATTGTACAGGATTGTTTTGACTATCCTGGGTTTTTTGCTTTTCCATATGAAGTTAAGTACTGTTCTTTTGAGGTATGTGAAGAATTTTGCTGGGATTTTGATGCGCATTGCATTGAATCTGTTTATTGCTTTTGGTAAGATTGCTATTTTTACTATGTTAATTCTACTTACCCAAGAGCATGGGAGCTATGATAGAGATTTATAAGTTTTAAGACTTATTTATCTTAATAATTATCTTGTTTAATTTAAATTAAAGTTTGGGAAAGAAAATTTTTTTTTCTGGGCAAGTGAGAAGGAAAGATTTGTTTAGGTATATTATTGGCTTTTTCCAATACTTTTTTCATAAGCCATCAACTTCTTGAAAGAGAAATTAAGAAATTGGGAAGTGGTTACACATTGGTATGGAGAGACAGAGAGGGAATTTTGGTGTCAGTATTTTAAGGTAAAATAGTTTTTTTTTTTATCTGAAGAAGAAAGTAACTCTTTGAATTTGCCTGGAACTGGAGTTTGTTGGGATCAAATCTAAAAGCACTGGGAAAGTCAGGAGACATGACCACAAGGGGTCACAGTCTGGGGATGAGAATGTTCGTCATTAATAATGAAAATTTCATTTTTCTCATTTCATTAGTCATCCCTCATACCTCCACATGTATCTGGGAAATAAAAACTTGTTAACCATGTACCAATCCTAATGTTTCTTATGGTGACTAATTTGTTTGGAAGGCTTCTTCCTTTTTTATCTCTGTGTTTAAGTCCACCTGTAGACTTGAACACTCCCTCCTCCTGCCTGGAGATGTTATCCTGGATGGCAGGATGATGTGTCCCCCACCACACTGGGGTACTCCTAACCCTTTAACCTCAGCATCTGTTAGTCTTTAATAGAATTCAGTAATTAAAGGGTACAAATCCATAGCTATGAATGATCCTGTTTGTTACAAAAATGCTAAAAAATTTCTATATAATGCCCCACCCCCAGATATTTATAAGAAATAACAAATCTGCCGGGCGGTGGTGGCGCACGCCCTTAATCCCAGCACTCGGGAGGCAGAGGCAGGCGGATCTCTGTGAGTTCGAGACCAGCCTGGTCTACAAGAGCTAGTTCCAGGACAGGCTCCAAAGCCACAGAGAAACCCTGTCTCGAAGAAAAAAAAAAAATAACAAATCTTTTTTTTTTGAAAAAAACAAACTTTTTTTTAAACAGTTCATAAATTTGTGTGTCATGATAATATCTGCCAGCACTTGGCAAACATTTTAAAAGCTAAAGCCTCTTCAGTCAGGTGATTTGACCCATTTCTTTCCAAAGTGTTAGCTACTTCCGACTGCTAAAACATCTGGTCTGACTGGCATCTTAAGCAAAGGAGTCAATGTTTGTAGCTGGCCAGTTCATCCTGCTAGGTTCTGTGTCTCTGGAAGCCTGCTATTTATCAAGTCTTAACCATCTTTTTTTTTTTTTTTGGTGGCTGTGCTTTTAGTTTTTCACTGGTTATTAAAGTGGTTGATCCTGGAGGACTGTTTGCTACTGGGAATCTAAAGATTTTCCTCATCAATGTCAACAATAAGGACCCCACTCTTGCCTGCAGGTAAGGCAAGATAGCATATTATTTGATCTGACCTTGAAAACATCATTTCCTCCTTCCTTCTTTTTCTTCTTTTTAACTGAGAAAGAAAATAAGCCAGCATTTTATAAACAACCACACAAGATACAAGAGTCTAAAAAAAAGGCTTATTTAGAAACTAAAAGCAAAAACAGTTTTAAAGTATAAACTATATTGAAATTGCAATAAAATAAGGGGTTATTCATGCAGTACATCCTTAATCCCTGACTTTCTGGCTTAGCTCTTATTTCTCTTAAGGGAGATCCTAGTCAATGTTATAGCTAGTGAGTATACAAAAGCATGTTGAATGTTAGCAGCTCTATAAAGACGTTGGCGCATGCTCGAAGGGTAAGAACACAGTAACTGTGCACACAGGGTCTAGAGCAAAAGAAGTTTGTGTCCTAACCCTCTCTCAGCCACCTCTGAAAGTTACTTAACTTCTTTAATTCTCAGTTTTCACATCTATAAAATAGAGACAAACATGGTAGTTACTTCCCAGGGAAGCCCCTGCTGGGAAGAATGAGTAGCCCATGATAAGCCTTAGGGTTTTAGGTAATCTGGAGCTAAGATCAGGAAGAGGTTTAGATACTTGTTGATAAATATGATTTCCATCATGGTCCCACTCTCTCCAGTCTGCCCCTTCCCCCTTTACCAACGCAAGGTATGGAAATGACAGCTGGTGGGTACCACACTAAGAACATTTCCTTTCGAAACAAGCTTATTTAGTGTTGAAAATGGGGTCTGGAGTGTCACCTCCACCAACTCAACTCTGCATCAAAATGTCAACATTACGCTGGACGAAGAAATTCCAGTAGGGAAGACCATTGCCGTGTGCCAGGCGGCTGATGAAGATAACTTGGGCGGTTTAACCTTTGGACTGGAGGCAGTGGATGACTATTTCGCAGTAGACAAAGGTAGGTTGGGAACTCTGCTGCCCTAAGTAATTGTATACCCATCCTCCACACACCCGGTTTCTTAAGGGAAGGTAGAAAGACTAAAATCCCACCAGGAAACATCCCTTGGACAGTTTGGGATTGTCTGCTGAGTGGTTCTGCAGGTTCAGAATCCCACTGACTCCTCTGCTAATCCGTGTCTCTTCGTGACTGTTATGAAATTATTAACTCTATAGTTTATGTGTGCTCTTAGCATGTTTCCTTAGACCTAATTCAGCTCTACTCTATGTGAGGGCCAAATGTTTGTGAGGGAGAAGCTGGTTTGACTGGTTAGAGCTAATCTTTCATTCTTTGTCCATTCAGTCTTGGGGGTGGGGCGCAAATTGGGTTGTGTTTAGAGTTGCTGAGTGGAGGACAGTGCTGGGTTATCTTTAGCACAAATACAGGTCACCGTTGAAGCAAATGTGGTCATTGTCCTACACATATCAGCTCCGTGCAGTAAGGTTGGTTCCAGCCGTCAGTATCTGTGCTTTGCTTGGGGGATTACTTGGGATCTGACAGCTTCAACTTCCCTTTCTCTCTCACAAGTCCCAGACTGGACTTGGAGAAAGTCTGCACTCAGGACCTGGTGTAGAAAGCTTCCAGCTGTTTTCTCTGCCACAGAACAATTCCCAGTATGATCTACTCTGGCTCCTGAATTCCTCAGTGATGTGGGGCTCTTGGGCCAATGGCAGTGGCTGTCTTAACCATGCTCTTTTATTGGGAGCGTTTTTTTTTTTTTTTTTTTTTTCCTGGGCCTCTTTCCCATGTCACGTTGCCTGGATTGCTTCTCAAATAACCTGCTTACACGCATGTTCTCATCCCCAATTTTTCCTGGCCTCTTCTTTGGGGTGCTTCTTTTCCAGTTAACTGCTAAGCATCTTCATAGAGCACCCAGTGATGTTTTTTAAATACTCAGATTGGGTGCAATATTTTCCATTTGCTTTCTGCACTTGAAAGTTGGCCCGAACTTCTTAGCTTACCACCAAGGTCTTGTTTCTCTGGCCCTTGCCTTGTTCTCAGTCACCCACACCACCCTCCCCAAGCATCCCCCATGCCACTCAGATTCTTTCTTCCTTTTCCTCTTGCTGTGAGCCATCAGGTAGACCGTCTGCCTTGAGACTGCTCCCTTGTGTTTTCTAAGCACCTGACCGTTAGATATTATTTTCCGTAAAAAATCACATTATAGCGCTCATTTCCATAGTGACACATCATTTGAACTTTTTGTCTTTCTGTGCGTGTCGAGTGCTGTCTCCCAGCTTTGAATATAAATTTCATAAATATGGAGATTTTATGCCATTGTGCTAAATACGGAAGCTGCCACGCTTCGTGCTGCATAGATGACACTCAGAAAATGTTTGTTGGATTTAAGTGATACTTAAGTAAGAGCAAGTCATGTTCTGGTAGTATTTTCAGGATTATTTCAGATGATTCTCTGGTGGGAATCAACTCCCATCTCCTGACATTTTTTTCTGTTATGTAACCTTCAAGGCCTAGAAGAAGAGTTTCTTCTAGAGCGCCTTCTCTATTCTCCTAAGCCAAACAATTTTGTTTTCCTACTCATTAACATCATATGATTAATAGTGCATCTCAGTGATAAATAATTTAACAGTATGCGTGCACTTCGAGTCAGCTCCTTCATTCTGTTGGACAGGGCATAATTTTTGCTTTCTTACTTTTTTTTCTGTAGCTACACGTGTAATGAAGTAATTTTGAAAATGACAATCTGGCCCATTTTGAGCAGGATATGCTGCTTCGTTACAGAGAAAGGGACCGTGGTGACGACCACCCGTCTTGATGTGGAGAAAACTGGCTTTGCAAGTGCTCTGTCCTTCTCCATTAAGGCATGCGATGGTGACCAGAGGTGTGCAACTATTCTGGTGACTACCTATGTTCATGGCATTAACGACAACTCACCTTTCTGTGATCAGTATCTGATTAGGTAAGCAGGTAGCAGGTAAGCAAGAACTCAGAGTGGGCCCAGAAAAAACAAGGACTGTTGGATTTATTGGCTGGCTCTGACATTTGGTCAGTCATCAAGTTGAATCTTGGTTGCTCAGAAATGGTCCTCGCAAATGGCCTGCTGGTTCTGTTCATGACTGAAAGCTGAGTTTCTGAGATCTGCAGGTGGGGTCTGAGATTGAAGTGACTCTACTCCTGGCTTCAACTGAAGCCCTTCAGTTTTGCTTTGTAGAATGGGATTCTAATAGAACTCCTTGAAGAATGGTTGCAAGGAATTAATGGGCTAATTTCTGGTACTGTTTCCACACAGTGCTGAGCAGATGCTATCTTATAATGGTTCTTATTATACATCTGTTAGCTTTACCAGAAACCCTCCTTACTCAGTGGAGTAGATTTCTGGTTAGGGATGTCATTCCTGAGGTGAGAGCATGTCTCATTAAAATGCTTGCCTTACAAGCACAAGAAGCTGGGTTCAGTGCCCACGACACATATAAAAATGTGAGGTGTGGTAACAAGCTCTTGTATGTTCAGCACTGGGGAAGTGGAGACAGGCAGGTCCCTCGGGCTCACTCACTGGCCAGGCAGCTTGGTTTACTCAGTAAGTTTCAGACCAGCAAGAGACTCCATAAAAAAAAAAAATCAAAACAATAAAAATCCAAACAAAATGGTAGGCAGTCCCTGTGGAATACTACCCACGTGCATAAACACATGTGCATACACATGGATCCACACACCCACATACACCTGCACACAGATTTTGTCCTTGGCTTAAGGAATGTAACATTTTTCGTTCATCATGCACTGTGTAACTTTTTAAGTGGAAGGGTGGTGGATTTCCATATTCAAATCGCTCTAAATGGAAGCAAAAATGATCCAATGGAGTGGGCAAAGTCTTCAAGTGAAATAGTTCGTGAGGGTCAGGGTTTGATGCCAAGCAAGTGGTGAAAACATTTTGAGACTTAGAATTTCTGGATTTTGATATGTGGATAAAGGTTTGCATTGCTGCCCGTGTGGTTATTCTGTCCTTTTTTCTCCCCCCACCCCCTGCCATCTGCCTGAGAAACCACCTTCTCTGTCTCTACAACCATCCTTCTTCTTCCTTAGGACCTGCTGCTTCTCTTGCCTCCCTCTCTATTCATGACCTATTGTTGAAGGAGGCCGCTTGTTGGTTTCTGGCTGCTCGGTAGCTTAGACCGGAAATAATCACACAGAAACCATATTATTTAAATCACTGCTTGGCCCATTAGCTCTAGCTTCTTATTGGCTAACTCTTATATCTTAATTTAACCCATCTCCATTAATCTGTGCATCACCACAAGGTCATGGCCTACCAGCAAAGTTTCAGCACATCTGTGTCTGGCAGAGGCTCCATGGCTTCTCCCTGACTCGCCTCCTTTCTCCCAGTGGTTGTTTCCCCACCTAGCTAAGTTCTGCCCTGCTATAGGTCCAAAGCAGTTTCTTTATTCATTAATGGCAATCACAACATACAGAGGGGAATCCCACATCAACCTATACCTACACCCACTCTCTCATATAAGAATTAGAAGCTAGAAGCTTCAAAAGAGAGAGAGTATCTGTCTTTCTGAAACTGGGTTACCTCACTTAATATAATAATCTTCACATTAATCTATTTCCTGAAATTTATGTAATTTTATTTATAACTGAATAAAATTCCCGCGTGCATATGTATGTACTATGTTTTTATTATTCATTCATTAGTTGATGAACATTTATGCCACTTTCATTTCTAGCTATTGTGATGAGAGTTACTATAACTCTGGATGTGTTGGCAGAGGCTGTTGCTTCATTTCTGGCTGCCCAGACTCAAAATAACCACACAGAAACTGTATTCATTATAACACAGCTTGGCCAATGACTCTAGTACATTCCTAGCAAGCTCTTACATCTTAAATTAACCCATTCCTATTATTTTATATTTTACCATGAGGCTCATGGCCTGCTGATAGGGTTTCAGCTGGCAGTTCACATCTTTCTCCTCTGGCGACTACATGACATCTCACTGACTCTGCCTACTCCCTCCTCCTCTCTCTGCTTGGAACTCACACCTTACTTTATTCTGCTAAACCACTGGCCGAAACAGCTTTATTCATTAACCAATAAAGGCAAAACATAGAAGGACTTCCCACACCATGGATGTGCATATAACTCTGTAGTAGAATACAGAGATCGTTGGGTGTGTGCTCAGAGGTGGTATGACTGGGTCACACGAGCTTCTACATTTATTTACATGGTAGCTATACCAGTTTGCATTCCCAGGAGCAGTCAACAGTGAGTCCCCTTTCCCCATATTCTTCCCAGCATGTGTTATCATTGTTTTCCTTTGATACAGCCTTTCTCAAAATAGTTTTCACTTTTATTTCCCTGGTGGATAAGGCATCTAACAGTTTATAAGCAATATACATCAGCTATTTGTGTTTCTTCTGTTGCAAACCATCAGTTCAACTCATTAGCCTATGTCCTGATTGGCAAAATTTTTTGCACTATTTTTGTAGTGTTATATTCTAGATACAGCCTCCTATCTGATGTATAGCTATCTTCTGCCATGTAGGCTGTTTGCTTTGCTGATGGTTTCCTTTGCCGTGCAGAGGATTTTTAATTTCCTGTAAAACCCCTTTGACACATCCTGGGCTGATTCCTGTTCTATTGGGATCAGGCTTAGAAAGCTCTTGTATGAGCCTCTGTAAGTCTCTTTATATATGGGAAACTGTGCCCTTGTTTGTTAAACATATTCCTGACAAACTAATGAAAGATGAAACCTAGTCTTGCTTCCTGTCCCACACAGTCTTGTTGGGGCCCCAGTTATAATTCTCCAGTGGAGTTAATAGCAGTATCCAACATTTCATTGTTAAAAAGAACAAATACAAATACAACCCATGTTTGGAATTTATTTGGTACAGAAATTTGCCAATATTTTCTCCTTCTGCTTGTTCCTATTTATTCACCCAGGAAGATCATAGTTAATTAACCAGGTCCCTACTCTAGACTGTCATCTGTTGTAGCTCTGCTCTGCTTGTTTCCTGGACTGGGGCTCTATCTTATCAGGGTAATAGAACAAAAATTTGTAAAGCAGCATTGAAAAATTTAAACAACTAAAAAAAAACCAGAGAGAAAAATGCCAAAGACATGATCTTAAGTCCTTGCTGCCATGTTTTAGGAGAAGGTCAAGTGGCCAACTGGGAGACAGGGGAGCATCCTGATGAAAGGGAACTAGTGATTGGCTGTGGATCTCTGCACCTGCTTCCATCAGTTCCTAGATGTAGGCTCTATGATGACAATCTGAGGACAGGGGAAGGCCAGTTCAGGCACCCTCTTTGCTATTGCTAGCTGGGGTCATGCTGGGGAAGAGGATGGGAGGAAAGGAGGGAGGGGGAATGGTGGTTGGTATGTTAAATGAATGAATAAATAAATAAAATTAAAAAGGAAAGAACTAAATCAGCCATTTCATGATATGTAGTATTTAGAGGCTGAAGACTGATCACCTGGGGTAGTGAAATCCAAAGTGGGTGGATGCATAGAAAGGTGAGACAATCTACTGTGGTTATAGGATGGCAAGGGCCCTCTGTCCCTTTTCGTCACATGTATTTGTTTCTTTCTCATAGCTTTGAGAAATGCCTAGCAGAGCAACTGAAGTGGGGAACGATAAATTGGGGCTCCCAGTTCAAATGCAGCATGCCAAGGAAGGCATAGATGGGCTCTACAGTCTGTGGGAAGGAAAGCATGTGGCTGTGCTGTTCACATGTGGACAAGGAAGCAGCCAGCAAGGCAGGAATGAGGAACAAAGTAGGGTTTAAGTTTCCAGACCTGTCCTTAGAGCAGTACATTGTCCAGTTAGCCCCTGTGTCCTAAAGCCTCCAAGAAGAGGGCCACCAGCAGAAGACCTGGTGTTTGAAACGTAAGCCTGTGGAGAGAATTTTAGAGTCAAACCATATCCATCATCCAGATCTTCCGTAGGAGAGCAATCCCAGAGAATGAGTTGATTCCTACTGAGGCCCTCCCCAAGGATATGGTGCCCTTGATACTTTTCTTTCTCAAAGAAATACCCAGCAGGGTGCAGGAAGGAAGCTGCTAGGAAATGGTCACCTAAATGATGCTCTAGAGAGAACTTGTCTGCTGCAGGATGGACAAAGCACACATGCAGACCTTATCAAACCTAGTGAATATTTACCGAGAAAACATTACCTTGTAAGAGAATGCCCATTTAAACCGATTTTTCTTCTTGAACAATTAAACAGGTACACAGGCAAGGAAGAGATTGCCAAGGACACAATAATTGCTAAGCTCATGTGCCACGACCTTGACAAGCCTCCTGACACAATTCACTATGTGCCAAGCTCTGGCCCAGTAGGCTCTGGACAACTGTTTGAGCAAGTGCCGAATGCTGAGAATTTCATTCAGGTGAGCCCCTGTGGTTGACATTCCAGAGGGCTTTCCCAAGAAAATGGTCATGGTCAATAGCAACAGGCGACGACCTGATACAGTAGAGAATTCCGAGCCCCTCTGTTGTCTTGCCAGAAGGCATCTGGGCAAGTTTTTAACCATCTTGTTCCTGCCATTATTTTCTCCATATAATAATGAGCACAAAATAATTCACTTCCTATTTAACTTGGGAAATCAGAAGCTAAAACCATGCTGATTTCCTTGGAGGCGAGTCTCTGTGATAGCGTATGTGACAATGGCTTGTTCTCCTGGCACAAGGAAGTAACTGATGTCAGCTCCTTTTGTAGAGAGTCAAACTTTCTATTGGCAGAGTATGAAGACTATAGATTTTTTTCTTTCTCTACACATGATTCGGCCTTAGAAGCTATTCCTCTTCTTAACCCCAGTTCCCATGGCATTTATCTGCAGGGTGCCAATCGGAGATAGTTTTGGAAGTTCCTTACTCTGCTATCACCAACTACCCTCAACCTACCTATTCCTGCTCTTAGCCAGAAACACATGACTGAGAGACCCACAGATGGGAGCCCTTTGTTTCTCTGATCCTAACCCCAAATTTTCTTGACAAATTCCATAGCTACAAGTAAGTTCCTGCGTGCATGTGAAATTTGGGAACTTGGGCATAGAACCAGGCTGCTTACTGGGCTGATACTCATTTTGCAATACAAACCCAAACTGTCACCTGTAAAATGGAATTTTGGATAAAAGTGGGGGATTTGTAAGTGATATTCTAAGACTTGAGTGCTCACACATGCTTAATCTGTAGCTGAATGAATGCCTTTATCCATCGCCTGCCTCTAAATGAGTTCTGTGTTTGCATGTCTATTATGTAAGTATTAAATGCCACTTATTCCTAAGAATGATCTCCTACCATCAAACAGTGCAGGTTGCATGCCACCTATGAAAACATTTAATTTACACTTACAACTATTTAGTTATTGATCCTATTAGATTGTAAGGTTTACACACATTTCTAAGTGGTTTTCTTTTGTGAACTAAAATGTGCTATACTGCTTGGTTCACAGAGGATACTAAGGATAATTCCCTGAATGGTTGAATGCACCATATGATAAATTTTAACAAGAGAACCTTTTCCATCCTGTTCCTTCCTGAATGGAGATGGAGGAGGAGTGGATGGGCAGGGGACTAGATTAGAGTCAGGGGGAGGGGGAACAGGAGGGGAAGAGGAAGGGGAAACTGTGGTTGGTATGTAAAATAAAGGAAAAAAGTTAATAGAATAAAATAAAATATAGAAAAAGAGAAGCTCTTTCTGAACCTGGAATTTTTGGTGCCATATGGATTCATGTATTTTTACCAAGCTGAGATTCATGCTAATACTACTGCAGTAGACGTTCTCAAGTTTCTGATATCTTACTGCCACCGCCCAATGCCTACAGTTCTAACTGAAACCTAACAGTACTCAGAAATGCTTTGAAGTAGTGTCTTACATCAAGAATAGCTCTCATTTAGCTATTTACTGGTGTATTTTATGTAGATGAGGTTTTGTCTGCATGCACATCTGCACACTAGAAGAGGAAACCAAATCTCATGGCAGCAACACAGTTAGCATGCAATGCAGGTTATGATCTATATCTATATCTTCTTCCATGCTGAAATGTTTCCTTCAAAAGTAAGCTATTCTGGGAGGGAGTCTGTGGCGTCCTGATGTTCTACCAAAATGCTCACTTACGTGTATCAGACTCAGGTATCCTGAGATGTCAACCCTAGGAAATACAAACGGCCATAGGCACTTTTTCAGACTGACTTGGTTCTGGGCCAGTTAAGAGGCCCATTAGGCCTGGCAATTTGAGTTCCATCACAGGTGTCTACAATGTGGAAAGAATGGACTCCTTCCTGTTGTCCTCTGACTGCCATACATAAGCTATATTGTGTGCGTGCACATGCATGCACGCAAGCACGCACACACACGTGTAAAATGGATTAATGAAATTTTGATTCTGTTTTTCTAAAATAATGTTGTTCTGGAAGGTTACCAAAGTGCTGGATTATGAAAACCCAGAGGTGGTTGCAGCAGGACACATTTACGAAATGATGATTTCCGTATTCGATGACCTACATCCATCTCATACAGGTAACCGTGACGGACTTTCCAAGGCTGGTCAATATGTTATAAAAATTCATCATAGTGGGAGACTGAGACAGACAAATGGGAGTTTCTATCACTGGGAACCCTTTGCACTTCTTAGTAGCACTTAAAATTAAATAGAATTTTATATCTTGGTCTGACTAGAGATCTTAGGATTGGGAAAAGCAGGGTGTGGGTTCCAGTTCTTATTTTTGCCTATATGTGTACACACACACACACACACACACACACACACACACACATTTCTTTATGCTAAATAATACCAAATACCCATGAATTAGAAAGATCTTGGTATCAGGCAACATATAGCTCAAACATAGATAATTGAATGTTTTAAAAAACATTTTAGTTAAATGATATTGCATGACGTAAAGCTATTATTGATGCAAAAATTAGCCACTTGCCAAGTTCCATAGCTCACGAACTTGGTGAATGTGCTGGGCCTGGCTACTGCTCTATAACATAAGGTCATGTCATAACTTTCCCACTGGTTTGTGCCAGCCTATGGTAAATGAGTCTGTGGGTCAATGAGCTTCAGACTGCTTGGTTATCAAGTCCTTGGCATCTGTAGATTTAATAGTTAGAGTTCTGATGATCATGAACTAGTATCCTTTGGAGGTACAAGTTTGAATTGGGTGCTAAGAATCTAGAGCAGAGTGTTTAGGAAGTGCTGTGCTAAGTGAACTGCCCAATGCCTGTTTCTCTTGGTTTACTCTTGTGTAATTGAAAACATACATCAAGTTTCCCAAGGGATTGGTAATTGCTCAATCATCAGTTCTAGTCTTTGTTTGTTTTTGACATAGAGATTTTTCTGGGAAGAGATATTCTCAGAATTTTCAGGTTCCATCTGCTGTTAATGTGGTGTCTCTCAAACCTGACAATTTACTGGGGTCATGTGGCCCTGTGGGTTAATTATAAACCGAAAGTTGTGGAAGAAACCTCAAGTTTAATAGTAGCCTGACAGTGAAGAACCTACGTAAGAATGACAGCTGGGTTTCTTCTCTTGTAAGAACTCTGAATCATTGCTGATGGTTGTCTCAATCATTGGGTTAGGATGGATTTTGAAATGGCATCTGGGACAAATAAAGAAGAGTTATTGTCTTTCATGGATGTAGAAGGGCGGAAATATAGAAGAGGTTTGTTTTCCAACCAAACGGAACTGAACCGTGAACTGTAATCAATACACCCAGGATGCTCTCAATCTTTCTTGATTCCCTGATATAAGGATTTTAGCAGAGTTTCTATGATTGAATAGGAATAGGAATAGGAATTGAATGTTTGAATGCTTGGTCCCCAGATGGTGACACTGTTTGGGGAGGTTGTGGAACTTCTTTGAGGTGGCTCCTGCTGGAGGAAGTGGGTCATGAGATCCATGTCTTGAGCCTGCTTCTTGCTGTCTTTCTGTTTCCTGATCTGCTGAGACTTGATGAGCAAATGCCCATCGCTTACTCCTGCCACACCTTCCCAGCTTTAACCAAGAGTCAAAATCCTTTCTCCATTGGCTGCTTCTTTTAATATCTTTATTCCAGTGACCAGAAATGTTACTAACACAGAGACTAAGTCTAAAAGATGGTTTATAGAATTATACAGCTACCTGGAGCAGTGCTATGTTGGGGGAAGGAACCAAGGCATGACATCTTACCCTGAAGTATTGCTGAGTTTTCTTTGATGGTATCAGTAGAGCATCATGAAGAAGTCTATCATATAGCCCAAAGTGACCTTTTAGGATGTGTTTTTTTTCCTCATAGCTAAATAACTTTCTTATCTCATCAGACTCAAACCTCTTTGAGCAGAAAAGAGATAAAACATATTTTTCAACAACATCTCCCCTCTGATCCTCACACCCCAATATATTCACAGTAATTGCTCACAAAATGCACTCGCAAAATTGCACATTTGGTTCCTTCTGTTTTTATAGGCCAGATAATTCACACAATTTGGAGTCTGTATGGATGCAATAAAAAATCATGGTATGGCGGAGCTGTAATGGCATCTGCTCTTGCAACATATAAATGGGTTTATTGAGAAAAACTTACAGGTTTAAAGTAAACCGTTTGTTTCCGTAGAATAGCACTCTCGAAACTTTCTAACGGGTCAAGGATACAGTGGGGATTATGACGGAAGTTGTGGACATTATCCTGGAAAGTGAATATAATAGTGTATGCTGGGAGGCAAAGCATGCCGTAACGTTTCTGAAACGTAGGTCGTAGAGATCTCAGGTTTCTATTTGACCTACATGGCACAGAGTTTGAGGAGAGGTGCTATACCAGACCTCTTTCCTACGTGAGGCAATCTGTTAAAGGAGAATTTCATAGCCAGCCAAGTCTTGGGAGGCACGCTCACCCGGAGATGCTCAATAAATACTAGCAGAGAGGAACCTCGAGAAGTCTTGCCATAAAAGTCTCTTCGTTTTTATTTAATTTAGGACTTAGCATTTGGCACATTAATATCTCAGAGATGATATTAGCCAATATAACTTGTTTTGGCATCTACTCCTTGAATTTTTGCCTCTGTTACGTTGAACCATGAATTTAACCCTGTCCATCTCGGTCCTTTCTTGTGAAACTGGGTGGTAATACCAGTGTCCTTAGTGCTTTCTGCGCTGTGTTATAATTTTACGTCAAAACTTCCTTGCTTTCAAGTTTCTTCTTTTTATGTTTTAACATCAAACTATTTTTTCCAACAACTCTCTAATAGGCTACCTTAGCTTGTTAACCTCAAATACAGAGTTCCTTCTTTTACATGCAATGTGCAAAAATTGCAGTAAATCTTATTTTTTTTAAACCACACTTAATTTTTTGATTATATATATGTGGGGTGTGCATGCGGGGGTGGGGGGCAGGCTATGCCATAACGTGCGTGTCGAGGTCAGAAGACAACTTTCTGACTTAGGTTCTCTCCTTCCACCATCTGAGTCTTGGGGACCGAACTCAAGCCATTAGACTTGGGATCAAACATTATTACATACTGAGCAATCTGTGTGACCAGTAGTAACTGCTTTTCTTAGCCTTTTCATCCTTTGCAGATCTTTGTTGATGACGACTTTAAGTCCACACTGTGATGCAGGAGATAGACACTGACTTGATTGAGTACTGATTGATGAGAAAACTGAGCTTCCGAGAAGTTAAATCTACTTTAAGGCCATAGAATTTATGCTAATTCCAAGCATTAAACATGGCTTTTCTGAGTCTTTTTCCATTTCACCTTCTAGTTTTAGAGCATGGTGCTGTATAATAGATATTCAGCACTATGTATAATGTTTAATTATAACATATATTCATGTATATGCAACTATACATGAATATGTTACAGTTTAACATATATTCGCATATATGCAACTCCACATGAATATTTGTTATAATTACATACTTTCTACAAGAGAGTCTCTTCACGAGGGGACAATAAATGTGAGAGCAAGGGTGGAATTATAGCCACTCACGCCACATCCACAATCAGGTCATAGAGACTGAACAAGGCTCACCCCCTAGCCACCCACTTTCTCCAAGGAAAATCCTCTTTCTAAAGGGTCTACAACCTCCCCCAACAGAAGTCCCTTCAGCCGAGAACCAAGTATTTAAACACACGAGACTGTGGGGACATTTCACAGTCACACCACCACTGTGGCCCTGAGAACACACAGTGTGGGACTGTCAATCATTAGCAGGATGAGACTCGACGGTAGTTTTATAATGCTGTGTTCATTCTGTAATTGGAGACATGTTTCAGTTTGTAGAACAAAGCAACATAACCATATTGATCCACTGCGCAATTTTACAGTGACCGTGACTATCCTTGTGGAGATCGCTCCCGACAATGATTTCAGCCCCAAATTTCAAGCCTCACATTATGTGTTTTCAGTTCCAGAAACATCAGGAGGTAAGAATGTCCCTTTTCTTAGATCTTCCAGTGTCCGCAAGGAAACACTCACAAGGTCTCTACTGAGTGACCAATGGAAGGGAAGCACGGACATTTACAGAACACAGTAGATACAAGAGCACTGTGGGCATCAAATCCTCTGGGAAATCTGGCAATGCTCTCAGAGTGTCATCCTGGTGATGGCTCAAAGGCTACCTTGGGATTTGATGTCAGTTTTAGGATTTGTTTTTGTGATGGACAAATGCATGTTATTGACTTGCCTTCATTTCTCACCCATTTTGCCTCCGAACAATGACTCAGTGTCAGCAAGTAGGGACAGTGAGGTTATTATCCATAAAGCACAAATTTTATGAACAACTGGGGTCAAGGTTTTAGGTCCAAAGTCAGTATTATGGCTAAGGTTTTATCTATTACAGTTCTAAACTAGATATGAGTTAGTACATACTACCTAGTCTGATTCTATTTGGAAAATACAGCAGTGGTAATAGCTGTGATTCTGTCATTCATGCAGGGGTCAAAAGAAACTGGCTTCAAACCTGTCTCTGCTACCATAAGTTAATGATCTCTGGTAACTCACATCTCTATGGATCTTTGAGGGTTTCGTTTTATGGCAATTCCATATGGACTAATGTTTTTATAGTATGAATATTTGGAGAGTAAATTTTGCTGATTTCTTGATAAATAAAATTATTTACTTCCTAAAATGTAAACGTCCAAAATAAACTGTCCATGCTGTTTTGATATAAAGATGCTCATGCTTACTTAGCAGAAGAGGATCTTGGTATATTTAGGGATAAGGTTTTTATTTGTCCAAAGCACTCCAGCAACAGATATTGTTCTTTTCAAAGTTCACCTCTTCACTCAGTTTCTACACATGAATAGAAAATCACTAGTTTCTTTACAATGTTGTCTATTGAACCAGGCCACAGAAAAGTTCTGAAATCTCTAAAAACATTTGGCTCTGGAAAAGAGTTTTCTTGAGCTTTGGAACAGTCATTCAGCGCTTTGTGTTTGAAGACATGCCTCAACAAACTTCTCTAGAAGTTAGAGGAAAGCACAGGACCTGGGTTCCTGGAAGGGACTGCTTCTGGAGGCACAACAGCCAGTGGGGAGCCCTTGTAGCCATTCTGCCTTACAGCATCTTTGAAGCTTTGCAGTCATCTGAGAGACTAAATAATAGCTTCAAAGTCCCTGTTCTCATTTCATGGCTTTGATGTCCCTGAGAAGTTGGCAGTCTTTTCTTCAGCTTACTCCAGTAATGCGCTGCAGAAAACTCCATGCCTCTTCTTCCCATGTGTGTGTGTTGCTAGGGATTCAAACCCAGGTCTTCCAGAGCTTTTGTACAAATGAATGGTAGTGCAAGTCCTGTACTTTTGAATTCTCATCTGTAAAGTAAGGATAATAACTGTTCCATAGAGCTGAGAGGATGCTTGTTTGTATGGCTGGCACCCCATGTATGTGGACCAGAGAGCACATGCTAGCTGTCGCCTATCAGGAATCTTTACCTATGTGTCTCTGTGGGAGTATGTGCACATGAGTGTGGGTACTCACAGAAGCCAGAGATGCCAGATTGCCCCAGAGCTAGAGTTAGAGGCAGCTGGGAGCCATTAGCCACGGGTTCTGGTAACCGAATTTGGGCCTTCTGCAAGAGAACTGTTTGCTCTTAACTTCTGAGCCATCTTTCCAACCTAGTAGCTGGGTTGTTTTCCCACTGCCAGTGATAACTATACTGCTGATGTCTCCTGAGTGCCGGCAGTTTTCAGTGTGCTGGAACATCTTCCTTCCTTTTTTTTCAAAACACAAAAACAAAAACAAAAATGATCACTTGATTTTCCTTATTAGAGCACACGAATGAATGGATTTGAAGTGTTGGGATTTTTGTTCGTTTGCTTGCTTTGTTTCAAAGTATTCTTGAATCATTTTCTTTCTTTTTTATAATATAATTAATTACATCATTTCTCCTTTCCATTCTTTTCTCCAAATCCTCTTATCTATTTCTCTTTGCTTTCTCTCAAATTCATAGCCTGTTTTTATTAATTGTTATATACATACATACATACATACATACATACACATGTATGTATGTATTGAGATATTAACCAAAGAGACAAAACCTCTGCAGTTCAAACTACCCTTAGAAGGACACTGTAAATGTCAAAATACACTAAACACAAATTCACCCTCAGAATATCAAATGTTATATCTAGAGACTTGGATGATATACTACATTAAAGACCTGGGCATGAGAATGTCCAAGCTCAAAAACACTGATGACAGCTTATGTTAGAGAGGATGTGGAGTAAGGGGAACATGGCTCCATTGATGGTGAGAGTGCAAACTTGGACAGCTGCTTTGGAAATCACTATGGTGATTTCTCAGAAAATTAGGAAACAATCTACTTCAAAACCCAGCAATACCACTTTTGGGCAAATAACCAAAGGATGCTCAACCATGCCACAAGGACATGTGCTCAACTATGTTCATAGCAGCATTATTTGTAAGAGCCAGAACCTGAAAACAACTTAGGAGCCCCTCAATAGAAGAATGGATAAAGAAAATGTGGTACATTTACACAATGGAGTACTATTCAGCAGTAAAAAAATAATGACATCTTGAAATTTGTAGGCAAATGGATGGATCTAGGAAAAAAATATGAGTGAGGTAGCCCAGAACCAGAAAAATATATAATAAAAACATGTATTCACTCATAAGTGGCTTTAGACACAAAGTAAAGAAAAACAAGCCTACAGCACACAACTCCAGAGAACCTAGACAACAAAGAGGACCCTAAGAGAGACATACATGGATCTACATGGCAAGAGAAAAAGACAAGATCTCCTGAGTAAATTGGGAGCATGGAGGTCATGGGAGAGGTTAGAAAAGAAGAGGGGAGAAAGGGAGAGGAGAGGGAAAAATGTATAGCACAATAAAAGCAATAAAAAATAAAAGGAGCTGGGCATTGTGGGACTTGTGGTGGTCCCAAGTACATGGTGGACTCCCAGTACTTAGGAGGCAGAGGCAGGTGGACCTCTGTGAGTCTGAGGCCAGCCTGGTTTCCACATCGAGTTTCAGGCCAACTCAAAACAAAACAAGGCAAAACAAAACAAAACAAAACAAAATTCTATACTAATATAATTTTTTCCATGCTGAGTTGATTAGCACAGAAGACTTAAATATGTCTAGCAGATTATATGAAATCTATAATATTTAAAGTAAAAACCGATAATATGTGATGAGTTAACTAAAATCTATGAAGAGATGTAGGTGTAGGCAAAGGAACTCCTTTATCAGTTGCGACTTAGAAGAAAGACGGAAATTGAATCAGCTGGATTGTGGGTCACAAGGGAAAATGCCTTCCATTTCCAGCACATTTTGATGAGGTTTGGCAGCATTTTGAACTCCATAATTACTCTATTTAAAATTCAGCTAAAGATGCTCAAGATAACATTTAGACTTTATTGAAAGGTTAATTTTGCCCCTTCAGAAGAACACACTTCCCATTGTACTTAACCAGGTGTTAAACGTGGAAATGATCCTATCATTTCCCATGTCTGTATGTCAGAGATCAGTTTAATTGGTTCTCTCTTTTCCATGGCCATGTATCCATTGCAATACCCCTTTCTTAATAATGATGCTCTCGCTCAAGCAATAGATGCTTTCCCTTCTGCAACTGCCAAAATAAGAAGCCTTCTCTTCCATGAATGTGCTTATTCTGTTGTTGATATCATAAACTGTGTTTGTGGCCTACTTAATAATTCATCACAAGAGATGAATCTTGATTAAAGGAGGATGCTGGAAAAGGAAATATCCTTTAAGGTTGAAAGTGTTGGGGATGGCACATGAAATGCTTTCTTCTTCATCATGGCTCAGGGGAAACACCCATGCACCTGTTGGTGAGCTGGATAATCATGTATCAGAGCTCATGATTCAAGTATAAAATGATTGAAGAGAGACCTGTCCTTGCTGTAATCTCTTGCCAAAAGAATACTGTGTAATGACTGTTTGCTGATGATATAATAGTTTACATAAGCAATCTCAAAAATTCTACTAAGGAACTTCTACAGTTCATAAACACTTTCAGTAATGTAACAGGATACAAGATTAACTCAAAAAAATCAGTAGCCCCATTGTACACAGATGATAAAGGCTGGGAAAGAAATCAGAGAAACAACACCCTTCACAATAGCCACAGATAGCATAAAATATCTTGGAGTAACTCTAACCAAACAAGTGGAAGACTTGTATGACAAGAACTTTAAATCTTTAAAGAAAGAAATTGAAGAAGACACCAGAGAGTAGAAAGAACTCCCATGCTCTTGGGTAGACAGAATTAACATAGTAAAAATGGCAATCTTACCAAAAGCAATATACAGATTCAATACAATGCCTATCAAAATCCCAGAAAAATTCTTCACAGACCTCGAAAGAATGGTACTCAACTTCATAGGGAAAAGCAAAAAACCCAGGATATTCAAAACAATCCTGTACAATAAAAGAACTTCTGGAGGAATCACAATCCCTAACTTCAAACTCTACTACAGAGCTACAGTACTGAAAACAGCCTGGTATTGACATAAGAACAGACAGGAGGACTAATGGAACCTAATAGAAGACGCAGATATCAATGCACACACTTTCGAACACCTGATTTTTGAGAAAGAAGCAAAACATATCAAATGAAAAAAAGAAAGTATATTTAACAAATGGTGCTGGCATAACTGGATATTAACATGTAGAAGAACAAGAATAGGCCCATATCTATCACCATGCACAAAGCTCAAGTACAAATGGATCAAAGACCTCAACATTAAGCCAGTCACACTGAACCTTATAAAAGAGAAAGTGGAAAATACACTTGAACACATTGGCACAAGAGACCACTTCCTAAATATAACCTCAGCAGCACAGACACAGAGACAATTAATAAATGGGACCTCCTGAAAATGAAAAGCTTCTGTAAAGCAAAGGACACAGTGTCAACAAGACAAAATGACGGCCTACAGAATGGGAAAAGATTCACTAATCCCACATCAGACAGAGGTCTGATCTCCAATATGCAAAGAACTCAAGAAATTGTTCACCAAAAGAGCACATAGTCCAATAAAAAAATGGAGTACAGACCTAAACAGAGAACTCTCAACAGAGGAATCTAAAATAACTGAAAGACATTTAAGGAAATGTTCAACATCCTTAGCCATAAGAGAAATACAAATCAAAACAACTCTGAGATTCTATCTTACACTGGTAAGAATGACCAAGATAAAAAACACGGATGACAACTTATGCTGGAGAGGTTCTGGGGAAAAGGGAATGCTCCTGCATTGCTGGTGGGAATACAAGCTGTTTCAACCCTGTTGGATATCAGTGTGGCAATTTCTCAGAAAATTAAGAAACAACCTTCCTCAAGACCCAGCAATACCACTTTTGGGTATATATCCAAAGGATGCTCAATCGTGCCACAAGGACATGTGCTCAACTATGTTCATAGCAGCATTGTTTGTCATAGTCAGAACCTGGAAACAACCTAAATGCTCCTCGATCAAAGAATGGATAAGAAAAATGTGGTACATTTACACAATGAAGTACTACACAGCAGAAAAAAAATAATGACAGCTTGAATTTTGCAAGAAAGTGGATGGAGCTAGAAAACATTATTTTGAGTGAGGTAACACAGACCCAGAAAGACAATTATTATGTGTACTCACTCATAGGTGGTTTTTAAACATAAAACAAAGAAAGCCAGCCTACAAACCCAATCCCAGAGAACTTAGACAACAATGAGGACACTAAGAGAGACATACATAGATCTAATCTACATGGGAAGTAGAAAAAGACAAGATCTCCTGAGTAAATTGGGAGCATGGGGACCTTGGGGGAAGGGTGGAGGGCGGAGGGGAGAGGCAGGGAGGGGAGCAGAGAAAAATGTAGAGCTCAATAAAAATCAATTAAAAAAAGAGAATACTGTATAATGAACCCCATAAAGGTAAAGTAACATAGCTGTCCCATCATAGGAAATGGTCTGCAAAAAGCCAGTTCAGGCTCCTGGGACAGGTTCTGGTCCCACTGCCAGTCCCCCGCCCCCAACATATCAAAGCACATAACTGTCACCCACATTCAGAGGGTCTAATTTGGTCACATTCAGGCACCCAACCTGTCAGTCAGTGGTCCGTGAGCTCCCACTGGCTCTGGTAAGCTGTCTCTGTGATTTTCCCATCATGCTCTTGAGGGCTCAGTCATTAAAGGCTCACAACCAAAATAGAACCAGTCACTTTCACAGAGCATTTTAACAGTCGGGAGAGAGTGTGTGTAAGTGGGGGAGGGGTATTCAGCAAGAGAAAGGCAATGTAATTTCTCAAAATCTTCCCATACTCTTGCCTGCACCAGGTTCACTAACAATATCTCATGGATCAAAGCAAGTCACAAGCCAGAGTGCTAGGGTTGCCTGCATGGCTAATAATGTGAACACAGAAAGGGCAAAGGATTTTGGCATCTGAGTTTAACCAATATAGTGTAATTACCATTCTTCTAAATGATTATCTGTGCATACTATTAACTGGAAGTATTGTGAAGCTATTTTTCAATCTGGCTGTAGCATTAGGAGACATGAACTTGAGTCTGACTTGTTTTGTAGCTTGAGAGAATGAACATCTCAGGGTCTCAAATCCTCATTTATAAAATCTACTGACATAAGGCTATTGGGAAGATTCAATGAGAGCATTAGGCAAATAATAATTATTATTTAGCATTTACTATTACTCTAATTTTTCATGTGTTTCAGTTCATCCAGTTGTCACAAGTCTGTATGTAAATACTGTTATTGCACTTAATCTGCAAAGAAAGAAAAGGAAGGAGCCTACAGAACTGTCCTTTTGTTACATTAGTAAGTGAGGCTGGGATTTGTAAACTAGATATTCTGGTTTCAGAGTCTGGCTTCTGAACATTATCTGGCACTAATGTCAGCATAAAGATAAGATAAAGCTAACTACTAATATTACAAAGTTATTTTAAGTTGTTTCATTTGAGTGAAACCAGTGCTCTAAAGTGGCTGAGGCTTCTCTGTAAATCTATCTGTCGTCATGCAGAGGGTTAGTCTTCAAACAGTCATTTCCATGCAAAGGGATTTACGTTATCACCTGGGGAATTCAGGTTATCGTTTGAAAAGTTAAAAACCTTATCAAAGTATATGTACATGGGAAAAATAAACATTGTGAACCATTGACAGCCTTCTACAAAGTTGGACAAGTGACAGCCATTGATGAGGACCACCCGCCAAATTGTCTGACATACAAGATAGTCAGTGGGGACATCCAGGCTGTACGAAGGTTCTGGATTCACCCTTTCTCTGGAGTGATTGAGCTCACCAGTCAGCCGGACTATGAGTTGGTCAGGCAATATAACCTCACAGTACAAGCTGTGGACTGTGACAGAGCTCACCCACGGACCGCAGAGGCCACGGTAAGTAGAGACACAGGTTTTGTGTCTGTATGACTGAGCAATGCATTAAGTTTCAAGTTATCACCTTGGGGAGATCAGGCATGGAAAGGAGAAGCTCGCGACGTTCTCCTACTTCTCAAGTGTTCTATAACCTTTGCTGGAACTTACCTTTTCAAGTCTGAATGGGGAAGGAGGAACTGGCCAACTTCTCTCAAAGCTGTGAATGTGTTCTCAAAAGCGTAACATGAATCTTCATGGACAACAAAGATGTGAAGAAGTTGATATTTACTTTATCAGGTGAAAGAGGCATTATTCTGCTCACTTTCACCATACAGATGAGGAAACTGAGGCACAGAGTTTAGAAAATGTACCCAGGGTTAATGTAAGATCCATAGGCCTAGCACTAAATCCAGGCTGCCTCTACATCAAAGAGATGTTTGCAGTGTCATAGTATTGACGTGGAAGAACGTGTGTGTCTCTAAATTATTTGAGAAAGGCCAAAAAGACTCTTTAAAGACATTAAGAATATATGATGTGTTTATTATGGGGGGCACATTATTAATGAAGCTAAAGGTTTGCTATTGCACAAGTTTTGGGTTTTTATTTATTTTTTTGAGTGACTGTGTCACTGTAAGGAATACATGAGACCTATTCACATCAAAGATTAGAATGACTTTCAGAGGGCTGAGGGTGAAGTCTTGAGTCTGGGATTCTGAGGGTTTGCAGCTTTAGGGTGATGCTCACGAGAGGGCTTGTCCACATGAGGTAACTTGGCCAGTTCCCTTATAGACACTTAGAAGTTATGTTAAAGGAGAACTTGTTCATTCTTTCTTTCTCTTAATGAATATTTATCAAGTGTGTATGTACAGAATCATGGGTTACAAAAGTATAAGATATTGTCACATATACCTTTGGGGAGCTCACTATGTCAAGTGCCAAGACGATCATGCCAATGACTTTGAGTTCCCCATATGAAAAAGGTGATAGACAGGCCTTCAGTATCCAGAATGAGGGCTCTGTCCTCATCATCGTCACCACCATCACCCTCATATAATTTTATTAAGAACCCAATAAAGTCAAGTGTTGTGTATCATAAGCTCTAGCTATATAGCTCAATCTCAATCCCATACTGCAAGGTAGTTCTGAACACCCCTTCTATCCCTTTTTAATGCAAGGAAGCATTTTATTTACACAGCTTAGATGTCTTAGAACCTAGTTGAGGTTACTCAGCTCAAAGAGACAGAATGAAGTCTGGGCACCTCTTCTCTGCCATGTGCTCCACATTCTTTTTTTTTTTTTTTTTTTTTTTTTTTTTTTTTTTTGTCAGTTAGGCAATCTATCTCTCTACTTCTCACCCATCTATTGCTAACATCCCAGCTGGGCCCCCACTGCCTGTATTTGGCCTGATAGAGCGGACTACTTCCTAGAACCATGTCTTTGCTTGTGGCCCTGAAGTCTGCCAGAATGCCTTCCGAGAAAGGTCCACTGCCTATTCTATGACCTCTTCATTCACTTCACATCCCACTGGACTAGGCTTCAGCATCATTCCCAAGGCCCACAGTGTTTGAATGTTCTGGGTCTGGCTATATTTAGCTTCTGTTCTTATTCAATCCGACCACTCAATTTTCTTTGTGTCTCCCATACATCAAGACGAATGTGTATTCTCCAGGACTCACAGCATCAGGCTAATGTGGATGAATCCTAGTGGGCAAATGATCCAAGAAGGAAGGGCGAGTTAAACCTGCAGACGGCAGCCCAGAGAGGGGGTGTGGGGTGCTGTGTGAGAGACGTAGGGAACAACGGTCTGGCAGCAGAGACTCTGAAGCGGTAACTGTTCCATCGCTGTGAATGGACACCGGGCAAGGAGCAGCTTAAGTAGGTGGGGTGTGTGTGTGTGTGTGTGTGTGTGCGTGTGTGTATGTGTGTGTGTGTGTATGTGTGCGTGTGTTTTGGCTTCCCATTTAAGAAGGTACACACTCCTTCAAAGCAGGAAATGCATGGCAATAGAATCACAAGGCAGCTGGCTACCCTGTAACTGCAGCCAAGAAGCAGAGAGGCAGGGAGTGAGGCCGGACCAAAGGATACCTTCCTCTGGTGAAGCTTTTCGCCTTAAAGGGGCCACATAACTTTTCAAAAACAGTGCCATGGGCTTCGGGGGACCTAGTTTTCAAACACAGTCTATGGGGGACATTCTACATCCAACCCCTGACAAGGTTGTTTATGCCAACCAGAATCATACCAAACGTCACACATCTTTGGACAATATGTACTTGCGTAAGGGTGTTATTCAAATACAGAAGAGCAGTAGGAACCGAAAGGGTGTGTCAGAAAAGAAAAGCTGCCTTGGAAAGCTCTCTGAAGGTGGTTCCTGTTAGCTCTCTCTAGTTTCTCACTTGCATAACGTCAATTGCTATGGGGCATTGCCAAGTATATTATTAACTGATATATAAGGCATATTTAGTTCTCCTGTAGACTATGAACTGTAGTGATGGAGAGATTTGGTTTGGTTCACGACCTTAGTGTCAGTGTGTTGGTCAGATGCTTGGCACATAGTAAACATTCTGTCCAAGCAATAGTCAGCAAATGGATGGATTTACCCTCCCAACGGCCACAGCAAGGGAAGGGAAAGCAATGTAATTTGTACCATATGAAAGCCCCAGTGAATGGCAAGCTTAGGGTTTTAATGAAGATTTCTGACTCAAGACCAAGTCTCTTTCCCTCATATCCCAGAAATCACACTAATCTGTTTACTTAACATTGAAAATACCCTGCATTGATAGTACCAGGCATGGGTTCCCTCTTACAAAGTGGATCTTAAGAGCCATGGTTGGAGAGGTCACAGACCCTAGAGGAAAACCTGCCATTTTTCTAACCCAGCATAATTTCTAACTGCTTTCTAAACACTTATATCCACAGATAGGTGTGGCTTCATCGAGGAAGCTTCTCTTTGCAGCAGGCAGAGACTACCACAGAGATCTACAATTAGCTAAAAATTCAGAGAATTAGCGACTCTGGGGTGTCAAGCTCCATTTGGTACATCTTCAGGGCAACCCTTACACCTAAGGCTCAGGGAGCATCATGGAAGAGGGGGTGAAAATGTCCTCAGAGCCGGAGGACCAGGACACCTGATGCTAGATGTTGTCTGGCAGGCATGTCATGGGAGCTGTACCCATGAAGTCTCAACACTATGACTACCTAAACAAAACCTTCCTAATGACAACACCAGTTGATATGCTAAGGTGGAAAGGGGAATTTCACAAGGCCCCAGCCCTAGATGAAGAGTTAAAAGGCAGTCCATATCTATTCAAAGAAAATTCATGTTTCTCCTGACCAAGTGATCCATCCTAAACACATTTATGTAAGAGCCCCACTAAAGGGACTCAATGGGTTGTATACGCACATATACTTACATATGGACATATATGTGTAACAATAATAATTATAGTCTGGCAGTGGTGGTGCACGCCTCTAATCCCAGGACTTTTTTGACATGCCTTTCTAGGCAGAGACAGGTAGATCTCTGCGAGTTCAAGGCCAGTCTGGTCTACAGAGAGAGTTCGAAGACAGGTCCCAAAGCTACAGAGAAACCCTGTCTCAAAAACCAAAAACCAACCAACCAACCAAACAATAACAGTTATAAAAGAGGTCATGAACTTGAGAGGACGTGAGGCATGGGAGGAGTTAGAGGAGTAAAGGGAGGGGTGGAAATTATGCAAACAGAGCACATATGTAAAGTTCACAAAAACTAAAAGTAATTAAATTAAGATTAAACAAAAAATTCCCAGGTCAGTAGGATGACTCAGCAGCTAAAGTCACCTGCCACCAAGTTTAATAATCTGGTTTGATCTCCTGGACCCACATGGTGGAAGGAGAGAACCAACTGCTGAAAGCTGACCTTTGACATCACATACACATAGTGCTGCAGTAGGCACACACACACACACACATCACACACATATAGTGCTGCAGTAGGCATGCACACACACACATCACACACACATAGTGTTCTAGTAGGCACGCACACACATACACCTCACACACACACATCACACACCCATAGTGCTGTAGTATGCGTGCACATGTGTGTGCACACACACAGAAACATATGCACACAAAATAAATTAATGTAATTTGTAAAAATCTCACATATTCGATACAACATTTAGCTGTGTTCAACCTACGGATAAGTAACATTAAGAAATGCAGGATTTCCTCCAAGAACTTAACTATGTTATTAAAACATTCCATCAAACATGTTTGAAAAGATAATTCTTGATGTAGTCACACCAGGGATTCTTCCGCTAATGTTCCTGGGGAAGCTATTAGTCATTGGAGAGGCGGTCAGAGAGCCTTTCCAGACCAGTTGGCATTCCATCACTGACATTTTCAAATCCTTGATATTTCCATCTTTTTCCAAGTAAATCACAGCTTCCTGGTTTATGGTACTTTAATTAGGAAAATGTCCATAATAGCCCTAATGTCAGATATACATTGTGCTTGAGGAAACAATACAGAAGAGGCCTTTAATTAAGTTAGGGGAAATGTCTTCTGGGTGTATCTGCCACTGAAGCTGGGCAGTTCAAAGAATCTACGGAGCTTCGGCTTCAGAGACAGGGGTCTTCGGTGTTGCTTTTGCTCTAATTTGCATGGCTGTGCTTCCCATAGAGGTTCATCTAAAGAGCCCGAAATTCTTCCTAAAGGGGACAGAGACTGCCACAACCGACCCAAGAACAGTAAACCACTGACTAGGGACTGACAGCCAGAATCCATATCTCCAAGAACATGCCTTCAAATTCAGAAAAAAAGTTAGACATTTTACTTAATAATTCTGGGTGATCTGCCCCTATCCAGAGGCTCATTTCTGATTTTATTTATAGATCATCTCATGATGTGGACGTGATGTTTCTTCTCCCTTCATCACTGACAGGTCACTGTTGACATTGAAGATGAGAACGATGAAGCACCCATCTGCATCCCCTATCTGTCCACGGCCGTCATCTCTGATGATGTTGTTGCTGGGACAAACGTCAATGGCCTCAAATTAAACTGCCACGACAGAGATTCACATGATTTTGAGATGCGCTTTGAAATGGCTTCTGGTGGATACTTTAATTATTTCTTTTAATCGCAAACATATGTCAAGCTGACATTAGCTTACAATGTCAGACATGATATGTAACACTAGAAGTGACTGTTTATTAGGGCTAGACTATTTCATAGCTTAGTATCGTGTTTCTTCACAGTACCCCTTTCATGTCTACAGACAGAGCTCAATTACTCCTGTGACTTCAGGACTCGGGAAAATGATATAGGTTTTAGTACAAGAAGTTAAGTTTGTTCTCCATGGAGCTAGCAGAAAACAGAATCCATCTTTCCATCTGATGATGTTGTTATAAGTTCACAAGGCTAGATGGTTTTGACCATATTATTGTTGGCTCTACATAGATTCACATAAACATTATAGTCCCCAGCTTGCCATCTATAAGAGATCTTCCTTTATTTGAGACCAACCATGTATCAGACATTTTTAGAAACTGTTACACAGACCCATCTAAGATAGATGTGGAAGGCATTCATGGTGCTCGTTATTTATTACACTTGGTACCATCAACACATAAAATCATAAATCAAGAGAAAGTCTACACAGGAAAACACTGTCTTGATATTTGTCTTGACCATGGCAATAAGACCTTTTCATGTGTCTCATGCTGCTCTTCTGAAAGGATGAGAGTGTAGACATACTATTTAATTATGAAGACTAGTTTGATATTTACACCCATTTCTCTTGTTCATAATAGTGTCTTCTAGGCCCTCAAGAGGACATAATTTCTTGAGGACGTAATTGGAGCTGAGTTCTGACTGGCTCATTAGATACTAGTCTAGACCAGTGGTCCTCAACTTCCCTAGTGCTGTGACCCGTTAGCACAGTTCCTCTTGTTGTGGTGAGCCCAATCACAAAATTATTTTCGTTGCTACTTCATAACTGTAATTTTGCTACTGTTATAAATAGTAATTAAAATATCTGTGTTTTCCAATAGTCTTAGGTGATACCTGTGAAAATGTCATTTGACCCCCAAAGGGGTCATGATCCATAGGTTGAGAACCACCAGTGTAGACCAAGTTGAACGGGACAGTCAAATAAAGGAAGAGGAAAAATATTAGGAATAATAATCAGATAAGAGCATGAGATTGGCTGGCCACATGTGGGGGTTAGACTCATGACCTTAACCTTTAAAACATTTTTATTCTTTTCTTTTTATTGTTTTTTTTTAAACAGTGTCTTTTGTAGACCAGGTTAGCCTGCAACTCTCTATATAGCCAAGGATGACCTTGAACTCTTGATCCTCTTGCCTCTTCTGGTGCTAAGACTATAGGCTTACCCTAACATGCCTAGTTTAAAACACCTTTTCCATGTATGTATTGATTATTTTATTTCAACTTTACTATAAGCTCTTTATAGGTATGGAAATTTACAGTAAAACACATATTTTAAACCTATGTGCATGATCTGTGCTTCAACATCATCTAAAAGTATATTGAGACAATTTGATGTATTATAAACTAATTCCGACTTTCCCATTATTCTTTTTGAAGGAAATGAAAACCTTCATTTCAAATTAGACCCAAATCGGGGTACAAATACGCCCAAATTAATTGTGCAGAATCCTTTCAGCTTCGAATCTGGAAGCAAAGTGCAGCAGCAATACCATCTTGTGGTGCACGTGATCGACGACAACCTGAAATACGGCAAAGCCACCAGGCCCAAAACAGGAACCGCTATCATAGACGTTTACGTGAGAAGAACCAGCACGCCACCTCCTCCAACCAGTTCTGAAGTAAAGAGTTACAGAATTTAATAGGGATCTCTGTGCTGTAAATAGTTTACTGCAAAGTCAAAGATCACCAGAAGTGCTGGAAGAATGATCAGGCCGTCACTGTCCCTGGCAGGCTTTTAGACTTTTGTACTAATCCATAAAAACCCCGCGGGGCTCTCTTGGGCACTGTGCATCTGTGAATAAATATCGTGTGCACAGGAATTAGAGAAAATTACATGTATACATATAGAGGGCCACTAAACTGCCTATAGAGGTCCCCTAAACTGCTGGTCAAATAAGATGAAAGTCTTTCTCAGGAGAAGGGAGCACTATTTAGTGAATTAGAGCCATTAAAAGCCTCTATAAATGGACACTTGCAATAACTCTGCTATCATAATAATGGACACCTATGATGTGCCGGGCCTCACACTGCAGGCCTTACAGCCACTACTGCATCTCATGTCAGCCCAACCCTACAACACTTAGCAGACCTTTTAGCATTTTATCATTTATAAAGCAGATGTGGAAAACCTCTGCTGAATTTCATAATGGCTTATCAGCCACCCAAGGATAAAAGCTCCTATCCAGTAGACTTTAGCGTGTATTTTACTGTTCTGTGGCCTTTAAAATAAAAACGACAAAGTCTTTTCCCCTGAGTATTGATTTGCAAGAATGCACTGTTACCTCAAGCTACACAAAAGGGAGTAGATACCAGGAACATAGAAACCTGAAAGAGCTCAGTTATCAGTGAGCTAAACTCCGGATGTTATAGATCAAAAATCAGTGTTAGCTGGGCACTTACGAATATGTGTGAGTCTGTTAAGATGGTGTTTCTACACTGATGTTACACCGTGTAAACAGATGTGTTTTAAAAACAGGGACTAATACTCTGTTTGCTTTGAAATAATTTTCCAGCAGAGGAAAGGTCTGACAATTGTGTACACAGCTATCAACACGTACGAGAACAGCGTCTGGTACGTGCCTTTCGTCCTCACGCTGATGGCTGTGTTCTTTGCTGGATTGGTTTTCTGGATGTGTTTTCTTTTTTGGAGATATGGAAATATTAAAGACTGCTCTCAGAAAATGGCCAAGGAAGACTCCAAGTCGAAACTCAAGTATGTGACGTTTTTCTAAGTTTGATATAAAGAATTAAAAAACAAATTGTGAACAAACAAACATCCTCATATTCTTTTGAAGCAAAGTGGTTTGCGCAGATGTTTGGCGATCACTAGGCATTAATTTGGGGACTTGTAGGCAATAAATGTCATCTCTGTCTCCATACAACTGATTGGTTTTAAAACTTATTGAGGCCAAAGAAATGGATAGAAAACACACCTGCTTTGTCGCCATTTATCAATACAGTTCTTCAGGGTAGAGAATGCAATAGCTTCAAAAGTGGAGTTGGCCTATAATACCAGGTCCCTGGGAGGCTGAGGCAGGAGGATTGCAGATTCAAATCAGCATGAGTTGGACCATTTGTATCAAAATGAAAAGTAAAGGAAGGAAGGGGATGAAAGTTACCGGTTGAGTGTTTAAATGGCATATTCAAGACTCTGGTTTCAATTTAGTCACACACGCACACACACACGCACACACATACCACACACACACACACACCACACACACACACCACACACACACACACCACACACACACACACCACACACACACACACACACACCACACACACACCACACACACACACACCACACACACCACACACCACCACACACACACACACACAGCACCACTACACACAGACCTCATCACCACACAGCACCCGACACACACTCACACACCTACGCCACACACACACCACACTACACCACCTATACAACCCACCACCACACACACACCACACACACACACCACACACACACACCACACACACACACTCACACACACCCACCACATACACACACACCACACACACACAAACACACCACACACGAACACACACACGCACACACACACCACACACACACACACCACACACACACACCACACACACACACACCACACACACCACACACACACCACACACACACACACACCACACACACCACACACACACCACACACACACACACCACACACACAGACACACACACAGCACACACACACCACACACACGCACACACACACCACACACACACAGACACACACACACCACACACACACACACACACACACACACCACACACACCACACACACACCACACACACCACACGCACACACACACACACCACACACACACACCACACACACACAAACACACCACACACACACACCACACACACACACCACACACACATACATACACACACACTCACACACGCACACACACACGCACACACATACACACACACCACACACACATACACACACACACACCACACACACACACATACATACACACACACACCACACACACACACACACACACCACACACACATACATACACACACACACACATACACACACACTCACACACACTACTGTGCTTCCATGTAGGGTAACACACACACTCTAGATTTGCAGTTGTATTTTTGTCAACCACACAGGATTTTTTAAAAAATGGTGCAGTGGAGCCGATGGAAAAAACTAATGGAAACCACATTATTCCTTCTTTTTTTTTTTTTTTTTTTTAAAAAAAACTAGTTGTGCTAACAGTCTCATGTTAACTATTGAATGAGATTATTTCCAATATACATTGTCATAATTTAACTGGTGTTCTGTCAAATTTTCTTTTTATACAGAGGAATGAAGTATGTTGTAGGTAAGATATGATTTACTAATTATGCTTGAATTGTGTAATTTTAAAATCACATGTACTTATTTTAATACAATATTTTCTTGACTTTTTGAGAATTTCTTGAAATGTATTTTGATCATAGCCACCTCCGTTCTTTCTCGTAAAATTTCCTAGATTCACCCTCCTACCTGTCCACTACTTCCTGTCACAACTTCATGTCCTCTGGGAATGGCTGACCCACCAGGAACAATACTCTTAGAAAAGAAAAACAAACAAACATGACTGGTACCCCCTTTGCCAGAAGTCATCAAATGTCCCTGACTTGCTCCATGCTAGGCTACCGAGAGACTTGTTTTTGTGCAGATCTTGTGCTGGCAACCTTGCTGCTGAGAGTCCTGTCATGTCCAGAAGACATGGGTTTGCTCATATCCTCCATGACCTCTAGTGCTTACAACTGTCTGCCCTTCCATGCTGGCCCCTGAGCCTTGGGATGAGGGTTTGATATAGATCATCTATTGATATAGATGATCTATTTGGGATGAGGGTTTGATATAGATCATCTATTTATATAGATGATCTATTTGGGATGAGGGTTTGATATAGATGATCTATTGATATAGATGATCTATTTGGGATGAGGGTTTGATATAGATGATCTATTTGGGATGAGGGTTTGATATAGATCATCTATTTGTGGTGGAGCACTCCACTGGCTCTGATTCTCTCCACTTTGGCCAGTTGTGTCTTCCTGTGTTATTTGCTGATGAGGTCCAAAATCTGCAGTAATTTATTGGTATAGAGAAATAAATTTAGAGGGATATTTGACCCCTTTGGCAGAATAATAATAGTAGGTCCTCTCCCAAGATATGTGTGCTTTCAACCATTTGTTTTTGGCTACATTTACAGTGCCAGGCATTCTTTCTCTTTAGACAAGTCAGCCCAAAAGTCAATCAGAGAGCAATTGTTTATCCTATAATGTTCATGTGGCTATTGCACTCATGGGCAGAACTTACTAAGTTATTAAAGCTATTAAATGTGGCTATTAAAGCTCATAGTCTCACAGCTGGGCATGCTGGTGGCAGCGGCTTAACCCCAGCAGCTTACAAGGCACTCTGGCTACTGGGGAAGCTAGACAGGAGGGAAGAGGCTTCCCAATCAATAGCAACTTGAATTCTCCATGTTCTATGAGCAATGTGCACAGCGGCTTCAGCAATGAGTATCACCACCAAATTTCAGCAGGCAACCATGGGTATGGCAACGAGCCTTTATTTTTGGGGGAATCTCCAGGACACCTCAACTAGCAGCTTGAAGAGAAGTATCCCATATTTGCTGTGGGTGTTTTTGTTGTTGTTGTTTTGTTTTCAAACAGGGTTTTTCTCTGTTGCTCTGGCTGTCTAGGAACTTGTTCTATAGACCAGGACCTACAGAGGTCCATTTGCCTCTGCCTCCCCAGCGCTGGGATTAAAGGCAGTGCTGCCACCACCCAGTGGTCTCGGGCTTTTTAATTTGGCAATCGGTGATACTCCAATTAAGTTATTTTATATGAATATATGTGCATATAAATGAACCTCACAAATAGTAGATTTTTATATAAGGCATTCTTCGTGTTATTTAAAAAATATGGACTGCGTCACAAATTTGCTTGCTGTCCTTGTAGAGGAGCCACGCTAATCACTTCAACTTTAGTGTGTGAATTGCTGAGGTGACCACATTTTAATTTCAATTTTGCGGGAGGTTATAGGACACCTTGTGGGAGTCATGTTTTCCCTTCTACCTTGTGGGCACCAACCTCAGGCTGTCATGCTTGTCAGCAAGCACCTCAGCCCTCAGTCATCTTGCTAGTCCAAATTACATCATTTAAAAATGCCCCCCTACATACTTCTCACTTGTTTATTTACCACTTTCTGTTTTTTTTTAAACAGGAGATAGAAATCAAACAGAAAAAAATGTTATCACAGAAACCAGAAATAAAAAGCTAGAAGTTCTAACAGTAAGTACATTTTCATCTATTTTTGTTACATTATTTTCCTTCTAAGGATATAGTAAAATCTATTCAAGCTTCGTAGGAAAGAAATAAAATTCATTTTAATTCATCATTTTTGCTAAATTAGTGTGTGTTACAGAACTTGAATTTCAGAAACGTGATGAGATCAAAATTTACCTAAAATATATGTGCACGTAGCAAAAATGACTCTAGGCAAATGTAAATCTAGCATTATTTAATATTACGTAGAGTTTAAAACTATATTTGAAATTATTATACATGGGACAGACCTGGGCAAATTCCTCAATGTTAGAGTGTTTAGCAGATGGTAAATCTATGCCCAGAGAAGGCAAATCAACTCAAAGTGGCCAAAGCTTAGTTGGTTTGTAATTCATATAAATACACCAGAGAGGGTCCATAATACAGCATCCATAATACAGCATAGAACAAGACAGGCCACCTTTAGTTTCATTCCCCTTGCCTCCTGTGCACTTTGAACATTCCCACCAAAGTCCTGTCGGGCCATGGCCTTGCTTCATAGGCTGTCTGCCTCTCAACGCCCCACTCTCCCCCTTTTCTGTCAGGAGGCTGAGAGTGTCCTGGTGTTTCCGTAACAGAACACTACAGACTGCCTGGTTTAAACCACAGATTCATTAATCAGGGTCCCAGAGGCGAGATGCTCAGGGCTCTGTTGAGGCTCTTTGGCCTTGAGGACAATCTGTTGTCTGTGCCCTCGTGGGCTCTTGTCCTGTCAATCATACTGGGCTAAGATCCACAACTTCATTTTACTTCACTACCTTTTTAAAGTACTCCCAAACACAGTAGCATTCTGAGGGACTGGAAAGCCAGGAAGCTGGCATTCCTCAATGTTAGAGTGTTTAGCAGATGGTAAATCTACGCCCAGAGAAGGCAAATCAACTCAAAGTGGCCAAAGCTTAGTTGGTTTGTAATTCACATAAATACACCAGAGAGGGCTGGACCTTGCATCCATAATACAGCATAGAACAAGACAGGCCACCTTTAGTTTCATTCCCCTTGCCTCCTGTGCACTTTGAACATTCCCACCAAAGATTCAGAAAGAAGGGCACAGTGTGACCTATGACACGCCTCATACAATAGTCCCATGAGAGAAGTGTCCTAGTTAACAGAGAGCATGGCAGGCAGCCCATCGTAAGGGATATTGAGAAGAAGTGAGACTGTCAGTAAGTTTTATTTTCTGCTAACTGCTAACCTTCTACAGATGGGAAAGATGGGAGGACTTAAAAGAAATCATGTCCTAGACTTATTTTTGTTGCTGTAATAAAATATCCTGACAAAAATTCAACTTACAGAAGAAAGTTTATTTTGTCCTATGAATGCAGGTCCGTCACTGCAGTGACGGAAGCTTGAAGCAACCAGTCACATCACAGTCGGCAGCAGAGAGCGATAAACCCGTGGAGGCTTAGGGTTCAGCTAGTTTTCTCTTCTCTTACTTGTCTAGAGTCCCAGACCAGGGAATGGTGCCACTCACTTTCAGGCTTGACCTTCCCACATCAAAAAACACACTTAAGGCCCCCCTCCTGGACATGCCCATAGACCACCCTGACCTAAGTAACCCTCTCCTGAGACTCTTTCCAGGTGATTCTAGGCTATATCGAGTTGACAGAAATTAGAACTAGCCATCACAAGTATTCAGCAATGACAGAAGTAATTTTATCAAGTTAGCTTTATTGTTTATGTGAGCATTATTTTTTTTAAAGGAAACCACTGTATATGAAACTGTATTTGATGGCGAAGCCATTGATCCAGGTATGATGCTTTTGTATCTTTTGAATTAAATATCATTTGTGGATTTAGATACTCAAAAATATGAATGGATTGATTGTTTACTATTCTTTGCAAAGACAACCATGCTTGAGAAAGCTACTCTAGAACTAAGAAGGGATCATATTTAAAAAAAAAAATCAGTTGAATTATCAATGGCATTTAATGCTTGGGGGACATCACCCTTACTTAGCCCTATCAAATTATTGCCACCTGGATATAGGCCAGAAATTTAGAATTCCATGAGCCCAAAGGAACTGGACATCTACATTATTATATATGACATATGCATCTTTAAAATATACATAACAATTTAGTTAACGCCATTAAAGTAAATAAATAAAATATACTTTTATTCCTGATTATATATTTCTGGATACCAAACAGCCCCAAAGGTTACTGGTTTAGGATAATAACCATCTTATTATAATTTGTACTTGAGTGTGTCAAGAATGTGATGAACTATCGCCTGGGAAGTTCTTTATCTTTGTGTGGATAAGTGATACCCCTCCAGTTCTGTTCTTCTGGCTGCTCATCTGTTGTTGTGGGTCCAAAGTGGTTATACTCACAGCTTGACATCATGGAAAGACATCTGCAGGTTGGGGGTAGTTGGGTCCTCTGTCCTCTTCATGCACTTTCTCTGTCAGAACTAGCTGCGCACTAGTCGCGGTAACTTGCCTCTCTAGACGGAGTTCCAAGGACCTTGTCACCTTTTGAGACCCAGCCCTGGAAATCACAGGGCATCATTTCTGATGGCCTATTTGCTGAGCCACCAATGTCTACCCAGATTCTAAGCAAGCAGCACTTGAAACCTTGGTAAGGGTCAAGCTCAGAGACTGCCTTAGCTGTCTTTATCAGCTTCCGCATCTCTAGGCCCCATGGGTCACAGTTTCGCAGCTCTTACCCTATCATTTATCTGTTATGAATCCCAGCGCTGCAAAGCAGACCATCCCTTCATTTTATAAAACATCGCACAAGCTTTTCTTTTCCGTGCACGTCATCCTAAAGGAAGAAAGAGGCCTCGGGAATGGTTAGGGATGTAAGACAAGCCACAGATTTGGAAGTAGAAGACAGAGGCTTTGAAGTTGATGTCATTGACACTCTTCCTTGTGACCTTGGTGGAGGCATTTAATATTCCAGAGTCTCCCTTTTCACAACTGAAAAGTGGGCTTTGCATGTCTCCTGGGGAGGGCTGTGCAATTTAAACATGACCCTAACGCATATAAGAATAACTTTGTCAAATGCCACGCAACATGAGGTATTAGTAACAACAGTCTCACTAGACTGCAGACGCTTGTGATACTTCTCTGTAATTTAGCTCCTGCCAGCTCTGGGTGTCTTGGCATGAAATCAGTGATATTTTATTGCTGGCTTCCAGGTTTTCCCTAAATAAAGCCACTCTTTAAAATATTTTTATTAATTGAAAACGTATCACTCATCCTTACCTGTTGTGTGTTAAATAGGCTCCTAGGAATTTCAGTCTCCAGTAATTTACTAAAAGGGCATGTGAACAAATTCAGATGCTGCCAGATGCCAGGCATTGCTTGCTGTTCTCATTCTTCACAACAACAAAGGTTGCATTTGATTTCCAGATTCCTGTGATGGAAATGCCATCGTTGTTCCTGTTTAATTGATACTGAGTCAGAGGCTTGGAGAACGGGTTACAGTCATATGGCTTTCTTTGCTTTCAGAGGAAGGGAGGAAGAAAGTTGATGTGCCTCTTTAGGACAGACTGGATCGTAAGAAGCAGGAAGGCAGAAACAGATGAGGAGGGTACCAGAGTAGCAGGGTGACTATAAAGTGCCCATAAGGTGATCTCTTTTACCAGATTTCCTGGCATGAGACTAGGAAAGCAGCCAGTGTGAGTGACTCCAGGCCCTCTCCATGTCTCCTCTATTGCTACTATTGTTGCTATTTTCCATTACTTGGGATTGAACCTGGAATCTTGCCTGCACTAGGCAAGTGATCCATCATTGTGGGATCTTGCCTGCACTAGGCAAGTGGTCCATCACTGTGGGATCTAGCATGGACTAGCAAGTGGTCCATCAGTATGGGATATAGCATGGACTAGGCAAATTATCCATCACTGAACGATAACCCCAGCCCATACTTTACCATTATTAGTGGAAGCAATTAAATGTTTTCATGCTATTTTTGGCTTCCTCTAAAATTAGAAATATGTATCCATTTAGTCAATACTTTAACACCATGCACCAGGTTTGTAGGTGCTTTGTAAACATAATCTCTTTTGGTTTTTTTTTTATGTCAAATGTTCACAATTACAAAATTATGCTTTTTATTAAAAACTACTTTAATCAGTATGTGTTTGTGACTGTGTGCTTTCCTCGACTGCTCTCTCCCTTACTTTGGAGACAAGGTCTCCCACGTAACCTGGACCTCACTGCTTTAGCTAGAGTGGGCGGCCAGTAAGCTCCAGAAACCTGACTCTCCATCCCACTACTACCAACACTGGAGTTACAAATGTCTTCCTCTGGGCCCAGATGATTATTATTTTTAACTAAGAAAAGATCAAACATCACACATGTAATGCGCTTTAAACAAATTCACCTCCCTTTCTCATTCCAGCTTCTCCCCCTCCATCTTCAACACATTTTCTCCCCAACTTCATGTATTTAACATAAAAACACCAAAACAGCAACAACAGCAACAAAAACTTGCGGAGTCTACTTAGTGTTGCCTGTGTGTGTCTAGGGCCATCTACTGGAACCAGGGGAGCTTCTCAGCAGCCCCATGGTCTGTCCCAACCCCAGCATCCATAGTTACTAATAGACCCTCCCATGCACATGCTGAGATGACAGCTGGCCTGTCTTGTGCAGGTTTTGTTCATGCAGCCACACCCACTTCGCTTGTTTTGAACCCAACTGTTAGATGCACAACATAGCTATCATTTTCAAGTTCCAGTGTAAACTGTTGGATAAGTGTAACGTTGTGTGTATGTGTGTGTGTGTGTGTGTGTGTGTGTGTGTGTGTGTGCAGAAAGGGGTTTTCAGTGAAGATTGCTGTTCATATGCATGTTAGAAGACTCATCCTTCAGCAAATGGATTTTGAGGAGCTGGCTCAGCATAGCACAGCTCTGCAGGATGGTGATATTAACCTGTCTATGTTCCTTCTTATCATTGTTTACCAAATGTTAGGTAGGACCTAGAACGTGAGGTTTAAAGTCCTGTTTGTTTCTGGAGTCAAACAAACACAGATCACCACGCAGCTTCCTTCCTACATTTGGCAGTTAGGTTCAAAGTTTGATAGTCACTTACAGATGGTTTAACACTATCAGTTAACAATTGCATGCCTCAGTTTCCCTATTTCTAACAGGTAAGCACCCCTCCAGCACAGTAGGTGTGTTTGTCATGAAAATATTGCATATCCTTCTCTGAGTACTTCTACAATCCAAACAGTACTACAAGAATAAGTTTTCTACTATTGTTAATTTTTGATCTAGCCATCTAATAAACAGTCATGATAGGCTACTTTCAAGCCTTATTGCCCATATTCTTTCTCCAATATCTCATTATTACTTCTAAAAAGATTGATTAATAAATCCTCAAATCAATTAAGGAACTTGGGGGGGGGAGCAGATTCAGTGACAGTTTTGAGCTGTTTTTTTAACCTATAAAAAGTAATTATAGGCTCACAAAAGTGTCCAAAAACCAGTACAGAATTACTGCATACCTATCTGTTACCAAGGTTCTCCTAAAGTAGTGGTTCCCAACCTTCCTAATGCTGTGACCCCTTAATATAGTTCCTTATGTTGTGGGAACCCCCAACCATGAAATTATTTCCTTGCTATTTCATAATTGTAATTTTGTGACCGTTATGAATCATAATGTAAATATCTGGTGTGCAGGATATGTGATCTACGACCCCGGTGAAAGGGTCACTTGACTCCCAAAGGGATCATGACTCACAGGTTGTGGGACCCACTGTCCTAAAGGGAAAATCTTTGATAATTGCAATACATTGTCCAAAGTAAGAACCTGACATTGGCACAGTGCAGTCAACAGGACCAGAGGCTTCAGACTCCATCATTGATGCAGGTTCTAAAAATCCACCTCTTTATGGAGAGCTAGTCATCTGTGGAGGGTAACAGAACTGCTGGAAGTATCAATATATAGTACTGTTGTTCCCATCAAAGGATTCACTAGAAGGCACACATTTTTAAGTGCATGGGAAATACCAAGCTACTTCTTTTTGCTTCTTTTTCTCTTGGCAAAGAAAGCAAGACTTGAGAAGTCAAGTCAGCCTCTCTCAGGACCACACAGCCTACGTTGGCTAAACGCGTGGTGCAAGTTTATCGCCATTCACGTTCTCTGTGTCGTGTGCTTTCTTTCCTCAGTCTCTGGGAAGGTGTATGCATACAACAGCAGAACCGGGGCAAGGAAGTGGAAGACACTCATTGGGCACCAGGAAGAGTCCTTCGGGAGCACCTATGCCCTCTCAGAGGCCCGTCCCTTGAAGGAGTCAACATCCCTGAAAACCTCAGAGCAGCACTAGTTCCTCTGAGTGATGGCATTTTTGTGGCCGTGACTGGCATGGCTGCCCAAATTTCAAGCTGTAAGACCTGAGGTCAGCTGCTCTGTTGATGTCTGTAGCTTCCTAAGATCAGCTGGTTCAGACAGAGGGCAGCAAGAGGTGCCAGCCTTGAGTCTTTAGCTCTGCTTTTGCTGAAGACTTTATGCTATCTGTGTACATCCTGGGTCATACCTCACTCCACAGAGCAGAGCACTCCTAGATCTCACACGGTTTTTCTCGCTGCTGTAGACCAGCACGTGCTTGGCACCGAGTAGGGCTCCACACCTTTATGGTAAATAAAAGAATTTGAGTATCTGAATTTAGACCTCTGGCCTTTGATTCTGGTCACTTATTCCACTGTGACTAACAGAACAGAAAAGGAAATCACCTTCAGGAAAGGTAAATTTGTTTTGTTTTCCCTTCATTTCTTGTAGCCAAAAAAATGTAGGACTTTACAGAAGCACAGATGATCTTGCTTTTTAATATTCTTTTTATAGGTCTCTGGAGGGTGGACTACCTGAGGACTTCACTTATTAATGACTTGCTAAGGAAATGCCAGTGTTAAGCTTTTTGAAATCTGTACACTTAGATTTTAAAAATTCATATGGGCTCTCTGACGACCTCTGATCTGGATCCCTGTAGCATGAAGGAGCCTTCGCACCAGATCCCAGAAGACATAAGAGCAGGAGAACACAGCACTGTTGAGGGTCTGTGCCAACACTCACTCCCAAATGAAGCTGGCTTGGGGTATTTTTACTTTTAATTAATCTTAACCAAAGTAATATATACACTGTGAGCAATAAACTAATATTTGAATCCAAAGGTACCAGGGACTCGAATGACCACAGATGGTTTACTATTCATTTCTGTTGGCACAAGTTCAAGGTTTGGGAGACCCGATCTCAGAAGAGAAAATACCCGCAATTAAGCAGGATTATTTCTTACTTAGATCTGCCTTGAGGGATGACCCATAAGGGACACTATAGTATGAAGGTTGTCAACAAATTTGAAGGGCAACGAGCCCTGCAGTCTCTCTGAAGTCCACTATTTCTTCTAGAAAATGAACGTAGTAATCACAGACTTGTTTATTTATTTAGGTGTGTGTTCATGTGTATGCAGTCATAGATACATGTCATGTGTGTATGTGCATATGTGTAGAGACCAGAAGTTAATGTCAGGTCTCCAATACTCTTTGTTTGATTGAAAGCAAGACCTTATATCCAAAGAGTCTGGAATGTAATATTAAGTTGGGGGCATCACCCCATCCCCTGGCAGCCATCCTTGGGGCACTAATGGAGCGTCAATGGAGTGGAAAGCTCCATCTCAGGCCTTCTCCCCCTGGGAGTTTCCTTGGGCTGGACTCCACCTCCGGGAAAGCCCGCCAAACACTGACCCCTCTTCAGGAAGGGTCAGGACTACTCCCACAGGCTTTGCAGGAAAAAGGAACACGCGGTTTGGGGTTTTGCGTGTGCTCTCCCTCTCTGTCCCCCCCCCATGCTCCCCATCACCTGAGAGCGCTGCATTTATAAAATGTGGGCATTTTTTGAGGAGCAGAAGGAAGGAAAACATGAGCAAGAAAGTCTGTACTGCAAGAAGTGCTCCCATCCACTGAGATGGTGGGGCTGATCCATTCGGAGCTTACCAAGCCCAGCTGGACTGGGACTGAAAAAGCATGAGATAAAACCGGTCTCCCTGAACATGGCAGACAATGAGGGCTGCTGAGAAGCCAAGGACAATGACACAGGATTTGAACCCTACTACTCATACTGGCTTTGGGGGGGGGGGCTGGCCTGTTTGGATGCTCACCTTCCTAGACCTGGATCGAGGGGGGGGAACTTGGACTTCCCACAGGGCAGGGAACCCTTACTGCTCTCTGGACAGGAGAGGGAGGTGGAGTGGAGGACGGAGGGGGGTAAATGGGAAGGGGGAGGAGGCGGAAATTTTTAATAAAAATAAAAAAATAAAAAAATGTGGGCATTTTTGATTTTGTCTAATCTGATCTAATTGGAGTTATTTTACATTAAAATTTTTTTTAAGCCCATTATTTAGCTATAACTGACCTGAAATTCACTCCATAGGCCAGGCTGGCCTTGAACTCACAGAAATCAGCCTGCCTCTGCCTCCTGAGTGCTGGGACTGAAGGTACACATAACTATGTCTGGTTTTCCATCTTGTTTTTGAGACTGGGTCTCTCAGTGAACCAGGAGCTTACTGATTTGGCCAGGCTGACTGGCCTGAAGTCCCCAGGGATCCTCCTGTGTCAATTTCCTCATCACTGGGATTGCAGTCACTTGCTGCTGTCCCAGGGTTTTACGTGGCCATGGGAGATTTTCATAGGTGTGCTGCAAACCATCTGACCAAGTGATCCACATCCCCAGCCCTCGCGGCTTTATTTTATTCTTCTGGTTGAGTTCTGAGAAGAAACATTAAGCAGCTCAAAGTCTTCCCAGGGGCAGCCAACACCTCCTAACCTGTAAACTGGAGACCCAGGAATGCCGAGGGGGTCAGAAAGGAGTTCTGGGTAAGTTGGAACCAGTTGGTGATTAGCTTAACAATGTCTGCAAAAGGAGCGGTCTGCTTTTTTCCAGCTGGCAGGCTAATTCTCCTCCAGGGGAGAGACCAATGATTGTCTGGGAAAGTGCTCTTCCCTCTCCAGGAAGGCTCTCTTAGGATCAATTATGATTTGACGAATAGAGGCGCCTGAGTTTCCATCTGCCACACACTTAGAAACTTTCTTTACAAAGTCTAGATTGGATCAATTTATATTGGCTCTGCCTGTGCCAAAACCAAACAAAAAATGAAATGTTAAGTTGGTGTTTGTTATCCACACAAACAGGCTTGTTTCCTTTTGTTTGGTGGTTTGGGATCCAGCTGCAGACCTGCTGGCAGAAAAGGCCTGGAAAGGAAACAGTCTGGCAGAGGTGTCTGGGTGGCCTCAGGGCCAGGCTCTGCAGTGGGATCTTTGTTATCTTTGTCTACTTGCCTCCAAACTACACTCATTTCTGGTGTCACTCTGTGTCCAATTTAATAATAATGATTGTATCAGTTCCACAAACTTAAAACATCAGAGGCATATGTATCCCTGCACTGTTCCGGAAGCCTAGGTGTTATGTGTGGTTGTTAATAGAGCAGATGTTCGCTGGAGTTCCTGGGGAGGAAGCCCTCCTGGCTCTTCCAGTCTCCGATGGCTGCAACCCTGGATCTGCGCATCTCTCTAATGCCTGGCAGCTACATAGTACTTTTCCCTTTATGTGTTCCTCAAATTTCTTCCTGCTGCACGTGGACCTGTTCTGGTGTAATTTTTATCTTGCCTTTTCTACTTCATGTTGATAGACCACCTGTTTGGGGGTGTGGGTTTGGAACAACCAGGATGAAAGAATGTTTGCAGAGAGATTGTGTTCACAGAAGCCAGGCATTAAAACACGAGCACACCATTTTTGAAGGTCTCCATTCAATACACTATGGGTATTTTAAGATACTTTAATACGTGTGAGTGTTAGACCTATTGTCTCATGCCTGCAAACCGAGGATTTGGGGGGTGAAACACAATCGTCCCCATGAGTCCGAGTCCAGCCTTGTCTACAGAGTGAGTTCTAGGCCGCCATAGGCTACAGATGCCTCTCATCTCCTTACTCAGTGTGTATGTGATAAAGGAACGCCATTTTTACGATATACAATAAAACAATTTTAGTTTCATTGAATGACTACCTCGTGCCAAGAATTTCCATCACTAAAAATGCAAATGTCTTTGATTTGGCAATTTCATTGTTTGCACAATAAGTATAAAGACATATGCAATAAGATAAGCATATATAATAGCTACAGGATTTATTTGGATGATCGCTATGATAGCATTGTTTAGAGAGAATAGTTATAAAAACCCAAGTACTCATTACTACAGGGCTTGGATGGGAAGTCACACTCTGTCCCATGTCCAACACACATACATCCATGTGTGATGTAGCAAAAGAACCAGGCAAGAATTGGTGGTAAGCAGGAGAACTGGAAAATTAGGGAATTTTAAAATATAAATAATCTGTGTTTGAGGGCTGGCATGTACATACACATCAGAGAGAAGTGAGAAGCCCGGAACTATTACTAAATGATCCCTCGAGAGCAGTCCCAAGGAAGGGAAAGACAGAGGGGGAGGGGACTGCTGTTGTCATGGCATCATGGAAATCGAATTACTTCACAATTTGGCATGATATTTTTTATGTATACACACACATATTATTGATTTTATTGAGTTATACATTTTTCTCTGCTCCCCTCCCTTCCTCTCCCCTCTCCTTCAGCCTTCTCCCATGGTCCCCATGCTTTCAATTTACTCAGAAGATCTTGGTAGACATGGTATTTTTTATTATTTAATGTAATTAATAGAGGTTATATAGTGATGATAATGGAGGGCATTATTTAATTTCTAAAATCTGTCTCTGTCTCTTTCTGTTTGACTGTCTGTTTGACTGTCTTTTATAGTGTGTGTGTGTGTGTGTGTGTGTGTATGCAAGGGTATATGTGTGTGTATGTATGTGTGAGTGTATGTTTGTATGTGTGTGTGTATGCATGGATGTTTTTGTGTATGTATACATGGGTGTATGTTTGCATGTGTGTATGTTTGTGTGTGTGTGTGTGTGTATGTGTGTGTGTGTGTATGTTCAAGCCATGTGTTCCCTGGCGCAAGGTGTGGAGATCAGAGGACATCTTTGCCATTGGTATTTATTTCCCTTCCACCTTGTTGGGGACAGGGTCTCTTGCTGTTCACTGCTGTGTATGCCAGTCTACAAGCCTGGGTGTGTCCCAGAATTCTGTCTCTGCCTCTGATCTTCCTGCAGGAATGCTGGGACTGTCGACACGCTGTCATGCCTAACTTTATGTGGGTTCTGGGGATTTGAACTCAGGGCCTCACACTTGTGCATCCAGTGTTTTACCCACTGAGCCATCTCCCTAGCTCAAGTATTATTTTCCTTTTAAAGATACTTGTTTCTGGACTATTCTCAAATCCAGTGGCCTTTCAAATTACACGAGTCATAGATTCAGATCACTCTAGTGTTTGGGGTATTTTCTTCCTCAATTGTATAACCACTGTTGATTTTTTTAATCCTTTTTTTTTCTTGGCAAATGGATTCTTTCTATTTTCTGATTTAGTAGCTAAATCCTTTCTCCTTCTTCTCATGGTTCCCAGCTCATTGAGACTTTGCTCCACTGTTACAGAGACCTCTTTGGTTGCTAACTTCAGCTCTCCCCAGTGACATCCTCAGCTTCGGTTTACATGCTCAATTCATTTTGTTTTGCTTTTTTTTTTTAAAAAAAAGACAGGGTTTCTCTGTGTAGCCCTGGCTGTCCTGGAACTCACTTTGTAGACCAGGCTGGCCTTGAACTCACAGAGGTCTGCCTGACTCTGCCTCCCAAATGCTAGGATTAAAGGCATGCGCCACCACTGCACAGCGCGAGATGACCTTTTTAAGCTTTAAAATCATATGAAGAAGAACAAAAACAACAAGAAGAAGCATTCTGCATCTGTTTGCGAACACACATAGGGATACGGTGTGTACATCACACATGCCTCTAAGCCTCCTGGGTATCTCTTTGTTGAAGTTGTTATCTGCCTTTGCAACAGTTCCACGTCAGAAGAGGTCTGTTCTTAATGTTTTATTTGCTCTTCCTTAGGACTCTCGTGTCCCTTTGGGAGGGCCTCTTGGTCTTCCTATTTTCTGTCCATTTTAGGGTTTGGGTGCAGTTGCTGTGGGTCTCTCTGAGGTGAGTGCACAGGTACTGGTGTCTTCCCTATGTGAGCTGACGGCCTAGCGAGACAAGACCACCAGGTCTGTAATGACAGCTCATCTTCCTTTGGTCTCTCAGTCCCAGCAGTAAGAAACATTGTTCCGTACCTTGACTGGTCCTTGATTGTCCTCAGCATCAGGGAGACAGAGTCCCTTTGTTGGTTCATGTCAAATTTTATGTTGTCAAGGGGAGGCCCAGTGAACTTCACATCCTAGAGAGGAAATCTATTCATATTTAAGCTCCAGGGTGCCCTGTGCTGGTCCTTTGGTACTCTTCTAGTTCAGAAAGAAAACACTGTCAACTTTTCTTTTTTCTTTTTTTTTTTTTTTTTTTTTTTTTGGTTTTTTGAGACAGGGTTTCCCTGTAGTTTCTAGAGTCTGTCCTGTAACTAGCTCTTGTAGACCAGGCTGGCCTCAAACTCAGAGATCCGCCTGCCTCTGCCTCCCGAGTGCTGGGATTAAAGGCATGCGCCACCACCGCCCGGCCACTGTCAACTTTTCAATTGTTCCATCAGCAGCCTCTTTATCCCCATGCAGCCCAGGGCATAACTTCAACCACCTATGGATATTCAAGTACAAGCAGAAGAAGATGTGCCTGCCAGAGGCTTGCCTGGGCCAATCCTCCTGCAGCCTCCCTTACCCTTGTGAGCTGTAACAATACACAGTGAGAACCACTGACCTTATGCAACAGTAACTAATTCATGCAAAAAGGGAGTGAAGTCTTCCTATAATGCTTTCTATATTTAAAATTATATACAAAAGTACAATTACAAAAGAAAATATTTAATATGGGAGGAGCGATCTGCTATCAATTTTACTAAGATGCATTTGTGGGATCCAGGCAAAAAAGAATTCATAGACTATATTGTGTTTGAAGATAGGAGCTTTGACTTGTAGGGAGTTCTGTCTTATAAGGCCTGGCCCCAGCGAAGGACCTAACAAATAAATAATCCTTGACCGGTTTCTAGGTAAATCCTGAATCTTAGGCAGTTAAGGGGTGAATTATTCCCCATATTGTATTCCCATGTTGATCCCATGTGTCCTTAATTTTCATCTGGGTTGGGAGCTAGTCCCCAGCAACTTTCTGCTTTGCAGAGCAGCAGAAATAAAATTCATATTAACTTTACTGAAATGGAAATCTCATTGATAAGGCACAACAGGTGCTGAAGAATTAACAGCCGCATTCCCACTCATGAAGAAGTCTCCAGGAACCGCACAGTCTCGGGAGCTGATGAGAGAGAGGCCCTGGACTGGGACACGTGAGCAAGAGCTTGCTTTCAGAGCTGCCACCCAGTACACCAGAGCCAGCATTACACTAATTCATCTGCACTGGGGAGAAAAAAAAACGATCCCTTCTGAAATGAAATTACCCAGGAATGTATTTAACACATTTCATCTGTGAGCTAATCACCTCGGCGGTCCGTGCTGGTTTTAAATTGGTTTTATTGCCTGCTTGATCTATCTCTAATATTGCTACCAGCACACACAACCATAGGGCCAGCCCAGACACTCCCAAAACAACTGGAGTTTGTATCTGTTGCCGTGAGCATTAGCATTAGTTATACCCATCTGGGCTGCAGGGATGGCTCGGTGGTTAAGAGCACTGGCTGCTCTTTGAGAGGACCGAGGTTCAGTACGCAACACCTGCAAGGCAGCTAAGAACTGTTTGGGGGGCTCTCATGCTCTTTTCTGGTCTTGCAGGCTCAGCATGTACATGATGCTTAGACATATAGTCAGGCACACTCGTACAAACACACCAACAAAAGTCTCATAAAAATTAAAGAGCTCACCTATTTGACTGTAGGCAGGCTTGGGGATAAAAACTAAACTGAGCCCTTCAAATCTTTCATCTTTTAAATTTTAAAGAGGAAGTATGGGATGTCCTGTCTAATGTGGTTAGCAGAAACGCTTGACCCATAGTACCTGAAAACCATCACTGTTATGTTTATGGTAATGATAAACAGCTGCTGGAATTGCCATTAGCTGTGTGCCGTCCAGCCCCTTGTTCAACACTGGATCCTCAAACGCTTCCTCTCTGCCACCTCCAGTCTCCCTTTTCCACACATGTTTGGATTGTAATCAGACCCTGAGAAATAGTAAGCATATATATGGCAATGAGCCTTCCCCTTACCTGACTTCAAAGTCAAAGCCAGGGAGACTTAGAGATGAAGGGCTGGCGGAATCTCAGAACCTCATCCAGTATGGGCCTTTCATAGTCATGGCTGTCGAGGTTGAAGACTGGGCGGATGGGAGAAACCAAAGCCACTGTAAGGAATCTCAGTTTGCTCTGCAGGTCTGAACTCTATTATTGACTGATTATTTACGAGTTCCACCTGGGAAGGCAGTTCCCAGGAAAGGGAAACCAAACTCTCAGAATGCTTTGAAATTCTCCTTTTTCCATAGGCCAAGACTGGAGCTGGCAGGTAGAATTAGCTTTAGATCTTTATTGAGATCTGGCCTGAGATCTTTTATTGGAAAGGGGAACATAGTTCCTTGAATTGAATATCAAGCAGACAGAAAATCTGATCATGCTTTGAACATGTGTCTCCCAGCTAACAGGTTGAATCCCGACAGAGGCTGCTGACAGTGCTCCAAAATCTCAGGGCTGGCTTTTTGACTTTCAGGACCCATTTTTGGGTCCTTGGGAAGAATGTCTCACCTCCTTACAACTCGTATGAGGATGGTGACTTCTGCTTTCTTAACAGGCTGCATTCCTTATTCTGAATGAGAGCACCAGGAACTGGATATCTGTGTTTAGGAATAATTTGAATTAGGACTCCCTTACTTAAAAGCCAAAGAAACAGTAAGTTTTTCAGGAACTCACAAAAAAATAAGCATTTACAGTTTGTTGGGATGTTTGAAATCAAATGAGTTAACGCAAGTGTACACTGACCTGGTTCGTGTGGGAACGTGGTCTATATTCTGTCAATTATATTTTAAATAAACACTGATTGGCCAGTAACCAGGCAGTAAGTATAGGCGGGACAACTAGACAGGGAGTAGAGGTGGGTCAGTGAGAACAGAAGAGTTCTGGGAAGGAAGCCCATTCCTCTGCAGTCCTGACCAGCCACAGAAGAAGCAAGATGTGACTGCCTCACTGAAAAAGGTACTGATCCATGTAGCTAACATAGACAAGAATAATGGGTTAATATATGTTATAAGAGTTAATACGAAGCCTGAGCTAATGGATCAATCAGTTTATAAGTAATGTAGACCTCTGTGTGATTTCTTTGGGACTCAACGATTGCGGGAACTGGGCAGAACAGAAACACAGACAACACCTGGTCACTTCAAGGGTTCCTTTGATATCTTATTTATTTTTAGGTTTTATTACATTTCTTTCTCTCTCTCTCTCTCTCTCTCTCTCTCTCTCTCTCTCTCTCTCTCTCCCACCTCTAACTTTATTCTGACATTGGAAAGAGATGTCTTGGAAAGGAAGAGATGCTGGCCGTGTTCTTGACTGCTACCTTATCATATTCCCTTATACCTGGGGATAGAATGCTAGCTACAACGAACTTCACAGATTCCTTGGAAAAATTGAAGATGGCCCTGGGAGAAAATCTCTCCTGATCACATAATAGCTGTACCAGAGCTTAGAGCCTTGAAATAGCATCTGCAGAAGTTGGCTCCTGGGCTGTTAATGCTGCTTACATCGCTTCAATCAATCTTCGGGATTTACAAGGTAATAGAAAATGCTTCCCATAAAATCAAACTTTTTTATCTGCCAAAGTAAGTTTTTAATAAAAATGCACTGATATTTGAAAGCATGTTTTTCTCAAGAGCAGCAGACTGACCTGCGGGAAGCTTATTAGGAATTTCTGGAAGGTGCTAGGGCAGGCAATATGACTCCATTTCAGCAATTTGTAACTAGAAGTGATCTATCCGTAGTTATTCCTATGATCTTGAACCAGTCATTTCCTTTCTCTACACTTTCATTTTTCCTTAGCACAACTATCTATCTTTCTATTATCTGTTTACTTATCTATTTATTTACAAAAAAAGATTCTCTGTGTAGCCTAAGGTAGCCTTGAGCTTGTAATACTTTTACCTTAGCCTCTTGAGTGTCAGAATTACAGGTGTACACTGCCGTATCTGGTTCTAATATTTTTTACAAAAATCACAATGTGGCAGGATTAAAGCCATGCTCTTCCAGACTGAAGAGTTCAGTGTTGCTCATATGGGTTGTACGCTGCTTAGTTGTTTGTGTGTTTGTTTTATTTTTCAACTTGACACAAGCTAGAGTCATCTGGGATGAAAGAATGTTAACCGAGAAAGCGCCTCCATCAGATTGGCCTGTAGGCAAGTCTGTGGGAGTATTTCCTTCATTAATGAGTACTAAAGAAGGGCCTAGCCCACTGTGGGCAGTGCTATTCCTTGGAACGTGGTCTAGGTCACGTAAGAAAGGTAGCTGAACACACATTGGAGAGCAAGTCAGAAAGCAGTGTTCCTCCATGGCCACTGTTTCTTGTCCCTGCCTTGAGTCCCTGCTCTGACTTTCCTTCATGATGGACTGAGTTGTAAGATAGAATACACTTTTTCCTCCCTAAGCTGCTTTTGGTTGTGGTGTTTATCACAGCATTAGAAAGCAAACTAGGATGGGTTAGGTGGGAAAGCAATGAGAGTCTGGGTTCCTGCTCTTTCTTCCAGTGAGTCAGTGTTCGTGTCTTACATCATTATGCTTATGAATAAGTCCAAGTCCTCCTTTCCATCATCCCTCTTGTTAACTGTGCTCACCCTTTACAATCCAACGAACCTTGACATCCCACTTACAGCCACCCAGATATGTCTATTGCTTTTTTCTCTCTTTCCTAGCATTGCTGTGTAAACATAACTATTAACTAGGGAAGACTATCATGAAGCAAAATGGGGGAAATCTGAGGTTAGAATGAAGTAGTGCCGGAGAATTGTCTGTATTCTGTCAATCATGTATTTAATAAAACGCTGACTGGCCAGGCAGGAAGTATAGGCGGGTCAACCAGACAGGAAGTAGAGATGGGGCGATGAGAACAGGAGAATGCTGGGAAGGAGGAAGCCCATTTCTCCCACTCCTGCCCAGACTACTGAAGAAGCAGCATGTAATCTGCCCAGCTGAAAAAGGTACTGAGCCACATGGCTAGCATGGATAAGAACAATGGGTTAATATAAGCGACAAGAGCTAATAAGAGGCTAGAGTAAATGGGCCAATCAGCCTTATAGAGATCTCTATGTGATTTTCTCTGGGGCTTGCTGGCTGTGGGATACCAGGCAGGACAGAAAACCCCAACAAGCAGGGTTCATGTTACAGAATCTACAAAGGTAACCCCAGCTAAGACCCTAAACAATGGAGGAGAGGATGCCTGAACTGGCTTTGCCCTGTAGTCAGACTGATGAATATCTTAAATATCACCTTCATCCAGCAACTGATGGAAACAGGCAGAGACCTGCATCGGAGCACTGAACTGAGCTCCCAAAGTGCAGATGAAGAGTGGGAGGAGTGGGAATATGAATGAACAGGTCAAGATCATGATGGGAAAACCCACTGAAACAGTTTACCCGAGCTAATGGGAGCTCACCAACTCCAGCCAGATAGGAAAGGAAATAGCATGGGTCCAAACATGTGGGTGACATTTGTATAGCTGGGGCAGACTGAGGGGCCACTGGCAGTGGCACCAGGATTTATTCCTACTACTTGTACTGGCTTTTTGGAAACTTATTCTCTTTGGATGGAACCTTTGTTCAACCTAAATATAGTAGGGAGGGCCTTGGACCTTCCCCAAAGCAATATGCCTTACCCTCTCTGAGGAGTAGATGGGAGGTGGGGTGGGGAGTTAGGTGGAGAGAATGGAACGAGGGGAGGAAGTAGGAACTGGGATTAATATGTAAAATGAAAAAAAGACAGTTTGTTTTGTTTTTAAAATATTTTTTAAAAGGTGGTAAAAAATAAGAAATTGGGGTTCAACCTGAAGATCCGAAAAGCAAATCAGCCAGTCATTGATTCTTAGCTCAACCTCAGTCTGAAATGGCAATTCTGTCTCCTGAAATCTCAGAACTGTGTACTGAGAGTTGTTTCCTCCCATTTTATAATCCTCTCTAGGGCTGGGATTAAAGGCGTGATAAAAAGACATGCACCACCCAGTTTCTATGAAAACTAGTATAGCTACTGGGATTCAAGGTGCATGTCATTGTGGCTGGTCTGTAAGGCTGAGCAGTGGGGCTCCTTCACTCTCAGATCTTCAGGCAGTCTTTATTTATTAAAATACAATTGAAATGCCACTACAGGAATCAGTTGTAACCCTGATCCTCTCCCAGAAAATGAAGCATCTTTGTGTGGCTCATTGCATGACTCACATATTATGGAGACATTGTTCTTTGCACACATTATTTGGACGCCTATTCCCTAGACCTGCAGACTTTTCCTGTCATGGACCAAGTAGCAGATGTGAAGCTTAATGGTCATCTTTATAAAGCTTAGCAGTTTTGACACTATACTTTGGAAGAGGACATAGGAGGCACATAAACTAGAGCCTGTGGCTGTACTTCAAACCTTCACTCATGGATACTGTCAAGTGAGCTCCATGTCACTTCATGTGTCACGGAATACAATTACCACTTTCAACAATTTCTAAACTATGAAAACCATAGACTGCTCATGGGCCAGGTCCAGCTTACTCGGACAGTCTGTCATTCCCTAGTTGACAGCGTACCAATGCTGTCAACAAATGGGCTTGGAAGTTACCCTTACAGAGGTTTCCTGAAGTTCCTCAGGTCATCTGAACTGTAGCTCGTGCACACACAGACATGTACACACACACACACACACACACACACACACACACACCACACACACGTCTATGTTCAAAGCCACAGGGAAATCCTGAGTTTGAGCACGCCGTGTTGGCTACAAGATGACAAATAAGATACCAGCACTGAATTTCTAAGGTGGAGGTAACAAGAGATGGATTCGTAAGGACAGACTCACTTAGGACCTGTAGTCTACAGAGCACCTGCCGGGACTGCTCTGGGAAACGCCCTTTCTTTTCATTAGGGAAAGGGAGTCACTTAAAAAGTGACCTAGCTGCTAGATTAAATCTGTACCCAAGGCTTCATTCCTTTTCGAAGGTTCATTCTCTAGCTCCCAATGACCTACCATTATAGTAGAATAACCTATACAACTTAAAATTTTGATTGTGCGTATTTGCTGCACACACCGCAGGACATTTTCATACAAGCATCCACTGTATATTGTAAACCCCTCCCCCCATGTCCTTTTACCCTAACTTCTCTTCCTCATTCTTCTGAAAAACAACGTCGTCAGGCTCTTCAGAACGACGGCCGTTGTCTGGCACCACCTCCTCCGCTGCTGTGTGGAACACCGCGGCCAAGTGTGGCTTGGGCTCATGGCTCCAGAGGGATAAGAGTCCACATGGTGGGAGAGTACTGTTGCAAGGACAGGAAGCCTAAACATCACATCTTTTACTGAAAATGCAGAGAGAGAGCAAGGTGGCAGTAGGGTGAAGCTAGAAATTCACAGAGCCTTCCCCCAGGGGCATGCTTCCCTAAACAAGGCTGTGTTCACCTCTTAAGCCTCCTCAAGCAGTGCCATCAACCAGGGATCTAGTTATTAAGTACAGGTGCCTATATGGGACATTCCTCATTTAAACCACTACAGAGATGACATATTCCTCAGTCTGTTAGCCTTCTCCATTCCCATTCTCATTTGTCGGATTGTAGTGGCATTTCAATTGTATTAAAATAAATAAAGACTGCCTGAAGATCTGAGAGTAAGACAGTCCCATTGGTCAGCCTTACAGACCAGGTTATGGTAATACACACCTTTAATCCCAGTAGCCACACTAGTTGCCATAGAAACTGGGCAGTGGAAGCCTTTAATCTCGGTGACGCATGCCTTTAATCCCAGCCCTAGAGAGGATTATAAAATGGGAGGAAGCAAAGCTCAACACATAGTCTCTCTCATTCTGAGATTCTGGGAGGCTGGATCACCATTTCAGACCGAGGTCGAGGTAAGACAGTGGCTGGCTGTTTAGCTTTTCAGATCTTCAGGCTGAACCTCAATTTCTCTCTGTGGATTTTTACTAAACGTGCTTCATCAGACAGCTTTCTTTATACGTCTTCGTTTGTTTTTCTCCTGTGATGAAAAACCCAGGATTCGGTGTGATTGGTGCGGTCTGATACCCTGTCACACTGGTGAGGAAACCCGAGCAAAGTCCTGGGTCTAAGTCTGTCGCAACCTCACACTGGAGATGTCCTCAAAGGAACAATCTAACTGGAAAACTAAGAAATACTCACGCACCCTGTGAATGCGGGCTCCCTGGAAGCTCAAAGCGGAAACAAATCTGAAGAGACAGAGGAGAAAGACAAAGTCATAAACACCCCGTCCTCCCTCATCTACCATGCTGACCAATGTCGGAGCAGTGCCATGGTCTCCTGTTTCAGAACCAAAAGAGAAAGCGAGGATGACAGATGACACAGGACACGATACTAAAACGGTGAACAGCAAGGAAAGTCCCGAGGCTCCTGAGGAAACAGAAGGCAGTGTGCAAAGCCAGCAGACAAGGAAGAGGGCAGTGATGTGTCCAGGCCGCCCAAGGACTGACAGGTGTTCTTGAGGTCACCTCATTTGTCACCCTGTCTAACCGCATCAGTGAAAACACTCTGAGAGCTGTAAAAACACTGTCTCCACGAACATGACCAAAACTGGAACAGAAGCACTGGGCTATTTTAGGAGGACCCACTGAGGGCAAAAACAGTGAGCGGCAAACCCCTAGCTCACTCCTCTCATCCCTATGATTCAGCTAAAAGTTCCTGCCTAGGAACGCAACCCCCACACCCAATCTCCCAGAGAACTGGCCATGCAGGCCTTCGGTGTCCTCAGGGTGCTAATGACACACCGTGCACACTGTGTGCATACCCAATAGCTCATCCTGGGCAGGAGTAGCAGAGCTGGCAAAGCACAGACACTTGCAAACAGAACCAGCATCACAGCTGCAAACTGGAAAACCAAGAGCCCAGAAATAATACATTTGTGTCCTCAAGGGAACGTAGGTCTTTACGAAGAAAACAGCAGGGGAACTTCAACGTAGATGTGAGGTCCATATGTTTTTGTAAGGAGGGGAACATTCAGGATGTGTTTGGAAATAAGGTTGTAGTCACTGTCCTTTATTCTATAGCCACTCCCCGAGTCTAATCTACATGCCAAGCTCTAGTAGGTAGAGGGGGTAGAATCAGAAAGTGGTTCCTGCACCCCATGGCTTAGAAATGGGTTGGGAAATGGATGGAGAATGTCCAATGATGATAGGTAAGGGACCCTGAGTGTACCATGTCAGAGGGGGGAGGCACAGAAAGAAAGCCCGGGCTTTTCTGAGAAGGAAACATTTCTATTTATTTCCACATTATGGAGGCATAATTGATAAATAAAAATTGTATCTTTTTAAGTGTGCAAATTGATGCTTTGACATCCATAAACCTTGTGAGATTCCAACCATACGGAAGCTCATTATTAGTCATGTAATTACCTTGTTTTCATAGTGAAAAAACCTACCTAGTCTCCTGTCAAATTTCAAGTATGTGGAATACTATTACCAACTATAACCCCCATGTGTGCCCTGAATTATAACAGAGAGTTTCTAACCTTAGACCAACAATTTCCCATGCCCCACCCCCATCTTGATATACACCCATTTTTCTACTGTTCTGAGTTCAGCTTGAATGAGATCATGTGGCTTTTGTGTTCTTTTGTCAAGATTATTGCACTTAGCACAATGCCCTTCAGAATAATCTAGGTGTTTGAAAATGCCTTGATTTCCCACTTTGGAAGGCTGGATGATATTCCACTGCACCTGTGTGTGCATGTATGCCTCCCCAATGCATGTGTGCATACACACAATATTCTTTATCTGTTTATCAATTGACAGGTTATTTCAATGCCTTGGCTGAAGTTGTAATTAAAACAAAAACAAAGATACCATTTAGATATTCTGATATATTTGTATGTATATAAATATGTATTTGTATATAAGTATATATGACAAGACATCTCAATGTACCTCTTTCCATGCTAAATGCATTGAATTTTGAATAAAGTTCTAAATTATTTATCTATAACTCTGAATTATACTGCCATTATCATCCTATTTTACAGATGGGAAAGTAAGGCATAGAGATGTTTAATAGCATATTTAAGGAGATAGCCATTACTGTAAATCAGGCTTTCAGATTCCAGAGGGTGATGTGGGAGTCCCCTCTGTGTGCTGTGATTGCCATTAATGAATAAAGAAACAGCCTTGGACATATAGCAAGGCAGAGCTTAGCTAGGCAGGGAAAGCTAGGCTGAATGCTGGGAGGAAAGAAGGGCGGAGTCAGAGAGACACCATGTATCCCTGCTGGACACAAACATCCGACACCGGAACTTTAGCCAGTAAGCCACAGCCATGTGGCAATACACAGCTTAATAGAAATGGGTTAAATTAAGATGTAAGAGTTAGCCAATAAGAAGCTAGAGCTAATGGGCCAAGCAATGTTTTAAATAATATAGTTTCTGTGTGATTATTTCGGGGCTGGGAAGCCAGGAACCAACAGGTGTCTCCCTCCTCCAACAAAAGATGTCGCTTTAAATGTTTCCAATCCCCATGAGAAGAAGGAGGAAGACCTAAGACATTGCCTTCCTAAACTGTCTGCTTCTGCTCCACCTCAGCAAACGGCACTGCAGGGCTCTTACTTGTTAAAAAAAAACCTGGATTTCACCCGGGCATCTTCATTTACAGCCTACAAAGTATGCTACTCAGAGTTATCCGAATTTCTTCCTTCTTTTCCCTGAGGCAGCCAGGCCACCACCATTTTTCTTCTGAACTCTGTAACAACTTCCCTGTAGATCCTCCCCTCATCCTCCCCTCACCCCCCAGCGAGGCCATGCTGAAGCCATCTTACTAAACTGCAAGTCACACTTCTCCTGCCAATCCCCAAATAAGCCCCAACTACTGAAGAGCACTTAGTGTGAGTCAGACATTTCTTTATGGATCTTGTATATATTATTTTATATATTAATTGTTTATTAATTTTTAAACTGGGATTAGTTTATGCCAGACTCTGGGCAGAAGTCGTGGCAGGCACTCTTTTTAAAAATGTCATTTGGAAGCTTATGTCCAGTTAAGTTTTGATGTGACATCTGGAAGGCTTAAGCATCAGGCCCAACCTGGTTTTGTCTGACCGTTTTTGTGTCCTGGATATTCAAGTGAATTTCCTATAATTAATGACTCCTCAATAGCTCCTAAAACCACATTCCTTTCCAAAGTCCTGCAAGTTGAGTCTTTACTTCTCCTTACATGCCATGTTTTCTGAAAATTTCTCATTTTCTCTCAGTAGAATAGCTGAGAAAAAAAAAAAAAGGGAAAACCCGTTAACCAGTCTCTCTCTCTCCATCTTTCCCTTCCCCCGCTCACAAAAACAGGCATACACATGTGCACACACACACACACACACACACACACACACACACACACACCAAACATTCAGATGCATTTCAGCTGCTCTTTGTTATCTCTGTCTTCAACTCATTAAACATTTATTTTGCTTCTTTAGTGATGTTACCTGTGGTTGCACGATTATTTCCCTCTGTCTAGCTTCTCTAGAAGCATTCATCTTTATTCTTACCAAGTTCAATACACTCAGCACTTAGGGATTTGAAATTAAACATCAGTCTATAAGTTCACACTTTAAAATAAGACTCACCTTCAAGAAAGGTGGAGTTTAATTTCATTTGGTGGGGATGATAAGTTGGAGGAGGACTGGAAATACTTTGGAATACTTCTTTTTGGCTAATTTCCTGGGGGAGAGCATGGCTGTTCTCTAGGGCTGTGCTGCAGGCAGGAAGTGATGTTTCTGAAATGAAGACAAGTAGAGCCATTCATCCTGAGCGACTCACAAGCCATCACGACACTTCCAGCATTCAATTAGATCTGCCACGGCTTTGATCTAGCAAAGGGATTTGTTATTTCCCTGATTTGTTCAGCACTCAGCGTCATTCTGGAATGGCAGGCTGGGAGACTGGTTGGCAACATCGTGCCAAAATGGAGCACAACTTAACTGGCACCCTGGCAGAGGCCTGGGAAGACTTGGGGTCATCCTATGCCTTTGTGACTAGTCAGAGGCACTCGGTCTATGCACAGATACCCTGGTTCCTCTCTGGGGCTGCCACACGGCATTGTGACCCTGGGCTCTGTAATTCAACCTCCCCATCTTGCATTTCTAAGCTAACCCCTGTTCAGCATCCGTCATGAGGTTCAAGTAATAGGACAGGAAGAGTGTGTAACAGGATTCCCGGTAACGCTGTGGCCTTGCCCACCGTCGGCCTGTCACTGGGGTCTCTTCTGCAAGGTGGTCTAAAAAACTGTCAAATAGGTTGAACTCTCTTCCTGGGAGCTGAGTTCTTCCGCAGGCTGGCACCAGGGTTCAATCTTTTCCTTTTCCCAGTAATGGGGAAATTGTATTCTTTGGTGTCGACTTCGTTTATAGTTTAATAGACACAGAGTCCAAGTGTCTCTTTATATAATCTCTTCTCCTGTCAGAGCCATCACACTGTGTGAGAGCATTAAATGTATAGAAAGAATCTGGAGCGCATGGTGTCTACAGTAAACGCTCGCCGCATGCTTTTGCTATCACCCGTGTTAACTGTGTCATTCGTCTGACTTTCTTCAGTAATTCCTGAGTTTGCCCTGATACATGGCGAGCTCTCAGATATAACCGAGTGAGGGCTTGAATGAAGTGGACAGAAGACTCAACGGCACCGGGAACCAGGCAAGAGTAACAAACCAGCATTTTTCATGAGGCAAAGTAGCATGGCGTCCCTCGCCAGCTTTCATTCCTCAGAGAAATCCCAGACGGTCACTATTGCTGCCCCATTTTACACATGAGGGAGTCAAAGTCCAGGGGTCCAGCCAAGGCCACTGGATGATTGGGTCGGCACCTTTTGTACGGAGGTTTGTCTGGTTTCAGGGCGAGACTATTTACAGTCTGTACCTCATTTCAGGTTCCCTCCCCTTCTTCATTTTCAGGCAAATCCACACTAAGATGCCCAGTGTATGCCCTGCCAAGTTTGTGTTTGGCTTGGAAAATGACAGCAAGAACACCTTGCCTGCTTGTTTTTCTGATCTCTCTCAACTTCTGGCTATCACTTCTCTTGTCTTTTATTTTTTTCATTAGTTATTGTTTAATATATTCTAACCCCTGTGAAATAGGGATTAAAAGTACTAACCTCTGTGCTTTGAGATCTAAGAGAAGGCCAGGCCGTAGTAGACCAATCTCTCTAGAATATTCAGACTCCCTGTGAATGTACCTTTCCGTGGTGTGTGCTCAGAAATCATGAACCAAGAAACAAAGTCCATAGGTCACACGAGGGCCTGGTGATAAAGGACATGGGCTTTTGACCATTGTCAAGGACTGACTGGTGGCCTTTTTGCAAACCCCACGTGCTTACATATGCTGTGGCTGGCTTCCTCGTACCTACCTCTCTCCTGCCTGAGACATGCTAAGTCCTCATGTCATACTTGGAATAGTACAAGGGTTGCAGCAGAGACTAAAGGCTGACTGACCGTCCCCTGTGAGTCAGCAGGGAACAATGTAACACCCAAAGTTAACCTGTAAGCCCTACATGCCCAAGGACCAGGGAACCTCCTGGAATGTTGGGACTTGTAGTTCTTTGGAAATTACAAAGCCTCTTGGAAAATATGATTGCTGTTCAGATTTGTCCTTAAATAGGTCTGCAGTATGTTTCTTGGGGCCATGCATTTCAGAATTCCAGGGAGTCTTCCTGACCAAAGTCCATCTTGGTTAGTATTTAATATTTAAATAAAACTTGCTTCAATTTTGGCTCAAAATGTTGGATATTTTTCTCTCTCTCAGGATTAACAACATTAATAAGGCAATTGCAAAATTGGTGTCATTTGCTCTTCTTGAGGAGAGGCCTGAACCAGGATGGCCTCTGGAAAGTGGAGGCCTGCTGATTCCCCAGTAGCAGTAATTGCCAGGCTGCAAAAGGGCAGAACAAGAATATCCTGTAACTGCTTCTGTTTCCCCATCTGCTTGATCAGCTTCACGTACGACTTTCCCAGGTGGGCCTCAGCCACTGCCCCATCAAAATACCCGGCCTCCTCAAGGCAAATGCTCTGCCCTACCCTCCCCTTCTCCCATCGGCCCATGAACAATAGAGCCAGCTGGCCATGAACTGTAACCTCTGAGTCTGTGAAGCAACGGGAACAAACAATTCCTAGTCTTGTTATGTCATCTGTTAGAAAGTGAGCCAGGCCTGTGAGAAGCGGTGGGAGGAGTCCACACGGAAAACCTCAAAGGGATGCATCCAGCGAGGCAGGCAGACCTACAAAACAAATCTGCTTTTCTCTGAAGAGGGATGAATCAAGGAATGTGATTGCTTTATTATTCTGGGCTTTGTAGACCCCCATTAATGCAGATCCCTGAGCTACCTCAAGGGATTCCCACCCCAAACAGCTTCTTCCTCTTGAGTTGGTGAAGGAGATCAAAAACGGGCAAGGAGGGGAGAAAAGCCAAACCTCCCCTTGCCGCTGCAGCTCTAACTGAGCTGATACCCTTGAAATTGAAGATGTCGGGGATAGCAGATGCTTTGGAAGTCATTCTTTTTTATGTACCAGGGCTTGCCGATTTTAAATAAGAGGAATGCTCTTCAGAGCTTGGATCTTGGCCATGTGAAACAGAATAATGGTCATTCAGAATAATGGTCATTCAGAGATATTCAAGTCCTTATTCCTGTGGACACTCTTATGTGGTGAGAGTAGCTATGCAGATATGATGAAGTTATGGGTCTTGAGATATCGATATATAGATATAGAAATATAGGTATTTCTTGACTGTCTTAAGGGACCAGGTACAATCACCATGGAGCTTAAGCAGTTTGGGGGGGGCAGGGTCAGAGATGGGTATGTGATTGTGCTACTTAGATTTTCATTTCTGTGACCGACTGTTTGAGAACCCTCTCCCTCCAAAAGCAGATATTTCTTCTGGTTCATGGTTTCAGAGCGTTCAGTATGTATTTGTCTGGGTCTCTGCATTGTGCTATGAAAATACAGATCGCACACGCATACAATATACACACACAACACACACACACACACAGAGAGAGAGAGAAAGAGAGAGAGAGAGAGAGAGAGAGAGAGAGAGAGAGAGAGAGAGAGAGAGAGAGAGCGAGAGAGAGAGAGGAGAATATATCCCTAGGGAACCACTTTCTCCTATCAGGACTCACCTTCTAACAGTCTATTGTCTCATAAGCCCATCAACGAGTAATCCAATGGTAGCAGTTCAGGGTGAAGCCTTCAATACATAAGCTTTGGGGTGTGTGTGGGGAGGTTAGTGCCTCATATCCAGACTGTAAAAGAAAATTGGCTAGAGCGAGGCCCTTGTGGGGAGTAGGCCATGATCTGAGTTATGTAATCACTAGAAGCTAGAAGAGAAAGATAGATTCCTCCTTAAAGGTCCCAAAAGTCATGTAGCTGTGTTGACTGCTTGACTTTAACCTTCGACTTCAGCAAATTTGAATGGCAAACCACCAAGCCTGTGACTATTATTATTATTATTATTATTATTATTATTATTATTATTATTGCAGGAGGGATAGCAAACATACACACTGGCCTCTGACTTCTCTTCCTGACTGTGTCCCCCTCTTAGGCCCTCGTGGCTCAGATTCCCCCTTGTACACTAATGACAATGAGATTTCATCTTCAGGCTTGTCCTCGCATGGGAAAAGCCTCAGGGACTGAGCTGGCCTCTCCTCCTTGCCCTTTCCTAACTTCTAGTCCTTTCTACTTCCGTTAGCCTTACATGATGACCCTTTTATAGGTTTGGTCAGGGTCCTGGGGGTGTGGTTTTGGGTGTATGATTCCAGTTTCCTGGACCATGAAATGGTTTTCACTAAATCAGTTTCGTAAAACTTCTTTTAGACAGAGTGGGCACATATCTGTAAAATGTTTAGGATTTCATATGCATGGAACAGAAATGAAGCAAATATACTCAATTTTTATGTTGCAACATAAACACAAAACCAACATAATTCTGTGAACTATCGTCAGTTCCAAGCCTCCTCTTTGCTTTACCACTGCCTTGTACAACGATGTGACACATTTACCAAAGGGGACATTGGTTACACCTGATGGGTGGGTCACTACTGACCACTATGCTTGGAGCAATGGGATTTTTGTATTTTTCATCTAAGAAAAAAAAAGGAGATCAGGCCATGAGGTAAACTTGTTCAAAGTACATTATGTGTTTGTACAAAAATGCCCATAAGTAACCCAGTGTAATAAGAAAATAAAGCCCTTTATCAAATATTGCTTTTCCCTCTTCTGCGTTATCTACAGTAACTGGATGTTGGGTGTTCAGCACAATGTGGTCAGTTCGGAGGATTTCCTCAAGTGAGATTTGTAGAAACACAGTTTTTGTTGATGTTGTGCAATCTGTCTTTCCAAGTCCTCCGTAGACAGTCCTCTTGGTAGTGGCGATTTCAACTGTCTTAGAAGCAGGACATGGCGGTCTTGGAGGGGGGAGGTGCTCCATGTCAGGATCGCATGTCTCCTGGCACACAGCCAAGATGTCTTCTAATTCTTACTTCCACATCTATTTAGAGCATCCACATGGACAGCCTCAGATCAAGTGGCTAGCTACAATACAACCCTTGAATTGTAAAATGGAAGCAGAATTCTACCCTGATAGGAAGCTAAAAACCAGTAAGGGGCTTTGTCTTAACAATGGTGACCGGCCCCTTTGGGTAAAACTCAGCACCCAAAAGAAACAGATGGCCTAATAAACAGACCTGGCCTCACAGACAACACCTTAGTGCTGGCCCTGGTGTCAGGCAGAGACAGATGTGTGCTGTGAGACTAATCTCATTTCCAGTCCTGGGGAATCCCAGGGTATAACTCTTCTCTTTCTGAGGTTGCATAAAAGTGTGAGTCCTCCCACCGCCAGGGGCAGCATAGCTTAGCGTTAGTTTATGAGGTCTGAGGATTGTGTCCATCAATCATCCCCCCCGTCACAGGAAGCACAGCTGTGGCCGGACCGATACTTTCAAGTGAGACTCCAGATCTGCTTCAGGGCCAGGCAGATGCCTACACTTCAGGGAAAAGGTTTGTGTTTCAGATGGCATCCCTACTACATCACGTGGTGTGGGCCTTGGCATGTCCCTGAGAATGTTCAAGTCCTTTGTTCTGTAAGACTCAGATATGACCCAGCTTAGCATGGGTCTAGGGTGGCCAAGTGACTGGCACCATCAATACCACCCCAGCCTCTTACAGTATAGCGCCCCAGCCTCTTACATTGTAAAACATTGTATGAGACCTCGTGTGCCGTGTGGAAGAGAGTTCAGTAAGGACAGGAGATTGTGGAATCTGAAGATAGGCAGGGGTATGGCTCGCAGGTCAGAGCACCAACTGCTCTTCCAGAAGACCGAGGTTCAGTTCTCAGCACCCACGTGGCAGCTCCAGTTCTAGGGGGATCCAATACCATCTTCTGGCCTCCCTGGACACTGAATGAGTGTGGTGCATACATACACATGCAGGTGAAACACCCACACACAAAATAAATATTTTCTTTTAAAAAGCAAAAACTAGGCAGATCTTAATAGTCCCATCTTCACACCTGCCTGATACCAGACAGACTAAAAGGTGACAAGGCACTGGCAGGCTATGAAGAACATAGAGTCCTTGCACGCTTGATGGATGTGTGAATTAGCTGGCCATGGAAAACAATATGACTGCCCTTAAAAAAGCAAACACAAAAGCAAAAACTGAAGCTACCATTTGATCTAGCAATCCCGCTCCTAGGCAGCTAGCCAGAGAAATGACGACATAAGATCGCGTTGGATCAAGGAGTGTTGCTTGACAAGATCCAGCATTGAGATGGTGAAACTGGGCGTGGTGACGGAACAGATCAGTATTGTGGGGGCAAAATGGATCATTGTGACATCACAATGCAGCACAGTGAAGGCCCGGTGAGGCATGACCAGGTGGCACTGTTCTGCTCGGTGGATCATCCTGATATCACAACCTAGTGTGACTAGATCGCTCCTCAGCACAGATACAATCCTTTGACCTCATAAGCTAATGCTAAGTTCTCTTTAAAATTTTAGTACTCTTCAAAATTTCTCTTCGCACTCATTTTGATTTGAGATCTATTTTTTTCAGATGCTAAATTCCATGCACTTGGTTTCTAGTTTCATAGGTTTGGAAAACCCTTTTCATCTTTATTCCCCCAAGGCTTTTCTTTGCCATGAGATATTTCTTTGGCAAAAAGGACCGCTTACAAATCCAATCTGGTACCTGTCCATTTTGGTTGGGTAAATCATGAGAGTGTTACTGAAGCGTATGTACTAACCCCTGTCGTTTTGTTACTTTTGCAATACCTGGTTCATTCATGACCTCCTCCATTTGCTTCTTTACCACCCAGGAAGGTGGCCTATTCTTCCCTGTGTCTTTGTGGACATATTTCTCTTTCTCTTCTCTCTGTGTGATTGATTTCCGTAAGCTATCTTCTGGAGTCCTGGCTCAGTAGCCACGAGTTCCTTTAGTTTATGTCTACCACAGAAAATGTTTCTTTCTCCTCCAGTTACGAGTGATAGCTTTCTGGGTGTAGTGATATTGGATGGCTTTATTGTCTTTCACAGCTTGACATGCATCATCCCATGCCTTCTTGGCTTTTAGAATTTCTGTTGAGAGCTATGCTCTCTCTTATTTTGATGGATTTTTCCATTATGTGTGACATGAGTTTTTGCTATCATTTTTTTTTGCAATCTCTCTTTTGCAATCTTTAATGTAATTTTTTATCCTGTATATCTGGCATTTTAGCTGTACTACAACCTGATAACTTTATCTTCTGAGATTTTTTTCTTTTATTTGATGTTTAAAATATCTCTTCTACATAGATGACCAATGGTTTTCCCAGTCGTGGGACGTTTTCTCTTGTAGTTTCATTGAATGTGTTTTCTGTGGCTTACCTGAAAACTATTCTATTTTTTCCTATGCCCATAATTTGTAGATTTGTTTTAATGATGTCCCATAGATCTTGAATGTTATATTCAGACTTCCTTATTAGTTTATCTGACAAGCTCTGATATTCTGTCTTCCATTTGACTAATTCTGTTGATGAGAATTCTTACTAAGTTTTTTAAAGTTTAACTTATTGAACTTTTGCTTATAACATTTCAGTTTGAACTTTTGACATCTCTATCTATTGAATTCCAATTTCATATTCTAAGTTGATTTCCTCATTTTATTCATGTCATGCTTAATTTCAATGGATGTTCTTATGATCATTGCTTTTCATTATTTGTCACTAACTCACCTTAATTGAAGTTAGTTATGGTAAAATTTTTCTGCTCATTTTGGGAGTCATATTGTTTTAGTATTACATGTTTCATGTCTTTCTGCATTGGTACTTGTGCATATGGAATTAGGACATTGATTAGATTTATAAAAAGTTTCCTTTGTCTTTCAGTTGAAGTATTCGTAATGTTCCAATGGGACTAGATTAGAGTACTATTATGATATCACTTGATGCATGGGCCAGAGAGTGCTGCTTCTAGCTTGCCCTTCACCCCTAAGGCAGCACAATGGAGCTGACCCTGCTGGAGGGAGTGTGTATGGGTGAGCCTGCCCTTAGGCTGTAAGAGTGGAAGAGCTGTCTGTGCATCCCTTGTGCATCCCTCGTCTGCCATGTGGTGGCAACAGGGAGGTACAGATCCCCTCCCTCTTGTCACCAATGGCAGGTGATAGAACTGACCCTGCTCCTCCCCTCCACCCAGCAACAGAACTCAGGATAACAGGCCTTGTACCTTGCCTGAGCAACACAGTAGAGCTGGCCCTGGTAGTGTAAGCGCTGGTGAGCTGGTCCCAGGAGCATGAGAACAGAAAAACTGGCCCTACATGATAATGTTTACTGCATAGGGTGAGCTAGCTGGGTTGGTCCTGGAGAGCTCACCAGAGTGGGGAAGATGAGGGAGAACTGATGGGCTAACCAACACAGCAACCATCTAGGCCTAGGTCCAGGGCTGTGAATTGGCCCGTCCGAACATCCACCCATCTGTGATCTGCTGGAGCATGTAAAGGGGTGGATCCCATAGACCTAAAGCTGCAGGATCTCCAGCACACAGGACAACAACAGGATATCCAAGAGGAGTCCCAGTGAGGGCTCAGTATCCATAGCGTAGCAGAAACCAGAGACCTCAAACCAGACCAGTGCAGAAACCAGAGGCCTCAAACCTATGACTAATTGTGATAATACTTACAAATAAAGCTGTATGCACTAAAGGACTGTGTAACATTACAGTTTCCACGACAAGATTTGTCTTTTTTTTTAAATTTTATTTTGTTTTATATTGGGAGTGGGGAGGTTGCAAGGTCAGAGGGTGACTGTGAAGGGATGGGCAGATGAGTAGGGTCAAGATGCATGGTGTAAAATCCCCAAAGAATCAATAAAATGTTAAATTTTGAGAAAAAAAACCAGCAACAAAAAAGATGTTACTTGTCTCTGACTGGGGTATCATTCAGTTGTAAGATACTCAGCCTAATGGCTCAGGGCATCAAGTCTGGTTTGCAGTACTACTTTGAGAGTAGAATATTATCTATAGAAGCAATATTGATATGCCTGCTATGAAAATACAGCCTTAGTCCAAACAATTGTCTCTTCACCTCCAATAATTTGGGGTTGGGGTGATATGGGCACATAGATGGCACTGTGTGTACGAGGGTATTTGTCACTGGGACACTGATGCAGAGCTGGTCTGAGGATGATGGAGGGGAGAACAGAGAAAGGCAAAGTGAATTGAAGACAACATAATGAAGACAAGGAAGTGGAGGGATGCTCTGTTAAAAGGCATAATTGATGTGGGATTTCCCTCTGTGTGCTGTGATTTCCATTAATGAATAAAGAAACTGCTTTGGACCTATAGCAGGACAGAACTAAGGTAGGTGGGAAAACTAAGCTGAATGATGGGAGAGAGAAGGCAGAGTCAGAGAGAAGCCATGGAGCTACCACGAGAGTCAGATATGCCGAAACTTTGCCAGTAAGTCACTGCCATGTGACAATACACAAATGAATAGAAATGGGTTAAATTAATATGTGAGAGTTAGTCAGTAAGAAGCTAGAGCTAATGGGCCAAGATGTGATTTGATTGATATAGTTTCTATGTGGTTATTTTGGTTCTGGGCAGACAGGACGAAAAAGTGGCCTCCTCTTATACATAATAAAAAGAAAAAGAGGTAAAGAAATGTCAATGCGCAACCTGAAATAATCTCTACACTCTGGGGCCTGAACAAAGATGCCCACAATGCCTGACCAGCCTGTATTCCTTGGGGAAGCCTTTCAAAACAAAACGGAAACCACAAGAGAACACAGAGTGGGGCTGATCCACTAAACTGAGGTTAATATTTAAGTAAAGAATCTATAGCTTCCTTTCCTGTATTTTTATCTGGTTTGGGTACCAGTGTAGTGCTAGCACCATAACAAGAGTTTGGAAGTGCCTCTTCTTCTCTTTGAGAAGCATTCATTTTCGTTCTTTAAAGGTCTGGTAGAATTCTCTGTGTGTTCACCTGGGTCTCGGCTTTTTGGGGTGGAAATTTAAAAAAAAATTCTGATTCCTTCTTATTGTAGGCAAGCTGGTGGGAAATGTTGAACTTTAGATGCCCAGTCACCAATGTAGAGTTAAATTTCAGGGTTGATAAACTTTTAGCCAAATTAACCAATGAAAGAGAGAGAAGACACATTAATAAAACTAGAGCTGAAAGGGGGGATATGTACCATGAGATCTCAGGGTTGGGGTGGCTGTAAAGGCATACATACTTCAAAACTTATTCCACTAAACTGGAAAATCTAGAAATGGATGAATTTCTTAATTCCTATGACTTACCAAAGTTAAACCAAGGTGAGATAAAATGGTAAACAGATTAATCACAAGCAATGTGATTGAAACAGGGACAGGTTGGCCTGCCTATAGGTGCTTGGGGTATCACACATGCTTCAGCAGCTTCCAGAAAGCTGTGGATGCAGGGTGGTGACCAGATTTAATTGTGAGTTGCTACCTACACTGCCCAGAAGCTCTCTACCTTATAAAGCAGATCCACGAGAATAGCAAATGATTCTTTGGCAGCCATGGAAGTCTGTAGCATAACTTAAAATCAGGGATGGTGATGCCTCTGGCAGGGTTTTTACTGGCCAGAGTGGTTTATATGTCCTGGGTTTTTTGTGTTCCTTACGAAGTTGGAGATCTTTGTTTTCAATTTCTTTAGAGAACTATATTGGAATTTTGATGGGGATTGCCTTGAACCTGTAGGTTCTTTTGGTAGGATGGATAGTTTCACAATGTTAATACTATCCATCTATGAACATGAAAGATTTCTCTTTCTTCTGCTATCCTCTTCAGTTTCTGTCTTTGGTATCTTAATGTTTTCACTGCCCAAGCCTTTTGCTTCCTTTGTTAAATTTATCCCAAGATATTTCTTGAGGCTGTTGTGGGTAGGATTGTTTCACTGAGTTCATTCCTTTTTAATTTTTTTTATAAAGTTTGTTATAAAAACTTGAACATAAATGAAAACATCACACCCCAAAATCAACCAGACCCAAAGGCTATACAACTCAATGAACTTAGAAACAGTTAGAATATGCATTTGATATATTTGTAGTTGGTATATAAAAGGTTACTGATGCAGTGTGTTAATTTTGTGTTCTGCTACTATGCTGAAGGCATCAGTTGTACAAGATTTCTGATCAAGACCTTAGGGTCTTTTATGTATAGAACCATATCATCTGCAAATGACAATGCTTTCACTCCTTCCTTTCCAATTTGTAGCCCCTTTATCTTCTTCTCTGGTCTTTCTGCACTAGCTAGGATGGAAGCAGTATGTTAAACAGGGAGAGAGAGTGGACATCCTTGTCTTGTTCCTGATTGATGTGGGAGGTCCTTCTGTCTCTGTGTTGCTTTTATTGATTAATGAATAAAGAACTGCTTTTAGCCTAAGGCAGGGATGAGCAGAACTAGGTGGGGAAAGCTAGGCTGTGTGCTGGGAGAAAAATGGGCAGAGTTACAGAGAAGCCATGGAGCCTGCACCTTTTGTTCTTGATGATCTTCCTTCTTTTTGGGAGTGCCCTCTCTTCGTGACTGTTTTCCCCTCAGCCCCAACATTTCCTTAGTCTCTGCTCGCAATGGTTTTTGGTAAAGGTTTTATTTTTAAACCTGAAGACATGACGTTTGCCTTCATTATAAAGAGTGCTTTTGCTCATGTAGAATCTGGGTCTTCAGCTTTTGCTTTTTTCCCCTTGAAAGTGCTCCATTCTACTCTGGTTTCCTTAGCTTTGCATAAGGAGATTTGTAGCTTTGCATTTCAGTTCTTTGTGTGCAGTGTGTTGCTTTTCATTTTACTTTTCCCATGCAGGTTGGACAGTTTTCCTAGTGCTAAGAGACATCTTCCACACTGGATCCTGAATTCTGTAGGGCATCCTGGTGTCTATAAATTTGTAGGTGCCATAGTTCAATTTACTGTAGATAAGTCAGTAGTTGTATGGACTAAAGTCACACCTCAATGTGTGCAAAACTATTTTGGGGTGAAGTAAACACAAAGTCTTTGATTGTCTCAAACATCTTATCTCCATAGGAGATGCATGCACATCCCTCTACAGCAGTGAGTTCCCTTTAGCCTGTGTAACAAGACTTTATTGGCCTGTTTATTTCCAGGAAACTAGTACAAGGTACTTATTAGTTCACTGAATATATTTGGGGATGTTCTCCATTCCCCCCGCCCCAGAATTAGTGTATGTCATTAACTTTAATTTAAAGACAAATTTCATGGCTGGTGGCCATACTTTAAAACCTTGCCATCTACTCATTGCTGAGACTTAACCACATAATTTTTTATTAATTTATTTTTTAAAGCAATCTTTTCTCATTTCACATACCAAATGCCAGTTCTCTCTCTATCCACTTTTCCCACTCCCCTCTTCCACCCACCCCACCACTTATCCACTCCTCAGAGAGGGTAAGGTTTCTCATAGGGAGTCAACAAAGTCTGGCACATCCCTTTGAGGCAGGACCAAGGCCTGTATCTAGGCTGAGCAAGGCATCCATCCAAAGAGAATGGGTTTCAAAAAGTCAGTGCAAGCACTGGGAACAAATTCTCGTCCCACTGCCAGTGGCCCCATAGACTGACCCGGTCACACAACTGTCACCCACACTCACAGGGCCTAGTTTGGGCCTGTGCAGATTCCCCCACTGTCAGTCCAAAGTCAGTGGGCACCCATTAGCTCAGATTAGCTGTTTCTGAGGATTTCCCCATCATGATCTTCTCCCCTTTGCTCATATTATCGCTCCTCCCTCTTTTCAACTTGACTGTGGGAGCTTGGCCCAGTGCTAGCTGTGGAATTCTGTATGTGCTTCCATCAGTAGCTGGATGAGGGTTCTATGGTGACATTTAAGGTAGTCATCATTCTGATTGCAGGTGAAGGAAACTTCAGGTACCCTCTCCTCTTGCTTAGGGTCTTAGCTGGGGTTGTCCTTGTGGATTCCTGGAAATTTCCCTAATGCCAGTTTTCTTGCTAACCCAATAATGGCTCCCTCAATCAAGATATCTCTTTCCCTGCTCTCCCTCTCTGTCCTTCCCTCATCTTGGTCATCCCATTCCCTCATGTTCTTCTCCTCTTCCATTCTCTTCCATTCCTTTCCCCCTCCCCTTCCACCCTTCCTTCTTTCTCCCCAACCCCCATGCTCCCAATTTTTCTCAGGAGTTCTTGTTAATTTCCTCTTCCCAGGGGCATCCATGTATGTTTATTTTAGGGTTCTCCTTGTCACCTAGCTTCTGTGGGGTCATAGAAGCCTGGTTATCCATTGCTTTATGTCTAATATTCACTTATGAGTGAGCACATACAGGGTTTGTCTTTCTGGGTCTATGTTACCTCACTCAGGATAGTTTTTTTTTCATGTTCCATCCATTTGCCTGCAAATTTCAATATGTCATTGTCTTCACAGCAGGGTAGTACTCCATTGAGTAAATGTACCACATTTTCTTTATCCATTCTTCAGTTGAGGTGCATCTAGGTTGTTTCCAGGTTCTGGTTAATATGAATAATGATGCTAATAACATAGCTGAGCAAATGTTCTTGCAGTATGTGTGTGCGTCCAGTGGGTATATGCCCAAGAGTGGTATTGCTATGTCCTGCTGTCAGAAGTCTTACAGTTAGTGGTAACCTGCCCATTGGGGCGTGACCTCTTATGCTATATATGCCAATATAGAGCATGTGTTCAGCCTCATTTCTGGTCTCTCTGTTCCGGTTATGGGATTCATTTTCTGGTCTCTGTTCAGAGGAGTCTGATTTGTGAGTCTACCCCTAAACAAATAACCATCTATTTCTCAATTCTGAGCTAGTGTGGGATTTCTTTTAAGTATCCATCCATCCATAGGGTCCTGAGGTAGATTGATTCCCAGTTTTCTGAGAAACCACAATACTGATTTCCAAAGTGGCTGTACAAGTTTGTATTCCCATCAGCAATGGAGGAGTGTTCCCCTTACTCCACATCCTCTCCAGCATAAGCTATTATTGGTGTTTCTGATCATAGCCATTTTGACAGGTGTAGGATGGTGTCTCAGAGTCATTTTGATTTGCATTTCCCTGATGGCTAAGGATGTTGAACAATTCCTTAAGTGTCTTTTGGTCATTTGACATTCCTCTGTTGAAGATTCTCTGTTTAGATCAGTACCCCATTTTTAATTGGATTATTTGGTATTTTGATGTCTAGTTTCTTGAGTTCTTTGTATATTTTGGAGATTAGTTTTCTCTCTGATATGGGGGTTAATGAAGATTCTTTTATTTTAATTAATTAATTAACTTATTTTTTACATAGAAGTCCCAGTTCCCCCCAGTTGGCAGCCATTTTTCTTACTATGTCTTTTGCCTTACATAAGCTTCTCAGTTTCAGAAGATGCCATTTATTAATTGTTGTTCTCAGTGTCTGTGCTATTTATATTATTTTTAGAAAGTGGTCTTCTGTGCTCATGCATTCAAGGCTACTTCCTGTGGTCTCTTCTATGAGGTTCAGTGTGGTTGCATTTATGTTGAGGTCTTTGATCCAATTGGGCTGGAGTTTTGTGCATGGTGATAGATATGGGTCTATTTTCATTCTTCTACATGTTGATATCCAGTTATACCAGCACCATTTGTTAAAGATACTTTCTTTTTTCCATTGTATAATTTTATCTTCATTGTAAATAATCAGGTGTTTATAGGTGTGTGGATTAATATAAGGGTCTTTGATTTGATTCCATTGGTCCACTGTCTGTTTTTATGCCAATACCAAGCTGTTTTTATTACCATAGCTCTGTAATAGAGCTTGATGTTAGGGATGGCAATGTTCCAGAAGTTCCTTTATTATAGAGGATTGTTTTGGATAGCCTGGGTTTTTTGTTTTTTTCCATATGAAGTTGAGTATTGTCTTTTTTGAGGTCTGTGAAGAATTATGTTGGGATTTTGATGGGGATTGCATTGAATCTGTAGATTGCTTTTGGTAAGATTGCCATTTTTATTATGTTGATCCTATCTATCCAGTAGCATGGGATATCTTTCCATTTTCTGGCATCCGCTTCAATTTCTTTTTTCAAAAACTTAAAGTTCTTGTTGAACAGGTCTTTCACTTCTTTGGTTAGTGTTACCCCAAGAAAATTTTGTTGTTTGTAGCTATTGTAAAGGGTAATGTTTCTCTGATTTCTTTCTTAGCCCTTTTATCATTTGTATATAGGAGGGCTACTGATTTTTTTTTTGAGTTGGTCTTGTATCCTGCTAGATTACTGAAGGTGTTTATTGGCTGTAGCAGTTCCCTGGTAGGATTTTTTGAGTTGCTTATGTGTGGTATCATATCATCTACAGATAGCAAAAGTTAGACTTCTTTATTTCCAGGTTGTATTTTCTTGATCTCCTTTTGTTGCTTTATTTCTCTAGCTAGAACTTCAAGTATTATATTGAATTGATAGGGAGAGAATGGACAGCCTTGTCTTGTTCATGATTTTAGTGTAATCATTTTGAGTTTCTCTCCATTTTCTTTGATGTTGGCTGTTTGCTTGCTGTATATTGCTTTTATTATGTTTAGATACATTCCTTATATTTTTGATCGCTCCAAGACTTTTATCATAAAGGGGTGTTGGATTCTGTTGAAGGCTTTTTTTTTTTAGCATGTAATGAGATCATCATATGGTTTTTCCTTTCAGTTTATTTATATGGTGAATTACATTGGTAGATTTTCATATGCTGAATCATCCTTGCATCTCCGGGATGAAGCCAATTTGATCATGGTGGATGATTTTTTTTTTGATGTGTTCGTGGATTCAGTTTACTAATATTTTGTTGAGAAGTTTTGCATCAATTCATGAAGGTAATTGGTCTGTAATTCTTTTTCTTAGTTGAGTCTTTGGATGGTTTGGGTATCAGAGTAACTGTTGCCTCGTAAAATGAATTTGGCAATGTTCCTTCTGTTTCTATTGTGTGGAACAGTTTGAGGAGTATTGGTATTAGCTCTGCTTTGTAGGCCTGGTAGAATTTTGTGCTGAAGCCATCCAGTCCTGGGCTTTTATGGTTGGAACACTTTTGATGACTGTTTCTATTTCCTTAGGAGTTATAGGTCTAATAAAGTTGTTTATCTGGTCTTGATTTAATTTAAGTGTGTGGTACCTATCCAGAAAATTTTTTATCTTTTAGATTTTGCAATTTTGTGATATACAGGCTTTTGGAGTATGATGTACTAATTCTCTGGATTTTCTCAGTGTTTGTTGTTTTGCCTCCCTTTTCATTTCTGATTTTGTTAATTTGGATATTCTCTCTGCTTTTTGGTTAGTTTGGATACAGGTTTGTCTATCTTGTTAAATTTCTCAAAGAACCATTTCTTTATTTTATTGATTCTTTGTATGCGTATGATTTTCTTTGCTTCTATTTTATTGATTTGAACCCTCAGTTTGATTATTTCCTGTCATTTACTCCTCCTGGGTGAGTCTGCTTCTTTTTGTTCTAGAACTTTCAGGTGTGCTGTTAAGTAGCTAGTGTGAGATTTCTCCACTTTCTTTATGTAGGCAGTGCTATGAACTTTCCTTTTAGTACTGCTTTATAGTGTCCCACAGGTTTGGGTATGTTGTGCATTCATTTTCATTGAATTCTAGAAAATCTTTATTTTTTTTCTTTATTTCTTCCTTGACCTAGGGGGTGGGTGATTCTGTTGAGCATTGTTCATTTTCAATGAGTCTGTAGGCTTTCTGCAATTAACATTGTTGAATTCTAACTTTAAGCCATGGTGATCCGATAAGATACAGGGGGTTATTCCAATTTTTTTCTGTATCTGTTGAGGTTTGTTTTGTTAGCTATCCAGAAATTTTTTTTTATCTTTTAGATTTTTAGATTAGAGTATGTGGCCAATTTTAGAGAAAGTTCCATGAGGTTCTTAGAAGAAGGTATATTTTTTTGTGTGTTTGGGTGAAATGTTCTGTAGATGTCTATTAAGTCCTTTTGAGTCATGGCATCTGTTAGTTCTCTTATTTCTCTATTAAGTTTCTGTCTGGCAGACCTGTCAATTGGGGAGAGGGGGTGTTGAAGCCTCCTATTAGTGTGTGGGATTTGATTAGTAATGTTTCTTTGACATATATGGTGCTCTTGTATTTATGGCATAAATGTTCAGAATTGAGACTTCTTCTTGATGGATTTTTCCTGTGATAAGTATGAAGTGTCCTTCCCCATTTCTTTTGATTGATTTTAGTTTGCAGTCTATTTTGTTAGATATTAGGATATTGTTTCTTAGGTCCATTTGATTGGAAAATCTTTTCCTAACACTTTCCTTTGAGGTAATATCTGTCTTTGAGATTGAGGTGTGTTTCTTCTTTGAGATTGAGGTGTGTTTCTTGTATGCAGCCAAAGGCTTGATTCTGGTTTTGTATCCATTCTGTTAGCCTGTGCCTTTTTATAGGTGAATTGATATTAAGAGATGCTATATTAATTGATATTAAGAGATGTTAATTACCAGTCATTGTTAATTCCTGTTACTTTTTCAGTGTTAGTGTTTTTTTTTTTTCTTTTTTTTTTTTGGTTTTTCGAGACAGGGTTTCTCTGCAGCTTTTTTTTTTTTTTTTAGAGCCTGTCCTGGAACTAGCTTTTGTAGACCAGGCTGGCCTCGAACTCACAGAGATCCGCCTGCCTCTGCCTCCCGAGTGCTGGGATTAAAGGCGTGTGCCACCACCGCCCGGCTTAGTGTTAGTGTTTCTGTGTGTTTCCTTTCTTTGGGGTTTGCTGGTGTAAGGTTATCTGTTGCTTGTGTTTTTGTGGGTGCAGTTAATTTCCTTGGGTCGGAGTTTTTTCTTATAGTACTCTCTGTAGGGCTGGATTTGTGAATAGGTATTGTAGACAATACCTATCTGGTTTTGTAATGAAATATCTTGTTTTCTCCATCAATGGCGATTGAAAGCTTTGCTGGGGATAGTCATCTGGGTTTGCATCTGTGGTCTCTTAGTGTCAGCAGCACTAAGAGATCTGTCCAGGATCTTCTGGCTTTCAGTGTTTCCATTGAGAAGTCAGGTGAATTCTGATAGGTCTGCCTTTTTATGTTACTTTGCATTTTTCCTTTGCAGCTCTTAATAGTCTTTCTTCATTCTGTACGTTTAGAGTTTTGATTATTATATGGCAAGGAAACTTTTAAAAAATTTTGGTACAGTCTATTTCGTGTTATTTAAGTTTGTACCTTCATGGACATAGTCTTTAGATTGGGAATTTTTTCTTCTATGATTTTGTTGAATATATTTTCTGTGCCTTTGAGCTGGAGTTCTTCTCCTTCTTCTATCCCTGTTATTCTTTGTTTGGTCTTCTCATGGCGTTCCAGATTTCCTGTATGTTTTGTGTTAAGAATTTGTTGGATTTAACATTTTCTTTGACAGATAAATTTATTTCCTTGATTGTATCTTCCACTCCTGAGATTCCCTTTTCCTTCTCTTGAATTCTGTTGGTTATACTTGCATATGTAGTTCTTATTTGTTTACTGAGCTTTTCCATTTCTAGAATTCCCTTGTTTGTGTTTTCTTTTTTTGCCTCTATTATTTCAGTTTTCAAGTCATGAACTGTTTGCTTCACCTGTTTCATTGGGGTTTTTTTTGGCTTTCATTAAGATATTTATTTCAATTTTTTTGTTTGTCTTTTTCTCTATTTCTTTAAGGGAATTTTTTATTTCCTTGTTAAGGGTCTCTATCATCTTCATAAAGTTATTTTTAAGGTCATTTTCTTCTGCTTCTTTTGGGTTAGGATGTTCAGGTCTTCCTTTGAAGGACCACTAGGTTCTGGTGATGCCATATTGCACTTTAGGTTGTTGAATGTATTCTTGTATTGGTGTCTACCCATCTCTTCCTTCAGTTGGTTCAGACAGAGTCTGTGCCTCTTGGTCCAATCCTTGCAGTTGCTCTCTGTGTCTCAGGGAGCCGCTGAGGTTGGGTGGGTTTGGGGATGGAATAGGACTTGTAGATTACAGTGTCCAGTGTGGGCTGTTGGAGCAGGCTTGCCTGCTGCCTGGCTATTGCAGCTGAGGCAGGTCGGGGAGGGGCCCAGGGTTGTGTCTCGGGTTAGGGCTTAGAGACTGGGTTGTCCAGCTGAGGGGCAGGTCACTCCCCTCTTGGTCTGCTCTGTGCAGTTGTAGTCTGTGTTCCAGAGAGCCACTGAGTCTCAGGGAATCTTAACCACATAATTCAAAGTGTTAACTTAGAATAAGATTTTTTTTTTTCGAGACAGGGTTTCTCTGTAGCTTTAGAGCCTCTCCTGGAACTAGCTCTTGTAGACCAGGTTGGCCTTGAACTCACAAAGATCTGCCTTTCTCTGCTTCCTGAGTGCTGGGATTAAAGTTGTGCGCCACCACCTCCCAGCTGAATAAAATAATTTGTACAAGGTCCTCAACATAAATCTGAGTTCTCAGTTCTTTCAGTAACTGAGTTTTGAAAAATCCTCAGGAGATATAGGATAAAATATTATTATATTTTAATATATTAATAATAAAAATTATTAATATCTAAAAGATCTGTGTTCAAGATCATGCTGGTTCTTAGCTGTGCTGCTTCAGAAACGTTACCTAGTCTTTTTTATCTTAATTTTTTCCCATATGAAAAATAATGTATCCATTTGTGCAAATCATAGTTTGTATTATAAAACATATATGAAATACGATGTTAGAAAATAGACAGAAAAATCAGTTATGGCTCTAACCCTGGTGATCGTTACAGTTATTATTTTATGTTTTGGGGACACTAGCATCTAAATAGACCTTAGTGGGGCTACATATAAAATGCAATTCTGACTTAAGCCTGTAATCACAGGCCCAGGAAGCCGTACCTGTCCTCACAGCACTTGGTTCAGTACAGCTGGGACTTGGTTGGTGACTGCCGGTGGTTCAGGTTTTGCCCCCTTTCCAAGTTTATACCATCAGAGGAGGCCGAATATGCACTCTTCAGCAGCCACACAGATGTCGCTCTTCTAGTCAGTCACCTATGACGTGGCTGCCAGCGGTCTAGTTAGTGCGCGCCTGAGGCCTCCCCTGTAGTCACTGCCCTGCTTTCTCACTGTTCAATCTGTCCAAAGTGGTCGCTGACTGTTACTCAGTGCCCTCCGAATGGTCTCTGTGTGCTCTCATCAGGGCGGTCTTCCCTTAGTTCCACACCCTGTTCCCCATGCCTGCTGCTCTTTGCTTCGATTCATTTAAATATTTTACCGTTTGGATACGATCGTGTAGTCTGTAGTTTCACGTTCCATGCACTAAGGCAAACATGCCGGGAAGTATAGTTTACATGGCTGCCAACACGGTCTTGTGTACACGGCGTTGCCTAATTAGCTGTTGCGCGGAAGTTCAACACTTCAGCTTCTTTTTGCTCGTCTGTAAAATGGATATTCTAGCATCAGTTCTACAGAATAGTTTTAAAAATAAGATAAAAACAGCTATGCATAGTCTAGCAGGACCCGAGACACAGGGTGGAACTGTCAAATCTTAATGCTGCCATCAATCAAACACTCAGGGAACTTTCTCCAACGGTGCTGCGGTCCACACTCCTCTTGTCTCTGGGTGCCTTGCAGGTTCCTAGGCTTCCTCACCGGGGTCAAAAGAATTCCTGCACCCAGGGCAACTACCCAGGAGTCACGAATCAAGTTTTGCAACTGTTTCTACAGTTAAGAGCTTCTCAGACAGAACCAGGCAGGCCACGAGTAAATAAAACCACCATAGAGCTGCTCTTGTTGACATGGCAACCTGACTACCAGCTGACAGGCAGGGCTGGCAAGCTGCTCACGGAGGAGATTTTTGCCACCTGTACCTAGTTAAGAGTTCCCAGCTGAACCGGGAGCGAGGCAGTGGTGGGTTTGTAAAAAGACTAAATTACAAAGGGCTTCTTCGGCATCCCAACCAATCTAGGCAAGCCGCTCTTTGCAGATGGGCTTACGGTGGTTTCACTCCCTGGCTCTACAGCTGCTTACCTCAAGGTGGTGTGTGGCATCTGCTTGCAGACTTTTGTTTTCAGCTTTCCAAAGCCTCACAAGCAAGCACTTGCAAGCAGTGACTAGGAAGATGCAGCAGGAGAGCAGCAGTGGTCAGACCCACTGTGGTTGGAGACAGAAGGCTTCTTAAGGAGGACCATTGCCTAGGGGTCGGAGAGAAGTCTCTGGGATGTAAGTTATATCCAACACAGGGCACGTGGGCTCTCTGAAGCAATGGGCTCACTCCCTGCCCTATTTTTTATTGCTTCAACTTTAGGAAAATGGTCTGATTTCCTTGCTGAAGATCTGGGTGCCCAGTTGCCTCAGACATAGCTTTTTTTTTTTTTTTTTTTTTGGTGGCATTTTGGCTAAGATCAAGTATGGTTGTCTAAAGGTGACTACAGCAGTCAGCTCCCTGTTGCTGTAATAAATGACCTGACATAACTTATAGAGAGGAGAGGTTTATTTTGCCTGAAGTGTGGAGGTCACCTTGTGTGAATGGCTCATTTTGTTCTGTCCTGTGGCAAGTGGCACATTATGGTGGGAGCAGAGTATGCAACCAAGGAAAAATACTAAGCTCATCTACAAGGATGGGGTGCATCTCCCACAATCCCTTTAATGACATACTCCAGTACCTCTCAGAAGGCCCCTTGTCCTAAAGATCCACAGCATTCTGGTATAGACCTCCTTGAGGACCAACACATGGGACTTGCAGGGACGTTTAACATCCAAACTATGGCAATGATGGAGGTTTTATTGTACTGCGCAAATTCCCCCCGACAGAAGGGGCAGAAGGCACTAAAGCCTGTGTACCACGCACCGTCCTGATGTGGGGTCTTGTCCCGTCCATGTGAGGTCTTCCCTAATGAAAGTCCCTGAAAAGATTTTTGGGAGCCCTGGAAGTAAACAGCTACCCTATAGAAGAGATATGAGAAAAATTTGCCTGAACCTAATATTTCCAAAACCATTAAATTTAGAATTTTTGTGAAAGTGCAAGTGAGTTAATAAATATAATCGTATAATTAAACCAAGAAGAATAGAAGGGTAAAAATGGCCTATGGTTTTTACACATGGTTTGGAGGATATTTGCACAGTCTGTTAGAACAGGAACTTGGCTCTGAAAGGCATGGACCATGCTGGAAGTGCCTTCATTCCCAAGGCCTGGGTGTAGAGTCTGGGTTCATTCCCAAGGCCTGGGTGTAGAGTCTGGGCTCATTCCTGGGGTAGATGTGAGTGTGGTGGGGCCATGGTTCAGTTACCTTCACTACAGGAACTCTTACTGTTTTCTGCTTTGAGTTTAGGAGCCGATAACACATTTCCCTGTAGAGCAGGGCAGTCTACTGAGATGGTAATTTGAGCATTTTCTCTTGTCCCCTGCCTTGAGTTGGGGTGAAGAGGATGGACTTCAAACGATGAACAGGAGTCATGGAGGAGGCTGTTCACTTCTTAGGAGAAGGTGGTATGTAGTGGGTATTCTTGCTGGGAGGAGGAGGAGGAAGGACGGAGGAGGATGAGGAGGAGGAGGAGGAGAGGAAGAGGAAGAGGAGAAGAGGGAGAGAAAAAAAGCAAGAAGGAAGAAGAAGAAGAAGGAGAGGAGGAGGCGGAAGAGGAGGAGGAAGAAGAGGAGGAGAAGAAGGAGAAGGAGGGAGAAGAAGAAGAAGGGGATGGAGGAGGAGGGGAAGGATGGGGGAGGAGGGGGAGGGGAGGAGGAGGGGGAGGGGAGGAGGAGGAGGAAGAGGAGGAGGAGGAAGAAGACGGAGGAGGACGGAAGAAGAAGAAAGAGGTGGAGAGGAAGGACAAGAAGCATAAGCCGCCTTCTTCCTTCCTCCTCTTTCTCCTTCTCCTTCTTCCTCCTCTTCCTCATTTTTCCTTCTTCCTCCTCCTCCTTTTCTTTTTCTTCTTCTTTCCCAAACCTTCATTGCCTGGTACATAGAGGTGGTAGTTTGCTCAAAACCCCATATCCTAGCAGTCTGGGATGGGAAGTGGTCACGCTCTGAGAATTTGTTAAACCAGTGACTGAACGGAAGCCCTTTGTCCTTCACATGAGGTCTCTCTGAGGTCAAACATAGAGCACAGGTCATTCAGCTCCTGTATGTGTGCCTAGTGGAGACCACGGTCTGCGGCTTGTGCACTGGGATGTTTGTTAAAAAGTTAAACAAAGAATGTTCAGTGACATGTGAACATTTTTATAAAAGTTGGATTTTAGAGCCCATAAATACGGAGTCACTGGGACACAGCCACACTCACTTTGTGCATTGTCTGCTTTTACAGCCTGTGGACTCAGTGGGAGGGTAAGAGATCCAGGACCATAGCACATAGCAGCAAATCCCAAGTGGATCCGGGGTACCAGCTCTCTGCCTTAGAATGTTTTTGCTCTCATTTGAGCCCAGAACTTCTCAGAGGGACCAGAGACTACTGTTAGCTGTGTAATCATGGTGCTGGGGATGCGGAGTCAGGGGACCTTCTCTGTCTTCTGGGTACCTTAAAATTCTCCTTAAAAGGACTCAGAGAGGTAGGGGAACAATGGTAGTTAAGATCTTCCCAGCCTGGTGGGGATAAGGCTTAGATTTGTATACACACAGAGCTTCATGGAAACAGACGCACCTCAATTCCAGATGCTTCTGGTCCCTGAAGGTTCTTTGCTCACAGTAAGCACACATATACTACAGGAAGTGCTGTGCCAACCGTGAGAACTGCCAGCCGGGGGGTTTACTTCTCTCACAGCCTATAGCTGACTTCTCCACCGAAGGAGCCACTGCAAACCTGGCCCCTAAATAAATACTTAATGCTTGGAGCAGGCAAAGCTTTCTTTCTCTCTCTTGGCCTTTTGGAACTTGTTATAGTCTGACTGACCTGAATAATTTACAGGCTTGTGTAGATGTTTATCACTAAACCTGAACTTTAACAGTCAAATGAAGACATTTTCTCTGGTTAAAATATTCAGATAGCACGTTAGTCAGTGTCCAGATTTTAATGAAGCTTCTAAAATTAGAACTCCATTAAAAATTCTTAGAGCAACTGTGAACCTAGTAGCATCTAATTCATGAGTCCTCACAGGCGTGCTATAAAGGAAATCACTGGGCAGATGGGTAAAGTGAATTCCAAGATGTCAAGAAACTGACTCAAGTCATGGAACTACTGTTCTCTCCCCCTCAGTCTTCTGAGGCCCTAACAGGATGCAAACACCTGGAAAACATATTTTTTATTGTGATGAGTCAGAATTGTGGACAGTCAGAGTTCACCCAGGTCAGATGAAAGTGGAGTAAGACAAGCTGCTCGACCATGCTGCAAAAGAACAGTAAGCGAGGGTAGCAAGAGAAGAGTAAACTCCCCCATGACAGTGGACTGTGGTGATTTCAGTTCCTGTCATACAACTGAGGAGAGCTATGACTGGTCAGACACGGGCTGGGACTGCGGCATTAGCACTGTGGTACAAGGCTGTGGTTAATTTTGTTTGGTCAAGCTCAGTCATAACTGCTGCTAAACCCCCTCCCCGCAACTTCAGGTAGACTCGACGCCCCTGATAGTTGGATACGCCTAATAACCTTCTCTAGATTGTCTTTGATTTTTAATGCTTTTGTTAAGGAACTTCTTTGATGGTCTTTCACTGTGGACAGTCCTGGACAGGAACCTGTTCCTCTTTGGGTCTCTTGATCGTGGTCTTCTCTCTGCATCCACTCCCACAGAATAACTAACTCAGTCTGAGGAAGTTGCTGGCGGTCTCTGCTGTCGTAGAATGTTTAAGCGGGGAAGGGGTAAAACACCAGCCCAGTTATCCTGTATTATTCTGGAGGTAGATACTGGGATTTTCATTGTCTTGTTTAAATTATCCTAGCTGGCCATAGCTGTAGCAGCCCAGGGTGAGTCCTCAAGCAGCATGGGAGTAGCCATCACTGACCATCCAAGATGGAGGGTGGTGATACATGGAGAGCCCAGCAATATCATCAAGGAGACAGCCAAGAGCATCCCAGCATCCCACCATGGGCATAGCAGTAGACATGTATTACACTTGTTGCTTGTTAGATTCTTGTTACTCCCTTTGCTTCTTAGGAGTCTGGTCCTGCTTGGTTATTGAATAGCGAAGGCTGTATTTTATCTCTTGGACTAAGTTCACTTTCTTTCACAGAAGGACTTCAAGGTTCTCCGTCTAGCCTTTAAGTTTTTGTCTGAAGAGTTCTAGCTGGTAAAATTGGGCTTCCAGATGTGAAAGTCTTTGGAATTCTCTGGGTCCAGTTGCTATATTTAAGTGTGCATATCCTTGGCCAAACTGGAATAAAACAGGGCAGGATGTTCAGTGGGGCCCAGGTTCTCTCTCTCACTTTGGTGTCATTAACAGGTTTTGTTATTGTTTTTTTATTTTATTAAACATTAAAGTTTGTAATTATGTCACGCCATACACAAATCTCTATATTTATTGTGTCCCTCTATATATTATTTTGGGAGCAGTGTCTTCCCCAAGAGAAACACTGAACAAACGAGCAAATGCAGGTTTGTTCCTTAAGGGTACAACAAGTAATTATAATACTGTGCTTATCCTACCATTAGGTCAAAGGTGATGGCGAGGACTTGAAGTGCTTTATGATGGGTTGGGTTAAAAACCATGTTTGGCTTCTGTCTGGGTGTGGCTAGAAGGGAAGGAGGAAACATGCACTTTGAGAGTGTCTGGATCTCCACTGGCCCCCTCATCTGGGCCTCTTTAGGCAGAAGGAAGTATTTGTTCTTTAGAGGTGCTTGCTGAGTAGTGCAATCGAGATCAATGGTGGTTAGGCTCCAGGAGAGGTGGGTCCTTCGAAGGAAAGATTTACAGAAAGGCCAGGTCGTCTCTCCTCCTGTTGAGTCTAGGGAGACGTTCAGGTTCCACTAGAGAATAGCCATCCCTGGAAACTGTCAAATGTCTTTGATTCCCAGTGGAGTCCTCAGAGGGTCCCAAGGCTATAAGAAGCCAGAGCGCTCATTTTTAAGGGTAGCGATGAACATGCACCAGAGGACAGAGAACAAGCTGTCGCCCTAACCAGGTACCATTAACTCTGACCCTGTCCATGACTCAGAGTTAAAGCTCCCTACTCCCTATTAGGGCCACCCAATGTGGTGGGTTGGAGTCACGAGCAGTGGAAAAATTCACCCAAGGCAGAACAGAGTCGATATGAGATATAGCAAGGGAATCTTGGCAGGACAGTAACAGAACCACCGTCCCTGAGATGCTAGAAATTTTGCCATGGTTTTTCCTTGGATTCTACATTCTTCTTGGCTTTGGTTACCACCATGCAGATGAGAGCAGTTCTGATTGCTCAGTGTTTGAGTCTGGGCTGGGGCTGAGTATACATGCAGCAATTCTGAGGTTCAAGCTCATAGTTAAATTTGATTGGCTGTGCTTTCAACCTTGTGATTCCTACAGTGCTCGTCAGACTAAAGCTAACTTGAAAGTTCTAGACAGCCTGGAAACAGCTCAGTTTGTCCTTTGAAGTCCCTGTTTTCATAGTGTTGTCAGGGAGAGTTCCTGGGCCAGGTTTGTATCATGGAGAGTCTCAGATAGGGACCCATTTGGGTTTTTTTCCTTCAATCTCTGCTTTCTTACAACACTGTTTTCTAGAAGAATAACAGGTCCCTGGAACTATTACCCTCATCCCTCCTTCCTTCTCTGTGTTGTATTTCTGAATATTACAGAATATTACACAATTATAAGGCTGTGGCAGACTCTTGCTTATATGAAACATAGTGAGCCTTTCTCCTAGCTCCTTCCCTAATTATACACAGCTGAAGTGTCCATCCATCATCTCTGAGGGAACACAGATAAATCCTGCTTCATTAATTTCATCAGAGCCTTGGGAAGCTGAGCAAGAAAAATGCATCATTTTGAATAATCAGCTTTCTAACTAGACATTTCCTCACGTATAAGAAAGTACCTGGGTCTCAGGTCCCTGGCTGGCCCTCTAATTTATACACATGAAAGCCTATGTCATGAAGACTCCATTTGGCAACATTCCCAGCAAGGCAAGGAGGTGTGAGCTGAGGATTGATTTCTAGCCCAGTTCCTAGGCCCATTTCTGAACTGACTTCAAAATCCAATTAGAAATTATAATGCAGCCTAACACATTCCCGGTTCGCACTGCGCACGGGCACTCGATGAAATGATATACCTGGGAGGTAGTTACATTTATTGTCTCTTGTTTTCATAAGGCCAAATACTTGTAATTGTTATTTAAAGATATCTTTACTGAGTTCTTACCCTGCGGTTCCCTGTATTGCCATCGAGCTTGGATGAGATGCTGGCTTTTCACGGAGGAGAGAGAAGGTTCTCCCAGACCCCGAAGAGTGCCGAAGCTACGGGCTACTTGGTGTCAACCTTAGTGGAACAGTAAAATCTCCAACTTTAAAAAAAAATAACTACTTTTTCCTCTGCCTATAAAAAATAAATGCCAATTTGAAAATTTTTAATTTGAATATTTAAATACAAAAATAAAATTCTTATAATTCCACCATGCAGTTATTATAACTTCTAATATTTGGCATATTTATAAAATGCACTGTATGTGTGCCCACACACGTGTGTGTGTCTGGGCATCCTTAATTATTATCCTGATTATAGACTGATTTATTTAAGTCTTTTAGCCCCCTCAGGAGACAAAGATTAATATTACCAACATTTTCAAGATGATGTGGAATTCCAGACTCATCTAAGCAGTCTGAGAAAAGATTCCTCAGCTCAGATTCCTTCATGTCTTTGGGGTTATGTTTCCACATAAGAAGAGGAACAGGAGGGATGTATTAACTTGTCGTGTTGATGATGGTACACTTTATACCTTAGTAGTGCTATGTTCTTTCTTTTCTACTTAAAAAATCTTAGGCACACTTATTTCTCCTTTTCTAAATCATTTCAAACATTTTAACTGTGGCGGACCAATTGGTTGCATTTTTTGAAAATAGAATATTTATGTTTCATTTCACATTAGACTCAAAATTAAAATTTCAAGTTGGAGTATAAAGATTTCTCTAATAATAAAAAACAGTTCAAGAAAATATTGGGCCGTTGACTTTTCTTTCACTGGGAATGGGGGGATGCGCTTCACCGAGGGATGTGGCTGGGAATGGGGGATGCGCTTCACCAAGGGATGTGGCTGGGGATGGGGGGATGTGCTTCACCGAGGGATGTGGCTCGCTAACAGTTGCAGGGGGAAGGATATCATCTTCTGTAGTGGTGTGACGACTGAAAAGTAGCCCCTGTGTTAGTAAAGAAGTTCCCATTCGTGCTTATGCAGGCAACGCCAATCAAACCCAGTGACTCACGTACAAAGACATGAAAGTGGGAGGAAGGCTTCTTGGAAGAAAGAAGGGGGCCAGTGAAGGGGGCGTAGGGAAGACAGGTAAGTGGGCATGAAAGGGACTAAAATTTACTCTATTCAAGTCAAAGATTATGAATCATTTTAAAAAGGAAACACATGGTAGCCTTTCCACTGAAGCAAACTGTTGTCCTCCTGGCCGTACCCGGCCAGACATGACCATCAGCCACTGTGAAGCAGAGATGACTTTGGCCCAATAGACTTGGCAATGAAATCCGCAACACAATCAAGTGATGCTGAAGTTTGTGGTAATGGAAAGGGGGTCCAGGTGTTTGAAGATGCTAGAGTACATAGGAGCGATAAGGTAAACTGAAGTCAGGACCCCTCGATGCAACTTCCCTGAAGGTATTACCCACGATGCGCTAAGGTTCCTTTCAGTGACGTCACTCTTCTTGAGCCACCCATCTTCCTGCACGTGTCAATTCACACACGCTCCTGTAAGGAAACCAAAGGAACTCATTAGTTCACCAAGCTGTGATTAGAAAGACTCCTTTCTTTGGTCCATCATTAGGACCCTATCTGAGATGAACAAATATGAACAAACCACCCCCTACCCCCGAGTTTGAATCCTATTCTAGCTATTTACATCTCTGTCACCTGGGAGAATTACTTAACCTCTGGAGACTTTATAAAATGGACCCTGGGGCTGGAGTTCTGACACAGGCAGGAGGAGTCACTTAGCTACATTGCTAGCTAGCAGAGGTAATTTATGAGCTGAGGATTGTTAAAGGGTTAAATGGAAGGTTTCCCACAGGCATATATAGCAAATGCTAAAAAAATATTAAATGTTAGATAAGAGGAGATAGAAAAACATTTCAATACATGCAACATCAAACCCCAATTCTAAACAGCTCATCTGTTTGTACACTTGTATCTCTACCCTCAGCCTTGTCTTTCTAGAGAAGTTTATTCTAATTGGGCATCTAATGAGGAACTGCTTATATTTTTACACTTGGTTTGGGGTGAATTAAACCAACTTTAAATTGAGTTCAGAAATGAAAATGTCTTCCATCCTCTCGGCTTCTTTTCTCTTTGTTATTCAATCACTAACAAGAGGTTTGGAGCATGGGTCTGCATATTTGAAGAGGCAGAAATCTGATTTCCATAGCTGGTTTTCAGTCTCAGAGGAAAAGAGCTGGAGTAATTGCTAAGCAGACATGGTGAGCAAATCCTCTTCAAGAGGCCATGCTGGATGCAGCTTAAGCCACCTACCCAGATGGAGCCAGAACTGGAGAGTCAGTAGGGAATTCGCTGAATGCTCTCAATTGCAAATCTATAGGCAAACCTTGCTGTGTGCTCAGGTTGTTGGGGTCTGAAGGACAGCACCAGATACAACCTTTAATCAGAAGGGGTGAGAAGAGAAAGAGGCCCCCTCACCCTGATGGAAGACCCTGCTAGCAGAGAATTCCAGCACAACTACCAGCTGCTCAAGGCCTTTCTTCCATCCAAGCTATAAACCTGCAATTTTCTTTTTTTCTATTTTTTTTTTTACATACCAATCCCAGTTCCCCCTCCCTTCTTTCTTCCTGGTCTCCCCCTCACCCCAGGTCCCATCTGCTCATCAGAGAGGTTAAGGTCTCCTCTGGGAAGTCAGCTATGACTGCCTTGTCCCTTCATTGAGGCAGGGCCAAGGTCCCCCTCCATGCTTAGGCTGAGCAAGGTATCTCTTCATAGAGAATGGGCTCTACACAGCCAGTTCATGCATTAGAGTTAGAATCTGCCAGTGGCCCTATGCACTGCTGAAGTAACACATTGTCACCTGCATTCAGGGGACTAGTTCAGTCCTATGCAGGTTCCCCAGTTGTCAGTCAGGAGTCGGTTATCTCCCCGAGTTTGGGTCAGCTGATTCTGTGAGTTTTCCCATCATGCTCTTGACTCCTTTGTTCACATTACCGCTTGTCCCTCTCTTTACCTAGAGCTCAGCCGGTGGTTAGTTGTGGATCTTTGCATCTGCTTCCATCTGATTCTGGAAGAAGGTTCTAGCTTCTCCAGGGTTGTGGACTGTTGGCTGTTATCCTTTGCTTTATGTCTGGTATCCACTTATGATTGAGTACATATTATTCTTGTCTTTCTGGATCTGGGTTGCCTCACTCAGGATGGTTTTGCCTAGTTCCAGTCATTTGCTTGCAAATATAAAAATGTCATTGTTGTTTTACTGCTGAATAGTACTCCATTGTGTAAATGGACCACATCTTCTTTATCCATTCTCAGGTTGAGGGGCATCTGGGTTGATTCCAGGTTCTGGCTATTATAAAATGCTGCTATAAGCATAGTTGAGCAACTGTCCTTGTGGTGTGATTGTGCCTCTTTTGGATATGTGCCCCAAAGTGATAAAGGAATCTCATCACAAGCTACATTTACAGGAAAAGGCATGTACCTATTGTGTGGCCCTAGTGGCTCCTGGCTTCAATCTATACAATCACGTTGTATCCATGGCATCTCTAAAAGCCAGCACACATATCAAAAATAGAAGATGAGAAAAGAGAGAGGGTTTCTTAGCAACCCTTAATTTTTTTTTAATTTGTCCTAATTTTTATTTATTTATTGTTAAATGTGTATGGGTATTTTCCCTGCATGTACATTTCAGTACATGTGTGTATGCAGTGCCTATGAAGGCCAGAAGAGGGCACTGGATATCCTGGAACTAGAGTTACAGTCATTAGCTGCCTTGTGGATGCTGGGAATCTAACCCAGGTCCTCTAGAAGAGCAGTCAGTGCTCTTAACTGCTCAGTCATTTCTATGGCAATCTGGATTTTTTTGTTTGTTTTTTGTTTGGGGGGATTTTTTTTGGGTTTTTTTTGTTTGTTTTTTTGAGACAGGGTGTCTCTGTAGCTTTGGAGCCTGTCCTGGAACTAGCTCTTGTAGACCAGGCTGGCCTCGAACTCACAGAGATTTGCCTGCCTCTACCTCTGAGTGCTAGAATTAAAGGCATGTGCCACCACTGCCCGGTTCAGCAATCTTTTTTATAAGTAACATTTTTATTTGTTCCCTGAAAATTTCCATATATATATAAAATGATCTTGGTCACATATACCCTATATTCCTTCTGCCCAAGTCCCCCCAGCACCTCCTCCAGCAAACTTCCCTCACAACTTCATCACAACTTCATGCCCTTATTTATTGGGTTGTCTGTCTGTTTATTTATAATCCACTGAGTCCAGTTAGTGCTGCTCATATTGGCGAGAGTGTTAGGCCATCAGTTGGGACATTACAGCCTACCAGTGGCCATCCATCCACTCAAAGAAAAATGACTCACACTCTCTAGTAACTATAAACTGCCAATAACAAGAGTGGAGCCTCGGCAGTCAATCCTGACTCCATGATGGATTTGTTTTTGTTTTTTTTTTTTTTTTTTTTTTTTTTTTTTTTTTTTGAGACAGGGTTTCTCAGCAGCTTTAGAGCCTGTCCTGGAACTAGCTCTTGTAGACCAGGCTGGTCTTGAACTCACAGAGATCCGCCTGCCTCTGCCTCCCGAGTGCTGGGATTAAAGGCGTGTGCCACCACCGCCCGGCTTCCATGATGGATTTGTAACTGGTGCAGGTAACCACAGCTACTGTGAGTTCATGTGTGCATAGCCCAGAGCATGTTGGAAGCGTGGTCCTTCACAACCCTCCTCCCATCCTCTTTCCATCTTGTCTTCCAAGCTGCTACCTGAAACTCAGGACTGGAGAAGGTGCAGGCTGATCTGGTGTTCCTTCTGTGGCTAAACACTCACAGTTGCTTATTCCAGCACACTGAACAGTTATGAGGCTCTCTGCCTTAACCAATATCTACTATAGGGAAGAGCTTTTTTAAGTGAAGTTGAGAGTGCTTGGGATCTGTGGATATAAAGGTAAATATTTAGAAGGCAGTTTGGTACTATGACCACTTGGAAAAATCTAGACCCTTGCCTAGGGACCATGCTCTCCCTAGCTATGGGTCTGACCACGCTATAACGCCAGGATGAGTCCCTTTTATGGAGCAGTCTTGCTACTACTGTGTCATGGCCAGCAGGTCAGTGTTGTGGCATGCAGGGTCCAGGACTAGATGGAACTGTTGTTTTTCTCATTCAGAAATTGGCATGACATCCTTCTGAACTATGAAAAGCAGTCCCTGGGAGGCAGTTTCCTGTTCTTGTAGGAACCTTTTGGAATATAGTTTGATAGCTGTAAAAACAGTAGATATGGTTAGAATAAGGCAGTGTTTCCTCTCCTTTGAGGAACCTGTACTTGGGTTTATTTCTTTCTTCTGACCACCTCTTTTTTTTTTTCTCTTTTAGTCTTCTTGTTTAAGCCTTTATTAAGATGCCTTTGATAAACATGTTGAACTTTACTTTTCTGCATCAAAACCATGAACTCCAGTTTGGACTCATTTGAGGTCCCTTAACGAATAGAAAGCCTCCTCAGTCTGCTGAGGGTGATAACAAGAATCCGTGTCTTTGACCCCTTACCATCGACAGATGAATAATGCATTTGGCCCCCCAAAATTATAGAACAACCATCGTGGCAAATTGAAGTGTACATTCCCAGGTTTGGAGGTGGAATACCTCATACTTTGGGATGCCTAAGGACAACAAGCATCTCTTCATATGCTTATGATCTATTAGTGTGTCTTGCTTGGTCAAATATTCCATTTTCTATTTAGAAATTTGTGGTATTACTACCCACTTTTGGGGGGTTCTTCACCTATTCCAAAGACAAGTTCTAGGTCAGGCTGTGTTGGGAGCACTCTCCATAGGTAGCAGTGCTATTTTTCTATTGCTACTTTTCAAAGAGCAAAACTGTTAAATTTTGGGAGACTTCAATTTATTAATTTTGAAAAATACACCTTTGAGAAACACGGTGTGAAGTACAGGCTCTCTTTAACAATCTGCGGGTAGTCTAACGAGTGCTTTAATTTGAACACGTCCCCAGAGAGTTCAGATGTTGGGAAGTTAATGATATTTTGAGGTAGGGCTATGAGGAGGCAATTAGAGCTAAATGAAGTCTTGAGAGTGGGGGAAAGAGGGAGCGATTTGAAGTAGCATGCTGGCTTCGCCCTTCCAGTGGTAGCCTCTGCCGTGTTCCGACCAGATGAGGTCAATACCAAGGAGATGTGACCTCATGCTTAGATTTGCCGGTCCAGAACTGGGTGCAGAATAAATATTCATCCCTCGTAAATCATCCAATCTCGGGTATTCAGTTCCCACAACAGAAAATGGACAGAGACACGGAGTATTTGAAGAAGCAGAAATCCATTAAGAATGAAGCAACATATGGGTAATACAAAAATGCTAAATATTAGAGTAAAAACAGTCGTCCATTTTTTCTCTTTTCCATTTTAACCAGATAAGGAAACTAAGGTGCAAAGAAGGTTAGTGATTTGCTCAGTTTAGTGGTTTAAATAAAAATACCCCATAGGCTCATTTGAATGCTTAGTCACTAAGGGATGTTTGTCACTATTTGAAAGGATTAGGAGGTGTGGTCTTGGAAGAGGTGTGTCATTGGGGGTGGGCTATGACGTTTCAAAAGCCCATGCCATGCCCAAAGTCTCCCTCTCTGCCTGTGATCTGATATAGAACTCTCAGCTACTTCTCCAGCACCATGTCTGTCTGTCTGCTGCCATGCTTCCTGCCATAATGACAATGATCTAAATCTGAAGCTGTAAGCCAGCCCACAAATAAATGTCCTCCTACGTCAGAGCTGTTGTCACGGTGTCTCTTCACAGCAATAGAACAGTTACTAACTCACTCAGTGAGTTACTTATCTTTGTTTTTTTAAAATTGTTTTTATTGAGCTATACATTTTCCTCTGCTCCCCTCCCTTCCTCCCCTTTCCCCTTCTTCCCTCTCCTATGACCGCTATGCTTCCAATTTACTCAGGAGATCTTGTCTTTTTCTCCTTCCTATGTAGATCCATGTATGTCTCTCTTAGGGTCCTCTTTGTTGTCTAGGTTCTCTGGGGTTGTGGACTGTAGTCTGGTTTTCCCTTGCTTTATGTCTAAAAGCCACTTATGAGTGGGTACATATTATATTTGTCTTTCTGGGTCTGGATTACCTCACTCAATATGATGTCTTTTAGATCCATCCATTTGTCTGCAAATTTCAAGATGTCATTTTTTTTTTATATTTTCCATTCTTCTGTTAAGGGGCATCTAGGTTGTTTGCAGGTTCTGGCTATTATTATTATTCTGCTATCAACTTAGCTGAGCACATGTCATTGTGATATGATTGTGCATCCTTTGGGTATATATTCAATAGTGGTATTGCTTGGTCTTGAGGTAGATTGTTTCCTAATTTTCTGAGAAATTGCCATACTGATTTCCAAAGCAGCTGTACAAGTTTGCACTCCCACCTGCAATAGAAATGTGTTCCCCAATCCTCTCCAGCATAACCTGTCTTCAGTATTTTTAATCCTGGCCATACTGACAGTTCTAAGATGGAATCTCAGAGTTGTTTGATTTGCATTTCTCTGATAACTAAGGATGTTGATCATTTTCTTAAGTGTCTTTCAGCCATTTGAGATTTGTCTGTTGAGAGTTCTCTGTTTAGGTTTGTACTCAATGCAATGTTCATCAAAATCCCTGCAAAATTCTTCACAGACTTCAAAAGAACAATACTCAACTTCATTAGGAAAAAACAAAAAACCCAGGATAGCCAAAACAATCCTGTACAATAATGAACTTATGGAGGCATCACCAGCCCTGACTTTAAACTCTACTATAGAGCTACAGCCTGGTATTGGCATAAAATAGGACCAATGGAATCAAATCGAAGACTCGGCTATCAATCCACATACTTATGAACACCTGAATTTTGACAAAGAAACTAAAAATATACAATAGAGAAAAGAAAGCATATTCAACAACTGGTACTGCCACAACTGGATATCAACATGTAGAAGAATAAAAATAGACCCATATCTATTACCATGTACAAAACTCAAATCCAAATGGATCAAAGACCTCAATATAAAACTAAACACACTGAACCTCATAGAAGAGAAAGTGGGAAGTACACTTGAACGCATTAGTACAGGAGACCACCTCCTAAATATAATCCCAGTAGCACAGACACTGAGAGCAGCAATTAATTAATGGGACCTCCTGAAACTGAGAAGCTTCTGTAAAGAAAAGGACATGGCCAACAAGATACAACAGCAGCCTACAGAATGGGAAAAAGATCTTCACCAACTCCACATCAGACAGAGGACTGATCTCCAAAATACAGTATTCAAAGAACTCAAGAAACTTGACATCAAAAGAAGAAATAATCCAACAAAGAGTTGTTTAATGTTTGAATCAGGATCAAATGTGGATTGTTTGTTTTACACACAGGTACTGCCCAGTGAAGTGGCTGTTCTCTCTCTCTCTCTCTCTCTCTCTCTCTCTCTCTCTCTCTCTCTCTCTCTCTCTCTCTCTCTCTCTCTCTCTCTCTGTGTGTGTGTGTGTGTGTGTGTGTGTGAGTGTGTGTTTTCAAAACTAGTTTCTCCTGGAAGTGCTAAAATTTGTGATGGAAAATTTCACACATGTGAAATAATCGAAGACTGTAGTAAAGTTTTATGCCCTTATCACCCAGCATCAGTAACTGCCAACTCCTGCTGAATTTTATGTTTATCCACATCTTTGCTCCTTTTATTTTTTTTATTTTATTTTTTGGGGTACTTTTCGAGACAGGGTTTCTCTGTATCTTTGGAGCCTGTCCTGGAACTAGCTCTTGTAGACCAGGCTGGCCTTAAACTCACAGAGATCTGCCTGCCTCTGCCTCCCGAGTGCAAACCCTAGACATCATATTATTTCTTTCCTAAATATTTCAGTATATATCTCCAAAGATAAAGGTTCTTACAAATGCACCCTAAGGCCATTATTACCCCCATACAAAATTTGCATGAGTTCTTTAGTATCAGAGCGTTTCAGAGGCACCTGCTGACTCATGTGTGACAGCTCCCTCCATTTGCCCATGGAAATGCTGCTCACAACAGTTGCATTGCACTATGGACTGTGTGGACCAGGGTCGCCAGGTAAAACAACGTTTGCTTGATGAAATTTGAATTAAATTTTGGTATGGTGATAAGTATTTGTTGTGTATTAGTAATTCAGGTTTTGGTGGGTAACACATATTTCTGTTTGGCAGCAAGGGCTAGTCTTAACACTGCCGAGGAAGGAGGATCCAAAGCCTTTCACGTGTAGGACATGCACCTACAAAAAGATGCCAACACACAAATTTGTGCCTGGGATAATAGGCAGTTGGGATGTGGCGTTCTGGGTACTCTTCGCTTTGTTCCACTTCCCACGAGGCACACGGAATGCTTTTATCTCCTAGTCACCCGAGAAAGCTGAGATTCATGTAGCAAATCCAGCTACTGCTGCTGGAATGTTCGCTGTTGGCCAGATGTCATTAGTTTGTCCCATCATCTCGTTCTCCTACTCCCCCCCCCAGTCCCCTGGGGCTGGAATTCTCATTGTTCATGAAATCTAAAGATGGGCGAGTTGGCGTGACTTTCTTTTTCATCCAGTTGTGCTAAAACCAGAGCTCAGACCCATTTCACACTTTTCAAGAACTGTGATGCTTTTTGTCATTTTTTGAACCCAGAGGACAGGCTGGGCATTGACAGGGGTGCACACGTAAGGCCATTTGCTAGAGTCAGGCTTTACTTCTCCTGAGCTCTTGGATCCAAACTCCATGATCAGGAGCCACTGAATTTCCTAACTCGCTTAGCCGAGAATGGAGACACGTTGTTTATCAGTAGCCAGTCCTGGTACGGGAAGGGAATCAGGAATAAGTTTAGTGCTATTTCCCTTGATCTGGTAGAGCTCAAGCAAACTGGAGTCAACAGTAGCAAGTCAGAATTGGGAGTTATGTTCAGAAAAGTGGATAAGTAGCAAGTTCTAGCTTCTATTCCCACATTGGGAAAAAGCCCAGACTTTGGAAGACTTAGCTTGTATCTATTTTCAGTTGTATGACTGGGCGACATACTTGAAATCTCTGAGCTTCACCTTCCTATTGTCAAGCATTGTTTGACAGAAGTGCTTGAGACAGTGGTCCTGACATTTCATAAGGAAGGCATTTTAAAAGACTTTAGAAGCACAGTGCTAAACTTGATAGCTTTTACTGCACCATTGCCACGGACATGTCATCAATACTACCATCAAACAACACCATCTTTATCACCACCAACACCATCATTACCACCACCACCAAACACCATCATTTCAATCACCAACACCACCATAATTACCACTGCCACCATATTAACAGCACCATCATTACCATCACCACAACTACCACCGCCACCATCACCATCATTACCACCACCACCACTACCACGAACACCATAATTTTCATCACCATAACCACCAACACCACCACCATCATTACTACAACCACCACTATACCCAGAACATTAACATTACCATCACCACCAGTAACAACAACAGCAACATCACCACCAGCACCATCACCACCATGACCTTCTACTACCACCACCATTGTCTCCACCACCATGATTCTCACCACCACTATTAAAAAGACGAGAATTATCACACATCTCTGACTCTGTGTGCTGTTTGCTTAACCTATTAAACAGCTACTAGCTTGTGTCAGGCTCTTGGTAAAAAGAAAAAGAAGAAACTCAGAATCTATTGAGGCAACCAAAACAACAAACCCGGTCATAGATTATAGGGAGCGACTCAAGCTATTGGAGGGCAGAGGCAAAGTACTACAAGCTTCAACTGGTTCAAGCCACAGGAGTAATCTAGAGGTACAGGAGCAATCTGGCTTCTTGAACTTCCTCCATCAGACTGGAGCTTGATTCTCATGCAGTCTCACCAGGAGTGTGGCTCTAGCCACATGGTTCTGGCGTTAGAGTCAAGGGTACAGGAAGGAGTTATGGACTTTCCCTCTGTGACTAAGGAAAGCCACAGAGGCCCTGCATGTGTCAGGGGTGTCCCAGCATAGAGGCCCAGAGAGACCACTCTATGAAGCTGTAGAGGTGAAGCCTTAATTGCCTTGGAGACCCCAAGATGTTGGAAATGCCAAAGCTTGCCAAGAAGAGCTGTTAATAGGGAGTGGAACCAGCCCAAGAGAAGGAAGTCTGTTGCAATCATCAAAGCTGAAATGAGTTGGAGATCTGAAGAGCACTTTGACATCAGACATGAAGATGCAGCTGCTTTTCAGTCTTGCTTTGTTTAGTCCGGTATTTCCTCACTATGCTTCCTTTCTGTGGGGGTCATCTTTTCCTCTTGGTCTGTTGGACATGGAGTTGAGTTGAGAAAGAGACAGAAGGAATGATAGAAAGCCTTGTACGCGGTTCATGAGCATATAGGGAGGGAGACCTCTGGGAGACAGACTTCAGTGAATTAGGTCAACGTTATTCCAGAGTATAAGGCAAATATAGCATTGAGAAGCCTGGGTAGAAACCCTAATTTTCATTAAGTGGCACACTCCTATCACAAGGCTTAATGAGTGGCAGTGGGACCTATAGCTGAGCTCCTAGTACAGGTCTTAGCAGGGATCTGTGCCAAGGGTCAAGCTAAAGATGAATCAAGGATCTGGTATAGAGACAGCTTTTAGACAAGGTCAGTCCTCCAGGCCCAGGGACATTCTCCAGATAAGGGTAGGTAGGACGAGAACAGGAAGCTTTGTTGGAGGGAGGGATCTCCATGCTACCAAGCTATTGAGATAAGTCTGCCAGACCACAACAGACTGAGAGCCCTAACCAGCCAGCAATATATTCCAACACCTTTCCTCCTTTTGGAATGGTAATTATATTCTGTCCCCCTGTATGCTAGCAGTATGTGATCTGATTTTTTTATTTTGATTTTTAATTTTTACCAGGGTTTACAGTTAACACATTTCCATGAATCTCAGAGGAGACTTTGACCTTTGTACTTTTAAACAGTGGCGGGACTGTGATAGACTATGGGGACTTTTGAAGTTGGGCTGAATGCATTTTTTGCATTATGATATGGCCACAAGCCTATGAGGGCCAGAGAGTGGAATGTGTGGTTTGAATACGAATGGCTCCATAGGCTTATATATTTGAATGTTTAGTCATTTGAGAATGGCTCTATTTGAAAAGGGTTAGGAGATGTGGCCTTGTTGGAAGAAGTGTGTCACTTGGGGTGAGCTTTGAGATCTCCACAGCACAAGTCAGGCCCAGTGTCTCTCTCTTCCTGCTGTCTGTGGATTCAGATGTAAAACTCTCAGCTACTTCTCCAGCACCTTGTCTACCTGCAGGTGTCCAGGCTCCCCACCATGATGACAATAGATTAAAGCTCTGAAACTTTAAGGAAGCCAAAAAAGTGTCTTTTCACAGCGATAGAGCACTGACCAAGATAACCACCCTAATGGACCACTGGTCTATTTCGAGGGGAAACAGAGGCATGCCTATGGGAAGGGGAACTAGACACTTAGGTGAGACAAACTGTTGTGTATTCTTGGAATGATGGGAAGGAGCCAAATGAGAAGCTTCTAAAATGAGGATTGCAGTTAAAACTATGAATGGGTCAAGCTATGAATTTCATTTAAGTTATGAATGCTATTATTGTTATTATAGAACAAGCAGAAAGCAAAGAGAGAATACATACTGGAAGAGGCATAGCAACAGGAGATGAAAAGGTGCATCAGAGACTTGTTGTTAAGTGTTGTCACTTACATTGCTTCTTTCAGCCTTCCTTGGTCCATCTAGGTAAGAAAGTAGACTCCAGTTTCCTCAATGGAGGGGCTAACACGCGTGGCCTCTCCAGGAGTGGGACCAAGCAAGCGCTCTCCACTACTGTCACGCGCATCATTTTCGTCACCAGCTGCTCGTTATCTTTCACTGCGAGTGCTTTGAAAATGATCGCTTTGCTGTGTGTCCACAGTCAGCCTGTTTGCGTATGTAGACCACTCCATTCTAGAGCTCTTTCTTCATACAGCTTGTACAGGTGGGGGTATATTGTAGTGGATTTGGGCTCCTCAAAACCCAGATGTGTCTTTGGCAGAGTGCCACCTCATCTTCCCCAGGCATGCTGAAAGGGCCCGTTAAATAACAGTTGCATGTATCTTTCAGTGTGTGGGCCAAGAATAAATAAATAGGAGAAGGAGGTGAACTATAGGCAGTTTGTCAAGAGCAGATGAGCCAATCGAGCCCCTTCATGATCTAGACAGCAAAGTAGGTTTCCACAGAAAACATTTGCTCTGCCTTCATCATTCCATCCTCCTAACGGGGTTTACCTCACAAAACACTTCTTGTAATTGCTTCTCCTTTGTGGCTGCATCCTCTTGTTGGTACCCTTATTTGTGCCAAGATCACGAACAGCTCAAATATACAAACTATTGAAAGGATATGACTATGAATTATCTTTGGAAATAAGATTTTCAACACTTAGCTGCAGAACTGAATATTGTCTTAAGTAATGTCCCAAGAGGCTGAACAAATAATCCTATCTAAATATAGACATGTTCTATACAACCATGGTTTGGTAAGTGACAGCATTCATGACAGCAGATGTATGTAGCAGGCTATACCATCCAGACAGGTGTAGTCTATGACAATCATACAGAGACAAAGTCACCTAACTGCATTTTTAGGATGTGTTAGCATAGTTAAGTAACTATGCTAACACATCCTAAAATATATAATATTTTATAATAATATATAATATTATAATATATAAAGCATAATGTTTGTATGCTTTAGAAAGTCAAAGTTGAGCTGTCTGGTAGCAACAAAGCAGTTACAGGTTCCACCTGCCCATACTTCCCCTTCCCTATGAATCATATATTCACTGCCTCCCCTCCAGCTGTCTATAAGGGCATTGTCTTCTTCCAACCAAAAGCTGAAAGTGCAGGCTATGAATTGAGGTCAGTCTTCTAGGACACAGAGTGAGGAGATCTAGAGATAAACCAAATGCAAGAGAAGAAATGATCCCTTCTCTCATTCCCAGTATTCAATTTTAGCTTCCCGCAATGACATTTGCTAGCCAAGTCCATTGTAAATACCACATCTTCCAGGTTTGGTGTTACCCCATCCTCATGCCACGCACCACTTTTAACAGGAGCTATTTGTCCTATTCCTGAGTGTGCTGATTTTTTTCTCAGCTCTTTGTCACTTCTTATTTTGTACCTTACTTTGATACAATTGTTGGAGGGAGAAGACCGCTTGTTCTTCCCGGCCATCCGGCCAGCTTACACACAGAAACCATATTAATTAAAATACTGCTTGGACAATTAGTTCTAACTTCTTATTGGCTAACTCTTACATCTTAATTTAACCCATTTCCACTAATCTGACATTGCCACATGGCAGTGGCCTACCAGCAAAGTTTCAACACGTCTGTCTCTGGCAGGGGATCCATGGCATCTCTCTGACTCCTTCTTCCTCCCAGCATTCAGTTCTGACTTCCCCACCTACCTAAGTTCTGCCTTATCAATAGGCCAAGGCAGTTTCTTTATTCATTAATGGTAATCACAGCACACAGAGGGGACTCCCACATCATACAACCACTTCAGGTTTTTAGGACAGAGTTTTGGGGAGTGGACAACCTCTCATTCACTTCTCACATGTTTGGAGGTTACACAGTCCAACACCCATGTGATGGTAGCTGTTCCAGATAGTGAAGACCCTCTTCTTGGTTCTTAGACACCCCCCTCTCAGGCTCTATCTTCATGCTTTGAGAGAATTCATCCCTCTCTTGTTCCTTCTCTTAAATGTACCAATGCATTGACCAGGGCTCCATCCTCACAATCTAAGATACCCACCTCTTAATGCCATCATCTTATTGATGCAAGGGGTTAGGGGTAGGGGTAGGGGTAGGGGTAGGATCTGAAAGATCTGAAAGGATGTGAATATTCAGTTCATTCTTCCTCTTCTATAATTTGTATCTAGGTTGACTTTCCTCGATGAAAATTGGTTCATGAAGATGTTCTGATGAGGAAGCATCCCCATATAGGTATGTGTGGAAGAAAAGACATGAAGAGAAAGAAGCAAACTGAGGTGCGACTCAAGACTGCAGAGGAGCTCTGAGGTCAGTGTGCATCTGATCAGAGAGTTGAGCCATAGGGGCAGGGAGCAGACGGAATCAACTCCTGAACAAGTCAGTTGTGAAGTACTTCATTTCTTTGGATTTGTCCAAATCCAGTTCTGCAGAATTTGACAGCATGTAGTTAGAGGCCAACAAAGCAATGTAGGCACTAGCTCTTGAGTGCAGATGCTAACTGCAGTCGGATGTGAACAAAAGTAGTAGAGGGGTTGAATCGGTGATATCAAAGCTCCTGCCGATCTTTTATTATACACACCTTTCCTTCCTCCCTACTAGCTTCTTTCTCTTTGAGAATTGTCTGCAGATGTTTTGAGAATATAGCAAAAGAGTGGAAAAGCTCTGACAAGGACTACGTGGTCTTATATAAGCTCAGAATATTTAGAGTCTGGTCCCTTATAGTCTGTTGACCAATGACTAGAATGAGAAGCTCCAGCACTTCGTTGCAAATTACCTTTAGTCCTTCAGGCTGCTCTGCGCAGACAGGATTCTGATCAGCATGTTTCCAAAGCATACTGCCTTCCCTGCTCTCCGCAGCTTCACACACTTGTTCCGCTGCTGTGGGAGTCACCCTCCTCAGTCCATCCATAACCTCTGTCAGTTCTGCATGTTAAGAGTTCTGGTGGCTTTCACCCAGGTGTTCAGTCTGTTTTCTTTTCCTTCTCTAGCAGCCAATTCCTGCAGCCACTTGCAGGGAAAGCCAGGAATGCCCAAGAGGCAATACCTTTCAAAACAGGTTCCAGCCAGTGATTTAGACTGATTTGGAGTGCTTGTGAGAAAGTCCAAGGCATTTTCTGTGTTGACTGGGGGACTCCAAACTGTACTTTATACCATCTCCCGGGGCTAACCTGGGATTGAACTCCAGGTGCCCAAAGTGGTAAACCCACTTATTTTTGGCTCCTGTGTTTCCTGGCTCTACTTCCCATAGAGGGATGCTGCAGATTGCCTCTGGAATAAACTGTTTTGGGGGAAATTTTAATTAGATACTGACTAATTTAAGTGTCTGAGAAGACCTGTAATAAACACACACACACACACACACTTGGTTTTTTGAGAGAGGGTTTTGCTGTAATTTTAGAGCCTGTCCTTGAACTAGCTCTTGTAGACCAGGCTGGCCTCGAACTCACAGAGATCCGCCAACCTCTGCCTCCCAAGTGCTAGGATTAAAGGTGTGCGCCACCACCACCTCCTGGCTCATGTACATTTTCTTCTTTGGGACTTAAAGCTTTCCCCGATCCATCCTGTGTTCCATTTCCCAGATTACCTTCCCGTATCTCCCAGTATCTTTTCCGTACACGGTGTCAGTGTCACGTTCAACTCTGTTTCTCAATGTATGGAAACTGCTAGGCTCTGAATGATGCCATTATCTCGCTTTCTTGCCTAATTTATTCCTACTCATCTGCTGGATCATAGACAAAATTCCACAACATCTGGATAGAAGGAAAAGAAAAAGGAAACACCCGTGAGCAAGGCATGTGCTGTCCCCACTGCAGAAAATTCTTTTTTTCATACACTTTTATGTAGCAATAGGTTTCATTATTACATAATTATATATTATTACATTATTACATAATTACATACAAAATCGTTCTTTATTCTTATGTATTCTCTTGTCCACTACCCTACAGAGCCATGAACATGGAATGTGCCTCTCCTTATGGCATTTCTTTCAATGACAAAATTTCCAGTGTGTGTCTAGTCCTCTCTTAATCATCAAAGGTACCTGTTGGCCACACAGCTGGAAGGTTCCATGTTTCATGTGGCCTTTGTTTTGGGGTGCAGGTGTCACACCGCTTCTGTACAAGGTCCTTGGCTGTACTGAAATCAGTTTCTTTCAGTCTTTTCCTCTCGGGACTGGGAAGGCCAGTCTATCACAATTCTCCATTCTTCGTATCTAAGCAAACTCCTCCTTTAACACTTAATAGATACTCAATTTCTCTTAGAAGTTTTCCATGTAGTCTCTCCCCATGTCTAATATCTGTAAATTTCCACTTGTTTCAACTCTACTTAGAACTAGGTTCAATATTTCCTGAGTGTTGCAATAGTCGTGAGCAAATCCTTCCTCACCCATTTAATTTGGAATTGAGCTTAGCCCCATTAAGCAAACCGCCCTTTGGCACAGCAAACAAAACTAAAATCTGTCTTGCCTGTTCCATCAGGGCCCCGTTCTTTCAATTTAATCCTGAACAAGCCTGTGAGGGATGAAGATTCTTGAGTGGCCGGAAGCTGCACCTCTCATCCCAAAGAGTACCTGGAATTTCGACTAAACAGATTTTCCTAGATGTCAGGCGTACTTTTTAAATTTATTTGATATGCCAAATACTGTTTGCTGTGCTAAGAGTCAGTGGGAGAGTTCTCTCAGTGTGGTCTTCTATCTAAAACAGATGGTTGTCGAGGACTTAGGTGTAGGGGATGCATTACAAGGCAATACTAGAAACCACAAACCGAAGGAGATGGGAAATTGAATCAAGGAAAGGGGAAAGAGCAGTCTCAATATCTCAGTGAGCAGACTGTTACCATGGACACCTTGGACTCAGTCTCACTGGAGATCTTCTGAGAAGCTACGAGGGTCTTACTTCTTAATAACATAAGGTATGGAGGCAAGAAGATTGACACTTGACTCCTTCATCACTGGAAAGCAGTCCTTGAGAATTTGCACTTCTTTCATCTCTGCTATCAAGTGAACTTCTTAGCTGCCAGAGAAGAACAGATAGCTTTGAAGTAAGCTATGAATGTGCTAAAAAAGAACCTACTGTGCTTTCATGACACGTCAAGTGTGCTGAGAAAATATAGTACGGGCATTAGCATCATCTCAGAGCACAGTGACAGTCAAAATATCTAACAGCTTGCATGGCATGGACACAGAGGTGTTAACTTTAAACATCTGGTATAGACATGCCAAGGGATGTAAGATATCATATCAGACTAAGGGTGCAGAGGAAAACCAGAATCTCATGCAGGGACTGTCCAAGAAAATTATCATCTCTAAATTTACAAACTATATCATAGCTTTTGAATTATGTTCAGATCTTCTCCGAACAGAGATCTGTGAAAATGTCACCATCAAGTTGCTTTTATGTGTGACCTTGGGGCAAAGTCAAAGGTAGCTGCTTCTCCAAGTCTTGTTGCTTGTCTTCAAATAAGCTTCAAAAGAGTACCAAGAGCCAAGAAATCCTAGTTCCTTCCTGGGTGATGATGCCAAAGATTAGAAATGACTTCCAGTTTTTAACCTCTCTTTCTATGGGGGTTTCAGTGAAAAACTGAGTGGAGAAAAATGTAGAAAGGCTCACTCTTGGGCGATGAGCCCTGGTACTGTGCGATTTAATGTCTTCACCATCACTCACGCTTTTGGGGGGCAGGAATCAAACTTAACTTTGAAGAACAAAGTATTGGAGAAATCAAAGATCCTTAAGAAATCCTCTGGTTCTTCTTTTTGCACGTTTAATTTCGTTATTGATTTTCACTAAGTCCTTCAGAGATCCCCTGTGTGCCTACAACTTTCTCTTCCTCAAAGGGAGATTTGGAGACAGTAACTAGTTTTCAGGCATTTATAGACCATTTCCACCTGATGGTAGAAAGTCTAGACGTTTCCTAGGAACAGCCTGTCCTGACAGTGGGTTGCAGATTTGTGTGAGATCATAGTGTACCTTTGGGGCAAAAGGCCAAGAAACTGGATTGAGCAGTACATGAGGTTGCTTAGGCTAAATGCAAATCATCAGACTTTATCTTATAGATAAAACGTGTACTGAGAGCATGGTGGGTTGTCTGAGTATCTCAGTCATTAGAAACAGACCCACCCTCCATTCAAATTCTCATATGGCTTTTGTTTTAGAGGTTCTCTGTTAGCAATTGGCTCTGGGCCTGGGCAACTCTCAGCCTCTGTGGGGACAGACTTCATTGCTTCCTTAGCTACCAGGAGGCTTTATTCTCTGGGTCTGTTTAAATAAAGATATTTTCTCACATTCTTTTATTTCTCTCTCCCCCCTCTCTGTCTCTCTCTCTCTCTCTCTCTCTCTCTCTCTCTCTCTCTCTCTCTCTCTCTCTCTCTCTCTCTCTCTCTCTGTGTGTGTGTGTGTGTGTGCTGGGGAGAGGTATAAAGCCACATGCACTCAAGAGTCAGAGTAAGCACGTGAAGGTCAGAGACCACTCGTCTCTTCTTTAACTGTGTGTTTCCTAGGAATTGAACTTAGACTACCAGGCTGGGCAGCAAGCGCCTTTATCTTCAGAGTCATCTCATCAGCTCAAGTTTTTTGTAAAACCATCTCTTACTTTGTAGCCTGGGCTGGCCTGGAACTCACAATCCTGTTGCTTTAGTCTCCTCGATGGGCATCACTATCTTGCTTTTCTCTCTGTCTGCTCTTGAGAATATTTGATCCAGTTGCAGATTCTGAGCTGGAAATGACCTTCTCACCTGCTCCCCACATCGGCTTCTCTGTGGCATCACCTGGCACCTGCCATCATCTTGCAAATACTTTCCCCTTTCCCCTGAGCTGTCGCCTTCTTCATATCATTTGCATTCTCTTTAAAAGAAAGCCAGGTGCAGCGGAGCACATAGATTTTAAAAATCCCATTGCCTCCGCTAATGAATGAATCTCCAGGAAGCCAAATGAAACAACACAGCAAAGAGGCTAAGCAAAATGTTATGTTGTTATTGCATTGACAATAAAAAAAAAATTGCCTCACGATTCTTTTGGTTCCTAGACACATGAAATACTGTTTTTCTTCTCCCCCTTTTTGTTTTAGAGAAAAGATTCTTGTAGTTCAGATTGCATTGTGAGTAAAGGGCAGAATGTCCCATTGTCACTCATGGTGCCATAGAAGGAAGTGACATGCAATAAGCCTGGATTGCAGTCCTGGGTTTGGTCCACTACTTAGTGCACTGTGGCCCCTAAAGATGCCGCTTACCCTTCTCTAGTGAAGAGGAGCTGGCAATGTCAGTCTTCTGAAGATGTGTCTGCAATCAAGCCAAAGACCACACAGCAATATCCGAGTGCACTTGGTGTTCAGTAAGGACTTTCTGTTAATTAAAATCGTAGTGATTTAGGCAATTAAGCAAATTTGTCCCACGTAGGCTCAAAACAACTTTTAAAGGAAACAAATTTTGCTTTCAATCTCAAATTGTATTTGAAAAACTGTGAGGCTCACTCAGAGAAGTGGAGAACTTTGTCGGAACCACACAGCTCTGGGTAGCAGATCTGGGAGCGGAATCTACCTGGACTCCTCTGCCTGCCTTTTTATAGGAACAGATCTTCCAGATATACATTCTAAGTAAAGACCATGAATAGCTTCTAGCTAGTTGTATTTCATATTTTGTGATTAAATAAGTATGAAAAGCTTTGAATGGTCACTATTCTTCAGAGTTCGAATTGTGGCTAACGGGCTGAGCTTTTGTCATAGGAATCCATGGTGTTTTCAAGAAAAGGACTCTTAAAATGCAACCATGGTGGGAAATACTCAGAATCCCAGAGGATTCCAAGAAACATAGTTACAACTTTACTTGCTACATCCCAATTATTATAAAAACTTTATCCCTTCATAGTTTAAAGAGAAATATTAATTCATGGTCTTTGGATTGAAGCTGCAGAAAAGAGAATACACACAACAAATATCACAGACACAAATTCTTTAGGTCTCTGGGTCCTTTGTTGTATTCAGTTAAACTGGTCTTCATGAGACCTTTCATTAGCTCTACCAGTGTCAAAGTTCAGCTGACTCTCAGGGCTCCCATTGGTCTCCTTCCAGCCTTCTCCCCTCACACATGACTATTTAAAGCACAAGTCTTAATCTAATGCTTGGACTCACTTTCAGATACTAAAATAAAGAAAATTAAGGGTTCCAAAATTGCGTGTGTTCATGTCATGCTTGGAAAATTGCACAGGTGCCACAGCCCTTGTGTAGGAATGTCTTGGCTATAATTAATCGTGGGAAAACTTCCCAGGGAGACCTGGGTTGGTTTCCTTTATATAATGACAATGGGCAAAAGGTTTCACTGGTGAATATGAATGAAGTTGTTCCATCAAGCGATTTTACTGATGCCATAGCTGGGCAGCGAACAGCATGGGCTTTCTAGTGCAAGCTATGGAGTTTCTTCTAGAAATTCTTATGATTTCCTCAGTCACTCTTTTTCTTTTCACCTTCTTTCTTCCTTCTCTGAGATTTTGCTCAAAGATACTCTCTGAGGGATTGACTCCTAAGGTTCGGTGGTCATGTGACTTGTCTCCCTGACCCCATATAGCAACAGGAGCAGGAACACTTCCTACTTTTCCTTATCTAATTGAATTTTCTTTCTGAGGACTCACGTTGGGGCTTCTGAGATGCTACTGAGAACTGAGCATTTCAAGAAAAACATAGGCAGTAATAATGATGTATCACTTGGCTCTTGTATGAAGAACAAGAAATCTGGTCAATAGATTGAGATAGATGATAGATAGATAGATAGATAGATAGATAGATAGATAGATAGATAGAGGATAGATAGATTGATAGATGACTGATGATACATAAATAGATGACAGATAATTAGGTGATAGACAAATGATAGATTGATGGCAGATACCTAGATGACAGGGAGATGATAGATAGAGATACACACAGAGACTGAGAAGGAAGATGTAGATAATCAACAAGCAAAGAGTGAAAAGGGAAACCTCAACTGTCTATTTTTGCTTCCAGCCTTTTGTGGACGTTCATTGCTCTTTCTGCCCCTTTAGCTCATCATGGGCCCCTTTTCCTCTCTAAATTTACCCATTCTTCTTTCCTCTGCTTATATGGATGATCACAGTGGGTATTGTTCTTTGCAACTGAAGGATTCCAAGGCTGACTATGTCACAGACGCGTCTATGATGGTCAGCAACATTTTCAGTGTGGCACCTTTTCAACAGGGCAGAACCTATGCTCCTGGGGCTAGATGCAGGAAGTGGAACCACCTCTATTGTCTGAGCCTCACATCTCTTGATTTATCTGTCACCAATGCCTCAGCACACACGTGCTTTTGCTCTGTTTTCAATCTTTGCATCAGACCAAAATAGATTCTGTAATTGATAGCTCTCTCAGCGGAGCGTGACTTCCCATCTGGGGTAGAAATCTGAAAAGTCTTACTGGGAGTCAGAGAGCTGGAGTGACTCCAAGATTCCTCCTCCTCATCCCACTGGCCGGGCTCTCGTCTTTCTTTCCCCGAAAGGTGTGAATCTGACCTTTCGATTGGTCATCAAGGTTGCCATATTCAGTTACTTGTGATGGAGACACAAAGGGCTTTGCAGGAGGACAGCCCACAGCATTCTATTTGAGGAGCACCAAATGGTTCTCCAGGACCCAGCTGGCTCTGCAGTCTCTTGCACAGTGCCCGAAATGTGCACAGTTATTTTAGTTGTGTTATAATATTATTGCTCACAATGAAGTCTAATATTAAAGCAGAGAGCGCTTACACCTGCCCATTGTGTAGCTTTGGGAGAGATTAAGACTTCTGTGCTTCAGTGTCCTTGTCCTTGAGGCCATAGCAACAGTGTCCACTCCTCTAGTTTCTTACAGCGTCAAATGAGTTACTGCTTCTCAAGCCCCAGAACAACTCTAGGCCATCTCTGTGTATATCCAAAGGACTCAGAAGGGGAGAAATGAATAAATATATTATGTACATCTAGGCAAAACCATTATTATCTATAATTAACACAGACTAACTTTTATTGGCAATCAACAGGCTTACCCAGCTGTAAAACCTACAGACCATAATAGTGACAAGCCCAGTAAGATATCAATGGTACAATAGTGGCGCTTATATCCTGGAGGTAACCAATAGTTGTCTAATTGGACATAAAGCTTGCTTAATAGGAGGGAATTCATGCCTGGATTATAACCCCACTACCTGCATAGTAACATCATAAACCTAAGAGGAGAGGCTACTACTACCATTTTACAAGCCAATATAATTTTACACTTCATTCTGATACCTTATTTTATACAAACCCACAGATAAGTGTCATTCTCACCACCCAAGAAAAAGCATTTTTTAAGCAGATGGAGACTATTTTAGAAAGCCACCACTGGTTAAAATACAGTGAACAGCAGACTGTGGGGTGCCCCAATTCTACTGATCCATGTACAACACGATCCCTACACCCTTAGGGAACATTGCAGAGGAAGGGGAAGGAAGATTGTAAGGGACAGAGGACCAGGATGTCTGCTGTGAGATAGTCTTCTACCTGTGACAGAGAAGCTGCATCCGTGAAACCTCAAGAGCACGGTTGCAAAACAACACTTGGACAATGATGGCACTAGTTGACATGCCAACATGGACGGAAGGAACTCTTACAAGACCACACCTCTAGATAAAGTACAATGAGCATATAGGTATTCAATGGCTGCTGAGCTAGGGAGAAACAGTTTTCTCCAGGAATTAGCCCCTGATAAATTTCCAATTCCCAGTGGTCAGCCCTAAACACATGTATAAGTTACTCTAAATGGACTCAGCACATAAATGTTTTATGTGGTGTGTGTGTGTGTGTGTGTGTGTGTGTGTGTGTGTGTGTGTGAAACAATAATAATTAAAAGAGAAGAAATTAAAAACTTGAGAAGTGGGGGGATACAGAAGGAGCTGTGGAAGAGAAGGAGAGGTAGAAGTTACGTAAATACGGTACTCATGTATGACATTTTCAAAAAAAATAAGAAATTAAATTAAAAATACATAGAACTTTTTAACTAAAGCTGTATTCCAGTTGAAGCACCAAAATGTAGAAAACAAATTAGAGAGGAAAAAAAGCCCTTTCATCTGTAAAAACAAATTGATTAAAGAGAAAATGTTTCTATTTTTTTCTCATCTTGATTCTAAGCAAATAGCTTAAAAGCAGGAAGGATTTGAATGCTGGACACAAAGAACTGAATTTTAGTTTCTTCTTTTGTTAGGTAATTCAATTTGTATGTTCTGGTTGAACACACACCTACCTCCTGTTAAAATCTGGAGAGAGGGGACAAGTTTGGAGGTTTTCTTTATGTAGGCTAAGGTCTTACACTGAAATGTGAGGTTTGGGAAGGAGAGAGCCAAGGACTGGGGTTTGATGAATTTGGTCCATCACTGGAAGAGACTGTACCTCACTAGACTCAAGGGTTTGGTCCATCACTGGAAGAGGCTGAGACTCACTGGACTCAAGGGTTTGGTTCATCACCGGAAGAGGCTATGCCTCGCTGGGCTAAAGGATTTGGTCCATAATTGGAAGATGCTGCACTTCACTGGGCTAAAGGGTGTTAAAGGTGCTATCTCTTTTGAAAGGGTTTTTATGTTATATGTGTTTGATCTTGGCAGTATTGGTCTGTGGAGACTATGAAACATGAGAAAAGGGCTCAGGAAGTTATAATAACTTTAAAAATAATAAAAGTCTTTTATCCATCTGAGAAGATTTATTTCACATTCAAATGACACATCTATCTGGGATTCTTTTCTCACTCAGCCCCTCTCAGGACCCAGGTTGGTAGAGCAGCTTCCTTGGGACTTCTCCTAGTTGTTAACCCAGAGGCCCAGGGAAATAGGAGATGTCCTGTGCTCAGAATACTGCCCAGTGAGTCTGTTGGGTTCCAGTTGCCTGCATGTTGTTAGCACTCTCAGCTCCAGCACCGTGTCTGCCCGTATGCCACCATGCTCCCCATCATGATGATAATGAACTGAACCTCTGAATCTGTAGGTGAGCCACCTCAATTAAGTGCTTTCTTTGTAAGAGTTGCTGTCATCATGGTGCGATGTGAGAGTCCCCTCTGTATGCTGTGAATACCATTGAGTTAATAACGAAAACTCTCTTGGGCCTGCACAGGGAATAGAGGTAGGTGGGGAAAACTAAACTGAATGCTGGAGAAAGAAGGAGGAGTTGAGGAGAAACCATGGTGGTGCCAGCGACAGATGCGCTGAAACTTTGCTGGTAGGCCACGACCTTGTAGTGATGCACAGATTAATAGAAATGGGTTAAATTAAGATGTAAGAGTTAGCAAATAAGAAGCTAGAGCTAATGGGCCAAGCAGTGATTTAAATAATATGGTTTCTGTGTGATTATTTCGGGGCTGAGCAGCTGGGAAATGAACAAGTGGCCTCCTACTATAATGGTGTCTCTTCACAGCAATGAAAACCTTAACTTAGACACTGGCAAAAGTCTAGACATATCTGCCTGTAAGGCAGCAGAGAGACACCCTGCTACCAGGCAGAATGTTCAAGTTTATGCCCAGCATAAAACTGCAACATCTCCCCTAAGGGAGATGCTCACTTCTAGGAGGCAAATACTGTGACTTGTCCCCTTTGCCTTTCTGTAAGAATCTGCTGGGAGCACAGTGTGGTAAATTATGTCAGGTATCAGGCACGGTGGAATGTAGCTGTGATTATAACACAAGAACTCTCTTCTCCTTCCCTGCACTGGGATTCTGATCCTGGATGGATCACTTGGTGAATCCTAAGCCATCAAGTGACTGGGAAATGAATGATTAGTCCTCTCTAAAGACTGAAGATAAAAGCACGTGTGAGGACACATGGTCAAGGTAGGCTTGTGTTTTGCCTGCTGCCCAGTGTACTGAGGAAACTTGGATACCTGCTACTGCCTACTGAACTGATGCCTTGGAGGCCGGCACTCCTTACACGTGAATCAAAGCTCTTTTGAGAATCCATCTTAGAGATTCAGGTATGACATGTGTGTGTGTGTGTGTGTGTGTATGTGTGTGTGTGTTGTGTACATATGTTTATATGCATGTGTGTAATTTCAAGGCAAGAATATAAGAGGCAGTCATAGATAATGTGTGTCTCCTTGGAGTATGACCTCTTTAGAACATAATGTTAAAGTGTGTTACAACATGTTGATAAAAAAAACAGTCAAATTACACAGCTGCTGAAGTGTATGTGTATGTATGTATGTGTAGTCTCCTTTGTTTATTTGCTTGGTTGTTTTTTAGTGATAGGTTGTTTTGAGACAGTGTTTCTCTGTATAGCTATGGAGCCTGTCCTGGCACTCACTCTGTAGACCAGGCTGGCCTTGAACTCACAGATATTCACCTGCCTCTGCCTTGGGTCCTGAGTGCTGGGATTAAAGACATGCACCACCACTGCCCGACTTATAGTCTTATGTGTTACAGTCAAGACTTGCCTTGAATTCTTGATTTTTCTGTGCTCAAGTGCTGTGATTATAAGTGTGCACTACCATGCCTGGTAGGTTTCTGAATGCCATGTTTATTTAGGCATAATTCATAATCACATACAATATAATTTATCCATTTTAGTGTAACATTTTAAGAGTTTGACAAATGTAGCCGGGCGGTGGTGGTGCATGCCTTTAATCCCAGCACTTGTGAGGCAGAGGCAGGTGGATCCCTGTGAGTTCGAGGGCAGCCTAGGCTACAAGAGCTAGTTCCAGGACAGGCTCCAAAGCTACAGAGAAACCCTGTCTCAAAACCCTCCCCCCCAAGAAAAGAGTTTGACAAATGCATGCATTCATTCATATAACTACCACCATGAACAAGATAGGGATCATTGTCTTCCACATAAGATCTCCCATGTGCCTGTTTGTAGACAATCTCACTTCCGACTCAGACCTTGGCAACACTCACCATGTTTTTTTTTCTTTTATAGGTCAAGAAGGATTTGATCTTTGAACAAATCTGTTAGCATTCTGTAACCCTTATCTCACTTATAGCTATAGTGTGTCTTAAACTGATCAAACAGTTGTTCAGAGCTAGGAAGATGGCTTGGTTGGTGAAGCGGTTTCTATGTAAGCATGAGGGTCTACATTTGATCCCTAGGACCGGCCTATAAAAGCTGAACAGGGGGATACTTCAGCACTGGGAAGGCAGTGACAGATGACTCCCTGGGGAATCACTGATTAGCTAGTTTAGCCTCCCGCAGAGCCCCAGGCCAATGAAAGCTAAAAAGGTTAGGGTAAGCATCACTTGGGGAAACAACACTGGAGATTGGCCTCTTGTTTCCATATGTACTTGTACAGTTGTCTGCACACAAATGCACACACACACACACACACACACACACACACACAGACACACACACCTGCATACACAGACACAAAAGTTATTGTTGCATGGCTATTTCTTCTTCTGCAATTATGCAGACACGAGAAAGGGAAGAGGTTGTTTGGCCATTAGTTATTGTATTTTAAACAATTTTATCAAGTAAATGCTCACAAATATCATCACATGATCAATGAATATGTAATTGGGGATCACACTGATAACATGATTCCACATTCAGTAGAAAATTCTCTAAGTCGCTACTCACTCAACAGAAGTGGTATCCAATTTTTCATGTCACAAATCATATTATTTAAACATTTCTGAAGAGTGTTGAAATGTTTGGCGCTACGCTGAACGAATATAACCAATGTGAACCCTCCCATACTCGTTCCGAATTAGACAGGAACATCTTCCATCTTGTGACACTTGCTTTCATGATCATTTTGCTCATTCACATAATTAGTTGTTTATTTCATGACTTCTGCACTCAGTATACTTTGCAGCAGATCAGACACAATGATGAGGCTCAGGAGCAGGATCACGAAGTCCTCAAAGTCCAGTTTGTTTTCGGCGTGTTCATCAAGCTCAGAAAGAATGTCTTGATACTTTGGCTTGGTTTCTTCTCTCTGAGAATAGAGAATAAGTGAATTTTTATCCTGTGTGTAAACTTTATATTTAGAGATGGTAATGAAAACTAAGCATGTTACTAACATGAGCATGGCCAGTACCACCTCGTAATCACTGTGCAAAATCCTTCATGACTTGTCTCTGACAATCCACACAGTGATCTTAATGGATATTTACTACACCCCAGCTATGGGTGTAACATCAGAGAAGTAAGTAATTTGCCTCAGAATAAGCAACATTTGCTGTGAAGCCAAGATTTGTGGCCTTACCTGCCTGATTCCAGAGCCATACTTAACCAATAAGTTGTTCGGCCTTTCTTTAGACACAGAACTTCCTATGTTTTCAGATCTTAAATATATAATTTAAGGAGGTACCTTTCATGCATTCCCTGGACTGTGAGCTTATTCAGAAATACGGGATAGAATGTGCTAGAAGAAAGCACATTGCTTCGTGCGATTATTCAGCGGTTAGTCTGAGTGTCAGTCATAACCAAGCTTATAGCTGTCATGCTCGGATTGTAGCAAAACATCTGAACAGCATTTAAGTGGAGAGCATTTTCAGTTTCAGATGCTTCTAACAACAGCTGGGAAATCTGACATTAAGCACACAGAGGTCATTGGAGTCGCTCTGATACAGAGCTGTGTGTGAATTCAGTTTAACCAAAATGCTTCTCCATGCAGTGGCTGCAAAAATCCCAGGAATGTTTGAGACAGTTTTGGAATGGTGACGTATTTCTTTGAGTCTAAGTCACTCTTGTTGCTCTAGGCTGGCTGACCCCACAGGTCACATCTTCAGCTCGAGCTGAAGGAGCTCTTGACCCACGTGCTGAAGGAAAGCAGAGTACTGCTTGGAAAGGGTCACAGTTCAATGAAAGCACTTTCCTTGTGGAACTTACCAGTTTTCCGAAAGGTCACTGAAGCATGCAGGCCTGTCCTCTCCCTCAGTTCTGCATGGTGAAGGACCAGAGAGCTGGCTAGGCACTGGTCCCTCAAGGGTTTAACCAATCATCTTCTTTTTGTATCTTCTTGGAGTGCTCCTCGGTGTTGGTTCTGTTGTATCTTACTGGCGAAAGTGGTCACTGGGCATTGTGCTTAGCTTATGAGAAAGGTAGCTTTCTCTTTAGGACCTAGACTTAGCAAAAAGGGTACCTCATCGTTTGCCAGAGAGCTCCACAAAGAGTTTAGAGTGGCAGCTCTCAACCTGTGGGTCACAACCTCTTTTGAGGTCAAATGACCTTTTTATGGGGGTCATCTAAGACCATTGGAAAACACAGCAATTTATGTTACAATTAATAATAGTGGCAAAATTACAGTTATGAAGAAGCAATGAAAATAATTTTATGGTTGGGAGTCACCACCAGATGAGTTACTATATTGAAGGGCCGTAACATTAGGAAGGCTGAGAAGACAGTGTGCATTTAGAAGTCAGAGGACAACTGCAGGTGTTCATCCTTATGTATAATCCACCTTGTCTGAATCAGGGTCTCTTGTACACCAGGATAACTGGCCAGAGAGCTTCCTGGGACTCTCCTGTCTCCACCTCCCATCTCATTCTAGGAGTGCTGGGATTACATATGTGTGCTATTGTTCCTGGCTTTATTTGCATTCCCGGGATTTGAACTCAGGTCCTCACGCTTGTGCAGCAAATGTTTTGCTTACCCAGCTACCTCTAAAGATCTCTCCAGTTTTTTTCCTTTTGCATGTTGTACCATGCATGCACACTTGCACACAGTCACACTCCTGAGAGACACTTTGATAGTATCTTATATGATTTTGTATGCTAAAACCAACATATATACAATAGTTATTATCCTTTTAATATCTCAGAGCATACTAGAAACTTATAGACAACTTTTAGACATATTTTGTTATGCCTGTGAGTAAATATTGGTGGTTTAGGCTTGGATGTAGCCTTCTTGATTTCTTATAACATTTCCATGGGTCAGTATTGCTCATAGTATAAGCATATACACATGACAGCAGGTTAGCCAACTGTAGAAACCATCAGAAAAATTAAAATAATAGCTAACTGTTGCTCATACTTCCAATATCACCTGTTTTTTAATGTTCAGAATCCGTTCTTTGGTTTCTCACCCTAACATGGTTCCAGTGTTTTCCAGTTTCACCATACCCTGTACTCAGCTGAAACTGCAGCCATAGGCCACAGTGCCTACATGTTAGCTTGTTCATCAAATCCAGCAGACAGCTTACATACAGGAGAAGCTCAGTAAACGTTTATTGATTGAAATAGAATGATGGCATCCTGGGGCTGGATTTCTTTGCTGTTTGGTGTGAGTTTTGCTTATTCGTGCTGGCTAATTCTCTTACCTCTGTGAAATTCCTAAGTTGGGTTTGCAGCAGATTTTTGGCAGTGGCTCTCCCAACCTTGCCGTCAGGGTCAGAAGAGTTCCTGAAAATCAGAGCTACGGTAGCCATGGCTTTCTCCAGGTCTGAGCCTTTCTTCAAAGCTGTGTGAGAAGAAATGAAGAGTGAGGGCTCAGAAGAGGAATAAGATGCTCTGTGCAGACACAGGGCTGTGTCTTCCACGGGAACAGTGCGCAAGAAGCTTGCAATGTGTAAGTCAGTGTGGCCATTGCCCTTTCTTAGAGTTGAATTTGGGGCTATCTGATTTTGTATCTTTAAACAATACGGAATGAAAGTTCCTTTTGTAGCTTTTGAGTTGGAGTTAGGCTAAGATTTGACACCTGCTTGCCACGTGCTTGCCCTAGGGAAAGCCCCTTACATCACTAAGCCTTGGTTTTCTGAGATGTAACCTCAACTATTCACCAAATAGTTACCAAGCACCTACTGTGTGTTGAGCTTAGCTTTTGGTATTATAGATATCACGTGTAAAGATTTCAAGTCCTACTCTTGTGCAGTTTCTATCATGTGTTAGATATGACATCATTTTACGTGAATATAATAAAGGAGAATGATGTCTGGGTAACCTCTAAGGTAATAGCAGCTACATCATGCCTGCTTCTCAAACACCATGATGTTTTGGTTAGTTTCTTTGATTTGGGATCAGTGGTGGAGAGGGCAGTGCTAATTCTTTCCTTCCCAGGGGCAGTGCCCGAGGCACACAGAGAGAGGCAATGGGAACCATTTGGCCTTAGTCACCGGTGCATCTACAAGGATAAAACAATCACCCTTCCAGCTATGGCATGTTTACCTTTCTCTCTAATGAGACAACGCTCTAAGTGAAGACAGAGGCCACATCTTTGTTTTTCTCCCTACGTTCAGGATACCAGCAGCAATGTCTGCTGCACAGTAGGGCTGGCCAGTGATGTTGAGTGGATGAGTAAGACAAAGAGAGAGGAAATCTCACAGCATTCAGCTCAGACAATATGCAGCCATCAGGGATTCAAAGAATGCTCAGTTAGACGGAGGGTCAGCACACTGAGGTGACAAGATTAGATGTGATCTCTGCTCATAGGTATCTTATGATTTAATAGACAAATAAATAATAATCATGAGAATACATATGTCTATACCTATGCACTTGGCTTTCATATATTTAGTAATGCATAAAAAGTCTAGCTTTTTTTGTCTATCTTTCCAGCGTCTGGCTTTGTCGTTGTTTTCACGGTACCCACTGCTGGGCGGTGTTAGTAATATCTCAGTCTGTCTTTTACTTGTGTCCCCACGACTAAGGATGCTCACAACTGCCTATAAATTCAGGTCCAAGGCCTCTAACACTCTTTTCTGGCTTCCACGGGCATCAGATATACACATGATATATAGACACATGCAGGAAAAAAAAATAAAACCCATTCACATAAAAAGAAAAGAAGGGAAAAACCCACAGGGCAGAGAAAAAAAAATCAGAGACATCAAAGACCTTAACGTAAGACCCAAACATAGAGAAAAACAGGCAGAAGGCTTCAAGATTCAGGCATACATGAGGGCTATTTTTATAAAGACACGTTCAATGTGCAGCCCTGGCTGTTCTGGAGCTCATTCTGTAGACCAGACTGACTTTGAAATCAGAGATCCACCTGCTTTTGCCTCCCTGGTGTTGGGATTAAAGGCATGGACCTTCTCAGCTGAGAACTTTCCGGAATTGAGCTCAGCAGCACAGGAAATAATCCTACAAATCGGCGGCAGGGAGTAGGAGACGTGGAGAAACTGCACAGTCTCTGTAACCACAGCGTCTCACCAATGGAGAGTGGCTCTCGTTGCTTCACCCTTTGTCGATACCTCTTTGGTTATTCTAGGCCATTATTTGCTTATTCTGGGGCCTTTTCTTTCCAGATAAGGCTTAGAATAATCTTGTCTGTCTTCAGAAACCTTGCTGGAATTTTAATACAGATTGCACTAAAGACCCGTGGGAGGAAAACCGCTGTCTTTACTTTTTGACAACCCTTGCCAGTCTGTGTTGACTTTCCAAATCCACGAACGCTAGGCTTCTCCCTGACTCTATCATTTCATCGGTGAAGAACAGTTAGGACCTTGCTCACGGCTGGCTACTAGTAAATGAAGGAGCTGGGATTGGAAATGCCAAATACACGAGCTGAGGTACTCAGGGAACTGTGTGTGTGTTTTGCTTCCCATTGAATCTGTAACACTTTCGAGGGCACCAAACACAAAGCAGGGGGCTTGCAAAAAAATTTTTTGAGTGAATGGCCGTAAAACTTATTTTAACTTTTTACTCCTTGGACTCCCACTTGGCTATAGGTTATCAATTTTGTGCTCTTGTGAGTTGTGCTTTCTGCTTGTAGCGTCTGCTTATCCAGATCCAACATGCCAACTTTCCTAGGATGACAGTCTTGGAAGGTGCCCCTCTAGTCTGTGCTCTTTTATTTACCCCTTCACTAAGCATCTCTTCCCCCAACCCCTGCCGCTGCCAGGAGCCCATGTTTCTACCTCCTCAAGTGTCTAACATGTACTGCTCATTAAACACTGGGGGATGGGCATATTTCTTGTAACTCCTGATCTGTCTGCCCATATGTTTGTGCATGCCCATGTGTGAAGCGCAATCCAAATTAATCTTAACAATAAGAACCCGGAGGCAGATATCGAGGATAAAAGTAGAAATATCAGAAAAGCTGAGCAGCCAGCCACCATGAAATCTCAGACCAAATGGGGCCTCCCGTCTCTACAAATCCTCAGACTGAATGGGGGTGATCCTATCTCTACCTGCCTTATATTCCTGACTCTATCTACCTGGTCCTGGGATTGAAGGTGCCAGCCTCCCATGTACTGGGATTAAAGGTGTGTGCCTCCACTGCCTGGCCTCTATGGTTCTCTAGTGGCTAACTCCACCCTCTGATCTCCAGGCAAGCTTTCTTTGTCAGAATACAAGCAAAAGATCATACAACCCATGTGCATACATGCAGTGGTACTCTCTCTCAGCTTGCTCCATTTTTAATAACATTAACCTCACATTTAATAGGCTCAAGAATGAATTCTATGTAAACACAGTCTTGTTTTAAAGAGGTAGTTGCCTGGATAAAACACATTAATTCTTTAGAAAAAAATACATGAATAATTTGGACTGATAGATTTATTCATCAGTAATCAAGACTAGCTGGCTATGGTGTAGGAAGAGCTTTTCTGGGTCTGAGGCTGTTCTTGAAGGACAGGAGGTAGTGGTATATATACTGGATATGCCAGTCTGATGAGGAAGGGGTAATTCTCAGGCTCTGAGTGAGTCTGTTAATAATGTCAGGCACCTTCCTTTGTTACTATGTATGTTCCAGGTACCTTTCAAATATCATCTTACTTAATGCTTCCTCAAACCCACAGGGGCGGGTAATATTTGTGCCTTAGTTTTACACATTGGAGACCTATACTTGGAGAGATTAAGAATCGTAAAAATCACGAAGAGATGAGGTGTGAAAGGCTTAAGGATTTGTCTGAAAGCTGACAGAAATATCAGCTTCTTTTGCAAGGTTATCCAAGCTGGTTGTGCAAGCGAGGCATTTCCCAGCCCTGGTGGAGTTCAAGTCTGGCTGTTCTCTGAATGGCACTCCATCTGGACTATCCGACTTCACATTCTTATCCTACCTCTCTTGAAAGACAGCCCGCCTGCATCTTTCTCCCAACGGTAAGCTAGCATATGTTCATGGCAAAAAACAGAACTAGGAATATTTAAAATAGAAGATAGCGAAGAATTGTTTGTCCTAAAGACACTGATGATATTTTTCTGAGGCTTTTTCATGCCCTGTCTTTACAGTTTGCTTCTTCCTTAATAAACCAGGAGGTTGCCGCCTAACATTTTCCTGTCTGCTTTCTACAGTCTTGAGATTTAATATGTGAAGCATATTGAAAGGGCGTACGAAAAGCAAAGGTTGCTGTTTTGGCATCTTTCATTGGCTCTCGTCTTTGGGATTCGGGGATGGGGATGTCTGAAAGGTAGTTCTTCCAGACTGCTCCGTGTTACCCTCTTCTCTTTCATAGCCCATTGGAATGAATTTTGAACTGTGTGCCATTCATTCTTACTTTCTGTATCTCACAAGTATGTAACACCCAGCATCTGTGCTGGGCCTGGAACACTGATGACGGATGTCAGAGCAATGCTGACGTCTTGGAGGTCGCAGCATTGGATGCTCCTCCCTGGGGAATGGATGTGATGCAACTCACTTAGCGCTTGTGTCCATCCTTTGAGGTAGGCCCAGATTACAGATGAGGAAACCGAAGCATGAGGAGATTAAGTAATTTACCCAGAGTCAGAAAGCCAAACTGGCTCTTTTCTCGAACGCCCACTGCCTCCAAGTATCGCTTTTCAGACAGCTGTATGTATTCTTCAGGACTCTTCCCCAAACCCTCAGAAGCCGCAACGGGTCCCTCTGTTTCATTTCTCTTATTCCCTAACCATAAACTTTTATAATTGTCACACTTGAAACACTATATCATCTCAGTTGCCTTTTAGATCACGGTTGCCCAAAGAGATGGATACACTGCAAACCACAGTCTTAATTTAAAACTTTCCCAGAGACAAATTAAAAAGACTGAAAAGAAAAGGGTGAAATTGATTTTAATAATATATATTACTCAACTCAATATATTAAAATTTTCAACAGGTAGTTAATACTAAGCTCATAAGAGATTTTATAACTCCTATTTATCAGTTTCTTTCAGTTTTAAAATCTCTATTCAAGTTAATCACTGCTCTCTATGGCTGGTACCTACCATGTGGGATAGAGCAGGTCCGGGCTGTATGTTTGCGGCGGTCAGTGACAACATTGCAATTACTTTTACAGTCTTCTTCAGGTCCTGGTATGTTGTGGGACTCAGAACATACGCAATATGTGTGTTAAACTGAACTGACAACCTCAGTCATTTTCCCACACTTGTCTTGGGACACTAAACATTAAGCACTGGGTTTGGCGATTTCCCCAAAAGTTAGTAGCATAGAAACACCACTCTCAACACCACGAGGGCTAAGAATCATCTCGTTCTAGAATTTCTCCCCATATAAGTTGCTTTTGCAAGTGAAAAGATGGAGGCTTGTAGAACACACATCTGCCCAAGCCCATATGGATAGTGTAGGCAGTACTGATAGTTAGGAAGACCCTATTCCTTACTTCCCAAGTCAACAATTTCCCTAATACTTTACCACCTTGGTATTAAGTACACATATGTTCTTACCCTATATTGCTGCCCCCTAAACACTCAAAGTGTTCAAGTTTAAATGCCAAAGAGAGAGAAAGAGTTTCATAGACATTTCATGATTTATCCAGAAGTTTCTCACATCTCAGGCATTCTTGATCCTGTTAATTGTAACTCTTGGCCTGCTGTTATATAGCAGGACATGGACACACACACACACACACACACACACACACATTTTAACCATTCCATGCCTTACCTTTTATTGAAGCCAGTTGTTTAGATATTGAAACACTGCAAATAAAATAAAGGGAACAGTGAGTTTTTAGAGTTTGGACACTGATCTCTGCATAAAATGACACATGATTTAAAATGATTGTTTTTACTAGATGTTCTCTGCTTCTTCTGTTGGGGTATTGTGGCGGTTCAAATGTAATTAGCCCCCATGGACTCAGAGAGTGGCACTATTAGGAGGCGTGGCCTTGCTAGAGGATTTATACCACGGTGGGGGCAGTCTTTGAGGTCTCTTATGCTCAAGCTATACCTAGTTCAGTTCACTTCCTGTTGCCTGTAGGATCTAGCATCAGGTCTGCCTTAATGATAATGGACTAAATCTCTGAACTGTAAGCCACGCCAATTAAATGTTTTCCTTTATAAGAGTTGCTCCTAATAATAATAGAAACCCTAATGCTGTGGACTGCAGAATTATGCCATATCAGCAAGTACTTCAGAGGTCAACCTATGAGAGATTTATGTCTCATGGAGACAGACTTTATTTAGCAAGGCAGTGAGGTATATGGCCTTCTGACTGTGTTAGCTCTCCTCATGGCTGATTTCTCGTGGGAAGATCTCTTTCTCTCACATTATATTCTTCCTACAGCACTACAGCGTGCTTATGTCTACTGGGCACAATTTCCGCTATGCATTGGTGTATTGGATGACTTCCGTCAGCAGTGCGTGTCTCTGGCAAGAAAGAAATCCCCCTTACTCTCTCACCCAGCTCCTTGTATAAACTTAGAAGTCTGCCTCCCTGTACTAATCTCCTTTGGTAGACAGTTGGTCAGTGTTAGCATTCAGGCAGAGACCTCAACTGAGACATTCACAGATGCCCAAGGACTAGAAGTATGGCATGTCTGAAGTTGTTGAGCCATGGCTTTCAGAAAGATAGAGAACAATATGTCCTGGATTCGCTCTCCCAGCGGATAGGGAAGTGCTGCCCAAGCTAATCTCACATTAACCTTAAAACAAATCCTTAACTCTTTGTACTTATTTTTATCTCAGTCTAGTGAAGCAAGAAATTTACAGCTTGTATTTGATCCTGAGAGATAGCATCGGGTGTAATCCTTAGAAGTCAAAAGGTTCCCTTTAGCCAGTTAACATTTAGCGAAAGTGCTAACACTAACCAAAGGTCGCATGCTTCCTCTGTTTGTTTACGTACATTGCCTAGTTACCCGACAAGCCCTCCACCTGCTGGGGAAAAAGCAGCCGACTGAGGAAAAGATGATTCTTGCCTTGCTCCTGATTTTTACTGATTGTAACTTTTAGCTTATTTACCTAGTCACATTTAAGAAAATAACAAAGCACATGTAATCTCCTCCTGGATTTCCCTAATGATATCTATTCATTCTCTCTGTCTCTCTCTCTCTGTCTGTCTCTGTCTCTCTCTCTGTCTCTGTCTCTCTGTCTCTGTCTCTCTCTCTCTCTCTCTCTGTCTCTGTCTCTCTCTCTCTCTGTCTCTCTCTCTCTCCCCCCTCTCTCTCTCCCTCTCTCTCTCTCTCTCTCTCTCTCTCTCTCTCTCTCTCTCCTTTAAGAAGTTCTTGGAGGCTGACAGCTACTGCTTTGTGTAAATTTTATCTGTTTCTCTGACCCTAAACAATTCTAGGCTTGTACGTGGCCAGAGCTGCAGAACTGTGGATTTCATTTGTCCACAAACAGGAAACTCTTGCAGCAGAGCCCAACACTAAAGAAAGGGGTGCAAAAAAAAGCACGTGGTGGAGAGTACATTTCACCCTCAGATCTTTCTCGGTCAGTTCCCTCACCAGCAGAGCGTCCTATCCAGACCCTGAAGGGGCCTAAGGGGCTGGTACCCAAAGGACCCCAATATCCCGAGACAGGTATCGGTGTGTCTACTTAAGTACTTCCCACAGAGTATAACAGTGTATGTCTATGGCTGACTATAGCTCACACAGCCACGCAGTCCTGGCTATTATACAGCCCCGTGACGCAAGTTCCTTCAACTGGGAAAGGGACAAAGAGAAGACTTTACTGCGAGCTTCTATGGAAGGTCAAAGAACTTCCTAGCATGGGGAGACCATTGTAGATGGTGGAGCTTCCCTCATTCCGTGTTCCTATGTGGCTACGAGGAGCGAAGCCGTCACAAACCTGGAACTCCACTTAGATGAAAAAGGGAACAAATAAATTCTCGCTTATAGAACAGTTATAGAATGCTGTCTTTACCCGCCCTTGCTCTAGCTATCTAGGCTGCCTGCCTAACGCAGAAATGAGTTGCATTGGTGGGTGGTGGAGACATGGTCTCTTGTAGCTTCGTGTCTAGTACACAGTACAGATATCAAACAGGCAATGCAGCGCAGAACAACAGAAATACATATAAAGAGAATGGCTAGCCTTGTCTACTGGCAGGGTAATGGACTGACCAGCCGAAATCAGTAAAAGAGCAGGAGAAAGGTTTCTGGCGAAGAGAGCACTGTATTGAGGCCCTGAAGTAAGGGAGATCAAGACTGGATGGAAGAACTCTGCACATAGTTGGAAACTAGAGACAGGAGACAGTGAGGAGGGTGAGGCTGAAGTCGAGGATTGGGACCAGAGAACACTGAGACTTCAAGCCTTAGAAAGCAAAGAGGGTGGGCATTATGGAGCAGATAAGCATTTGGGCTAATCTGAAGTAGGTCAACTGCAGCTTCATGGGAGGCAAGAAGAGGAGAACTACTTTATAAACAGTAAATCAAAATTTGCATGATTTCCCACTCCCAGCCCCAAATGGCTGGGGAAACACAAAAGAACTATAGAATATGGTCAAGACCAGAGTAGTGTTGGCACCTCCTTAGAAGGAAGCTTGGTGTTTCAAATCTGGGTTTGGCATTAACTAGTAGAAGGATTATTATTATTATTATTATTATTATTATTATTATTATTATTAGTGGGGGATTTTACTTTTCTCGTTCAGGAGCTAACTGCCTGCCTCTACGATGTGGTAGGACCTTGAAGCTCTTCTTTGCGAGTTACTCCTGATTCCCCAAACCTCTGCACCTTGATGATGCTTCTGCAGGACAGAAGAGGTGCCATCTTTTCATGTTTCAAAATGTGCTCTTGCCACATGGCACGTGTTAGTTTTTCTCACTCTGATTGATTTTCTGTCTCCTCCGTTAGTACGTGAAGACCCTGATGAGCCAGAGCTCTGCAGTTTACCCCCACACCTCCTACCTCTTGTCTGGCAGAGTGCCATGCCCTTGTTAAGTGTTCCCAAACTGCTTTGGGAGGTAAAGTTGGCATCGTCAATGGGACTCCATGGAAAAGAGCCTTTTTCACTTGCTGGACCCAGTTTGCACATCTGGATACTGTGAGCACATTCCCCCATCATCAATAATGTAGAAGACTGTGCTGTACAGTAGAAATCAGCACCAAGTTTAACCTGCAAATATTTCTCGAGAGGTAATCAAAGATCTTTGCGTTAACGTCATCTTTTCAGTTCACCGGCAAAGTTTCAAGTTTGTTCTCTCTGTTTCTCCATTTTAATTTCAATCTGGACTTGGGTGGTGATAGAAATTTTTTTCAATATTGTGGCTCCCTAAATACGGATATAAATAGGTTCTAAATACATCTATAAGTTCACTGAAACTCAGTAAAGGATACCCAAGCGCCACTGACCTTTTAGGCATGTTGCTGGGCGTTAGAGGGGATGTTGGGGCTTCAGGAAGCCTGGACTCTCCTCCAAGTGGATTGTGTGGTCCTGGGTGCTGTGCACACAGCCTCCCTTCTTCCTGCTTCCCTTGTTATGCTTCAGCCCTCCTAAGCAACAATCACCTGCTCGCTGTTGCTATTGTCATTCATTCCTTGGCAACCACACAATGACACTTTAAAAACTTTGCCCCAGTGTTACCGTACGTAGACATTAAATCATTCATATGCTTAGTCAACAATTGAGTGATTTGAGTGTCTGTGGTGGGCCAGGTTCTATGCAGAGTTCTGGGGGCACAATCCTCATCTCCGTGTGTTTACCAGAATGACTAACATCAATCAGTAAAGTGTGCAAAGTGTGATAGTTGTAAGGAGCTGTCCTAAGAAAGGTGGGTGCCAAGAGGTCAGTCAATGCCTCAGGAGGAGCATCCTTCAGGAAGTGACACTTGAGGATGGGTAGACATTATCTAGGTGCAAGACAAGTGGTCTTTGTTGGAGGCGACACGGTGACATCGCCTGTGTGGTCTCCAGAACAGAGGAGTATGAAGGTCAGATTGCATGGAAGCTGTAGGGAAGAATGCTGGCTAGGCTATGCAGAGACCTGCAGACCCCAGTGGAGAATGCTGCACCCAAGTCAAAATAAGGGGCACTCAGTCATAAGGTGAGTGAAGCTAGGTTCGCATTCTGGAAAGATCACCCCAGTTTCAGTGAGCGCAGCCTTAGAGAGAAGTGAGAGAACGCAAGAAAGACTGCTTGGTTCCTGGTAGTCTTAGCGCTCTTTCTATGAGGGCCTGGGGATGCACCACTGCAATTGCACGAGTCTAATTCAGACTGAGTCTAATTACATATTCAGTAATTGCTAGAAGTCACAAATGAGGCGATGGGAAGAAACAATAAGAAAAGCTATAAGAGTCCTCATCCAGGACGCTCTTGGGCCTTAAGATGCTGGTTTCCCACTGCTGTGTCTTTGTATCACCACGCCATACTTCTATTGCCTGCTTCTTTTTTAAAAGTGCGTGTGTGTGTGTGTGTGTGTGTGTTTGTGTGTGTAAGCCAGCGGTCAACTTTGAGGGTCTTTCTTGATTGCTGTCCGTTCTACACTTTACTTTTTGAAGCAGGGTCTCTCAGTGAGCCTGGGACTCATAAGCTGTCTGACCAAAGCTTTGAGATTATAGGCACATACATCTGTGGCCCAACTTTTTAACACTGGAGGTGGAGAGTCAAACTCAGTTCCTCCTGTTTATATGGGAAGTACTTAAGGAAGCCCCCATGCCTGCTTCTTTCCATGGGTTCCCCTTTCCTCTTCTCCTGCTAACTTTTCACTAACAGCCTTAACAGTTTTCATGCAATCTGGGAAGCAGAAGGGAGAATTTGCTTAGCTGCACTGATTGCAATTGCCCACGCTGGGCTGTTTCACTGCCAGCCCGTCCTGTAGGTGGCCAGTTCCTCCACACTGCTCCTGTGATCCCGGACTGACACCCAGCCAATTTCACTGCTCAGGTTAAAGCCTCAGAGTTAGGCCCGTCGTGGTGGTACCTGTAGAGTTAGCACTTTAATTGCCCAGGCAGGTGATGTGGGATTTCCCAAAGGACATAATTTTTTTCCCCACCTAGCTTGGGTTGCATAGTGGGACCCTGATTCAAAAACCTAAAAGCTAGACCTGCTTAGAGCTTCTTTTCTTGGCAAGGCACCTTGAGTAGGATTTCGGGATCTGGATCTTGAAGGAACAGCTCAGGCCGTTCTGATGCGCACCACTGAGAGCTGCTCGTAATGTTCAGAGTAGGATTTAAGGTCGAAGGAGCTGGCTTCTCGTCCCAATTCTGCCACTTACAGCTTGTGTTTTCTGAGCTAAGACATTCCAAACTGTGAAGTCTGACTTCTCATCTGTAAAACAGCACATTCCTTATGGCACTATTGTTGAAGTTGGGCAGCTTCTTGTAGGGGAAGCACTTAACACTGTCTGATACAGGAAGGGAAATCAATAAATAATACTTCCCAAGAGGGTGATGCGGGGGATGGTTTTATCATTAGCGTCCTGGCAAGATGCAGGTTCTGACTGAGATGGTGCCAGAGACGTTCATCAAAGGATGCTGCATGGGAAGGGAAAGGACCCTGGAGACCCAGGAGCACAGGAAGCTGCTGCCACTCTCTGTCCCCATGGGGGCCAGTATTGTGGAGCCTGGGGAGAACTGTGTGCAGAGACCACGTGACAGGCTGCTGTTGGATGGAAGCAGCCACCTCTGAAATGGAAGTGAGGCAGGGAGGGGCTGGAATGACCTTTCCGCTACTCTGATCTGAACCTGTGCCTTTCACTGTCTAAGCCCACCTGGCAGGGAGTAGCAAAGGAAGCTTGCGGGGGGGGGGGGGGTCACTGCAGGGGTGGGTTATCTGGGGCCTTGGGAGGGTAGGAGATGGGAGGTGGAGAGATAAGGAGAGGCAGTAAATAGTGGGGTACAGGAGGCGACGGTGATGAAAGTGAACAAGAATCTGAGGCACATCCGTGGGTTTACCAGGTTTGAAATGATGAAATGGAGCTGACTTTCTTTAAAAAATACACAGGTTTCTAAAGACAAATGGTAGAAGGCTGTTTTTCCCACATCACGGTTGCATAACATTCAGATTGTTTATAATATGTGGTCTTAAGCCATTTGGGTATATATATATATAATAAAAATATATTATATATTTATAATATATAATATATATACATACACACATATATCACATCGCCTGGTCTTGGGGCAATGTGATGACAGTGTATTGAGTATACCGAGTAGATGTCCATTTGGGGACAGGAACTGTGCAGCAGCCTTTGGGGGCTCGGCAGATGACTCTGTGACTCTGTGTGGGTTGACAGGTGCACAGCATCATTTATATGGAGGCGGCAGCAGTGGGATTCTTGCGGTCCAGCTGCGGGCTGGATAGGAGAAGATATTCCTGGGGCTTGGGATTTTGTAAACGAAATGAGAAAAAAAAAATGCCATCGCAGAGAAAAGTGATTTTTTTTTCCTTAAAACTCGGTTTGCTCTCACAATTGGGTTCTCTTCCTTCATGCTATTCAGCAAAAATGAAATAGCAGATTATTGGCGAGTACGAGACCTGCCTGTTGGGGGTTGGCTGACCTCTTTGTTCACATGGTGCCAAGTTCTTCACACAGGATTCGGAAGCAGCCGCCCCACGTATTGTTTGAGGCCATTTAGAAGGAGAATTTTGCAGTGTTCCACACGTGCTTCCTTCCTGGCTACAGGGACTCCTAGATCCTTGACGTGACCAATAGCTATTTAAGAGCCATTGCCGGAGGTCACTGCGCTCTGTCTGGAAAGACGCGTGCCAGCTTCTTCCTGAGAGAAACGATTAGACACAGCTTCTCAGGTGGTGCGATTATCCATGCCCGGCAGAGCTGGTATTGTGCTCACCTTTTGCTAAGCACTTTGTTACCAACAACAACCATCTGAGAGATCTGTCATCACACACAAACAGCGATTTTCAGACTTAGAAGGATTTCATTTCTTATCTAAAATTCTCTCTCATCCTCAATGGATGAGACTAAAAAACCCGAGGCTCTGGAGTTTCGAACTTGATGTTTTTCAGTACATTATGTTGCCTCTTACTGATGATTTGGTCATGATAATAGCTCTATAAGTCTATAGAAATATGTTGAGAATGTTCTCCTTTAAGCTAGCATCTTCCTCCTTATCCCCAAAGCACATCTTGGATGACCTGCTTTATACTTACTTGGGACTTTCTTTCTGCTCTTCCTACACTTAGAGCAGTCACAATAACACTAATGATAGAGACATCAATTTGAACATCTTAAAAGCGGGATCTTGACCTGCACCCTTTCCACCCACCCTGTGCTCACTGGGTTGCCAGATGCTTCTCAACGAGCACTTTTAGTATGTGCCCCATGCAGATCTCCTTTACGGTGGGAGACCCGGGTTTGTTTAAGAACACACATCAAATAAGACCTGGGATTCATGTATGGAACTTTCTGACTGTGTGGCACAAGCTCTTAACCCCAGTCTCCCCATGAGGGATCATAAATTAGTCACTTGGTCTTCTACTCAGGGCTTATGCAGCTTATGCAGCTAGGCACTTTGGAACACAATGTGACAGCCACTGTGTTAGACACTTGCAGTGCCTAGGGTTCTTTCCTTTTATACAGCCACTCTCCTGTCTATAGGCATTTGGGTTGTTTCTGGTTTGGGCCCATTATACACACAGTCACTATGAACATTTTTCTACAGTGGTGTTTGAATGGAACAGGATCGTGGGGCTATGAGGTTTACTGATCTCAGAAGCTGCCAGATCGTCTTGCAGGGAGGTGACTCCACTTTCTCCCACCCAAGGATCTGCTTCCTAGTCAACACTGGCATTGTCGTATGCCTTCGAGCTGAGTCCATTTAGACGTCAGCATTGATTTTGTCTGTATTTCTCTGATGACTACTGATATCAAGGACTTCTTATATGCTTATTAGCTGTTTGGTTATCCAGGGAACAGTAGTCAGCAGTAAAAAAGAACAAATTACAAATGTCCGCATCAGCATGAGCCAACTGCAAAACCATTAAGTTGAATAAAACATTCCGATACATTAAAAGAGGAGTCACACAATAGGATTCCATTTATTTTCCGGCAGCTCACAAAACAAGCAAAATAATCTGCAGTGATAGGCGTTAAAATAGTGATGGTCTCTAGAGGGAACTTTGGCTTAAGAGTGTAAGGGGACTCTAGGATAAAGACAGTGTTTGAGATCTTGACACTGTGGGTCTAATGAGCATAATCCACATGTAAACCAATTTTATTAAAAACTTTGCCAGTGAATTTTTTAATTTAAGCAAACAGCACAATTGTTCCCAAGCCTGAGCCCTGCTCCACTTGCTCCCTTGGATGCTCAGCTTCTGTCTTGGAACACTGTCCCTCCCTCCATGAGGTGGAAATACCCTTAGAATTAAGGACTCTGTTCTCCAGTAAAGTCCGTTTGCAATTCTGTTAGTGAAGATGACTCTTCTTCCTGGTGGGAATCAGAGGGGAGAACTTCATTTATTGAATTCCTCAATTTTCTTCTCATAACTCCTGTTAAATAAACTACAAAGCTGGGCTTGAGGCATTTGAATAGTTAGTATTGATTCTTTCCCAGAACGTAATCGAATTCTGTGATTCTGGAGCCAGCTCAGCTCTTTCTTCCCAGCTGAAGGAAGCCAGGAGAGCACATTATTTCCTGAGGGGACAGCCTCTTCTGCAGCCAGGCCCTTCTCATTCCAGCGGTGCCTTAAGTAACCCCTGACGCGGGCACTCCCCTGTCTATTTGTTTGATCTTACCAAGGAATGAAATTGGTGCTCGTATAAGTAGCTGTAATTTATTTCTGAGAAATACAAGCTTGTTCTGAGATGACTCCTGCACCCATTTTGCAGCCCAGTGTTTACCAAGTATATGTGACGTCGATACTGTGGAGGTTGGAGGGTGTGGCTTGGTTAGTTCGATTGGTGGGTCGGTTTTGATTTTGGTGTTTTATTCTGTTTAAACTTGAAAAGCATAGTTCAGGAAAGCACTTGCCCCCCAAGCATGAGGACCAGATCCCCAAAGCCCCCATAAAGCCTGGTATGGGAGCCATGCTGGAATCCCAGGATACCCATGGCTGGGTGGGAGGGAAAGGCAGGAGACTCCCAGACGCTTGTGAGCTAGCTCTCCTGGGCTACTGAGTGGCTAATAAGTGAGCCTGTCTCAAAGAAGGTGAAAGGCAAGAACCAATTTCTAAGGTTATCTTCTGTTCTCCACATATGCACCCACATGCTGTATGTTGTTTCTGCTCTTTTGACTTTTGGGGGGCCTGCCACCAAGCTCCCAAATAAATCACACACAGAGGCTTATTCTTACTTATGAATGTCCAGCCTTAGCTTGAGTGTTTCTTCCCAGCTTTTCTTAACCTTTTCCTCTGGGCTTTTATCTTTCTCTATTTCCATATACCTTTCTTTACTTCTTTGTCCGTGGCTTGCTGTGTAGTTGGGTGGCTGGGTAGCTGTGTGGCTGGGATGGCTGGACCCTGATGTCCTCCTCTCCTTGTTCTCTCATTGCTCCTCTTCCTCATTTCTCCTTCTATTTATCCTCTCTGCCTGCCAGCCCCACCTACTCTTGCTCTTGCCTCGCTATTGGCTGTTGATCGCTTTATTAGACCATCAGGTGTTTTAGACAGGCACAGTAACACAGCTTCTCAGAGTTCAACAAATGCAGCGTAAACAAAAGTCACACACCTGAAAATAATATTCCTTAACACACACACACACACACACACACACACACACACACACACACACACGTGCGCGCGCACGCACACACGCACAAATACAAACACACGTATGTCCACACATCATAAACGCATACATACAAAAAATAGTGGTAAAAGATACACATAGGATTTTTTTTGGTTTTGTTTTTTGTTTTAATTTTGTTTGTTGGTTGGTTGGTTGGTTTTGGTTTTTCGAGACAGGGTTTCTCTGTAGCTTTTGAGCCTGTCCTGGAACTAGCTCTTGTAGACCAGGATGACCTCGAACTCACAGAGATCCACTTGCCTCTGCCTCCCGAGTGCTGGGATTAAAGGCGTGCGCCACCACCGCCGGGCTCACATAGGCATTTTTAAGTGTGTGGACTCGGTGGCATTAAGGGCCTTCGTTCTGTTGTAATTATTTCCACCGTCCGTCTTCAGAGCCTTTTCATTTTGAACTCCTCCCAGCTCCTGAAACCGCCATTTTGCCTTCTATGTCTGTGACTGTGCCTGCTACTGACATCTCTTACAAGGGAGATCATACAGTCTCCAACTTTTCGTCACTGGCCCTCGTTCACACAGTGCAATGTTTTCGCGGGTCATTTACATTTTCCCATACATGCACCTTTCCTTTGTAAGGCTGGACGCTAGCCTGTAGTATGCCAAAATGTTGCTGACATTTTGTTTAGCCATGCATCCTCCATGGATATCTGGGTGGCTTCTTTTGATGATGATGATTATGACTATGAGCATGACATGCAAATACTGGCTAAGTACCTGCTTTCAGTCTGGGCTGTGCACATGTACCTAGAAGCAACATTGTTAAAATGTATAATAATGTTATTTTAATTTATGTTTTCAGGAAATGCCAGTTTTTTTTTTTGTGTGTGTGTTTATTTCAGAGTGTTTGTCCCATTTAACTGCTACCAACAATGCATGAGGATTCTGATGTCTTCCAATCTTGGCTATTTTTTTATGCTTTGTTTTGTTTTTTTGATAGTAGCCTTCCAAATGATGCACTAATTTACTTGGTTCTGATTTGTACTTCTCTCAGCACTGGTAAAACTGGGCCTCTGCTTATTCCCCTACTGGGGACTGTATATCTTTGTAGTAATAGTCGTGCAAGTGGCTTGCGGGCTTAAAGAGGCAGTTGGTTGTTTTCTGTTTTTGCGTGCTAGAAGTTGCTCACACAGCTGTGTGTGCCAATATCACCTCACTTTGTCTTCACACCAACGCATATCCTTAGCTCACCCTTGCAGCTTCCCCCAACAGTGCAAATAGTCTATTTTGCAACTCAACTGTGAAACACTCACTGAGCACCTGTTTCAAGATTGACATTAGTAAAGCAACGGGGGTGTTTCAGCGAAGGAAAACCGACCGGACCTCTGCCCTCCTCTGGCACATATTCTTTCCAGAACATGAGAAGCATCAGCAATGATGTACAACTAGTGCCCCCGGGGAAAGCTCGAAGAGGAAGAGGAGACACAGAGTGTTGAGGGAGGGGAGAGGTGGGAAAGGTGGCTTGAGACTACCTTTGACCGAAGTGATGGAGGACTCTCATTGGTTAATAAAGAGACTGCCTCGGCTTTTTGATAGGGCAGGATTTAGATAGGTGGAGTAGACAGAACAGAATGCTGGGAAGAAGGGAAGTTAGTCTGACGCCATGCCTCTCCTCTCTGAGACAGACGCCATGGAGCCAGCTGCCAGGTCATACATGCTGAATCTTTCCTGGTAAGCCACCACCTTGTGGTGCTACACAGATTACTAAATATGGGTTAAAGCAAGATGTGAGAATTAGCTAATAAGAGGCTGACACTAATGGGCCAGGCAGTGTTTAAATGAATACAGTTTGTGTGTTGTTATTTCGGGTGTAAAGCTAGCTGTGCGGAAGCCGGGTGGGACGAAAAGCAGGCCTGCTCACCTCATTGCTACACCGAAGACTGAGGAGGAACAGGAGAGAAGAATGGCAGTGTGTGAAGGGGACTTTCACAGGAAAGCAGGTCTCTCTGGGTCCAGGCAATAATGATTGGTCTTACCAGGGCAATGATTGCTCTTGTACTTACGGTTGCCAGCAACGGGTCATTTTCCTTCCAATGGCCTATGTGGTTTTAAATTTTTAATGCTTTATTTTGAGGTAATTATCGATGGACATACAACTGTGAGAAATACCAGAGTCGGCTCAGTTTCTCCCATGGCGACAGCTGCAGAATGTCATCAGCTCAACTGATGGCAGTCATGGGGTATTATGCCTCATGTAGTCTTCCCAAAGCTTCATTCTTTCCCACCTCCGCTCTCCTCAATCTCTTAGCCAATCTGCTACATATTCTTATAATCTCAGTCTTCCAGTGTTGGGGCCTGGACCCCAACATAAACTAACTCTCTGAACTGGCGTGGAGGCACGGGAATAATTGAGACATAGTTCACACAGCAATATCAGAAGGGAGTCTCAGGGTTCACTCAAATCCTGAAGATCACCCGTGTTTATTTTCCAAACATCTTTTATCCCTCAAGGTAAACTGAGGGGGACGTTCATTAGCATTCTGTTTCTGGGGTAGCAGCACTAAAGTCACATCCATAGCTCTGTCACTAGCTTGGAATTGACCCCTCTTCTCAGGCGATCTCCATAATTACAAAGAAAGGAGCAGCATATCCTGAGCTCGGGAGACAGCAGGTCTGAAGATGCTTTTAGCACCTCCATTGCTATTGTGGCTTGAGAGGCTGGCTGCTGTTACAATGCAGAAGTGTGGCCTTTATAATATTGCCCCACATTCCAGCAATGTTTCATAAACAGAGTCATGGAGCTTAGAACTTTGGGGTTGAAATATTTTGTCTCTGTCTATTGCGTCCAGGTTGTGGAAGGCTGTTCTTTTCCATTTGTTGACTAATAGTCCGTCCTTTGTAGCTACCACTGTTTGGTTCACTGATCATTCAAGGAAGGACCTTGTAGATGTTACCAGTTGCGGGATATTATGAACAAATCTGCTACAAATTCTCATGTGCAGGTTATTGTATGAACTTTATGTTAATTTCTCTGGGACAGATGCCCAGCAGTGTGATCATTGGGTCTTATGGTAGTGGTTTGTTTGGTTCTGCAATAATCTGGATATGCCTGCTTTTCCCATGCTGCTTACACCGTCCACAGCAGTAATACACCATGCATTCCCCTGCAGCCTTATCTGATTGTTTCTGTAGGGGGAAAGGGCCAGGCAAAGAAACCTACTCTGGCCCTGAAACCAGAGCTAGTGAAAGAAATCCACCCTGGATCTGAAACCCAAGCCAACGAAAGAAACAGTTTAGTCCCAACCCGTAACCAAAGGAACACATCCTGATTCTGAAAACAGAACTAAAGAAACACACGTTGGCCCTGGAACCAGAGCCAGTGAAAACAATATGCCCTGGCGCCCAAACTTGAGTCAAAAAAGCTTAAAAAGGCCAGTGAAATCAACATAGTTTGGCCCTGAAACCAGAGCCAACTCTGCCCCTGATCAACTAAACCAACCAATCCCTGAGCAAAATATCTTCTCCCTGGGAAAATTCCGCCCCTCAGAAGCCCTATATAAGCCTTTCTGCCTGTTCAGTTGCTGGCTGTCCTTCACCACTCTGGCAGAGGCAGCTACTCTCCTGGACTTCTCCTTCCCAAATAAATCTCTTTCTTAAAAAAGGTTTTGAGTGAAGATCTACTTTCACCAGCCCAGAAAAGAAGAGCCTTTGCTGAGATGTTCCCTTAGGAGATCTGAGCAGAAAAACCAGAAGAAATAATTATATCTGCTGGGAAACTCCCTCAGGGGTGGATCGGAAAAAGTAACTTTTCACCAGAGCTGGAGAAGATTGCTACATTTCTCAGGGGCTTCCCCTTTAGCGGAGTGAAGCAGAAGAAGCAACATCTTGGGCCAGAGCTGAGCAGAGGAGAAGAAATGGATAGCTCTGCTAGAACGTTCCCTTAGGGGAACAGAGCAGAGCTCAGCTGGAACCGCTCTCTAGGAGGAGAAAGATCGCTACACCCTGAGGGGAGACCACCCCCACCACACAGCCCCTTCAAGTCAGGCTATCTTATCCAACCTCCAGAGCTGTCCTATTGCAGCTCCAGGTATAGCCTGGCTTCCCGACAAGTCAGGATTCCATTCCTTTCCCTGTAGACGTGTAACACGTTTTCACAGTTCCATTATTGCTTTGTCAGCCTTCTCCATCAGCAAGCAGCGATGCTTCATTCTGGCTTCAGTATCTTTTTATGATGGCTAGTTATGCTGAACATGGTTCTCTGCTACAAATCCCAGTGATAGGAGCTTTGTGTATTCTTCTTCCATTTTCTAATTAGATTTAAAAAAATCTGTTGGCTTTTGAAAGTACTTGATATAGTCTCCTTACTTCTTTGTTGGATGTATGCTTTCTAAATATCTCTCCCAAGTGTACCTTGCTTTCTCATCCTTTTAGGGGATATTTTATTATGGAAAAATGCAAAATTTTGATGAGGGTCTACTTTTCAAATCTTCCTTTTATAAACTGCCGATTGTACTTAGCTTTACGTCAACTTGCCACAGATTAGAATTGCCTGAGTATGGGCTTTACCTGAAGAGTCCTGACTGCTTTGACTGAAGAAGCACAGTGATTGTGATTGTGGGTGGAGCCATCTAGTCTCAGTACAGATAACAGGGACCTTGGAGGAAGAGCATCTCATCTTCCCCTCCTTGACCTTCCTCTTGCTGCTGATTAATTTGTCCTGTTGTTGCTGCTGCTGCTGATGATCCCTTTGATCCTTTTGAGAGGTTTTCAAGCTCTCACTGTGGGGTAGGGACCAATAGATCTTCAGGAAGCTTCTGTGCTTCCAGCAACAGACTGGGACTAGTGAAACACCAAGCCTTTGGGACTGAGAAATCTTCATTGAAGGCCTCCCTCAGTGAGAGACAGCCGGGACTAGACCACCTACTGTGACTCCCATCCTTGGGGACAGTATATCCACCATGCTCTTAGCTGCCTTACAAAATTCTTATCTATCCTGTATCATATATCTGTCTGTCTGTCTATCTATCTATCTATCTATCTATCTATCTATCTATCTATCTATCTATCATCTATCTATCTATTATCTATCTATCATCTATCTATCTATCTATCATCTATCTATCTATCTATCTATCTATCTATCTATCTATCTATCTATCTATCTATCTATCTATCTATCTATATCTACTATCTATCATCTATCTATCTATCATCTATCTATCTATCTATCTATCTATCTATCTATCTATCCACCTGCCTATCTACCTATCATCTGTCTCCTTGTTTCCATTCCTCTATGGATCCTTGCATAATACACTGTCCTTTGGTGTCTATGGAAAGGCTGTTTTGTGAAGATTTTTCAGATTGTTTTCTAGAGGTTTTACAGTTGTGCATTTCACATTAATATCTGCCATTCACTTTAAGGTTTTCTGTTCATAAAATGTGAGGTCCAGGAATACCCCCCCACAGCCAGGGATGAATGGATGAATAATTGTTTTAAGATCATTTATTGTTGTTATCTGAGGTTTTCTGTCCTGCCCAGTTTCTGCAATTGTTAAGTCCCAAAGAAATCACACAGAGGTCTACATTAGTTACAAACTAATTGGCCCATTAGCTCAGGCTTCTTATTAACTCTTATAACTTATATTAGCCCATTATTCTTGCCTATGTTAGCCACGTGGCTTGCTACCTTATTCAGTGAGGCAGTCACATCTTGATTCTTCTGTGGCTGGGTCGGGACTGCGTCCTCTTCCCAGAATTCTCCTGTTCTCATTGACCCACCTCTATTTCCTGCCTGGTTGCCCTGCCTATATTTCCTGCCTAGCTATTGGCCAATCAGCATTTATTTAAAATATAATTGACAGGGTACACACCATTGTCCCACACCATATTGTAAGGCCTATCTTCCATTCATTCCACTTTGTCAAGAATAGACTCTGTCAAAATAATAGTTAACTCAAGGTTGCAAAGATGGGGCTGCAATCAGAAGGATTTGGTGTTTCACTGCCTTTGAGGTAGTTCTCAGCTTGAGTGGCTGTTGTGTATATGTTAACTTTATACTCCAAAGTACTTTCTACTTTTACATAATTTTTTTCTTTGAGTTGCATTTTAGGACAAAATGTTGTAAACGTAGTGCTTAATTATTCTTTTGTGCGTTTAAAATTAAAATACAAGTTATACATTTTTCTATACACATATATGCATACATACAAGTTATGATACATATAATATTTATTATATACATATAATAACTCATGTTTAACTCCTGTAAAACTGACATTCCACTTTTGTACTTATTGCATTATTTAATGTTGGAAAAATTGTTAGTGTTGAGAAAATTAAATGTTAATGTGTTTTTACAAGGTATTTACTGGATATATAATTCATGGCATTATATATGAAAGAAATAATGAAATGAATCAATGGCCCTGCCACCTTGAGGACCTATTTAAATCCCTGAAATTCAGGGTGGAAGAAGGAAACCAACTCCCAAACATTGTCTCTTCTCCCCTCCCCTCTTTTCTCCTCTCTTCTCTCCTCCCCTCCTCTCCCCTCCCCTCCCCTCCCCTCCCCTCCCCTCCCCTCTCCTCTCCTCTCTTCACCTCTCTTCTCCTTTTCTCTGATGTGTGTGTTTGAGACAGGTTCTTCCTGTTTGGCCAAGGTTTGTTCCCAACTTGTTATGTACACAAGGTTGACCTCTAACTTATAGTTATGTTCCTTTTTCAGTTTCTGAGGTGCTGGGGTTGCACACAAATAGAAAAATTAAATTTCTAAAGCTGTATTATCTTAAGCAGTTGGTTGTTTAGTCATTACTCTTTTGGATCTTTTGGGGGCCCTGCCATCCAGCTCCCAAATAAATACATAGAGGCTTATTCTTTCTTATAAATGCCTGCTCTTAGCTTGGCTTGTTTCTTGCCAGTTTTTCTTAAATTATTCCATCTATCTTTTGCCTCTGGGCTCTTATCTTTGTCTATTTCTGTATGTCTTTCTTCTTACCCTGTGGCTTGCTGTGCAGCTGGGTGGCTGGCCTCTGATGTCTTTCTTTCTTGTTCCTCGGTCTTTTCCTCCCTGATTTTTCCTTCCATTTTTTCTCTTATCTGCCAGCATCACCTCTCCTTTCTCTTACCTCGCTATCTGCCGTTCAGCTCTTTATTAGACCAATCAGGTATTTTAGACAAACAAAGTAACATAGCTTCACAGAGTTAAACAAATGCAACATAAAGGAATGCAACACATTTTTCATCATTAAACAAATGTTCCACAGCGTAAACAAATGTAACACATCTTAAAATAATATTCTACAAGCTCAGTTTTCCTTCATCCGAGAATCTCTAGACTTCCCTGCACTTTTTCTAGAAAGTATTTCATTTCCATGAAACCTTCAAATACTTTTCATGGTGCAGGCCAGAAAATTTGGCAGTTGAATTTGGTACCTCTTCAGAGCCCAGACACAGTGGCGCAGGCAAGTGCTGGGTTACCAGAGCAACCGTGGCTTATAGCCATTAGGCCAGTGGTCCTTCTTCCCAGAGATGACAGCGGGGAGAAGCTGTAGGCTCATGGGAGATTTCACTCTGCTTTTTCTGTTCCATGGTCTCTTGGTCTACAGGATTTTTCACATCTCCATCTTCCCCAGCTCCTCAGAGTCCATATTGCTCCTCTGCTAATTTCCTGGCTCTGTGACTGGTCTTGCTGAAGCAAGAGACTTCTCTCTTTTCATTAGTAATAATTTATGCTTTGACAATTTTGCATGTGTATAATGGATTCTGGTCACATTCATCCTAACACCCTCCTTTAGCCTCCTCTCACCGCTAGCAAAATCCTTAGCTCACCTCTAATATTCATGACTTTTTGCTTTGCTTCTGGCTTTGGTTTGTAGCATTCTGATTATAGCCAGGTGCAGGCATGCTAGCACGAATGTGACTCTACCCACGGGAATGTGAGTAACTAACTCACCAGGGCCTACATCTCTGAAGACAATGACTTCCTCTCCTTCAGCAGGCCTAGACAGTTTGTAGCTTCTCTGGGTGGAGCAGACCCATGAGTCCTTCCTCTTCGACGGAATGTTTTTCTGGTTTAGTCTTGTATGCAGCCTGTGTAGGCAATCACAACTATTGCGGGTTTATGAGTGGCAGGGCCGTATCATGCTCATAGACACCATTTCATGATCTTCCTTCCCATGGTCTGATGTCTTCATTCTTTTTATTTCCTCATCCCTATGTTCTCTGGTCCTTGGCATAGGGATATGTGTGTCTCGTTTAGTGTCCAGTGCTGAGGACCCAACAGTTGTTCTCAGCACCTTGATCAACCATGATCTTTCATGGTTCCCCAACTTCTTTCATGGCTGAGGAATAGCACTAGTCTACAGGTATGAACATAAATATTTAAGAGCCAGTTTGACACCACGTCAAATTAGCAACACAAAAGTAGAAGGCTCACCCCTAGTTTCTATGTCCTCCCCACCCCTAGTTTCTATGTCTTCCCCAGCCGTGGGACTTTGACTAGGTCCGTAACACAGTGCAAGAACCTCCTCCTATGGAGCAAGATTCAGATTTAATAAAAAAAAAAATCAGTTGGTTATCCCACAATAGTCATGACTCCATTGCACTAGAGATTGTCTCTTCATTCTTAAAGGATCTTTTCATGTGCTAGAGAATTTAGTGTTGATATTTTTCATTATTTGAAAAATGTCCCATTTTCCTTTTGAACTCCATGTTTTCTGATGAGGTATCTATTGATAATCTCTCTGTTACTTTCTATTATCTATTGATAATATCTATTATCTATTGATAATCTCTCCGTTACTTTCTATTATCTATTGATAATTATCTATTATCTGTTGATAATCTCTCTGTTACTTTCTATTATCTATTGATAATATCTATTATCTATTGATAATCTCTCCGTTACTTTCTATTATCTATTGATAATTATCTATTATCTGTTGATAATCTCTCTGTTACTTTCTATTATCTATTGATAATATCTATTATCTATTGATAATCTCTCTGTTACTTTCTATTATCTATTGATAATTATCTATTATCTGTTGATAATCTCTCCGTTACTTTCTATTATCTATTGATAATATCTATTATCTATTGATAAGCTCTCTGTTTCTCTCTCCCTGTCCTCAAAGTTGTTTCACTACGAAACCACATTGCTGTCGGTGGCCTGTGCCACTGCTGCGAGCCACACTCATCTGAGTGGCCTATACTGCCACTTGAGGCAGTGGCGATGTCTGAGTCTATCATGCTGACGAGGGTCATATGAATGTCTGTGCTGTCCATGTACTCCTGGGCGTGGGGCCACCCGCTGGAGCTTGGTTGACCTGTCTGGACACAACCTTAAAAATAAACTGACACTTCCTTTCCCAGAAGTCATCGGCTGTCAATCGTGCCTCAGTTAGGGGTGAGGGCTAACGAGCTCCTTTCCTGTCTGTTCTATAGTGTTGACTGCTTTGACTGTGTGCAGCTCATGTGCAGCTCATGTGCAGCTCATGTGCAGCTCACGTGCAGCTCATGTGCGTGTGCAGCTTGTGTGCAGCTTATGTGCAGCTCATGTGTGTGCAGCTCATGTGCAGCTCGTGTGTGTGTGTAGCTCATGTGCAGCTCATGTGCAGCTCATGTGCAGTTCATGTGTAGCTCGTGTGCAGCTCATATGTAGCTCGTGTGCAGCTCATGTGCAGCCTGTGTGCAGCTCATTTGCAGCCATTCACAGTGGCCAAAAGTTTACATGGGTGGTGCTCCTGTGGTGTCCAGATGATAATGTTTGCTAGATCCTATTTGCCTTTTGGATCTTGGTTCCTGTAAAATCTTTGTCAGATTATCCCTAGAGCCTTGTCATCTTCACACGGGTATTTACTGACATAGTTTGTCAATTTAAGAGATTTCAGGCTCTGAATAATGATGGATAGTTTGCATGCATGTTCATGGATAGTTTGCAGGGTGTTCATGGATAGATTGCGTGCATGTTCATGGATAGTTTGTGTGTGTGTGTTCATGGATAGTTTGCATGCATGTTCACGTGTGGAAGGGAATGTGATGTGTGTTTGTGTGTAGAGAGGTGTTTGAAAGGCAGGACTGGGTGTTAGGGGTCTCTGGTTGTCCTGGAGCTTGCCCATCTTCTGAGGCTGGCTGCCTACAACTGCAGGGATCCATTTGCCTCAGCCACCCCATGCTTGGGCTACTGCACCTGGCTTTTATATGTTTGACAGGTGTTGGACTCAGATATACATGCTTTCAAAATAGGTTATTTTTTTAACTGACTAAGCCATCTCTAGCCCCTGAATGATTTTTTAAATTAAAAACTGGTTTTGGTTATTGTTTTATGAGACTATGAATCATAGATAACTTTCTATTTTATACAGTTTTCTCTGTCCTTCTACCACAGAGTAGAGAGGCCAGCCTTAAGATGACCAGTTCTGGGTAGAAATCTAAGCTACCAGTTGGAGCCTATTAATATTAGAGGCAGGGGAATCTTGTTACATCTGAGTGGGAGAGTTCTGGCTCCTTACTATGTCTTACTAGTATTTCCCTGACTGAGAGAGGGAGCTGTGGTGTCTTAAAACAAATGGCCCCAAAAGGAAGTGGCACTGCTGTGGGAGTGACTTGGTTGGAGTAGGTGTGACACCTTGTTGGAGGAAGTGTGTCACTGTGCGGGTGGGCCTTGAGGTCTCCTTTACTAAAGCTATGCTCAGGGTGACACACAATTCACTTCCTGTTGCCTGAAGATCAAAATGTAGAATTCCCAGCTCCTTTTCCAGTACCACATCTGCCTGTATGATGCCATATCCCGCCATGATAACAGTGGAGTAAACCTTGGAAGCTGTGAGCCACCCCAATTAAATGTTTTCATTGATAAGAGTTGCTGTGGTCCTGGTGTCTCTTCACAGCAATAGAAATCCTGACTTAAGACAGAAACCACTGCAGCTGGAGCTGGGGAGAGTTCTTTCTCTATTAGGGCTTCTTCTACACAGCCCCAGCAGGGCAGGAAGTGCTTCTAGGTTCATTCTCTGGGGTCTGCTAACGTTACAGTAGGGTTAGGGTTAAGGACTATTTTTGCATTTGTACTTATATTCTCTTTCTTCCCTCTGTCTCTTTCTCTCTGTGTCCTTTCTCTTTTCCAGAGTCTCAATACATAGCCCGGACTATCTTCAAGCTCAGAGTCTTACTGTCTCTGCCTTTAGAGGACTAGGTTTATAGGCATGCACCGCCATTGCCAGCTCCTTCTGCAACTGAAGAATCCAAGTCCTGACCTCCTTAACTTTCTTTGGCCGAATGTTTGCTCTGGTAGTGGTAACCACAGGCTCTTGCCACAGCTTGGAGAGGGTGCAAGTTTATGCACATCATGGAGCATGGCGCTACTGGCTGTGATGATCCTTAACTACAGTAGAGTGTGTGTTTGCTGAACATTTCTCTTTCTTGTCTTGTAACTGCTGCTTCTATGTTCCTTTCATATTAAGGATTCCTGTCACCCTCTCCCTTGGGATTTCTGGAGCCTTGCTTCGCTAACACTCAAGCCGAGGTACAAGAGACACAAAGAAACAGTGGGGGCACTCCCTGTCACAAGGCTTGTTGAGTCCCGAAAGCTTGTCAATGTTCTTTTAGAGTCCTGTTTGATTAATCTACAAAGCCGAGCGCTTGTTTTAGCAGGAAAAATGAAAAACAATACACTTATACCATATTTCTGTGTATAGAAGTATCTATATAATTTCAGAAGCATAAATCTATTTAAATATTCGCTATATACTCATGTACCAACTTTGAAAGGTTAAGGAACTTTCTGAAGGGCGTCTCTGCTGCTGACAGGACCATCTGTTTTTGTTTGTTTGATGCCAATAAGAGAATCTAAGTTTATGGACCTCCATGGCTTTCTTATCCATCCCCTTGCCTTCAGACTCTAGGAGTCATGTCCTTATGTGCATCTGTTTAATTGTCTACTTGTGTGGCTATCTAATCCTCCATCCCATCTCCAGCCACATTCCATTTACTCCTTTCTGCTGTGATCACCTAATGCTCCTGGACACACTGTCTTTTCAAGGAGACATGGCTGCACAACTCCTTTACAGAGAGCTGGCATAACCCCCAATAGAGGTTCAGGTTTTATGGAAACCATACACAACAGAATTGGACCCCATAATTTAATGCACTTTATATAACATCTCCTTTTGGTGGTTTGTTTGTTTTTTAATAAAATAGTTCTTTGGGGTTTGTCGCCAGAGCTGGTGGGCATTGGAGCTTAGGCATCTCAACCCAGTTAGTGCATCTGCTGCCAGGCCTTTCCCCCTCGTTGGCTGGGCATGACAAAAGCCAGTTTGAAACATTGCCCTTGTCATCACCCTGCACGGTGGAGGTGCCAGCAGGTGGCTTAAAGCGTTTTGGTGCCTGTCTGAGGTAGTGGAAATTAAATTTCTGAATAAGGATGTTTGAACATTTATTGGAGTAGGCTTTAATTACCTTCCGATGCTGCATGGGGAGGGGAGAGTCGTTAACTGGTGGCTGTCATTATAAGGACCTTTCTGACACTTAGGAGGGGCAGACACTGGCTTGGATGATCACTGGAGCAGGCTATGGCCTCGCTCATGAATAACACATGCGGCGTGATGTCAGTACCGCAGACAGCACGCTCCTGTACAGAAGGCTTGGTAGCCTGTCAATTACCAGGAGAAGAACTCACAGTTTTAGGCTTATTTCTGTTTGTAAGCCACCACTCATTGAAGAGACTGTCCAGAATGTGTTTGGTTAATCCATGGATTCTGAATTTAGGATTTTAATGCCCACTGGATGAAGAGATTGTCAAGAATACTCAGCTCAGCTTAAAGATAGCCGTTTGACAAGAAGACTGAATGAGCTCTCTGCCTGATAAGGAATGTCCTCTTGAGTTTCCCTGAAATGGCAGCTTGGGAGAGTCAGGATTTAGTGTCACCATTGTCTGAGACGGTTCAACTGTATACACTCAGATTCTAATTATTTTTGAATAGATGACACTTTTGTATGCTTTGTAAACAAAATGTGTTAAAGACGTAAGTGGATGGAAATCACCTTTCTATTTCTGTGCCCGTTTGCCCAGTTCCTTTCTTTTCTTCTCTAATTTTAAGCACTGTAGTCTGAATTCAGTACAAATTTTTTTTCAAGAAAAATCCATGTATGGTTTGCATACAGAACGAAGAGTGTCTAAGGCACAGAACAAATGCACAATTCTTCAAACAGGTCTCCGGTGCAGACCAGATAGAGTGATTGGCATCCCTTCCCTCTCTGAGAGGCTGTGTGCCTGCTGCCTGCCTCCTAACGAGCTGTTTCCTGGACCTGTGGGAGTGGGAGACTCTGTAGCACGGCTTCCCACTGTAATTGGCAGTGATTTGAGCATTTTGCAAGTGCCGTGGTGGAGTTAGTGGTTGTCCCTCCCTCTGACCCAGCGATTAGTCTTTCCCTTACTACTCTGTGACCTGTCTCTTTGTATACAATCCTGTCTTTCTCAGGGGATTCAGAGTGCCTGACCTTCTTTTAGACCCACGTTCTTTCTCAGTTTATTTCTCCAGCGCACGGATTTTTCAAACGAGGTGGAAGATTTTTCTGTGCTGCTGTTGGAGTCTGAGACTAAAGTGCATGGAGGACTGCAGTTGTGTCTTACATTCCTGCCAGCTTCCAAGTGACGAGAATGCGATTTAACCTGGAGAGATTTGGGTTCCTAGAATATCAAAAAGATTTATTTATTTTTTTAAGAGATCTTATTTTACTCTGTTTTGGGGCACAATCTTATCATAGCATCCAGGGTTTAAAAAATATCATGTGATGAAATTGTTCTTTCAAAGCTCAGAAAGAGCTGGAAATGTGTCTTTCTTATGGCATGCTTGAAATTGGATAGACACAAATAAAGATAACTAAGTTGGAGGCAGAAATATCCAATCTTGAGTCAGCAGAGGTATTAATCTACCGAGGAACCTATTTGGGGGATTCTAATTTTCCTAACAAAATCGATGCCCTTCTGGGTTATGACTTAGGGAGGTCGGGTACCAGCAAATTTCCTTGAACTCCTCCGTGCCTGTCACAATGACAAATTGCTGTGTGGCTTCTCTGACTGAGAAAATCCCACTGCTTATTTCAAGGTGCTATCTCTTTGTAGGTTTTCGGGAACATGTACTACCTAAAAAAAAATAACACCAAAGATTTGCAGATACCTCCGTACCCCAACTTGACAGCCGTTGACATGATGGGCAACCAACAATTCCCATCTCTTCATACAGTACTATATCCTCCCAGCATCTGATTTGGAACGAGCATTACTTTCAGGAGGAAGACTGTGGACACTTCCCTTTACAGTTTCGGGAGTCAGGAGAGCCTCTTGCTTTCTGTGCTTTTTGTTTGCTTGCTTGCTTGTTTGTTTTGAGACAGTGTTTCTCTGAGAAACAGTCCTGGCTGTCCTGGAACTTGCTCTGTAGACCTGGCTGGCCTTGAACTCAGAGAGATCCACCTGCCTGCGCCTCCCGAGAGCTGGGATTAAAGGTGTGCGCCACCACTACTTGGCCTGCTTTCTGGGCTTTGTATGTACCCATCCATCTACTCATTCATGCTCCGATTAAGTCATCGTCTGGCATCAACCAACCAGCACAGACTGAGTGCCAACTGCATACAAGGCACTCCGCCAAGAGCCGCCCATCGGCTGCTTTCCTCCTTGTACTTCAGTGGGAGGGAACCATTATGCCTGACAAAGGAACTGTTGTCTGAGCATCCCGTAATAAGAAAACATGAAAATTACTGATTTTGAAAAAGACGTCAGATGTGCTACGAGGTAGCACGAGACAGGGTAAGCTGGGGGAACACCTTTGGGTAATGGGACCAGGAAAAGTTTCTCTGATGACATTCAGACTGAATCTGTAGAAGAGGGAGTGGCAAGTACTGAGCCTGCAATCCTGGGAAGGAGGCTATTAGAGCTGCAGGAGGAGGGTGACTGGGAAGTCGCAGTGTGATGGCCCTGCCCTGCTTGGAGACAAGTGTTTTCCTGGGGCCAGGAGGAGTCACGGCAATGTGCAGAGGCAGCAGGAAGTAAACAACAGATGGACGGATGGATCTGGGGCTTAGGAGAAAAGGTGAAATAAGATTAGAGACTGATAAAACAATTCGTGTGCAGTAATTGACTGTGGAATTGTTATTGATTCTCTGATTCCCTGAGATAGAGACAGCAGGAGGCTAACAGTCTTGTGGAAAGATGAGGAGGTGAAGGTGGGGTGAGAAAGAGAACACACACACACACACACACATACACACACGCACACACCCTGCAAAATACTCTCAGGTAGTTGACTGTGGTATATCCATGTGAATGAGCATTATTCAAGCATTAAGCCGACTATCTCTTGGATCTATAATTTAATTGGAAACTCATGTTGATTAAGCACTGGGAGTATCTGCTGTGACCAATGCTTTTCTAAATGCTTCCCGCTCATGCGATCACTACTCAGTTTCTCAGTGGGAATGCTCCTATTATTACCTCATGATCGTTGACAACACAAAAGTATTATACATTAAAACACTTGACCAACTTCCCACAACTAAACAGTCATGGAACCTGGACTTGAGCAAGGGTTGAAACCCTGGTCATGTGCTGTCTCTTCCAGCACAAGTATCTCTACACATGTGCTGCCTAAATTCCATCAGTGCCCTTGCCACTAGCTTTAAGGATGTCTTTCTCCCAGTCATCTCTCTCCTAGGGACATTTTAGTTCCATAGCCACCCAGTGTGTGGTCATGTCTCCACATGGAGTAAGAGTTTTCTGTTCTTCTTTGTCTTTGAGCAAGTATTTCCTCCTTCAGTAGATAATCCCTGGGTTTAAACCACCACTGTTACCAAGCTTTGGTGGCATACACCTTTAATTCTAGCACTTGGGAGGCGAAAACAGGCAGACTCTCTGAGTTCACGAGGCTTGTCTGGTCTATAAAAAAAAAGTCCAGGAAAGTGAGAGCTGTTACACAGAAAAAAAAAAAACTGTCTTGAAAATGAAACAAACAAGAACAATGAAAAACCCACAACTGTCTTCATGGATCATCTCTGGAAGAATCTACTCCAGGAAGCTGAGAGCCATCATTGCTTCTAGGGATTTCGTCTTGGAGACCTCATATTGAGTTACATTCAATTAAAAAAGAATAGGACAGAAAAGAACCCGGCTGACATCCCCCTCCCTGTTTATTTGGGCAGGCCACTGCATAGACACACTAATCAGCCTCTGGGTCTTCATGGAAGGGAAGCAGCCAACCTCGCATCCAGGATGGATTTGTTTGTGTAAATCCCTTCTGAGTCTGTTAGAGTGAAATCTAGGTCCCATTTCCTCTGTGTCTCGCTGGATGAAGACTCCAGGAGATCTAGCAGTGTATTTTGGGAAATGGGGAGTGATGGAAAAGAGAACCAGAGGGTGGTGAGAGCTTCTGCCTAGGCTTTAACCTTTGCCATTTTCCATGAACACAGGCATCCAGCCCCTAGTAAACCGCCAATAAACAACAGACAAGGGATGCTGTCCTGTTAGGTGAGCTCAGTGCTTTGACCTTGTGAGGCTGGAGCTTATAGCGTGTGCAAGTTACCTGTCCAGGCAGTCTCTATTACATCCATCAGTGTCTTAGCTACAGAAATGTTCAAACTTTCCACCTGAAAGTAGTTGAATCTGCATAATCAAATTGATGATAAGCTAACAGGGGGAAAATAACCAACTCCACCAAGGTGTGTGTGTGTGTGTGTGTGTGTGTGTGTGTGTGTGTCTGTGTGTGTGTGTGATGGAAAATATGAAATTTTAAGAGGGGTCAGATACTTGAGGCACAAATGCCTCTGCGGAGGGGAGGGGAAGCAGGAAAGCTGTACCAACTCTCTTGTGGTAGCAAACAGTTTCTAGAAGACAGACTGCCTAGAGGCAGTGGCCTGGCACAAAGTTGCTTTTGTCTTTCTTGTGGGGTAGGAGCAGGATCTTTGTGGGTTAAGTGTGAACAGCAAGACCGGAGAGGATGGAAGGATGGCTGCTTTGCTTTGGCAGGTTTGCTCTGTGGGTTGTTACCTGAACTTCTGGGAAAACCTTTCCCTGAGTTTTCTCTTCCCTATTTGCTCTCAGTCTGAAATTCAAAGTATCTGTTCAGTGTATTGTTTTCTGAGCCCAAACAAGAAAGAGCATACTGGAACTGAGCCACAAAGGGACAAGGTTTTTAGACCCATGGCGAAGGAAGCCCTTTCTATAAAGCCATAAAGAAAGCAGTAAACATACTGGCAATTTTCCTCAGGAGACTCAAGATGACTTTCCTTACTAGCTAGTCAATATATCATCTATACTAGTTTGCATATTTTATGAAATAATAGAATAATTTATACAATGCAGTGCTATACTGCATTTATTTCATGTGTTTGAATACCAGGTACACTGTTCTAGCTAGAGAGAGGTATAGACATACAGCAATCCAGTAAGGGCCTAGCCTTACAGAGAACTGGTAATTGAGTGGGGGGGGGGTGACATAAATGACAAGGAGGTAAAGACCGTAAGTCATTTCAGACCTTGTAAGCTATCCTGTTGGTCTAGAGACACACCGAAGCAAGCCCTTGGTGCATGCAGGAGTGCATGCAGTGACTCCAACCCTAAGTGACATGTGGCATTTGAGGGTATTTCAGCAGGGAGCAGAACAAAATTTCATGGATTTCTAACAAAATGTTTCAAACTAAGGATTGGACCAATTATCAGTCTCAATATCATGATCTAAGACTGAGTCTTTTACAAAAGATGCCTTGTATAATTTTTTAGAGATTTATGTATTTTGTGTGTGCACTGGAGTAAACATTGTGTGTGTGTGTGTGTGTGTGTACTGCATATGTGTAGGTGTCCCCAGGCACCAGAGAGTGCTGGGTGACCCTGGAACTGGAGTTACAGCCGACATGGATTGTTGGAAGTGAGTGCTGGGAATTGGGCTATACGGAAGTGCAGCGGGTGCTCTTATTCCCTGAGCAGTCTCTCCGGCCCCTAGGCTGTATCGTTTGATTTTCAGGACAATGCGGTAGGCAATATAAGGGTTACGATGTCCATCTAGCTCATCCTCCACATCGAAGAGCAATGAGACCATTGATGAAAGTGAAGTTATGGATTAGTTGGCCTTTAAATTGAGGAAATACCCAGGTTATACCGATGAGCCCAATTGTAAACACAATTAAAGCAGAAGAGATCCAATTTGAGATGAACGTGACCTGTCGTTCACAGATAGATAAGGAAGGCCAAGAACCAAAAAAATATAGGCAATCCTTAAAAGTTGGAATTGACAAAGAAGTTGGTTCTTCTTGCAAGGATCTCAATACACACACACACACACACACACACACACACACACACACACACACACATTACTCTTGACCCTCAAATTCTAGCACCTCCGTAGGACTTCCAGCTTGCAGAGGTGTAGATACTGTGGATTAAGCCACTAAGTTTGGAGTAATTTGCTTGGCAGCAAGTGAATACTGCAGGTGGAGATAATTATTTTAATTTATGTAGATGACGAGTTGGGGACTCCCGAGATGCTCAAGGAATTTCCCAGGATCACTGGGAGCAGGAAAGCAAGGTCTGACTTGAAGCTAACACACTCAAATGCTCAGAATGTACACAATCCATTTACACGTAAGATCCATGAGAGTGTTTACCAGTGCCTAAAGATAGCATGCAGTGTTGAGCTCCTGACACAAAGGTCAGACCACGGGTTCCATCTGGGGCAATTGTCAGTGGGGAGAATGTGTTCCCCATGAGCAGGTATGGTGCCGTGCTCATAAACGTGGTGGAAGCATATTCCTACAACCGTGACATTTGAATACAAGTCATGGGATCATCGCGATAACAAGGTTAACAAATGACGTGTCAAACAGGCAGTCATCCTTATGCATCTTGTCAGACACCGGATATGTGAAATTCTAAAATAAAACCACTGTGTGGACCAATCAGACGAAAACCTGATTGACAAAACTTAAAAGAGCAGTCACGAGCCAGGCCTGTTTACAGGAAAGAAGGCAGATGTGAACTGTGGAAACAGTTTGGTATTTGCTTTCCTTGTGTTCACCAAATGAACACAGAAGCAGGTGAGAGGTCAAGGGACAGTGGCTCCAGGAAGTGGGAAGAGGACACTCAGTCTATGGGAGCTTGGGAGTGGAGCTCACAGCATCGGTTAAACCCTCATAAGCTGTGAAGGTCAAGCAATCAGTACATGGACAACCAAAGGCTTGAAGGCCACATCTCTAGCACTAGGAAGCCTCTTAGGCTTGTAAGTGTCCACGGTTGTCTTCCTCCATAAGCCAGAGCACAGACAGGGGCGACTTAATCCTTTAAAGTCATTGCTTCGCTAGACTTATCTCAGAGAAACCAATTCCTTCCTGGAAGGCAGGTCAGCTTTGCTCTATGAGCTTGGCCTTCACCTTTTTTATTATTCACAGGGGTGAGTCACCATTTGGAATAGTAGACTCCGTGGCTACCCTTGGAAAGATGTGCTGGTAGCAGGTGCCAAGAATACTTAACTAAGTACTAAAACCAGGTAATGCAGAATACTTAGCTGTTGTGGGAATTCCTTTCCGCCAATAGGTTTTTTGGTACCAGCCTTAGGGTATGGCTTCTGTGTGCAGATGCAATCTCTTATAATGGAAAAGAAGGATCTCTCTTGTCTTCTTGGGAGGTTGGAGTGGAAGCAAGCTTGTGGGGTTGTTCATATCTCTCTGGGCAGAGCAGCAGGACATGGGGGCTTCTACCTTGTCCTATATTCTGTGTGCCTGTTTCCCTTTCAATCCCATTTCTTTTGTATCCGCAAAATAAGGACAATTTGTAACTCTCTCATGACCTCTTGCTTTACTTAGCTAAGTACTACAACTAGGAAAGCCATTTTCTTGAAACTCCATTTCAAGCAGGTAACATAATTAATATTAGTTCATCTGGGCCTTCAGCAGTCCTAAAGATGGAATTGATTTATTCAGTGAATGCTGCATGAACTTATCCATGGTGGCACATGGTTCTGACTACAGCTTGGTTTCCAGCTATGGGAGATGAGTGTCCTTACAGTAGGTCCCAAGAAACACTTGAGAGTCTGTGTCTTGTTGATCGCAACTTGGTCTAATAAGCCAACCACAGAAGATATACAGAATCCTAGGTTCTAGAAAGTCTAGAACGGTGACTTAGATCAAATTGTTTTGGATACTCTCATCTCTATAACCTCCAATAATGCCAGTTTTCTCCCTTTCTGAGTCAGTACGGAAATAGTTTTGTTTTTTTTTTTGTGTGTGTGTCATTTGTGAGCGTTGACTAGGACAGCACACAGAGGGTTCAGGGAGGTTCCTGCCCAGAGCAACACTCAGCAGGTAGTAATTAGGGATAATTTTTGTTAGGCAAGATGCTCACAAGGATGCTGCTACTTCATGACTGCCTTGGGCATCGCTTTTCCTGAGCTGTCAGGCAGGAAGAGCACCGGTACCTTTAGTCTAGCGTTGTGGTTAAATGTGGATTTAGTCCAGTGGCTAGCACACTGTGCATATTCAATGCTACTGCTGTGCAGGCATTATTAAAATCACACTGCACATTAGAGCCAAAGTCAAATATGTGTATTAAGTAGGCTCAGTAGTTAGTAGAAAAGCCACCTTTTAGAGATGTAAAAAAAGGAGATTTATATTAAAGTCTTTTTTCTGGGCCTCAAGTTGATTGTCCTAGGTAATGTGACAATATCTCACTAGACACTCTAGTGGCCATTTATGTCCTTGCAGACCTGACCACCGCACGCCTCTGGCTTCACAGCTTCCAACTATCAACACCTGAGATAACATATGGATTTTTCTCCATTAGTCATAGCCTAGGCGTGGGGTGACCCAAATGGGCTGGAGAAGGGGTCACATCTTCCAAGCAGCCATGGCTCCTTGCCCCTCAGTGGGGCTGCTGCACTGACTTCCATGTTCTTTGACAGAATAAAACCTGGCCACAGCAGTTATCCAGAATGAAGGGATTTTAGCAACTTTGCTATGGTCTTTGTTGCCGTTTCTGAAGTCCTTTTTTGCCCTTGACTTTCTTTCTAACTTGGGGTCTCCTCCTGGAGGAGTTCAACTTAAGACACTTGGTTTCACAGGAAATCATGGATGTTATGGCTACTGTAAAACACAAAACACTCTCTGTAAATGACGATTTGCTCTTGTGTCAGCATGTGGGGCCCCCAGACAGCTGTCTACCTGAGTCATTGCTGAAAGATAGCAGGGTCCTCTTATTTACCTCTTACATTAACTCTGGCCTTCACATTATTATTTGGGAACTAATGGGGATGCATACTGTGCCACCTTCCTCCAGCATTCTGATAATTATCTGAATTTATCTCATTTCATTATCTGTGTGTGCACCTTTTGACCAATACTAAGCTATCAACTCACAAGTACAGGGGTCAGAACTATCTTCCTCCGATCACATCTCTCTGAAATCTAAGGGTGTAGTACCCACAGCTGTGCTTGGCATGAACAGGAGCTCAGTAAGTATTGATGAATGAATGAACCTATCTCAGTGTGGTAGTTTGAATGTAATTGGCTCCCATAATCTCATAGGGAGTGGCACTATTAGGAAGTATGGCTTTTTTGGAGTGGTTATGGCCTTGTAGAGGAAGTGTGTCACTATGGGGGCGGGCTTTAAGATTTCCTATGCTCAGGATACTGCCCAGTGTCTCAGTTGACTTCCTGTGGCCTGCAAGATGAAGGACTCTCAGCAATTCCTCCAGCACCACACCTGCCTGTATACCCCATGTTCTCCATCATGATGATAGAGTAAGTAAGCCTCTGAAACTAAGCAAGCTACTTCAATTAAATATCTACTTTATAAGAGTTGCTGTGGGGTTGGCGAGATGGCCCAGCTGTTAAATGCTAGGCTCACAACCAAAAATAGAAGAGTTGCCATGGTCCTGGTGTCTCTTCACAGCAATAGAGACCCTGACTAAGACTCAACATTCCCATTTATTAGAAGTTGAAATATTAATATAGGATCCCAAGAATTCATCTCCCAGCTTCTCCTGGAATTGACCCTGTACATAGTACAATGTTAAAGCCTAGAAGTTGCTAGAAGAGAAATGGAATTGGGTCCTTGCCGGTTGCTGGAAACCGTGTACTTCCTGGTCTTTTAGAATGGGATCTCTTCTTGTGTCCAAGATCTTTCATAGTCTTGCCCTTCTCAAAGCCTCAGCTCCTGTGTCTTTTTATTCCCTTGCATGTCCTAGCATCACTAGACTCAGTGCCAGTTGTCCTGAATTTAAAGGCACTGAGTGCTTCCTCGTGCCCACCTCAGGCTCCCAGGCACACTTGCCTGTGATCGGCTATAAACCTTCAAGTCTCTGCTTCAGATCATCTGAGAGATGTCCTTGCTGATGTCCCATTCCCTTTCCCTCCCCCTTGTTTTTTTTATCTGCAGCATCAAACTTATTCTTCCTCATTTTATATGTTGACTTGCTTATTATCTGAGTCTTCTAATCTTGAGATGAACTCCAAAGGTTCAAGCAACTGTAATTTCTCTCAGCTCAGTACAGTGAGAAATTTGGTCCGTAACAATCTCAGCCTTGCATCAGTTTGAGTAGGTTTTGATCTCATCACTTAATTCAACTTTGCCAGCCAATCATCGGACAGAACTGAGTGTCACACAGTTCATTAGCTTTTCCCACATGCAACCAGATAATCTCTTGTCTCCAATCCTTGGGGTAAACTTTTGCAGGCCAGTTTCATCGGCTGAGTAATCGCAGTAGTGGCGGTGACCAAGGGAGTAGGCGCTTTGTTGCTTTATAGTGCTTTCCCGTGGTGAACCCACGATACCAGCCACAGCCTGAAGGACGGATAGTGCCTGCTCGTGTTGACAGTGACCTCCATCACGCAGGCACCTCCAAGGGTCTCTTTTTTCCTTCTCTGTGTTCACTTCTCCAGGAATTGAAGGCAGTCACGGAAGGATTTATGTCCAGGTCCTATCTCTGGCCCATAGTCTGAAGTGTTTAGTGTTTACTGGCAGGTGCTCCTCTTATGTAAACTCACCTTAAGTGGGCAGACTCCACCACTGGGGGGTCGCCAGTGGGTAGCTTTTACAACCCTACTTTCTTCTGGATACCTCAGAGTATCTTTCACAATTTTCTTAAAAAGTTAATTTTGTGTGGGGGAGGGTTGCACATCTCCACGAACATACATGTGGAGGATGAAGAGCAACTTCAGGTGTCATTCCTTGTTAGCCATCTGCCTTGGGCGTTTTGTTTGTTTGTTTTGCTTTTTCATCTTCCTTTTTGAGGCCACTGTCCTCCCAGGCTAGGCTGACTGGCCACAGAACCCGGGTGCACCATGATGCCCCACTTGCCATATGCATTCTGGGAACTGAACTCTGGTCTGTATACAAGCAGCTACTGGCTGAGTTACACCCAGTCTGGCTTCCTATTTCTTGATGAAAAAATTCCAGAGCAATGTTGCTCTGAGGTTGTGATGGACCAAATTTCCCCTGCCTTCATCAGCAACACTAGGAATACACCTTTTTATTGATGTTGTTTTTTTTTTAATTTCTTCCTTTTTTCTTAGATTTTCCATTTGTCACCCTGGTTGGCTTCCTAGAATCACCTCTCAAGCAAGCTGCTTCTGTCAGGGGCTCCGGTTTGTGAGGTCTCATGTCTGGACATTGCACACCGTGTGCTCTAGTTCCTTTGAATGGCTTACCTTTTCCCCTAAAAACAATCTTCAGGGTTTGTACCCTGAGCTGCAGGATAGAGATTGGGCAACCGAAAGAATCAGACCTTAAGGGTTTTCCCAGGCACATTGGTAGCCTCCCACGTGCCCAAGGTGGTCCCTAGAGCCTTAGCTTCCTTCTGCTTCCAGACTGTCAGTGCCTGGAGATTGTGGGTATGGAAGCGACACAGAACTTTGTGGAGAAGTCACTTGGGAAGAAAACGGAGTCACGAGAGTGGCAGGGTGGGGATTCTAACTTAGGCGGTCTGATCACCCGGTCCACCCTTCCTACCTGCACACTTCAACTCTCCAAGGAAGAAAATAAGTTGGCATCTGGAGACTCCATACTCAATCTTGGTGGTCTCAGGCCTCCCGACTACACCGATTATTCCTTGCTTTTTCCTTCTCCATAAAGGACAAATCTTTGTCTCTTTCCTGAAACCCAGTGGACTAAGCCAGTTTAGTGAAATCCCTGTTTGATAAAGGCAGCATTTTACAGTGCCCCTGCAGTGGACTGTGAAGGCATGTCTGTAATCTCAATCAGGGAATTCTGTTTGTCAGAGCCCCAAAGGGCTTTGGACCTGTGACAGTCTATCAAGGTGGGGTCTGAGCTTTGGAGAGCTCATGACTATGTATGAAGAAGAGGTCACTTTCTCCTCCTGCACTGAGCAGAAGGTAGAAGTCTCCAGCTAGGAACCTGAAAAAACAGGGCAGAGCAGGCATGGACCTGTGACAGTCAGCTGCACCTCTCACTCACTGTGAAGCAGGTGATGTCAGCCTTTAGGGGGCTAAGCTTTTCTTCCCCAGTACGAGGAAAGCTTTCTTTCGGGTGCTCTTGCACCTCATTATCCACACAATAGTTTCTGATATCATTCCAAAAACTCTTTTCAAAATACTCTCATAGTGTCACACCCCCACCCAACCCGTCCTCTGCCGGCTAAAAAATTCTTTCAAGTACCTTCATTAAGTTTCTTTCAGATAAAGATAGAAGTCCTAATTGTGGCCTCCAAGTAGCTTTTACCCCTGTATGCCTAGGCAGGTTTGCCTTCCGTGAATCATCCCCCAGTCTCTATGCTTTGGCAACCCTGTCTATCCCACTTGCCTCCTGCTATCAGAGCTCAAATCTGCCTGGCTCTACTCCGCGGTGGGATGCTTCCTTCTGCCCTGGCCTCGTAAAGTTGGTGGTGCTCAAGCCTGAAGCTCCTTCATTTTTCTCCCTGACTAGCTCAGACAGATGCTTCTGGGGAAGATGGTGCCGGTATCACATACATTGTAACAAGGGTGAGACTATTTTAACCCAGTTCTGTCCTATTAGAATGCAGATTTCTTATACTAGAGCCTGTTTCTGCCTTCTTAAACCAGTATTCCTTCCTTGACTGGAGCAGTGAAAAGTGCTTGGGTGGTCAGACTAGGTCAGAGGTTAACTAAGCAAAGAACGCTGGATCGGGAAGCAGGAGCGGGGGAGGGAGCAGGAGACAGGGGTGAGGATGCTAGAAGCATCACATTTAACCTTTATTCTCTCCATGTTAAGGCCAACGAGGCCCCAGAGTTGTGATTCTTCATTGTTCAGCCAGGTTGTATGCAACAACTTTATTGAGGTCAAAGAGATATCACAATACAGATTTATCCAACAGGATTTAAGAATCTGGTTACAGACAGCATTTGAGACAGGCTATTTTGTGCTAAACAGCTTCCAATGTCACAGATTACAGAAAGAATTTGTACATCAGTTATGACTATCTAGAAACAACACATATGCTTAGCTTGCCCTGCCTGTTGGGCCTTGTTTCAATTGAATTAACATGAAGAAATGAAGATTGGCATTTCCTTGATAATGAATATATTCTGGACAGCCTTTCATGAGGACCCTCTTTGGGATAGAGTGGCATAGGGAAGCCATACAATTTATGGGTGATAGACAAACCTAAATAAATAATTCTGTCAAGCTATAACTTGATATTTCTAATAATTGAATTGAGCAACATTTTAGCTTTAAAAGTAAACAAAGTCAGATGTTTGACTGGTCACGTAGGACTATAGAACACATTTCTTAGTACTACTTAAACTGTGATGTTTAAAGCTGCATCTCTGCGTGCTAAGAAAATGCCACTCTACAAGCATAGGGTCATTGTGCCTTATCACTCCTGGCTCACAGGGTAAGAGCCACAAAACGCCATAGGAAGTTACAAGAATGTAAATATATACTTAAGGAAATCAGATAAATACTGGGCAGTTACCATACAGAATACTATCTACAAACAGAGAAACCCTCCAGACCTTGGCTCTAATGCATTCAGAATTTAGGTAAAGTCAGAAAGACAAACTTGCAAAGTCTACAAAGTAGTGCATACATGTCTTTAAACACCCACTTAACAAACTCATGATGCAAACTGAAAAATCTTTAGAAATACAGTCAGATGTTTATTGAGTGAGAAAGTGCTTATGCATGCGTTACGTCATATAAACGTTGTTTCATCAAGTGAAAACGGTACAGAATAGTTACCTAAACATATTTATAGTCCTAAAGGGTCTAAACTAAAAAACACTAACACATGCATGTTGTAGCTTACCAAATAGTCTTCTAGAAATCGTTAAAATGTCTCTTGCAACCAAACACATAGAAAAACTCAATACTACTGAAGTTATTAATGCACATTACATATTAGAGACGTTAAGCTACAAAATGCTTCCACTATTTCAACACACATACAGAATGACCACAAAATTATGTGTGTATATAGCAAGGTACTTTCTAATTATCCAACTGTGATGAATAATGTATCTCCTCCTCATGACATCTCGTCTCTAAGTACCATTTATCACCACTCAGGCCTTTCTGTCTTAATGAGGACTACAGATCTCTGATTTACATTCAACTTTCTCTGCATTAATAATTGATTGAAACTCTTAAAAAAATTACTCTGCGACTGAAACGAAAGGTGGCGAGGCTCTCGCCAGAAGAATTTGGGTGATACTGGGTTACATCTGATTGTTAAAGGAAGTGGGGCCCGTGGACTGTTGGCCAAACTCATCAGAAGATGGCTCCAGACTCGCCTGCTGGCCATAGCCACCGCTTGACCCATAGCTGTCTTGGTTGTACCCGCCCTGGTTATAGCTGCTGGAGTGCTTCTCCATGGGGTCAGACAGGTATCTCTGTCCCGAGGAATGCCAGCCGGTCTCCTTGAAGACAAACCAAATGTTGCCGGCCCAGAGGATAAAGTTCAAAAACCCAAAGACCTGAAGGACAATCAGAGCAAGAGGTTAAAAGACTGGATAGAAATGCTAGAAGATTCCATTTACAGCAATTCCTCACAGTGCCGTGGGTGATCCTGCACTTTACTTTTGAAGTTTATTCGATTTTTTTTTATTCAGAACCACTATTTAATGTAGGATTTCTAAATACTTTCGATATGCCAGGCACTACATGAAGGGCTTTTATATATTGATCCACCTGGTCTAAGAGACCAGTATTACTCTACATTATATGTCTATATTAAAAATATGGAAACAAAGAAAATCATCTGATTCAGGTCACACTAGAGATTACAAGCAACGGCAATCCACCTCTCACAGACCAGAGGGACTCCAGATAAGTACTGCCAATCAACAGCCCGTTTCCCCATTTGCCTATTCTTGAGGGGGTGGGAATGTCCTCTTTCCTTGGTCTTGGGACTTCACTCCCCTAGCTACCAGCACCGTGGACCTGGGAGTTTCAAATATAAACCTAAGAGGAAAAAAAACCCTTTGTCTCTATTTTCTGACCCTAATGTAAATCGGTTCCAACAGATTTCCACCCAATTAAAGACTGCAAACTGTCCCTGCTGCTGCCTGCACAGCCCTAGCTCCAGAAGGTCCTACAGAACCTGGACAGCAAGCGAAACAGCTGCTCTCCCCGGACTTGGCTAACGTTCCAGCTTTGATGTTACAATGTCAGCAGGCAGTAGTCATAGATGATTTTGTCGTCATCCATTATCACGGATTGTCAGCAAAAAGACTGGGCTGTCAGGTTCCAAACCCAGGACAAAGGGCTGAAGGGCCTTATTTAACAATTTAACATATCAGAGCTGGACCCGGCTGCCAGGTTCTCCCAATAGCCCTCAGTCCCTACCTATGACAGAGAATGACTCACATACCTTACCCTTTACCCTGAACTGGCCAGCCTAGGGACTGGCCTGCACTTGAACAATGTATTGTTACTAATTGTATAAATTCTTCTCATGATGCTGACAGTTACATTGTAATTAGATAGCCTCCACAGGTACTTCTGCCAGTTAATCTTAGCCAACCCTGGTAGGATCATCTTGTAGTTTACGCTGTGGAAGAGATTTCTAATCTTTTAGTAGGTCCCCGCCGGGGACATGCTGCGTTACTGGATATTACTGCTCTCAGTATTATGAGAGCTGCGGCAGCGTCAACAACCTCCTTAGTACAACAGGTACATACATAGTGCTGATGTTAATCATATAAGATGTCTTTGACCTTGGTTCTGAAGGAACAGACAGAAACCTTGAAGATAGGGCTAGCGCTCTGGAGGAAGCAGTCTGATTCATAGGGAATCAAACTTGAAAACCCAAGGGCAGACGTCCCACCTCTGACCGTTCACATTTTACATAGGTTTGTGCCGTTCCTCTCCCCGTAACTCCTCAGAGGTTCTGTGGCCTCAAGTCCAGACTCAACTTAGGGTCTTGTGGAATCATCCTGATTTCCTTATGGATTTACAGACCTTACATAATCAAATTGCTGCAATTAAGTTATGCTAAATTACAATCTCTCTCAGCTTCTGAGGCGATGGAAAGATTTATAAATTCCTTAAATTCCTTTGTGACCGGAAAAGCCTTTCCGTCATTTATTAGCAAATTGGGCATTATGCTAACCATTGTGCGCATCCTCATCCTTCTGGCCATCCTCTGGCCGCCGACAAGCCCCAGTAGATATCTTCAACATGATGTCTAAATTAAAAAACCAGAAAGGGGGAGGTGGTGCGGACCTCATGGAGGTCACTGCTGCCTGACAAAGTTCCAGCATTGTGGTTCCCCATTCCCCAGCACCCTCTTCCATTCGTTTTTATTAATTCTCATGCGGAAGTTCCCGAATGCCTTTTCCTCGGGGAGATTTTGTATGGGATTTAAAGGATGACAATGTGTAAAAAGGTGGTCCTCCTTAATCACCACTATGGAAAGCATGCTGGCTGCACACAGGAATCCCACCGGGCCCTGCTGATTACACGCAGAACAGGAAAGTCAGAGATTACTAACCAGACACAGCTGACCCCAAGGAAGAACTGCCTACAATCCTGTTCCCCAGTCTGAGGCCATTAAGGGCCAGTATTCAGCTACTAGATACAGAGAAATCACAATGGCATGGTTTAATAGGGAAGAGCAAGACATCAGGGCCTTCCCTTTTGAAAGCGTATGAGTGGAATAGGCCCATGTAGTAAGACTAAGACACAAAGGGATGCAATTAAGGAACAAGTCGGTGCTCATGCTGCCTTGAGCCCCTGGAGGAGTAAAACTTGTTCTTAAATTGTAGTGGCATGTCTGGTCCCCACAGAAGTCCTTTTCCCAAGGTCAGGCATCTGGGAAAGAGCCTCCATTTTCTCAGGGGCTTGAGGGAAGTTTCTGCTTCCCATTCTCCTTATCTCTGACAGGAGGAACGTGTGGTTCTTACGTTTATGTAAGAGAGCTCCTGGTGGAGCGACCGGTTTGAGAACAACAGGCATTTAGGTACTTGCTGAACCTAATGCTATGTCTCAGGAAAGATGCTGTAATGAAGTTAGTGTCCACTTTCTGTCCCTGAATTCTTGAGCCCACTTTCAACCTTGCCTGTGGCTAAACTATTGAGTAAAAAAGGTAGAGCCTTTCTTTTCAATAAATGCTGCTGGCAGCTGTCCGAATTCATCCTCAGATCTTGCCTGCCTCCTCCACCCCCTGCTGACTCGACACATCTTCTCTGGGACCTCAGCGAGATGTGAATCCTAAAACAGACTCTGAACGGAATGCAGGATACAGAGAAGTGGAAGGTTTGGTAAGAAGTAGGTGCGAGGCTTTCCTATGGGAATTCCCACTTCTCATGAAAGGTGCTGGGCAGTCTGAGGACCCGTGCTGCTTCGCCAGGGCCAGCTATTTGACAGAAAGAAGCAAGACTTTTTCAATACACGGGGCTTAGAAAGGAGTTCTCTAATATAGCTGTTGTTCATTGATTGACTAGATAAGAGACAGTCTATTTTAACAACTCTATTGTTAAACAACAGCATGGTGCATACGGGTAACATTAGAGTATATTTGATCATTATTCTAGCGTGACACTGTCAGTTTAAATGACTTTTTGGTTAGTCTGGAGTGTTGTGTACATGCTTGCATGAGAGAGAGGGAGGTCGGGGGAGAGAGAGTAATGCTGGTGTCCTTAGTATGTGGGATTTTAAGGGTATGGACCAAGGGTGTTACAAAAGTCATTATTATTTTAACAGCAGGTATGTTAAAGTACTGCTTGCATAGCAAGCTGAATGAAGGTAACATTTCTGTCTTGGGGGACAGCTGAGAGTATTCATGTGGATATGCAAAAAGTCGGACACATCAGTGAGCACTAAATGGTAAATCAGTTTCACTCCCGTTCTACAGTTGTCCATGCGTTATGTCCAGCTGAGTGTCACCGTCGAGTGTGTGAAGACGTGCTCTTGAGAAATGACATCAGTGTAGGCTCCCAACTGATGCAATTGAAAACTGATTTACCTGGAGCCCTTTTCTCTCTGCCTCCCTCTCTTCTCCCCTCTTGGTTTTCCATCGCAAATTCTTTTTTCTTTTAACTTTAATATAGAGCCTTAGGTGGTTTTCCAAGGAAGATATGAAACATAAATAAATAATGTATAATAGTTGCTTAATCAAAATGAATTAGGCAACTACTAGTGAAATTTATACACATGGCATTTATATCATGTGTACAGTAATTAGGATATTTTCCATTAAAAGAGAGATCTTGGTTTAATTCTACCATTGTAAGTATATGCCAATATACGAATCAAAAAATTATGAAATGATATCTTCTGATATGAAGGAATGGCCCTGTTCAGGGACATGATTTTATCTGTTTGATTGTCTTCATTATTTCCTATTTACTTGCTACTACTTGGTTTTTTAAAAAGTTCCACATTAAAATTAAGAGTATGGAGCATCGCTCTGGGAGGATGCAAGGAACACTGGCTTTCTGTCACCGTCAGCATGGAGGTACCCCAAATCCACATTGGTCAACACATTTAGGAACACATGAGTCTTCGAAAGGAGAGAATTTGATTCAAGCTCTGATGTGGGAGTCCCCTCTATGCGCTGTGATTACCATTAATGAATAAAGAAACTGCTTTGGACCTATATCAAGGCAGAACTTAGATAGACAGGGAAAAGCTAGGCTGAATGCTGGGAGGGAGAAGGCAGAGTCAGAGGGATGCCATGGTTCTGCCGCTAGAGATAGACATGCTGAAACTTTGTTGGTAGGCCATGACCTCATGGTGATACACACAGTAATAATGGAGATGCATTAAATTAAGATGTAAGAATTAGCCAATAAGAAGCTACAGCTAATGGGTCAAGCAATGACTTGATTAATACAGTTTGTGTGATTATTTCAGGTCTAAGCTAGCCGGGCAGCTGGGACCAAATAAGTGACCTCTACCCAACAAAACTCAGATGCGAAGACATCAGAAAGAGGGCATGCAACTGTACGTGGGAAAGAATTGAGAGGTAAAATGTGGGCATCTATAAAGGTGATGATTGATTTCCCTGCAGTAAAGCTGGAAAAGCAGAAGTAGAAATGGCAGACAAAACATAGTTATACTTAGTAAAGGATGGCTAAAAACTGGGCTATTACCGCATCTTCCCCCCACCATAGAAGAAGTGATCACCCCAAGTAAGGTGGCCCTTAATGAGCACTGCCCACAGATTGGGCAGCATGCTATGGGTTTTCCCCATGGATTGCCTTCTCTCAGCAGTTTCAAGTCTGCTGCATAACTATCTGCAGTTTAAAGATGGTGGCGTGGAGGTTTGAGCAGGCTTGTGTTCATATACCACCTCTAGACTGCCCAATAGAGCCAGGACTCCTTCGAGAAGACCACTCCAGCACTGTGCCTTTAGCTCTTTGGAGTAGTGACTGCATTGGGAGAGTTTGGCTTGAGTTCTACCATTAATATGGTTAAACCCAGAAACATTTTCTAGAATCCTTAAGAGCATCTTCCTGCCTCTGAAATGTCTAAATACCTTCCTTTATTTTAGGGCTACTGTGAAGTCACAAATGGCAAAAAAAAAAAAAAAAAAACCTTTTTTTCTTTTTTCTTTTAACCACTGTAGAAAATCTGTTGTTTCTTGACTGTTTTTCTTGCAGAGATCACACATGGTGGTGAGTATATGTTTCCTTCTTCAGAGCTTGCACCGGCCCAGCAGTGTGAATTCTGTGAGCCATGTATTGACTGCACAGTTCCTAAAGCCTATAGCCTACAATTAATGAGACTGGGGTGGACACCTGACCCTGGAAAAGCCAGTGGGATGCTCTTGAGTAAACATTCAGGCATTTGTAACTGGATCTGAGTGGGGTAAATTCAGTCTAAGTGCCCCCCCCCTTTAAAAAAATATTTATCCATTCTCATTCTCTCTCTCTCTCTCTCTCTCTCTCTCTCTCTCTCTGTGTGTGTGTGTGTGTGTGTGTGTGTGTCTGTGTCTGTGTGCATGCACACATACACCATGGTACGCATGTGGAAGTCAGGACAATTTTGTGGAGTCTGTTCTCTCTTCTTCTTCTGAGTTTTGGGAAAGGGTCACCGAGCTCAGGCAGTGAGCACCTGTGACCCACTGAGCTATCTCACTGGCCAAAGCTGCTTCTCTGAAAAGAAACACACAATGAGAAACTGAAGGTACCGACCTCCTCCCATATACACAAGAAAACAATTAAAACTCTATTTGGAGAAGGAGGCTCTCAAGACAGGCAGTGCCTTTAACAGATGCACACACAAGCGTAAAAGGTGGAGAATTTGAAAGGCCAGGTCTCTTGACCTGAGCTTCCAGCTCTGGATTCTACTCTAGGGAACGCTTCCAGTTTTTCTAATTATTTTTGGGTTTTGCTTGAGATAGCTCAATGTGACTTGAAGGCGAGCATACTTTTAATTCAAAAACCTGTGTTGACTGATTAATATCTTTCCCTTGTGACAGTAATACATAATTCCCTTTTCCTTGCAGTGTGATGCTTTAGTTCAATCACTTGAGGTCCGTCCTGGGACTTTTCCCACTGGAGGAGAAAAGTGGGAGGTTAGGTAAGAGCCACACCACTAGGCAACTCAGAGAGACAATAGTTTAGTTATCTGATGTTGGGAGTTGAGGAGCGGCTCTAGAATCTTCCGTTCCCATCTCTTCAGATCTTAGCGGGTTCATGGTATCTCTTCAGAAACTATCCTTTTCATGGTGACATTGGAGCCAGTTTCTATTTACAGTGCAGATATCTGAATGAGTACAGACACTAGTCCCAGAAAAGGGTCTAAAGAACACGGTAAGCTTTTCTGGAGTTGGTCTGAATGAGCTCTTAGAACTGTCAGGGGCTTGGCTGGCAAGGACACAGGGACAACCCAGCAGGCCATTCCTTCCACACGTTCACATTGCTGTGAGAGTTAGGGGAACTTGTACTCTTCATCTCTAAGTCCTACCTCCTACTCTAAATTTCATTAGAACATGAGGCATGATGAGGCCATGTGGGGTGTCATAACTAACAGGGACATGGATTATCAAGGTAGCAGTTGGCAAACAGCATTTACTTGATTGGTTAAACATGTCAAGCAATTTTTTTTCTTAGATTTTGAGAGATCAGAGCCACAATTATGTCTTCAGTTCTGTCTATAAAGCAGCTACAGAAATCACTATAGATGTGAATACACACTCACAAGTTGTCACTCCCAAGTGTGGACAGCAAGATGTAAGAATGTTTGCAAGATCCCGGGCATAGTTAATTTTCCTTGGTGACTGCTGCACCAAGGAAAGATTTAAGGAAAATCAGAAGGTATAGAGCACCCCTTCCTCTCTTTGTGGCCCTCTTCCCTGACTGAATTTCAGGAAGCTGCAGGGATACAGGTTAACTTTGGAGCCTCAGTTCTTCACGTTTGCCGGCGAGTGTTCCTTTAGTGAACATGGCAGAGGCTCCCACACGGCGGCAATTCTTCCCTTTGCTGACATTCTAGCTTGTCTTTATCTTATGCAGCTTCCTTCTGTGGAGCAGCACAATTGCTTCCACATATAAATTAGGAATGCAATTTAGCCTCTCTCCAACTGTTAGTATTCGTCCTTTTCTGTAAGGTCCGTACTCTAGATGAGACAATATTTGATTTTGTTCAGCTAATTTAGTGCATCTTTTCTAGGGCTACTGAGCAGCCAAACTGGAGGAGGGAGAAGAGACACAATTATTCTAAGTACTTTTTTAAGCCCCGCATTTCCTCTTGTTCCCTACTAAGTCTGCATATTTTTCTCCAACCGGTTTGCTATGTTCCATGTGTGACTTTAATAAAATGTTTTCCTTCCAGGAAACATCTGAGTTAACAAATATTCTTTTTTTAACTTCTGGCAGGCTTCAGCCTTAACATTTAGGTTTCATATCAGCTCTGGCTTAGAATTTTCACTTGACTGTAAGCTAAGCCACAGCTGCTAATAACTGCTGGGATTTTATTAAAAACTGTAATCAGCAGCATGACAGCATGTGGCTTTTGACGATGAAGATCGAGAAGGCTCAAATATCGTCTTCCCTGTCGGTGAGATTTTCCTCTTTTGATTGGCCTGGTTTTGGAGGCAGAAAGGTCCAGAGTGGCTTTGGGGGTGTTTTTCTTCATCACTGACCGTCAGGGAAAGACTTGGGAAAGCAAGCTTAGTGAGGAAGTACTTACCACAGATGTGTTTAAGCTGGACATGACAGGGCTGTGGACAGCCATGCATTTGTTGTAGGGCTGCTTGCAAGCGGACATCAGTAACAAGACTTCATTTGGGTCGGTCGCCACTTTGACGTCAGACAGTCCTTTCGCCCAAGCAGATGAGCCGACCAACCACAAGAACGAAAAGACCACAGTGACAATGAAATCCTTCACAGAGAAAAGACAGGAAAAAACAAACAAACAACAGCTGTGAGTTCCAGAAACAAACCTATTAATTTATGCAAGTACTGTTTTTTTTTTTTTGAAAATTCTAAGATTCCATAGCCTTAGGACCTAGAGATACTCCAAAATAAATAAATAGATAAATAAATAAATAAAGTTTCTTGATACTATATATATACTTATGTGACATAAATGATTATATTGTTATTTAGTTTTGTTTTTTGAAATATGGTCTCTCTTTGTAGTCCACATTATCCTGGAACCCCCTTCTGTGGAGTAGGCTAGCCTGGAACTCACAGAGATCTTCCAACCTTTGTGTCCCCAGTGCTGGGATTAAAAGCATGCACCATGACACGCAACTATATTGTTATTTACTGAAAGCCTGTTTTACTTTCATTCTCAGCAATGAGCTCAAGAACTGTGGAATCCTTACCTTATTGTTCTGCTGTGGTACTAGTTTGTTTGTGATCTAACAAATAAAGTTCACCTGAGGTTCAGAGCGCAGAGCTAGCCACGAGTTAGCCATAGAGACCAGGAAATAGCGGCACACACCTTTAACCCCAGTACTTGGGAGACAGAGGCAGATGGATCTCTGTGAGTTCATGACCACCCTGGCCTATGATTGATCCAGTATCAAAGAGAAACAGCTAGGTGGTGGTGGCTCACACCTTTAGTCCTAGTATTTGGGAGTCAAAAGTCACAGGTCTTTAATCCCAACACTAGGGAGATAGAAACAGGAAGGGGTATGGCTGGGCGGAGAGAGGAATATAAGGCAGGAGGAGATAGGAGCTCCAGGCATTCTGTCTGAGGCCTTGTAGAGACAGAATACCCCATTCCATCAGAATTTCACAGGGGTAAGAACTAGTGGGTGCCTACTCTGATTCTCTCTGATCTCTCAGATTTCACTCCCTCATCTCTGACTCTGGATTTTTATTATTAAGACCAATTAGAAATTGTGCTACATTCCCCCAAAGCATCCCATTTGCATTTGGTAAAATAAGTCAGAGATGGTTGAAGCATGTCTGAGTCTCTACATGTAATGGTAGGCATTCTACATGTAATAATAGGCAGTCTACATGTAATGATAGGCATTCTACATGTAATGGTAGGCATTCTACATGTAATGGTAGGCATTCTACATGTAATGATGATAAGCATTCTACATGTAATGATGATAGGCATTCTACATGTAATGATAGGCATTCTACATGTACTGATGATAGGCATTCTACATGTACTGATGATAGGCATTCTACATGTAATGATGATAGGCATTCTACATGTACTGATGATAGGCATTCTACATGTTCTGATGATAGGCATTCTACATGTAATGATAGGCATTCTAACTACTGACCCCAAGTCCTTGCTGTGCTGTGATGGTTTTAAACACTTAGAGACCAAAGACTCCTGGATGCCAATATTTATCAGCTCATTTATTTGTTAATTTAACAGACACAGGTACTGAACTGTTAGTCAGAACAGTACTAGCTGTTGTATTTTCGCTTACTATGGGCTTATGTTTGTAATAATCATGTTATATTGTGTTTTTTTGGTTTTGTTTTGAGACAGGGTCTCTCTTTGTAGTCCTGGCTGTCCCGGAACTCCCTTTGTAGACCAGTTTGGCCTCAAACTCACAGAGATCTACCTGCCTATGCCTCAAAGAGTGCTGGGATTAAAGACATGCACCACCATGCCCTGGCTATATTGTATTTTTATACTCATTTTAAAGGCAACAAAACTGAGGTCCAAGGCAACTGAAGTATAACACATAAAAATAGCAGAACGAGGTCTATCTAACCATGAAAACTACCTGCTCTGTCTGCAGGGAGCAGAAGCTCTTTCACCATTACCAAGCACAAGTCTAGGACATGAGAATGTTGTTATTTAGGAGAAAGGTCTCCACAGCCAACGAGATGGCTTAGTGGGAGAAGAAACTTACTACCAAGCTTGATGAGGTGAGTGATGCCCGGACCTACACAGTGGAAGAAAAGAACTGACTCCTGCATGTTAGCCTCTGAGCTTCATGGGTTTGCTGTGCTATGTGTGTATGTAAACCAGGCGTGCACACACACAAATAAGTAAGTGTAATTTCAAAAATTAAAAAAAAGAAAATAGAGGAATGTCTCTGAGCTTCTAATAGGGTATTTCTTCCATCCTTTTTGGCAGGGTGTGGGGGCAGGTGGGATTGCTAACCCTAGACTGTTTTGACCCAAGAGAGCAAATCTTAGACCTACTATACTGATGTGTTGTTATTTAAATACACCGTGTTTGTTTACCCAAAATAATAAGAGTCAACCTCGAAAGGAAACCAGCAAATGTGAAACACCCACAGGGAAAGCTGCTGTTTCTTTTCTCCCATGGGGCATGGTGTTAATATTCAGGCATCTGTACTGGCTTGACCTGGGGGTGTACATCCCAGCAGTAGTCACTAAGAGCACCTTAAGAGCACATTCACTAAGCTCCCTTTTAAAAGGGCCCTGCCCACTCCTGTATCTCTCTCTCTTTCTCCCTTCCTCCCCCTCTCCCTCCCTCCCTCCCCCCTTTTTTCAAATTGTACCACATGGTGTATTCTGCTTGCATTGTCCCGCACTCAGGCATACCTGCATGACTTTTCATTAAGACTCGTGACCTGTGTTGGGGAAGCCATGACACTCTAAGTGATGCTATTCCTAACAACTGTTTGTTAGGTGTGGCCTTCTAGAGAATGTCCTCAAAGTCTCACAGCTAAGATTGGCTAAATCTTCAGAGCAGATATTCTTTTGGATCCAGCGGTTGTTGTGAGTTATATAGCTCACTGGTTTCCATTACAATGTTAAGCTCAACAGTGTTTAGGGTCAAAATGTGATCCATTCACAGGGCCTCTGTGGCATGGGGTCCTCCCTATTCCTGTTTTCTACTCCCATACTTCTTCCTTATGTCCTTCTCATAACTAATCATTTTCACTTTGAGTTGTATGTACGCTTGTAAGCTTTCTGAAATATTTCTGGACAAATGCAGGCATTTAAAGTGCAAGCATACAGATATGCTCTCTACAGCTGTCTTAGCATTAATAATGCAGTTCACACCTAGCAGCTGGGTGTGATCTGAGTGTGTCAAATGTCAACTTTCTGTTCATGTCAAATCTGTCACCTTAGTCTGTTCTTCATTATTCTGGCAGTATGAATTGACACTTATGTATTTATAGATCAATAAATCTAAAAGAAGGGACACCAAGGTCAAGTAAAAGTGTTGGCAGGGTCGCAGGTCTTTTGGTAGGCTCTAGGGAGACTCCACCATCTTCTCCTTGTTCATCAAAGCTACCCGTTCCCGCTGCTCGTGGTCGTCTTTGTTCAAGCAGCAATGGCCAGTCTTCTTCCCAACATGGCATCTTCCTGACAGTGACTTCCCAGCCTTCCTTTTCCCTTTCGAGGCCTCATGGTTACATTTTCTGATCACTAGTTTAAAACTCTCTCAGAAATCTGAGTTCTATCTGCATTGTTAATCTCCTCTTGCCATGCCATATGATACAGCTACAAGTTCCAAGGATGAGGATGGGGGCATCTTTGCAGGGCCGTTATGCCACCTATGAAGTTGGAAGTGTTTTTAATCCAAAGATTAGTTGGGGGAGATTTGACATTTTAATGATGTTACATCTTCTAAGGAGTGAATACATAGTGTCTGATTTCATTCATGTATTCATATAGTACGGTTTGGGTAACATGCAAAAGTCTTGAGGAAACTCTTAGCAGAGACAAGAACATGCAGGGCTGTGCCCTTCACTGTTACGTATTCATTAGAGCCCATTGTTATCACATAGCTCCAAGTACAGGACAGTACTTTTCTTAATTTATACTCGTTACAATTAAAGACAGACTTGTTAAAAATGCCAGTAGGGTATAGGAACAGGATTCTGTCCATTTAGCGGAATAATAATAGCAGGTTTTCTCTTAGGGTCTATGATCTGTCTAGCCATGGGTTCTTGGCTCGATCGTGGTATAGATTTCATCTTGTGGATCAGGCTTTAAATCCAATCAGAACGTGTTTGGTCATTTGCATGATGTCCACGGTACTTGTGCACCAGTGGCCATGTCTTGCCAGGCTAGCCATTGCTGTAGTTCACAGGATTCCTTATTGGGTAAGGTTGTTAGTTACTTTTCTCCTGAAGTCCTGGGCATAGCATCCATGAAATCTCTTCAGTAGGGTAAAGTCTCTAGTCAGCACCCTTGGACTTCTTGTTCTATGACTCAAGTTTTATGAAATTCTCAAAGAATTAATAAACATGTCAGTATAGAATTCCATGAGGCCTTTCAATTGGATAATGGAGAAAATTATGCCAAACTAATATTTACTGAGCACTTACTATGCGCTGTGTTAGTCCAGATTCATTTGGATTAACTCAATCCTGATAAAAGCATTGTGAAACACATGCTAATCTTGTTCTCATTTTGTAATTGAGGAAACTGATGTGCCAGGATGTTAAATAAATTGCCTGAAGCCTGAATTAATTGATAGGGGATCCAGGATTCTAAGCCTGGCCATCTGTCTCCAGGGTCTGTGTGTTTGACTGCAATATGCTTCATCTAACTTCTACTTTAAGAAGAGCTTCCTACCTCAAACAAATGTATTAAAAAAAGGTTCTCAAGGGCCAGTGACTTGACTCAGTTAGGAAAGATACTTTCTATCAAGACTGATGACCCGAGTCTGATTGTCAGAACCCATGTGGTGGGAGGAGGGAAGAGAATTTGCTTTCATGGGTGCAATGCAGGGTGTGCGTGCACGTGCACGCGCATACACACACAAACTAACTAAATAAATAAATACATAGATGTAAAAAGGATATATTGAAACTTTTTTTCAAAAGATTTGAGATTCTGCTTAGTTTAAGTTAATGAAGCACTCTTCTGTAGAGGAATTAACTTCCTTACTGAACTCAGGGACTGTGTCGTTGGACTAAATACTGTGCTTTGGGGACCTGATCCAACATCTTATCTTTCTAGAAGTACAGTGTACAGGAGGTGCCTCATAATTTCTCTCCTGCATAAGTTAGAAGCTCAGCCTGGCCCTGGACAGATTTAGATTTGAATCCTTAATCTTATACTTTCATGTTCAGGGAAATTTGCTAGACTTTCTAAGGTCTCAGTTTACCCCTGTAGGTGGAAATACGAGCATCTTCTCATGGGACATTTGGAGGAGGAAATGAGCTCCTGTAAACAATATTTATCACTATGCAAAGGAAAAGGTGACTGGGGAGAGGATGGAAACCTTAGTATTCCCCAAGAAACAACAGAGAAAATAAGAAAACATGCAGCTATGAACAGAGATGTCACGGCTGTGCATGTACCTCGGGCGACAGACCTCTCAGCAAGTGGGACAGCAGAGATTCTGAACAAGGCACTATTGCAAAAATTCACCAGTCTTGGAAACCAGCTCTGTCTTATGGTGGGGAAAACCATGTTCCACCATTTAAGTGATGGCTGTACAACACTATTTATGAATGTGTATCTATTCCTAGCATGGTGGGTAGAGTAATTATTTTTAGCAGGAGTGCAATGCTGAGTGTACATTCTCAGCTCAAAACCTGCCAGTCATAGCCCCTCCCTGAGAACAAATCCCAAAGACCACACAGAGGGTTCTAAAGAACCCTGAGCTGGCTGCTCTTTGGCTGCAAAGTGCCTTCCTGGTCCTCCCACATCTCCACGCAATGCACAGGCTTCCTAGCTGTTACCCTAACCCACCCAGAACACATGCAACTCAGAGATTTCACCTGGGACAGACCCTGGCTTAGAACCGCGGGGCTTGCTTCCTTTTCACCCTTAACAACCTCAGCTGGAACTTCCGTGTTCTCAGGGGCCACACAGCTAAGCAATACGGAGAGGATTTCCCACACTGACTCCCTAGCCACCCTTTCCAGGTCTCATTTTCTCAGCTTCCTTTTTAAAGACCTGGTGAATATTTCTTTGTTTTAGCTGCTTACCCCAAACTAGAATCTGTGCATTTTGTGGGCAGCGTTTTTGCTTTGATGCACAAGGCATTGGTCAGCGATGATTCTCAAAAGAATGAATAGATGTAAGAGGAGATGTTTCTCATGTGCTGAAGCAGAAGCAGGAGGGTAGAAACCTGTGCGCATGGGCAGAAGGGCCTTTCTCCTCAGCAGCCCCTGCACAGAGTCCTTTATCCCCCCCCCACAGACTCATGGTTTATTTATCAACTTAACATATCCTGGCTGAGGGTGACCTCCCCTATACAGACCCCTTATGCCTATGCCTTGACTTTTATTTCTTAAGCACTTTTCAAAATTCAAAAAATACAGTCATTTGCCGCCACCACCCATTTTTCTACACAGGATTTCAATTCAAGGGCATGAGCTTTGCCTGCCTTGCTCCTTCTTGGTTCTTGGGCAGAAAAACATGGCTAAGATGTATTGAATGAGACAGTGCGTGAATGAGTGAATGGATGGATGGATGAATGAATAAATATATCGTATGGTCCCAATATTATACAATGTTATCTTTGTGGAAATGTTTCATGATCATTCAGCAAGTAATAATGTTCAGGAATAAATTATACTTGATTTTAAATGAAGAACATATTCTATTAGTGTAAAACATGGCATGAGATCAGGACACCAATGGTGGTGGTAGTGGCCTTGGCACACGTGCCCCTTCAGCAGTGGCAGGGATTCTCCTCAAATAAAATAACAAAGAGCTTTACAACGGAGAGGAACTGCACCAGAGAGCACCTACGCTGAACTGCAACTTCCTATGACTGGGAGTGACTGAAGACAGGGTGTCCATGCCAGATCAAGAACACATTAGCTTGAAAGTTTGTCTTTTTCTGGCTTTGGGCACAAACGATGTTGGAGGCTACCTTGCAGAGGAGACATAGGTCAAATATTTGTTACCATTTTCTTCTCATTCTCCTACTTCCCTGTGGTCAAACTCAGCCTGAAGCCAGGAGGTGGGAAGTCCTCAGAAATGATGGATTCAATTTTCCTCCGAAGACTCAGGATACCAGAGGGCATCCCTGACCAGGCTTCAGATGCCCACCTCCCCGAAGACGCAGGATGTCAGAGGGTACCCCCTGACCAGGCTTCAGATCCCCCCAAAGACACAGGACTTCAGAGGGCACCTCTAACCAGGCTTCAGATCCCCATGAAGACACAGGACATCAGAGAGCATCCCTGACCAGGCTTCAGATCCCCCTGAAGACACAGGACGTCAGAGGGTACCCCTGACCAAGCACTCCACCATGACCCTGCAGATGCTGTTAACCTTATAACCTGCCCACTTGCAGTGGTCCTGTGTTACTGATGAGGAAACTGGAGGACAGATAATGTAAACGTAGAGCAACTAAGACCTGGCTTGAGCACAGTGGTTCATCATAGGCTTTAGGAAGATGAGCTTTTTGGTGTGTGGATAGCTATTTTAATCGGTATTCTTTAAATTTTTGCCATTTGGGAAGTCCTTCAACACTTCAAATCTCTCCTGCTTAGGATCTGAATTGTCTCCAAGAAGTATTTGGAAGAGACATTGCAGCCAAGATGGTCTATTGTCTATTGTCTGTGGCTCATGAGTGGACTCTAAGGTATTGGTTGATTATGTACCTTAAGAAGTCTGACACACAATTTATTTATTTATGTGCGGTACTTTTGAAGTATCTGTTCAGTGAACCAAAGCCAGCTTTCTTAGGCAGGCACATCCTGGCTGAGTTTTGACTAAATGGTCAGATCCCATTACTTGGAAGGGTGGCTTTGTTGCCCTCGTAAGTTGCTGTTAGCAAAGTGTTCTGTTTTATGTAGATTTAATATAATAAAATTGCTGGTTTTGGATTACTTGGGGACATACACAGAGAAGAGCACCCAGAGAACATTATTTGAGACACAGGTGAAATGAACCCACCTCTCCCTTCACACTTCATATTGATAAATGTAACTAATTGCTCCTCTTCTACCTATTAGCAAATGCTGCCAATATTTAGCTTCCGTGTTTGTCATCCACCTTGTCCAGTGATGGCTTTTCTGTACTTTCTTCCTTTTTTCTTCCTTTCCTTCTTTTTCCCTATTGCTAAAATGTATCCCCAGATCTGAAATTGTTTAATCCGAAGAGTCAGCCTCATCCTCAATGTAAGTGGATTCATTATGTGAATTCCTCCTCCGTGAATTCCAGAGTGAGTCTGTGAGCCAGAAAAGAGAGGAACCAGCAAGATGGTGGTCCAGGAGGGTAGAACCTTTGCTTTGGTTTCCAAGGAGAAAGAGCAAAGAGGGGCGAGATGAAGCTACTCTCTGCTTTGTCAAACGAAGCTTCTCCCATCATTTCATATTAAATACCGATCCTAACGTTATCAGAACTCTATGAACTGCCACAGAAATGAGTTATATATGCATCTTAAGATATATAGTAGGCATTTCCACAAGAGCAAAAGCAACAGGAAGGCAGTCTGCAAACTGCCAAAAGAGAAATATAAGCACCAACCCAGCCACAGAACCTTTATCTACAATCTGCCCAGCCTGCAAGTTGTGCTGGGGCAATGGTGGCACAGAATTTTCGGGAGTAACCAACCAATGTCTGGTTTGACTTAAGGCCCACTGTACGAGATGACACCCATACCTGACACTGTTTAGGTGACCTAGAACATGACACTAGACAGCCCAGGGACCCAGGGGAAAACCAAATAATACTATTCTTAAAAACAAAAAGGAAAACACCATAGCAAAGGGAAAGAAGAGGGAGGGCAGGAGGGCAAGGGAAGGAAAGGAAATGGAGGGGAAGAAGTAGGAGTTGGGGGAGAGGAAGAAGAAGAAGCAGTCGGGGAGAAGAGAAGGAAAAAGTGGAAGAGAAAAAGGAAGCAGTATCTGGGGCAAGAGAGCGAGAAAGAAGAGGGGGATAGAATGAGGGGCCCTCATCCACCCAGCACCCGGCACAACGGTTCAGGGGTGCAGGACTTATTATTCCTACTTTATGAACTTAAGAACTGGTATGCTTTCATCTTGGGCTTACAGCCATCCTTAAAGACAAACTAGTTTCTTTCTTGTTTAAACCTGTTTCTCAAGGATTGGACTATGCCCCACCTGTAACCTTAACTACAAATGGTTCTCTAACTGTTCCAAGAATGGCAGTCATGTCTTTGTTTCAAAAAGTTGTTTATAAGCATCTTGCAACCCTTCTGATGACTATGTTGCTGTGACTACCTGTTATGACTACCTTGTTTAGCTCACCTTGCAACCATGTCTTTGTCTCAGGAGGGACTAACTTGTTATGTTTATGTTCTCCTCCTGTAACTCCATCTGCTTTGCCTGCCAGATCCCCCATTTGGAAACCTCCTACCTCTGAGCTATAAAAGCCTTATCTTCCTCATATCCAAGGCTGACCTCTCAAAGCCTACCTATGTACACAAATAAAAAAGCTTGCTTTAATTAATTTGGCCACGATGATTTGGGTCAGTGGTCTTTTCCTCTCATCCTTGGAATTAACAGAACCAGGAACCAAGACCCACTTTGCAGAGGTGCTTTAGGTAAGTTGAGATCATCTATAGAGTTTTCTGTAAGAGGAGGCCAATCTTCCCTCTTCCTGACATTGAGTGTGCTTTGACAAATTCCATTAATCCCCGAGAATTTGGAAGCTCTGTGACAAATCCCCTAGTGAAGAGGCTGAAGCCTTCTGAGGGAGCTCTAGTCTCTCCAGAGATCTAGGACTTGGAAATGGGGCTTCCTGTTCCAAATCTGTTAAGAAAAATCTTCAAGGTCAAGCCATCTAGTTTGTTCATCTTTACTAGGGAGAAGAAACGCGAAGTCGGAAAGTTTGTAATCACAGTCAGATTCTCAGCAGTCTGGGGCTTTGGATCTGAGTCACTGTTCTAATTGGATTTCTGTTGCAGAGATAAAACATTTCGGCCAAAAGCAACTTAATAGAGAAAGGGACTGATTTGGCTTACACTTTCAAGATACAGCCCATGATTCAGGGAAGTCAGGATAGGAACTCAAGCAAGGAACTGAAGCAAAAATGATGAACACTGCTTGATAGTTTGCTTGCTGGTCCATACTCAGATTTCTCGGGCAGCCCAGGACCACATGCCTAGGGAATGGTGCTGCTCACAGTGGAATGGATCATCTTATTTCAATTAACAATCAAGAACCACCTCCACACGATCTGGGTAATCCCTCAGTTGAGATTCCTCTCAGATGGTTCCAGGAGAATCAAGTTGGTAGTTCAGTCTATCTAGGCTAATCACCGACCTTGTACTTTGGGAGAGAACTTCTTACACTGTTAAACTATTTGCTGATAACCCTGTAGGTCACACAATAAGGATTGTGGGATATCAACTTCAGTGGCCAAGCAAATTCTTGAAAAAGCCTATCCATCTCAAAACTTCTCCTTTCTAACATCTGGGACCTCAAAGCTCTACATTTATCTCTCAATGTGTGTGTGTGTGTGTGTGTGTGTGTGTTTGCAGGGAGAGTAACGAAGGGAAGGAGAGGAATGATGGTGGAGGCAGGAGTGGCCATCTCTGTGTTTTCTTCTTCCCAGTAGGGTTTTCATTGAACGGAGCCATGGCTCGTTATAGGAAAGAGGTTCACAGAAAGAGAAAGGGAGAGGAAAACAAAACAAAACAACACAACAAAAACCAGGTTACCTATTGTAGTTCAAATAAAATAGTAATCTTATTTTAAATAAAGATTACTTAAAATAAAATAATTTTGACTGATACTATTGTTGTTGGTTTAAAAAAACAAACAATTTAAACAAGTTTTTAAAGTGTTATGCACATGAGTGTTTTGCAGGTGTGCTGCGTGAATGTCTGGCACCTGTGGAGGCCAAAAGAGGGCAGCTGATCCCCTGGAACTGGAGCTAGGGCGCTAGACATGGGTGCTGAGGACCAAACCATCTTCTACACTTTCCTCCAGCCCCTGTTTGCTATCAGAGGCAAGTGATTGTGAAGAGCGGGTTAGATTCACTCAAGGTGGCCTCCGTAAGAATGAGAGTGGTGACTAGTCACGGGAGGAGGAGAGCATCTAGCACCCAAAGGACATCTACTGATGGTTTATGTGTGACGTAATCTTCTAGCAATTCACCTGGATAGATACTAGTAATTCTTCCATTTCACAGGTGATGAATTACTTAAAGCAAATATGAAAGATGCATCGTTAAGATTTAGTCCCAGAGACTTTGTCTCCAAGGTCGATATTCTTCATCTATGACAGGGACACTATGGCTTTTAAAGGGTTTTGATGTTATTAGTTTAAAAATTAAGTGGTCACAGTAACACAGCTATCATTTATGACCAGTTCTTGTGTGTGCTACTTGGTCAAGAGCGACTCATTCCAATTCTCGCGACTCTTTGAAATTGTGCTTTTGATGGCACTTCACGGTGAGAAAAGTCAAGGCTGAAGAAGATTAAGCAATTTGCTGAAGGGATCATGACTATTTCTTAGGTGGCTGAGCTTTGATCACAGCCCTGGCTTTCTGAGCTCCAGTCTGTACCTCCCTCTGGGAGGTGGAACTCTGCGTAGTCCGATCCAGTTTCAGGGGCACACACTGTGTTTGAGGGGCAATGTTGAAAGGCCTTTAAGTGCTTTGTCTTACTAATCCCCACACAGTCCTGCCTGTGGAGCAGCTACTGTTCTATCTTCTGAATGAGCAAAAAAGAGACTTAGGAGGAATATCTAATGTCGGAGTTGGGTATCAAACTCAGAGCTGTTTGACTTGGAATACAGTTTGTTGACTTATTCATTTTTATTGTTGATTTTTTTCCTATTCACAATCATCTGACTGGTGTGTGTGTGTGTGTGTGTGTGTGTGTATGTGTGTGTGCACTCATGGAGGCCAGAGGAGGATGTCAAGTGGCATACATTATCACTCTTTACCCTATTCCTTGGAGACAGGGTGTCTCACTGAAGCATCAGCAATCTTGCCCCCAACACACACAACATGGCCACACCTATCTTTTTATGTGGGTGCTGGAGAATTCAAACTCCACCCTCTTTCTCAGGAACTATTCTTACTCATCGAGCCATCTCTAGCCTGTCCAACATTTACTGTCTTTTTACGCGAGGCTGGGAGCTATTATGTGACAGCCCTAGGATGGAGTAGGTTGAAGGGGAACGCCTATAAATAGGCGTATTATCATTCATGATGGTGCACACTTCTGACTCTACACATTGCCTGGGTGGCTTCATGCAGCAGCAGTATGTACATGTGGTGATTCGAATGAAATGTCCCCATAATCGTGGGATTTGAATACCTGGTCTTCGGTTGTGGGAAAATTAGGAGTTATGGCTCTGTTGGGGGGAGTCTGTCACTGGAGGGAGGGTGGGAGTTTAGAGGCACACACATTTCAGGTTGCCTCTCTTTTCTTCCTGCTGAATGTAGGAGAGGTGAGGTCTCAGCTGTTCCTGCCATCCTTCCCTGCAACGATGGACTGGTATCCTGGAACCTAAGGCCAAATAAACTCTTCCTGCTATGCGGTGCCTAGGACGGGTTACAGTGTGTTATCACAACGATAGAAGGTGACTATCCAGTGCACTGCTGTCATGTGTGACTATACATACATACTATACATTTGTATACATTGTATACATACTATACAAAACCATAATCTTGCAGAATAAAGAGTTGCTGATGTTCTATGTTCAGGTCTGTGTTACTTGGGCATTGTGTTTCAGGTCTGAATCATCTGCCTTGGGTTGTGAGTCAAGGCTGTGCTCTGTTTCTCTTTGTTGAGCTAAACTGGACTGTGATGGACATGGAACACCTTTGATTTCCAGTCTGTTCTCAGAGAGCTTCACCAACCTGTCATTGTTTAGCTTTAGAACTGAGACTTCTTCATTGATGTTTTTAACATTCCTTGTGAACATAAGACCTTACAAACCACCCTTTTCTCAGACTATGGTGTTCACTCCTTCAATGCCAGCACTCAGGAGGCAGAGATAAGTCTAGTCTACAGTGTGAGTTCTAGGATAGCTAAGGCTACACAGAGAAACCCTGTCCCTAAAAACCAAAATCAAAACCAAAACCATTCTCTGTATCTGTATATTCAGCTTAGTCATAGATACCTGATTTTGTAACCTTGGGCAAGAGGGAGATATTCCCAGCTCTCTGATGAGATCAGGGAAGCTCCACTTGTTTTTCCAGTGCTCTGTAAACCCCATGGTGAGACCTGACATGAGTTCCAACGGATCACAACTAACCTTTGATTACAAACAACACCTGTCTTTTAGTACAGATCAGCAGTAATATTAGGAAATTAGCTAGTCACGATAAATTATTGTTAGCCAGGGCTGAGCTAACAGCCCAGCTCTTATTGATTGGCCATGGGACTCTTGCCAAGTTTCAATTTCCTATCTATAAAGAGGTGAAAGTGGCATAAAATTTTATATTCCTTTTGCCAAAAAGAAAGGAAATTATTCAATATAGCTTTTGTCAAACTGAAAGTTCATGTTTCTTTCTTTTGCTTTGGTTTTGAGATGGGCCTCACTATGTACCTCAGGCTGGGCTTGAACTTGTGCCCTCCTTCTTTTGCCTCAGTTCTCCTGCTGCTGAGTCTCTATAGTGAGCCACAATGTCTGGATAAATGTGGACAAACTCTTGCTTCTAACTATTCTCGACATAGAAAGACTCTTGTGGGGTAAGTTGAAGTACAGCAGTGTAAAAAAAGTGTTCTGGCCCCATGCAGTGAATTGTAATGGTCAATAAATGAGGTCAGTTTGTTCTTTTCTCCCATGATTGTTTATTTAGCAACTATTAGGCACCATGAACTGAGATTATTAATAAAGATTGTTAATAAAAACAGACCTTATACCAATATTCATGTGGTAGAGGAAAGGGACCGTTCAGCATGTGTAATTGTACGTGAGGACCATACTTTTCCAGAGAAAGGACTTAAGTGTTTTGGCTTCTCCTGGCAAACTATGAAAAAGAGAGTGGGTGTCCTCACAAGCCCAGCCTAGACTAGGGACAAGAAGAGCTTTATGTGAGGGTGTATGTTGGCATCGGGTTAGTAACAGCAATGGACATTTCTTTTTTTAAAATTTTTTTTTTCAGATAGGGTTTCTTTGTAGTTTTGGGGCCTGTCCTGGAACTAGCTCTTGTAGACCAGGCTGGCCTCAAACTCACAAAGATCTGCCTCCCTCTGCTTCCAAGTGCTGGGATTAAAGGTGTGCGCCACCACCACCTGACTAGCAATAGACATTTCTTGAGTTGCACTGCTAGGAGATGCAGGGATCAACGGCATGCTTCTTGGGAAGGAGCTCACATGCTTCCTGAGGTTCTCTGTTCGTGCTGACCTGCATCCATTTCTGTCTTGTTTGAATCTTGACGGGAGTTTGGCTGCCTCTCTGAGTCTGGGCATCTAGCAGTTAGCAAGCCTGAATCATCACTGTAGGTGTTTCTAGATGATTTGATAGCATGCTCAGGAAACTAAACTTTCCAAATAACCTCCTATTGATACGACACAAATATCATTGAATATATGAAACAGCCAAGGTTTCTAGATCAGAAGAGAAGCAACTGTTAAAAACAGTTTAGATATCTTAAAAATACCAAGTTGACAGTGGGGGTGGAGGGATCACACTGGCAGAGTCTGGCAAGGACGACTGGAAATTTGGGAATCTCATTGAAAACACATCAATCTTATGAGTTTTACTTTTTTTTTTTTTTTTAGTACTTCCAAAATATTTTGGGCATTGCTGTTAAACCAGCTGGATGAAAACACTAACATCTAGGCAATTAGCCCCCCACCTTTACATGAGACATATGGGAATTATGAGCATATCTACAAAATACCAGATGCCAGGCAGTGTAGACGAAACATCTGGAGGGAGCCTAGCATACAGGAGATTCACTGGGAGCCTGGGAGAGCCAGCAGTTACTCAGACTTGAGATTCATCTCTCATGTGCTCTCTGGTCTGCACTGTTTCCTTGTCATGTGCAAAAGCTACCTCCTTACAACTAATCCACATTCTAGAAGTCCCATATGTATAGGATGTCACACATACATGCACACACACACACACACACACACACACACAATCAAGAAAATGCCACCTCAACCCATACAGTGGTGGATGGCAGAGGAATTAGTAATTAAAATCTCATAATCCAAAGTTGCCCCACCACTGGCCTCTCTTGACATAGTTGTGATCTATGAACAGTGACCGTAACTGAGATCTATAAAGAACATTTTGGCTGAGATGGCGATGACCTCTCATGTGTCCTCATGCAGGTGGAGTCGTCTTTTCTCTGAACTGTGCCCTCTGTTATCACCTCTTCTTTAAAAAAAAAAGCACAAAATCTACACAGCTCCCTTCTCCAAAATTATATAACAGAGTGGGAAGGCGCTTCTGAGACAGACCCAGTCTGTCACAGGCTCCTTGAAATCATAATCCAAGTATTGCATTAATTTACTATTTGACACCACTGACATCTCAGCTGGAGCACAGGAGAGTGGCCAGGGGTGGTCAGAAGTGGTGTAGAAAAGCAACCTACCCATGAGCACAAAACTGCCAAATGTCAATGTCTACACCTATGACACAGGTCAGGGGTTTATTCATAGGCTCTTTTATATGGACTAACATGTGGTAAGCATATAAAATACGGAGAGCAGGATATTTCAACTGTTGCAAAGGTGATGATGGTGAGAATGATGTATTCTTAGAGGATATGCACATATTTGATCTTGCTCAATGACCCCAGACAAGAATTCATAGATTGATCTGTATTCTTCTATTCTCTTAAAGGTATAATCATGCTTCTGAAATGAAGTAAATATGGCTTGAATTTTGACAACTCAAATTAAGGTGTTCAACTGGTCTTTTGTAGGTGTGTGTGTGTGTCTACATGCACATGCTTTAACAACTTCATCTGGCTACAATATACAACTGTAAAAAAAAAAAACCCCAAGGTGACTGTGTATTGACAAGGCCATTTGAAGATAACATACTCTGCCCAGGGGAATGAGTCTTTGGATATTGAATGGGTGCCAGGTCACACAGTCCTGCAGACAGCACCTGTGTCCATCCCTATTCACCCTAAACAGAAAGAGGATGCAAGGCTGGGATATAGGAATGGGAGGTTTCTTCATCCCCTCTGTCATTATATTTCTGTGTGTGTCTCCTCCATACAGGAGTGAGTGAAGCGATGGAACACGGTGCGTTTGAATGGTTCTAGGATAGGCATCTTTTAACTGTTTGTTCTCCGGAAATGATAGGAACTTTCTGTTTAGGCGAAGACTTATGATTACATCCCACCCTTCCTTCCCACCCGCTTTTCCTTTTCTCAAATGAGCAAGTGGCATTCACACACCGGTTCGTGAGAAGAGCTATTTTTCAAATATTCCTTATGCCTTTCTAGAATTGAAGCCCCATTATTCTGTCACATATCACCCCATCTGTCAGCCTGCAACAGATGGTTCAAACGAAGGACTTCAAAAATACCGAAGAGGAAATGATCTTGTGCTTCACCAGCCACGGCTTCAATCCCATCTAACTTTAGAGCTCTCCTTCCCTGCTCGTCATGTGAAGTGAAAAGTGGGGAAAACATCGCATGGGACTCTCGGATTAGAAGCCATTACTCAGCTGGGTGATTGCTGCTTCATAGATCTCATTACTGCGAGATGAGAGACAGGGGCTAGGCTTAGGCTGGAGTCATGGTCCCACCATTTTTCAGACACACTGGCCTTGGGTAATTCATCCGGTCTTATAGGCACTTATTCCCTCAGTGGAACAATAGAGAATTAATAACTTGTCTTAGAAGGTTGGAAAGGAACGGATCACCTTGTAAAAATCGTGTGATGTGGCTTCTGAAAAATAATAGAGGTCTTATTTTCACTATCAACTCTCCCTTCTGTTCTAGTTTCCTGTTCCCTGCAAGACCATTATCAAAGATTCTATGTGTCTGGAAGACAAATTTTGAGCAGGTGCCTAAAGCCGAAAGACATACAAACAAGAAAGAACAGGCAGATGTGGATGAAGCGCCTGCTCTCCGCATCTTTATCTCTGTTCATCTCTGTCTCTTTGTCTCAGTTGTCTGTCTCTCTCTGTCTCTCTCTGTCTCTCTCTGTCTCTCTCTGTCTCTCTCTCTCTCTCTCTCTCTCACACACACACACACAGAGAGAGAGAGAGAGAGAGAGAATAAATATGGAAGCTGCATTGGTTTTATTTCTTGATATGTGATAAAAAACACCCCGACAAAAGCAAATTGGGAGTGTGTGTGTGTGTGTGTGTGTGTGTGTGTGTGTGTGAAGGTTTTCTTTTAGTTAACAATTCTAGGTTACAGACAGTCATTGTGGGAGAATCAAGACAGCAGGGACTTGAAGCAGCAGGGATATCCGTGGTCGGACGAGAGCAGATATGAATACTTACATGCTTTTACCCTGCTTACTCTTTCCTTTCCACTGAGGCTGGAGTCCAGCCTACAAAATGGTGCCACCCATACTCAGGGTATATGTCCCCATATCAACTAATGAAACTGAGATCATTTCCCACAGACATGCCCAAAGGCCAGCCTGATCCACACAAGCATTGATTCAGACTTTCTTCCCTGATAGTTTTAGATTGTGTCAAGTAGACAATAAAAATTAAGCCCCACAGCCTCAAGCTAACTCAGGGGCAGATTGCCTAGGCTGGCCTTGAACTTACTATGTATTAGAGGATCATATTGAACTTCTGATCCTCCTTCCTCCACCTCCTGAGTGTAGCAGGCTTTCTTTCAGGCCGGCAACCAACCCTCAAATCATGACACAGAGACTTATTATTAGTTATGAATGCCCGGCCTTAGCTTATGCTTGTCCTACAAGGTCTTATAACCTAATTTAATCTATTTCTCTTCATCTATGTTTTGCCTTAAGATATTTTACCTTTCATTCTGGATGTCCTACTTTTCCTGCTTCTTCAGTATCTGTCTGGTCTGGGTATCTCTAGCTGTTTTCCCCACGTTCTCTCTTCTCTTTTCTCTAGAGCCTAGATTTCCCCTCCTGCTTATTCCCTCTATCTACCAGGCCCACATATCCCTCCTCTACCTAGCTATTGGCCCTTCATCTTTTTATTGGACTAATCAGGTGCTTCAGACAGGCAAAGCAACCCAGCTTTGCATCGTTAAACAAATGCAGCATAAACAAATGTTACACACGTTTACATAGTTAATGTAATATTCTACAACCTCCAAGGATTGGGATTATGAGCTTGTGCCACCAAACTAGGCTTCATGCTGTTCCAGCAAGTCAATGAGGGCTTCATGCATGTTAGCCAAGCACTCTCCCCAGGGAGTTACATCCCCAGTCATGATCCTGACGCTCTCTGTAAACTTGAACCAGCGATGTCAGCTCCAAATTTTCCAACGAAAGTGATCATATGCCTCTTGGTTTTTTATTTCAATCTTGTGAAATAAATATTTGGGAATTTTCCCTGTCTAGACATAAATATTAATTGAATCATAGCTTATGTCTCATGCTTTATTTAGCTGTTTCTGCGTGTTTAGTCAGTTTGATCGTACTTTCGGTTCACATTCCAGTTTCACATTTGTAGGCTTTGGGTTTTCTTTTTTCTCTTGCAGTGGAATATTTGAAGACTATAGACTTCCCTAGTCCCAGTGTGATTTTTTTTTTTGTATGTGTGCCAGGAGGTCAGGGTGGACCTGAATATTTTCAGAAGCCAAATGTGTCCTAGTAGGTCTGTAAAAATGGATCAGCCAGAAAAGGGCTTGCTGCTCAGGCATTAGGACCTGAGCTCGGAGCTCCAACCCCCATGGGAAACACCTGGGAGTGGTGGCATGCAGTTGTCACCTCAGCCCTGAGGAAGCAGAGATGCCCGGTCTCTGCTGCTCATGGGTTGCTGATCTCATGCTAAGATGGAGTGCGGGATGGACACCCCACATTAACCTTCAGCCTTAATGCTTATATGTGCGGATGCACATGTGTACAAGTGTGCGCGTGCTTCCCAGTGAAAGACTTCTGAGCTTCACGTGTCATAAAATTGACAAGCAGCTCACTGCAAAACAGATTCTGATTCAGGGGGTCCAGAACAGAGTCTGGGAGAAAATATGTCTAACATGCTTCCAAATTCCGTGCGTGCTGCTGTGCACAAGTGTGCTCTGAGAAGCAAGTTCAGCCTATGAAGAGTCTTCCTTCATGCCATCTTCTCAGGCTGCACTATGGCCAGGATGGCCACTACATTTCCGACACTATTTTTATACTTTGCCATTCTGCCTCCCTCTCAGATAGGTTTATTCATTTTGCTATTTGGGTTTGAAGATCGCTGCCTACCATCTGACATACATCGGGTACTCTCTATACACCAGGCACCATGGTAAGTACTTGCCTGAGATGATCTCACCCACTTTCCAGGAGAAGGTAACAGGACTATTGTCAATGAGCAGGTGAAGATACAAAAGAACAAAGATACCACTCAAGCTAGCGAGAAGAAAAAAAAAACCAAGACACGAGTAGTCTGCTCCAGAACCTAGGTCCCCACTGTCAAAGGTTTGTTAGGATTATGCCTTGCTGGGATCATGTCAAATGTATTACATACTCACCTTAGCCCCTTTTCAAGATATATGAACAGAAAGAAATCTTCTATGAAAACAAAGACTGCATACATATGTGCTCTCTTTTCTTTTTTTCCTCCCTAATTTGCTACTTAATGAAACCCATGCAGGCAAATATTAGGTTATTAGAACCTGATATGATCAGACAAAAGTCTAAAAATGTGTACTTAGCCACACTGAGCATTATTTGAGTCCACAGGAGTAGTGATGCTCGGGAGCATCATCCGACCTATGCCATATTAAAATCTGTGATAATGAGGCCTCCTATGCCATATTGTGTTCTGTTGGTGAGAGGAAAAAATTGGCTGCTGAAAATTGTGAAGATTCTATGAAATATATTCTCAGTCACAGAGATGACCCTGTTCCCACACGAATCTACGGAAGTCAGCTAAAGAGGGGTAACCCTGCAGTCTGTGGAATGACTCTTTAGCCTGTGCTTATAAGATCATTCCGTTTAAAGGTCTTTTTCACTACACCCCAAATCGAGAAAAACAGAGAATGATATTCTGAACACACAAAAGATCTGGGAGCTGGTTTTGGAAGGTAGGTGGGAGGCTGTAGTTTTACACCTCAGAAGACAACATCCATACAGTCCATACACCTTAGTGAACAGCATCTAACCTCTGGGGAGGCGACAGGGAGACAAACAGTTAGCAAACACTTTGATTTGGTTTTGGGGTAATGTGAAGGTTGAACTACGGTACCTGGCAAGAACTGTTGCTCAGTGTAAATAAAAACAGAAGACTATTTGGTGCCAATGGCCTGGAGTTGGTTGAAAATAGAGAAGAGTTGAATCACGCTTGAGATGAGGTTGATCTTAAAGATATATTTGAAAAACAACAACTACAAGAAGAAGAAACCCATTTGGTGAACCTGTTGTGTCTGCTGTAGTAAGCACTACTATTGCTTTTGTGTGTGTCTGAAATTGTTGGCTTGTGTTTGGGACCATGTCATATGAGCAACACACATCCCCAACATGGAATTTCTTCAGCTCGGGGATTATCTCACAGGAGAATGAGAACTGAGTGGACATACCATATTTGGGCAGGGTAAAAGGTTTTTTTAAAATATTCTTCCTACCATGTTAACATTTTGTCTCTTTGATAGATGCTCTGAAAGGCCATCTATCTAATAGACAGCAGCTTATTCTGTCACGTGACTGGCTTGAAGTAGCCATGCCGCCTGCTGTGCAGTTGTGTTTAGTTCTGACCTCCACCTCTGCCTTCGCCAATTGTTTCAAAGTAAGGGTTTGCGACCTTGAAGCAGTTCATCAGGACTAGGAGCTGGCTGAATGTCTTTTAGGTTAGTCTGTGGCTTTTCAGACCCTATTAAGGACCATGGTAGACAATATTTCCGAGAAGTCTTTCTTTCCAAATTCCTGTCTCTTTGGTTCACCTTTTAAAGCACAGTGCAGAAGCCTGGCTCTTTCCACTCTGAAGCCATTTCTAGACTCATTACCACTGACAGGACTTTAGCCAGGATCCCCACATTCTCTCAGTCTTAATTTTCCCACCTGTCAAATAGGATAGTATCTATGTCACAGAACTCTTAAGAAGAGTAATTGAGATGTAACACTTGAAATGTTCATTACAATCCTGACATGCATTGAATACTCAATAAATATTATGAGTTGATGTTCTCATTGCCATTTTTCTTTGTGTGTGCATGTATGTGTGTGAGTGGGGTGCATGTATGTGCAGTGTATATACTTGGTGAGCATACCTATGAGTGTGCAGAGGCCAGAGGGTGACATCAGGTGTCATTTTACAGCTTATCCTCTTGAGACAAGGTCTCTCATTGAAATGGGAGCTCTGCTAGTGGTCACTAAGTCTCAGCAATCCTCCTGTCTCTGATCTTTCCAGGGGTGGGGTTACAGGAACGCATGTGTTCTCTCTCTGCTTTTTGCAAGTTCGCTGAGACTAAACTTAGGTGCTCATGCCTGTTCAACAACTTTTTTTTTTTTTTACCTTCTAAGTCCCCTCTCCAGCCCCAGCATAATAATAATTTATAGGTATACTCTATATAGGCCAGAACTTCTAACCAGACCCGGGCATCTGGATGAGCCTCCAAAGCAGCTCACTGTGGCAGAGGGGAACTGCTTCTGAATTTAGGCTGCCTGAGCTTTATGCTGATCCATTTGACTTTAGTGGTAATGATCACTAGTTTGTAAACTTGAGACAGACTGAGCCCTGACTCGGCCTAACTCCGCCTTTTCTGTTACCCGAGGCAGATGTGTGTTGGATCAATGATTCAGCTTTCTGGAGGATCAGAAGCCGCTGCCCGGCTGAATCTCCCTCTGTGAGATGCTTGTGCCGTGTGTTTGCCTGTTTTCTGTTGTCTGCACAGCCATTTGCATCACACGGGCTGTGCCTGGCTTTTTCTCTATGGCTACGAGCTCTGAATAGTTATTGAAAACTATGTGTCAGTTTTTCGGCTGCATTTGATACAGGAACGCAATCATTCCACTCATCCCAACCATGGTACTTTTGGACTCAATCGTCTGTGTTTTAGTAAAAAACAATGTTTTCCCCTAAATGAAGTCGGGAGAAAGCTTTCCCCAAACCACATGCTCTACTCTTAAAAGTCTTTGGTGAACTTTGCTCATAAAAATATAACAACCCCAAATGCTTTCTTGCTCAAATATTCACAAACTTTTTTGCTTCTCAAAATAAAATGGCTTTGAGGATTAATTTAACCTTAGCCATTAGAGAGGTTCTAGCCCACTTGGGCCATATAATAGCTATTTATAAACACAAATAAGAAGACTATTCAAATGAAAATTCATAATCTATTTTAATGCTTTGAAAAATGAAACAATCCTTTCCCATAATGCTTGACACTCATATCAAAAAGGAATATCAGATCATTCTCTCTTAAACTGACACATGATATAAACTGTATTTTACCCCCCCCCCCCGGGCATTGATCCTCAGGCTTCATGCATGTTAGTTAGGCTTCCCCCACCCCCCACAACACTGAGCTAGGTCCCCAGCCCATTTTTCATTTTGAGACAGGGTCTCACTGAGTTACTTAGAGTGACTTTGAGCTCACTCTGTGGAAGACACCAACAGAAGAATGAGGCTGCATGTTGAACATGAGGTGACTGGAGTCCAGATTAAGTAAATGGCAGCTGAATTCAAGGACGAGATCTTGGGAAATGATTGCTCAATGGAAGATTTGCTTTGGAACTAAGTGCAATGTAGTTGTCATAAGAACCTCGGTTTTAGAAAGGGTGGATGGTGCTTCCAAGTATTAGGGACTGACTGAGAGACCGTGGTCTCAGGATTCCAAACAGCAGTGGACTCTATAAGCCAAGCATGTGGATTTGGTAATCTGCCTCATTGGATGCCAGAAGTTCTACAGACAGGGCAGGGTGTTGGGTGGTCAGTTCCACCAAGATGCAAATTGCAGAGTTTTTTTGTGTGTGATTTTTCAGATATTTACAGAAGGAAAAAAGTGAGCCTTTCTCTTTGATTTGTCAGAACAGAGGGTGACTTCTTCGCATTCCGAAATCCTTTGATAGGCAATCCAAGGCTATTACATTTTAAGCTTTTGAGAGTTTTCTTTGGAAGAACTTTTCCTGTTAGTCTATAAACTACAGGTTAGTACTGCAGCACCTTCTCCTGTCCCTTTCTGCTCACATCCACATCCACTTACAACCCCATCTGCATGGCAGAACTGCACCCCTAGTCTTTGCTACTACCCACAGACAGGCACCCTAAGCTCCCTCGATTTAACTTGTCTGAAAATAACTCATGTCTCCCCAGCCACCTACTGCTTCATCTACATGTAGCATTGGGCTGAAGACAAAACTCTCATCCTCCATGCCAAACGCCAGCAACCGTCTTGCCCAGCTCCACCCCTGCTGCTTTTCTTCAGGAGAGGGTAAGGGGTCCTGGATCAGACAGATCTGGCTTCATGTCCACACCAACTGCTTGTCTGATTTCACTTACCTTGGACTTCCTTGAAACAAGAACTCAAAAGATTTCTTTGACTGTAGATGAGGCAAGGACTGTGAAAACTCTCAGCTCTGGTCTGGCACATAGGAAGGCACGGGGCAAGAGCCGGCCTTGTGGTAGACTTGCCAAGCATTCTCAGCACACCACCACAGCCATCTTTTCCATTCCAGCTATTATTTATTGCATGGATTGATCCATATTTGCGCGTATATTCATGCATGCAGTTGCATGTGTCATAGTGGCCATGTGGAGATCAGAGGGCAGCTGTCGGGAGTCACTTCTCTCTTTCACCACATGGGCTCCAGGGGCTGAACTCAGACCATCTGGCTTAGCAGCAAGTGCCTGTCCCGACTGAGCAATCTTGGCAGCTCTGCAGTTGCCTGTTAAACCAGCACAGTGTTCCACGTCTACTATCAGCATGCTGTTCAATCGTTGATGTAAGATTTTTAAAGCGTGGGCTAGTTTATTTCTCCTGGTCAGACATCCAAATGCACGGCTAATGTAAGTACCCTCGGGTGCATCCTGTCCTGCAAACCTTTTCTTTCTTTTGACATGGGCATCAGAGATCCTGTATAGAACATACTCTCTGCTGTGTGGTTAGGTTCATTCTGCCTTCCCTCTAGCTTTAAACATATTTACATTCACAAGCATCCACTTGTCCTTGCCTATATCCCCCCCATAAGCCCCTGTGTCCTCTGCTATTTCAGTTGTACCCACAGAAGCTATCCAATTGGGTCTTCCCAGATTGCTTAGCCTTCCTCATGCCACAATCAACATCTAGCATTTGGTTTCTTCACAGTGGCCCTTGGTACCCTCCATAAACCAAATATCCTCCAGACCAGGGTCCTCTGAGGCCTAATGGTATTTTCTAAGCAATAATTTCTCAATGCAAGTTTGTTGAATTTTGTTGAATCCAGTTAGGAAGATTTCAGTCTTCGAGACGTATATGCGAATAAGCAGACAGACAGCATTTGCGTAGTGGCTTACCCAGCCACCTGCTGCTCCCCCGTTCACAGTTTACCTTACAACTGAGAGTGAGGACTGGGTTTGCACAGCCATCTGTTCTACAGATTGCCAACGGGCCAGGATTTCCAGGTCTTTCCCTCACTACACCTTCCCTTTAGTTCTCAACAGTGAGACCGCTCCCCAGAGTATGAGGCGCAGAGATTAAACGCGAATCCACCAGTTTGACAAGCCAGACATCCTGATCCCTGGGAAGACTGAATGTGGAAATGGATTGCTAAGGGGCCAAAGGTTACCCTGGTTCACTTTTGTCCTGATTGACATGTATGCCAATGACGGGGTGAAAAACCTGACAGCTGCTTTCTTGGTGCGGATAACCGTGGCCTGGCCTAGTGGCCTCACGCAGGATGACTGGCTTGGTGGCGTTAAGGAGGATGACTGGCTGGCTTGGTGGCATTAAGAAGGATGACTGACACAATTTTAAGAAACACCAGACACTGGTTTCATGAACTTTAGAAAGTTGTTCCAATGGAGAATTCCCTCCTTAACTCCGGGTGACGGAAGTGAGCAAGCACTTTCCAAAATTAGCACTGATTCCCTTTACCCGTCTACAAATTGCCATCTGGTGTTTGTTTCATGACTCACAGAAAGTCAAGCAGGATGGAATATATTAAATATGAGTAACGTTTTATTCTGAAAGGCCCACTTGACATCAAACTCATGGAAAAGTTGGGAAACCTCAAAGTCTGGACGATGGCGATAGACGCTCCTCAATCTTAACTCTTGTGTTGAGGAGGATTCTCTTAATTTAGTCGAGGAAGAGATGATTTATTCTAGTCTTGGTCGGAAATTTATTTGTGGCAGCAGTGTCAAAAGGGATTACAGAATGAAAGGAAGTTCTTCTATCTAAATATAAAGATAATATCTTTATTATCCCTAACATTTGCATGCGCTAAAACATTAACATTTGGATCATAAAAAATAAGCATTTATTTTACAATAACCAGATTTAAGAACTATAAGTGGTTGGTTTTTTTTTTCCACACTGAAAATGTAAAATTAAATTAAGCCTCTATGCCTTTCTTTCAAAGTCTAGGCTTGGAAATACCACAAACCACCTTGTTTTTATTGAGTCTTTGTCATTTCCATACGAGAGCTTTGTTTTCAATGCTTACAGATGTTCACTGGTGAAAACAATCTTTCTCCTTATGTAGAACCATGAGGACCTAACTTTATGTGGTAACAGGGCCCTATTGATTTTAAATTCCACCAAACAAGTGACAAAAGTCTTTCTGGATATGACTTCCTCCGTCACGTTTCTCCCAACAATCCCAGATAGGATCAACATTGCCCTTCAGTCTGTAGTCACAGCAGGAGGGAAACCCCAACTATTACTTGAAGCCAGGTCAGGAAAACTTATTTTTTCTTTCTGACTGGTTCCTGAGCAGGGAGGCTCCCTTGGTGCCTCAGCCACATCAACAGTGTGAGGATGCTTACTGAAACAGCCATGTCTTTATAATAAGAAAGAGGAGTAGGAGAACCAGGGAGAAAGAGAGTGCCTGAGGTGAGCCCTGGAATGAAGAACAAGTCAACTAGAATGTAGGGTGGGGTTAAAGAGTGATCGTTGGTTCAATTCAAAGAGCCATGACCTCACTTGCCCTGGTAAGTTGACTAGGTTTTGGGTACCAGGCATAATTTCTCTCTTGATGAGCAGGTGCTAAGTCCAATTCAAGAGCTGCTGGTTATTGACCAGGTATGTAAGCCACTACTGCATCCTGTGCCCTCCTGCTCACATGGGTTCACAGGCATCACAGCTGGTAGGGCTGTCGGTTGATTTTCTCATATGGGATTTTTCATGACATCTGGTACCAAAGAATCTAGTCTGCAGGGAGGAGGTTTTTGGGTCAGTTCCAGCTCTGGAATTTCTGGGGCCTCTGGGGTCCTGTGTCTGAAGTGCATAATGTCTTTAGCGATAGTTGCCTCTGGGAAGCAACCAAAGGCAATACCAATAGTTTACAGTGTTAAACCAGGCGGCAGTGGCACAAGCCTTTAATCCCAGCACTCAGGAGGCAGAGGCAGGCAGAGCTCTATGAATTCAAGGCCAGCCTGGTCTACAAGAGCTAGTTCCAAGACAGGCTCCAAAGCTACAGAGAAACTATGTCTTGAAAAACCAATAAAATAAAATAAAATAAGTTTACAGTGCTTTGGTGGTCTCTCACACAAGCCTGACCAACAACTCAAAAGAGGGCTTCTCGTGCCTCATGTTGGGGTTTTCTGCCAAATGTTGTAGACCTGCTACAGAGTAGTGTAGTCTTTACCCTCATCAGGAAGCTTCTCTTTGCAACAGATGTAGACCATCACAGAAAACCACAACCAATCAAACCAATGAAACGTTGTGGAGCACAGTTTCAACTTCTGCATCCTAAGGCTTTGCAGAAGAAGGGGTGGGAAGATTCTAAGGGAGAGAGGAAGGGAAAGTTTGCTGTGAACTTGTGTCCCCCCCCCCCGGGGGCTGTCAGTAGCTACACCCATAAAGTCTCACCAGCATGACTGCCTGAACGGGAGGTGACCAAGGATGATACCAATAGACATGCTAACACAGACAGGAGGAAACTCAGCAGGCTTCAATCTTTCGTGAGTAATTCAGGCAACTCAGGAGTGTTGAAAATGGGAGAAAGGGTCTTCTCTAAGGAAGACCACACACACATGCACACACACACAAACACTCACACATACACACACACACACACACACCAATTGCTTATCCGATACCCATGCTCATCTCTTAAAACATTTACACATTAGTAACATGATGTAGACTGAGCAGATTGTATTTTAGATGGATGTAATAATAATTAATAAGAAAGATGCTAAGAATTTGAAAGACAGCAAGAAAGGGGTTTGGAGGGAGAAAAGGAAAGGGTGGAATGATATAATTGCACTATAATCTCAAAAACTTAAAAAAATAATTAAAAGGGAATAAATCATCTAAACAGGTTTCCTTTATTTGTTCATTAACTGCTTTTTACATGTTGTGTGTAATGTCTAATGTGCAGTGGAGTCTCAGTTATCTGACAGCATTATTTAATGTTTTGATTTTGAAGGCAGAAAGATTTTTACTTTTTCAATCAAAGCATAATAATTGTACCTACTTAACTGTACAATGCGATATTTGATTCATGTATATATTATGTAGTGATTAAACCGGGTTAGTTAGAATGACCATCTATATCATGCTAAACTTCTATCAGTTTTTCACTGGGTGTAATTCAAACCTCTCTCCTCTGTGTTCTGAAATGAGATACAGTCCGTTATTGTTAACTATGTTGCCACAGAACAGAACTTCGTCCTAGCTGTAACATTGCTCCTATTGCCAATCTCCCTCTCCATATGTCTTCTCCTGGTCGTTCCTCTTCACGGCTAGACATGAACTTCCTTTTATTCTTTATGAGAGAAAAGACACATGCTGTTTGTCTTTCTGTGCCTGGCTCATTTCCCTTAACATAAGGCTCTCTCGTACCATCTGTGCCACTACAAACAGCAGGATTGTATCCCTTTTAGGGCCGGATAGGTAACTTTTCATCACGTGAAGTACACTGTAGCCTTCTAGCCACACTCCTGGAATTGTGGACGCTATGAGGCGTTCGTTCAGTGTTCTCGTCATTGCTTCCTTTTGCTTTACATACTGAGTTCTGTGTCTATGTTTGAGGTGGAGTAACACTGAAGACTAAAACGGGCTCTTTCTATTCACAGGTCACACTTTACGACGGCGGAGGCTGCAATGGAAATCCATAAGGATAAGCAAGAGCAATCGGTTTTTACTAGAATTCTCCACTTCTGATACTATAAACACTAGATTCTCTATGAGAGTGGAGTCGTGTGGTGATTGTCTTTCTGTTCCTGGTTCATTTCACTTCCCATAATGCCCTCTAGCTCCATCCATGCCTCTACAACTGACAAACTTCTCATTGTGCCAGGGTATCTTGCATCTCCTTGGTGTGTTATTGGCAGCTTGGTATCTATCTCGAGGTGCCATTAACAACCCCGCCAAGAGAGAAGACTTACAACTGTCTGTAGACATTGTTGAATTTCACCCTCTGAGTCCTTCGCTGTACACTAAAGATCACTACATCCTTCAGGCTAGACTCAAGGCTCTAAGAGATGCTTCTTCTGCTGGCATTTTACCCGCGCTTCACCCTTACATCTAGTCAGCAGTCTGCAAGGATTAGTGACTCAATGGGAAACACAATAATTATGCTAACCTTTTGGGATTTTTTTTTTCTCACAAACTAGAGGAATTCGAGCATGAGGTTTTAAACAGCATTCAGTGAAGGAATCAGTCTGAATCATCACTGGCCAGTTTGGCTCCTGGAAAACTCTCTGTGTCTCAGAAGGGACTTGTTGACCAGATACCCCAGGTCACATTCTCTAGATGTCATTTTCCCGTTAATAAATACCGACTGTCAAGCACTTTGGAAAATGTCAGGTGCCTGTAAATGCTAAGTAGTCATTAAAAAGGAATATGAATATTTTGGATCCAATAATCTGCAGGGAAAGATAGAAGTCCAAATTACAAGAAGAAAAAAAAAAGAAAGACAAAGAAAAAGAAAGCTCTGACATTCAACTAATGACTTTGTCCACCAATGGCAGCATAGAACCTAGTGTCTCTTAGCAGTAAATGTTCTTGGTAAATGGATGGTCATTAAAAAAAAAGTCTGTCCTAACTCTGTGGCAGCATCCTAGTCCTAAGTGGGATGTTATTTTTTCTACAAATAAGGTAAATAATCACACAGAATAACTCATACTTTCTTTCCACACACTCTGCCCTTCACTGGCCTGACAGAGTGGCGGGCCAGAATGGGCGATGTCATGAGACAAGTCAGAGCCCCACTCTTGCCCCTCCGATGGACTTGGGCTTGTTGGGCGACAGCAGGTCTCTGTGAACGAGCTCTGTGACGCTGGGCGTGAGAGAGCTTCTCTGGGGCGCTACTGGCGAAAGCAGAGCTCACAGAAAAGACTGATTTCAAAGCTGTTCGCAGTACGTAGTCTGATTCTTTCCCTCTTTAGTCATTAATGGAACAGAGGGGTTCGTGGGATCAATTTCTATTTAGGGTGTGGGAGGAAAGAGACTATCAAAATTATCTCTAACCTTATCCCGTAGCCAGAATGAGAAATGATGCAACCGCACAGAGTGGAGATCGAAGGCCGCAGTCACAGATATTAGCCGGGGCAGCTGCCCTCCTAGGCTCAGAGGTGTGTGTTTTGCTCACAGTGGTGATGGAAGATGACCCCGTGGCTGACTACTGGGAATGTTCTGAAATCTTTTGCTTTCCACACGATAAATACTCCCAGCTACTGCAGAAATGCCCACCAATGTCTCCAGAGGCTGCAACCAATAGAAAGATCTTCCCCTTAGGGACCCGTCATCCTCCTAATCGCCAGTCCACACCTTTCTGGGCTGCCCCCTAGGGTTGTTTGACTAGCAGTGCGCTGAAAAGCACACACAGAACTCTGCAGATACCTGTTTTTGTTTGTTTGCCTGCTGCTGCCAAGCCTCGGAAAGAAATGGCTTTCATGAAAGCCTTCCTCCCGCCTTCAATTCCTTCAGGAAGTGCCTCATTTTCAAAACTTATTAAAAATGGGAAGACCATCCTAGGAGGCTTCTGGAGGTCTAGGTTCATAAAATGAATACGTACAAAGGCAACAGAATATCAAGTCTCCATAATTAAACCTTTTTCATGTGCACAGTTCCTAGAGTGAAATCAGCTTTGACTTCAGCTGATTTTATACAGCCTTTCTAATTTAAGCACCCTCTTCGCTCCTGCTTAGCTGTTGCTTGACTATGGATGGAAAATGGGTTCCTATTTCCCACTTTCTCAAGCCAATAAAGAGTTTGTATTTTTAGACAAGTATGATGAGATAGCATTAATTTCTGGCCTCTTTCCCCAATTCAAGAGCTTTGAGGGTAAGGAGAGTATTTCTGTTTAGAAGTGATAAAGTATTAAGGGGGAGCATGGGAAAGGATGAGCGGCAGGTGAGTGTGCCTAGCGTGATGTCTGTCATCAGGCATTGACAGGGCTGCAGGAACAGACCTCCAGAGACGAGGGAAGGATGAATAATCTCATAGCAACAGAGGCAGTCAGGGGAGCCAACAAAGCAAAACAACAACCTAGTTAGAAGTGAAACTGACAAACATGAAGGCCTGTTAGAGCAATTTTGCTTAATTCGGAGAACGAAGCAGCTGAAAAGATTTCCTCTTGAGTTACAGCCAAAGGCACCGCTTGCTCTGCTCCTCCAGGTTCACGCAGTAGCGTGAAGATCATCTAGATGGATGCTTGTTTGAGAAGCAGAGTCAGGTGTGGGTTTGGGGCTGGGGAGTTGCAGCATGAGAGTCACAGGCAGAAAACCTGGAATGCCGGTCTGTTTTCCTTTATAGATTATAGTAAACTTGTTTGTCAGTTTGGTTTAGAATCCCCATGAAAACAAAATCTCTTGGCATGTCTGTGAGGGAGTTTCTACTTTATGTTAAACATGGCAGGAAGACCCATCACGTATTAGTGGACACCACCACCCCATAGACTGGGCCCCAATTGACTAAAAAGGAAAAAGTGAACTGAGCATCAGCGCACATCTGCTTTCCGACTGTGGCACGAGGTTCCCAGCTGCCTTGTGTTTCTGTAACCATGGTTTCTTTGCCAGGATGACAGCATCCTCAAACCGTGAGATTAAAAAAATATCCCCAATTTCTTCCATTGTGTTTGTCCGTGTGGTTGGTGGTTTGAATGGGAGTGGCCCCCACAAGCTCATGCATTTGAATATTGGTCCCCACTTGGTAGAACCTGTTTGGAGAGGATTAAGATGCGTGGCCTTATTTATGGAGGGGTGTCACTGGGAACGGGCTTTGAGGTTTCAAATCCTATGCCATTCCCAGCTGCTCGCTCTGTCTCATGCTTCCTGGTCAAGGGTGTGAGCTCTCAGCTATTGCTCCAGTGCTGTGCTGGCCTGATGGATACCACTCTCCCCACCGTGATGGTGACGGACTCTAACCTTCTGAAACTGTAAGCTCCCATTTCACCCTTTTTTCTACAAGTGCCTTGATCATGGTGTCTTATCCCAGCAATAGAAAAGTAAGTAAGACTGCCAGGTCTTCTGACTTAGCAAGGAGGAAGAGGACGAACACAGGCTTCCAACTGGTGACTATGTATTAAAATGCCTGAGACTTATACTTATGGGGGACATTTCATTAACACCATCACAAGGAGTAAGGGCGTGGAGATCTTCACAGAGGAAGGAGTATTTGCAATAGGTCTCTGGGAACGAATCTGACTTTGATATTCTGAGACGTGGCAGAAGTAGGGTGTTCCAGGCATCAGGGATATAACTGCAGAAGTAGGAACTCATGCAGCCTGGGTTCAGGGAACCGTGAATACCTCCACTTGGCTAAGATAAGGGGTTTATGAACTATTAGGCAATGTCAACAGCCATGGTAGGGGAGGTTCTGAGTGTTGGTGTGAGGAGTGGGTTGTCTCTTTTGCCCATAAGAAAGGGACAGTGTCAAAAATTCAGCTGTATTTGGGGTGATAGACTAAAAGGATAAAACCCAGTTACTCAACAGGGCCTTCAAATGACCAGACAGAGCCATCTCCCTCCACCCCACAGATCTCGCTTGCGCCAAGTTGCTCATCACTGTGAAAACCTTTAAGACACAGAGTTTCTCGAAATTCAGAATGTGTTCCCACACAAAAGACTCTTCTAATCAGGAACACCAATTCTATGGATTTTGGTTTCTCTTTCTCTCTTTTTATTTCTATCTCAAATCAGGAATTTGTATAATGAGTGGGAGAGGGGAGCCGAGGAAGGCTGTGGAGAGGAAGTTTAATTAGAGGACTTATGTGGTGGTTCTTCAAGGCCAACTATAGCAAACAAAGCTGGAGCCCTTTCTCCTTCTCTTGTTGCTCCCTGACCATTTCCTAATGGCCACCCATGGAAATGAAGACAATGGAGACACCTCAGATCAAATTAATGGAAGTATTCTGTTAAGTATCACTTGTAAATTTTCAAAGGTTTGTTTAATTCAGCTGCTTTTAGCCAGAAGTTCTGTTCACAGTCTTGCCTTTTACATACTGAGCTTCAGTGTGATAGGGTACTGCCAATGTTCACAGAGTGAATGCAGATCCTAGCACTGAGCCTTAAACTCATGTGGCCCAATCCGGGGATTTTTCTCTGGTAATTCAGGCCCAATTTCTGAATACTGGAACATGGATGAAAGACTGTTTGCTTAGGAGGGAGAAAAATTCAATGTATAAAATTAAGGCAATTCAATAATGAATGTTATTTTAATATAATGACACATTATGAAGCCACCCCAAGGGGCAAAATGGCTAGCAGTAATAATAAATACAAAAGTACTTCTGAAGTCATTGTCCCTTACTCCCTCTTGATCACATGCCTAAGGAATCTGTTACTAAACAGCTGCCAAACTACTTGCCTAACCACAAAACTAGAAAAAATTAATCTTTATAATAATATTTTTGACATATGTGGTATTGCAACTTTTTATTTGAAGACAAAGAAGTTCTATAGTTTAAGATTATTTCATTTGGCAACAGGATCCTAAATCAAAGTAACAATCACATGAATAAATTCAGTACTCCACACAGCTAGAGCCAATGGTAGGCCACATCAGTAGCTTGGTTGCTTTTGTCCTTTCTCCATCTCTGCTGTCTTTTTCTCTAGAACCTACACATCTCTGTTCAGCTTCTTTCTTACAGGGCTGGGGAGATGTCTTGGTGGGTAAAGTGTTTGCAGAGTAACTGTGAGACCCAAGCCTGAGTCCTCAGAATCCAGGTAAAGGCTTGGTGCTATAATATGAGTATCTATATTTCCGTTGCTTCTATGAGAGATGAGAGATGGATATAGAGGAATCTCTGAAGCTTGTGGACTGGATGGTCTAGTATATGTCATCGGGATAAAAACAAACCATCCAATGAAGAAACTGTCTCAATCAAGGTGGGAGGTGAGAACAAACAACCAAAGTCATCCTCTTACCTCCACATGCATTTGAAGCGGGGGCACACTTGGACATGAGTGCACATGCACACACACACACACACACACACACACACACAAAGACAGAGACAGAGAAAGAGAAAGAGAGAAAGGGAAGGTGGCTACCCCCAACTAGACCCACATAGTCAAGAGGAAGAAGAAATTTACTCCTTAGAGAAATCCACAGAGAAACTTTGGTTGACTCAGTCTGACTTGATGTCAGGTGAGTCATCATGATGGATCACTCAGACGGACCCCGCGAGTGGGAGAAGACTGTCTCCTCCAAAGAAGGGAGCTGGTGAGTCAAAGCATGTCCACAATGAGATTATCCATTAGTTTATCCTCCCCTGACCCTGTGGTCAAAAGATTCTTCCAGCCAAGTATCTATTCCTCCCCCTCACTTGGCATCTCTTTTCTCCAAGTTTTATGGACTCTGTTCTCCTTCCACCACACCATCCAACAAGTGCTCTTTCCTGTTCTTCCTCCACGTTGCCTCTGTGCCTGGTAAGTATTAAACCCAGGCATTCCCTCACATAACCTTGTCATGCTCTGGTTATTTGACGGACAGCTCTAGCAGGGTGACGATAATGTAGCTCCCATGTATGATTCAAACAAAAAATATTAAGGAAGCCGATAGCTGTCCTTGGTTTTTCATTTCCCTGCTCCCAGTTCTACATAGGGGTGGGGGTAGTAGCAAGTGCCCTTAAGGTAGCTAGGAGTTTAAGTTTAAAAAGATCATGTCCATTTTATCGATCCCCAGTCCATAGTACTTGAGGAAGTTTTAGTGCAATAACATTGAACTCTGTTTTTCTCCAGCCTCAATTAAAATTTCCCTAAGTTGTAGAGTCATTTCTAGTTTATGAATAATCTGTATACTTCTATGTCCCTAGGAGTTGCCACACAAATGCCCACCGAGACTACCAAGTTACAGTGCAAACAGCACACTTCAGGCCTTTCTGTGCATCCTCTGGGATGGTACATGAATTGAACGGTGGTTTCTTAGCTATTTCAGAACAACATGGAGCAAGATCCAGATTTTCAGGTCTTACACAGGTAATGAAACAACGATCGGGTTTCACCCTGGTTAGTCCCTCATTTGTTTCCATAACTACATCTCCGATAAAGGATCAAATAGTATTCATTTCCTACTTGCCTCAGAGCCAAATTTCAAAGTGCTTCCTTGTATGGATCTGTGGCTTTGCTGAGAGTTCTGCTAATAAGCAATAGGAATGAAGACAACCAGCTGGGAAAACGGGCTAAGAGGGCTGCAAAAAAAAAATATCAGATTCCGGACTCCATGGCCATTATGTGCATGTCTGATGAACTGTGGGTATTAGGGCACGTCGTTTCTGAACTGCGGGATGCCTCAGAGAGGCTGAAGCTGAGAGTGCTTGTTTGGGATTCAAAGCAACAACTCAGGACACAGTGAGGGTAGCTTGCCATCTAGCATGACAGAGTGAGGAAGAACTTGGCACTCAGAAAGAGTGATGGGGCTGCTGAGACAGCTCAGCTGGTGAGGGTGCTCACTGCCATGCCTGATGATCTGAGTTCTGTCACTGGGACCACGTGGTGGAGGAGACAACTGGCTCCTTTAAGCTCTCCTTTGACCTCTATTGGCATGCCATGGGCCATGGAGTATACCCCCACATAAATGCTATATATTTTTTACATGTGCTAGGAGGAGGGTGGGGGTTGAGGCTAGTTTGCTGCTGGATATCCTAATCAGATTGTCCAAGTTTCTTTTTGCGATGCGGTTGCATTCCTCAGACTTCCTTACTGTTTCTTTGCTGGCCGCCACGGCATCCCAGCTCCTGCTCAGGTCTATGCATTTGTGTTCTATTCTCTATCCCTGAAGCATAGAAATGAGTGCCACAATTGTAGGACTAGCAGAAAGGGAGGTAGCCGAGCAAAGGAGGACCGAGTGAAACTCTATATTAGGCCTAGCTACATTCATTTGTAATGATGGCAGCTTAAGCTAAGTTCAGAGGCTCAAGGAATAAAAGAAATAATAGGAAAGATATTTGGGCATGACAGCGCAATAAGAAATCCATGACTTTTCTCACGATGAGACAGTAAGCAGCGTTCACATAGTTACTGCTTTCCAGCTGACCTAAAGCAGTCAGACGTAAATACCAGCTCCACAGAAAGCACACAGTGAATGCTGGGGCAGATAATATAAGGTGGATGGAAATGACAGCTTACTTTAATAAGCACCTGCTGGATGCCTGGCTTCACGTGTCATAACTCATGTCACCCATGGCCTTCACAGGTGTCAAGGCGGAAACTTAGAGTGGCCCTAAAACCTCTCAAAGTCACACAGGCAGCAGACAGTGGTACTGGGGCTCTGAACCAGACAGTTGGACTCTAGAGACTGAATTCCTGACGATGGCTTCTTATTGGCTCCACACGACAGATGTTTGAGCTCAAGACTAATAGGAATAAAGCTGGGAGGTTGGGGCTAGAAGCTGAGTACTTCTCAGATTTGGGTCCTTGGAGCTTAATCTAGGATTTGGGACCTGGAGCATGGTCTAAGCCTCCATGGTTATTACTATTTTAAAATAATTTATTATTTGGTCAGTTTCATATATGTATAATATGTCTTGATGATATGCACCCAATTACTGTCTCAAGTTTCCTTCTCATTCAACTCTTCTTTCCAATAAGTCTCCTTCCTGTTTACACCTGACTTTTAACCAACTGAGTTTAACCGGGCTGTTTGCATGAACATAGGTGTAGAGTTACTTAGTAGGGTATGGACAACTTAATAATATGAAAGAAAGTGACCGTGATCATTTTTCCCGACTCCAGGAAAGCTTGATCTTATGTTCAAGATGGAAATAGCACACGGAATTCTGTCTGACTTAGAAGTGACACCAAACACAGAAGTCTAGGGAAGTGCTGGCCAGTGTTTATGTCAACCTGACACACAATAGGACCATCCATGGAGAAGCATCTTAGCTGATAAAATGCCTCCATAGTACTGGCCTATAGGCAAGCCTGTAGGGCAGTTTCTTAATGGAGAGTTAATATGGGAGGGTCTAGCTCACTGTACCTGGTGCCACACATGGGCAGGTGATCCTCGATAATATAAGAAACCAGGGTAAGCGTGTCATGTAGAGCAAGCCTCTGAGATGTGTTTCACCATGGCTCTTTAGTTCTTGCCTCCAGGTTCCTGCTCTGAGTTCTTGTCCTGACTTCCTTTAGTGACAGAATGTCACCTGAGAGTTGCAGGAGGAAATGAGCCCTTGCCTCCCCATGGTGTTTTCAGTCATGGTATTTCCTCACAGCAACAGAAGCCCTAACTAAGGCAGGGGTTATAAAGAAAAACCAAGATAATGCAAATTTTCAAAGTAAATTATAAACAGCTATTAAACATGGTGCTCTTCTTTCACAACTTAATTGTTTGGGAACTCTCACCCAAACCACTGTGAGGTTAAAATAGAGCCCAAACTTGCTGGCTAGTGCTCCAGTACTAGAGAAGGAGGCAGAGTAAGTGCAGCAACTCCTGATGTCTTCTAGGAGAATGTAATGTTTCAAGGTTGTCAGGGAACTGGAGGTGTCACTGAGCCCTCGATGACACCAGCTAAATTGGAAGAATGAGGTTTCAGGACTGAGACTTGCACACCGAGGAGAGGAGCAGAACTGTATCGCTTAGTCAGTTGCGACAGGACACAGGGCAGGAGAGGGCAGCAGGGGACCTGAGGTCTCACTGTGGAGTTCATGGAGCAAAATAAATGAACCCAGTGTGAGTCAGAGTTCACCCCGAATGCAGCTGTTCAATGAGAGCTGCTCGGAAGGCAAAGACTTAATTGCTTCTTGGGCAGAGTTTGTGATTATCCACAGGGACTGTTTCTACAGCTCTGGAACAGGGTGTATAATACTAAACGTAAGTAACACTGTGAAAAGTACCCGGTATATGGCCAGGCATATAGCAGGTGTTCAATGGCTGCTACTTACTGATGCCAACCTCACAGTATAAATCATGATATCTCCATCCCGGTGACATTCTGAGCTGGGTAAGGCTCTACTGAAGTGAGTTGTTCTGATCAGTACAGGGTATTTGATGTTAGCAGCATCCCTAACTTCTACCGACTATGATGTCACCTTAGTAGTAACAAAAGAAATTAATCAAGCCTTGCCAGTGTCTTATAGGATGGGTTCTCAGTTCTCCTGGGCTTCTAAAATGAAGCACTAGAAGACAGATGGTTTATAAAGGTGACAAGTTACTTCCTCATTGTTCTGCCGGCTTCAAGTCCACTTTAAGCTGTTTGATGAAGGTTGCTATCTCATTTCAAGATGGTGCCATGTCTCTGCATCTGCTGAAAGGCTATATGTCCTCATACAGTGGAATTGGCAAGGCAAGCACTACCAGAAGTCTTTTCTATAAGGGCTTTAAAGGAGTAATTATGATATGCGGATTCCTCTGGTATAAATGAGACTAAGCCATTCATAAAAATGGTTTTCTACAAAGCTTGGCACACTGGTCCTTCCACCTTCCATAATCTAAGACCCAATTCCTCTTCCCCTCTGAAGGATGGAGTAACAAGGTGCTATCTTAGAAGAATAGAGTAACATCCACCAGACAACCAGATCTGCCAGCAACTTGACCCTGCTCTTCCTAACTCCAGAACTGTCGGGGGAAAGGAATCTGTTTGAACAACTACCATCTCAGACCCTTTTGTCATAGCCACACAAATGGACTAGGAGAGGGCAGGGGTGTCAGAAGTGCAGTGACACCCCCCTTTCCTATGCATTGGGTGTCACAGGTCTTATGCTGGAGGAACTAATTAGGAACACTCCACTCATTCAATGAAAATGGAAAGCCCACAGGCAAACACTTTTGGTGCTTGGCCAAATTCTCTAGCATCTAACTTTCCAACTGGGTGATGAAGTCCCTGAAAAAAGAGAAAACAAACAAACAAAAAAAAAACAGATGGGAGAGAATAGATATTGTTCACCAACCCTCTACAGATGTATTCCAACAGCGGCTGATGCTGTGGGCTCTGGAAGAGCCACACTGATCCTTTAAGCAATCAGTGGCTTCATTGCAGCTCTTAGACTATAGCTGATCCTTGTGTTTAACTAACTAAGTACAGAAACAATGTATCAAAAATGGTAGAAACCTACGTCCATTTAAATTATAATTATGAATTTGCTAATCATTAAAAAGCTTCAAAGAACTATGGATGTCAGCCGGGCGGTGGTGGCGCACGCCTTTAATCCCAGCACTCGGGAGGCAGAGGCAGGCGGATCTCTGAGTTCGAGGCCAGCCTGGTCTACTAGAGCTAGTTCCAGGACAGGCTCTAGAAACTACAGGGAAACCCTGTCTCGAAAAACCAAAAAAAAAAAAAAAAAAAAAAAGAACTATGGATGTCAACTTTGGTAAGGCATAGTGTGCTAAGGACATCTCGAATGGATTGATTTATTCACCTTTTATCTATGCTATTCCTGGGGAAAACCATTCATGCAAATTTTACGGTAGTGTCGATTAAGAGTTTGTTTAAAGTTGAGTTCACCCTTTTTGTATTGTCAACATTTCTTTTCTTCAGAGAGCAAGCAGATGGACATATGGGCTGGGCACACACATGCCTGACAAGTCAGACTTTGAACTTTGACAAGCATATCTGTTATTAACAGAGAACATATTCAGGGATTTCATATATTATTTCCAAGCATTGACTACATTGTGTCTGGGCTAGGACTTCAATGTTCTTCATTCTATCTGCCAACTTCCAAATGCTCTGGAACTACCTTTAAAGGGATTCCATGCTATAGAGTGTGAAGCAGGGAGAGTCTTACTCCCTGGAAGCCACTCTCTCTTCTTTAGGTTTCCAAAGCCCTGTTCACATGCTTCCAGTAGGCTAATTCTAAGAGCTTCATAATGATTCTGTTGTCTTTCTTAGTGTAACTGACACTTTTAGCTCTTCCATACATACATGGCAGTTGGCCTGCTAAGGATACTTAGTACTATTACAGGGAAAATTACTCAGACTTTAAATGGAATTGACAAGATGAGAAAAGAAAAGGCAAAGAAGAGAGATGAGAAAAAGAAAAGGAAGGTGAGGGGGAAGAGAAGCGAGAGAAGAAAGGAGTCTGTCAGTTCTGAAAGCTCAGATACGGAAAAGCCCGAGTTCTACACATGATCACACCCAAGCCAAGGTTTATCTAAGCAGAAGCAACAGTTCTGTGCTTTTTTTGTAGGGAAGGGCCGCTTGTTTGTCCCAGCCACCTGGCTAGCTTAGGCTGGAAAAAATCACACAGAAACTGTATTAACTAAATCACTGCTTGGCCCATTAGCTCTAGCTTCTTATTGGCTAACTTTTACATATTAGTTTAATCCATTTCTATTAATCTGTATATCACCATGAGGTTGTGGCCTACCAGCAAAGTTTCAGCACATCTATCTCTGGTACAGCTCCATGGCATCTCCCTGAGTCTGCCCTTCTTTCTCCCAGCATTCAGTCTAGTCCTCCCTGCCTAGTTCTGCTCCGCCCTGCCCTAATTTGCTATAGGTTCAGAGCAGTTCTTTATTCAATAATGGTGATCACAGCACACAGAGGGGACTCCCACATCAGTACTTACTTCCTATTTTCTTCCTCCAACTATGGACTAAGTCTGTACTTAGAAATCCAGAGTCACAGCCTTCTGGTCACATCACAGAATGAGTTCCAAGGAAACAGAATCACCTACACCCTCCACTTCAACAGTTATGTTCAGACCCAGCAAGAAGTCAAGCTATATTTAGGGACTTGGGACAGGAGAGGCCATCTGGCTAAGAGGGAAGGACCAAAGACAGTGGAATCATGAGGGCTGTCCTCAGCCAAAGAAAGGTACAACTTCCTTCTGCAGGAATAAATATTAGACAGGGGAACCATTAAAACTAATGGCCATGGTAATATTATAATCAGGTATCACTGACTTCTTATTACAGCATGGCTTTCCCTGTGCAGAGACTGCAAGCATCTACTTGCCTGACCTTATGGCAGTCATTTAATGTGAATCACTGCTCATTTCAGATAACACTCCGGCCTTCCAACTATTTAAGCACAGGTCAGAAGATGGGACTGCAACCTGGGACTTCCGGTTTAAGCATAACCTTAGCATCAGTGGACTCAGTGGACTCAGCGTTCCATCCCCATCTTCTAACCATGGCCCGACTCCTAAGCTCCCAGAGCAGCTGTTCAATGAGTGTGGTTGATTAAACGGAGTCCGTAGCAGAGGGTTGACTCATTGTTTCACTTCTCTCTCAGGGTTGTTTTCAGACCAAACGAGAAATTAAAAATATCTGGGAAACACTGGGAATACTAGAAATGCAAGCCAAGCCTATGCAACACCTACGTGCTACAGAGGTAAACTCCCCCAGTCTCAGAAACCAGCTCTGGGCAAATTGGTCTGCTTTGTGTGACCGGATCAGAGAGTTTAAATACCACAGCTTCTTTCATTTGCCCTTCCTTCCTTCCCTCCATCTTTCCTTCCTTCCATTCTTTCTTTCTTTTTGTTAATGAAATCTTAACGTACATATTGAGAATGGTTAGAATTCTTAGAATAGTTCCCTAAGTCACGCTTTTCACAACATTGCACTGTAACTTAATGAGAATGTGAACCACTGCTTGTTCTCATCCTTAGAGCAGTCTGTTAGTTGTGTGAGACTAGCTACTGTTTTCCGCTGAGAAAACCTACATCCCCTCTGACATGAAGCCTAAAAAGACCCAGAGCCCCTGCCACAGAATCCTGGACAGAAGACTGGCTTGAAAGATGAACTCTATGGGACATGACAAGGTAATGTAACTGGATGGGACATTTCAGTTCCACAATCACGTCCCACACAGGTGACCACGCTGCCTTCTGAGAGCTGGTGAACATCCATACAAATACACTGTCTTTGATAGAACACAGACAGCAGCTCGCTGATTCCTCTGGCTTTTTGATTCAGTTTTTTTTTTCCCTACAGGATCACTTAGCTTTATTAGCAATTAACTTCCTTCTGAAGCTATTCAAATCCCCAGTTTTACTTAAAAACAGGCAATATTATCATTTTCCCAGTAGATTAAAATATTTTAAGTGGCCATTGATAAACTTGTTTCTAGTCTGTCTCCAACTCCTGGAACGCACACCAACCTGGCCATTCTGAAGCCTGTTTCCTCTCATGGTCATCAGAAGAAGAAGAAACCCCAAATGAGATCTCCCATTGTTCAAGCATTAAAGATTCGTGACATTTTCAATGAACAGAGGGGCCTCCAAAGCATCTATTTCCAGGGTAAGCAGACACAGGAGCTATCTTGTGAGTGCTCAGAGCGTGACACACCTCATCCTGCTGTAACTTTTGTAGGATGTTGTCTACTTGAGGATCTTGCGTGAAGGTGAGGGGCCCTTGATTGGTGTTGAATTTCTACCCCCACCCTGCCTGCTAGTGATGTGGTCTGGAAGAGCCAATGACATCTCTAATATTCCCACTGCTAATCGATGTGAACAATAATATAAACTAGGGTTGTTGTGACTATTAAACCAGGTCAATACACTCTGGGAACCCACTGAGTATGAGCCAATGTCATGGCTAGGACTCTTGATTATTATCAGAAGTGCCACCATCCTCACTTCCCTAGAAGTGATCAATTTTATCATGCATGATGTCATATCTCAGAACAGCAAGATGGGAGTTTATTCATTTTGGGATGGATATCTGATTTCTTAAAGCTGCTGGAACCAGGTCTCATTAGCATAACAGAAGAACTTCCTCATGTTATGCTGCAACGGACAACACCAAAATACAGGTGATGTTCGGTTTTAATTGTCAACTTGACATAATCTAAGCAGGGATGCTCCATGAAGTGTTGTGTCAGAAGACTGGCCTGTGGGCATGACTGTCAGAAGTGATTTTGGTTTTGATTACTTAATTGAGATGGGAAGACTGCTGCCTGCGTTGGTCTTGAACTGAGTCAAGAAAGCGAGCTGAGCACTAGCACGCATGCGCCCATTCGCTGCTCTCTGCTCACGGATGTAACCTGACTTAGCTGTTTCAAGTCCCGGTCACCCCACCTTCCCTGCATCGATGGAGAACTCTAACGTGAAACTGTGAGCCAGACAAACCCTTTCTCCCTTAACTTAGGCTATTTTGTTACCCCGCTAGGAAACAAAACCTACTGCTAAAGACAAAACAGTAACAGTGTCAAAGGATCCCTGGTAAGGGGAGGAAGCTGGGGAGGAAGCCGTTCCACTCTTACTGCATAAACAGGACTGATTGAAACTTAGGACAACAGTGAGACCCCCAACAAGTGCTGCTCTAGTGTGGTAGGATATTTGCACACTGTGTGAAGATGTCTTGCTGTGATTGGTGTAATAAAAAGACGAATGGCCAATAGTTGGGCAGGAAGCATAGGCGGGAGTTCTGGGCAGAGAGAGAACTCTGGGAAGAAAGGAAGAATCACCAGCCAGAGACGGAGAGGAAATGAGAGGTACAAGAATGGAAGAGAGTTAACGTCACATGACAGAATGTAATGGAAGAGAGTTAACGTCACATGTCAGAATGTAAATTAATATAACTGGGTTAATTTAAGCTATAATATCTAGTTGAGACAAACCTAAGTTAAAGGTCAAGTTTTCATAATAGTAATAAGTTTCTTTGTCACCATTTGTGAGCTGGGCTTGCTATGTGTAGTACCCAAAATGGGACGTGAATATCCAAACATGTGGGTCCCTTGTTCCACAGTCTCTCAGGTGGGTGGATGCTTGCTGCGTACAGAGGCTCGCTCCTGCCCCTGCCTGCAGACACAAGAGGCGGAGCCAGCTGCCAGTGATGTGCACTAGTGTGATATGGATATGCTAAGCTGAGCCATGGTGGCTGATATGGCAGTTTAAGATTTGTCTCATGTGGTCAGAGAGAGCTGCAGGTGCTTGGCAAAGCCAGGCCAAGATGCAGAAAACCTCTAAAAATATACAGTATGCTTAGGGATTGTAAAAAGAAAAGAAAATGGATATAGACAGTCATAGAAAAAAATAGGCTAAATATAATAAAGTCTTTAAAGAGAAAATAAAGTAACATTAAAATTAATAAACTACGTAAAGATGGGAAATATACAGGATGTCTGAATTCTGTATTGTGCTTTATGAAGTTTAAACTTTTTAAACAGTAATAAACAAAACAAAACAAAATAATGGCCATGGAGAGACATTGGATGAGTTTTTAAAAACCTGTTAAATTAGATCATCCTATATATTTTAAAGATGTATTGACTTCAGAATAAAAGCTAGAATAAGTATTGTGTTGGGTACAAGGTTTTCCTATTATTTCCAAAGGATAACATCAAGATTAATGAAGATTAAATTAGAACAGGAGAGACTTCCTGATTAGGAGAAGCAATAGTTCATCAAACATCTTAGTCATTCAATCCGATCTAATTTCTAAGACTAACAAATGTCTTTCACTAGATTAGGTATGAAAAAAATTGATTTTTATTATTAAAAGATAATACTTTTTCTGTTGCCAAAAGAATTTTTGTCTTAGCAAAGATATAACCTGTACTCCACAAAATACTCCCCAAAGTTAGAGTTGGGGCAGGATTTTGTTTTTGTCTTTTTAAGAAAATAAAAACATCCAGCTAAAAACTTCAGAGACCACTGGACAAAAGAAACATCTAAAGAAGAAAATCAAATCATCAAGGATAAAATGCCCCCCTCCAATAAATTGGCCTAATGGTGTAGCAGACATCCAGCAGGGTAAAATTTCAGAAATCTTCCCAAAAGTTTGATTCTGCCATTCTTGACAGTCATATAAGGCAAATGGGGTTTTTGTAGTCCTAATTCAGTTAAAAATTAAAGCTAGCTTTGGAGTCAGGGAGATCATGGCTCTCTCATTCTATAAACACAAGCATGCTTGTTAAAGGAAAATCCCAAATATGCCTCATGTTAGAAGAGTCATCTGGTATGGGACAGAAGAAAAAAAAACAAATTAAGTCACTATTCTATTGCAACTAATCTTGTAATCCTCTGGTTTTATTTATTTTATTTGGACACTTTAAAACTTTCTTTAAGATATAAACATTATCTCAAAACTTATAATATATATACACATATGTATATATATATATATATGTATATACACACAAACACACACATATATTATATATATATATATATATATATATATATATATTTAAACTTTCCACAATGATATTAATGGTCATACAGAACACTGACTAATTCTAGAAATAGGCTTCATCTAGATTCCTGTATGTGACTTTGGGTTTGAGTCTGAAGCAGATACCTGTTAGGATTCAGGCTGGCCTGAATTATGGAGGCCTGTCCTGTTATCTGGCAGAATACTTTGACCAGCCCAGGGTCCTAGTCTGTATACAGGTACAAAGATCCCTTCAAGAGACTAGCTCTGCCCACTCTCTTTCTCTCCCTTTCTGCCATTCTCTCTGAGGAGGCAACTTTTCTGTCTCTATCTCTCCCTCTCTGTATCTCTGTCTCTCTGTCTTTCCCATTCTCTCTTCCCCTCCCATTCCCTTTATCTCAATAAACTCCACACTCAAACTCTTTCTGTATGGTGTGTTTGTCAGCCATTGGACCCACCCACCATGAGACCCTCTGCAGAGGACTCTCTCATGTGGTCCTCACCCACCTGTATTACAACAGTTGCTAGAAACTAAGTTTGTGTACCCAGATGTATTTAACAACTTGTGATCCTTTAACTTCTCCAAGACCTACTACATATGACATTTAAAATGTTTAAGTTTTCTGCCGTAAACCATACCCATTCCTGACAGTGACTTTTGAAGTCTCTAAAAAGATGATGGGGCCCCACATGATAATTCCACCTGGGTTGTGGCAACACCACTAAGATGACAAACACCACCCAGAGATCAGTTTCAGATTACAAACTGCTCAGGAAAATCTCCAAGCTGCTAGCTGAGACAGTCCAGCCTCACAGACTACTCTAACCAGGACTTCAGGTAAGCCTTACACTTTCCCAATACACAGAGACTGGATAACAAATGTTACAGTTAGTTTTCAATGACTTGATCTATCTATCTATCTATCTATCTATCTATCTATCTATCTATCTATCTATGTATATATATATACATATATATATATATATATATATATATAGAGAGAGAGAGAGAGAGAGCAAACAGACCCTTTACCACATAAGGTAGCTGTGCAGACGTGCAGACTTCTTCCTGCTGGCTGGCGGGTATTGCCTTGGTCTTTGGAATTATGCAAATGTCTTCTTCATCCACGGAACCATTTCTCTAACACTCTCTTCTGTGCACAGCACAGGGGTGAAGAGACTTTGGTTCCATTTCGAGATGAGAGAAAAGGATACCTGCCCGAAGACATGCGCTCTGCTCTATTGCCTCTTCCCCTACAAGTGCATCTATTGACGTGCTGCAGTTAGGAGTGTGGCTCGTCCTCCCCACTGACCCCAGCATTCAAAGAGCAGACATTCCTGCAGCTGGCTTTCACAATTTGTTCAGCTCTCCGCAATATATAGGTCGGATAAAAGGGTTCTGAAATTTACTAAGAGAATTTCGAAAATGCCTATTCCTACTTGTGAAAACTAGTTAAAAGAACAGGATTTCTGGCAGAATGGGCATTTGGAAGTATAGTGGCTGGCACTCTGTCAATTTGGAAATAAATGATACAATTACTATTTCTTTGATTTTTTTGGTGATTCATTAAAAAGACAATAAACGGATTCTTTAATGAGTTGGTAAATTTATTATTCACTTTAAATTTATATTTCTACTGTATTTTTCAAAGAATTATAGTCTGTAATACTCTTGAAAGCACTTTCTTGATTAGCATATTATATTTCTTTGAAGAAAAAGTATATACAATCTTTAAATTACTTTTTAATTGTCCTAGACCCTAAGGCTCTGGTGTTATAAATTTCATTGGGTTTTGTGATCATAAAATTATTATCAATGCACAATTGTCTAAAACAACAAAATGTCCTACATAGTTATTAAGTAATTACTAATTTAAAAAAGCTAAATTGTGTTTCACATTTATGTCACTTGGATGGATGGGTTGTTATTTTTCTTGGCTTAGCTTCTAACACCTTCGGATGGATTGTGTACTCCTGAGAAAAGGGCTTGCGCAAGGAGCAGGTGAGAAAGATGGCGTTTGCTGTGGCAGTGCCGCTAATCTCTTGTTTCTGACGTACGGCCCTCAAATCACAGAGCCATCTATCATCAGAAACGGTTTTTTAATGATCTATCAACTGACAAGAAGGTAATGAATATTGATTTTATGGAGAGGAAGAAGTTGTGTGACATCTCATACCTGAAAACTGTTCTCCTTAGGGCTTTTAGCACTGAGGGTGTGTGAGACAGGCACTTCCACCGCCTCCAATGAACTGTATCTTCTAAAGATGCTATACAATAAGCCTTTGGAATGTCAAGAAAGCCTGCTTTCTTGTGGGAATCGGGAGTACATAATTGCTATTATTTGATTATTCAATGCCCCCCCACAAAGCCTGTGCATTAAATAATTGGTTCCCATGGTGGCAGTCTGAGGAGACAGTGGAATGCTGGGGAGATGGAGCCTTATGAGAAGTCCTTAGAACACTGGGGAAATTGCCTTTCCAGGGGACTGTGGGATCCTGAGCCTCTCACTCTTCCGGTAGTAAGGTTAGCAGTTTGCTCTACCACAAGCTCCTCACTATTGCTAGCTGGCACCCCTACCTGAAACCCAAGAATAATGGGTCTGTCCAATCACAAGCTGTAATTCCAAAAAAAAAAAAAAACAAAAAAAAAAAAACAAAACCACAAGAACAAAGAATCCTTTTCTATTTGTAAGTTAACGATCTCAACGATCTCGGGTGCTTTGTTATAGAAACAGAGAGGTAACCAGCATAGCTATTGAGAGAAAAAGTTAGTTAAACATTTTCAGACACAGGTAATTCCAGGAAATAGATTTTAAGTAAATGTACCTATAAAGGTTGTGTGAGTTATTTTTCTTAAAGCTATCTATATCCATGTATCTCTTGGAGAGTTTTTATGTCTCCCTCAGTGCATGTATAGTCGTATTAGGACATGTAAGGCTATACTGATGTCACCTGAGTCCTTGAACCTCTGTCAAAGACAATGGAATGAAATGGTGGGGTACAGGAAGGGAGGGGTGAGAGAATGGAGAGGAGTAGAGAGAACAAAGTAGAGAGAAAGAGAGAGAGGAGAGGGAGGGACAATCATGCTTCCTTATAATATGGAAACAATGCATTTCAGAAAAGCACAAATCCTACCATCTAAATGGCTATTGAGAATAATGGCTGACTATCTGCGTAATGCTGGACCTACAAGCCCACAGCAGACCTCATCCTTCTTTTCTGGGTCTCGTGGGCTTCCTAATCCTTGTTTGTTTTGGTCTCAAAAGGGTTTCTACAGGATCTTATGCTTCTTTCCCGTGCCAGGACACAGGGACCAAAAGGCACGGTGCTTTCTGCTGCAGACTGAAGAGATTTGGAGGATAACAAATATGATTTCCTTTTGCACACCAGCCTCAGAGGCACGTACGACTCCCAGCCCCCTCAGATATTAGCCAAAGATGTTATAAGGGACAGAAGTTGCTTCAAAAGAACAACAACTTACAATGAGCGGGCCCCGGTTGTTTTCACGATACTTGTTCTGGAAGAAAATGTACACGACAGTGGCAGCCAGAGAGTAGAGAAAAGCGAAGACAGCCACGGTGACGAAGAACTCCGCGGAGGACGAGGAGTCGCCACCCAGTGCCAGCTTCTGCCGTTCCTTCCCCTCACAGGTGGGCACTTCAAAGGTCACCTGGTGCAACCTGAAACCACCAGAGGCAAGAAGACATGACATGGTTGTAGAAGGTGAAAGCAACGCTCGCTGTCACGTCTGCTGACGTCAGGTTAGATATGCTTGGGAGTCCCAGGAAGCTTCCACCAGAGAATTTATTAACAATTTTACAGATTCTAGCTGGACCTGTGGAAATAAATACCACAGAGGAGGTAATTCACCCAACAGAGGTGAGAAGGGAAAGAGAATCTGAAAGGAACGCACCTTTGACTGAGAGTCTGGCCTCTCCCCTTAACACAGTCCAGCAGCTTTGCGTTTGGGCCTGCCTATGTCCCCAGCCCCTTCCCTGCCAATGTCCCCAACCCCTTCCCTGCCTAGGTCCCCAGCCCCTTCCATGCCTATGTCCCCAGCCTCTTCCCTGCCTATGTCCCGAGCCCCTTCCCTGTCAATGTCCCCAGCCCCTTCCTTGCCTATGTCCCCAGCCCCTTCCCTGCCTAGGTCTCCAGCTCCTTCCCTCAGTGCTTTAAGATCCATCCTCCTGCTCCAACACATAGCCTGCTTAACCTACTCAGTCATACCAAGCAGGGAACAACCTGGCTGAGTATCTTCCCGCAACTCCTCTGCCTGTGTGTACTTCTTCGGCATCCGGGCTCCACATCCTCTCTAGGGAACCCCCTGCTAACTACTCACCACAGTGAGTTCCTTCCTTTTGACATTTTTATTGTACTTCTTCCTCGTTTTTAATCTTTGAAATTATAATATAATTACATTTCTTCCGACCTTTTTAATCTCCTCACGCTGCGTTATCATGTGTGTGTTGTTTGTCACCAGTGAAGCTGTCTCAACAACATGCTCACATGCTTTTGTTTACCCCTGTCTGCATAGCTTCCCCAGTGGTAACTACCAGTTTCTGCGATCAGGTGTGATTGGTTTTCCTCTCTCCCATGTACCCCAATGCTGGCTTTTACTAGGCATGCGGTACTTGAATAAATGAATGGACCTCCTTGGTTTTGCAAGGTCCTAAACTTGATTGACCTTTAGAGTCTTTGCCTTGTGCGAGCTCCCCAGGAGAGCACCCAGCCCTGCTTAGTCCACAGTAGAGACAAAGGAAAGGCTTGAGCAACACCTCCTGTTTATCCCACAGACACCCACAAAAGACAGAGTACATGTATATGATAACAGTTTGAGCTGAACCAAGTGTATTTGGTACAGGAACCAAGATTCTTCTGAAGTGACGGCTATGGAGATACTTAGAAATATATGTTAAGGAGGTTTGTTACGGTCACTGAAGATTTACTTGGGAAATTGCCTGTAGAAGTAACAGTGTTCATATAGCCACTCCTAACTCATATTTAGAGAGCACTTTTTCTTACTAAGGAAAATGTAACTAACCCCTTTCAGAAGTGTGCACTGTGTGCCCAGTCTACCATTTTATACATTAGCAGTAACCCTGAAATAATACAAATAGCCACAGAACTAGCATGACCAAATGTTTCATTTGTGTTAAATTCTCTTTTTAACACATTATGTCCATAACAAACTCTATAATGTGGGCTCTTGGCTGCCCTTCACCGTTAGCAGGTGAAGCAATGGAGACTTAGAAGGGCCACATAGTCCACCTTAGGACACCCAGCTAGCTTTGGCAGGCCAGCGGTTTAAATTCATGTCAAACTCCAGAGTCTTTTGAAAAAACATCCATATTAACTTGTTTATACTAACTAATCAAGACATCAGCTCGCTCCAATGGACGCTTTCAAAATGAACCCCACGGGCCACTGGCCACAAGTTGCAGGGAAGGTGGCTTATCTTGCAGGGCCTCCTTCCAGATTCACAAAAGTCCTACAAGTGAAGCTGTATTGAGAGCAAAAGGAGGAAATCCAGTTCCCTTAAACTCTTCATTTCTTACAGACATAGTCTTTTAATTTGAATTCTTGACTTAGGAAGAAGTTTACATTGTGCACTCGGGCAAGGACTTTTATCTTAACAGTTAGATAGGGGAAGCTGTGCTATGACAGAGACCCTGGGAACACTAGCTCTGGGGATCAGATCAGATTTTCTTCAGTAACCTTCTCTGTGTGAAGGTGGGGAAAATGAATGAGAAGGAAAAGGTAATGATTTGAATTCTGAAGCAGATGATCTCAAGGCACGTTTCCCCTTCCCTCCCTATTGTTAATCTGTCATTCATCAAACAGATTTTTGACAAGCAATTCTATTTCACACAAGAAGCGGGTACTGGGTATGAGATGGGAAGTGAGAAGATGGGATGGATTCTGCTCAAGCTGAAGCTCAGTCTTAATGAGAAAGGCGGACTTTCTGAGTGGAATCGTGGCCCATCCTGGTTATGAGGGAGTAGAGGGAAGTTCCCTGGTGGATTTTACCTCTAGGCAACAGCTTCAGAAGTGATCAGAAATTATCTAGATCAAAAGGTAAGAAAGAAAAGCGAGGTCCGACTTCATGGCCACACAGATGGCTATCGAGTGTAAAGATCGTGTGAACAGCAAATGCTGACAAGAGTTAGGAAGCTGACGGTTTCACTCATGGCTGGTGGAAACGGAGCCTGGAGCAGGTGCTTTGAAGAACTGTGGAAGTTCTTTAACTGGTAAAACACAGAGTTACTGGAGGTTCCTGCCGCCCTTCTCCTAGATACGTATGCAAGAGAAATGCTAGCATATGCTCACACAGAAACTAGCAGATGAATACTTGTGCAGCATCTTTCCTTATGGGAAGAATGGAAACAATTCAAATGTGGGTAAACAGATAAAAACACGGTGTGGAGTGGACTCTTATTTGCTAATAAAAGCAATAAAGTTCTTATACTTGTTACACCATAGAGAAACCTTGAAAGTATCTTTGCTAAATGAATGAAGTCATCCATAAAAAGTCAAATACTTTGTGCTTTTATTTATACAAAATATTCAGAATAAGCAAATTCATGGAGCCAAAAACCAGCTTAATGTTGCCCTCCAGCTGGTGATGGGAGAATCTGGCATGGTGGTTAAATGTCCCGAGATTTGTGGGGGTGATAATGAGCAGTTCTGAAATCGATTGTGATGGGTAAGCACCATCCAGCGATGAAGATGTCGATATTATCCTAACACACGGTAAATTTTAAATGGTAAATTGGGAGGGGGATGGAGAGATGGCGCAGCAGTTCACAGCACTTGCTGCCCTTCCAGAGGACTCAGGAATGTATGTATGCATGTTTGATTCGCAGCACCTATATGGCGGTTCACAACTCTTGGTAATTTCAATTCTAGGGTACACACTGACTTTTCTGGCCTCTGCGGGCACTGACATATGTTACACAGACATACATGTAGCAAAGCATAGGAATAAATTTTTAAAAAAAGACAATAATAAAAAATCACCTGACAAGTGGATTAAATTTTTCAAATGTTACAAAACAGAGAGGAGCACGTGTCGAATCCCTGTATAGGCAAGAGGCAAACGCACTGGGGGGATGCAGTGTGGGCGGGGAATGCGGTGTACAGCGCAGAAGTGCAGTGTGGATGAGGAAAGCTATCAGATGATGGGACAGGAGGACAGGGCAAAAAGAGAACAAGAAACAGTCAGAGACGTCCACTGGGGACGGGGCAGAAGCTGTTGAGAATCACGTTATAGATGCTGGCTTTCATTTGAACACTAGCTGTATTTCCTCAGCATAAACAGCATGCTAAACAAAACTAAAATGCAAGGTAAGCAAAACCCACAATCCCTGCTGCAGCGATTTGGAGATGGGCCCGGATACGCTTCAAGATGGCTGTGTCTCCATCAGCCAGTTCCTGCTACTGAACTGCAGCACCTGGGGCCCCTAGCGGAGGGCAGCGCCTTCAGGAGGACGGAGAGGACACAATCAGCATTGTTTTCTACGTCATTGGATGAAACACCTTATCTCTAATGTTGATTCACCTGGTTAACGTAAAGAATTTTTCAGCTGTGCTAATCTGCATAAAGAAATAAAATCAAAATTTAAACTCTACTGTACCTATCAACATCAATGATATATAGTGGCATGCTTAGCTCTTCAGCATGCAGTGCCCACCTATGGGCTTTGTTCCGGTCCCTGCCTTCAGGTTCCTGATTGAGTTCCTTCCTTAGTTTTCTGAGTTGTAAGATGAAATGAACCTTTTCTTCCCAAGTTTATTTTGGTCATTCTGTTTAACTAAAATAATGTTGTATATCACTGCACACATCTACACCCCATCCCCACATACATGCACAGGTACCTTTAAGCAACATGTGTGCATGCATGTATGTATGTATGTATATGTGGATATATATATATATATATATATATATATATACACACTTGTATCTCTGTGTGTATTGCTGCAGAAGAGGTGTGGTTATCGTCAGCATATATTTTGCAACTGCAATAATTTTCTGAGCAAACATCATTAATTTAGAAGTTAAACAAGGGACAGATGCTGTTCCCTAGAGATAGAACATGCCCACTGAGAATCTGGAAGCTGCCAAGTCCACCTCTGATCTTGTGAAGGAGTCAGAAAGCAATTGCTGAGGTCGCAAAAGGCACCCAATTCAATTTGTTGATTTCAAATGTACAATTCCCTCATTCCTTTCTTGGTTGACCTGACACAATCTAGGGGTAATTGAATTTTGCTGGGTTTTACTGCATTTTGACTGTCAATAAAGGGCTTCCATTTTAGACTAGTTTTTCTCTTAAAAAATTTTCAGCACACCCATGGAGCCATTTAGAACAGTCTATGACTCTCTGATTAAGCTAAGGGAGTCACCATGAGTACAAGGTTTTGAGTTTTGTTTGGCAGCCCTGGAAGAATATTAAACGAAACTCCTCAGAGGTTTGGAAAAGGCCAGTTAGTATTGCTTTATGGATAGCAGTGTTAGTGCGCTAGGGAAATGGCTCAGTGGACAAAACACTTGTCATACAAACATGAAGACCAGATTTTGGGTCAACAGAGCCCTCTCCAAAAAAAAAAAAAATACTGAGTTCAGCGTCCAGTGGAAAGTTCTGTCCTCAAAGAGGGTGGAGAATGATTGAGGAAGAATCTTGGCATCAATCTCGGCTTCCGTTTGCATGTGGAAATTTACACATGCATCCCACATGTGTGCCTCCTGGGGGAACACATGTAAACAAGTGCACGCATATAACACATGCATACACATAAAACAGTATTTAGTCTAGACTTGTTCCTCACTATAGTTTTCTGTTTCTCTTACCAAAGCAACTGTCACTGTCACCATTGTACAGATGGGGAACCAGAGCGTTGAAATGTGTAGAGAGAAGGCTGAGCTCCAGTGTCTCATGGATGTCGCGGACGAGTCTCACATGCAAGAAGGTCAAAAAGACACTGTTTGATCCAGTTTCTGTCCCTCTGCAAACTTAAATGTCCAGCTGAATGTTTACATTCAAATGAGCAAGCCAGCTGCCCCACCCTGCCTCATTCAGAGGCAAGTAGCTAATCTAACAGGCAGAATTTATGTCGCATAAGATTCTAAGGCAATAGTCACTCTGTTGCCTCGTTGAAGTGTGTGCATTAAATAATATAGAGCTAGTCATGCTAGTTGGAACTCAGCACCAATATATCATCATGAAAACTCTTCTATATCCCAAATCTCACCAGGTCTTGTTCTGTTCTCTGCCTCAGAACAAGCAGGGGGCAAATGGTCTAAAGTTCTGCCCCTAAGAGTCTGGTTCTGTGTAGAAAGGGAGACACTGTTTAACATCCGGCACAGGCCCAGCTCCAGGTAGCAACAGACCATCACTGACCTGAGACAAGACGTCTGAGATCATGGTGCCATCTTTTAGCAGGTTGAGTACACACAGGCCTAAGGTTCTACCAGTCAAAGAGTTAGGTGCTCAGTGATAGACAGTGAAACCTTTCCCAAGGGCTGTGATCCCACTCTGCGCAAAGTGGAAGGAAGGTGGGAGTTGAGCTTCCTGATCAGTTTCAGTCACTCCCATCAGAATGGCAGTGTGTGGCGAAGAGGACCACCGACAGCCCCTGGGGATCTATGGCTTGACTATTTTCTCTGGGCCCTCCAGTTCTTAAGACGGGACTCTGCTTTACTGATTTGTGTTTGTTTTTGTTTTTACTCTCTCTCCCTAGTTTGCAAGTTTCTGATTTTAGAAGACTTTTTCTTTCTTTCTGCTAGTTATAGTTGTGTAGATGTGTGATATTATTTTTGTTGTATCTACATACATACATATACAACTTACTTAGCTAATATGATCCACACCATAAATTACTACCACCCCAGGGGTTCATCTAGCTCTTTCATATACTACATCCTCATTCTTCTTCCAAGTATCCCTCCCAACTTAAGGACAGCAGAGTTGGAGCTCAGTTGTTTGGGAACACTAGTCAGAGACTACACTGCTGGCACGAGGAAGAGCCCGGACCCCCTGACACCCACCTTTGAGTTCTTTCCCTTTGTTCCAAATTCTATTTGTAAGTTTTAAACCACTGAGCTTCACATGATGCTCGACTCCTTTCATTTGGCGGGATTCAGGAACACATGCACCAGTCATTAAAGGCCCTAAGACATACAGTCAACGACTTGGTCTAGAAGGTCGGGAAGGAACCTCTGCCGCAAACAAAAACCTCAGGTTTTTTTTTTTTTTATTGTGTCTGAAGGATGTTGTTTGGTGCTGCTATTTAGGGAGCTGCCAGTGGTTTCACATCTGCTTCTGGTAGATGCCAATCACCAGGGAACATTTATTGTGTCCCTATATGCCAGGCATGATGCCAGGTGCTTTTGCACGTTATCTCAGTTAAATCTGAAGCATTGACACCAGTGCTCAGGTTGTCTCATTATCATCTTATTGATGAATTGGGAGTCACTGACACAATGGTTTCAAGAGAGTTTGGGGACCGTGACTGTCTCAAGCTGGCTCTAAAGGTGTAGACTGAAACAAGGTTATCTTTAAGGGTACTTACTCAGAAGATTTATTTTTATGCTATGGTCAAAGTCTGGGGTGGAAACTGCCTCTTTCTAAGAGTCTTTGGTTAGGATCTGTTTAGGGTGGAGATGGCAAGAGAGGACAAAGCAAAGTTTGAGCACAGCCCTGGGAAAATCACCCACACTGTGAAAATGACCTCACAACCAGGCTCAGATGGCTCAAATCAGAAAATCTCTTCTTCTCTTATAAGAGAATGGCAAACGGTTATCTGAATGCAAGGCTCACTCACTGGAAGTCACCCTGAGGATCAATGTACCTAGGAAACCTGGATAGAGAGTTACTGTTCGGCTCTCTGCACTGTCAGAGCAGAATCTCAAACAGTCCAGCAGCTACATCCTTCTAGCAGAGCCTTGGGGAGAGGCAGCAGGCATTGAGACGATGGTATCTCCACTCAGTCTGCTTGACCACAGTGATGGAGTTCAGCTTCTTGATCTTCATGGCATGGTGAAGGCTAACAGAATCATATTTGCGCATAGTTTGATCCTAACCTTGATTAAATACAAAGCAGTCTGATCACCAAGGTTTGTAACAAGTATCTATTCACTAGAATTTATTTCTTCAGAAAGGAGAAAAACAGTGAGAGACAAAATCTTCTTTAATATAACAGGAATGATTGTCCCCGATTCGCTGCCACATGAACTGTGTTCCAGCTTATTGTCACCGTAGAAGGAGCTTTCTGTTACTTTTTGTCTTCTTTGTTTTACTGGGTTTTTTTCCTCCCACAGGAAACTGAGCGAGATGTTGAAAATGTAATTAAGGTTACTACAAACAATACTTTTCTCTGTATGATTAATTGTATTCACACATGTGGGGCTGGAAGACTGCTGTCCCACTCCCCAGCTCCCAGAACAGGGAGCAAAAACTCTCCAAATTCTCTCTCTGTCTCTGTCTCTGTCTCTGTCTCTCTCTCTCTCTGTGTCTTTTTCTCCCCCTCTCTCACACACACATTCATAACTCCCTTATATGTCTGCATTTGCAGTATGTAGACAGAAATTTTGAAATGAAACAGAAGCCTGCAGGTAATTAAAAAGAATGGTTCTGCAGAGGCAGGGCATGGCCAGGAGCTGAACTGAGAGCAAAAGAGCTATAAAAACCTTATAATGGCTCACAATGAGGCATCTCTGTGCACACCAGCTATGATTTATTCATTTTGGTTTCTTCAAATAGAATTTGAGTAATAGAAAATTCAGATGGCCTCTCCATTGCCAAAGTAAAATAGATAATAAGGTTACCCATTTATCTGAAGTCAGATTCATCTCTTGTTGGTCCTCTTTGGTACTCTACCCAAGTAAGCTGTGAGAAAAAAATAGTTCCAGAGAGGTTTAAAAAAATCTTGGATGTTCAGCTGAAAACCTAAACATATGCTCCTTTTACTTGCTTACTAAAGAAAGATTTTGTGAGTAAACCATCTGAAGAATTTGATTAAAATGTATTTGCAACATTCAAACCTACACTGCTCTGATGAGACAGGGAGCACAATCTCTCCCAACTGACATTTTATTTAAATTCAAGTAAAATGATTTGACTTATTAATTCTGTTTTTAAAAAGTACCAATATGCTTAAAAAAGAAAAGTACAATATTCCCTTCCAAAGATAAAGCTAAAAAAGTGAACTCCAGAGGGGCGTTATCCCATTCTGCATGTGTACGTGCATGTGTGTGCATATGTGCATGTGTGTGCACGTGGGTGGTTGAATGTGCTGACCAGAGGTGAATCTTGGGTGAAATTCTTAGGAACGCCATCCACTTTATTTTAAGAGAGTGTCTCTTACTTGCCTGGAACTTACCAATCTGGCTAGGTAGGCTGACCCTGGTTCTGCTTCCCCAGTGCTGCAGTTACGAGCACACACCAGCATGCCGAGCTTTTCCACATGAGTTCTAGAGATTGATCTCATGTCCCCACGCTTGTTTAGTAAGACTTTGCTAACTGAGCCATCTCAGCATATCTCCTTTTATTACAATACGACCAAGACATAGCTAACTGCTAAAGAAAGACTTGCCATAGGCTCAACAGCTATAGGATATGTCAAAACATGATGCATGAGTTACCACATTGGACAGGTTGCCCTACAGAGATATATAATGAAGAAACTATAACAATTTCCTAAATAGCTCATTGGTAAATACTTTGAATGTTTTATACTAAGTCCTCATGTTTATGCTGTATAATTATTGATAGACCAGATTGACAGTAAGTTTCCTACGCACCCCCTACCAATTATTAACAATTTTATCATTTTGGTTACTGAGTTCAAATTTGGGCTATTTCACCTAAGTCCTTCACCCTGCCACTACTAACCTCACCTACTCTATTCCTCAGGGTAACATGGAGATGAGATTCAAGCACCAGTTCTACCAATGGCATCCTATTTCTAAAACACCAGAGTGCTTCCAGCCCTAATGCAGTGTGTTTGTTTCCATGTTCTGCCCATTGCAAAGCTAGCCTTTGGGAGCTTTTTCCATCAATTTGAAAGGCAATGTAAAGCATCTCTGCTAACCATGACCTAAAGGGCGTGTCATGTCTCTTTTGTTTGTTTGTCTGTTCATATGCTTTGGAGCTGAGATTCATATCCAGAGTTCTATATGCTCTACCGCTGATCCTTTCTCCAGAGCTCCTCTCTATCATTGAAGACCTCCGATTTTCTCAGAAGCAGAAGAAAGAATCACCAACTTCACAATGTCTTTCCATGAGGTTCAGGCACGGAAATAGGGTACAGTGTTGTTAGGTGACTAATGTTCACTACATAAACTAAATTAAACAACAAGTTTAATGAATAGAGTTGACATTTAAAATCTAAATGCTTTTGTAAGTTCCCATGGCCTACATATCCTCTAAAATGCAGGATTGTTACCAAAACCATTGACACAGCTCACAAGGAAATCCTAATATGGTTATTGCTTACTTATTTGCTATAATTACCCCCAGTAGCTTTTTGTTTAGGAAATAAATCACTAATTTCCCATGTATTTGGTGCCCTTGAACCCCTATCAACATCCAACATCCTGTCTTTGTTCAGGACTCAGTCAGAATGTATCTCCGTCTGATCACCCAAACTAAAGAACATACCTCCGCCATGGCCATGTTCCAGGGCATCATCTCATTGCCTTGTCTTAGTGTGAGGGTCCCCTACTGACTGTGAATGCAGGCTTTGCCTCTCCCACTAGATCAGTGGTTCTTAATCTGTGGACTAAGACCCCTATGACAAATCATATCTCCAAAATATTTACATTACAATTCATAACAATAGCAAAATTACACTTCGGAAGTAGCAACAAAAATAATTCTTTTCCTTAAGTGTCTTTCTATCATTTGAGATTTCTTTGTTGAGAATTCTCTGTTTAGATCTGTACTTCATTATTTTTTATTGGGTTATTTGGTCTTTTAATGTCTAGTTTCTTGAGTTCTTTCTATATATTAGAGATCAATGCTCAGTCAGATGTGGGGTTGGTGAAGATCTTTTCCCAGTCTGTAGGATGCTGTTTAGTCTTGTTGACCGTGTCCTCTGTTTTACAGAAGCATCTTAGTTTCAGGAGGTCCCGTTTATTAACTGTTGATCTTAATGCTTGTGCTACTGGGGTTATATTTAGGAAGTGGTCTTCTGTGCCAATGTGTTCAAGGCTACTTCCCACTTTCTCTTCTATGGGGTTCAGTGTGGCTGGTTTTATGTGGATGTCTTTAATCCATCTGGACTTGAGTTTTGTGTATGATGATAGATAAGTATCTATTTGCATCCTTCTACATGTCCACATCCAGTTTGCCAACACCATTTGTTAAAGATGCTTTTCCCCCCACTTTATAGTTTTAGCTTCTTTGTCAAAAATCAGGTGTTCATAAGTGTGTGGACTGATATCAGGGTCTCCAGTTCTATTGGTTCACATGTCTATTTTTTGTGCCAGCACTAAGCTGTTTTTATTACTATAGCTCTATAGAGCTTGAAGTCAGAGACGGCAATATCTCCAGAAGTTCCTTTTTTGTACAGGATTGTTTGGGCTATTCTGGGTTTTTGTTGTTGTTGTTTTCCCATATGAAGTTGAGTATTGTCCTTTTGAGGTCTGTGAAGAATTTTGCTGGGATTTTGGTAGGTATTGCATTGAATCTGCAGATTGCTTTAGTCGTCAGAGAAATGCAAATCAAAACAAATCTGAGATACCATCTTATACCTGTCAGAATGACCAAGATCAAATACACTGATGACACCTTATGCTGGAGAGGATGTGGAGTAAGAGGAACACTCCTCTATTGCTGCTGGGAGTGCAATCTTGTACAGTTACTTTATAATTTTTCTCAGAAAATTGGGAATCCATCTACCTCAACACCTAACAATACCCTTGGGCATATATCCAAAGGATGCACAGTCATACCACAAGGACATGTTCTCAGTTGTGTTCATAGCAGCATTATTTGTAATAGCCAGAAACTGGAAACACCAAAGATGCCCCTTATCTGATGAGTGAATAGGAAAAATGTAGTACATTTACACAATGGAATATTGCTCAGCAGTAAAAAAAAACAATGACATCTTGGAATTTGCAGGCAAAAGAGAAGAACTAGAAAAAACCATCCCAAGTGAGGAAATCCAGACCAAGAAAGACAAATGTAATGTACTCACTCATAAATAGATAATAGACATAAAGCAAAGGATAACCAGCCTACAGGGCACAACCCAAGAGAACCTAGACAACAAAGAGGACCTGCTGTGGGACAATGGTCTGTACCCTGTCACTTGTATTTTAAATAAACGCTGATTGGCCAGTAGCCAGGCAGGAAGTATAGGTGGGATGACCAGGCAGGGCAAGGAAAACAGGAGAATTCTGGGAAGTGGAAAGATTCAGTCTGTAGTCATCACCTAGACACAAGAACGAGCCAGACACAGAGCAAGCAAGATGTGACTGCCTCGCTGAAAAAGGTACCAAGCCATGTTCCTAACACCGATAAGAATTATGGGCTAATGTAAGTTATAAGATTTAATAAGAAGCCTAGTATACTAGGCCAATCAGTTTATAATTAATGTAGACCTCTGTGTGATTCTTTGAGATTGAACAGCTGCAGAACTGGGCGGGACAGAAATCTCCATCAACAAGGATCCTAAGAGAGACAGAAGTGGAACTGCCTAGGAATGGGGGGGGGGGGGGAGACAAGATCTCCTGAGTACATTGGGATCGTAGAGAGCAGGGGGAGAGGTGGAAGGGAATAGGGAGTGGGAAGAATGTATAGCACATTCTCATCCAAACAATTAAAATGAGAATGATTAAAAAATAATGCTTGGGCTGGAGGTCACAACATGAGGAACTGTACTAACGGGTTGCAGCATCAGGAAGGTTGAGGACCACTGCTCTAGACTGTGAGCAGGACACGGGGACAAGGATCCTGTTTTGTTACATCTTTACTACTCAGAACCTACTCACATTTGGTTTATGGTAAATAGCCAATAAATATTTGTTAGGAGAAGAAGGAAGGAGGAATGGAGTTCATCAAATTTGTAAAAGCTCTATTTAAATGGAAGAAAATCCTGCTTTTGTAGAAAGTAATGATTTTATTTATGTTCTACCAGAAGAAGGCAGGAGTTGGAGGTGAAGGAACTTGATAAAAGTCATAGTGAAAGTTCCACAGTCCCAGCTTCCTGACACAGGTTCATCGGACAGTCTACCACCTCATTTCCAGGGAGGAGAAACTCCTAGAGGTCCAGAGAAAAAGACACAAGGATAAGAAGTACAAGGTAGGACCCATAGGGTCCTCTAAGCTGGGGACTTTGCTGGAGATGTTCCTCAGGAACTTGCCCTTCAGACCTCCTCAGAAGATGCTGCTGCTCTCTTCCACACCCATGCAGCACAGCTCTCAGTTCTCTCCAAAGACAATCAAATAAGAAAAGGAACTGGGAGATAACAGAGAGGAAGGCTCTAGATCTGGAGCTAAAGTGTGTGCTATTCATGCTAGGAACAGGAGACTGGATTTCCATAGGAAATTTTGTCACTGTTGATAATAATAGTAACAGAGGGGCTACTGGGTATGGATGGCTGTCATTTGTGCTAGCCACTGTGGTCCATACCCTGAATGTTGTACTTCCTACATCCTTATGGCAGCCCTGAGAGGCAAGTCACTGTTATCCTTACTCTTTAAATGGGGACACCCGAAGCTGAGCACACGGGAAGCCAATCCCACATAACTGCTCTGCCTACGGTTCTTACTGTCAGGCGAGTGTTCTTCCTCCTAAATCTGCCACACACACTCTCAGTCCTGATGCTAGGAGTCTCTTCTCAGTCTTTAACCTGAATAATTCTTATACAGCATGGGGCAAGGAGGTGTGTAGACTTTCAGGACAGTGGATGCCTGAGAAGCTAGCTTACCAAGAATCCATGGGTTCAACAGAAAGACAGTTTGTCAGTGTACTTAAAACTCTCAGGGGAAGAAGACCACAGTTGCTGTGGCAGTATCTGAGGTAGAGACTGACCTTCCTTCTACCCAAAGGCCGGAAGAATGTAGGTGTGTGCATGCGTATGAGTGCCTGAGCTTTCGTGCCTGTGTTAGAAGCATTTACTGGGAAATATTCTAGAAGAGGAAACGGTTTCAGCACAAGTATTACTTAACCAGGAGGAAATTATTTTCTTGTTCATTCAGTTTTAGTTGGAACTGATTTGGAGGTATTCGGAGTGACCCCATATTACCCCCAGAACTTTTTTTTAATGGAAAAGGTTTTTAAGCAATGGCTACAATTTTCTTGGCTACAGAAGGAAAATTGGTGCTGCGAGTAGCAATACCTTGTCTTTCAGGCTGCACAGGGAATGTGACTCTATGGCTCGCCTTCCCCTCCAGCTCCGAAGTTAACATGCTGTGGCTGATCTCTGGTGATCTTCCATTGTGTTATGTCTAGCTCAACCACTGTCTGCATATCCAAATCAGTGTCTTGAACTCCTGCCTCTAATTTGATCATCTCAATTTGAATTTTTCAATGGGAGGCAGTTTAATATAATTTAGCACGGATTTGGTTGGAAAGAGTGTGGAGATTTTTCTGAGAGTATAATGCAAGCCAGTGACAGAGCATCAAACAGTGTTTCAAAAGAGGAAACTGGAAAGCAAAAGGGAAATAGTATTAAACACTGGGAAGGCCCCCAAATCCCATAGCAATATGTCAAATAAGTAGCCTCTTCTTGTTATATCTTACAAGCTATCTTCTAGGATCTTTTCCTCTTAATTCACAGAATAATTCAACAGAAAAGAATAAAACCTAAATTCACTCCTCTCCTTTAAAAATTAAGAATCGAGGTAAAATATCTGTGAACAAATGGCACAAACAAATCTACATAAATAAACGCTCAACAATTATTTTCAGCTTCCAAGAAATACCTAAGGGGAAAAAAATAACCTCCTTAAAATCCCAAGAATGGTTCCGAAACTCCTGGGGGTGTTCCTTTCCTGGGCCCCACATGAAAAACACTGTTTTTCTAACATGTCCACTCTCGTTCTCTCTGAAGTAGACAGTGGCCTGTTACAGGTGTGATGTGAAGTGTGATTTAGCCACATTTCCTGATTCGCAACAAGATGTGTGCTTGCATATTCTCACATGCAAGAAAATTCTCAGTTTTTATTTTCAATGTGGTAAGTATCCAAATATGTGGTCCTCAAGAATAAAATGCACGCTGTGACCCTCCATCATGTCGGTAAATGTGTGGGGCTCTTGAGATGTGACACTGGAGAACTGTGACTCTGGGCAAGCATCTTGGCTTCTTTGAAGTTGTTTTATTTCTCTCATAACCAGTTTTGGTAATTTTGTTCATCAGGCCCAAATCACCGTTTACATGAGCTTTGATTTCACCCTCTAGAGAGGTGTCTGTTACTGAGTGCTACTGCATATGAATTATCACACTGCTCAAAGGGTTCTGTAGAAATTGTTCAAGATTATATCAAGCTCCTTGTCCTTGGCAGACACTGAGTGAAAAGGGCTCTGATAGGCAGCTGGAAAAAGCACTAGCTAGCTAGCTAGCAAGGTAGCTGATTGTTGGTTCCTGACCCAAAAGTAGGAACCTTTATCTCAGGTTACAAATGTTCCCTGTTCTCTCAAACACTACATGTGGAATGAGAGGTTAGCATTAGCTGCTGCAATGTGAAGATTATAAAATGTAATCAGGGGCTCCCCATCATTCATCTCATTGTGAAGAGGAGCCACAGAAGGAGGCCCAAAGATGTGAGATTTCCTATATGAGAACACAGGAGTACCCACCATAAAGTAGGGAGCTGCTGTGTTTGTTGCCTGTATGTATTTCTTTCCCGAAGATCTACATCCCGAAGATGTTTTCAGGGTGGAACACCAGATCTAGATTTAATCAATTAACATATTTTATTGCTTGAGCTTAGAGATCTAAAGATAGGCACACTGGATCCTGCTACAGGAAAATGATGCCAAAACTGAAGGAAACATGGAGAAAGTAAAAAGATTATTCTAATTCCTTTGTTGTGTCCCCAACATCTAGCACAATACCTTTTCCATGACAAGTGTTCAAGATATCGACTTTGGCCTAGCTTCCTTTCAGGTGACTCCTCCCAAATGATCCTTAATTGGAACAGGCATTGGGTGCAGAAATATGTATGGCTTTATCAGTTTCAAGTAATCTATTTCTTTCTCTCGTTGCCTTCTCTTTATCTCTTCGCCCCTATCTTGTGTCATGTCTCTAGGTGTTCCTTGTCACCGTATATGGTTTCTTGACAGGGCATGTGTTTGACAGGGGGATGTTGGATATATTACATTGTTCAAAATGGGCCTTTAAAAAAGTATCTTTAGTTTTACATTTCTGTGTTTAGCTTATATTAAGAGCTCAAATCTTGAGAAAGAAATTTCACATGTAGCCAACCCGCGCCAGCATTTATATCCTAGATCCTGAGCCAAGAAACATGAACCAACTCGGATTAGGAACATGAGCAAGAAAAGGAAGAACTGTGAAAGAACGACTCAATACTCAATAGAGTTGGCACCTTCATTCAAGGGAAAATTAAGAAGTCCATCTGAAATCCACATAAGTAGCACGGCACCCTTGGCCTACTCAGATCATATAAAGATTATACAGAATGGCAATGGCCGGTAGATTGGAAGTCTGAATCTTTGGTTGCTTGAGTTTCCTAAAACTCTATGTGAAGAATTGTTCACCTTTCCTTGTACAATTCCTCCATGTACAACTAATCAGGTTTCCATGAGGACTTTGAGAAAACTTGCATTTCTTCTTCTTTTGTCAAGAATGAATCCAGAACTAAAAAAATTAAAATGACAGCAAAATGACTCTGCTTCTTCAAATGTGCTTTTCCGTGATTGGCTTTGTCCCTTCTCCTTGTGAGCAAGACAAAAGCCTCACATCTACACTCTATCAGACTAATAGCTACGGGCATCAGAGGCTGTAAGGGGTGCACGAGGCCCCAGAGTGACTGTGTGCAGTTGACATAGGCACAGCTGTGTCAAGGACTCCAGAGCTTCAAACCCCTGGGATAAAAGCAAAGCTTTCTTCTTGGGGTGTTTGGTGAAGGAGCTGAGGCTCGATGGAAATGGCAAAGCCTTTTTCTGGGTCAGAGTGTGAGTGTTGGCTCTGTGCAGAAAATGCCCACTGTAGCTTGGAAAACTGGTCCCTTATAGAGACTGCTTCTTCCAAGATTAGCTACACCTGTCTCCCTAACCCAGCTGTATACCAGAACTCCTGCCTCCTTGTTTATTTTTATTTGGATGTAATAACTCCACCCCTTCATTCAATAACCTGGCCCTTCAGTTCCATGCAAAAAAAAAAAAAAAAAAAAAAAAAAAAAGTGCTGAGCTTTCCAAGGTGCTGAAATTTCTCCACTAAGAGACCCAACCACCCCAAAGCAGCAGTTTCAGTGTCTCTATGTATGTTTTCTTCATTTTCCCACTAATCTTGTCAGGTCCATTCCTGAAGCCCTGAAAGGACGGACAAAAGGTCAACATCCCTTTCAGTTCCCCTAGGAAAATCCGAATTGGGTGTTATGCATTTTTAAAAACTGTCACCAAGGCTAAGAGGAGGCTATGCTACTTGATAGTCAAAGGTTTGAGCATATGTGTACATGCATGCATGTGCTCGTGTGTGTGTGTGTGTGTATGTGTGTGCTCGTGTGTGTGTGTGTATGTGTGTGTGTATGTATGTGTGTGTATGTATGTGTGTATATGTATGTGTGTGTGTATGTGTGTGTGTATGTGTATGTGTGTATGTGTGTGTGTATGTGTGTGTATGTGGTGTATGTGTGTGTATGTGTGTGTGTATGTGTGTGTGTATGTGTGTGTGTGTATGTGTGTGTGTATGTGTGTGTGTGTATGTATGTGTGTGTGTATGTGTGTGTGTATGTGTGTGTGTGTGTGTGTGTGTTGGGAGTGAAAAGATGTAAAACTTCATACAAACCTCACTAGTGGATTTTCACTGGGTAGAAGAGTCCTAATACAAATAACAAAAACAACATAGGTCAAATATTTGTCTCTTTTCCCTACAAGATATGATGCGGATCCTTTCATTTCAATACTTATAATGCCAAAATTTAAGTAGATTTATTCACAATGCATAGTTGTTATGAGAAAAAAACATACTTATATGTGATATTGTATGTCTTATTCCATAGGAAGGACTTACTATGCATAGTCTCCAATCTCAACTCTAATCTCAAACCACATTAGCTTGGAAGGATCTTCTTCTTTGGAAACTAAAGCAGAACCTCTTCTCCAAAGCAACATATCCTTAGACCCAAATTTTGAAGTCAAGATACCTTTAATATGTTGGTTTAGCTTAGAAGCCCCTAGAGTCAAATATCTCTCTGCAGTCAAAAAATTCAAAGAAAACACAATAATATACATAATTCAGACTCTCTGTGTACATTTCATCTTTATGTGGTTTATTTTTCTTTATTTCTTTAATCTATGACTGTCTGTACTCTTTTATATTACTTTTACTGTCTCTTTAAAGACTTTGCTTTATTTTTTAAAACTATTTTTATAACTGTCTATATACTTTTTCTTCTCTCTCCCAAGCCTACATACATTTATCCCATGCTGTGTCCCATTCAGAGGTCTTTTCTATCTGAATCTATCTTTATTGTGTATCTGTAATCATTTTCTAAATGCTAAATGGCATGGCTAGGACAAGGCTGCTTTGCCTTTGGGCTCCACACAGTTCACCATGGCAGATCTATGTTCACTGTGAACTATGCTCACAGCTTCAGCTCCAGGGATACAGCGGGTCTATGTTGCCATTAACCAATTGGTAACACGCTTCTCACAGACCCCATTTAAGTGCAGGACCTCCCAACAGAGCCAGAGTTCATGGTACCAGCATGAACCAAGAAGCCGCCATTTCTTAAAGGAGCCGCACTTCTTCCTGCAGCCTGCAAACAGAGCCTATCTAAAAAATATGTGGCTACCAAGAAGCTGTGCTTAACACTGTTCTTTTGTGTCTATAATTCCTTCCCAAGCTCTCTCAGCTTTTATGTGGATGTAGTTGCCCCGTGTTTGGCACCATTTTGTAGGCAGAGATTGTTCATTCATTTCCTGGCTGCCCAGACCTGAATAATCACACAGAAACTATATTAATTACAACACTGCTTGGCCTGTTAGTTCAGGCTTCTTATTAACTAACTCTTAGATCTTAATTTAACCCATTTCTATTATTCTGTGTATTGCCACAAGGAGGCTGTGGCTTACCAGGTAAAGTTCTGGCATCTGTCTCCTTTGGCAGCGACATGGCATCTCCCTGACTGCCTACTCTCTCTCTCTCTCTCTCTCTCTCTCTCTCTCTCTCTCTCTGTTCTGATTTTCTACCTGGCTTTTCTCTGCTAAGCCATTGGTCTAAATAGCTTTATTCATCAAACAAAAAAGCAACACATATACAGAACATCCCACATCACTTTTTGGTGGCTTTTATACAATTTCTGATGTCTTTGTAAGAATATCAATGTTATATGTTAATTATTACCATAAAAAACACAGAGACTCACAACTGCAAGATAAGAGACTACAGGATGTTCAGTCCTAAAAGGAACGAAACTCAGGCATCACTGTAGAAGAGTGGGTGCAAAGATTGTAAGGACCAGAAGAGGTGGACAATTATAAGGAATTTTTGAACACAATAGGATAGCTGCCCATATGAACTTATAGCAGTTCTCACAACATGCATAACCTGAGCAAGTTCAAGCAAGACAGAATCCAATCAAGGATTTGGGGGTGGGCACAATGTGTTATTCCTAGATGAGGAGAGAAGAGATGGAGAGTTGACTTTCTTTAAGGGTGTGTCACCTGGTAGGAAAACCATGGTCCAATAGAGAGTCATACATGCAAGAGTACAGGGCAGCATAAATTGTACTTGATGGGTTTAAAATGAGACATAAAATTAAGTGGCTGGGGGAGTATCTGGGAGGAGTTGGGGGAGAGAAATGAATATGATTAAAATACATTGTACAGAATGCTCAAAGAAAGTAATGAAAATTAAGAATTTCAATAACTACTTGAGTAAGTAATTTTTTTCAGAATTTTTAGTGTCTGTTTCCATTGAAATCTCATGTCTTTCTTATTATAGCTTGTGAAATTTGTAGATTTGCATTCTTGTTAGTCACAAGTTTAGAACATATCTGTATAAAAGCTTCAACTTATGTTAGAAAGCAAAGCTCAAGAAAATGAGCCACAAATCGGGTTTATTTATAAAAACTGTCTCACAATTCTCTTGGTAGATTGTTCTTTGATGTTGAATCACCCATCCACTGAATGACTACTACAAACAAGTCAATATATCAAATATAAACCATGAGATACAGTGTTGTGTATTGTTTTCAGCAAGCATAAGCTTCAAACTATAAAGTGACAGATGTTCTGATAGAGGAAAAAGAGAGAATTAGTGAGGGGAGGAAAAGCCTTTGCCTTCAGCTTCACAAATGACTGGACTCGGTCAGGAACCAGGCTTGATTAGCTTTGCTTTTTTCTAAATCTCCAGGTTCTTGTTTGGGTCTCTACAATTTACCAACACCATGCCAATTCCAGGAATAATCTGGCAATCAGTTACTATAAAAAGACAGAACGATGCTCTAAAGAGTGAAGAACAGGGAAAGAGCAAACACCGTACAGCCAAGATAGACACCCATGTCAATCAACAGCACTGGTGAACTGCTTGATTAGCAGCTCCACTTGGTGGCATAAATTGACTGCTGTCTCTCTCTGCCTTTGTGTCTGTAGGTTGGTTGGAGCGGTTCTGCCTCGTGTATGTTCCCTTCAGGCTCAGTGAAAAGTTGTCTGTCAGTATAGAAAGCCTTCTCTATTGATGGCAGACGCTCACGAAGGCAGGGAAAAACGCAATGCCAATGGGAGCTTCATCTGGAAACTGCCCTAAAATCGCTTTAATCAGCAGGGCAGAATAAACACAGCCGTTATCAGACCACGAAGGGGTGACTCTGGTTGAAACTACCTTTTCTTATGTTCTTCCCTCTTATAAATACAATCTCTAAGAAGCCATTTTTCCCCTTAGTCTATTTTGTACATTGATTGTAAGTGGATTTGTGCACTGCAAAAGTGTTATAAATTACTGTTACATTTGTGTGTACATTGATAATTTTGGTGTGGTGACAGGACAAGGAAATACTGATTTGAAAGGACAAAGTCTGAGCAAAATTTATTCACTAGAAGTTCTAATTCCTACAGTAAGAAACTCATGATTCAAATCTTCATATTGCTTGTTTCATTGATAATCAAAACTAGGTATTTTCAATGAATGGGTTGGGATCTAAAATATGGGTAGTTAATTATGCAAAATATCCCATGTAGTAAAAAAATTCTTGCTCTTTAGCAACTCAGTATAACTTCAAACACTGAAGAATGAGGTGAGTATCTCATATTTATAATGCTACAATTCATCATAGTATTGATCTCTACAGGCATTTGAGGTCAATATTTGAAAGTACGTAAGATTTAAATAAACATAATTCGGTCACCAGGAAATATCAAGAAGTCATCGAATCTTTCACCTTTCAAGAAGAGCCATTCTTTCATTCATTTTCTATCTTTGAAAATTCATTTACTTACATCACTACCATTAGGATATTGCAGCAGGCTTCCAAACACCAAGATAAATATCTCAAGAAGTCCATGTGAAGGTAAATATTAATGTAAGTGATCATGGAGCAGGGTTTGTGCTAGAAGGGTAAAAATCCTAGGTGATCTGGTTCAAGGTAAATATAGCCATCTATTTAACACTTGGGTAAAATGTGCAAATATTTTTCAAAGTGGCTGTACTGTCCTACAATGTTAGGAAATGCCAGCTTTCCCACTGTGTTGCCGCTCTACATATTTTCTGTCTTTTCCTCTTTAACTGCCTTAATGATACTCACGTGTACTTTGTTTATTTGTTGATTCATTTTTTTGCTCTCAGGTAGTCCAGGCTGTCCTAAAACTTACATGACCTAAAAATATAACCAAGAGTGACCATGAACTCTTGACCCTTCTGCCTTTACCTCATGAGTCAGAAGATTACAGAAGATTATAGCATTCATAGCTCTCCCTTGCCAGTTGTCCTTATAATACATAATTTATGTAATTTGCATAAGTCCCTAATGGTTAATGGTGCTGAGCACACTATAAATGCTTTTCTAGTTAAATAGATATTTTATTTGAATGAATATTCATTAATTTAAAAATTAAGTTGTAAATCTCTTTCAGCATTCAGGGTACAAATTCCTCTTCGGATATATGATTTGTTTTTTTCCCCCCAGTTTGTGGGTATGGATTTTCATTATCGTCTCATTTTCTTGATAATGTCCTTGAAGAACACTTTTTAAAATTTAGTTACAAGTTTATAGTTTTCCTATTGTCCTTTACACTTTGGTAATATGTTTAAACAGCAATTGACCAACCAAATATCATAAAGGTTTATGTGTATGTTTTTTTAAGAGTTTTATAGGTTTTTATCGTCTATATTGTTTATGTCCCATTTTGAATTAAGTTTTTAAAGATGGTTTGAGGCAGAGAGTTCAGATGTTTTCTTTCTCTTGTCTTTACTTAGGTGTCTGGGCATCATTTGTTGTTAATATTATTACTTTTATTATTATTTAAAAGAAATTTTTCTATGAAGATTCATTGCATTCTTGTCAACAATCAGTTGACCATAACAACAATTATTTCTTTGCCTCAAATTTAACCCAATTGATCTGTATATTGGTCCTTATTCCAATACACATTGTTTTAATAATTCTTTCTTTAATGTTGAAGAAATACATTCTACCTCTACTAATAAGGTGTTCCAGAGGCAAGTAGAAAAAAAGAGTAAAGAGAAACATTGTCCCCTGAATTTTGTCCTCCTAAAACAACTGTATACCTTTTTCAGAGTCACTAGAAACAATAATTACCACTTTATTCTACCTCAAAGCCCCTCCTTTTAGATTAATCTTTGTTCTTGCCCACAGAAATCTTACTGGAAATTATATTTTAGACTCATATTTTGAAATCCACTAAGCTTGCAGTAATTAAAGCCTGCTCATCGGGTTAAAGAGATGGCTCAGTGGGTATAGTGATTGCTATACAAGTATAGAGACTGGAGTTCGGATTCCCAGCACCCATGGAAAAAGTCAGATAGGTGCCAGATCCTCTGGGTTCGGCTCACTAGCTGTGAGCTGCCATGTGGTAGCTGTGAATGAAACTTAGACCCTCTAAGAGCAAACAAGTACTATTAGCCATTGACTTGACTCCCCAGCCCACGTTCCCTGTATTCTTCCTTTTTAATAGAACTTTGGTTTTCTTTTGGAAAATTATATTTTTTATATAATTTATATAATTCCTTTATCAGGAACTATTGTCAGGCAATGAGTATATAACCAACTGCAGAGTGACCTTATTCTTTAGTGACTGCTGTAGAGATAGGGTAGTAGTTGTATCTAATCCTGCTTATGCTGATAGCTAGATTTGAATCAAATGTGGAGGCCCAAAAATGTGAGCCTGTTCCACCTTGTCTGAAGGTCAAAGAATCTGAAGTTGCTCAAATTATTGACAACAACTGTGGCTACACACCCTGACCTAGGCTGTGGTTACTTGGTGTTTTTGACCCATAGAGGTAGAACATCTCCACCCTGACCAAAGGTCAGAGAATTCAAACATACTTCTGCTTCTTCTTTTGAATTAAGAGGTTTGACCTAGGGCATGGCTGCCTTCAGGATACTTGGTCTAGGGTGGGTTCACTGCCTAAACAACAGAATGCTTTTCTCATGAATTAATGGCTTGATGTCTCAAAGAATTGAAGCAAGTAACTCTTCAGTTGTCCTTTGTATCACGTTAAAGTAGTCTTTTGTCTTCTTCCTCCTGTTGAATTGGGGTAGAAAAGTGTATGGAAAATTAAACAAGCATGAACTCAATACTCAAAACTCAGAAGTCAGAAGAGGAATTCAGCATTCAGGATCTGCCGAGTGGACCTCCCGATGCTTTCCTATGTCTCTCTGATTCTTTCTCGTCTCTGTTCCTCCCACCTAACTTTTCAAATCCCCATGCCCCTACCCTGGGAAGCATGAATCCACCTTGGCTAGGGTCACGGAAGTAGTCACCCTAAAAAAGTGGCTCCCAACAAGTGGCAGCCCAACGTGGCATGGCTCGTGACAAGTAAAGTCATTGTTTAGAATAAATGTGCTTTGAACTGCCTTTTCTTCTGTATCTTTTGAGAGCCTGGGTTTTCAATCTTCTCTTTCATCATGTGGACTTCACATAGTTTTCTTTGTCTGCTTTGATGACCCCAAGGCAGTTGTGCTATTGGTAGTCTTTAAGACTCTTTAGATATGAAATCTGTCCACACTCCTGGCCATTTTCAGACTCTTTAAAGAAAGCAGAGATACTCAGTGTGAAAATTCCATATATATTTATTTGTTGAATGTTTTTACTCTCCCAAAAGAGTCACCCTTATTTCTTTTGAACTTCCCTTACTCTATTGATATTCCAGAATCTCTTAAATATTTCAGAACATTTTTTTTTCAAAAATTTAGACAAGAGCTTGTATAAGAGGGAGTGACATTTGATAATGACAGAGAAAAACCACAAAATACCTTGTCTATTTACATCTTCAACTTCTTTAATACATATCTTATTGGATACATTGCATATCCTGTCCCAGATACTAAAAATAAAGAAGTGGTTAAGACAGAGTCTTATTTCTCCCAGTGCTTGGAATCTGGCAGAAAAAATGAGACACAGGAATAACCGCAATGCCAGAGAGACTGACTGCCATTGTAGACAGTCAAGAGTGATGGACATAGGAGGGGAGGCGACTCATTTAACACAAGGAGGATTGGGAGACAGTTCAGATGAAATTTCAAGTGGACTAATCCTCCTGTGACCAACTGTCTCTAGGAGATGAAGCTTGCGAAATTAAGTATAACCTGTAGAGGATAGTTGATTTAAGCTTAGCATCGTGTATTAGAGTTTCCACACTTTATGCCTTCTTGGTCAGTGAACCAAATAACTTAGGACAGGCCTGAGCACGTAAGGATGTCAAATACAGTGAGTTTGAGCTTGACTTGACTAAAGCCTAGTTTTTAGTGCATCTTTTTCTTTTCCTTCTTTCCTTTTTTTAAGATACAAATGGAGCTTAGTAACAACTGACCAGAGGCTGGGCTGGGGTCAACCCATTCCTTGGCAGCTATTCATGGGCCTTGAACTCTTTTGTGTCTGCTTTATGAGTGTGTTTCATCAGAGATGTTTGTAAGGACAGTTCTGTAGAATGTTTTCTGTATAGATGATGATGTAGAAGCTAATTTTAGAAATGGTTCTAGGTACCACCCCAGGCGACCTGCCGAGGTCTCTACCCACCGCCTCCCACCCTGCTGGAACCCACAGAGGCCTCGGGTGGTGGGACCCGACTGCCCCTCACAGACCACCAAGGTCTCTCACTTGGTGAACTGTGTCAGTTTACTTAAACCATTACACCAAGGCCTTGCTTGTCACTTTTTTAAAAGAGACATGGATTCTCTGTTATTTTGTTCAGCTGTTACTGCTACCAACACACGTCATACTTCACTTTACTGGTCTTCTTTATATAAGTAGATATTTACAGCCGTGTATATAATTGGTGCTTTCATCAACTTGGATAAAAACTATCCTGGTTTGCTATGTTTGGTTGACATTATACAGAAATTAATAATCTTGTGGGTCTAGAAACATTAAAGTTACTCGTTTGCATTTGTATGCAGGTAGGACACTAAAGTAAGTATACGAAATCTTTACTATGTGGGTTTGATTGCAGAAACTAATGGCATATTCTCTCAATCACGAAAAAGTGACCATAACTGCCACATCCAATTAGATGCTTGGACTTATCTTCAAAAGGAGACAACCAGGACCGGAGCCAGTGACTTGTTTCCAGATGCCATGAAAATGGGCACTCATTTCTTTTTTAAAAAATATCCCTTTTTCTACCCACATGTGAAGCAGACTTTCTTCTTCAGTTTGGCAGAGAAATGGCTCTGAGTTCATCTGGGGTGGACAGTCAGTCTGACAAACCAGGCTTGGGAAGCTTATTATTGCTCATGACTATCCTCACAGTGCCTTTGTGTGAGACGCCCCTTCTGTACTGACAAATTCAGATACATTGGGAAGACATGTTATTCTCCAGTGCAAAATATTGTGTACCCAGGTGACAATAGATGAATTCATTTATCTAGCCAGAGAATAGATAATTGAAAGCAAGCAAGCTCTTCTTTAAAAATAAGGCTCAGGTTTTCAAGGAAGAAAACTTAATTTAGTAAAAATAATTTTCCCACTGCCTTTTCCACCTCCCTACAAAATCCACATTATAGATAGTCATTGCGTTTGTTTTCCACTGGACCAGAGCACAGGGAAAGAAACAAAGGCAACTGGGGAGAAGGTATTGCTTGTCCCATTATATGGATGCCTGCATGCTGTGCCAAACATTAGCCAACACCTGGTGGATTTCCAGAATGGTGCAAAGTTCCTCCTAAAAGCACACTGACAAGTACCACAGAGATTCTAGTGTGCTTTCATTTCTCGAATGCCTAAATTTACAGCTCAGTGCAGCAACCTCCAGAATGTTCAGAGACCTTTGCATAATTGGCTTTAGATTTGGGAGACAATGCATTTAGGAGTTGCAATGCATTTGGTTTGTGTAGCAATGTGGCTCTGTCCCAGAAAAATCAATACAATGGCTTAAGACTATTCTACGTTGTATTTACTGAGGCCCATGACAGTCTTCTGGGTTCCCCAGCTGCTATTTGATGACATGACCTTTATTTTATTTTATTTTATTTTACCAAATTTTAAGCTTGGGACTTGCTGGGTCTTTTAGTATCTCCAATATTTTTCAAATGTTTTCCTATCATTGAGTCCTTCCTGCCCAGCAAAGCACCAGCATTTAAGGGCTGCTGTTAGCTTAGAGCCTATTGGAATTTGACCTCCTCTTCTGACTTTAAGGGTCATATTTTGTGCTCATCTGGCTTCTCTTTATACAGCCTGGAGAAGACACCGAGGCTCTGTGGCTCTCATCTAATCCAATAGGTATTGATGCTGGGAGTGTATGCTTGACTGTATGGAGAACCAGGAGTACCATGGTGATTGACTGAAGGAAGACACAGGCCCTGGAGTCAAGCATCAAGCCACATATTCACCCTTATGTGTAGGTCAGTCTGACTGGAATGGGTCAGGCAGGAGGATTGGGAGTTCTTAAATTCAGATCCACCATTAACTAAACTGATAGTGGCAGTTTCTTTTTGCACCCCAGTTCCACAGGTGTGCTATTTCTCCAGGCACTAGAAGAAGTGGCGACTCCAGACATCCAAATTACAATTAAGATTTTTTTAAAAATCATATGTCTGCACATAAGAGAAGGAAAAGCACATAAATCTCTAGCCAGACCTCACACTGAGGAGGGCGCTTAGAGAAATGGGATGGGAAGACCAGGGAGGAACTCAGCTAAGGTCAAGGAAGGCTTGCGTGTTGTGAGAATTTAGTGTGAATGAAATTGTGGCTTCCATTTCCTGTGTCCAAATAATGACTGTTCTTCCCCACAAAAGCAGTGAGAAGGATTAGCGAAAGAGGGCAATAGGCTCGCTTTTCCTAGCCAACTTTAGCGCTACTCTGGGGATAGAAATTTGGGGGTGGGGAATCGAATTATGGGCTGCAGAGAAAGACCTCTCACTGCCAGTTTAAGTAGGGAATGACCCTGGGTCTCCCAAGTTGCTGCCTCAAAGAATAATTTTACGGGAGCATTAATTAATATCAAAGTAATTAAATATAGAAATATATAAAATAATTAAATGGGAGGACTACTGAATCCTATGCACTCCCCTCCACGTTAACGCTGCAGTCATCACTAAAAGTCTTGGGCCCATCCTTGGTTCACACACCTGCTTAACTTTGTTTAATTCCGTATTCCCTCAAGTTTATCTGATTCCAAATTAAGGTTGCATAATAGCCATTAACATTCTGTTCAACACATTTTGATTTAAAGTGGAATGTTAATGAAGGGAGATCAAGGGAGAGACTTCACGGATCCCTGGGAGGGAGAGTTAGAGAGCTGCCATTTGTTTCCAATAGTTATCTCCCACATGGGGGTTTTCTTAAAAATCAGATATTAGCATATGAGAAAGAATGAAAGACCGGCAGCACCTTCTGACCCAATGACAAGGGAAGGGCATTTCTCCATGCATTATTTAATGTCATAAAAATCTTCCCAGGAAACCTCTGCTCCATTCTGTAACTCAGCAGAGACCTTTGATAAAATTAAATCGGATATTATCTCTAAAGTACACTGGGAAAATGAAGTGCCATGTTAATTCATACTAAGTTTTAAAAGGAGGACCCTGAAGTCATGAGCTTGGCATATGGGTACACGACCCTATTACAACACGACAGGATAGAGCAATAGAAAATAATGATACCCTATCAGGATTTGCAGGGCTCCAACCACAAGGCAGCAAGGCTGTGCACACAGCAGTCTGGACCTACTATCTGGGATACTTTTCTTCCTAAGATGAACGGGAAGGAGCCAGCCCAGACTCTTGATGCTCATACAGAATATTTAGGTTTCTGGTGTTGCTGGGGAAGCTCTCTACTTCAGAGTTTCTCAGGGCTCCAGCAAGGCAGTGCCAGCAGTCTCCAGGGTGTTCTCAAAGACAGATATTTCTATTTTGTGCAAATCTAGGGCAGCTCTGGATGCCCCTCTGGGTTTCCAATGGGAACAAGACAGAATTTTCCTTACACACACAAAAAAGTGTTGCATTGTTTGTAATTTGGGAGCACAAATGTCTCCAGAAGCCTTTCGTGGGGATGTAGGTACAATCAACCCCCATGTCTTTGAGGTGGTGGCTGGGGAATATGGAGGTTAAAAAAATGCTCCCTGTGAGAAGGTCTGTGTGAGTTTTCCACTAAAGCCACCCAGAGTATCCTGTGATCGTGCTTACCTGCCATTGTGCTTTGTGTGTTTCCTATAGCTCTCCTTCATTCTGCATCACACTGGCCTGCATCTCTGTCCAGCGAAAGGGCCAAGCCTTTCAAGGACTTCCCTCAGGTGAGCCTCCTGATGGTCTCTCCAGCTGGAGGAGCACTGCTCTTCTCTGGTCTGCTTGGACTTGCTTACAGCATCTTCCATGATCATGGTACCATGGCTGTCTTTGAGGAGCATGTCTGGAACCCTTCGAAGATGAGACCAGGCTCTTCAGAGTGTGGTCACTCCTTCCTCCAGCACTGAGCACAGAGTCAATGTCCAGGAAATGACAGCTGAACTTAGTGGAATAGGAGGGAGTCTGAGCATACCATTCAGGGCTTGGGTGGCATCAAGGTGCTGGAGTGTACTGAGCGAAGGGAAGGGCCCAGGGATGAGGCCACAGGTGGACTCAATAAGACAGCACGCTGGCCCTGGAGTACCGCTTGTATTCTAACAGCAACCACGTTACGATACCCACATTGTGTGCTTTCTCTGTGCTAAGCTCTAAGCTCATTTCTTTCTCTCAGCCTTGCATGTGTGAAGGCACAGTGGCAACTCCCAAAGTATCAGCACCGAGACCCAGAGAGGGAAGGGATGTATCCATCATCTCCCTGAGTTTTCTGCTCATCTTCTCCATTCTTCATGGCAACTGAGGAAGCCACCATCTATGGTCACCCTAATCTACCCTCTGGTCTTCTGGTCTCTAATGCACTTGGCGAACTGGAGGCACCAAGTGACTTTTGAGTGGAAGGAGCTGTGGCCAACACTAGCTCACGTGATCGCTTGAAGTGTGCATGCTGCCTCCTGAAGACTGGCTGCAAAAGCAATGTACCAAGGCTCCAGGAAAATGCTACCACGGGGCAACTACGCCAGGCCACGTGGTTTCCAACCTGGCTGTAACAACCCGCTTCATGTTTCCACCTGTGTATTTGGAAAGTGCCCTGACTCATGACTTTATCTCCTTTGTTGCTATGAAGACTTCCTGAAACTGCTTACATGTCAGAACATGGACTCTTGGGTAACCGAAATTTGTCTTTTTTGGTCATGGTCACTCCAAATGGCTCCAGAAAAAGTCTGTCTCTTACTCCCTTTGACTTGAGAACTGTGGTTTTTTTTTTTTTTTTAATTTGGTATCTATATCTCACTAGATAAACCCAGATCAATGAAAGATACGCGTGCCTATGTATACATGTTATGCTCATATCTATCTGTATGTATATAAAAATTAGAAGTGGTTATCTTAGTATAAAACTTGAGGGAATTTATACTTTCTTTTTTGCTTCACAGAATTTTCCTAAATTTATCTGCCAAGTCTTCTATTTTAGAATTGAAGATGTCATTAAGGAATATTCTGCATTTATTTGGGGGGTAATTATAATACATTCGACTATTATAAATATTAATTAGTATCAGTCTGTAGTTAGGGGTTGAAGCAAAGGATTTTTCTTGCAGCGTGGTTGTGCAAACCTAAGTTCTCCTTGACACAGCTCATTCACAGTCCAACATACGACAGTGGGCGCGTGAACAAACTGTGCCAGACTGATGTTTGCCTCAGGGATAGGGAAACTTTAAAGACACTAGTTGAGAACATGTGCTCGCAGGACAGAGGATATAGCTCTGAAAAATTCTGCTACGCCCATGAAGGACTCAGAAAATTCGAGGAGCGTTCATATTCAAAAGAGAATAACTAATTTAAAACTATTTTTAACAATACCATTATAGAAAAAGTCATTATTTCTTTTAAAACATTCAAAACTCCACAAGGTGGTTATTATTATTGTATCATATTTAGAGGCAAAATTAAGAAGGGTTGAGAACCCTCTCATGGTTCTGCAGTGGCATGGTTCATCATGAGAGAACTGTACCCAGAAAGTTGTTTCAAAGTTTTAGAGTTGTCTCCCAAGATACGTCAGTTCTCTTGCTCATTCAATGGTAGTAGACACTGACTATTAGTGCAATGTGAAAGTACAGTGAGGTCACAGGGCCGGGCAGGTGGCTCAGAGGGTAAGGGACTTGCTGTGTGAGCATAAGAACTTTAGCTCACATCTCAGCACTCAAGTAAAAAAGCCCCGCATGGCAGCATATCCCTGTAATCCCAGCACTGGTGGGGTGGAGACAGGAGGATGCCGGGGCTCAGTGGCCAGCCAGTTTATCCAAAATCATGAGCTCCAGCTTCTGAAAAGACCCCGAGATGAAAAGCAAAATGTGACAAGAGCAGCGGAAGATGCCTGACATCAACTTCTGGCCTTAATATAAACACACACACATATTCATACACACTCATGCAAGGCACGCACAACAAATAGAGAAACATCATGTTGTCGTGAAAAGTGAGGGTGTGCGTGCCTGTGGAATGGGGGCGCACAGGCAGGTGGTGGAGGGGAGGCAACCATAACAGAGAAGCCAAAGGAAGACTCTGGAAGAGAGGTTGTTTTAAGGGAGCTGTAGAAGCAAAGACTTTTGGAAAGTGTGGCAGCAAGAGACAATGGTATGTGCAAAGGCCCTGTGGCCCCAAGAGTCAAGTGCTTCTGAGGAACTATGGTAAGATACGACATGAGAAATGCTGGTGTGGTTTATTTCCTATTCCTTACTGGATGAGGTCATTTTTTTTTAAAATAAAAATCAATATTCAACATTTTCCCTTAATTATTTGCCTGTCTACAGGTGCACAATGAAGGCATCTTTCATTCTTGACTTTTGGTCCTATCTAGGGCAGGTTAACTATGTCTGTCATGGACATATTCTTTAGCTGTCCTCTTCAGGAAGCTGTCTCTGGCCTCTAAAGCGAGGAGATGTCTTTTTCCTCTCTAAATGCTGCACTCCTTACGTCCGCCTCTCTCATATAGGTTGCTCTTTATCTCGTGATCTTTCTCAGTCTCTAGCCTGCCATATTTTGAGCATTGTGCCTGGTTTATGTAGCAGCCCCTTTTCCCACTGCTCAGTGCAAGCCCAGTGCAAGCTCCGATAGTATTTACTAAAGAAGTCATTGCATTTAGTACACTGCATTTCAGTCAGAAAAACAGCAGCTAGCAAGAACCTGAGTGTGCATACACCATAATAAAAGAAACAAATTAAGTCATGGCAGTTAATGGGCTTGGGGTGTATTTTTTACTTTTCCGTAACAAATTCTGCTCATTCACCTTTGGGGAAACATATTGTAATGGAAATGGAACACATTAATCCAGACAACTTGAGAAAAGCCATGCCGTTTATTAACCAAGAATGACTGACAGTGCCAAAAATGAACATCACAAGGGTATGAAATGCCATCAGTGTAGAGGAGAACAGAAGGGGAAAAGAGAGAAAGAAGGGTGGCAGAATTCCCCACTCAGCTTCAGGTTTACATCTACCTCCCACAACTGTGGGTTCTTCTCAGAGGGCTCCCCTCAAGGTAAGGACTCTGTAGTTACTGGTTATCAAAACTGTGCTTATTTAACCCTAAAGAATGTGTTGCATGGTCTCATCTTTATAAACGGAGACAAATCTGCTCTGGAGATGAACCCGATGTCATAAAAGCACCCAGGCAGAGTGAATGGGAGCGGTTGTGCTTCACCCACTCGCAACAGGACACTGGCTAGGTTGGTTGCTCACCAGAGCAGTGATATTGAGAGGTATTATAACAACAGTTGTTCTTCAGAGGGTTAGTGTGAGTGTGGGCTGAGGTCACATATGTAAAACACTTTCAACAGTGCCAGGCTCACTATTAATAGTCAGAAGATGTCGACGCACATTCAGAGTGCTGGGAGGCAGAGTGACTGTCCCCAAAGCTCTCGGGCTGGAAGATTACGCTCTTGAGTTTAGGTGTACTGAAGGAAAGTATTAAACAGTGAAGCTCTGTATCTAATACAGTTTGCCATATACATGAAGGGAGGGCAGCACTTGGACTTGGCTCACATACTTGTGCCATTGCATAGGCAGTCTATTAATTGGCATAAGAAAAGGAGGAGGAGAGAAAAGAAGAAGAAGAAGGAGAAGAGGAAAGAAGAGGAAGGGGAGATGGAAGAAGAAAAAGCAGAGGAGGAGAAGAAAAAAGGAGGGATAGGAAGGCGAAGGGGAAGAGGAAGAGGCCAAAAGAAGAGAAAAGGAGGAGGATGGAGTATTCTCATTAGGAGGAGGAGGAGGAGGAGGAGGAGGAGGAGGAGGAGGAGGAGGAGGAGGAGGAGGAGGAGGAAGAAGAGAAGAAGCCTCCTAAGCCTCCTCCTCCTCCTCCTCCTCCTCCTTTCTTTTCTTCCTCCTTCTTTGTTCTATTCAATTATTTTTATTTTATCTTATTTCTTTTTAATAATCTTTGGTATCTCTCCTCCCCCAACTTCTTCTGTGCCTTTCCCTCTTAAATGCATAGTCTCATCATATTTCAACAATATGGTTGCCTAAACAAGACCTAAAAGTTGACAACTCCAGTTGATATGCCAACATGGATGAGAAAATCTCGCCAGGCCCCACCTGGTGAAGAGCTATGGGTAATTAGTAGTTGCTGATAAAGGGGAAATCATCCGTCTCCATTGCAAGCCCCCTGACATGTTATCCAATGCTAAGTGGTCAATCTTCTCTTTCTTTCTTGCCTAAGTCAGACTCCTCTGCCTACCATGTAGACTCTTATATCTGAGACACAGAATCCTTAAAAACCCAGATTTTGAGCACCAGAGGTCAATGTGTGCCTGCTCCCTGCTCTGGATATTTGGAATTAGAACTCAAGGATTTCAAAACTGGCATCAGTAGCATAGTGTTTAGAGGACACTATAGAAGACCACAGATATATTTCTTATGAAGTCTGCTTTCATTCTCCATCTCTCTGATCTTTCCTAAAAAAAGATGTGTGTGGGGTAGTTCCATAAGCAGGGATGTAGGTGATTCCAAGGTACTTTGGCATTGATATTGTATGTGTCCATTGGCTCGCAGAACCTTCCTAAGTTCTGACACTCCTTGAGACATCTGCTACACATATTATTTTGTCTATGTGTTTGCACATAGACACAGTGTACACCCAAAGGCAGAGGAAAATGTATAAGAGTCAGTCCTTGCCATCTACCATGTATTTCTAAAGAATTAAAGGCTTTTTGGTGTAATCATTTAAAATTAAATTTATGAAGTGGCATGTGTTTTTGTGGTACCATGCATAGCAAAAGAAGATACTATTTCATATCCTTAATTTCTATATGATTGTCAGTTTGTCTACTCCTCTTATGTTTTCCCATAGAAATTTATTTAATGAATGATTTTATCCAATTCTTAAGATTTTCTCCATGATTATCCACTGAGGTCAAGTTCAAGTTCAGGATGCAAATACTCTGTTGAGCATGAATTTGACAACACAATGATTCTCCAAATAAGCATGAATACTCCCTTGATAAACAGGGAAGGAAGTTGAGGTTTACAGTTGAGATTGGCTCTAAGGCTGTCTTCCCGTGCCTGTAACACTTTTGCCTTTGCTAAAAAATATGAAAATGGGTTTTTGAATCTTAAGCTTGGCTTGCAAAACACCCAGATCTAGAGATTCAAAATCATTAGGAATTTAGTCCATACCATATGGACATAGATCATTTCTAGGCTCACAGGTTAAGTTTCCTTTGAGTCAGAGTATGACCTTCTCCTAAATCAGGTCTTGATTTATGGGAAGATTTTTTTTTAAGGCAGACTGAATAACATCTCATAAAGAACACCACCCAAAAGTTGTAGAGAGAGAAATATTTCAATATACCAAGGATTCTAATGAAAACATGAGCCATGTGTAAAGCAAGAGAAAAGTTGCTTTCAAATGTCTGCAAAGTTGGATGCATAGCAATTGATCTTGAGAACCAGACAACGGCAAGAGTATGAAAGGGCTAAGGTGCTTCCTTGCTGCTCAGACATTGCATCTGAGAAGCTACATTGCACTCTAATTTATGGGGGAGGGCCATGGTCATAGTCTCTTGGCTTCAAGCAGGCAAAAGTGAATCTAGGTTACCTGCTGGTTAAGTTTCTCTGCTATGTACTAAAGGTTACTCCTCAGTCCCAAGCCTGCTGCTGGGCAGCAGTAAGTGAGCAGTACTGCTCTCTCTTCCCCTTTCTGGTCTCACTTTTAATTTATGTTAACACCAGGCTAATACTTCTAGAGACCTATTCTTTAAAAGTGGGGATCTCGATTTTGTTTTTTTTTTTCTGATGCCCTAAGGCTACAGGACCTTACCAATAAGTCACAGAAAGTTCTGAACATCTGCAGAATCCCAAAAAAAAAAAAAAAAAACAAACACATTGCCATTTCCAAAGCATACTAAGCCAAGAAGGTAGTGTAATGTCATCTATCAAAAGTGAGCGGTTTCCAGAGGAGAGGCACCCCAACCAGCAATGTCTTTTCTAATGGAAGCAAAATCGACGGTGTGATTTGATGCAGTCTTCTGGCTATCTTTGTGAGTTCTCAACATGTATTCCCACAAACCAATAAATTTAACTTTAGATTTTTATGAATAAAAAATTAGCACGGATACCCCCAAAATGATGAGGATTATAGAACTTGCATATTCGTTGCTGAGACTAATTTAGTTGATTAAAAATCAACTAAAATTCACTGCAGGGGATTAAGTTATGATTAGCTTATATAGGAGGTAGCCCTATGATCAAAAGGATGTAACGAAAAAACCAGTTTAAGTGTTGAGAATGTGGTGGTAGTTTGAGTGAAAATGGCCCCCAGAGCCCCATAGGGAATGGCACTATTAGAGGGTGTGACCTTCTTGGTGTGGCCTTGTGGAGGAAGTATGTCACTGGTGGTGGGCTTTAAGGTTGCAGATGCTCAAGTCAGGCCCAATGTCACTCTCTCTTCCTGGTGCCTGCCTAGCCATATGTAGGATGCTTAGCTACCTCTTCAGCACCATGTCTGTCTACTGAGCCAGATGTAGGATGCTTAGCTACCTCTTCATCACCATGTCTGCCTGCTGAGCCAGATGTAGGATGCTTAGCTACCTCTTCAGCACCATCTCTGCCTGCTGAGCCAGATGTAGGATGCTTAGCTACCTCTTCAGCACCGTGTCTGTCTACTGAGCCAGATGTAGGATGCTTGGCTACCTCTTCAGCACCGTCTCTGCCTGCTGAGTCAGATGTAGGATGCTTGGCTACCTCTTCAGCACCATCTCTGCCTGCTGAGCCAGATGTAGGATGCTTGGCTACCTCTTCATCACCATGTCTGCCTGCTGAGCCAGATGTAGGATGCTTAGCTACCTCTTCAGCACCATCTCTGCCTGCTGAGCCAGATGTAGGATGCTTGGCTACCTCTTCATTCAGCACCGTGTCTGCCTGTAGGCTTCCTTCTATGACAGTTTGGACTAAACCTCTGAACTGTAATCCAGCCCCAAATAGTGTTGTCCTTTATAAGAGCTGCCATGGGCATGGTGTCTCTTCACAGCCATAGAATCCCTAACTGAGACAAATGTACTGAATTTTAAACCCTGTTTAGGAGATTTCTATGTTCAGGCTGAATTTTCTTCTGTCTATGGAAACATTAACATAGTGCATATATACACATATACACACAAAATTTGGAAGACATAAATACCCGTAGGTCTTTGTATGCCTTTCTGAAGTATTTGAAATCCACACAATGATTTTTGAGTTGATTTGCTAATACAGTCATTAAGTTTCCAAGACCCTGACATTCCCTAACATATACTAACATAACTCAACTTTCTGTGTCCTTTTTCTCAGGCTCCAAACACTTGGATACGCTCCGATTTCAATTAACAGTCAACTTAGGGAAAGAACTTTGCTCTGCCTTGATTTTTTTACCAGTTAGGGAAAGACTTTCATTGTCCACACCCAGCCAAGGAGGAGAGAGAAAGGAATAAGAGAAAAGAAGCTGATTAGGGCGGGACCAATGCTTTATGACAATAATTATAACAACCCATTAACATTGGGACCGCACCTCCCGTCTTCAACGCTGTCTCCGATATTATCTAATTAAGGAAAGTGGGGAGGACAAGGACAAGGAGTGAGATTTAATCTCTGAAGCACGAGGGGGTCTTTAGATAACGAGGAGATGTAGACAAACGAGAGGCACCAAGTGAGAAACAGCTGAGTCTGACATATCCTAAGTTCATGGAGGTTTGGATCGCTGGAAGCAAAGTGTGGAACTGAAAAGATAGAAGAGCAAGAAAAAGAAAGCGAAGAAAGGAGAATTTCTGGAAAATAACCAAACAGTTATTTTTTTTCTAGAATCCCACATCCTCAATCCACTCAACCAGGCGTTCCAGTATCGGAGTGCACCTGCATTCCCATGACTGTGGGGCTCAGCGCAGAACACCAGCAACCCAGAGCACTGGGCCTGCCACGCGCGAACGACAGTTATCTCTTTAACAGAGGGAAGCCATCAAACATCGGATCACAGGCCTTACCGGAGAAGCCTTAAAGGCCTGCCAAGAGCCTGCCCCATGATCAGTGTAAGCACCGAGAACAGGAGCACAGGAGACGCTCTCAAGGGCAAGGCCCTTAGGACCTGGGAGGCGGAGGAGGCTGTTCCTCAGCTGGGAAACACGAAAATGAGCAAGGCAGATTTTATAACCTGTGGTTCCACGCTGATCCAGTTCCTGTTAACCCTGTCTCCGGTAAGCATGCTCACTCCACGGTCTGCTTATTTGGATAGCTTCACTATCAAAACATACACTTAACTTCAATTCAGTCTGATCTGCCCTAACAGCTCCGCACATTCCTCCATAGAATTTACAGGGGACCTTGAATGAGAGATTATCTTTCCGGGCAGTAAGAGAGAATTCAGAAGCGTGCCTGGCAGTGGCCAGGTGCTGGAGACTCAAATGATAAAGGGGTGGGGCTCCCCCTTGACTGCAGGGTAGCGCTTTCTCAGAATGGGTCCGTTTTCATGACCTCCCACAGCTTGCTCGGCCTCCCAGCCAATTTAAAGCTGTGATATTTTAATGTCTTCTGAAAACAGGCGACTCAGCACCTGTTGGTCTTTCCCTACCACACTCAAACCTGCCGTGAAGACCCAGCTGCTCATTTCTATGAGCTTTCCTGCTCCCTGGGGAGCCATACATATAAGAAGCCAGCCAGGTGAGGAAAAGTCGCGTGGAATAAGCACACCTGTGCACTTCTGACAACAATTGAAGGTCAGAGCTGAGCATACTGTTAGGGAAACTACTCACTGAATTTCAGCCATTTGACTTACAACAGCATCGGTGGGGGAAGTGTCAGTAGGAAGGCGACCAGCGTGTAGCCAATACTAGGCACATTCAGCGGTGCTTATGAATTAAATATAAAGGGCTTAAGTTTAGCAAAATGTTCTGCTGGGCTTTCAAAGGCTCTTCATCACCATAAGCACAGCTAATGTGTCTTTCTTTGCCATTTTTCTTTTCCTGTCCTCTCTCCCTTCTATCTGTCCTTTATTTGGCCCTTCCTGTGGATGTTTAGCCCTGTCTCTCATGCATAACTTCTGAAGTTCTTTGGCACATTGGGCTGTCAGAGGGGAGAACCCATCCAGCCCCCACATTGTTTGTCTCCTCAGCTCTTGCCCCATCTTTCATTCATGCTTCTTTTGGGGTGCATGTGCAATATCTTTGAGGCGTAAACTAATTTTGTCATTTGTTCAAACAAACTGGCACAATAAAATAAAACCCACAAATTCCATGCAAGCTAGAAATCGACGTCGTGTGCTGCAGGACTTTAGGTGGGTGAACCCAGCATGTCTGTCTCCTTGGGTGGCTGTGGTTGGCCACGGTCAAATGAGATGGTGCAGAAGAAGCAAACAAAACCTGCTGTTTCCATTTCCTAGGGCTGCCATTAACCAATATCCACAAAGTGGGTGCCTTCAAACAACAGAAATTTCTCCCATGACAATTCTAGGGATCAGGTACCTGAATCAGAGGCATCAAGGAGAATATGTTCCATCTCTGTCACCCAACCTCTGAGGCTGCCAGAACGCTTTCACTTGGCTTGTAGATGCGCCACTCCAGTCTCTGTATGTCTTCACACGGCCTCCCTGCTGTCTATAGGGCTAAGTCTTAGGAAAATGAATCTTCACCGGATAGATTCAGAAGCTCCCATACATCCAGGAGGCACTAATCCTGAGAGCTTTAACATAATCACTCCTGCAAAGGCCTCATTTGCAAACCAAGTCATATTCACAGGGTTATGTTCTAGACACATCATCTGGTGGCCAACAAGCAACCCACTCTGCCAGTGATTTCTCCAGTCTCTGTCATAGTACCCATGCTGAGGTTTAGAAATAGTATGGACTCCATCCCCTTGCTCTTTCTAGCTTCTAGATCATAGACTCTGTAGCGCTTCGCTCCTTCAAGTTTGGTAACGGCCACTGGCTGAGCTCCACTCCCATCAGAGTTTCCTGTTCCCGCCTTCAGCGTCAAGTTTTCTCCTGCTTTGCTCTCCACCCCACCCCTTTGACTTATAAGGTGTCCGGTGATCGCTTTGGGCCTACACACTCAATGCATTTTATCCTTCTTTTAATTCCACCGGCAACCTAAATTCTCCTCTCCTGCATCAAGCAACTACGTATAAGTTCCAAAGGTTAAGAGTTAGACTTCACTTTGCATTGTCCTGCTTGGGGTGGTAGAGATATTTGTTATCAATCTGGAATAAATACAAATATGCAGTTTCCAGGACATTAAGAAATCTTCAGGCTGTGTGAAGCTTGAAGCACCTGCACAGGAGGAGGCATGGCCTAAAATAAAAAGAGAGATGAAGGAGAGAGAGGCTGTCCCATAGAAGTCCCTGGATCCTGCCATTTATACAGGGAACATACCTCAACCCAAGATGATTATCTAAGCTAAGAAATTACTTCTAGTTTTTTTTTAAAAAAAGAAAAACTGTTGTTTTCATTCTCTCATTTATATAGCCTGCTAACGTGTGGATATGTATATATGTAATGGCATAAATTAGACATATGCATGATGATTTGGGAGGAATAGAATTCAGCTGGAGGCTGTAGCTTCCATTTTTTTTCTTTTTTTTCTTTTTTTTCTTTTTTTTTTTTTTTTTTTTTTTTTTGGTTTTTCGAGACAGGGTTTCCCTGTAGTTTCTAGAGCCTGTCCTGGAGCTAGCTCTTGTAGACCAGGCTGGCCTCGAACTCAGAGATCCGCCTGCCTCTGCCTCCCGAGTGCTGGGATTAAAGGCGTGTGCCACCACCGCCCGGCCTGTAGCTTCCATTTTTGATATGATAAATTTGTATTGCTTGAATATTGCACCATGAGCTTGTACTTCTACCATTTTAAAGATGCACCATAAAATGTATGTCCCTGCAGGACTCCAAGGCCTAGCATAAGCAATGGAAACCTCCAAATTTTCTATTTTATTTGATACTTTTAAATACCACATGAGTCTGTTCAAGAGCCAACAATTAGAAATTGCTTCTTGGTCCTTATAACATGCTTTATCCTTCAAGAAAAGCTATTTAGATGGCACCATGGATGATGAAAGGCTCATCCTCAGAGACAAACAAAGGACTGATGGGCTCATCTCTGTCCTCTGACCTGACATCCCTGCCCAGGTCCTCAAGGAAGTGTGGAAAACGGGTTTTTCTTACTCATCTTTCTTGTGGCTGTGGGACTATAAATCCTCACATCATAGGGATGTGACTTGAAAGAAAAGAAGCAAAAACAAGTGCCCTCCTTTCCCCCAGCAAAACAAAGACATAAAAGGAGCCTAGATGCTAATGGGTAAGAAATGGACGGGTAAGAAATGGACAGGTAAGAGTATGTTAAAAAAATCTTCCTGCCGGACTCAGCACAATGGGCTGCCCTATATTGATTTAAATCCCCTCCTCCCTGTCTTACAAGGCCTTGTACAAAGAATCTCATCAATTTGCAGGGGGCATGCTGAGGCTACCTTCTTGGAAAAGGACTTCTGAGCATCCCAGAAAATGAGGAGGGGCTTCAAAAGTGACCCTTAAGCCTGTCAGTTGCCACAGGCAGTCCATGACTCTCAATGCCTAAAGGACATAAAAGAAAATCATTGTCCAACATCTACACAGTCATCTTGACTCTCCCTTTGACCCCAAAGGACCAGGATCCAGAGACCATGGGCTGAGCTCCAAAATCCACATTTCAACAAGCAAGAAATCTGAGCAGCCGCAGGTGCTCACACTTTCAGAGGAGAGGCAGCCCCCACCTCCTGCTCCATCATCACCTTTTAACTTAGTGAACATCTCTGTTCGAACCCTGAAAAGCAAAATCACAGGCTTCCTTAATGTTTCCATCTTCCACTCTTTCCTGGTGTCTTGAGAATAAAGAACTGTTATGGGTACATACATAAATGAGGGACTATTATTGATGATAAGTTAAAACACAAATAATCTCATACTGTGTTACAAGAATAAACAGAATCTACACTCTCTAGACAAACATAATCAATTTCCCTAATATGTTAAATTCACTGAGCTGTGGATAATTATTCAAGTTTTAGGGAAAGACAGAATCAAGCTGTATTGATCTTCTAGACTTGTGCAAATGCATGGCCCTGGGCTGCCTATGTTAAACCCCGCTGGTTCCTGCTGAGATAGTCTTACTCTCATGAAGCAACTCATTCATACTTATGATTTTCTTAGGTGGGAGCCTGGGGGCTGCCTCCTTGGAACCAGGCTTTGAGGATCTCAGTCATGTGTTTTTGTTTGTAGCTGAGCTGGACATGAGCCTATTAGATACCAAATAAATACAAGCAGAGCATGGTTTTAAATTCTTCATTGTTCTCTGCAATTAAAAGTATCTGTTAAAACCAAGGAATGGGTGGAAACATCACACAGTGACAGGAGACATGTGTTTGAATGGAGGTCCTGCCTCTTTCAGCAACCAGACCTTGAGAAATATTGACTGGACCAGTCAGGGTCCTCTTGTTTAGCTCTCTGCCACATTTACCTTTTAAATATCTTTAATTTTTTTGTTCTCCTTAGTTCTTTTTTGTTCATCCTCTTTTATCACTACAATCTCATTCTTAGATATCTGGCCAAAATAAGTCAGTTTCTATTTATTGCTGTGCTTATAGTACATACATATGACAATATTTTTGAGTTAGCTGATAAAAGGAGGCAAAGAATGAAGAAAGGTATGGAGATAGACAGAGAGAGAGAGAGAGAGAGAGAGAGAGGTTGTTAAGAGAAGAAACTAAGGAGGGAATAACATCACACTTCACATACTAGTATGTGAATAAGTAATAAATAAAATAGTTCATGTGAAAATTGATTTATAATGTAGTTGCCATTTTTAAAAAATCTTACATCAGTCAGAATGGTTAAGATCAAAACCACCAATGATTGCTTATGCTGAAGAGAATGTGGAGTAAAGGGAACACTCTTCCATTGCTGGTGGGAATGCAAACTTGTACAAAAACAATGGACATCAGTGTGGTGATTTTTCAGAAAATTGGGCATCAACCTACCCCAGGACCCAGCAATATCAGTCTTGGGCAAATAACCAAAGGATGCTCAATCTTACTACAAGGACATTTGTTCAACTCTGTTTATAACAGCATTATTTGTAATAGCCAGAACCTGGAAGCAACCTAGATGTCCCCCAACTAAAGAATGGATTAAAAAATATGTGGTACTCAGGGGTTAAAAAAGCAAACAAAAAACAAAAAACAAACAAACAATGATATCTTGAAATTTGCATGCAAATGGATGGAACTAGAAAAAAAAATCCTGAGTGAGATAATTCAGACCCAGAAAGACAAACACAGTGTGTACTCACTCCTAAGTGGATACTAACAGTAAAGGATAACAAGCCTATAGTCGACAACCCTAGAGAAGCTAAGTAGCAAGGTGAACCCTAAGAAAAACACATATAGATCCCCTATAGGAAGGAGAAATAGACAAGATCTCTTGACAAAATTGGGAGCATGGGTATGGGGGTGGGGAGAAGGGAAGGCAGAAGGGGAGGAGGAGAGGAGAAGAGGATGGGGAAGGAGAACTTGAGGTAGGGGGATAGTTGAGTTGAGGAAGGACAGAGATAGAGAGCAAGGAAAGAGGTATTTTGATTGAGGGAGCCATTATGGGGCTAGCAAGAAACCTGGCATTAGAGAAATTCCCATGAATCCAGAAAGATCACCCCAGGTAAGACCCTAAGCAATAGTGGAGAAGGGGTCCAAACTGGCCTTGCCGAGTAGTCAGATTGATAACTATCTAAAATGTCACCATAGAACCTTCATCCAGCAACTGATGGAAATAGAGGCCGAGACCCACAGTGAAGCACATGGCTGAGTTCCCAAAGTCCAGTTGAAGAGTGGGAGGAATGAGAATATGAGCAAAGAGGTCAAGACCATGACGGGGACACCCACTGAAACAGTTTACCTGAGCTAATGGGAGCTCACCAATTCCAGATGGACAGGGAAGGAACCAGTATAGGACCAAGCTAGACCCTCTTAATGTGGGTGACAGTTGTATGTTGTATGGCAGACTGTGGGGTGACTGGCAGTGGCACCAGGATTTATCCCTACTGCATGTACTGGCAGCATTTTAGAACTCATTTTCTTTGGGTTGATACCTTGCTCAGCCTAGATATAGTAGGGAGGGCCTTGGACCTTCCCTAAAGCAATGTGCTTTACCCTCTCTGAGGAGTGGATTGGGGTTGGAGGAGAAAAAGCCGGGGGAATGGGAAGAGGGGAGGGAGTGGGAACTGGAGTTGGTATATATAATGAAAAAAGATAGTTTGTTTTCTTTTTAAAAAAATAAAATAAATATCAAAAATAAAAAAAATTAAAAATATTTTCAATAGAGACCTTTCAATAAAAGTGAATTTCATAGACACTATGGTAAGAATTTTTTACTTGACATTAAATCCTATAATTTTAAAAATGTAATTCTCTTTTTCCTGTCTTCCAAAAACAATCTTGCTTGGGAATTTCCATTCAGTAGGAGCTTAAAAATGAATGCTAAGTTTTATTAATGATCTGAGTAAACAGATTTTTTCTTTAAAATTGTCACTAAAGAGAGTGGTATTATTAGAAGTGACAGCATATCCTCTCTTCCAAAGAAGAGGGCCTTAGAGAGTCTCGCCAAGTCCAGGTGTGCTCTTTATGATTTCATGGAAAAGAGAGATTACAGAGAGGTTGGAGAAGGCCGTAAAGGTTCAGAAACATTCTCTGGTCATGGCTATTAGTCATGAAGAAGTAAGCCACATGACATCATCCAGGTCAGTCAGAGTCCTTGCTATCTGAGGGCCGAGTGGTGGTTCTGCCATCCATTCATCTTTCACAAGGGCATTTTATAGCCTGTCTTCTCTATCACTGAGGTTACCTGCATAGCTATGTAGCCTCAGTTCTCAAGCACTTTGGAAATGGTTTTATGCTGAGAGCTCTGTTTCTCATAGTACACTGTTTGGGCTGCTCCTTTGTGTTGGAGGAAGTGTATTTCTTATCTTAATCTTCTCACAGCATGGTTTTGGGACTGTCAAGATGGCTCAACAGATGAAGGGCTTACTGTGAAAGCAAAAGAAACGGTTCGGATCCCCTGAACCCACATGAAGCTGGACCTGGGGGTAGACCTCTGTAATCTCTTTGCTTCTGTGGTGAGATGGAGCCAGAAGAACCCCCGTGAGCCCATGGACAAGCTTCCCTGGAGTACGTACGGGGTGAAGAAGACACCCTGTCCTAAGACAAGGTGGGAAGGTATGATGAATAACCCAGACTGTCTGAACTCCACGGGATCACCGTGGTGCACATGTTGGTGCTACATGAACATGCTCATGCATGCATGCACACAACATGTTTTAAAATTATGTGGCTTTTTTCAGTTGGAATGAAAATTTACTAATGTCTAGATGATTCATCTAAAGTGTCCTTCACTGAACTCTAATTATGTGATATTAATACCTGCTGTGGCACAGGATGTGTGTGAAGGTCAGAGGAGAATTTATGGAATTGGTTCTTTCCTTCCACTACGTGAGTTCCAGGAGTGGAACTCAGGCTGTCCAGCTCTGCGGAAGGCATCTCTACCCATGGAGTCATCTTGCTGGCCCAGGTGTTGTATTTCAAGAACTGGTTTTAGGGCCGGATGAGTAGAGTAAACATTAAGACAACAGAGATAAGCAGATCTCGCTACCGCATGCATTCTCTGGGTCTTCACTGGTAGAGATGTCAGTAAATGGACTAATATTTCTCCAAAAGTTGCTTTGGGACCATTGGTCCAAAAAAGGTGGAGACTATGGAACTTGCCGTTAAATCTTTAAGAAAGGATATCAAGGGACTTTAATAGCAGGTAACTGATCGATACCAGAGTTTTCCATGTGTAAGTGTGCATCGAGGAGAAGCAGAAATGGCACACATGAAAACGGCCTGTATGCTTTCACCAGTCACCCTCTTCCTCATGACCCGTTCAGGGCATTACATGCTATGTCAATTAACAGTTCCTCTTTCAGATTTTGCCTACCAGGCTTGGTTAGGAAGAAAGAAAGGGAGGGAGACAAGTAGACTCGGTCTAGGGACAAGTGGAAATAAATTGTACAAGAGCAATCTCTGAGCTGCCTTTATTGTAAAAAGCTACAAGTAAAGTCAGAACAGCATACATAGAAAGGCCCATGTATTACTATAGATAGTACTTATTCTTATCTGCCCAGGGCTTTTCATTTTATATTTCCTAAAGCCTGACCCTCCTACTACATATGGGAACATGCATGAAGTGAGAATTTAAAGCATCACCAATTCATTAATTTGTAAAATGTTTTTGTTTCAATAGTGAGTACACAATCAGCAATTTAAAAATCATCCCTTTAGGGGTGGGGGTGGGGGGAGAAGCATGTGTGTAAGCCTGAAGACTTGAGTTCAAATCCCCAGAATCTATCTATAGCCAGGCACGGCAATGTACTTATGAAATTCCAGTGCTGCTGTGGCAAGACAGGAGACAGAAAGAGAAGAGTCTCCTGAAGCTTCTGGCTAGGTTGTCCAGAGCACTTTGGCAGAACAATAAGCAAGACTGTCTCAAACAAGGTGGGAGGCAAGGACCAATACCAATGGTTGCCCTATTACCTACAAACCCACATAACGAAATGCTCTTGCCCACATGCACACACAGAAGGTTAAAATAACAAAACTCATCCCATTCCATATACTGTCTGCCTGATAGAGATTGAAATATATAAATTTATATCAGCTTATATTCAAGAAACACCCACTGGATTCATAACTATCATGGACTATTGTGCAAGCAGGCTGTCGATGGTATACATTATTGTCAGGCATGATGACATTATTAAAAGCAACACTAAGCTCACCTAAATTTATTAACCAGCCTGGTCTACAAGAGCTAGTTCCAGGACAGACTCCAAAGCCACAGAGAAACCCTGTCTCGAAAAACCAAAAAAAAAAAAATTTATCAGATGTTGTTGATACCCAAATAATTCATGATTATTTTCCGGCGTTTCACCTAACGGTCACAGAATGAGATCATTAACAAGATTAATTTGGCATCTGCTTGTGTGTTTGCTACTTTGGTAGTTTGGGCAGGTGCTACACTCTTCACCACCTGTTAGTTCATTAGGAATAATGTTTAAAATTCCTTATGCTATAAAATATTATAGCAGAAGGTACTAACAAACAAATAAAAAAAACTAGAATAGATGGCCAAGCACCAGCATTTTAAAAATGTGTCTTACAACAAAACAATAAACTAGGAAGTAACTCATCCTATAACAGTGCCGAGATTCAAATTCCCAAAAGAGCATTATTGTTGTTTTCAGTTTAAAATAACCAGTTTACATTCTTCCAATATGAGAAAGGCCACAACGTTTGAGTTAGAGAACAGGACAAGCCACAGACTTAGAGCAAAAGTTTGCCAGTGTCGGGGGGCATGCGAAGGGCCCGACGGACAGCAGCTGGCAAAGCCATGCATGAGTGAGCCCTGAGGACTATGTGTATCCTGAGGATACACACTGTTATTAAGCATAGCTCTGATTGTTGCCTTCAAGCTAAGCACGTCCCTCATAACCTATGGGTTGTATCAAAACTCTCAGGGGATTTCTAACCCCTCACTGGGTAGTGTTACTGGTACTTAAAAATGATCAATTTATCCAAACATTGCTGCAGATTAGTGATTCATCCACTACACTTGGGAAGAATTTAAACATGTAGAACTGAAGCATTGTGAGTAAGGTTACGTTAAAGTGTTTTGGTTAACGGCTTTGCTGTAGAAAATCTTGGGGAACAATTTAAAGTTTAGAAAGGCACAGAGTTCAGTGAGGGCCTCGTTGAGATCAAGAAACAATGGTAGCCTGGCTACTGCTGGCTGACATACTTTTCTTGCTAGGATGGGTTGATGATCAAGGGTGATGGTTAATTCTTTGTACCCATTTCCATCCTCATCTTCCTGATATATTTCAAAAAACTGTTGATGAGTGGGTATGCACCCTGAGGATTTCAAGTAGAGCTGATTGATTGTTTTTCTTATATAAAGGTATAGACATGATTCTTTTAAGATTTCTTATAAGATTACATTTTGAGATAAATAATAAAGTGATTCATCCTTCCTTTTTAACCACAAGATGAAGCCTCTCACCAAAAGTTGAGGAAAAATGCCTTATCAGATTACATTCTGTTAATCTATAAAAAGTTGCTTGGATATGCATCTCTGTGGGTTCTTGGGACAACTTGTTTTTCACCTGTAATACATACAATATTTAATCATGTAAGGGATATGGGAAAGATGTTGCTGTTTACTTGTATTCATTTTAATCATTCATTTAAAAAACATATTGTAACCACATTGTGATCTTTACACTGTTTTATAGATTTTGCTGTTATATCTAAGCTGTGAGGGAAAAATAAAAAGTTAGCTAGAGGGAAGACATCAAGGCAAAAGGAAAACATCAGGGTAAAAGAAGAGAAAGAAAAAGAACAGAGTAGAACAAGCAATAGAAATAATAATAAAATGAAGAAAGAAGCACTGGCTCTCAGAATTGTCCTCGTGTCTGTATGTCTGGCCAGTAGTTTGTCAGCTCTGTATCTTCTCTTCAGTTTCTCTGACCTGCTGAAGACTTGCCATTCTTTAGTAACCTAGGTGAGATCTGGACAGGTTGGAGGTGTGTGTGTGTGTGTGTGTGTGTGTGTTTCCCATTTTTGCTGGCCCCAGAGAGTTAAGTTTTTCCCCAATTACCAGCCTCCAGAGTTTACTTGCTCAGATAGAAAAGTCAAGTTGAGTGCTTATTTTGCCGACTCTGTGGATCCCCCTCGATCCCTGAGTTGCTGAAGGCTGGTCCTCATGTCAACAATATGGAACGGTGTTTGAAGAAAACTGTTCCATGTATTTAAAAGTCTCTTCCACTCCAATGAGAAGTGAACAAACAACTTAATAAAAAGTGAGCAGAGATCTTAACAGACACCTCACCAAAGGTGATCCATAGAAGGCAAACACACATAATAAAAATGCGTGGCACCACGTGACAGCAAGGAAATGTGAACTGAAGCAACAGTCCTCATTGCTGTGCACTCATTAAACTGGCCAGCACCAACTCGTAAGGATGTGTGGTAACAGCTGCTCTTTTTTATGTATAAGAAATTTAAAAATGTGTTTACCCCCTTGGAACACAGTTCTGTGGTTTCTTACAAAGACAGAAAACAAGCCTATTCTTACATGACCCAGGTACTGTATGTATCCTTGGTGTCAGCCCAAATGACCGGAAAACATAGTTCAATAAAAGTCTGCACATGATGTTTATAAAAATGCCATTAGTAGTTCCCAAGACTTAGACACAACAGAGCTGTTAACTATTAACTGACAGCTGCCAAAATATCCAGACAATTCACTGGTTAGGACAGAGTAAATTTTAAAAAATAATAATGTTTATGTGGGACTGGAGAATGGGCGAGTGGGGAGCATTGAAAATAATTCCGTGGAGGTATACACAAGTAGATAAATGTCATGATACACTGGGTGAAATGACCAAGACTGTGTGGAATATTTAATTAGGCAAAGATGTGTTACATTTGTTTGTGTTGAAGAATATTGCTTTAACTCTATAAAGGTTATTGCATTTGTTTATGCTGCATTTGCTTACCGTCATAAAGATGTGTTGCTTTGTCTGAAGCACCCGATTGGTCTAATAAAAAGCTGAATGGCCAATAGGTAGGTAGTAGATGAATAGGTGGGGATGGTGGGCAGAGAGAATAAATAGGAGGAGGAATATGGGCTCAGGAGGAGAGAATGGAGAGAGGACAAGGGAGAAAGAGAGGAGACTCCTGGGACAAGACATGGAAGAAGCAGGAAAAGTAGGATGCACAGAATGAAAGAAAGGTAAAAAGCCCCAAGGCAAAGCACAGATGAAGAGGAACAGATTCAAACAAGTTATAAAAGCTAGTGGGACAGGCAGAAGATAAGGCTGAGCACTCATAACTAATAATAAGTTTCCACGTCATGATTTAGAAGCTGGTTGGTAGCCCCAAAGAAAGCCTGCGACACACGACTGGGAGCCGTTGCTGTTAGCTATGCACTGTGGGTGATACTGGTGTGTCAATGGTAAGCCCACCCATGTGACAGATGTATTACTATGCTGGGGCTGGTGACAATGGCAGCAACTGTGCATGTGTAAAGGAGAAATGGAAAATCTGTGCACATATCTCCCAATTTTGTTGTGACTCTCCAAACGCTCTCAGAAGGGCCTTAAAAATTCCTCACCTAGCAGAGTGCAATACAGATAGTTTGCAAGCTATGATGGAAACCACATTGTCAAGTTAAATCTTCTGATAGCCATTAGAAATTATAAACATATGATTACAATTAATCATATAATTAATTGTAATAGCATATCTGTTTAAACCAACAGGTCAAAACACCATTATATCAATAAATAAGCAATAAACAGCAATACTTTCAATCTATTGATAATCTATTACATAGTAATAAGATTTTATATTACTTTTCACAACAAATATTTGGAATATAATGGCTAGTTTATTGTATAGTATGCCTCTGTTCAGACTGTCCACTTGAAGTGCTCGCTCATCACACATATTTAGTTTTAACAGCACAGGTCTTTATTAATAAGGACGTCTATTTATTAAGAGCAAGCCAGAGGCTAATTGCTGCCATTCATCATACAGCATCCACCGAGAATCTTTCTAACACTGTGCTCAATTCATAGGGAATTTCAAATAATAGATTATGTCCTAACTGGGTTTCTGTTGCTATAATAAACACTATGACCAAAACAAACAAACAAACAAACAACAAACACCAAGTCAGAAACTCAAGGCAGGATCTTGAAGCGGTAAACAACGAAGGACATTGTTTACTGGCTTGCTACCCTTGACCTGCGCTCAGCTACCTTTTTTTTTTTATATATCCCAGGCCTAGGGGTAGCCCTGCCTAAAGTGGACTGGGTCCTCCTACATCAATTACCAATCAAGAGAGTGCCCAGATACCCCAAGAGGCCAATCTGATGGAGGCAGCTCTTCATTTGTGGCTGTCTTCCCAGGTGTGTCAAATTGACGAGCATGATAGTTAACAACATAAAAAATCAGCTACATCCAATTAAACATGGGTTTTCCCACAACTAAGTGTTCTTCAAGCTGTCACATCTTACACCATCCACAGTAAAACATAGCAGGTAATAAAATCTGAAGATAACGGTGAAGGCTCATGTGTATTAAGGCCTTACCAAGTGCCAGACTCTGTTTAAAGAACCACTCGCTTAATTGCCACAATAACCTTTCAAAGTGGGCACAGTGATGTCAGAATCTTGGACGACTAGCATGGATATGCAGCGTGAGGATTAAGTCTTATCTCTCTTGCCACACCAGTGGCTAAGTTTTACTAAGAGCTTTCTATGAGCCAGGCATGATTAACCAATCAAGGAGCATGTCATCATGCTTCCTTACATGCCATGCCCAAAATGTGTGGTTGATTCAGATTTGTTAACTTAATCTTTAGTGACCTAGCACTTGAGAAATGCTAGTCTTACATGTTAGAAATAGTATGAAACACCGCAAAAGCAATGAATATGTTTTATTACCATTGGTTAATAAAGAAGCTGCTTTGGCCTATGATAGGGCAGGGTATAGACAGGCTGGAAGAGATATATACAGAGAGAGTAGGCAGAGTCAGGGAGATGCCAGGTAGCTGCCAAAGGAGAAATATGCTCAGAACCTTTCCAGTAAGCCACAGCCTTGTGGCGATAGACATATTAATAGAAATGGTTTAATTTAAGATCTAACAGCTAGGTAGGAATATGCCCAAGCCTTTGGCCGAGCAGTGTTGTAAAGACGGGAAGCAAAGTACAGTCTCCACTTACAGCAACCCATGCAGAACCTGCAAATGTTGGATGAAGGAAACAGATCTGAAGGAGTCTGGCTCCCTGTGCTGTAACGCTAGTGTTTCGGGTCCTGACACAGGAGTCTCAGGGATTGTGAGATGGTGGACAGATCTAAAGTCTGTATTTAAATGACAAAAGTTAGATCAACCAAATAAAAATAGTAACTGAGAGTCCCAATGGTATGAAGATGGGATAAACACCAAGACCCAATGCTGTTTGTATTTTCTCTTAATATAAATTCCAATGGCCAAATTGTTTGTTTTATCCGTTATTTGACTACCAAATTATATTTAATCCCAGTAGTAAACAGTTTTAGTGTCCTCAGTTTACCCTTTTGAATTTCCACAATTCTTAGTATATTATCTTTGCTTGTCCCCAAACTGTGAGCTTGAAGTCAGTGACTTTTTCTGACATATACTTGTGCACGCAGTTTCCCTGCTTATATGCTGTAATTAGCCTAGTCTGGTAGAGAGCAGCTTTTTAGTGATATTGATAGAGAACATACTTGTGTAGAGATACCCGTCCAGAGCTGGAAAGTAACGAAGACTGAAGACCTCTCTAAGAACCAGCTCCTGCCCCAGCCCTCCTTCCTCCACTGGCTTCCTTTCTGATGCTGATTTTCTGCCCTTCCCTGGGTTTTGCTCATGTGGAGGCCCCCACAGACTTGTTGGCCTTGACTGTAGCCACTCAGGAAACGACCATCGGCTCTGCTTGATTCCTCTCGCTCTCTAGCTTTCCCCACACAAATTTCCCAAAGACATAATCTGGTTGAAATGTACATCTTTTTACAACAGGGCATTAATTATTAAAAACAACAAGCAAAGGAATCAAACATCTTCACCTGACAAATCCCACAATTCCGCCTGTCAACCTTAGACAAGCCAGTCCGTCTCCACCAGCATCCACCACACCGTTATCTCCCCAGCTTTCTTCTCTGACTTGTCACCTATACATTCTTTCTACTAAACTGTTCTATGAATCATACTTTTAAATAAATCCTAAAATTTTCTAATCCCACCCCCTCTGAACTCCTAAGACCAGAATTAAGCTACCACCCCTTAACGAAATAAACTGCAACAGCCATTTAGCTGATGCACATATGGCATTAAAAACATTTTCATATAACAGTTAAAATGATTCTCAAAGTATTTAAACCAGATCGCATCCCACGCTTACCTTAAGCCAATAATATTCGTTTCATCTAGAGTGAAACTGGAGCATCTCCGGAGTGCACGAGGCCTTGTGCTTTTGGCCCTGCCTGCCTCGATGCAGCCCTTTCCACTCCTCCTGCAATTGTGTTTTCTTCTCAGTTTCTTTTTCATTCCCTGCTTTCTCACCCTTAGCCCTGCTGCTCCATCTCCATGAACTCAGCATCCGCACGCCTTATGCCTCCTGTCATTCAGCTCTCAAGTCCGCTGTGCCTTGCCACGACAGGCTTCTTTGTCTCCCTCCTCTGTCGGTCTCCATCACATCGCTGTGGAATTTTTGTCATTGCATCTACTGCAAGGGGCATCATCCTGGTCCTTTGCTTGTCTGTTTATTGTCCCTCCTCTCCCCTCACTGCAGTGAGACACCTACTAAGGCTTCAAGTCTGTGCCTTTTACCACTGGAGCTCCAGCACCAAGACATTCGAAGCGCGTGCTGAATGAATGGATGAGTCTCCTTGTGTGACAGAGGTGACTTATAAGCCATTGGCTGGTTAATGCCTCGCCTCACGTTGAATTAGAAAGAGGGACCCAAATGCGGGGCTGAGCATGAGCTGGATCTGCAGCACAGGACGAGCCTCTCCCCTTCCCATTGCACACTTAGCAAGTGTTTCCTGACCAAGTAAGTGAATGAATGTGGGCTCACAGGTCACCGTGCCTCCAGTGATGCCTGCCGGCATACAGTGAGACTGAAAAGAGCTGAGTTTGCTATTTTCCCTACTGATTTTATCTCGCTTCCAGACTGACGCATTATAGAAAGTGGCAGAGACACACTGTTTATGTGGCTAGAGGCATTTGGTTGAAATTGAAGTGATTTTTAAAACTACAGAGATACCGTCGTCTGGCACCAGAAATGATCTGAGTTGAGAAGACATCCCACCGCATTCTCATTTCGTCTTGCACAACGTAACACATTTACATTTATTTTCTTCTATGGCACTCTTTGTTCCAATGCAGAATATTGATGCTTTGCATTTTTATGTGCATAAAGCAAACATTAAACTTTATCATTCTTTACAGAACAATCGCTCTATAGAGGGTCTGAATTCTATTTCTAAAGACCACGAAGAGCAGAGCAATAATTCGAGATTTGGAAGTAGTAAGTAAGGCTCATCTTGATCTAAGACTATTTCACACTGACAAAAAAAATCGTATTTAATGGCATTTTATCTGTGGTGCTCACTCTTTCTTGACAATTGCTATAACGACTTGCAAAAAGATCAAAGAACCAATCTCCTCTTATTCTGGCAAACAATAAACTAAATCTAGATATAAATAAGAATAAATTCTTGAAATGTACCGTCAAGACAGATTATTCCACAACACATTTTTAGCTGTGAGGAAACAGGGACCCACACATCCCTAAAGTCTTTTTGATGCCAACACTTAAAGAATGTTGTTATGATGAACACCACGATGTAAATTAATTTGATCTATGAATTCTCAAAATGTTATCTTACACTGTGTAAACATAATTTGTTACTTTGGGCAATTTGTTATGGACTTCCTCGCCATTACTGATGATTAACAGGTTAATAATCATCTGTAGTGTGGCTCTCTGTCATATTGGGTAATGATTGCAGAGGCATCAATTCAAATTCTTGCTTAAAGGTAGTCTCCCTGTGAGTCCTAGATGGGCAATGTGACTTCTCTAAGTTTTAATTTCATGAATGTCAATTTGTTCTTTAAAATAATGACAGCCATGCAAAGAGAGCCCATTCCCATTCATCTTCAAGGCCTGCATGGCCAAGGGCAGTGCCGGCACCATATTGAAATGCTATCTTAATTAGCAAATCTCACAGGTGTACATTGGAACATCCAGACTTAATAAAAACAACTGGGCTGGGAGAAGAAGGGAGAAGGGAGATCTGGTTATCAAAAAATCACATTGCCATTGGGGTTAGGAGATAGCTCACTGGGGAAAATACTTGCCGTGGAAGCATGAATACCTGAATTCACATCCCAAGAACCCACATAAAGCCAGATGAAGTTAGTCATGTCTGTAATCCGTGCACTTTTGCAGCAAGATGTAAATTCCCAGAAGCTCAAGGGCCAGTTATATGATGAACACAGCAGTGAACCAAAGGCCCCGTCTCAAGCAAGGTAAAAGGCCAGAAATGATGCCCAAGGTTGTCCTCTGACCTCCACTGTTGCGCACACACACCTGTGTGCACACATGCAATCCTGCACCTATACACATATCATACACACATGCACAACATGTTTTAAAAGAAACCTGATAACTCTGGTTTTCAAGAAGATTTTTTGCAAGGAATACAAATGTCTAATAAATAGAAGGCTGTGGTCATTCGTGCTAATAATTAAATGTACTTACGGGGTTTTCGATCAAGAACAATATAAGGGAACAGGTGCTTTCATATCTTTTTGTTAGGAATACAAATATTATGATTCAAAGAAGAATTTAGAAAAAAATATAAAAATGTAAGCTATGCATTTTTCATAGTAATTTCATCTGAAAAGTGAAATTACAAAACAGTCTTGGTGGTAGCCCTATTTGTAATAGTGAAAAGCTAAAACAACCAATATGTGCATTGGTAGACAACTGGCCCTATCAATTATGGTCTAGCTATGCAGAAAATGGAGGCCTAGTTATGAGCCAATAAAAATGGTAGCTGTGGATTTAAAGAACAATTGTAACCTGTAAATAAGCAAATATTAATTTGCAATATCATAACTATAACAAAACCGTTCTACATAAATTGAGGGTATAAAAAGGCAGTGTGAAACTACCAAGGTGATTGCTTCTGTAAAGTGTTCAGAAGGGCTCCAATGTTCTCCTTCACTCATCCTGAGTCTTTATGTATTTTTGGGTAGTGTTAGGTTCACGGTTGAGAGATGTGTACAAAGATGTCTCATTTCTCCCTCACATGGGCAAAGCCCCTTCCATTGTCAGCATCCTCTACTAAAGTGGTATATCTGATGCAACTGATGTCATTGTCACCTGCAGTCCATAGCCTATAAACTAAGACTTACTCCTAGCTTTAGAAATTGGTCAACTTGGAGAAATACACATTATGACATATGTACACCCTTATGGCATGAAACAACATATTTTCAACTGTCTTAAAAATCCTTTGTGGGGCTGAGAAGATGGCTCAGTTGGTAAAGGACAGATAATCACAAGCATGAGGAACCCACATTAAAAATACTGGGCATTGTGATGTGTTTTATTTATTTATTTATTTATTTATTTATTTATTTATTTATTTGGTTTTTCGAGACAGAGTTTCTCTGTGGCTTTGGAGCCTGTCCTGGAACTAGCTCTTGTAGACCAGGCTGGCCTCGAACTCACAGAGATCCACCTGCCTCTGCCTCCCGAGTGCTGGGATTAAAGGCGTGCGCCACCACCGCCCGGTGTGATGTGTTTTTATAATCTCAGCATTGGGGAGGCAGAGACAGGCACCCTGGAATCTACTGCCCAGTCAGCCTAGCCTCATCAGCTCCAGGGCAAAGACCATGACTCAAAATTATGTGGGTGGCACCCGAGGACATCTGAGGCTGTCCTCTGACTTCCATACATGCACACACATACACACATGCATATACACACATGCGCACATATACACACATATACACATGCACACACATACATGCACATACATGCACACACACTCCCTTGTGTTCTGCTGGCTCACTTGTCCCGCCCACTCCCCATTCCTGGCAGCCACTGACTATTATACCGTCTCCTATTGCTTTGCAATAGAAATTTTTGTGCAGAAACAAATGCTATTTTTTCCAGTAAAAAGGATGTAGAAGTTTGGAGGATGAAATGGAAGGTGGTAGAGACACAGTAGAAAATGAAATCCCCTCCATGTCCACTAAAATAAAACACATATGGAGAGACTCTGGGACATCATTCAGAGCTCAGCTTTAAAGATCAAAAACTAACCAAACATGGCATGGACGTGGCCTCAGCTCTGGATGTGGAAACGCGGCTCTTGTGTTTCAGCGCTCAGCTTCAGGGACTTTACAGCTAAGGGCTCTTTGCTCTCAAAGGTGCGCATGCTCCCTGATTAGCTAGGGAAACTCTCACCTCACCCCTGCCTCCCTCTACCAGCCATGCCCTTGCCGAGGAAAGATGATATGCAACAGCCCTAAACCCTTGCAAAGCCCTTGCGTTTAGAAACCCTTCATCTGTGGAATTCCTCCAGACCCAGTCTAACTGACGTGCACCAAAGCAGTGCAGAATCCTCTAAATGAAGCTACATCAACAACAGCTCAATCATTGCCAGCCAGCTGCAAAAGGGAAAAGAGTAATCATTTCCCCTCCAGACAGGAGCTGTTTTTCCTTCAGGGTTTCTTGCTTGGCTCAGGAAATCAATTAGAAAACAAACACCTGTAATTCTTAGTCCCAAGGAACACAGTGGCTCTGAGCCATTCCCCAGGCCTTCTGGCATGTGTCACCTATCTGTTGAGGACAGCAGGCTGCAAACTTGGAAGCAAGGTTCAGGAGGCTCTGCCAGCTGACGGCATCTCTTTATAACACACTAGTGACCAGTAATGCGGTCTCTGGATGCTTTGGGTGAGCTAAGCACATCTGCTCAAAACTTGCTTCCGTGCTTATTAACTACACGAGTTTGGGCAAGATGTTCACCCTCCACGAGCATCAGCTCCATACCCAATGAACAGTTCAGAACAGCTAGCCCATCGTGGTACCACTGGCACAAAAGGCGGTGATGCATGTAATCTCCTTGCACAGTTCATGGCATGGCATGCACTAAAATGAATAGTATAGCTTTTCTTTGATCATAATGGTGATGAAGATGATTCACGATTATCCCATGATCTCAGACAAGAATCCGATGTTATGGTAAACAACTTGGCTGTGACGCCAGTGGAAAGCATTTGTTGGTTGTGTGGCTTCAAATACAGTTTGTCTCTGCATGTTAATCCATGGAAACAAAGTCAAAATAAATGCTCAGACTGTTACAGTGTTCCTGGGACACTAAGGAGCAATGACCAACCAGACTTAATTGCCAATAATTATGCAACTCATTCTGTCAAAGATGGATTGGGTTCAGGGACGAAGGGAACATGGGTCCCTACACTCAGTCGGCATTGGCTTTACTTCATAAGGTACACTGTGTGACGTGTAGTCCTCCTTTGGAAGGGACAGAAAGAAAGCTTGGACATCTTTCTTTCTTTCTCTCCAGATGATAAGGAAGTAGAGACTCAGATTCATGAGACCTTGGAGTGGGCACTTACATTCTCAGGAGATATGATACATTACACAGGTATGCATGTGATGGCCCCTTTCTCTGATACTTATTGAACCTTGCTGTGGTTAACTTCCTTCACCATTTTGTGATGATCTCAAAGTCCCATGCTCTTTTCTATTCTGGAAAGAACAAAATTGTAGGGGAAAACTAGACCTTATTTTTTACAAATTTCAACAAAGGTGTTCTGACTAGTTTGATGACCACTAGACACAAACCAGAATTATTAAAGAAGGGGGAGCCCCAACTGAGAAAATGCTCGCCCACCAGACTGACCAGTGGACAAGCCCATGGTTCATTTTGTGATTGGTGGTTGGTGTGGGAGGGACCAGAACACCCTGGGTGGTGCTACCGCTGGGCTTGGAAGTCCTGGGTGCTATAAGAAAGCAAGCTAAGTGAACAAGCCAGAAGCAAGCCAGTAAGCAGCAGTCCATAGCCTCTGCTTCAGTTTCTGCCTCCAGGTTCCCGCTTTGAGCTCCTGCCATGACTTCCCTCAGTGACAGGGTGTGGCCTGGGAGGTGTAGGTTGAAACGAGCCCTGTCCTTCCCATGTTGCTTTCGGTCACGGTGTTTATCACAGCAGAAGCACTAAGAAAAAAGCTGTGCTTGTCTTCTTCCAGGCCATGGAGTTTCAGCCAGGTCACAAGGTTCTTGCCACCGCATCTCCTCCCGTGCTAAACCCCACTCAGCAAGGCAGAGAACCCTATGAAGGACACGCTCACCACACACTGATGTAATCTCTGCTTCTCATCACATCCCCATGGGAGACTTGTTATGCCCAAACCAGCGAAGTCTCCCAAAAGTCAACTAGGAGTCTGAGTCCCATACGTAAAACAAAGAGCCTTTATTTTATATAAGTTTGCAAACTTGGTCTCTCCTCATGTTCAATGTATTGGAATAAACAGAGAGCCCCAAGCTTAGTTAGAGTTGGGTTTTTATAGTAGTAAAGGTGGGGGTGAGGGGTTTCTGAGGTTCAGAACCCCTAATTGGCTAACATTTGTCTAAGGGTGTCCTGGTGAGTGTGCTGGCAGGTGATCCTATCTACAGTGGTTGGAATGTTAGGCATTTCCTTTGGATGGTCTGTTCTTGGGTGGTGTTAGGTAATCTTAGTTTATGGTCCTTCCTGCAACCAGATATTACTTCAGGGTAATCTACTAAGACTCCGGCCTCTATTAAACTTACCAATGATTGAGTTCTACTCTGGCAGGTGATAATGGTTGGAAGTAAAGAACTTCCTTTGGGCAATCTATTCATATTTAGCTTATCATGGCTGGCTCCTACAATCAACAGAAACATCTGCCTTGATCACATAGCCTATATTCATTGCCAGAACATGCTTTGATACTGATCTCTAGAAGCCTGTTCAGACTTTACCCCAATGAGGCAGGTACCAGAGTCAGTTCTCCACGGTAGAGAGGGAGATGCTTACGAGTTGTCTCACTCCATGAATACATTGCCTTCTGCTCCTTCTGATGGTCGCTGGTGACTACCAGAGTTTTGTCTCTTCAATTAGAGAACTAATTCATCTTATAGGAAAAAAAAATCCTCAATCAAATTCTTATCCTCTAGAAAAGGAAGTGGAGGTTTAGACAGAGAATCTGCCTGTCGACACCTGTTTGTATCATGTATGGGCATCTCAGAGTGTGTTCCCACCTAACTGGCTTCCAATGATGTCAACCAGAGAAAGCTCTGGTGGCAGCCTGGCAACCTGGAGGTCAGGAGCAAGACAAGGCCAGGAGTTTCCCCATCTCTCATTAACCTAGGAGCATCGCTGAAAATGCCTTCACTTCCACCTGTATCTCTCCCTTCTTGGAGTTTCTTATTGCTATAGACGCAAATTCAACCAGACAGGCCTCATCCTGCGTGCAAATGGAGACTACTAGGGCCTATTTATATGAGCCTTGCCCAGAGACCACTAATAAAGGTCAGATATTACATGGTCTAGGCTTTATAGTCTGAATGGCAAAACTGAGACTGACTGATGGGTATTTAGGGTTGTCTGTGTGTCTTTTTCTCATGTGGTATTAAAACACCTGAGAGAAGCAAGCTAGGAGAAACGTTGTTTGGGGTCACAAGGCTACAGTCCATCTTGTCGTGGAAGTCAAAGCTCCAGGAACTTAAAGCATCTGGTCACATTGCTTCTACAATCAAGGACCAGCGAGTGATAAATTCTTCATTTACATAGTCCAGGATACCCGGCTAGGGGATGGTGCCACCCACAGTGTCCTCAATTAGCTTAATCAAGATCGTCTCTGTCAGTCATTCCCAGAGGCTCACTTTAGTCTGTCCAGTCCCTCGCAGACGTGCCCGGAGATTTGTCTCCTAGGTGACTGTAGTGTCTGTTAAATTGATACTGAAGCAACATTTAAAAAATAATCAATTGAAAATACAAACCATTCTCAGAGTGTGTCAAGTTAAAAGAAGTGGGGACCAGAGGGATTTTGCTCTTAGGCTTTGATTTGTCAAGCCCTACTCTAGGGGTGGCTGTGACTCCTCTCTCTAGCTGCTGGTTTCTAGATGCTTGAAGAACCCGATTCTGATTGCTATTGTTTGAATATGCCGTGTTCCCTACAGGTTCATGTGCTTAAAGTTTGCTGCCCACCAGGTGACAGTACTTAAAGAGGTGGTGGAAACTAAGGAGCAGACCCTAGCTGGGGGCGGTGTGTCACTGGGGCTCTGCTTCCCAGCTACCATAACGTGAGGAGCTTCATAGCCCACAGATTCTGCTAGACAGCATCCACTCAGGCCCAAAGGGAGGGGCCAGCCAACCAAAGACTGAAACTATAAACCAAAATAAATGATACCTCCTTTGTAGGTTGTCCCCTCACGTGGTTTAATCCATCACATCTGTAGAGCTCACTGATCAAATAATTATTGCAAGTTACTTCCTATATTGATCTTTTCAAAACCAAGCTACCTGAAGTGAGTTCTCTTTTCCAGAATGAACTGTGATAGGTAACGTGTAGGTAGAGGAAAAGGAGGCAGAGGAAAAGGAGGTAGAGGAAAAAGAGGCAGAGGAAAAAGAGGTAGTGGTGCCGGGGTCTTCCCGGAGTCAGGTTGCTTGGGAATGCAGCCCAAAGTGGTTGGTAAACTCCATCTAAGTCTAAATACTGTCAGGAGACCGATAGTCAACAAGTATAGTGAGGGAAAGTTGAAAAGAACTTTGAAGAGTGACTTCAAGAGGGCGTGAAACCGTTAAGAGGTAAACGGGTGGGGTCCACACAGTCTGCCTGGCTAGCTCAGTCGGTAGAGCATGGGACTCTTAATCCCAGGGTCGTGGGTTTGAGCCCCACGTTGGGCTCCAGATGAAGGCGTAAATCACAAACAATCCCACACCAGTTTGGAATTATGATGAATAGAATGGTTATTTATTTAAAGGGGAAAAACTTACAGATCACCATCCCAGCCAACAGCCCTCTGTGAAATCAGGAAGGGAGCCTAGTTCCAGAAGCAGAGCCCTGCTTTTTTAAAGAAGGAGAGACCACGCCTCAGTGGGCTGGTATCTCAGCAGCTATTGGCTGAAGGAGCGGAAGAAGCTCCTGCAACAGTCTTCCTCACTGTCCCTGACTCTAGGTGGTGGAAAACTAAGGAGTGGATCAGTTCACCATCTGATTGCACAGCCAGATCCACTCACCCCTCCCACCCTTGACCCCATTTCAATCAGCATAAACTCTGAACCTTTCAAGCCAGCCTTTGCTTCTGCCTCATCTCTTGCTGTTTGCCTCCCAATCAAGCAAGCACACATTTCTCTGCTTGTTCCCAGCTCTCGTCCACATCAGACACCAGGCCCATCTACTCCCCTGCATCACGTCCCCTGCACTATGTGGCTCAGCTGTCTTCAAAGAGCCTTCCTCGTATCTTTCAGGTCTGCGCTCATGTATAATTATATCCACACATTGGGTAAATGCTAGCTGCCAGTTAGAACCTTGCCAGTAGGCTATGAGCCTCATGGTAAAATATAAAATAATGAAAATGGGTGAATTCTAGATGTAAGAGCTACTTAGCAACACACATAAGTGATTGGCCAAGCAGTGATTAACTAATACAGCTTCTATGTGGTTAATTCGAGTCTGGGCAGCTGGGAAGGAACAAGCAGCTTCCTACTACAATGTGATACCTTTTCGATGTACTCAGTCTCTGACAGGTGGCTTCCCTGAACAGCAGATGGAACAAGGACCTGCAGGCCTGGCTTTTGACCAGTAACTAACAGAAGTGGTTAGACTGTCACTGAGACTCTATCACCGGTATGATTCAAGCCCTGTTGAGATGTCTTGTTCACTGTTTTATGGAATCTCAGGTCCCCGAGCTGCCCATGGTGGCCACCTTTCTGTCCCCAGTCTCATGTTCTTTCCCTCTTAGGAACTTCTCATGAACCTCTGCCAAGAAAACAACTTGCACTCAGATATTTGTCTCACTGCGTGTTGGCAGAAATCCAAAGCAAGACGGACACCCGATTTCTTGCCACCGCTCTCCTTCGAGGGAAGCTGCGCAGGTCCACCATGGAAGCTTTATAGGCTGGCAGGAGAGCCCTGGTATTGATTAACTAATGTAGCTTACTCTGCCGTTCACTCAGCTTCTTCCCATCTGACCCCTCCCATGCTGTCGGCCAGCGTGAATGTCTGTATCATTTTCTGAGATCTCTACAATATTCTCTACAGTTCACTGTGAAACAGTGCTCTCTGCCTTGTTTCTGCTGTCTAAGTGAACCTTACCGCCCAGTTCTCGCACAAGACTTCACTGGTAACAACACCAACACCAACAGCGTGCTTTGTGATACGCTAGTCCACATGGTTGATGTTATTACCTAGGTGATGGTCACTGGCAGACTGTGAAGAGGATACTACGACTTCATTTTCACATGGGAGACGAAGGCCCAGCACCGTCTCAACTCTCAGACCAAGCGCTTGTAACTTCTTATCCACTAGACAGCAGAGCTTGGATTTGAAAGCAGTGCTTTGGCTTGGGGTTTGCCTTGGGCCTGTAGGCCTTGACTTCAGGATTGAAACTCCCTGGGGCTGGCAGCACCAAATCTTATCGTAAAAAAATTTCAGTTTAGGGTGCAATGTTAAAATGAAATGTTATAGACTGGAAATTTCTAAAGCATTCCCCAAACAGAGCGCAAACATTTGGTAATGAGAAATAAAAACAAAGCGCCAAGTGCAGACACAGCATTTCAGGAACTCAAGATGCAAAACACTGCAGCCTAATGACCTGTATTTCCCCCACTGGCTCAATGGTAGGGAGAGAAAGAAGAGTTTATCTCCACTGCCTCTGCATATGGATCTTAAGAAAAGGCTCTCCTCCCACCTCAGCTCCGGCGAAGCTGCTAATACTGTATAAAAACCCAAAGTCCATGGCCTTTCTGTTTAGTGGCACTTATTCAAATGTTACAAAGAGGAAGGGGGAACCACAGACAGAGAAGGGAAAAGATCCTGTTCTGTCAGTACCAACTGAGCAGTCTGCTTCCCTTTTCTTTACGGTGAATGTTCCATCCTTTGATCTTAGGGCTCATGGTGAATCTCCCTCTCCTGCCCCAGTGTCGTTAAATAAATAATTTCCCCAATACCATGTTCATGTGACAGAGTTCCCCATTCTGTCAGCCTGGGGTAGGGATGGCAAACAAAAACCCTATAATAATCCCTCCTAAGAACACCGGAACTTCAAAAGCAAGTTAATTGTTATGAGACAATTAAATATGTAGTTCTTCTAATGTTTGCATGTAAGAAGAAGGAAAACTATAGTCTCCGGATCGTTGCTGCTTCAAGGACACCTTTGCTAATCAGTTATCTTTTCGTCTCTCTAGCTAGTTCCCAACTACCCTGATTTGATGAAGAAAGAGCAAATAATATATTAGAGGAAAACATATTGAATGTCAGGTCTTGTTTCAACATTCTGCCTGTACATCTCAGTCGACACTGGGAGTGATACAGTGGGAAGTACCACTGTCTCTTTGACAGACAGATTTCACAAGGTCTGGATAATCATGGTTAGTAAAAAAAAATGGCAGAGCTCTTGGTGGTGGGAAGATGACCAGGGCTGTGTGAAATGCTGGCCCAAAGACATCTGTCCCCCTGTAAGTCGCCAGTACCCGGCTGCTCACCGTGACACAAAAGCATCAAATACATAGATTCTGAGATGAAGAGTTAAGGACAACTTATTTTTGGAAGACTTATTTCTAAAAACAGAAAAAGAGCAATGCTATACTGGGACTGGGAAGGAAAGATAATAAAAATCCGTGTAATGATTAGGTTTTCATTAACCGTGAAATACCAGCTCCCCCGCTGGGTATCACTGAGAAAATCTGTAGCATGGAACATGCTTTATAGTTGTGCCACATGAGAGGCCCTCCTCACAGCTGCCACTGGGTGAGGGCTACTCCGGGAAATCTTAACTTCTTCGTGTTTTTGCCTACCATCCTTATCAGTCAGGCAAGTTCCTATAGCTAGAGGAAACAACTTAAGGACGGTCCAGGCTTGCACTCACTTGGAAGTCCAGCCAGGAACGAGGAAGGGACAGGTTAAATATGAGGCAAATGGTGGTTTCTCCTCCAACAAGTTAGAATGAAAACCAACCCAAGTCATCACTGACGGGGCCTTGTATTTGTTCAGGGCGCTTCTCACACATCATTAAATGTTTTTAATGGCTGTCTAGGGATTCACTCCACGGATGTTCTAAATGTATAAACTGTTCTGTTTCTCATTTGCTTGCTTGCCCCACCTACCACAGCCCATGAAAAGCAGTCCTGACCTTCTTCGTGCTGCATTCAGTTGTCAGCCCAAAGCATGTGCATTCTTTGGGTGGGTGTTCCTTGAATATATTAGGTACCTTAAAATGAGCAGCCCTGCTTTGCACCTCAGAGTCTAAGGGACATGCTAAGAATCTGAGACGCAGAACTCACCTCCCAACCCTCAAAGTCAAGCAAGTTCATGCCAAAATAACATATTATAGGAGCTGGGAGAACAGTTAAGTACCACTCGTCGGTTTTAGTCACAGGCCAAAATGAAGGTCAGGTAGCAGATGTCTTAGTTCTATGATAAAAGGACATACTGCTGAATAGCAATCCTCTCTGCTATCAGTATAAGCAAAACATACACAGATGGTGGTGTAGAGGAAGCACATACTTTGGTACATTTACTAGAAGCAGCATTTGAGTCTTTGTGAGTTATCTAGATGTTCTAATTGACATTATCATGTTAACTGAAGTCCTCTTCTGACAACCAGGTGAGAAGTCCCTGTCGACCTGCCATCTGTAACTTATTTCTTATCTCTTTTTGTTTCAATGACTTGGTGCTTGAGTTTACATATTCATTGTGTTTGTGAATTAAACCGAACAGTTAGAAGCTACTGAAGGCTCCCATCATAATTCAAGGATTGCGATCAAATCACTGACGGTGGCTTATGGAGTTTCACATACACACAATAATGTCTACAAATTCTTGCTTAGTCTCGAGAGCATTCTCTACAAGAGAAGGGCATGGCATTTCACTGTATCCAAATGTGGAGCTGAAAGTGCAAGCCCAACACTTCTCCTAGATGGATGGATGTTACTGGGGGCACAGTACAGGTGTTCTGTGGGAGTTGGATGAGCAGTAAATGTGTGGGCATGGTAAACAGAGAGGCGAAGCTTTCTTTTCTTCTCTGTCAAGAAAATCCATATTTTCAGAGTCTTTGATCTGCTTTGCATATTGGTGTGGGAGTTCCCTCTGTGTGCTGTGATTACCATTAATGAATAAAGAAACTGCAGTGGCCTGTTGATAGGACAGAACTTAGGTAGGCGGGGAAACTACACAGAAGGCTGGGAGGAAGAAGGCAGAGTCAGGGAGATGCCATGGAGCCACCACTGGAGATAGATGCACTGAAACTTTGCTGGTAGGCCACGACCTCGTGGTGATGCACAGATTAATGGTGATGGGTTAACTTTGGATGTAAGAGTTAGCCAATAAGAAGGTAGGGCTAATGGGCCAAGCAGTGATATAATTAATACAGTTTCTGTGTGGTTATTTTGGGCTAAGCTAGCCGGGCGGCTGGGAACCAGGCAGCGAGAACCAATAAGCAGCCCTCCTTCCAATAGCCTATGGACTCCTGAATAAGGTAGTGTTTGAAAGAAAATTCTGGGTTAAAAAACAATGGTTATGCAATTCTGTGTCAGAAACCCAGTCAAAATCTTTCAAATAAGGGACTAATACTTAAAAGAGCAAGATAAAAACACCAGCTTCACCCCATTTCTCCAGATGCCTTTCATGGGGCCACATGCATGATGCTGCAGTCAGGAAGAAAACAGAAAAGTCATGACCCCTTTGGGGGTCGAATGACTCTTTCATAGGGGTCACATATCTGACATCCTGCATGTCAGATGTTTACACTATGACTAATAACAGTAGCAAAATTAGAGTTGTGAAGTAGTAACAAGAATAATTTTATGGTTGGGGATCAGCATAGTATGAGGAACTGTATTAAAAGATGACAGCATAGGACGGTTGAGAACCACTGCCTTAAAGGGTGGACCTTGCAGTTACCCATCTCTATGAGATCATTGTGGAAGCAAAGCAGACATTATGAGACCAGGCATAAAGTTATCGAGCATCCCAGTCCCACTTCCTGGCTGTTGGCATTCTCATCTGGTCCTCTAGATTCGAGACGGTGAACACTGGTCAATGAACAGGCATTGGCTTGGTTTCCATTCCAGAAGACAAGGGTTTTGTACAGAACTTCTGGAGAGTAAGCTTCCTCACATTCTTCTTTACCAGCACAGCACAGACATTGACAGTGAATCCCCAGGGAGACGTGCTTAGCAGACCTGAGCTTTGTACTCTGAGCAGGGGGCATCTGAATGCCATGTCAGATGCAAAGACATCACTTCTTATGCTTCATTGCCCATAATAAAAACACATTTGTTTTAGACTGTTGATGAGGCTGATATATTAAAGATCTGCTCTACAATTTGTGAATCCTCTGAGTTACTTGATAGGGAAGAAAAGAATTTCCATGGGGAATATGTTTGGGAAACAATGGGTGTCTTGATTCAAAATGCACATTAGAAAGATGAAGTACTAAAAAGGATTTCTTGAGTTTGTTCCATTATACTCCTAAATTCTTTCTCCCATCTTCTTTCTTTTTCTTTCTCTTCTCCCTCTCTTCCTTCATTTCCCTTTCCTTTAGTGATAGTCTTATCAGGGTCCATGAAAATGTTTTTGGAAAATACTGCACTTACCTGCTAAAAAAAAAAAAAAAAAAAACTTGTAAAGGTTGATTTTTACTTTGTTTGTAATTATAGACTCACTATCAGGTCCACAGAAGATAATGTTACAATGAAATGAACACATCGCATATTGATAATACACCAAAACACTGTTGAAAGTTTTTAAACACCTCCCCCTCCAAATTACTTTTGTCAATTATATGGGAGCCTTACAGCAATAAATTATTTCAAAATTGAATTAAGTTAGTCCATATTAGGTCTCTGGAGTCATGAGATGTGAAGTTGGGAACAAGCTCTGAAGGGTATCTGGCAATCAATCTATAGGCATGAACAGATGCTGAATTGATAAAGAGGTTGAAATAGTTGTTTGTATCAAGTTAAGAATAGCAATAGAGATATGAATTTCTTTCAAGCTAGGTAAACTAAAACTCTGCCTATAGGGTAAAAGGGCCAATCAAAGAAACCCACCCTGGCCCTGAAACAAGAGCCAGTGAAAGAAACAATTTAGCCCAGAATACCGTGTCTGTGAAAACAGAGCCAAAGAAATACACATTGACCCTAGAATCAGAACCTATAAAAGATATATGCCTTAGCCTTGAAAATAGAGCCAAAAGGCTAAAAAGGATCTGTAAAAGAAACAAAATTTGGCCCTAAAACCAGAGTCAACTCTGCCCCTGACCAACTAAACCAATCAATCCCTGAGCAGGAAAACTGACCAATCCCTGAAAAGAAAAATCTTCCTAAAAAATCCACCCCTAAGAAGCCCCATGCTAGTCTTTCTGCCTGTTCAGTTACTGACTGTCCTTTCCTACATTGGCAGAGGCAGCCACTCTCCTGGGCTCTTGCTTTTCAAATAAATCTCTTTCTTAAAGGGGTTTTGGGTGAAGATCTTCTTTCATAGGCTCAGAAAAGGACCTTGGCTGGTATGTTCCCTTAGGGGGTCCGAGCAGAAAAAAAAAAAAAACAACAACAAAAAAAAAAACAAAGGAGAACCTTTCCTCACATGTTCCCTTAGGGGAGTTGAAAAGGAAAAAGTAACAACTTTTCCGGGGAGCCAAAGGAGAGTGCCACATTTCTGCAGGGGCTTCCCTTTAGCAGAGTGAAGCAGAAGTAGCATCTTTGGCCAAGAGCTGAGCAGAGGAGAAGAAATGAACAGCTCTGCTGGAACATTCCCTTAGGGGAACAGAGCAGAACTCAGCTGTAACTGCTCTCTCTGGGAGAGGAGCAAGATTGCTATGCACTATGCAGGTAGACCATCCCCCACCACACCCCAACTTCAGGTATAGCCTGACTTCCCAATGAGTCAAGCTTGACTTCCCAACAAGTCAGGATGCCTTTCCCTCCAGAACTTTCCTCTTGCAGCTCTAGCCTCCAGAGGTGTCCCTTTGCCTCTCCGGAGCTGTAACACTGGCTTACACTGCCTCTGCCCCTTGGTAGCAGAGAGGGTGTAAGGGGAAACGAACTTATCTGTCAGTACCCAGGATGTAACTGATGATGGTAAGGGGACTTCCTTCTAAGTGTCATTGGGATGAGGAAATGAGGTTGGACAGGTACTCATCTAAGCAGATTTACCTGGTACACAGAGACAGTATTAGATATTAGTATCATGAAAATGTTGTCAGCCAGAAGTGCACAGTCAATATAAAATTATATGTAACCTACAAATCTAGATAGAATGTGAGGAATCTTAAAGTTGGAAAAAATAATTATATAAGTGGAGTCTCTCTGTTGATAGTCCCAAACACCGGCCATAGTGGGAGGCTTTAATTGGAGAACAATCAATACTGGATTAAAGGTATAGTGAGCAAATCCTCCCAGTGTGGAATGGCAGGTGGACACTCTAATCATGACATTCTGTGGCTTCAAGCAGAATTTCTTCGAAGCCTTCATTTTTCTCCCAGAAACCACAGGATTCAAGCCTCTCGCTGTGAGGCTGCAAAGCACCAATCACCATTCCTTACCTGAAAGGGTAGGCAAAGGCTATGTCGATGCTGAGGTTACTCTCTGTCTTGTTAACGCAGTCCACACTCAGCCGCAGGCCTCCTGAATAGCCACCACATGTTGCAAATGCAAAGATTGCAAAAAGCTGCGGAGAACAAGAGAGGAAAAGAGAAAGCAGCTATTAGGATGGCGGGGGTCATAAAATCATAATCAGGAGCGAAGGGTAGAGGCAGAGCAGCATTGCCTCATACTGAGCTGCAGGAGGATGGACAGGAGGATGTCAGGCTGCAGGGGTTCTAAAGAAGAGTCCGGTAATTTAGAGAAATGCTGCTTTTGTGGGGCGGGGGGAATGAAGGTGAGCGCATAACGCAGCACCGCGCCTCAGGCAGTGATGGCATAATTCCATAGACGGAGACCTGGAAAGGTGCCTGCGGATGCCTCCAGAGAGGTGTTTCCTTTACATTTACTGAGGTCATTTTCTTCAATAAACACGACTTTTTCTTTTGGAATGGTATAGATTGCTTTCTGTAAAAGCATGGCCTGAGAAAGCTGGAGTTACGGCACGGAAGATGGGGTGAGTAAGAGGTTCCCTTCAGAACATCGGCTCTCAGAGTGCTTTGCCTCCAGTCCCCACAGGCAGCTAAGTCTCTGCGCTGCCTGCAGTTTCTAAATTAACCAGCTGGAGATTCAGTGCTATGAGCTAATATCATGCCCTTTCCTGATGGGAAATATGGATCTGTGGGGAAGAAGGCACTGAAAGGGAGGAGTACGACCTCAGAGAAGTCTTCCAGACCTGAGAAATGCCAACGAGACGGCCCCAGCCCATGCTGAGGTGTCTAACATGAGAAATAAGAAATAGGAGACTCCATTACTTTATACTCTGCCTAAATTTAAAAGGATGTCCTGCTCATGGCCAAAGTAAGCCAGCCACCCCAATGCAGTCTGCACTAACTCATCCTGAAAGACTCCAATTTATTTTAGTTTTGGAGGTCAGTTTCTTGCAGAAGTTTGTCCTTCTACCCACACTGGGGCCATGAATTCACTTTGTGCACTGAGAGGAGCAAATTATGTGTGGATTAAAGGCAGGGACCCTGGAAGATAATGTTGGGGACATTACTTACTCTCACCATGCCTTAGTTTCCTCCTCAACAAAACAGCACTGGCAATATCTCTTGAGCTATTCTGCTGTTTGTGATATGAGACAAACAATTACATGGGAAAGTCTGCCGGTACTGGAGAAGGGTATGTCCCTAAAGTTCAGAATGAGTTATGTTGGGACTAATGAGTCCTGGCCTTCAGCTGCTCTTCCCTGTCTAGAGCCTTCTAATTGGAGTTACTAAAAGCTGTGCTTTACCTAGAGGATCAGAGGATAGGATTTTCACCTGTTGGTCATTGACTGCAGGGTATGTAAGCCTCCATGGTGCTATTAAAGAAGGGCTTTTGGTACCAGTGTTGGAAGTTCCGTGTGTCGGTCTGTCTCTGCGTGTGTTTCCTCAACCTCCAGCCCCTTGCCCGAAGCTCGTGAACTGGGTTCTAGAGCATAGAGCGCAGACGGGAGGGGGCGGGGAGGCGCGGCGCGGGGCAATTTATCTGCCGATGACTCATTGGTGGAAAAACACCTTAAGAATTGTCTTCCTCAACTGCTTATTTAACATTTATAGGAAAAATCTGGTCAATAACAACAATACATTGTAAAACCCTCAGGAAGTAACTAACATTTGGTGGACCATTTTTGCATATATGCCAATTTTCAAAATCAGTATTTTAAACTGTGAAGCAAATGATGTATTAGACAAAGTGAAAGAAAATGGATTCATATGTGTTAGACGTGTGGAACCCGTAGGACTTGTACTTCTGCCACAAAGTGAGCACTCAGTAAACGCTGATGAATATTATTATTACTGTAAGTAGTGGGGTTTATGATATGTTGTTTGGCTGGAGACATGACTCAGCAGTTAAGAGTACTCACTGTCTGCTGTTCCAAAAGTCCTGAGTTCAAATCCCACCAACCACCTGGTGGCTCACAACCATCTGTAATGAAATCTGGTGCCCTCTTGAGGAAGAGACCTGGTCAATTGTCCTCATCAATTTCAACCATGAAACCCAATATGGACAAGTTCAACAGAACTGTCATACCCAGGCTGCCCATGCATGCATCAGCATTGCCAGGGCATAAATTTCATTCATGATAAGTTGGTCCAAGCCAGAGAGTATGGAATTTAGGTTTAAGCCCTAGTGAGATCTACACAAATCTCAGCTCCAGTGAACCAACAACAAACTATGCAGTCGAGGAAAATTCTGTTTTTGGTTTTGTTTGTTTGTTTGTTTGTTTCACTTCCCAGCTTACCCAAGTGATGGGACCGACAGGCCTTTAGCAGCCACTTCAGCCCACTCCGCAGTCCCACACGATGCTCAGAGCTCAGGGCTCAGGCAGTGACAGCTGCCTTCCCATCAGCTCATAGTGTTGACAGGAAAGAGAAGAAATGGTGCTGATTGTCCAGCGCTCACATCCAGGCTGTGTCGTCTGGTGGTGGACAGTCCAGGTCCTTGTGGCAAGTAAAGATGGGGGTTTGGTGAGAACTCTTTCAAAGAAAGATGGGGGAGTCAAAAGAACCATGGAGAAAGCTTTTGCTCCTCACAGTGCTGCTCTTTCCTCATGACCGAGTTCTCAAGGGTGTGTGTGTGTGTGTGTGTGTGTGTGTGTGTGTGTGTGTGTGATTAATAATCCTGTATTGAATATATGGCAGAATAGCATAATTATGCCAAAAAGTTGTATTTTAAAATTTCCTTGAGGACATTATAGTGTAGCTGAATGGCAAAAGAACTACTCTTGTTCATTTCTATACTTAATAAGTTTAAAGAAAGCACTTCTAGTAATATTAGTGTGCTAGTAGTGGAAAGAGTAAGTGCTTTACAGACAGCTAAGACTTTTCAATAAGGTATTATTGGAACCACTGTGAAATGAGCCCAAGATGAAATGATAATTATCCATTAGCTGGTTAGATACATTACGTGGATACTAAGGGGGAGTTAGACTATGGAGGCCCTGCACACATTGCTTTTTCCTCCAGCCTTTATTAATCTTTGCAAACACAAGACACCATACTCCAGTTGAATTAGGTACCTATAGCTTTCTGGTTACATTTCTTATTCCCCTCTGTCCTCACTGATTAAAGGGAAATCACATTGTGTGACTGATATCAAACTCATACGTGTTTGGCAAAGATTAAATGGAAGACTGGGAAGGTCAGATCCTGCTGAGAGGATAATGTGATGAGGGGTTAATTCCATATTTAAGAAAGTGACGTCATCTCCATTAGAATATTCTATCTGGGGGTTTGGTCCTATAATATGTACACTTTTTTTTTTTACACAGGGTTTCTCTGTACAGAAACATTCAAACACAGTGAAGAGGGAGCACTAGAGGGTTTTGGGGATGGGAGGGGTTGAAATCTCTGCTATTTTAGAGGATGGTACAGCACCCCCCCCCCTTCCACTGCTGCACCTAAGTCGCTTACCCTGGGTGGCAAAACACAGTGCACCTGAGCTTGAATCCAATTCTTAGCTAGGTGACCCTAGGTAAATCACCCCACTTCTCCCAACTTCATTCCCCCATAAACCAAGGCTAATCCACAGATTCATTCAACAGGCATTTAATGGAATACTTCCTATGACTTCTGTCCCTGGTAAGCCAAGGCTAACCCACAAATCCATTCAACAGGTATCTACCGGAACACTGCCTGCATGCCAGCTGTTGACGTACTAAAAGGTAGGTATGTCAGAAAAGGGGCAAAGTCTCTGCCATCTATACAAATAATTACAAACTGCGTCACATATTTGGCAAAAAGGATAAGCTATGCCTGAAGATGCTGCATCTAAGCCAACATCTGGAATACAAATCAGGGGAAGTGAGACAAAAAGCAGGGGAGAAGAGGTGTCCAGTAGAGGAGAAAGCGAATGTGCCAGACCCAAGGAGGAAGGGCTTGATAAGTACAAGAAGCCAAGCAAAGGCCACCGCAGCGATTTGGTGATGCGAGTTGAGAATAATGGTTTTTATCTCACAGAATTGCTGTGATTGTTAAATCATATATGCGTAGCCCCCAACAAATGTTCAAAGTCAATTTCCCTCCTTCTCATTGATACAGCTATTTATGTCACTGTACTAGAGAAACTGAGACAAGAGAAGAAAATCAGCTAGCCTTACCTCAGCCAACGGCAGAGGTGAGGGGAGAATGCTAAGGTCCAGACTCTTAAGACAGTGTCTCAGTCAGCTTCAGAAATGTGGGGAAAATGAACTCTGTGCCACAGAGAGTTAGCTGGGGGTTCTCCAGCTTTCTCCTGATTCTCTCATAAATGCATACTGCTAAAAGGAGAATAGGCCTTGTATTCGTCCCCTCTTCTCCCTCAGAGGGATAGCTGAGGAATTTACAAGGAGGACTGTAAGGAACAAGAGCCTAATAATAGCACAAGAAAGGGCTTGTGGATGCTCAGTTTTACAAAACAACATTTCATAACACAGACATGATTCTCTTCTGGGGCATGGAAAAGATGGGCAATCAATATGCACCTTTTGGGAATGAAAACCAGGAGTGAGTCATGTGTATTTAAGGAGGGAGAAAAGTCTGAAGGGAAGGAGCGGCAGTTGAAAGGGTTGTGTGTGAACAGACCCTGAGCGAGAGTTTCAGCTGACATGGCTCTGTTCGGGCTGCAAGCTATGGAGAAGGAAGAAGACATGGTGCTTCATGTATGACTGTGCGACCATGACCTCGTGTGTGTTAGCTCCTCTACACTCTGGGCTCTGCACATCCACCCTCAGGGCTTGATCTCCCACCATGCTGTGTGCTGAATCACCTTTCTAAGCAACTGAAGGTTTAACCGGGGACAAAAGTTCATGTAAGCATCCAAGGAGAATTATGAAATCTTTGTGCTCCCATTTTTCACTGGGCTCCCAGTTCACGTAACAGAAAACTAATTCTCCAGCAAATTCTAAGCCAATAGGGTTCTGACTACTGGCACAATCACTCACTCCTCTGAGTTCAGCAGGACCAAGATTAAGTCTCCTGCAATGGACTCTAATTTTGCTCCTGTCTGGAGATGATCTATGGCTCTGCTAAATAACAAAAAAAAAAAAAGGAAAGAAATTAACCAACAGAAAAGCCCTTTGCATTGTAGCCCAATCATAAATACATCCAGGAGAAAGAAGACAGGGAAACTGTCGTACATTCCCTGCTTTAATAGGTATCAGCAAACTACGACACATAGCAAGAGTGACATTGTTGCTCAGAGTGACACCAGACTTTCCTCTTAATGGAAGACAGGCAACTCCTCCATGGAAATGTTCTGAGTCTAAGAAGAACATCATGCAAAATTTCTATTAGCGTTCCTGGTTACTTCGAAAGTCACAGCTGAAAGCAATAGTTTGGAAGATGATAAAATATGAGACCCAGTTAGTGTTTTGGGTGAAGTGTGCAGCAAAGCCAGAAAGATGGCTTCTCCCCAAACTCTTGTACGCAATCTTAGACATGAAGGATGCTCGGGAATAAATGGGTAGAAGAAGTAAGAAAAATGGGAAGAGGGGCTTGGAAATTGATGCTTACAACATCAACAGGCTCTTTGTTTACCAACAGCCACACCCTTCGGGGTGAAGCTCTGATTTACTGCGTGCCAATTTCCATATCTACTTCCACCATTGTCAGTTCTGTGCTATTCTCAAAACATCTGATCCTGGACTGGGAAGGGGTTGCAGCGTCAGAGGTACTCATGAACGACATGGTCTCCAGTATCCTGAGCACGGACCTTCATCAGCTAGGGCTAGTGTTCAACAATAAAATTATTTTTTTATTCTTTTTTTTTATTCAGGTTAGTCCTTTATTTTGTTTGTTTCAAAAGCTTCTGTGACTGTGTGTGTGTGTGTGTGTGTGTGTGTGTGTGTGTATGTGTGTGCACGTGCACTTGTGGATATGGATATACACGGGGCACATACTAGCACTTGGGCTGGGCAGTGGGTATAACTGGAGCTAACACTAAATGGGAAGATCAGATTGACTGTCCTAGAGGCAGGCAGAAGTCTGTTAGACATTGTTTCAGGTAGGACCTGGGAAGAAACCTTGTTCCTATCAGTGGGCAGGGGTATGACCAAATGAATACAGTATAGAAAGCCATGCCTTGTAAAGTGTGATTAGAAACAGCTGGGAGAGGAGACTAGGGCTCACTCTGCCAGACGATGTGCAAACTCTTTTGGAACAGGTCTATGCCTCTGAGTCTCCACTGTCCTCCTTGTGTTGAAGTACTCTAAGTGGATTATTACTATTAGCCCATAAATACCAATGGCAATGGAAATGCTGGAGGGCCTACATTTGGGACTGAGAACATGGCTTGCATGTAAAAAGTGTGGGTCACAAATGTGAGGTCCAGATTTTGGACCTCGAGAAAATAGAAAACTGGGCATAGCAGTGTGGTGAATGACTGTGATCCGGTAATGGTGAGGTGGGAGGCGAAGACTTCTCTGGAAGCTCGTCAGCCAGCTAGCCTTGCCTATTGGGCAAAACTCTAGGACAACGGAAGACCTTGTAGAAAGCAAATGGTAGGAAATTGCTAAAGAACAATACCTGAAGGTGCCTTGTGACCACATATATACCCTAACATGTACATGCACGTGTGCGTGCACGCACACACACACACACACACACACCACACACCAGCATCTGATTGATTCTCATGCCAGTTTCCTCAATAAGCATATTATCAATCCATTCAAAAGTCGAGACCCTCACCTCACATATTAAAAAATAAGACTGGACAGCACAACCAAAGTGATTACTGCTAATCAAGACCGCCACAGTTTGAATTCAGATCGGCCTTTCTTTACAGCTCATTCTTTCTCCCTAACTTTCCCAAGGATGTGACTTGAAGCATGCTATGAGAAGAACTGTGCAAGAATAGCAGCAGTGGGTCGCTGAAGGGGCTTCCTCTAGCACATCAAGGTCCAAAAGGCCAAGAGAGGGCTCAATGAGCTTCTTTTTCAGGACAAAGCTGGAGGCATGACTTAGCATCCTGGCCTCCCCTTTAAAACAGCCCAGGCTCTCCTTCAGAGCACCCAGCCTCCCCTTCAAGGAAGGAACTGGTGTCCTGCTGCTCTGAATACTTGAGCAGCCTGCTGTGACTATATTGTGCCAATTTTACCTGACAAGTCCCTCCTCTTAATTGCTAGCCTCCCACAGTTGGTGGTGCTGGATTTTGTCCTTTCAAACAGCTCAACCTTTCAAAAGATACAGGATCTAGAGGCCCAAAGCATCCCCCTTCACTCTCTCTGAAAACTCCCTCCTTTTATGACTTGTCTCTGGCTGATGAGCCACTTGTCCTCGGTACTGATGACGAGCATTGCTGGGAGCACAGCTGTTTAGAGTTATTTCAATACTAGCCTTGAAAAAGCGAGAGATGGGTGCTATAAGGCATTCGCCAATGCAAGCCCAAACCAGACTTCGCACTCTTCCATGGAGAGCTCAAACTTTCACCTGCCTGCTGCTAGCAGCCTTGGAGCTCCAGGGCACAAATGAGCACCTCGAAGCTTAACTTCCCATTTGGACTGGATCTTGTGTAATCCTTTCAATTTTTCTTCTACCAGCCATAGAATTTTTCTAAGGAAACTGACCGAGTACCTTCCAGTCATCAGTGCATAGTTACAAAAACCCATAGAATATTTTGACCCAGAAGACACTTTGTGAGCGACACTGTAAAATCCCAAATTGTTATCTTTCCGTGAAAATAAAACCTGCAAGCTGGTCTTAGATAGAAAGTAGAACTGTATTTAATTTGAGGATTGTGAAGCCTACTGTTCAAAACCTTCATCCCCATAGAGCTGAGTAGATGGCTCAGTCTGTAAAGTGCTTGCTTTGCAAGTGTGGGGGCTTAAGTTTAATCCCCATATTCTATGTACAAAAAAATATCTAAAGATTAGAGAGGTGGAGACAGGCAGATTCTTGGGACTGACGGCCAGCCAGTAGTCTTACGTGGCAAGTTTAGTTTAATGAGAGACCCTGACTCAAGGAAGGCTAGACAGCATCTGGGTAACAATATCTGAGACTATACTCTGGCATCCACACACATGTGTAGATGTATGCATACATGTGTGTGTATGTACACTCAGATGTACATACATGTGTATGCAGACACATACACCATCCTTTCCCCCCACTATAAATATGCTTGTTTTCCATCTCTGTTGTATATAATTATCATATCATTGGATGTCTCTGGTATACCACCCATACTACATTCTATTTCATGATAGTAAAAAGTGTGTGTGTCCTAGCTATGTGTAATTTTCCTAGGCAGAAGAATTGCTTCTAAGCACGATATTTTGGGTTTCATGGTGGGGGAACACCAACTCACTTAGATGGCAAAAGAAGCTTCTACTTTTTTTTTAATCCTTAAAACTGAGACTATACCACTTACCAAAGCATTTGTCTGTAGGTGACGGGAAGCCTGACCAACAGTGACTTAAACAAATATGAGTTTGTATTCAATCACATCAGGGGCTTGAGCTTGTCTGTTATGATTATTGGTGGTGTCTGGACCAGTAATGTCAATCAAGGACCTCGGGTATGTCTCCAGAGCAAGTCAGCACAGTCACACCCATTGAGCATCTAGTCATCTTTCCCTTGACAGTGCTAACAACATCTTGCACCTTTATGCAATGGCCTGAGTGGACTGATTTCTATTTTCCCACATAAAACAGACACAAACCTATAAAAAAAACTACAAGACAGAAATCACAAAGAAAATCACAATAGAAAAGTTCACAGGGCTTCAACAAATATTAAGGGATACTGAGAGCTGGAGAAATAGTCTTTCCCCAGGGCAGAGCACACAAATTAGCAATTGGTTAACACCAAATGCTCAGTCCTGAATGTGTGTGTGTGTGTGCGTGTGTGTGTGTGTACACAGTGTGTGTGTGTGTGTGTGTGTGTGTGTGTGCAAGAAAGAACAATTTAACTAAGAGAAGCCATAGGTTTGAAAGAGAGTGGGGCAGGGGTGTTTGTGGGAAGGCTTGGGAGAAGAGGAAAAGAAGGAAAATTATTTAATTATATTATAATCTCAAAAATATTATTTTTTAAAGCAATGGATAGTTGTTTAAAAAGTGAAATTTTGTAAAGAAAATAAGAATGCAAATTGTCAAGTAACACAACAGACAGCATTTAGAGAAGATATCCAAACAAATCCACACATGCATTTTCACTGGAAGCATCCTGGGAGAAAGCACTTGAGAACTCTTAATTAGAACTCTTATTTTTAATTATTCTGTGTTTGAATTTCTTTGAATAAGCATGTATACCTGTCATGTAAAACCAGATTTTCTTAGAATTACAAATGTAGGTTATCTCTAGGCAATTGTACAGCATAAACTTAGACCTGCCATTAGCCAGCAAAGCTCTTGGATGAGACCAAGGTCATTACTGTGAGACCCTGGTTCATTCTTGCTTTGATGCTATAAATGAGAAGGACTCATTTCCCATTATCTGGCTTCCTCTTTGGCCTTTTGATCCCATTTCCTGCCTTGATGCCACCTGAGATACGACATGGTGGAGGCCACCTCACTTAACTGCACTACTTAAGGGTCTAGTCTCCCAAAGTTTCTGGTAAATACGCTTTTGTTTACGAATTTCCAGCCTTAGGTATTTGCTCCAGCAACAGAAAACATACCAACACACGTCAGTGTGAACCTTAGTGCAAAGAATCACTAACAGAAAAGCTAACTACAGATGTCTATCTGATGGGAAAATGAACACAATAAACTCACGGCACCTGGCCACTGATCTGCAGCTCAGGGGTGCCCCTGTGCATGTGTGAGCAAGCAGAGAGTAGTCTCTCCTGGAAGCCACGCTTTCTCAAACTGGAGAGGAGTGGCCGCCTTCAGTCCTCTATATTTTTAGAGCAGGCCCAGAGAGCCATGGCCAGTCTTCGCTGGACAGAAAAGCAATGTCTAGCTGAGATACAGTTCTGTTTGAATTTGGTGTACTTAACACAGTTTCTTAAATTTAAATATTTCATCAGGTAGAGCTGTATTTATACTCACAAAGCAATTCAGAATACCATTCAGTTATTTTCGAAAAAAAAATATTGATCCATGATCAATTGGAAGCATTCAATTAACGTCTTTTCACTAGGCAGAGGAGCCATTAAACAGACATTATTCTCATCTCCCCTCATCTTCCTTTTTTTAAAAGAAAATCTACTCTTAATTTAATGAAAGCACATGGTGCATAAATAGAACAGCAGCCATCCATTTAAGGGGGGAGGTACTTTATCCTGCTGGCCAAATGTCAATCATGTGTATAGAGAGATCTCTTATCTAAGATCACTATTTAAGGGATGGACACCTGGATGTGTCACGGAACCATTTCTATTCGGAATACCTTGGAACATGCAGATAATTGTGACCCAGACTTGATTATCCTTCGGTGCCTCCTCCGGATGCCTCCGTGGAACACAGCTGCCGTACAGTCCCTTTTGCGCACGTGCATGCGGTTATTTTGATCATTACAGTTCTTGACCTGCACGTCAGTGTTCCAGAGCTCGAACACAATACACACATGATAAGGAATTTCTATCCTTAATGGAAAGGAAACAGGCCTAAACTGACAGTCAAAGATAGCCCATAAGGTGGACATCTTAGAACACCCCAGCAACGGGGAGAGGCAGGTCTATCTCTGTGAGTTTGAGGCTAGCTAGTGCTACATTGTGAGACCTTGTCTCAGAAAGAACAAAAAACCCACATGTGTTATCATTTATACTGAAAACGTTCATTACATAAGAGCAGAGATTCTAGCAGAGCAGATGAGAACCCTAAAGTCACACTTTCTGTCTGTAATTACAGCAACCATCAGGACTGCAGCTGCTGCTGCGCTGAACCCAGCGGCACCCGAGAGGCTTTATGTGACAGGCCGCTGCAATAGATGTCTGTAAGATAGCGACCTCCTTATCCGCGCTGCAGAGTCAGGAAAGCCACATTGTGGAGACGTGAAGTGATTCTCCCACAGCTGCACAGGAGGAGAAGAGTAACAAAAAGATACACGCTCACCATTATACTGTAAACACATTTTTAATTGGGTCCTATTGGAGGGTCCTTGTGAACAAATACTTTTAAAACTGTTAAGGACAAAATAGCTACCCTTAGGCACCCGTTTTCTTTAAGAAGGTCAATGAAAAGGTAGAGAGGATATTCTCTTTACAAAAGTGTTCAGTTAAGAATATAAAAGCAATGGAAAAAATTGAAAATTATCCTATTGTAATCAGGGATTTATGGAATCAAAAAGTGTAAGTTGAAACCCCAATTCCTGGGCTGTCTATCTTTGGAGATGGGGCCACCAAAGAAACCATTAATATTAGATAAAGTCATGGATGGGGCCCTGACCAAGTAGGTTTAGTATTCTTAGAAAAAGGAAGAGCAGAGAACTCTTTTTTGCTATCGCTCTTTGAATGCATTTGGTGAGCACATGAGGAGAGGGGAGTCACAGAGGAGACCTTGGAATAAGGCCCACACAGCCAGTACCTTGAATTGGGAATCCCTGTTGCCCAAACTGTATGATATATGTTCTGGTGTAGCCAACCTATGGTGTTCTTGTAGCAGCTTTGGCTGCCTAAAACACAAGCTCCAACAAACTAATTGTATTCATTGATGGCATATTGCAAAAAGAAAAGTAATTAGATACTATATGCCTCACGTGGGAGAACAGTACACAATACTGAGACATTCTTTGCAAAGAGAAGTCAAATGAATTTGGACAAACTTTTAGGTACAGCTGTTCATTTGCAGAGCATACAGGCAAGGGAGATAATGTATAATGATGGACTCAGGAAAGACCTGAGAGACTCTGCAGAGGAAAACGTGTTTCCTAGGTAGAGATGGGAGGGGGAGAGAGAGAGAGCAAGAAGGGCTCATAGATTAAAAAAATTTTTGAAGGACATAGCTAGTATAGTGTGTGGAATTTTAATGTCTAGATATGAGAAAAGGAAAATTCAGAAGAATACATGGAATAATTAGAAGTCTATTGAATTATTGTGACTTTGTGTGTAGTACAACATTGTAAAGCCTTTTGCACTGGATAATATTGGGAGATGAACAGCAAATGACTTATGCAAAACAACCCATAAGATGCTGTGCCTGGAAGAGCGTCAGGATGGTGTGAAGGGGGCGCTGGCTACGAGCTGATCCTGCGGGAGAAACAGTCTCATTACATCATCCTGTGCTTGTGCATATTTGAAGGTTACTACCATTAAATGATTTTTAACATGATGAGCATTTCACATTATAAATAGGCTCAAGTGTGTTGAGTATGTATAGAGACAGAATTCAGAATAGTTTTTGACTTAACATATGTGAAAACTGCTTCCATGCTCTGGGTGTAGCGGTGATGCTTCAAACCCCACCCAGCATTTGGGAAGCAAAGGCAGGTGGAACTCTGAAGGTTCAAGGCCAGCCTGGTCTATGTAGTGAGTTCTAGGACAGTCGGGGCTGTATAGTGAGACTCTGTTTTAGGAAGGAGGAAGAGTAGGTGGAGGAGCAGGAGGATGAAGAGGAAGGAAGAGGATAAAGAAGAAAGGGTGGAAAAGAAGAAGAGGAGGAGAAGGAGAAGAGGAGGAGGAGAAAAAGAACAAAAAGGAAATTTAAAAATAGTCCTAGTGAAAATATGGGCAAGTAGCACCTCTTAGAGTTAGCTAGCGTCCATCTGTCCTGCTAGTATTCAGCCATAGTACTTACATAAAAATACTCTCTTCAACAAACATTTTCTTTCTTAATAATCTTTCATTGATTTTTCTAAAGGCCCATTTTGTTCTGCCTCATTATGAGAAAATGGCTTTTTCTCATTATGCTTTAATGAGATGAAAGATCATCATAGCCTACAGGGTTATACACACTTATGCGAAGGTCATTAGTTCCTATGTAACAAGGGAAAACTCTACCATCTTTCAAAAATGCCTTGCTATTGATTAAATCCAAGTGGCAATAAAATACATCAAATTACTTAAGATTTAATATATTGGTTTTAGTTTCTGAGTACTAAGGAGAAAGCAGTTCATATACATCATTTGCCGTCTACCTCAGCCCTGCAGAAGGGGGAGCAAACATGCACCATGAGATTTTCTAAAGGGAAGACAATGACCTTTTCTAAGAGTTCCAGCTTCTGAGCACATGCAAGCCTTGCTTTGAAGTATAAGCCTTCAAGAGACATCTTATTTGTTTATAAGAACCAAAGACAGTTGAGAGAAGAGAGAGAGGAAGAGAGGCCGGATAGATGACCCAGTAGGTAAGACCACTGCTGCGAAGGAAGAGGATTCGGGTTCAAATCCCCAACGTGGGACATGGTCATATGCTCCAGTGAGGGTCTAGGAGGAAACAAACAGAGCTGGGTGTTGAAGTGAAAGGCATTCATGGGCTGAATGTGTAGCTTAATGGCAGAGCACCTGTCTAGCATCCCCCAAGGCTCCAAGTTTCATCCCAGCGCCACCACAAAAACAAAGGAAGAAACAAAAATGTTCTCATTCATATAAGATATGAAGGGTAAATGGCAAAAATGAGGGCAAAGCAGGAGAGAGGTACAATAATTCAACAGCATTTGAACATATGTTTGTCCTGGAATTGGAACGGAGAGAAACTACCTTATGGGAAATTTGATAGCTTACATCTTATAAGGTCCAATGGGATGACAGGCAGAACAGCTGTAGTCTGGTGTTCTACTTTAGTTTGTAGAAATCCCTCACACATATATTTAAAAGCTGTGTTTTGGACACCCCTTATGGTGCTCAAATATACCAAATCAGGGTCCCAAAAACTTCACGCTGAGAACCAACACTCGCCAGGCAGTGGTGGCGCACATCTTTAATCCCAGCACTCGGGAAGCAGGTGGATCTCTATGAGTCTGAGGCCAGCCTGGTCTACAGAGTGAGTTCCGTGACAAAACCAAAAAACAAAAATGACAACAACAATAAAAAAAAAAACAAGACTCACGCAGAGGAGCACAGGTGACAAACATGTGACGAACCATGGATATATGCGCTCCGTCTCAAGATCTGTTTGGGGAAAGTGACCATTTGCGTGATGCTCCAGGCCACTCATTCACTTGGGGTTCCGAGTCTACATTTTCAATTTTCTCATACTTATTTATAGTCCATAAACCATTTACTTTAGAATTATATTACTATTTACTTCCATTTTTATTATTTCTGCATATAATGTACTAAAAGGGCATCTATGATGGAGGGGGAAGGGCCTTGGACTTCCCACAGGGCAGGGTACTGTGCCATCTCTTAAGACTGGAGGGGAAGGGAGGCAGGTGAGTGGGGGAGTGGGAGGGGAATGGGAGGAGGGGAGGAAGTGGAAATCTTTGAATTGAATTGAAATTACATATATATATGTATATATATATATACATATATATATGAAACCCCAAGATATATTTTTTTTTAAATAAGGCTGAAAAACGACTTTACTAAAACGGTAAGCTACAAATTACCCCATGGTAAAATTACTCTTGGATCCTGGGTTTCAGAAGAAAATAACAGAAGCCTTCTGGAAAGCCTGCTGGAGGGACAGGGAGACTTCAGTCTCTCTGTGTGGCACCCTGCTGCTTACTAATAGCATAATCTGTCCCTGGGGTGTGCTAGCTGACCTGTATCTCTGCAGTCCAGGAGCCCAGCCTCCACTCATTTCCATGATGGCTCTGGGGCTGGCTGTGCACACCAGCATCCTTCCCATTCCGGAGAACAGAAAGTGATGCCCGAGGGGCCCATTGAGAGTATCCAGACCTTATGGTGTTTTGGCTTCCTTTGCACAGATGGGTTGGAAATGCATGCTTTAACAGATGCACACTGAAGTATGCAAAAAGTATTTTGCAGTCTAATGTTTTCATCTTTTCCGGATCGTAGCAGACACAAGAGGGTATGAACATTGGAAATAAGTGTCTCAGCTCACTTCTGATATTGTACAATGGAGGAAGGGTGCCTTTCTTTCCCTTTGATATCAATGACTAGGACACTCAGACTGTGGAACAATGAACAGCTCGGTGACCTAAGAGGTTAATGGATATAATTCTATGTCTCCTGGAATGTTCTCTTTCTTTTCTAATGCATTTTAATCAGGGTATGAGGACCCTTTTTCTTTCTTAAAATAAAAACATATTTATTGATTACATCCTAAGTACCAGATCTCTCTCTCTCTCTCTCTCTCTCTCTCTCTCTCTCTCTCTCTCTCTCTCTGTGTGTGTGTGTGTGTGTGTGTGTGTAAGCTGTGGCTTCCTTTGAACTTAATGTCTGGCAGGAGTGACAGGCACTAAATACAAATATACAAATTAACAACACATATAAGTGTAATTATGGCACAAGGGAGCCATGTAGAAAACACTGACAATAATGCCACTTCTCGAGAGATGGCAAATAGGAGAGACTCCTCTGAGGGAATAACTCAGCCCTGAAAGATGGAGCCAGAGATAGACATTGAAGAGGAAGAGCTAGACAGGAAGAATCCAGGGGAGACACTTTGGAGGCCAAGAACTTGGCATAATGAGGAAGTAAAAGAAAGCTATTGTACCTGTAGCAGGCCAGGAGAAAAGGCCATAGGAGGACTTCCGGTGGCTCTCAGAAAAAGTTTGTCTACGTACACAATCTCTGATCCATATTTATTTTGCTTTCCAGGAATTATTAATTGTAAAATACTCATAATCAAGAGAATAACTGATATTTGAGGTCTTTTACTGTGTGCCAGTACCTGAGTAAAACATTCCACAGCCATCAACTCAGATGATTTAGCATCCCTGCACTATACAATGCTATGGTCGTTTATACTGGGGAAACTGGGACCCATACCATGACAACCTCTCTAACGTCACACAGAAAGCAAGTGAGAATCAAGGAATTGGACCCTAGACCATCTGGCTGGAGTTCTTAGCCAAACCCAGAGACACTGTCCTTATCTTGAACTTTGTTTGTAGCATTAAAGCATTCAAAGGCAAGCAGAGCTGCCTCAGGCTGAGCTCTCTGAGGACCTGGGCTCCTTCTGGTCCCTTGCAATTGCACCGTCAACTGTGGCAGATGCTGGGACGAGGCCCAAATGTCTAGCAAAAGCAGTGGTTTGTGAAGAACTGATTAGAAGAGATGTCTTGACTTTAGTCCAGGAAAAGGCCAGAACAAAGATGTAGGAAGGTGTCAGAACTGCTCAAGTAAAAAGAGGAAGGCACTGTATCTGGTTTCTGTTGGCTGATGGGCCTGTGTTCTCTGGAAAGACGGCTACACAAATATCAGAGGGGAGTGATAAAAGCCGGAGAATGTGGAACTCACCTCACAATAAGCAGATTTTTTTCGGTGATCATTATAATGTTCTATTTTCTAATGCTTCAGACTGAAGAAAACACTGCAGATGAGACAACAAATTAATTTTCTAAATACTAGGAGAATGTCCGTGGCGCATTACGCCCGTTTGTGCTCTATGTTCTGTCATACAGTTTGTGAACCGGGCAAGGGGCTGGAGATTTAAACACACAAAGACACACAGACAGAGAGAGACACAGATCATCCTTGTGCAGGAAACAGGAATGCCCCCCTTATTGTGTCCAGGGGCAGCTTATATAGGGATCCTTAACTGATAGCCACGCCCCAGCCAAACGCACCAGAAACCACTCCCCTGCCATCAGGAACTCTTAAGGGTCTCGTGCTCAGAGCAGCTGCAAGCATTACAAGTTGTTTACCAGAAATTCAGGATCTGGGGGTTCACAGCTCCCAACAATGTCTACTGTGATATGGCTTCAGGGCGTTGCTTGAGATATACAAATACACCCAGTCTCTACCCACCGTCACTCCTGCACCATTACCAGAACAATTCAGTCAGAAGCCCTCTGTCCATCTTTCAGGCATCTAACGTTGCTGCTTCTCCACTCTTGATATTGACCATAGCTGTGTGCCCTGACGGTCCATCTAAGTGCTGTGGCCCAGGCCACGGTGCTAGGGTGCTGGTGTGGCTTCCCGTCACCTGAACCTTCCTCTAGCCTTGCTCCAGGATGCCCAGGATTCACTTTGCTGCAAAAGCTGTCTTTCTAGCTACACTTCTTCCCTCCTCCAGTGGTCCTTCACTGCACAAGACCCCTGCCTCCAGGTCCTTGTCTCCCTCTCTAACCTCCTATCATTCCTTAGGCAATAGCCCAGTATTTATAACGTCTGTCCCTAAACCGTTGTAGGTGTTCATTGCCTGTTTCCCTATGTGGTTTTCCCCTGAAGTGTTGCACTCTGCTCTTGGCTTTAATTTTTTAAATTTTTTTTCTTTATTATTTTAAGTTATACGCAGGTATTTAGGTGCCTATGTGTGGCTATGAGCATGTGGGTGCAGGTGGCTGTGAAGGCCCTGAAGCTGGAGTTACAGTTACTATTGAACTATTATTTGTCATGGGTTCCGGCAATGAAACTCGGGTCTTCTGCAGGAGCAGTGTATACTCCTGAACACTGAGCTATCGCTCTAACCTAGGCTTCTCAGCCTTCCTAATGCCACAACCCTTTGCTATGGGAACCTCATGCTGTGGTGATGGAGGAGTGTCTATGTGTTACTTTCATTATTAATAAAGATACTGCCTTCGCCCTTTAAGAGAACAGAAAATTAGGTAGGTTGAGTAGCCAGAACAGAATGCTGGGTAGCAGGCAGTGGGGAGACGCTTCAGGCAGTCACCATATGCAGTCTCCATGCTTCTCCTCTCTGAGATGGATGCAGGTTAAGATCTCTCCTGGTAAGCCACCCCTCGTGGTGCTATATAAATTACTAAATATGGGTTAAAGCAAGATATGAGAATCAACCAATAAGAAGCTACAGATAATGGGCCAGGGGCCAGGCAGTATTTAAAAGAATACAGTTTCCGTGTAATTATTTTGGGTAAAGCTAGCCGGGTGGCGGAAAGCAGCCCTGCCGCTCCATTCTACACTGTGGTGACCTCCAACCATAAATTTATTTTTGTTGCTACTTCATAACCATAATTTTGCTACTGTTATGAATTATAATGTAAATATCCATGTTTTCCAATGTTTTTAGGTGACCCCTATAAAAGGGTCATTTGGCGCCCTCCCCTAGGAATTGTGACCCACAGGGTGAGGACCACATCTCTAGGCCACTACTTTTGTGTTTTAACATGAAGTTTAAGTTCTATTTTCCCCATGAAACTCTTTTACCATTCTTTGGTAGACAGAACATCAAAGCCCCGATAGATGTTTATGTGCTAATTTACCATGTAACTATCTTAATTTGGTGATGACATTCTTGACTCAACTCATATGACTGAACCAATGGCTCCCAGGTAAAGTTGAGCAGATATATACATAGAAGTCAAGGAGAGAGAGAATAAAATTAAACATGGTTGCCCCAGGCTAATGGCTTTAATGATAAGGAAAAAGCTACACACTGAGGCATTAGGCAGTCTACAGGATTTGGAAAAGAGCAGGATGGGACTACTCAACAATCCAGGGAAGGAAACGAACACTCCATCGTGCGACTTCTAAATTACACAACTAGAAAATAAGTTTGTATAGAGACACTGAATTTGTGGTAATTTGTTAGCTAAAATTATATGCATTCCCTGATTCTCTTTTCTATCACAAGGGAAAATTGTCTTCTTTGTTTTTAAGCTTTTACTTAACTCTATGCACTAAATAATTTATATATACACCTCTTTTAATGAAAATAAAAACCTTAAGAGAAGCTACCACATCTCATGCTTATTTATGTGTGAGCAAAGGACTGGAATATAACTACGAATTTATTAATTTATTCATTAACTTGTTCAGTCCTCTGTCATCCAAATATTTATTACTGACTGAGTGCTTAGTGTGCACGAGTCTAGATACTGCTAGCTTCCATTACTGCATTAAATAGCAAAACTGAAAAGAATTTTGGCTTCAAGGAGCTTATACTTTGCTGGAGGAAACACTGATTAAGAGCCACAAAGATAATTTGAGTTGCCTGAGAAATGGATAAAAAGAGATAAGGGACTGAGCAGGAAGAGTGTCCAGGAAGAGAGAAGGGCATGCGCATAGGATCCGTGCAGATGGAGCACAGTGTGTTTGAGGGCCTGCACTAGGCTAGGTGCCACGGAGATGAGGTGGGAAAGCAAGCCAGTGCTACGTCCTACAGGGTCTCCTAGCCTGCGCTCTGACACGGTGGAATACGTCAAGGATAGAGCGCGTTAAGTAGACTGTACGTAAGGAATGGCTGCTTCTTGGTGGACGAACAAGAGCTTGGAGAAAGAGGTAGCTGGGGTAAAGAGTGAAGATGTTGCAAGGCGGGGAGAGAGGTAAGGACGGACAGGAAGTGGACAGACTGGGGGCTGTTTTGGAGGTTACAGCAATGATATTTAAGGCTGAGTCAGGGGGTAGTTAAAGTGGGTAAGGGAGGTGTCTCGGGAGACTTTGTGGGAGAAAGGAATACTGTATTCTCCTATCACTTGTGGTGAAAACCACCTGACAGGTTTAAGCAACTATAGAAACTGAGTGCAAAAGGCAAGATTCTCTCAGAGTCCCCACACCCCAGCCCCAGAGGCATGAGATGGTGTGACGTTATCTGCATAAACGAGGCCATTAGGTGGCATTAGAGACTTAATTCAAGGCAGGATGTTTTGTTGAATACCTATTCTCTCCTTACCCAATCCAATGAGATCTGGTTTATCCACAGAGGAAAACATGTGCTCCCGGAAGTCGAAGTATGTTGGAGGACAATATTATTTCCTATAATGTTCTCATACATGGACATTGAGCTTACTGAAGCTAAAACATAGCTCCATGAAAAATACATAGTATCTCATTTGGGGATGGTGGGACAACTGGGAGGCTGGACATTGCGGAGACTTGACTCTGCAGGGGAAGACACCTGGGTCTGGATATAAGAAGTGAGCCAGAGTTTACAATGAAAGGACATGGAGAACATCATGTGAGAGAAGAAAGAGACGTAGTTGTGCAGTGCTGGGTGCTGCAGAAGGACCTTGTTCTGTGGAAGTCCAAGTCAGCGCACACCGAACACGCCAGTTTGGAACCAAACCAGAAAGAATGGGTTCAGCAAAGCAGTGTTGGCATGCTGCATGGATAATGGGAGCGGGAGAAGGAAGGTGCTGAGGAGGAGAGGAGAGTCAGGTAGTATTAACTGAGAGAGAAAATACTAGATTATTTGTGTGGGGGAACAAAACAAAAGGAGGCATGTAAATGAAGGGAGGCGAGGGACTGGGGGATATTTTTCAGAAAGATCCTTGGGGAATTTGATGGGCTTCTCTATAAAGACAATGGAAAGAGGAACACCTGACGTGAATCCAGAGCTTGAACTTAAAAGCAATCCACAAGTCTTTCCTATACAAGTTGCTTATAGGAAAAGGGAACCAAGAGTTAGGTCTGCTTTGAAAAGCTGTTTCAGGTATGAACGATGAACCAAGTGTGAGGATTCTAGAAGGGAAGATAGAAGATTGGTCTCATTGAAGAAGCTTGAGCATTTATAAATCGGTAAAAATAAATAAATAAGCAAACAAACAAACAAACAAATAAATAAAGGCTGCTTGACAAGAGGTGGGGTCATTTAACTCAATTAAATATGAGTTGACCGTGTAACTTTCTTTGACCAACGCATTATATTCAGTGTGAATTTCAAACCTCAGCCCTGAATAGCCTTGAGCTTGAAACATGCCCTTGTCCACCTCACTGGAGGATCGAGGGAAGCGACTCAGTTACCCTCGTTTTCCTAGTCGGCAGATAACTAACCATTAGAAAGAGAACCAATTAATTAATTAGGAAAAATGACTGTCAGTATATCAAAGAGCAATTAAGACCAGCAGACATTCAACCCAGCCAGATTGCTAACCCTCAGAATTATGAGTTATATAGGCACAATGTAGCTTCAAGGCATTACATTTGAAGAGGGTTTGTTCTGCGGTGAAGGTTAGCTGATAACATCATATCCAAGAGAGACTATCGAGGAGGAGAAGAATCAGAGTGTGTTAACAAAGCAAGCTAAACAACTCAAGGAAGTATTCGTCTATTTAGTAGATAAAACTTTACTAAATGCAACAATTCAATAACTTACTATATATCAAAAGCACACCGTTTGGTGGCCCAAATGTTAGTGCTTTCCAAAAAGGTGCATTCATTCGTAACTAGAATGAGAAAGAGCCAAACGAGAGAATTATTATCCATAAGAAGTAGTTTGGAAGATGCCATCATCGTGAATTAACATAAGCAACAGCATCAATTAGTGTTAGGTAATCAGTATCCTGTCTCCTGCTATCAGCCAGGGTGGAAGAATCAGCCAAGAGTAAAGGACTACCAACACACTTATGCCACTGACTCACAGTGGAACATTCAATGCGCCATCATTAGGTTTGGACTCTGTGGGTCTGTGCAAATCTTCAGAGAGGTTCTTTCCCCTTCAGGAGCACCAAACATTAGAACTTTCTCTACTAAGACTTCCATTACAAAGTACAACTGCCTAATTGTGGTTTTAGTAGGGTTCTTTCAACACGTTCCTATTTTCCAAAGAAGTCAGTTGGTTAGATCTAACACTTAAAGGTCTTTCCCATCCTATCTTGTCTTAATTTATTTTAGCAGCTGCAAGAAGTACAACATGCTCATTAAAATGAACCGTCTGTGTGTCTTGGTGCCAGGCTTACCAGTGAGACGAGTGTCCCAGAAAAGTCCCCGGGGGAAAGCAATGACCTGATAAAACCTTAAAAATGAAAAGATAACCGAACTTAAAAGAATAGCCCTGCCAGTGGGGGGAAAACATAGCCAATTGGAATTGAAAACAACCATTGAGGACTCAGTTTATTCAAAGGGTCCATGGTGGAGACAATTCTTTCCTTGGGAGAAGGAGAGCAAGAGGGCTCAGAACATGCAGTGGCCTCACATAGCTTCTAGAGCCTTCAAGGTCTTGGAGAAGGAACTTTCAAGTGGAAGGTGACTGTTGCCTTGAGGAAACAAGCAGCCCAGAGTGGCCAGCAACTGTTCCTTGGGAGATGTGATTTAGCATGTATTCCCTTGGTAGAGCCATGTGTAGTTCAAATAATAAAAACCCAGAGACAGAGATTGGGGAGACAGAGATTCAAGCTGAAGATCAGAAAAGCAAAGCAGCCAGGCACTAGCTCTTACCTCCACCTCAGACTGTCAGTCATGAGTCATCCTGCCTCCATGAATCCTCAGACTGAAACAGGACCCTGAGCTCCCGACTCTTCCTGTCTTATATTCCTGTCTGGTGCTGGGATTAAAGGTGTGTGCCACCACCACCACCACCAAGCCTCTATGACTAACTAATGTGCCTGCTGGGATTAAATGTGTGTGTTACCACTGCCTGGCCTGTAATGGCTGACTGGTGTGGCTAGCTTTGCCCTCTGATCTTCAGGCCAGCTTTATTTATTAAAACATAAATGAAATATTACTATAAGCATGAGTTTCCCTGAATCCATCAACTCAGAAAATCAAAGGCACTTTTGTTAGTGCCTTTGTGTTCTTTATCAGAATAGAATGAACTAGGCATTCCTGGACGATTTGAAGACAGGAACTTCAATACAATTCAGATGGAGGAAGCTGGGCTCAAGCTGAGCCCATAGGGTCCAATAGGTTGTCTAGAGGACAGAACAAACAGAAAGGCCATGATGCATGATTATCACAGCTCGAGGCTCTTTCCAGACAGTCTGCAGAACACCGAAAGGATTCCCAATGGCCTGTGGCTAAAGTGTCTACCATCACTTGCGTTTGTATCATTGAGCAAGTTACTACATAGGTTTTCTTAGTTTGTCTCTGTGAAATGATAGTTATTGCCAACCTCTCAGAACTATTGGGGAATTCAGTGGTTAAATGTGCTTAACATATCCCACCCTATGCTTTGATCAAAGAAATTAGTTCCTCAAAGAAATAGTAATTTCTTTCCCTCGTATCTCATTTCTTTATATTCCTGAATAATTTTACGAAACTACTTATACTTCATGTGCCAAGGTCTGAGGAGACTTCGAGGGACCAGCACAACAGCATTATCTAGTAGGAAGTGTAAATTCCAAGTGATTGCCATTTATCCATCTAGCAAACATTTATTGAACATTTCCTCTATGGAAAACGCCATGATGAGATGAAATTATTGATGCTGGAAATTCAGAAGACCCATATACACAACCATATTCATAGACAAAACAGAAAAGAAAATAGGGATATAAGGACATCTTAGTTTTCTGCTTTTAATACAACTTGCATGGATAAGCATACAATTCAGTAATTGGGATCCGGTCACTGTGCTTTCTGAGCTTTGGCTCAGAATATTCGGTACATGGGGATATAAACAGAATTATCTCTGTCTTCCCCTTCCTAAGTAAGAAGCCGAAATACAGACCCCTAGCACTCGCCTCCCTCCCCCCGAACTCTCAAACAAGAATTTGGAAAGCAAGAAAGAAAGACGCCAAGTCTACTCCCCCGACTTCGCTACACCGAACGCACCTATCCCTCTCCCACTATCCCCTTCCTTCCTTCCTCCTTCCTCCTTCCTTCCTCCCTTCCTCCCCTTCTCCTCCGTCCTCCCGTCCTCCTTCCTCCCGTCCTTTCTCTCCCCCTCCCTCCTCCCCTCCCTTCCTTCCTCTTCAAGTAAACAACACTAAATTACCTTTTGACTGATAGAATTCACTGGAATGTCATTTAATTTTAATCCAGTGGAACAAGATCATTCCTAAATTCAAAACAGAAAGCATTCAATAAGACTTTATTTGGAGTGAATGCTTTAAAAGTCCATGTGTGTGTGCGTGTGTGTGTGTGTGTGTGTGTGTGTGTGTGTGTGGTGTGTATGTGTGTGTTCTAGCTGTTCTGGAACTCATTCTGTAGACCAGGCTGGCCTCAGACTCACTGAGATTCACATGCCTCTACCTTCTGACTGCTGTGATTAAAGGTGTGTGCTACCACCGCCTGGCAAAAGTCCGTTGTTAAATTTAGATAAAGAAGCCATGTGTTTTTGTATATGCCTCTTGGAAGGCAAACACTATTGGATTGCTACATGTGCAAGGCCAGCTAGGATTATATAGTAAGACGTTGTCTTTAAAAAACAAAGGGAAACAACAACAAAAATACTGTAACAATCTATAATCTAACAAGTTTTTTTGTAATACATCAAATTGCCTTGAAACTGATGCTGGATACATCATCGGTATCCTTTACCGTTATGATACTTAACCTGTCTGTAGCCTCATCTCATCACAGGCAATAGTGATGGGTTAAATTCAAAATGACTTCAGCACATTCCCACAATGCACAGCTGTTACTGCACATAGCCATTCACCACCCATCAGTTCTTATTTTTCTCCCTCAGGGGAGGGATTTTATAAATTGTCACCAAGTAGGTGGGGGTCCAGGGTCACATTATTGTAAGGAGAGGGGGCCTGGCCTATATCCCCATGTTATTGCTCACCAACCCAGAATCTCCAGTCAACTGAACATGACCCTTTTTGATGGAAAAGTCAATAAACAAGTAAGTTTTCTAACTTTTCTAAGTTTTCACCCATGGAGCTATTGCTGGTATCACATATGAAAGTGTCCAGCACTGGGTGTCATGAGCCTGTAATTATCACAAGCTCCGTGGGAAGATGGAAGACACAGTGCAGATGGTCAAAAGCTTTGAAGTCAATTCCATGTTTGGAGTAGGCTGACACCTCATCTATAAGGAAACAGAGAGAATCTCTAAACATTAACAAAGTTGAAATTAGCAATTCCACTATGTGATGTGATGTGTTTGTGTGTGTGTGTGCGCGTGCGTGCGCGTGCATGCAAGCATGCAATTGTGCAGGCTATACACACGGGTATGCCAGATGTTTTCTGTTATTGCTTTCCACATTGTTTTGGCTATAGGATCTCACACGGAACTACGAACTTGGCATTCCACCTGGACTATCTGGCCAGCAAGTCCCCAGGATTCCTTTGTCTACAAAGCATGGTTACTATAGCGCTGGGTTACAGTTGTGTCTCTGAGCCTGGGTTCTAGAAACTTAAAATCGGGTCTTCAGGAGGCATGTTATGCACTGAGCTAGCCCTTCAGCCCCTGCACTTTTATTTTTGCTGTAGATTTCCAATAATAAATCTATTTATTTATTCATTTATTTTAAACATTTCAGTTTTTTGAACATTTATTTGTTTATGTATTTTATGTATATGGAGACTTTGTCTGCACGTATGTCTGCACACCAGAAGAAGACATCGGATCCCATGATAGATGGCTATAAGCTGTCATGTGACTTCTGGGAATCACACCCTGGACCTTTGAAAGAGCAGCCAGTCCTCTTAACTGCTGAGCCATCTCTCTAGTCCAGCGTTAAATGTATTGTTTGAATCAACTTACAGAAATAATGATTTAGAAGAACAGTCTATGCCCGTTCTTATATTTCCCTATAGTGGTTATCACCAGCAACTGTTTCTGTCTCTCTGTTTCTTGCGCCGGTTCCATGTGTCTCTAAGTCACACACAGCTCCCAGAGCTTGCAGAGCAGTGCCCTGCACTTACTGGAAACTCTCAGAAATATTTGCAGATGAGTAGATGAAAGAATAAGGGGACAGGACCTCTGGGTGAAATATAAACATCGCTTCAAAAGCATTCAAAGTGGGTTTGTCTTTATGTTTAATTTGTAATTTCACAGTTGTCATGAAAATAAAGATAAAGAGAGTCATGGCTGAAATTTCATTCTGATTGGTAATTAGTAGTCTACTCTGACTTATTTAAAGTGCCCTGTTACACCTATCTAATGACACCATCAGAAATGTCGCAACGGCCCCTTCTTCCTCTCATCTCTGTCCTCATCCCACAGATGAAAAGAGTGAGATTCAACAAGGCGAATGTCTCAAAAGTTGCACAGTTAGTGACTAACGGGAGCGGGATTGGATCCCCAAGCTTCACTGGGGCACAGGTTCCAAGTGGCCGCTCTTTCCCAAGGGAGACTAATTCAAATTTAAATGTAACTGATAAAAACAAAAAAACAAAAACAAAAACAGCCGGGCGGTGGTGGCGCACGCCTTTAATCCCAGCACTCAGGAGGCAGAGGCAGGCGGATCTCTGTGAGTTCGAGACCAGCCTGATCTACAAGAGCTAGTTCCAGGACAGGCTCCAAAGCCACAGAGAAACCCTGTCTCGAAAAAAAAAAATGTAACTGATATGGAACTTAAATGTAACAATGTCAATATTCTGGAAGCAATCTCATTTCTTTATGACAGACAACAGCTAGACCTAAAGACACACCTGGACGACAAGCTAACAGAAGGGCAGCAATCTCACATAACAACACTTCTGCAGATTACTGGTGTGGATGGATGGCTCAGTGGTTAAGATTAACTGACTACTCTTGCAGAAGCCCAGGTTTGGTTTCCAGCACCCGGGTGGTGTGGCTCACAAGCAGCCTTAACTTCAGTTACAAAGAACACAGTGCCTTTCTCTGGTTTCTGAGGGCTTGACAGACAGGCAGTGTCCCTAGCATACATAAAAGAAAAACAGACACATAAACAAAAATAAGTCAGTCTTAAAAACAACAACAACGAGTGGTGATTGGCTCAGCTTCAGGCTGGTGCAACCCTTGCTATCCATCCTTGTAGCAAGGATTGTCTTTTCAAAGTTTCTTCAATAATTTTAATTTTACCCTCAGCATTCTCCTCCAACTTCAGCTTATGAATATCAACTACCAAGGGTGTGCATATTCCTACCACAATGTTCTGTAACTCCTGCCAAAATGCACTTATTCTTTGGAGAGTTCCTTTCAGATTGTACCTTAGATTGACAACATATTATTGCACTCTTGTTTTGGAGAGATTCTCTATTTTCTTCAGTTGTCAGTTTTTCTTTAGAGTCTGAAAACATGCTCATACCATAACGCTGGCATTTGCTGCCATTCTCGGGAGTCTATTTTTATTTTAAATATCACTTTTTAATAAACTCCCTGGGTGATTCTGATGTGGGCATTCCACAGCCCACACTGTAAGAAACTGAGTCCACAGGAAATGAGAGGCTGAGCTTCTACAGGATCTTCCTCCTCACATCCCCAGGTCTTGCTGGAAGAGATCCACCCACCCTATTTGTGAAGAGAGCTGTCATCCTAGCTGGAACCACAGAGCAAACAGTCAACCGGGCAAGTGGAAGGAATGAGCAGCCAGAGTCACAACCAACTGAAGCTGGAAGCTTAAGCCACACCCCCTTTCTAGGTCTGAGCTTGGAGATTACTTATGCATAGGTTCTGATCTTAGGTACAGAGTGGAAGTGGAGAGCCTGCATTTATCATTTATTTCTTCTTTTTAATCTGTCTCTGTCTCTCTGTCCCTCTCTCTCTCTCTCTCTCACTCTCTCTCTCTCTCTCTCTCTCTCTCTCTCTCTCTCTCTCTCTCTCTCTCTCTGTGTGTGTGTGTGTGTGTGTGTGTATGTGCATGTGTGTGATGCATCTATGTCATGACACACATGGAGAGGTCACAGGACAAACCTACGTGTTGATTCTGACCTTCAACTTTGAGATGAAGTCTCCTACTGCTTCCAGCAGGACAGCTAGACCTTGAGCTTCGGGGGATTTGCCTGTCTCTACCTCCCAGAATGACTGGGGTTACAGTAGCGAGCCCTGTGGCGCCCTACTTAGCATAGGATCCAATGATTCAAACTCAGGGCCTCACGACTGGGCCGCAGGTGCTTGGCCCAGTGAGCTACCTCCCCAGCATGGAAGCCTGCCTTTGTGACAGAGTCTGCGGTGAAGACCACAACGCACGCACGCTGCTAGGCAGCTCTCTGAGGGGCAGAAACAGGACTGGAGCTGCTGCCTAAGGATGCTAACAGCTTAAGCATCACCATTCACACCCAGTCCCCACAAAGTTCCTTTTGACCCCGAAGAAGGGTCAGTGTCCAGAGAGTTTGCTGAGAGACTGGCTCCTGGAAAGGATACAGAAGCTGCACCCAGGAAAACTCAAGAATATAACTGCCTAAACAAAACCCTCCCCAAATAAGGAAATCAATCGACAGGCTAAAGTGGGGGGGGGGTGAAGCCTCCTGGGATCCTCCCTAGACAAAGAGTTGACAGTTGTTGACAGAGTGAGAACTATTTTCCCCAGGGATGAATCCCCTAACTGGCATCCATTCGGCACCATTGAAAACACATACATACAAGCAAGACGAAACAGATTCAGCAGGTTGCAGGTTACACACGTGTATTTATGAGTTCATACACCCATATATAACAAAAATAATTGAATGGAAGAGGCCATGAATTGGAGAGAGAGTGGGAAGAGGACATGGGAGGGGCTGGAGGGAGGAGCGAGAGGGAATTATGTAACTATATTTTCAGTTTTTTAAACTGCAAATAATAAAGTAGTCACTGGCAACTTTCCTCAGCCACGCATTGGATGTTCCTCCTCCCCCTCTTCTACCAAGGCCAGGGTCGGAACATGGAGTGCTTTCTATCAGCTTTTCACGGGTATTCATAGTGGGAAGGAGTTCAGCACTGGGGTCAAATACAGCTAAGGTACAGCTCACAGCATCACTTGCATGCTGCGGGCAAGTGGCTAAGCATCCATATGCCTTTAAAATAACAAGAGTGCTCCATTTCGTGCTATCTGGAAGATGCAAGTCCTGCAAGCAGAGAGCACAGCACCCATGAGCAATGAACGCTATGTAGTCATCAGCCGTGTAAACTTGGTGTTTGGTCCTGTTGGGTCATATCTGCAGTCCTGGATCTCCTAAAGGAGTCTATGCCCTTTGTATTTGATGGGCTCTAATCCTTTCCCCCTTAAACTCTATTGCAGAACTGTTATGGGGATTAAATAAATTAACAAGCATAAACACTTGGAGCCTCGCCTGTCATATAATTAGTACCCAAGACGGCTTAGCTCTTATATTTAAAACTTAACTGTAATAATAATTAAATAGCTTTTGAAGGACTTTCAAATGTGCCCGCCAACAGCCCTTAGACTGCAAATCTTGTGATGCTGTGGACTGTACCAGTTTCAGTTACGCCCAAGCGTAAACCTCTTAGTGCAGTGCCTGGCACATAGTTGCCTCTCCTACGTGAAAGAGGGAGACATGAGGGGGAGAACGAATCAAAATGCATTCTTATCTTCCTGAAGGGATCTTCAGAAAAAAAAAGCTGTGAGAGATGCTCTCTGGCTATAGGGGCAACAAGGATGGGAGGTGAAAGGACTTTAGTGAAGGAACTGGGCTGGGGAGGTCAGGAAGGGCGCCAATCAAAACCTCAGAGGACAGGGAGTCTGCAGTTAGGAGTCAGAGAGGAGGGCGCAGAGGGAAGCACCCTGGGAAAGAGCTGCTAGCAAGCAATAGCCTTCAAAACCTACGAGCTAACTGATCTTTCCCATCAAATGTGTCAAGGGATGCTTCAGTAAATAAAGTTGAGAAAGGAAAAAAACCTTTGAATTTCTGGCAGCAAGGGCTAATGAGCAACCCGGGGAAGGAAGCCATCAGGGTTTTCCCTGAACTTCTCTCCTGCGTGGAAACAATCATGAGCAAGGATTCTGAGAAGCTGCTGGCCCGTGTGGTGACAGGAGAGGGTTAAAGTCCCGCACCATTAGCAGGCAATGGACTGAGGTCCAAGGTTATATCAGTCTGCTCCACAATTACCAAGGCAGCGGCTTGAGCTGAGACTGGAGGAGGAAGATTCGGGGGTATTCTGTGCCAGGAGCAGATTGTAGGCAATGGCTTCATCCGCATCGCATTTGTTTGGGTTACAGTTACTCTTCGGTAATGGTGTTCTGCCTTTAAAATCTATAATACAGGATCAATCTCCCCTGAGAGAGTGACCCCACAGAGCATTCCCAGGCTACTTTAGATGCATCAAGTAACTGCTGTCCTTTTCCTGGAAGATGGGGAGACCATTTCCTTGTATACTCACTGAGGACACTGAATGAAAACTGATAGAAAAATGGATCTAGAGAGAAGGAAACAATGGTATTGTCTGGGCCCACGCAGCCACTAGAGGACTTGCCCACATTCTCTTCACGAGTCTGTACAGGAAATTCATTACTCCCACGTCACGGAGGAAGAAGCCAACCGGGGCCCAAACGCATCACCTATGGCCAGGCATACTCTGTTGTCAGGAATCCGATTTATTTCCTCTCGATCCAGTTTCGGTGCTCTGAGACAATTTGCAGGAAGAAGACAGGTTTCCCAGAACCGTGTCAGGATAACTCGCTTAACGCTTTTTATCTTGGAAAATATGACAAGGGCCCCAGAGGCTACCCATGAACAACTTAACAAAAAACCAGTACTAGGGGCTTGGGTGCCATGCAACACTTACTCCGGGAAAGACCTGCTTCTTTTTGTGCTTGGAGCAGGTAAAGGTGTCACTGCAAACCACGCCTGCCTTCGATGTGTTTCTATGTCTACTCTTCTGTCAGATTTTATCTCCGAGCGCCCTGCCCTTGTCTCCCTTCACAAAGCTGGGGTTTTGTAAAGTCAGCGCCTAAAGAGAAGGTTAGGAGCAGTCAACTAAAAGTCAGAGACCTTGCTAAGGCCCCTATGTTGCAGAATGTTTGTTTAACCATGCAAAGATTGTGTATTTGTTTAGCTATATAAAAACATGTGACTGTTTTACATTGCCTGCCTAAGGGACCTGATTGGTCAAATAAAAGAGCTGTCCAGCCAAAAGCAAGAGAGGAGGCACAGGCGAGACTCTCAGGCAGGGAGAGTAAGTAGGAGGAGGAGTTTAGGTTGGAAAAAAAGAAGAAAGAAAAGGAGACAATAGGAAGACACCCAGGGACAGCCGTCAGACGAAGGAAGTAGAAAAGTTGGACATACAGAATGAAAGAAAGGTTAAAGAGAAAAAAGCCCTGAGGCAAAACACAGATGAATAGAAACAAGTTAAATTCAAAGACCTAGTGTGACAAGCCTAAGCTAAGGGTGAGCATTCATAATTAATAAGAAGTCTCTGTGTCTTTATTTGGGAGCTGATTGATGACCCAAAGAAAATTCCAACTACACCCCTAGATACCTGCCTAGAATTCCCAGCACACATCTCTTTTAATCTGATCTTCTCATTTTCTGAGAATTTCATACAATGTATTTTGATCATTTTTGCCCCCTCCTCTTTCCAACTCCCTCCACATCCACTCTGCACCTCTTCACCCCTCCTAACTTCACACCTTCCAATTTTTTTTAAATATAACATACCAAGTCTAATTTGTATTCCCCATATACCTATGGATGTAGGGCCACCCACTAGAGTTTGGTTGGCCTATTAAGAGGTATACTCTTAAAGAAAACTGCCCTTCCCTTCTCTCTCTTCCCCAGTAGCCATCAAGTTCCTTGGCTAGGAGTGAGGCTCATGATCCCCTACCCTGCTCCATGAGGGAATGTTGATTGGCTGGATCTCATGCTGGTAGCCACGTTGCTATTAATTCAAGAGTACAACAACCCTCTCTATCCCAAAACCACCTCTTCTCTCCAGTCCACCTCGACTTCTGGCTCCTTCCATTTTCCTGCTCCCTTTCCTACAATGGTCTTTCAAGCCTTCATACAGGATATATGTAATATAGATGACCCCCATTTGTAGCTGAGAATTCCACAGATACTTTTTTCTACACGTTGACCGCTTGTGAGTTTCTACATTAACAAGCACATACATCTCTGGCATGCAGCAAACCCATGAATTCACTGTGGGCCATTTGAAACACTTCTGCATCCTATTGGGCTACAAGGACAGGGATCTCCGCTCTGCTGGTGTCTTTCTTTTGAAGTGAATTCACAGTAGAGCCTTGGAAAAATCACTCACCTCTTTGGACTTGTTTTCTGTCCTAAAGAAATAAAGTTTTAGAGTTTTAGGGGCATGAGATTGAGACTATGATCCGTTTCCTTCCGGGATCCTCACAAGAGTCAGCCTCAAGTCAAAACCATGCCCCAAGCCCATTATACAACGCAGACTACTGACGCCTCTGTGGATTCCACAATATGTTACTCTATCCTCGGAAACGGTAGAGAGGACCATCTGAAACTACCCAGCTAATGGTGCTGAGACAGAAGGCCACGCCTTCAGACATCCATCACCCTTGCCTCCATCATTCCTTGGTAAACAACCGTTACTACTTAAAACATCTTCAAAGAGAAAAAGTAAACATTTACATTTTCAAGAAATGTTATAATTTGTTTGATTTTTAGAAGAAATATTGGAATTGCAGGATAAATCAGTGTGATTTTCAGTTCTACTTCCTTTCAGTTGCAAGGATTTAGACACATAGACACCTAAGCATCAGCCATGTATTCGCTAAAGGAGATATATTCTCATGTTGCTTCGTTTGTTGATTGTTAGAATTTAATGAGCTAAGATAAGCTACCTAGAGTGGTCAAGTTTTACACAGAGAAAAAAAGTAGTAATTGGGAGAAGCTTACAGATGCTCCACTGCACAGAAATAAAGGGTGGTGACAGGGAGAAGCTTACAGATGCTCCACTGCACAGAAGTAAAGGGTAGTCGCAGGGAGAAGCTTACAGATGCTCTACTGGCCTCAGCCAGACTGTACCACTTGAGGTAAATTCACAGCTAAGAATCCTAAAAAATGAAGAAGAAATGCCACAGAAGAATCAGTCAAAGCTGACCGTAATTAGCAAGTTTCTTTCATTGGTTCTCACTTCAGACAGGGGCAATTTGGCAAAGCCTTTTGGTAATTTGGGTTGTCTTAGCTTAGGGTGGAGGTTGCTACTGACATCTAGTGGGTAGAGCCCATGAACGCTACTAAATATTCCACAGAGGGATTTCTCGGCAACCAACAACCTGGGGAATGTGCTAACAGTGCCGGGATTGCATAATCTGGGATTATTAGAAGTTCCCCAAATTCAGAGATGGGAGCATCTTGTTTATTACCCTGCCTTAGCATCTGGAAGTGTGCTCACCGCAAAGAGCCCTCCACCCACCTACCCACCATACACATTTGTTGAAGACAAACAAGGACATGAACACCTAGCAGAGACAGATAAAGCAAGTCAGACAGTCCTGCTTGTCAGGGACCATATTAGGTCCTATAGGCGCCTTTGCAGTTTGCTTTCCTATTTTCTTTTCTGCCCTCTCAAAATTTCTCCTCTTTTCTCTCCTGAGCACTGGGCAGACAGGTGCGGGGAGGACCCCTGTGAGGCTGCCTAAGAGTAGCTGAGAAGACCTAAGTATTGTGGAGCCTCAGCCCGTTTCCCCTTCAAACCACTGCACTCAGCAGACAGTCAACACTCCAGCAAATAAGGGGAGCTTTTGCTCCCTCCTTAAGCATGAACAGATAAGCCCAATAGCACACATTCCCTGCAGACGACTTACTGGGCCAGCTCAATTGTACTGTCAGAAGACTTATTCTGGGATGTGAACTAGAAAGTAGGCTTAGGTGAGGAGTGGACCATAAAGACACTTAGTTCTGAAAGAAGAAGTATTATATTATATCTGTTTGCTCACCCCTCTATCTCTGCAGCTCTCACGGTACCCAGGGCATGGCAGGCACACTTAAATATCTGCTAAATAAAAGGGCAACCTGGTGGCCAACATTCCAATCTTTTCCTTAAACTTGATCAATTCTTTAAAAGCCTATATTTTGCCATCTTTTCGACGGGCCATGAGACATGACTATATAACTATACTGGCCAATCTAACACTCCTCAGTGAACGCTCTTTCTGCTGGGCTGGAAACTAGGTTTCCAGGAACTGGAATAGAATGTGTTCGGAGATACCCTTCAACCCCAACGAGTGGAAGCTATGCTAAGATGATCACGATAAAGCATACTATGAAGTTCTGCAGATTGCTGGCAGATTAGGGTCTCCACTTCAACTCACCCCCTCTTTTAAATATAAATATTTAAAGGTACATGACCATGATCAAGAACCTCTTTTTTAAAGCATCCTTCTTGTGCTAACTTCGGGCTCCAAGCTTGAAGTGATTCTTGTAAATACCTAACAAGACCCCTGCTCTATGTGCACACTAGCTTACAGTGAGCTTAGTGTCAAGTTCAAGACCTCTCCAACACCTTTGTCTTTATTCCAGCCACTTTCTTTATATTTAATGGGTTCTTTTTAAATACCCAATGATCAGTATTTAAAGACACACATCCATATCTAAATTAAGCAGAAATAAGAAAAGTTTGGATTGGGATTTCTAATACTGTTTATCTGGGGCTTAGTGATCTCTCTGAAGAAGGAAGACTGGAAAATAGTTTCCTTTATAAAACTGTTTCCAAGATTGGGTTGAAGGGATGGTACACATTTGATTCGCCCTGGGGCTGAACACAACATATTTTCTTAGAGCAAAAGTCTATGTTTGGTGACTCTCAGTACATTTAGAACTCTCATAAGTACTCATCAAAAAAAAAAAAAGCAAAATGATCCACGTTTCTTTATTGGTGCTGGCTCTAATACCACACTTGCTGATTAAACCACCAAATTATATCTTATTCAAGAACAGGAGAAAAGTGAATTCAGAATGATGTTATTGTTTCTGCCAAAATAAGAAAATGACTGTTAGCTTAGAAGCATTTCACTGGGCACTGCAGTTTGAGCTTTTAACCACCTAACTCTATGAAAGTGTTAGCTCTAAACTACTGCTCATTAGTCAGCAAATCACACTAAAAAAACCCCCCTCAATGTTGTGACCAGGCCTTCAAAGATTCACTCCGGGAGCCACCAATATGCTGTGTTTGTTCCTTCATTTACTTATGTTATTTGGGGTTTTGGTAAAATACAGTAAGGATGTCCTGAGGTAGACTGAACATTCTAGCCACATTCTCATCACCCAGAATCCTCCTGGGTGGAATAGAAGACAGCACAGTGTTTCCCAGATTAACCATGAGCGCTGTGCCCTGCTTCCACCCTGCTGCTTGAGGGGAAATTTCAAACATATTGATTCTACGTTAGTCAAAAATTTCCCCTGGAAGACTTGTCTGAACTGTACTGGCTTGGAATGGATTTCAAATGGGGAGTTCAGTACCTGGGTGCAAAGAAACGTGTTTAAGCACTCAGGGCTTCAACTCTGCCACACTGCTCAGCTCCCTTAGTGGCAGTTGGGTTCATTTTTAATTACCTGGCTGGTAGAGAAGCAATATTCTAACTGAAGCACCATGTAAGCCCTTTCTAGTTAGCCAAAGAACAGGAAGAAAAGCACGGGGGTGGCTGACGTGAAGGTGGGAATTCTATAAAGTTTTCCCAAGTGAACCAAATCAATTGGAACTGCCTTTTGCACTTTGCTTCCCTTGAGATACTGATGTTTCTAAGTTATTTTGCATCTTTATTTGGAACCCTTTGTTCACAGACTGAAAGTCAAGGGACAAATTTGTCTTGCTCTCTTAGAGGGATACCTTAATTTAGCCACATCTGCATACTGTCTCTCCCCAGGCTGGCTTCCGTTCGCTACATCCACATCTTGGTAGCTGCACAAACCGAGTGGTTCTTAGGCACATAATTAGCCTGGAGTTACAAAAGCACAGTGTGAGAAAAGGGAGTTTACCTATTGTCAGAAGAAGGAAAAATACCAGTGGAAGCATGGCGTGTTATTTGTCAAGCTCCCGCACACCACTCTGAGCCAGTCTGTCATCAGTTCCACCGACAACGTGGAGCCCTGACTGAGGACGGATGTGCCACTCACTCCTCACCCGCATTATTGCGTCACCTCATCAAGTTACACACTCTCTCTGTCTCCATTTTCTTTTCTGCAAAGTGGAGCAATGAGATTAGCCTCCTCAGAGTGGCTACAGGAGACCGCACGAAGACTATGAGTTGAGGGATCTCAGCCAAGTGCAGACGTATCGTGGATTTACCAGTTGGACACAATCACCACCTTCTGCCTCCTTCACTTTGCTAAAAAGAATAGATGATTTCATTGTGGGAAAAATTCAAAGTCACTTCATTATTTTTGTCCAACACTGCATTGGGCTTTTCATTCCTTAAAAAAAATAATTTTTTTAAAATGACTTTTCTGGACATTGCATTCTGAACTTGTCAGAAGGATACAATTAAAGACCGTGCAGGCTTATCCCAACTCAATGTAATGGTCAAAGACCCTGACTTCTTGAAGCAACAAAGGTTCAATGGGCCTCCCCTAGGGCTCCGTGTCTGGAGCCCCAACTCGGCCATGATTAGCAGGTGAAGAAGACAGACACTTGTGGGCCACAGTTCCCTCCAATTCCACTGTAGAGTAGCTTCATATGCTGACAATCTGTTTACAGCTCATGACTTTACGTTCAACCTGTGACGGCTGACCCTGAAGGAGCATCATCCAAGGATGTAAAGTGGAGCTGGTAAATGTGAGCTGGCTGTGTGTGCTGGCGAGGAGAGAGGATGGGGCCTGCCCACCACTGACGCTTCCATTCAGCTCAAGGATAAAAACCATGCTTATTGTTTTGTTTTCCAACAGACTACCTGCGAAGGCATGCTTAGCTTCTATAGGATGAGTGACATCTGCGTTTGTTATTAGAGACACATCCACAAGAACTAGGATCAGGCAATATAAATAGACAGGTGGGTTTGGGGGGAATTTATTTTGAAGCTAGATCAAGCAACATTCAGACTGATTATCAAAGTGAGCAACCCCACTTCAGCATGCTAACAGCAGGTGCATTGCAGGGTGCCCGAACAGTGGTGCCCGAGGGTCAGCGCATTCTTAGACAGCCGTTACTATTTCCTTAGTGAATCTGAGACCTGTCACAGTCTCAAAAATGGTGATTCAAAAAGCACATATGTCCAGGAGTTCTAGAGAAACATGGAATTTTCAACTTTACTTTCAAAACCTCTAAGATTGCCAGGCTTTAACTCTTGATTTAAAGGTACCCTTACCTTTTGTTATGAATGCATTCTTTAATTCATTTACCATGAAAAAAGACTATATAGATTTGCTGACTGTCTGACAAGAACGGGGGGGATTAAGGCATGTTTGCATCCATTAGCACGATTAGTTAATTGTCTTATCATCCCTATGGACTATAATGGCACTAATACATGAATTAGCCATGAGGAATTCAGACCATCCTCTGCCCTCAGCAACCAGGTGATGCATCTAGAATTCATGACTCTGACAGATGTGACCAGACATACATTCCGCATCAGTGTGGATCAAATAAGAACAACTTTTCTCCTGGTTAGCTGGAGTTATGGCCACACCAGAGCCAAGGCTGGACCTCCAGCAGATGGTGGCACAAATACACAATGCAAAGAAAGTCAGAAAAGAAACAATGGCTACTTGAAGCCTAGCTTTTCATGCAAGGCAAGAGGTTTACTTTAGCAATATTAACACTTTTTTAAAAAAAAAGAGAGAGGGAGAGGGAGAGAGAGAGAGAGAGAGAGAGAGAGAGAGAGAGAGAGAGAGAGAGAGAGAGAGAAATTCAGGTCTTTTAAAGAATACCTCAGAATCGGAAAGAAACCTCATTCCTTCATTATACCCTGGTATAAGACCTGAGGAGATTGACACATAATATTTGGTAGCTATTTAAGGAGTTGAAGGCATTCGCACTACAACGCTGATGAAGAAACTTTAATTAAAATGGTAAGCAGGTTGCAGCACAATGAATATACTTAGAACATTAAACACTCTTAAAGTGGCTGATATAGAATGGCATTATATTTTTATAAAGCCCAATATAACTTTGCTTAAATAGTTTCCTTACTGTGTTAAGAGAAACCCAGAAACCCAGTATATACTTAACAGCTAATGTGAGAATTATATATACCACATAACCCAGACTCTCTGGTTTCAACATATGCATAAAAGAAAACAAAGTTAAGGGGAGGGAAGACATCATCACTGAAGATTTCTAAAGAATCACATTAGGAAAGAAAAGTATACAGCCCAAATGTACTTATACACGACAGAGCAAGAGAAAGAGGCAAATCAATAGAAAGATGAACTTACCGGAGCAAATATCACCATACACATTTACAAAAGAATTGATAGTCCAACTTCCCTCTCCTGAAAAAAGACAGAGGTTGTCTCATACTAAAAATGAGGCTTCTCTTTCTACAGCACCAGCTCTTGCCCCTCTCTTTATGAAGCAAAGGAGGAGGACAAGAAATCAATGCAGAGGCAAAGGGAGATGCTATACCAATCAGAGAGCAGCTTCTGCCTCCTTGCAGAGAGCTGGGAAAACAGTCACATTAGGAGACAGTGACAGCCCACAGCTGAGTACAGCAACCTGATACTCCCCTGGATGCGAAGCTGCCTGCTTTGTGGGGAGGTGGTTACCTCTGTGGCGTACCTCCCACACTTGCCTCTCCGCTCACAACCAACTGCAAGTGCAGGGCCGCTTTGCACGAGCAGGCTGCATCAGGAGCAGAGGCACCAGCTCCCTCTTACTCACAGAGCCCCCTCCTCTCTCGGGCACAGTACTTAAAATCAAACCGGGAGCTGAACACAAGCCAGGATTTTGCGTGTTGAGGATACAGGGAAGCAGTGTTTCATTAAGTCCTTGGGCATAGATCTGCAGATGAAGCAAATGTATGTTTGTTTTAAAAGAAATTGCCCTGGTTTTTATGGAAATGCATGGGTGTTATGCATGATACCCATTTGAGAAATTCATGAACTGTCCATAAATAATCATTAAGATGATGGCACTGGAAGATGGGCTTTTCAGGCTCTGGAGACTAGGGAAGGAACAAATTACAACTTGGTGCTCATCCATCATGGTAGTATTAATGAAGACCTGCAAAACTCACAAAATTAAAAAGCTTGCAGTACCCACATTTCTTTCTTTCCTTTACAGAAAGAAACGGCACTGAGTTCCCCAAGGGGCAGCAATCTCAGCCCCTGGAGGGTATGTGTTCTGAGAGGCTGGACTAGAGTTCAGAGGGGCTATCGCAGGTTCCAGGCCCTCCTCATTCGGGTGTCCTGAGGATATTTTATCACCCGCTAAGCTTAATGATGCTGATGATCTATACTGAAACTCCAAGGGTGGAATCCTGCGTGCCAGTGCCCTCTCTGTCTTGAATGAGTGCCCTACTTAGCAAAGGGATGGCATTCAGTTGGCCCTGGTGTCTACTCAGGACAGGGATGGTGCTCAGTTGGCCCTGGTGTCTGTTCAGCACAGGGACAGTGCTTAGCTGGCCCTGATGTCTACTCAGCACAGGGACAGTGTTTAGTTGCCACTTCTGCTTCATCTTTGCCTTTTGCTCAGGTGCTGACGCCCCCATCAGAAACTCAAATAGGCTGCCTTGTGTTTAACCCATGGTCGGCAATCCAGAATCTGCCCCGTGTCTTCTTTATCCCTCTTTCTGCTTCTGTCTGTCTGTCTGTGTCTCTCTCCTTTTCCCCTACAGACACGTGCGCACACCACAGTAACCATGCTCATTGTTTCTCTTCCAGCCTCATCGTTTTCTTTTCTGTTTGGAAGGGGATGTGTGGGTCCTGCAAACAATGCCCCCAAAATGAAATCAAGAGTGAAGTATCATAGACTCCTGTGCTGGTTCTTATTTCATGGGCTGTGTAACCGGGGGAGCCTCTTGAGCTCTCTGAGACTAAGTTTTCCCTCTGTAAAACTGGTACACTAACACTTTACAGGGAGGTGTAAGAAAGGCATGAAAGATATTCAAGACAATGTTTTTCTCTAATCCAAATATGTGCTCAGGAACGCCGGTTTGATGTCTCCTCCTCACTTGATCTTGATCCATTTGTGTTTTTCTCAGCAGTACTGAGGATAGGACCTTGGGCCTCCGGCATTTGGGGCAAGTGTGGTAACACCTAACACCAATTTCAGCCTCAGCTTGAAATCTTATTCCAAATGCATAAGCAAGCCTTCGGGGTACGTAAAACTCTTCAAACTGGATGGATTTCATGGTCCTTTGAAATTATCATAGGATCTCATGCCTTAACACTTTCTCTCTCTCTCTCTCTCTCTCTCTCTCTCTCTCTCTCTCTCTCTCTCTCTCTCTCTCTCTCTCTCTCTCTCTCTCTCTCTCTTCCCCCTCCCTCCCTCTCTGACAGTCACTAGCACATGCTTATTGAAAAGTTATCACATGATAATGGGAGAAATTAATTGGGTAAAGCCAGTGAAAAGGTTGATTGTCACCTAGCCTTTAAGTAAGCACTCAATGAGTATTTTCAGAATTAATGAATTCAGAATTCATGGAAGGAATGACACCTCTGCCCAGTGGAGGAAGGGTAAGGGGTGATTTGTCAGCCATGAATCTACGGTAGAAACCCATCCTTCACAGTTCCATAGTTCTTCAGAACAGACAGTGAGTACCACTCACCAGCTCTGAAGATGAAGAGACTCATTGCAAGTTATAAGACATCTTCTACATAATAACCATGGGCATTCTTGACTCTGCTCCAGGTGGTCCGCTAAGCGGTGTTTTCATGAATCATTTTATATGCGTCTTGGAGAATTAAAAAGTTATTGTTATTCCAATTGATGGTGGAAGATGCACAGACCCAGAGAATTGTGTGGCTTGTCCGCAAGCACATGATCAATAGTAAAGTTGTGATGGAAGACAAGACCAATACAATTGCCCAGCTGTCAAAAAATCCACTGCATCCGTCCCACAAGGGTTCTTAACTCCTTATTGATTCAGTGCAGGGCATGACTAATCACTAACCCACGTGAGAAGATGTGATCCCTGTGAGACTTGGGAGCATGATTTAGCAAGGAGGTACATGGTTCCTTCTCGCTTCTGTTAGTGGTATGCTGTATGATCCTGGGTATGTCCCTGTATTGGGTTGTGTTTTAGTTTTTCCCATATTTAGATTTAAGAATTTCTCCACAAAGACTTTCTGGGTCAACTGAGCCTAGATAAGATGTGCGAGGTAAAGGGTGATCTTCTGACCAGGTGAGCCTTCCCTGCCCTAGCAATTGCTCCAGACAAAGCTTACGCTCTATGCGCTGCCTGCCCATTACCATTACCTCATACTACAGCAGATTCTCAGTAGCTCTTGCTAATTCCACAGAGTCCTGTAAATGCAGAAGTTGCCCATCGTCAGGCCTGTGCAGTCTAAAGCAGACCGACCCCTTGCATGGGGTGATACTTCAATCATCGTCCAGTAGGCTTAAAGGGAAATCCACACTGTTTATTCTGCTCGCAAAACCTTGAGGATATGGCTCCATCTACTGTTTTCTTTCTCCTTCTTCTCTCCTCCCCAGTCTGGCCTCTATGTCTTTCCTGCCACTTACCTGCCAAAAACCCTGGCTGCTGAGAAACCCACCTGCTCTCAGTTTCCTTTGCCACTCAGCCTTTAGTTTACCTTTTGCTCTTCCAGTCTCCCATTGACAACTAAGTAAAAAGGAATCTTTCGCGTCTCTGTTTAGATCTCCCCTTTGTATTATCCCGTTTTTTGCTGTGCTGGTGTAGTATGGCTTCTTGCTCTCTCTCTTTACCCCTTCCCTCCCTTCCTCTTACTTATTTCCTTGTCTTTTACCAAAGAGACAACTGTCCATAGAAGCAGAAAAAAACTCTCTCTCTGCCTCCTCCCATTTGTGTGTATGTGTCCCATCTGTGTATGTGTGTGTTTGTGTGTACATGTGTAATGTTCATGAGTGGACCATGACAAGAGAACCTTCAGCATTGTTCTTCAGAAGCTATCTACCTTGCTTCTTTGATACAAGGGCTGTCAATGGCTTGGAGTTTGCCTACTAGTTTACCGTGGGTGGTCCCCAAGCCCCAAGAATCCTGCTGTCTCTGTCTTCCCAGCAATGGGTTTACAAGTGTGCGCCTCCAAGCCCAGCATTTTCACAGGTGTTCTGGAGTTTGAACATAGATCATGTTTGTAAGACAGCTTACCCACGGAGCCACCTCCCTAGACAAGGAAGCCTTAAAAAAATGATTTTTTTCCAATATTAGAGCACCTGGAATGTAGTTGACGGTCAGCAGGGGTTTGGTGGGTAAGGAAATGACTCACCCAAACAATGAATCAACACGAGAAAAGGCAAGACTGGGGTGAGGGTATAATTCGTTAAGGTAACTGAGCCTCGAAGCACAAGACAGGTAAACAAAGCAGTTGCTTCATTCATATTAATGGTCTCAGACTGCCTTCCTTTCCATAGTATATTCTGGAAGGGCTGCAGATATCAGTGTCTTTATGTGTAAGAGGTGGCCATGTCGAGATGGTGGACACCCCTCTGTGAACTGTACAGAGACCAGTTGTTTCTTAGATGCCTGGCTCAGGGTTCAGTTCCACTGTCCAGACAGTTCAGTCAGCTGCCACTCTCTAATGTGGAATCAAAACAGACAGAAAAAAGCAACATGCCACGAGTTGATGTCTCTTTTCAAAAAAATGGCATTAGCATCATTGCTACTGCCTTAAAATAGCATTTGTCCATTATTAGATGATTAAAAATAGCAACACAATGTTTTCTAAGTGAAGTATTTATAGAGAAGGTTAAGGAGATGAAAATAATCTGTGATTCTCTGAAAACTTCATTAGCAATGCTAATTTCCAATATGGTCAGATCTTTAGTTCTGATCTCCCAATTGAGCATGGCCTTCAGACAACTTCAAAAGATTATTATTTTTTCTCTCAATAAAATAGCATGGCTCTGCTTTGCTGGGCTTGCCTCCTGGTAAATGTAACCGTTCCTTACCTTTGGAGTTTCTCTGTCTCAACATCTGGCCTCTCAAAAGGGGTCCTTCCAGGACTGCCTGCTTTGGGGTTAGGCAGTGGGAGGCCTTGCAATCTAAGCTTGTAATAAACAGTGAGAGGAAAATTCCAGAACCTCTATGCAGCAGTGGGGCAAGGGAAGCAATAAAAGATATGACTATCTAGGCCACACTAACAAATGACCTGAACATTAGCTAAGGCTCCCTACAAATGACCCTGATTGCTTTGAGTTGCAGCAATGAGAGCTCTTATGTTCATTCAATCCATTTATGCACCAACCTTGAAATTTTTAATGATGCCTTCCTTAGAGCTGCTGGCACGGATGAAATGCAATTTATTCTGATGTGAGTAGGTACAGAGAGGGCAGAACTTTCCAGGATATTGCCCACCCACTCCATGCCCGTGTGTGTGTGTGTGTGTGTGTGTGTGTGTGTGTGTGTGTGCGTGCGTGTGTCTGTTGAGCAAGGTTTCATAATATACATCAGGCTATCTCCAATTCAAGGCAATTTCCCTGTGAGCCTCCTGAATGCAAGGATTGCCACCATGAGCAACCACACTTGGCTTTTTGTTTTGTTTGTAGGAGAAATGGTGTTTTCTCTTTTAAATATCAAGTGAAATAAAATAAAATCGATAGTCCTCGGTATGTGTTACACCATTAGGTTTTCTCTGTAGAGCTCAAGGCTGAGTCAGAAAATGCCACACCGAGGCTGGATGTTGATGGAATAAAAGAACAAAAAGCAACTTTGAGTATTGAGTTTTACATCAGATTCCTAGACGTGGTCACTTTTGAATACAAAGTTTTACATCCTGAGTGAGAAAGTACAGAGATCTACTTTATCTATGGAAAAGAAGTCCTAATTTTGCAATTTTTTGCCAGGGACCTCCCGATACCAGTGATATAATGCTGTTATTCATTCTTGGGTATTAACATAACATTATTCATACTTTATTTTATTTGAATACCATTGAATCATATTAATTAGAAGCTTTGTTATTGTTACTTTATACATCAGGAAGCTCAGTTTCGGTACAACTCAGTCAATTGCTTAAGGCCACACCAACGCTACTATAATGAGGATCTGAAATCGAGTCTTCTAATTCTATGGCCGAAATGATATACATGCGCACAAATAGAGCTTATACAGGGTGGGCATCCAGGCATCACCTCTTTGCCGACAGTTTTCCCAGTTGCTACTTCCTGGACACGAAAAGTCATGAAGCTTCTCTGTTGCATTACTTCTTGGTTATTTATTATTTCTGGTGGGTTAAACTTGGTCCGATGATAACTCACTGAACAGTAGAGTCAATCATTTTGCCCTCTTAGACAGCATAGCACAATACTCTCTCCACACATAGTAAGTGCTACACAAGACCTTGCCAACTTATTAAAGAAGATACCCGGGCGGTCATGACGCATGCCTTTAATCCCAGCACTCAGGAGGTATAGGCAGGTGGATCTCTGTGAGTTCGAGGCCAACCTGGTCTATAGAGTGAGTTCCAGGACAGCCAGGAATATTTCAAAGAGAAACCCTGACTTGGAAAAGAAAAGGAAAGAAAAGAAAAGAAAAGAAAAGAAAAGAAAAGAAAAGGAGATAGTAAAGTTGTATTTCCGTGTTTTCTTTCTATCTATCTATCTATCTATCTATCTATCTATCTATCTATCTATCTCTATCACTTTCTATATATCTATATATTAGGGAGCATTCCATCAGAAATTGAGGGCTTAGGCATTTGGCTGCTCCTGAAACAAATTTCTCAGACCCAAATGGAATGAGAAGATGAATAGTTGTTTCTATGATTAAGGATTAAGACTTATATGAGAAAAAAATCCCCGAGGTCTGGTTTTTACAAGAATCGTGTTAGTACTCTAATAAGGATGGGAGAAAAAAGCATGAAAACCATTTTCAATAATCTTGCTGAGTATACTGAAAAATGAATAGTAAATTAGATCAAGAGATGTGCTCATTGGTGTTCTCGTGAAGGGGTGGTGTCATAAGCATGTAGTTAGTTATACTAGCAGTGGCTTTTATAATATATATTATAAATAATTTATGCACTTACTGCATGTTGATATTTTGAAGCATATGTATGTTCTGTTCAGTCTAGGTAACACATGCATTCATTACCTATTATAGCATTTATCGTAGAAACTTTTAATATGCACTGTGTATTTTTCAAGAATGCAACATATTGTCATTAACTGTAACTCCCACATTGTCCAGTAGGTCTCCTGTTCCCTTCTACTCTCCGCAACCACTGGTGATCATCATACTCTCAAATTCTATGACATCAGCATTTTAGATTCCTTATGTGCGTGCAGTCATGCAGTGTTTGTCTTGTGATGTCTGATTTACCTCACTTGATATAATGTCATTCAGGTCCATCTGTGTCTCTTAGCTTTTCCAGACTTCATTTCCTTCACCTGTGAATTGGGACTGGTAACGCTGTTACCTAAATGACACGCAGAGAAACCTTATGGTAATTATAACAGAACAAGCGAACCACATTCCTTCTCTGCTAGCGCTCCAGGCTAGAGAGATTTGAGAGTCAAACATTCGCAAAATGGGCTTCTGGTTCTTCTTCCAACAAATTGGGTTACAGTTCGTCCATTAAAGAGACATGGAATTCAGAGTACATTATAGTTTCTGTTCCTCTCTACCTAGTTTACACAGTACTTGGCTTCTGAAATATGGGTGCTTTGAGGGAGCACAGTGGTCAGCTATGGTCAGCTGGGTTCCATCTCCATCTGAGAGCATCCTCTACTCTCCTCCCTCCCATAGCCCATCTGGGGGAAGCACTTCCTTGTGATGCTTTGCGGGGAACTGGCCAGAGGAGATTTGAGGAAGAATTTTAACTTGAGTGTTAATAATAAAGTGAGTAATTGTCTTCGTTTTGCTGAGTACTTACACCAGAAATGCTTCTGGATTATTATGGGATGGAGAAATCCATTTGGCCAAAAATAAAACGTTTCCACGGTTTTATTCATGACAGACTCCCTCTCTGATGGAAGACGTTTTCTGTATCCTACTTCATATTCCTGAGCAGGAACCATTCTACAGTCCTGCCTTCTGGCACGACATGTACCTCCACGACGTATCACCTTACCTAAAAGCATGTGAGAACTGGGGTTTGTGACCTGACAGTTACTGTCACTTTCTGGGCTGCACATTTCTTTCCCTAAGCATGAGGTAAAAAGTCATTTTCCTCCCGTGGTTGACTATTTATCATGCAGGATTCTACAACACAGTGCAAAATGCCACAGGCCCTTGGACAGAGGAAAACCTGCTTTCTTCTATTGGGTATCTGTTTTAAAATAGAAATGCTTATCCCCATGTCTGCCTCAAAATGTTAGTTCCTTCAGACAGTCTTCCCAAGACTTTAACGATGTAAATTAAGAGTTGGTGTGAAGAACAGGACATTCAGATATTTCCAGAATGTCACTTGTCTCAACTCCGAGGACAACCTTTTCCCTTCCATTTCTTTAAAAGTGCAGAAGCAGAAATTCCCTGTGAGGGGTTGTAATGCCACTTGTTCTGACATTAACTATAGGACAAGGAGATCTGCTCAGAAAGAAGTATGAGATCCTGCTCAGAAAGAAGAAAAGCAAACAGTGTGCTCTTTCTGTTTGTGACCCGACAAGGCCCCACATTTCAAATCTTGGGTCAGCATCACGTGATTCCAAACCTAGATCTTCTGAATCAGACACCAGGATGGTGGGTGTGCAATAAGAAACCTGGAACTGACCAACCTTTCCAATCCCCTCTTCTCACGGAGCATTTGACAGGGCACAGAGCGGAGGCAAATGATGGCATCAAGCTATCGGCAATGAGGCCACTGTACTTGTCATCCCAAGATGAGTTCCGTATCTGACAAAAATTTTAGGGAGGACGAGGAGTGTCATACAAGGAGAGAGGTCATGTGCTTTCTTTACATGAGTTCAGTTCCACTGTGTAGCTACCCATGGCCATGGTATAAGCTAACAAATACGGGACTCCAGAAATCAGCCGTAATTTTAAGTGGTGTGCTTTCCAGTTGATGTACTAGAATCCTGCACAGAGGAATCCTCTCTTGGTGAATCTTTCCACTGCCCACTCTGTCCATGCCATAGAGGTCAACATTACTCATTGCCCAGCAGCCACCTCATGTGCCATATTGATTATTGCAATTTCATAGGGGTTGTATTCAAGCAACCTTTATGTTAGTGACTGCTTCAAAGCACGAGCCATGCCACAACATGTAGGCCACAAGGAAGACCAGGTTAACTTTGAAAGTTTGTGGCAGCAACCATAGTATATACAGGTATTTCAGTCTGCAGATTCAAGCCACCACTGGGCATCTTCGGACATACCTCTCTGAGAAGCTGCTGTATCTATATATCACATTCTTTTCTAAGCACCTCACAGGCCACAACTCAAGTATCCTCTTTAAGATATAAGTGAGTAACTATTAAAGCCACAGGGAAGGACTAGAAAGCTAGCTCAGTATTAGGGGCATTGGCTGCCCCTGGGTTTAATTTCCACCGCCCACAGGGCAGCTCACAACATCTCCAGGTCCAGTTCTAGGGTTTCTGATACTCTCTTCTGACTTCAGCCAGTACTGAGCATGCAGGTGGTACCACATACTCACACACATAAAATAACCCCCATTTGAATTCTATAGAGGCCATGAGACCAATAACAGTCCTTCTTGAACCATGCTGTTGTCTTGCCTCTTCCATCCCTAGACTTGCTGTATCAGTTTGCCAACCCTGCTGTCCTTGGTGCTACCCACAGACTCAAATAAAAATATTTTCCTCCTGATACAAATAGATAAACATGAGCAGCTCATCTAGAATGGGATTCTTGGAAAAGGAGTAGGGTCTTGAGACAAGAAACTCACAAGAATGCTTTACCGAGCATGCGACCAGTCTCCCTGCCTGCTTTGGGAGACAGTGAACACACATCAGAGGGCTTATGGACAAAGTGCAGAAAGCTTGAACGTTCATCTTCCCCTTCTCTTGTTTTTCCTGCCATGTGTCTAAGGCTCTGGGCACTCTAGGTAGAGACCCTTCTGTGCAGAAGGGAGGCCTGAGCTGGAGCAGTAGCCGCTGCCATGCCAGAGCCAGGTGCTGGCAGCAGGTGCTTCTGTATCTCCTGATGTCTTGGGAGGAGCTAACTCGCAAGCTGGGAAGGAAAAGAGAGAAGAGGAACTCACGACCTTCCTTTTGTATTTTATGAGTACAAAAGGCAAAGATGTTGATGCCAGCTTCACCTCAAAGCTCCTTTCTGTGTTGCTTTTTATCTTAATGGGTTTGCTGTCTTGTGCCACAGAACAGGCATTGCCTTACAGCCATTATCATCACCCTCTTCCCTCAGATTACCCCATCCTCCCAACACAGAATGCCTTTCCTCCTCTCATCCTACCCAAATGCTGTCCATTTTCTTTAACCACCCAGTAAGCAGCCGCTGCTTCTCCTTCGGGTTTAGCCCCCTTGTAGGTAGCCCTGATTGCATTCTGGGTAGCTCTTGTCATGCTTGTCCCTCTCTCGGCCCTGCTTCTCACAAGTGGGAAATACTCAACGGGTGTCTCTTGCCTGCATAGACAGATTTATTCCAAATAAAGAGATTTCCAGCTTCTTATTAGTTCTACCTGATTTACTGTCTCACCCTGAGCACACAAAGGTGGGAAAAATAGCTGTTCCCTTTGCGCATTTTCAAAATCCTTTTAGTTCATTTGGTGGTATGGAATTCAGAGTCGTCCTTTCTGCCCTCATCCCATAGCCAAAGCCACATCACTGCTGGATGCAAGCAGGGGCTCAATCCGCTTTCTGAGCACAGTGGCTCAGGCACCTGAGGTTCACCAGGTCAGGGCACTGGCATTATCAAAGCGAGATAAAGAAGTAGAGATGTGTTTGTTCTCTAGGGCAGGAAGCAAAGGCCACCATAGGCACATCGGGGTGGCACTATTAGAAGGCGTGGCCTTGTTTGAGTAGGCTTGGCATTGTTGAAGTAGGCGTGGCCTTGTTGGAGGAAGTGAAGTGTATCACCTAGAGCAGGCTTTAAGGTTTCAGAAGCTCAAGTCAAGCCCCAGTGTCTCTCTTCCTGCTGCCTGCTGAGCCAGGTATCGAACTTTCAGCTGCCCCTCCAGCACCACATCTTCCTACATGCCACCATGCTTCCCACCGTGATGATAATGGATTAAATTTCTAAAACTGTAAGCCAAAAGAGTTGCTGTGGTCAGAGAGTCCCTTTACAGCAGTAGAAACCCTAATAAAGGCAGTGATTAAATTAAATTTTAAATTTGCATGTTTTACACAGCAAAGTTTACATATGTTCCAAAAGCCTACACTTCCTATGTATGGGCTCTATGTTTTCAAGCAAATATATATCCTCTTGGAGTATCTTACTACATCCTCCCAGAAACCTATTTGTTGGGTATTATCTATCAGTCATCTTCTCAAAGGACAGTAGAGATGGAGACAAGGTTTACAGGGTAAGAGCACTTGTTGCTCTTCCAGGGGACCTGGGTTCAACTCCCAGCACCCACGTGATGGCCCACAAATATCTATAATTCCAGTCTTAGGGGATCCAGTGTTCACTTCTAGCCTCTGTTGGCACTAAATATGCATATGATTCATAAGCATACTTGCAGGCAAGATGCTCATAAAATAAATATTTTAGAAGGGCAGCAAGCTTTCTTTTGCCTTCATCTCCTGTAGTTGCAAAATGGCTAACCTATATCTCACTTACAACATCTATCTCAATGTTTGATAGTTACATAAATATCTATCCTCCAAATATGACTCCTGTGTGCTAAAGACATGATTTCTTCCAGTGTGTGTGTGTGTGTGTGTGTGTGTGTGTGTGTGTATGTATGTGTATATGCCTGCATGAGCAACCTCAGGGTGAGAATGAATGACTGAAAACCTGGAAGGAATAAATTATAAATTCACCTTATGCCTTAAAATGAGAAGGTAAATCAATGCTTTGAAAAAGGCACCTGAAGAAGCAACTTTTAACAATATAAGATTATAGATTTCAGGAGCTCGCTGAGTCCTCTCCTCTGCACCACCTTCATGCTGAGCTGGGTGTTTAAGGTCTGGGTTCTCAATAACAAGCCTTTTGTCTGTCCACAGACATAGACAAGATCCAGGACACATTCAGCCAGAGGACACATCAGTAAACCTTTCTTGTTTACTGACGCTAATGCTCCTGACTCAGATTAGAGAACCCTGGTCCACACTCAGAATGTGATTATTCTTACTTTCAAAATAACACTAATAACATTGGCTTCTCTAAGTAGATTGACTGGTAGAAGTAACCAAGTAAAATGGCCCAGACTGCCAGAGGCAGGCTCACGCAAGGCCGTGTGGGAGCAAGTTGGAATGAGAGAGCCTTAAGAGGGGCATGCAGGAAAGCAGAAAGTACACACGACATTCTCACAATATTTTATACCAGAGAAAGAAATCCTGCTCCACAGGGGCTGAGGATGATGGTGCACTGCAGTAAAAAATATTACTGTAAAAAAACAAAACACAAAACTCTTCACATTTCTTCTCTGAACTATTTTAGAACACAGACCACAAACAACTTATCAAGAACAATTTCTGTTCAAAACCACTACAGTCCTTAAGGAAAAACACAAAGCTGAACCTTTAGAAATGGGCAGAACCTGAGCTAGCAGAAATCATGCCTACTAAGAAAGAATTGTTTCCTAAATCTTCCTGAGACTGCTGGAGCTTTTTAGCTCTAGAAGGCCAGCCTTGCTACTGTTCAATGTATGCAGCAGGGCTAAGAATAACCAAAGGATCACCTACCTAAAGTACACTTGTGATCCGGAGTCATTAAGTTTCCTCTTGAAGCCCTAGTTAGCTTTGGTAGATGAACTCACACCCAGCTGCACATACCATAGATAAGAATGATACCACAATCATTAATACAACACTTTCTAGGATAAACAATGGCATCTTGAGTTTCATCGCAGCATGGCTCACTTGCTTGATCTTGGCTCTCACTCGTTGTTTATTGTACCAACGGTGTTACAGTCATTTGCATAAATTAACAAATAAACAGAAAGAACACCCAGAACCCCAAATTGTCAACATACCAGTTCTTTGGGCTCTTTATTCATCTTCCAGTTCTTGTTCATGTGTGTAGTGCATTGTCAGAAAAAAAAAGTGGCCCCAATATTCATTGTCTGGATCCACACTACTCCATATGACCATGCATGTTTTCTCAGGAGAGAAATGCAATTGGATTATCACTCTTTGGATCTGGAGTCAGCCACACCTTCCTATGGACAAAAGGATGCGGTGGATGTGAGGTTGTATCCTTTATGAGCTCACATCACTTTCTTATAACTTTGCCAAACCATGTTGTTAACCCTAGCCTGCTAGGGCAGCTGATTTCCTCAGCCACGTCATTCCAGTTAGCATCTAACCAATCACTAGCTATGCCAATGAGACCATCCTAGACTAGGCATCATCCGGATACCCAGCAGTTGAACACAGATGTAGAATCCCTGGAGAACTACATTTTATCTTGTGGATGACAAAGCTGTACTTTATTTATTGTCCATTGCTTTAAGCACTATTTCAGTGGCTTGTTATGCATGATTAGTTGGTGAAATATGCATGTGTAGAGTTGACCCAGTCATAATAATATTGTAAATCATGCTTCTAATAGCTGATTTATACAACAGTTTATTTAAATGTTCCCTGACCTGTTATATATTTAAATGATCTACAGTTACCTACGGTGTACAATTAGCACACATTCTTCTAACAATAACGTCAAGTCCAGAAATGTCTAATGAAGAATTTTGTGAAGGTTTTGGCCTGCTTATGTTCAGTCAATATTATTTTCCTTATCTATGAAAAATGAATGCTAAAACCTTTCAGGATTAACTGGAATACTGAAGATGATGTACAAAGATCCAATGTCAGAACATGGTAGAGTCGATTATTCAACGGCAGATCTAATCTTTAAAAACAGCTGTTTGTTTCATCCTTAAGTGTTAATTTGCTGCATTGAAGATTATGCAACACACACACACAACTGCTGCATTTCCAAAATATGCCATGTAGTCTATAGGTGCTGGCAGCTAACTTTGTAATGAATAAGCAGACTGTAATAGATCTGGTGGAAGACACACCTAGAAGTAATGGACTTACTCAGCTTACGTAATGTCTAGTGGGGAGGCACTGAAAGAACCATTGCTCTGAAAAAGCAGATTTGTGCAGAACCTTAAAGATTAGAACTCATGACTCCACTGCTCACCAAATACCAATACTAGTGAGATCCCGGGGGGCTGATGGAGAATCAGCTAATGACCTCAGTTAACATGCAAATTCTCGAACTACCTACCCAGGGATTCTGATTCTGCAGATCTGGTATGACCCCTAGAGTCTGTATGTTCCAAGATTCCCCCAGAGGTTGATCAAGATTGACCAATTGAAGGAGCCATTGCTTAATTGTTTTTCAGGTGGAAAATCAAGACCCAAGAAGGGTTAAGTCTGAAACTCAGATTCCCTCAATAAGTCAATCAATGGCGACGAGGACCAGTTCTTCAAGTTGGCTTGCAAGTGAGGTTAATCCTCAAGGATAGGAGCAGGGAGGTGTCCCAAGATCAGCCTCAACCCCACTGTAGTCGATATGCACTTTATACGCTGGAGAAATTGTTTATGTGAGTGTATCTTTTGTTCTTCGCCGACAGCGTATTCTCTGATTGTAACCAAAGCAACTGATTTCAGACAAGTTGAAATATACCAACAAATCGTTTATCTAGTACATCAATAAAGAGCCAAGTGTTAGCCTTCAAATAAAGCAGTAAATAAAATCAAGGTAAACAATTCCCTTAGAGTTTATTGTTTCCTTGGGGCCTTGTAGTGCATTTGCCTGTTTTGATCAATTGCTTACTTTCTCTATAATTCATTCTTTCTAACAAATAGCATGAAACATTTTTGTCTTCCAAGTTCAAAGTTTGAAAGGACATTGTTCTGAGGTGTAGTTTCTTCAGGAAATGCCAGGGCAGAGATGGTGTCAGCCCAGGGAACACATTTTTCTTGATAGTCGTAGAGTAATTTAAGAATTATTTGAAATTTGTGTTGAAGTTGAATTCAAGCCAAGTTCAAACCAACATAAATTAGTCAGATGAAAATAAAAATTCACAAATTATCTTGTAGTCTTAAGGTTCATATGCCCCAGAAAAGAGTAAAATGCCGGGAACAAAGGTAAAAATCTTCATGTTCGAGATAGAGGGGTCTGAACACTTCCCTGCTTACAAACACCTGACAGATACAACGTTTGTTCCTGAGTGTTCCTAAGCTGTAATACCACCTTTTCTGTAGGGCTAATTACAGCCTTGAGTTCTTTAGTTCTCCTTAAAAGAAGAGGTGCATTTTAAAAACAGCTGCATAAAAATAACATTTACTGAACCCTCCATTCAGACAAATATTCTTTTAACACTTTGCTCTTTCAGGCGGATTTCCACACAAAGAAATACCTGCTTCCTTTCCTCATAAAACACCCTGATCCAAAGCAACTCAGGACAAAAGGGGGTTATGTCATCTTACAATGCTGAGGTCGCACTCCATCACTGAGGGAAGTCCGGGTGGGAATAGGAGGCAGGATCTGAAGCAGAGGCCACAGAGGACTGCTCACTGGCTTGTCCTTTATATCAGTCTGCTATTTACACCACTCGGTACTAGCAGCCCAGTCGTGGGCTAGGCCCTCCCACATCAACCATTAATCGGGAAAATGCAACACAGGCTTGCCCACAGGTCGATCTGATGGAGGCACTTACTCCGTGGAGAGTCTTCCCAAATGACTCTGGCTTATGTCAGTTGACATCAAACTGACCACAACATAGGGCTTGCACCCGCCTTTGCTTCCTGTCACAGTCACAAACACTTACGCATCCTGCGAGCTAGTCCCCTAAAAGGGTTTTAATGATTGGGTAATATTTCACATTAGAGTTAAACTAAAGAGGTATAGAAAGGACCACCCTTCCTTTGTGCTCCCACTGAGGATGAATCTCATGCGACCAGGACTGGCTATGTAGGCTGGGAGAATCAGTTGTGTCAAACAGTGTGTGCCTGGCATCTTGCTTTCTTGTCTTCGGTTTTGTTCCTCCCTTCCTTTGGTTGAGGGAGGATGACACTGGGTCTTCTCAGTGATAGAGCAGAAGTATCATGAGATCTGGGACTGGACTTTAGAAAGTTGGAAAGAAAAGTCTCCTGCCTCAGTGTAAGGTCCAGGGTACTTACGGATAGCTCCCCTCCTCCAACCTGCCTCCCATCATCAAAAGAGCTGTGATAATGACATTTAGCATTAACAGGGTCATTGCAAACCTATCCTGAGGCGCTACTATATTAACAGAAGGTGACTGAAGCATATTTGGTAGTTGTTATTGGTCTTTTTCTAACCAAAATAAGTGCATGGTTGTAATAATGATACAATAATTCTAATGAAGTAGAGTAGTGGTTTATACTATGCTCCAAACCCTTTGGGCATCCCCATTAAACCTTTCAGTGATTCCCTAAGGTTGGAACTGCTGCAATCTTCAAAAGAAAATAAAGTCTAGAACCAGTCACACCATTGGGCAGAACATTAAGGAGGCAGACTTTCCTATCTCCAAAAACATGGGCAATTGGCTCAAATGAGCCTTTTCTAAAATAAGACAAATAGTCAGTCCACAGATACACACACACAAATACATACGCCCACAGAGAGATTTCACGTCACCTTGATGAAAATAGCTATCATCCAAAACACTAAAGGTAATGAACACTAGAGAGGGTAGGAAGAAGAGGAGACCGTGGACTGACCATGGATGAGAATGTAGCTCGTGACATATATTATGGAATTCAATGTGGAATTTCTTTCCAAAAGATTAAAAAAAAACAGCAAAATCAAAGGTGGGAGAGATGGCTTAGTGGTTAAGAGGACCTGTTGCTCTCTCGTGGACCTGGTTCAGTTCCCAGCATGCACATGGCAGCTCATGACCATCAGTAGACTCCATTTCCAGAGGACCCGAGAGGGTCTTCAGGCCTTAGAAGCCACAGGTATGCATGTGGTGCGTGGACAAACACACATATCATCTATTCAAGAAAGAAAATTCGGAAGTTCTGAGCATGACTTCTCATAACTGTTTTTCTTAGGAACTAAACGAAGAATTACTGTATGTCCCTGAAATCCTGGGTATCTCTTCAGAGGAGATGCAAACAGAACATGAACAAAGCATTTGCTCAGTGTAGACGTAGTCACAACAGGACCCATGCCCCAAGCAAGCACTTCAAGCCTCCAGGGATGAATGGGTAAAGGACACACACATATAGTATGCACAATGGAACACTCATCAGGCGTGACAAAGAGTGCAATCCTGCTGCTTGGGATGGGAACCCCAGTGGAGTTAGGATACTAAGTGAAACAAACCATCATAGAACTGCCTCATGGGCTCTGCTACGGGGAATCCACATAACAGCTGATCTGACAGAGACTGAGAGGAGAATGTGTTCACCAGAGGCTGGGGAGAATATGGAGAAGCAAGGTTGGTCAAGCGCTAGCTGCAGTTAGGAGCAAACACCTCAGATGCTGCTACCTGTGGGAGTGAACACTTGTGAGAGTGAGGTGTTGTATATTCTAAAACAAGAAGGAAGAAATTTGAGAGTTTTCACCATACAATGAAAAATGTCTGGGCGATAGGATGATTTAGTGGGTGTGGTGGTTTGAAAGAAAATGTCCCTCAAAGGAGCAGCACTATTAGGAGATGAGGCCTTGTTGGAGGAGGTGTGGTCTTGTTGGAAGAAGTGCATCACTGTGGAGGTTGACTTTGAGGACTCATATATGCTCAAGCCATGCCCAGGGAGACAAACCACTTCCTGTTGTCTGGGAGTCAAGATATAGGACTCTCAGTTCCTTCTCCAGCACCATGCCTGCCTGCATACCACCATGTCACACCATTGATGATAATGGACTGAACCTCTGAAAATGTAAGCCAATCCCCATTAAATGTTTTCCCTTATAAAAGTGGTCATGGTCATGGTGTCTCTTCATGGCAACAGAAACTGTCACTAAGAGGGAGGGCAGAGGCACTTGATGTACAACTCTCTTCCATCCCAGGAAAGAAGAACACACCCTCCCAAATTGTCCTTTCACTTCCACGCAAGCTCAGTGACAGATATGCACCCCCTCTCACACCCATACATCACACACACACACACACACACACACACACACACAATACTAAGAAACTATTTCTGATAGTAAATATTTGAGGTGAATATGTTTACCGGGTGGAATACTAGAAGTATATATGCGTGCTAATATACTGCATGGTATCTACTCAGTATGTGAGTTGTAGAGGTGTTTGTGCATCTTTTAAAAACAAATAACAAGCACACTATTTCTCTGCGATATCTGCCCACTGTTTTATTGCAGTTACAGATGATGTTTTCATAAATATGTTTTATATTCCAAATTAATAATGGCCTTAGATTCTTAGATATCTGGAGACTATTGCAGCTGGTTCATCATGCACAGAGACGCCGTTACTATTGACATTGCGGGGGCACAGCGGCACTACCAGTGAGCAGTACCGACGCTATTCCCAACTATACTTCTTACTCCTTCTGCTTTCCTCAAATTTAATATAATGCAACTCCCTTTCTTTAGTTTTGTGGTCAAGTACTGTATAGAATGTATCTGGGTTTGGATTTTGATATTTTTCCTCTTAGGGATTGGTAAGGGTTATACACTATAATTTTAAAATAAAACAAAAAATGCATTTAATACTAAACATCTAGAGTGGGAAGAAAAACGTTGTCTTCCATATTTAGTTCTGAAATTTAGTTTGTATTTTGAGATAGGGCCAGTGAGATGGGTCAATGGTATAAGTTGCCTTATAAACAACCTGACACCCTGGACTTGAGTGCCAGACCTACAGGAAAGGGCAAACAGATGCCGAGATGTCTTTGATTTCGCACATGCATGCAACTTGGCATATATGTATCCAAATTTACACACATGCATGCACACTCACATGCATATATGCATGCATGCACAACAATAATAACCAAAATAAAAATGATTTTAAAATCCTTTTTTATGTCCATCTCGCACTGTAGACCAGGCTGGCTTTGAACTCAAGGATTCACTTGCTTCTGCCTCCTGAGTGCTGGGATTTTTCTTTTTTTTTTTTTAGGGATGTTATAATGAACAAAAATTCTGCAACTTTCTGTTTATATCAATTCTTTAGGTCTGTATTGCTATGTACAAATATATTCATTCACTTAAAAATACTGCTTGGTATCTCATTTGGTGAACATGGTGTTTATCCACTTGCTTCATGGTGGACATTCTAAATTGCTTGCAGCTTTTACTATTGCAACGTTATACAAATAACATACTTACCCTTATCTTAGATAGTGGAGTTCTTCTGTATTATATTTGCAGCAGTGGAATGACTGTGTGATGGTCAGCTTTACCAACAAGGCACAGTCTAGAACACGATTCTCAGTCCTCCTAAGGCTATGACCCTTTAATACAGTTCCTCATGCTGTGGTGACCCCCAACCATACAATTACTTTGTTGCTACTTAATAACTAAATTTTTCTTCTGTTATTAATAATAATGTAAATATCTGATGTGCAGGATATCTGATATGTGATCCCCAAAGGGGTTGAGACCCAGAGTTTGAAAACTACAGATTTAGAATCCCTTCAGAGAGGAGTCTCAGTGAAGGAGTGTCTGAACCAAGTTGGCCTGAGGCAAGTCTGTGGGAGGTTATCCTGAGTGCATCAATTAAGGTGGGAAGACCCACTCACTGTAGAAGGCTCCATTTCCTAGGCAGGGGTTTTAGACTGTGTAAGAGAGAAGAGAATCAGCTCCGTTCCCTAGGCAGAGGTTTTAGACTGTGTAAGAAAGGAAAGAGTCAGCTTCATTTTCTAGGCAGGGGGTTCTAGACTGCATAAGAGGGGAGAGAGTCAGCTCCATTCCCTAGGCAGGGGGTTCTAAACTGTATAATAGAGGAGAAAGTCAGCTCCATTCCCTAGGCAGGGGTTTCTGGACTGTGTAAGAGAGGAGAAAGTCAACTCTGTTCCCTAGGCAGGGGGTTTTAGACTGTGTAAGAGAGGAGAGAGTCAGCTTCATTCCCTAGGCAGGGGGTTCTAGACTGTGTAAGAGAGGAGAGAGTCAGCTTCGTTCCCTAGGCACAGGGTTCTAGACTATGTAAGAGGCGAGAGCCAGATGAGCACCAACAAAAATTCCTTCACTTTCTCTGACCTTGACAGGAGGTGACCAGCTGCTTCCAGTTCCAGAAGTCTGGGTGTTGCAGTGGTGATGGATGGTCACTGTCATTCTCTCCTCCAAGTTGCTTTCATCGGGACATTTTGTCAGAATAACAGAAATGAAGCCAAGACATCCAGGTTCTTAAAACACAGCGATGTTCATCTTTTTAAGATATGGTCAAAGCCACCTTCTTTATGGAGTCTGACTCCATTATTCTCAAACTTTCCAATTGCAATATATCCAGTGGTTTCAAACATTTGAATTTAATTAGCAACTCTGTTGGGTCATATTGAGTGATAGACTGTGCATGCTTAAAGGGTATACTCTCACCAACTTCAAGACAAGAACTCAGCACCACAGTAAAGGAATTAAGTATCTCCATCGTCTCCACAAATTTTCTCATAACTATCTATAATCCGTTTCTTCTGAAACCTTCTATTCCCTTAAAGTCCTGTCGACAGTGGTCTCGGTGATCTCCCAAACAAGTTTGTTTTCTTGTAATTGCAAAATAGAGCAGGAAAAGAGAGAAAGCAGCTGACATTTCCATTGTATCGGGGGGAAATATCTCCATTTTTTAGAAGAGGAAGAAATCTTCTGTAGACAGCAGGTAAAGACTATGATAAAGCCAGACTTTAAAGCTTTCCTGACTCTGACACCAGGTGTAGTAAATAGTGTGCTAAGGCAACTTTCAAGTTTCTGGTCTGCTAAACATACTCTGGTCACCTTGAATGTGGGTGAAGGAGGTGAAATGACAGCCCAGAGCCCCAATGATTACATGATATTACATAACGAAGACCTCTTAGAACTGTCTGCTAATCCAAGAGAAAGCTAACTAGATAGGCCTGTTCTAATCATGTTAACTCTTAAAATACTGTAAATATTAGTGAGGGAAGGCACAGAGATATTTGAAAAAAGCAGAGAGCCCAAGTCGGCCTGGTAGCACTGCTGTGCTATGCCTGAGAGTTCCTGGGAGCACAGAGGGATGTAGGCCTGGATGAGCTCAGAATTAGTCCTGCAGCTAGGAGGACTGTAATTCTGCTAATGAGCAAAGTGCCCAAAGCCACTGGTGAGATTTGAGCCTGAGAGCTATGATACCCAGGTAATCCTGTAGCCCGGTTTCTGTGAGGTGATGGAAGTATCTGTCGAGGCTCTGAGCTCTAGCAATTTAGCATAAAGCAACAGACAACAGACACGCCAGGCAACAATGGATCTGCTCCTCTCCTCCTACATTGTCTGCATTTCCGAGACTCTCATCATAAACGAGATGACGAATTATGTATCTTTTGTCTGGTTTTTCGCATTCAGCATAATGATTCTGAGTGAGTCTTCCATGCTGTTGGTATCTGTGGTTAGTCTCTGTTCAAATACAAATGGCCTGTGTTTTGTAGGCTCATCTGTTAGTGGGCTTTGACTTTCTAGTCTGTAGCAATTACAAGTAAAATACAAGTCTTTGTATGAATGTATGTTTTTATTTCTCTTGTTTTAATTCAAGTGATCCTAACTATCTGTTTGACTAATTATGTTTTCATTTTTTAACTGCTTTTAAATTTCATCTTAGTATTTTGTACCCACTTACCTTTTAATTATTCATGCCTTCTCTTATAATTTATTGAGTTATTTATGTATTCTGAATACATGTCCCATGTCTTCTGTTATATGTGCCAACGTGCCTTTTCCAGGTGGCTATTCTTATGATGGTATCTTTCATGATACAGTTTTAAATTCTAAGAAATCTCAATTTGTAGTTTTTGAAACATATTTGTTGTTATTGTCGATTTTACGATCTCTCTCCAGACTCATATGATGAAGGTAGTTTAGTCACATTTGAAATCATGGTTTTAGACTTTTGGTGTAGGAGGTCCTTCTGCCTTTGTGTTGGTTAGTAAAAAAAACTGCCTTGAGCCTGTTGATAGGGCAGAACTTAGGTAGATGGGGAAAACTAAATGGCATTCTGGGAGAAAGGAGGAAGAGTCAGGGAAAGATGCTATGGAGCCACCAGAGTCAGACATGCTGAATCTTTGCCAGTATGCCACTGCCACATGGTGATACACAGATTAATAGAAATGGGTTAAATTAAGATGTAAGAATTAAGCAATAAGAAACTAGAACTAATGGGCCAAGCAGCAATTTAATTAATACAGTTTCTGTGTGGTTATTTCGGGACTAAGCTAGCTGGGCAGGAACAAACAAGCAGGCCCCTCTCCTTGCAACAGACTTTTGTTTTCTATATTTAGGTCTTCAACATATTTGTGCATGAGACAGGATTATAATTATGTTTCCCTTGTGCATATATGTATACACAAGTATATGCAGGTGACACAGGGGTCCGCTCATCCATGTGCATGTAGAGACTAGTTAGTGATCAATGTTAGCTGTTTTCCTCTAATTTATTTTTTGAGATAAGATCATCCACTGACCCTAAAACTCAATGTTTGGGCTACACAGGATGGCCAAGGAGCCCCCTGGATCCACCCATCTCTACAGACTTGAGCTACTGTGCCCAGCTTTTATATGGATCTAGGGGAGCTGAACTCAGGTTCACACTAGAGCAAACACACTTACTGAGTCATTTCCCCAGCCCTATGAGTATCTTTCCTAGGAATCCAGTTTGTGCCTCAAATGGTTCATCATTTCTCCATTGATTCTGAGCATCAGATGTAGTGACTGCAGCCTGTTCATAGATCTAGCCAGCACTGAACTCCTGATGTACCTATATGCTGGATACTGATGGCCAGCTACCATGTTGTAATAAAATCCACCTTGCCTTAAGGTCCCATTACTTTTTCTGTTCTCCTGTCTTCTGCTTCAGAGTTATCCATCCTTTCTTGAAGGTTGCTCCTTTAGATAAAATTGAGAATAAATTCATTGGAATATCTGAAAATTGTTGGTGTACTTTATTAGAATTGTATTGAATTTTTATGAATTGGAGAAAATTTACATTCTTACAGAATTGACTATCTGTGAGAAAGTATATTTCAACATTTGTTCTGATTTATATATGAAGCCTTAATAATATCTCATTTTCTTCTCTTCATTACAATCCTGAACTTCTTTTGTTAGACTTATTCTTCCACAAATACAACCTTAAATTTTGTACAAGTGGTCACAGCTAGTTATTGCTAAAGTTCTAACATAAAAAGACTAGAAATCTTACTCAATGGAAAATTTTAACAGAGAAAATGAAACTTCTGCTAGCATTGGTTATGAGCAAACGTGCAAAATTATATTCTTGAGTTATATATAAGAAAGAAGAGCACTTTGTCATTCCTCACGTGACAGTTTCATAGAAAACTGATTTCTCCAGACTGTATTCCAAATCTGGGAATTTTGAAGCTTCCCTGACCCACTGGCCCAGGAGCTGATATTCATTGTGCACTAATGAATTAAAAGATGTGGGTGACTAAGTTTGCAAGATCTACCAATTTTACACATATAAAAAAATCTAACAGTCCAAAATTCCATGAAATTTCCTAGTCACTAGCATTGTCAAAAATCTTTGCTGTTGTTGTTTAGTTTAACATTATTTATGCCCAAAGAAGAGCACAGAGACATTCTATGGTGGGTACTATATGTCTGCTCTTGGCCTTTGGGGGAATGGTATCACTATTTGCTTTTTTAGCCCAGGTTCTGCACTTCACGGCAGTGGATGGGGCAGCCCACCATATACAGGGCATATTTTCAAGATGTAACTATCTGATCCCACAGAAGAAGCCTGCTAAAGGACATTCAAAGATTCATTTTAATTTTTGCTATTCCTATGTATGTAGGAATATACCTGTGTGTTCAGGTGCCCACAGAGGCCTGGGCGTGTAATTCGGATGGAGATGAGGTTGTGGTTATAAACCACCTGACATGGGTTCTGGGAACTGAACTACTACTGCTCCGCCTCTCCAGCCCTTATTTATGCTGGCAAGCCTTACTTAAGTTTGGATTATTATAGCAATTTGAAGAGGGCAACCATCCCAGAGTCACGCCGTTACCAAGAAGCCATGCCAGGTGAGAACTCAGCGAGACTTGTCCATTTCTAGCAAAGTTTTGGTGAGTTACACTGTATGCTTACTTAGCAGAGCCTTCATGAAAGGTTGTGACTTTTCCCAGAAAGTCTCATATGTCTGTTTGTTGGACAATAGATGTTGCTGAGTTACTGGTCCTTTGGGGGTGGGGTGTGCATGAAAGAACTCTAGACAAATGGTAGGGAATGTGTGTGTAGATAAGTTTTGCCCTCTGAAAGGAAACTGAAATGTACTAAAACTATCATGGCTATTAAATTGTTAGTTATGGCTTGGAGCCCAGCAAGAGGCCCTGCTCCTGTGCTGAGGGGATCTGGAGAGCCTGCCTTTTGTCTTTGAGGTCCTTGGAACCTGGCAAAAAAAAAAACAAAACCCTGCTCCTCGGTTGAGGGGATCCGGAGAGGAAGAGATGGGCAGGCACCAATGCAAGAATTTCTCCAACATCCTGAAAAGTGACATGTTAACACCATAATCCAGCAAACACACAAGAAGAAGACTTGAACATCCTAGCCCAGAAGTAGAAGAAATCAACTTTAAATGTAACCTTATGAAAATGATGGAGACCCATAAACAGGAATTGAAAAACTCCCTTAAAGAAATGGAAGAGAAGACAAACAAAAAAAAGAAAGTAATAAGCCCCTCACAGATACCCAAGAAAACCAAGAATAAGCAATCAAACAAATAAAGGAAACAGTTCAAGACTTGAAGAACGAAATGGAGGCAATAAAGAAAATACAAACGGAGGGATATGGAAAATCTGGGTAAATGAACAGGAACTACAGAGACAAGTATAACCAAAAGAATACAAGAGATAGAAGAAAGAATCTCAGGCACCAAAGATACTATAGAGGAAATAGACTCATTAATCAAAGAAAACAACAAACAACAAATCCAGCAAATTCTTAACACAAAACATCCAAGATATCTGGGACACCATGAAAAGACCAACCCTAAGAATAATATAGGTAGAAGAAGGAGAAGAATTACAGATCAAAGGCCCAGAAAATATATTCAACAAAATTATAGAAGAAAACTTTTCCAACCTAAAGGAGGATATTCCTATGAAGGTACAAGAAGCTTAGAGAACACCAAATATACTGGATCAAAAAAAATCTCCTCGCCATATAATAATCAAAACACAAAACATACAGAATAAAGAAAGAATATTAAGAGCTGCAAAGGAAAAAAAGTCAAGTAACATAAAAAGGTAAACCTATCAGAATTACACCTGACTTTTCAATGGAAACCATGAAAGCCAGAAGGTCTTGGATAGATGTGCTGCAGACACTAAGAGACGATGGATACAAGCCCGGACTACTGTACCCAGCAAAGCTTTCTTTCACAATTGAAGGAGAAAACAAGATATTCTATGACAAAAACAGATTTAAACAATACGTATCCACAAACTCAGCCTTACAGAAAGTACTAGAAGGAAAACCTCAACCGAAGGAAGCCAACGATACCCACAATAGCACAGACATCTGACAATCCTCCACCAACACAACTCAAAGAAGGGAAACACACAAACACCACCACCAAAAAAATAACCGGGGTTAACAGCCACAGGTTATTAATATCACTTAATATCAATGGACTCAAATCACCTATAAAAAGGCACAGATTAAGAGAATGGATATGAAAAACAGGATCCAACATTCTGCTGTTTAAACAAACACATCTCAACCTCAAAGACAGACACTACCTCAGAGTAAAGGGTTGGGAAAAGGTTTTCCAATCAAATGGACCTAAGAAACAAGTGAGTGTGGCTACCCTAATATCTAACAAAACTGATTTCAAACTAAAATCAATCAGAAAAAATAGAGAAAACACTTTATACTCCTAACAGGAACAATTCATCAAGATAAAGTCTCAATCCTGAATATCTATGTCCCTAATATAAAAGCACCCACATATGTAAAAGAAACATTACTAGAACTCAAATCACACATCAAACCCCATACACCAATAGGAGGAGATTTTGACACTCCTCTTTCACCAATGGACAGGTCAACCAGACAGAAACGTAACAGAGAAATAAGAGAACTAACAGATGTAATGAATTAAATGGCCTTAACGGATACCTATAGAACATTCTACTCAAACAGGAAAGAATATAACTTCTCAGCATCTCATGGAACCTTCTCAAAAATTTATCACATACTTGGTAACAAAGCAAACATCCACAGATACAAAAGAATATCTTATCAGATCACCATGAAGTAAAGTTAGAATTTAACAACAATTGCACCTCAGAAAGTCTACAAACTCATGGAAACTGAACAGTCAACTACTTAACCACCCCTGGGTCAAGGAAGAAATAAAGAAAGAAATTAAAGTCTTCCTTGAATTCAACGAAAATGAAGACACAACATACCCAAACCTATGGGACACTATGAAAACAGTGCTAAGAGGAAAGTTCATAGCACTAAGTGCCCACATAAAGAAAACAGAGAAAGCTCACATTCGAGACTTAACAGCATAGCTGAAAGCTCTAGGAAAAAAGAAGCAGACTCACCCAGGAGGAGTAGAAGACTGGAAATAATCAAACTGGGGGCTGAAATCAACAAAAGGAAACACAGAAAACAATCCAAAGAATCAATGAAACAAAAAGCTCATTCTTTTTGAAAATCAACAACATTGACAAACCCTTATCCAAGCTAATCAAAAGGATGAGAGAGGGAACACTCAAATTAATAAGATCAGAAATGAAAAGGGGGACATAACAACAGACACTGAGAAAATTCAGAGAACCATTAGGTCTCTGTAGGCCACAAAATTGGAAAATGTGAAAAAATGGACTTTTTTAGATAAATACCATATACCAAAATTAAATCAAGACCAGGTGAACAATTTAAATAGACCTATAAGTTGCAAGGAAATAGAAGCTGTCATCAAAAACCCAACCAAAAAAGCCCAATACCAGATGATTTTAATGCAGAATTCTACCAGAACTTCCAAGAAGAGCTAATACCTATACTCCTTAATGTGTCTCACATAATAGAAACAGAAGAGTCATTGCCAAACTCTTTTTATGAAGCTACAGTTACCCTGATACCAAAACCACACAAAGACTCAGCCAAGAAAGAGAATTACAGACCAATCTCACTCATGAACATCGATGCAAAAATTCTCAATAAAATACTGGCAAACTGAATTCAAGAACACATCAAACAAATTATCTATTATGATCAAGAAGGCTTCATCCCAAAGATGCAGGGCTGGTTCAACATATGAAAATCTATCAAAGTAATCCATCATACAAATAAACTGAAAGAAAAAAAACCATATGATCATTTCATTAGATGCTGAAAAAGCATTACAAAATTCAAAACCCCTTTATTGTAAAGATCTTGGAGAGATTAAAGATACAAGGATCATATCTAAATATAATAAAAGCAATATACAGCAAGCCGACAGGTAACATCAAATTAAATGGAGAGAAACTCAAAGCGATTTCACTAAAATCAGGAACAAGACAAAGCTGTCCACTCTCTCCATATCTCTTCAATATAGTGCTTGAAGTTCTAGCAATAGCAATAAGACAACGTAAGGAGATCAAGGGGATTCGAATTGGAAAGGAAGAAGTCAAACTTTCGTTATTTGCAGATGATATGATAGTGTACATAAGTGACCCAAAAACCTCTACCAAAGAATTCCTACAGCTGATAAATACCGTAAGTGATATGGCAGGATACAAGATCAACTCAAAATACACAAAGAATAAAGAAGCAGAGAGGGAAATCAGAGAAACATCACCTTTCATGATAGCCACAAACAGCATAAAGTATCTTGGGGTAATAATAACCAAAAAAAGTGAAAGATCTATTTGACAAGGACTTTAAGTCTTTGAAGAAAGAAATTGAAGAGGATACCAGAAAATGGAAGGATCTCCCATGCTCTTGGATTGGTAGGATCAACATCGTAAAAATGGCAATTCTACCAAAAGCAATCTATAGATTCAATGCAATCCCCATCAAAATCCCAAAAAATTCTTCACAGACCTTGAAAGAACAATAATTAACTTTATATGGAAAAACAAAAAACCAAGGATAGCCAAAACAATCTTATACAATAAAGGAACTTCTGGAGGCATTACCATCTCAGACTTCAAACTCTATTACAGAACTACAGTAATAAAAACAGCTTGGTATTGGCATAAAAACAGAGACACTGACAAATAGAATCGAATTGAAGACCCGGATATTAATCCACAAACCTATGAATACCTGATTTTTGACAAAGAAGAGAAGGTGGGAAGTAGCCTGCAATACATGGGCACAGGAGACCACTTCCTACATATAACTACAGTAGCACAGACAATCAGAGCAACAATGAATAAATGGGACCTCCTGAAACTGAGAAGCTTCTGTAAAGCAAAGGACACAGTCATTAAGACAAAAAGACAACCTACTGACTGGGAGAAGATCTTCACCAACCCCACATCAGACAAAGGTCTGATCTCCAAAATATATAAAGAACTCAAGAAACTAGACATTAAAATTCTAAATAACCCAATTAAAAATAGGGTACTGAACTGAACAGAGAATTCTCAACAGAAGAATTTCAAATTGCCAAAAGATACTTAAGGATATGTTCAACTTCCTTAGCTATCAGGGAAATGCAAAGCAAAACAACTTTAAGATACCATCTTACACCTGTCAGAATGGCTAAAATCAAAAATACCAATGACAACCTATGCTGAAGAGAATGCAGAGTAAGAGGAACACTCATCAATTGCTAGTGGGAATGCAAACTTATGCAACCACTTTGGAAATCAGTGTGGCTGTTTCTCAGAAAATTGGGAGTCAATCTACCTCAGGACCCAGCAATACCACTCTTGGGAATATACCCAATAGCTGCCCAATCATACTACAAAAGCATTTGTTCAGCTATGTTCACAGTAGCACTATTTGTAATAGCCAGAACCTTGAAAGAACCTAGGTATCTATCAATGGAAGAATGGATAAAGAAAGTGTGGCACATCTACACATTAGAGTACTACTCAAAGCTAAAAAAAAAAAAAAATGCCATCTTGAATTTTGCATGCAAATGGATGGAAATAGAAAACACTATCCTGAGTGAGATAACCCAGACCCAAAAATACAAATATGGTATGTACTCACTCATTAGTGGATTCTAGCCATAAACGAAGGACATTGAGCCTATAGTTCGTGATCCTAGAAAAGCTAAGTAATAAGGTGAACCCAAAGAAAAACATATAGTTATCCTCCTGGAAACTGGAAGCAGACAAGATCACCAGGCAAAAGTTGGGAGCATAGGGGTGGGGATTGGGTAGAGGGAAGGAGAAGGGGGAGAGAGAAGGGAGAAAGGAAGAGTTGAGGAGAGCTTGGGGGAGTGAGATGGTTGAGATGAAGGAAGGACAGATATGGGAGCAGGGAAGAAGATATCTTAATTAAGAGAGCCGTTTTGGGGTTGGCAAGAGACTTGGCTCCAGATGGGTTCCCAGGTATCCATGGAGATTTCCCCAGCTAGGACCCTGGGCAGTGGAGAAGAGGGTGCCTGAAGTGGCCTTGTCCCGTAGTCAGACTGATGACTATCTTGAATATCACCATAGAACTTTCGTCAGGTGAAAAATGGAGACAGAGACAGAGACCCACATCAGAGCACTGAACTGAGCTCCCACGGTCCAGTTGAAGAGCAGAAGGAGGGAGAATATGACCAAGGGAGTCAGAACCATGAGGGGATGATCCACCCACTGAGACAGTGTGCCTGAGATAATGGGAGCTCATCAATCCAGTTGGGCTGTGACTGAACAAGAATGGGATCAAACTGGACCCTCTGAATATGGTTGACAATTGGGACAGACTGAGAAGCCAATGATAATGGTACTGGGATTTGTCTCTACTGTACTTACTGGCTTTCTGTGATCCTATTCTATTTGGATGCAAATCTTCCTAAGCCTGGAGGGAGGTGGGAGGGCCTTGGACTTCCCACAAGGCAGGGTACCCTGCCCTCTCTTAGGACTGGAGAGGGAGGTGGAAGAGGAAGTGGGAAGGAAAGGGGGGGAGTGGAAATTTTGAGTGGTATTATTTATAAAGCAATAAAAATAAATTATATATATACTTATAGCTTTAAACTTTCCTTGCAGGACTACTTCCAAGCATTTCCTAGCTGCATTAATTAAAATATGAGTATACTATGCTAGTTTGGCATTGTATGATAGTAATAGCAAACACCTGTGGTTGGTTTCCTCCTATTAATATCCCACTCAGAAAAATATGGAGAGCTCCTGGGCTGAGGAATTATTTTCTATGCTACACATTCATCTCTACCACATCCAAGTCCCACTTGAACATAGCAAATACTTCAACTAAAAGAATTTAGCTGCAAAAAAAGCAAACACCAAACACATAAATCCCAATGCACTAACATAAGAAGCACACACACACACACACACACACACACACACATACACAGGATAAAAAAATGTTAGTTACGTGTGGGTCTAGATCATGAACAATTATGACCTGATTTTCCACACAGGTATGTAGCACGATCGAGAATAAGGACCCTTGTATGCCACAAGCGTTTCCACGCCTATTCTCTGTGTGGGCATATAGATTGCTGCACACAGCTACACTCATATAGACAGTGCAATGACAACCTTTCCACAAGCATCCATGTGAGCCAGTGTTCAGTAACTCAACAGGAAAGGCTCTCAATAAACTTAAGTGGCTCTGAGGCCTGTCATTTGATTTTACAGCACTTACCACCAGCGTAGAGTGGAGTAGGATCAGGTGGTGTTGTGTGCAATTTATACTGCTTTTAGAGAGGTACTTGTGTGGCTTTGCGAATCAGGCAACCGTAAAGAGCCTTGATAACCACAAGGCTTCTCTTTACGACTGTTGTAATATGACTGGCCAAAGATCTTTAGAAATGGAAATTTCACGGACAGAATTCAAAGTGGTCCAAGTTTGCCATGCTGCAGTTTGTTGCAATAAAAGGTTTTTGATATGTTTAATTCCTTAAGGGCATTACTTGATATAAGGCTTATTATTATAATTGCTACTTACTGATTAGAAAATGCACAGGAATCCCAGACTACATTATTTCAGTTTGGGAGGGTAGGGCATGTGGATCAAATCAGGTCCACTGATTGTCTGATTGTGGAACAGAGTTATGCCAATTTTGTGTTATCCTCAGAAGTGCTTGAGCTAGCATGGCTGCCCAGGATAGTTGTGACAGTAACTCAATGCCCCATAAAACCTGACTTAGTCATTTTGGGTTGCTATGATAGAACATGTGATACTGGATTACTTATAAAGAAAGAAGTCTGTTTGGTTCACACTTCTGGAGGCTGGAAGTTCAAGATCATGTGGGAGTGTCTGGTCAGAGTACAGCAGAAACATCCAGGGCAAGAGAACAGGATGAAAGAACCAAAGAGAAACAAAGATGGGCTTTACAACAATTCACTCTGGTGAGAACTAATCCAGTTCTTATGTGGGATTCCCCTCTGTGTGCTGTGAATATGTTTTATTACCATTGGTTAATAAAGAAGCTGTTTTGGCCTATGCCAGGGCATAATACAGCTAGGCGGGGAAAACTAAACTGAATGCAGGGAGAAAGAAGGCAGAATCAGGGAGAAGCCATGTAGCTGCTGAAGGAGAAAACTGCCAGAACTTTACCAGTAAGCCACAGCTTCATGGCAATACACAGATTAAATGGAGATGGGTTAATTAAAGATGTAAGAGCTAGCTAGAAATATGCCTGAGCCATTGGCCAAAAAATGTTGTCATTAATATAGTTTCTGTGTAATTATTCGGGTCTGAGCAGGTGGGAAATGAATGAGCAGTCTACATTTACAAATTCCGAAGAAACTGCATGCATTCCTTTGAACAGCTTCATCACTTCTTCAAGGGCTAGACAGTTCTCAAAACTGCACACTGGGGGACCAAACATCAATGTGAGTGTCAGAGAAGACAAGCTGTATCCAAACTATGATGTATTTACCAGCAGTCTCTAACCAACAGACCTGTTTACCACATGAGGCTGGCTGGTCATACCTCTTCTGTTCTTTCCTTTTAAAAATCTACTGTCCTGAGGACTTTTCCTCACCTTCACACACCCAGAGTCACCTGGGTAGAGGGAACCTCAAGTGAAGATCTGTATGGGTGAGACTGACTTGTGAGAATGTCTGAGAAGAAAGACTATCTTGATTGACATGGGAGGGTCCACCCAATGTAGACAGTACTATCCTTAGGCAGGTTGCTCTGGACTGTTTAAAAAAAAACAGCTGGGTGGAAGAGAGCAAGCCAGTAAGCAGCGTTCCACCATGCTTCCCACCTCCAGCTTTCTGTCTTGAATTGCCCTTTAATGTTAGAATGTGATTTTTAAGTATAAGCCAAATAAACCCTTTATTCCCCAAGTTGCTTTTGCTCAGAGTTTTATTCTTTGCCCCCACAGCAATAGAAAGCAAACAAAAACAACATCTTTTCAACCAAATATTTTAAACAAAACAATTTAATTCTCTGGGATACAATTTAGCTTTTAGGCTAGAGTTTGCTAATTTTCAATACCTACATTAAAACACTAAATCAGATTCTGGTATCTACCTATTGCTGTGGTGTAAACCCCACAGCAGATCCTAAGCTATGAACATGCCCCTGCTGACCGACATTTAATGAGGGAGATACCCGATGGTCTCAAATAAGCAAGCAGTCAAGTGCCATTAGCTCATTGTCGATTTAAGCCCAAAGCAGAGCAGTGTACTGACTGTTGAACTTCCCAATTCTGTGCTTTGTGTGGAATGGCAACATCAATTCTTGGAAGCTCAACTAACATGTAAAAATGCCTGGGAAAAAGAGGTGGAAGCTGGTCAATTTGAATGATTTTTGAATGATTCTTCGCAGATTTTGTACTAAAGATGCCCCCAACTCCAGCAGAGTTACGGATGTAAAACCCAAGTCTGAGCCCACTCACAGGATGCTTTTACGGTACCGGGTGCTATGGCTTGAGACTAATTTGTCACCCTCGATGAAGCTCTCCATCCCTAGCTTGTGGTGCCATTCTGTGGGCAACGGTTTTGAACAGGTGAGGCCTGGCTGGCAGAAGTGTTCCATAAGGCAGGCTTGAAAGAGTAACCAGCTTTGACCAGCACAAAGTACTCAGTGCTCCCACTGCCACAGAACGAGCCTGACCTACTATCCCCACCCTGATGACCCAAAATCCCTCTGGACAACGAGCCAAAGCAAAACCTCTCTCCCTTATGTAGTTTCTGGCAGGTAATTTTGTCATCGCGAAAGCAAAAAGTACCAAATAGACTTATTTTCAGAAAGAAGTTCAAAGTGTTATATGGTTGTTGACACCAAATTCCTGGTTAAATCTCTAACCCCATCTGCCATTATTTCCCTTCCTCAACTCCCTTGCTTCGGCCATATTTAATGTTGGTGATTCTTAGAAAACAGGTACTGTCATTAATTACTGTCTCCTCTTCCCAGATCACCATTCATCCCTCTATCTCAGCTCTAAAAGTTACCATTATAAAGGTGCTTTGGAAGAGACTTTATTTAGTATGTATACTTCGCTGTCTACATTTTTGGGAAGTTCAAATTCTGTCTTGGATATTTCTTCACATCGGTGTCTCCATCTTGGCTGTATGCCCCATGCTCAGTGTTAGTCATGGTTTTGTTAAGTCTGCATCAATAATGGCTGGACACGTTAAGCTCATGTTTGTCAGGCTTCAGACGATCTGCTTTTAAGATCAAATGACAAGCTATTCCCAGTGTTACTTGAGTTGCTATGGTGAGAGCCTATGCCCTTGGACTCAGACATGGATCCTCAATATGTCAATTCAACCAAAAATACTAATGAAAGGCAGGGGGAAAGATTTATTCAATGTAGCAACTAAGAAGTTCAGTATCCAAAAAAAAATATATCTTTGGAGTCCTAACATGAACTTTATATTTAAATGGGATGTAAGAGGTATGCATAGCTAACAATCCTAGCTAAGATATGGACCAATCACCGTTGCCTACCTCTATAGTCTTTCTTGTAAAACGAACTGGCAAGCTATCAGAACTGTGTGCAATGATTCTTTCCATGAGAAAAGCTACCCCTCTTACTGACATCAAACTTTAACTTTTTCTTTTTCCAAACACCAGATTCCTGGTGAAATTCCAATTTCTTGAGGTCCACTGTTTCCATCTCTGATAGCCAAAGGGAGGAAACAAGCATCTCTTTAAGACAGCTCCAGTCCTGCCAGGATGATTATGACAGTACAGGACTCTGTAGGACTTCGAATCCTCCGTTTCAACTCTCTATTGGTATCTCTTACATATTTTAGATGGCCCATATCAGAATTTGCAAGACTGAAGATACTATACTCTGTCTCTTGCTGGCCAATCTGATGCTCCTTCAGTGGTCAGTATGTAAGCTGTCCAGTTCTGAAAATTTAGACTCAGTCACATCCCATATTTAGCTCATCATGAAGGTCCCTTGGTTTTCATCTTAAATACCCTTCTCCTCTCTTCTCCTCCACCTCCTTCCCGTGCTCTAGCCCAATGTAGCAACCCACGCTCGTCTCGGCTATTGCTGTATCCTCCTAAGTCACTCTCCTGTGAATTCTACCCTCCCATGCCACCCACTGTCCCCACTCCAGCCAACATGGAATCTCAGAATACCTAACAGTGTGAGCATATAGCTTAAAATGTGTGATAGCCTCCTATCAATTATAGGGAAGAGAAAATAACCATATTGAGCCCTCTGCATTGCATGTTTTTCCTGACCTCGCAGGTTTGCCACAGTCCCGTTTTCCACCATAGTCACCTTTCCTCTCTACTCCAGCTCTTTAGCTTTTGTAAATCTGCAAACGTGCTCTCGGGAACATTGAACATGCTTCTCAGACCTCCTAGAATATATTTCTGCTCTCTTCTTCTCTTGCTTTCACGTGTCTTTCAGATGACTTCTGCAAGGTGTCCGTGACTTTTCATACATGATCATGGTCTGCATGTCTATTAGTGTGACTGCTGCAATCACACTTCCCATGGAACTATTAGCAGCATAGATTTAAGCAACTCACTGTCATGATGTCCCCTTTGCCCAGCACAGGACCTGGCTGGATGTGCTGAATCAACAGAAGAGGACAGAAGGGACAGAAGGATGCTGCCCACGCCAGTTTGTTCAAGCGGGACCCAAAGATCACCCCCTCTGATCTCCAGTTTTGCAGACTGAAATTCTGCAGCCACCCACACATCTTTAGATTAGCCATTTCTTGTTCTCTTTTCCTGGGATCTGACTTGAATATGACTCAGCTGCCACCCTGCATCACATAGGGTGACTTTTATCTGAAGACACAGAAACTGATTGTGGTTGATAAAGCAGAAAACAAGTTCATTAAAAAAAAATACAAGTAGCTCATAGATATTGAGAGGTTCAGTGATCTGGGATCAATGCCAGATTTCTAGGAACAGCACTCCGAATTACGTTCCAAAGTCTAAGGAGATGAACGTTTCTGTCCCCCTCTTGATGCTATCAGACGATCTCCTCCACTTCAGTTCCAATGCTCCTGTGGTACTCTGCCATCCTTGCCCCCCTCAAGCAGGGTCTCTGTATCTCCTCACCAGCTAAAGAAAGTGACATTCTTACATGAAGTCTAGTTCACACAAATCCAGGTGGTGAAGGATGCTCACAGGCCTAGGTCCTAGCTGAAAAGGAGTTGGGAGTTTGGAAGTGTTTAGGCTCACCTCTTGGCCACCTGTCAAATAGAAACACACTATAAATATAATAGGGTGTTTAACTGATGTTAGCCATAAAACACGGCCATGGCCTACCTCACAAATCATGGCCAAACTTTTAGAGTCCTTTTCATTCTATTTTTGATGGTGACCCTCGGCCAATTTGCTTATAATCTTTCAACCAGAAGTATATAAAGCAGTTAGCCTACTCTACTGTCTAATTTATACTACATTTAAAGTTTGAGTTATTCTGGGGACCAACTGCAAACTACCTTACATCTCTGTTTGGAAAGACAAGAGAACAGAACTTCCCCCTAAATTCTAGACTCCAATGCCCTGAGCTTAAAATGTGATACCATCTTTTAATGAATTGTAGAACTTTTGGATAGGTTATTAGAAGCTACAAAGACAAGTATCATGATTGTTCTTGCAGTACCTAATCTATTCCTGGCACACAGAAGATAATTGGTAATTATCTGTTGAATGGATAAACAGGTAAATAATTACCTGATTGGGTGGCTTCTGCATTAATCAGTCAGAACAAGGTTAGGCTGTATTAATAAACATCTTGTAAATGCTCAATGACTTTAAATAACAACATTTTCTCTTTTACATGTTGTTCCGGGTCCACTGAGGGATGGTTGAAGCCTCCTGTGCCACATCTTCCCGTGATGTTAGCAACTAGATTTTTCCCTGCTGTGTAGACCATCCTTAGGACACAGAGGGAAAGGACGCATGGTAAATGATTTACCAGCTCTTACAGCATCTACATGGCTGTGGCAAGGACCCCGCCATTCAATACTGCAATTACCAAGACAAATTGTAAACACACACCCAAGTTTAGGTGAATAATTTCTGAAAATCACACATGAATATTAGAAATTATAGTTCTGACTTTTCTGAATCTGTTTCTTCATCATCCTAATAAAAGCAGTTAGAGAATTTGTTTCATATGGTGTTGGCGAAGACTTAAATGAGATACACATGGTAAAAACTACAATAGATATACAATGGAATTAGTTCATTATATCTAGTAGAAAGTACTACGTTCATAGCAACACTATAATGTTAAGAGTTTTATATTCTGATTATTAATCGAATGATTTAGCATATTAAGAAACAGATTTCACTGTGATAATTCCATACATTCATTTCATTGCACTTTGTTTTTCTCTCCCCACACCCTCTCCCCTTCTTGATACTCCTCCTTCTTTTCCCAAATAGTCCCTCCTCTGCTTTTATGACATATATATCCCATTTCTTTCTTGTATTCACTTCTCCTTTTAAGCCTCTTTCTCCTTTCATGTCACACATACACGCACGCAATGCATGCGTGTGTATACATTCATAACCAGGTTCCATATATGAAAGAAAAGATAGAGTATTTGCTTGGATTATGTTGCTTAACACAATGATTACCAGTTCCATTAATTTTCCTGAAAGTGTCATGAATTTATTTTTCTTTACAGATGAATACAATTCTATTTAGTATACAAATAATATACACAATTTGTTCATTCATCTATTAATGGACATCCAGGTTGGTCCATATTTTACCCATTGTCCATATTGCAGCAACAAACCCGAAGACTAGTTCTCTGTAATATGCTGTCTTAGAGTCCCACAGGTGGAGGCCCAAGAGAGGGACAGCTGGACCACGTGACCGAACTAGATGCAGCTGTTTGAGGAACATCAGTTCCAAGCTCCACAGTGGCTGCCACAGTTTACACCCCTTCAGGCAGTGCTAAATGCTTCTCTTTCCCTCACACCCTCCCCAGCATTTGCTGTCCTTGTGTTTCCTGACACTGCACTGAGTGAGCCCAGATATCAAATCAGTTTCGATTTGCAGTCCCCCGATGGCCAAGGAAGTTAATACTTTTTCAAGTATTTATTGGCCATTTGTAAATCTTCCCTTGAGAATTGTTGATTCAATTCATAATCCATTTATTGACCGAAAATTTTCCTTTTGGCATTTATACTTTTGGAGTTCTTTATAGAGTCTAGAGTAGCAGTTCATAGCTTGGGGGCTGCAACTGCTTTGGGGTCCCATATCAGCTCTTTTGCGTATCAGATATTAACATTACAATTTATAACAGTAGCAAAATCACAGTTATGAAGTAGCAACGACATAATTTTATGGTTGAGGTCACCACAACATGAGGAACGGTATTAGAGCATGGCAGCTTTAGAACCAGCGCTTTACAGGGTAACACCTTGTGAGGTGTGCAATTGGTAGACTTCCGCTCTGTCTCTCCACTCCATTTACAGGGTAACACCTTGTGAGGTGTGCAATTGGTAGACTTCCACTCTGTCTCTCCACTCCATTTACAGGGTAATACCTTGTGAGGTGTGCAATTGGTAGACTTCCACTCTGTCTCTCCACTCCATTGATGGTTTTCTTCACTGAGCAAAAGATTTTCAGTTTCATGCAACCCCACTCACCTATTCTAGGGGTGATTTCCCAATGAGATTGATGCCCATTTTAGATAGCTGCTGCCTATGCCATATCTGGAAATATTTTCCTATGTTTTCATTTATCAATTTTGGGTTTCAGGTTTTATATTAATGTTTTTGATCCATTTGAACGATTTTTGTGCAATGTAAGAGATAATGACCTAATTTTTTTCTCTAACAGTACCATTGGTTTAAGAGGTTGTCTCTTTTTCTAACATATTTTTGACACTTTTGTCAAAGATTAGGTGGTCAGAGCTGTGGGGTTTATTTATAGCTTCTCTGTTCTGTTCCATTGTTCTATGTATGTGTTCCTTTCCTGGCTGTACCTTGCTGTGTTTGCCACTCTGGTTCTTTAGTATAGTTTGAGAACCTGTATCGTAATATCTCTAACATGGTTCTACTTAAAATTGCTTTGGATATTTGATATATTTCTAGCTTCCATGTGAATATTATTTTTCCTAATTATTTGAATAATGTCATTGGGATTTTGATATGGATTGTAATTTAATTAATTTGTAAGCCTGTTTTTTAATAAGTTACTTTCACGTTAATTCTGTCAAGCAAGGAGCATGGGGGATCTTTCCATGTTCTAGTATCATTCATTCTCAACTTTAAAAAAAAAATCTTCAGTTTTATCAGACTGTCAATTTCGGGGAAAATGTACCACCACGATCTTCACTTCAAAGTCTCCCTGGGGACTGGAGCACTGAGCTTAGGGATCAGTGTCAGCAATGAGTCATAAATAGGAGCCAACCTGATGAGATTTGAAAGGAGTCCAACTGAATGGTGCTAACAGCCGCTATGCTTGAAGAATCTGCCTGTCTGCATTCATTTCTATCCTTGATTGCAAGCCTTCTTCCTATCAGTCACAGACACCTCATCACCTCAAGGAAAACCGATGTACTTACAGCCGACATGTAAAGAGAACAAGACATTGATGCAGCATTTATGAATTCTAAGATAACATCTTGAAGTCCGCATCAGAAACAACAGCTTTGAAAGTTGCAGCTTTTGAGATATAAGGGATCCTCTTGAGAAAGGAAAGGGCTTTTGAGAAACAGAATGAAGACTGCAAAAAAAAAAAAAAATGAGTGAGGCAAATAGATTAGATTTGTGCTTTGACCACATCAAAGTAAAAAGAACGCTTCAGATTGAGCAGTCTGTAGGGAGACAGGTTAAAGGTCACCAGGCTTGGTGGGTCTCACATAAGAGGAAGGAGGTAGGAGGATTCTGGATCCCAAGGACAGCTGGTGGGCTCAAAGGGTCATTAAGAGGAGGAGGAGGAGTTAGTGCAGAGCCATGAAGATGCTTTGTGAACAGATGGTAGTTAATTTTTGTGTTAACAAGACTAGATTGAGGGATGCCCAGAAAGCTGAAAAGGGATCTTTCTAAGCTTATCTGAGGATGTTTTTAGTATGGGTTGCTATTTGATTCAGTAGACTAAATAAAAAAAGATCTGACCTCACCTAGGGTGGGCAGGAGCTATGCAATGAGTAGGGGGACCAAATAGAACAACAACAACAAAAAAAAAAAAACAACAGAAAATAAAATTGTGTTCTCTCCTCTCTCATGTAGCTGGGACAACCATACCCTGGTCTGAGTGATCACAACTCCAAATGTTCTCACTTTTGGATGTAGGACGTGCACTTGTGAATAAAGAAACTGCTTTGGCCTGTTGATAGGGCAGAACTTAGGTAGACAGAGAAGACAGAACTGAATTCTGGGAGGAAGAAGACTGAGTCAGAGAGATGCTATGGAACCGCCACCAGAATCATACATGTTGGAACTTTACTGTTAGGCCACAACCTTGTGGTGTTATACAGATTAATAGAAAGGGATTAAATTAATGTAAGAGTTATCTAATAAGAAACTAGAGCTAATGGGCCAAGCAGTGATTTAATTAACATAGTTTCTGTGTGGTTATTTTGGGGCTGAGCTATCTGGGTGGCCAGGAAGAACAAGTGGGCCCTCCTCCTACAGCTCATCATCTCGCATGTCCACATTGATTGGAGCCCTTAATGCTCATAATCTTGTGAGCTGATCCCCATAATGAATGATCTATCTATCTACCTTCCTATCTTCTATCTATCTATCTATCTATCTATCTATCTATCTATCTATCTTTGTATCTATCTATCTATCTATCTATCTATCATCTATCTATCTACCTACCTACCTACTTATCTACCTACCTACCTACCTATCCAATTATCTACCTATCCATCCTCTACTATATTTGTTAGATGGTTTTTTCCAGAGAGCCCAGAATAACACAGCTACCAAAGAGCAGCTAAGACAAAACCATCCAATGCCTACTGATACATTAGTTACTTTTCTACAGTTTCTGGTGAACCATTCGAAAGAAAGATCCTCTAGTTTGTCTTTCTGGTTCTGGGCTACCTCATTCAGAATGATTACTTCAAGATCCATCTGGTTACCTTCCAACTGAATAATTTCAATTTTGTAATAGCTGACAAAACTCTATTGTGTAAATATACCACATTCTCCATCCTTCATTCATAGGTTGTTGGACATTGAGGCCTTTTCCATTTCCTGGGTACTGTGAGTAGAGAAGCAAGGAGCGTGAATGAGTTAGTATCCCCAGAGCAGGGCTTGTAGTCCTCTGAGTATATGCTTGAGTGCTACACCTGGATCGTATGTAGAATCTAATTTTGGCTTCCTAGGGATCCACCACACTGATTCCATAGTGGGTGTACAAGTCTTCATGCACACCAATAGGGAGGAAGTGCTTCCCCTCCCCCATACCCACATCACTTCTCACCATTAGTTTTTAACCTGTGCCATTCTGCCCATGGTGAGATAGAATCTCAAAGCAGTGTGGATTTGCATTTCCCTGATGGCTATAGACAGTGAACATATTTTTTTAAATATATATATATATATATATATATTCATCATATATTCATCAGCTATTTGTGTTTCATCTTTTGAGAACTCTCTGTTTAGTTCTATGCTCCATTTTTAATTGGGTCATTTGGTTTGAATTTTTTTGAGCTCTTTATATAGTCTAGATTTTATCCCTGTGTCATATGTAGAGCAAGTATTTTTTTCCCATCCTGTAGGCTGCCTCCTCACTTGAGGGATGGTGTCCTTTGTTATGCAGAGATGTTTTTTAGCTTCATGAGGTCCCACTGATTAATTGTTGGTCTTAAAGAAGCATCCTGTTACTGGCTAGCTTTCAAAGTGCTGAAAGATGTCATATATGCTACTAGAGGAGAAAAATCATCATTGGTCATATAGAGCTTTGGCTCTTATAACTGCAATAATGACTGGTCTTGTGAGACATGCACACTGGTGCAATAGTGGCGTGGCCATTGAGGGAGTAACAAACAACTTTCTTGTTGAACTGAAATCTTGATCCACAAAATTCAACCAAATATAATATCAGTATTAAGTCAAGAACCTATGGCTAGACAAGTCATAGGCCCTAGGGGAGGTCCTACTGGGTTATTTTGATAAATGGGCATTATAGCAAACTGACTCCTAAGAACTTATTTTTATACACATAGGTCAATGCATGTCTCAAGCCTCATCTATGAAGCTTCTATTTGCTGGTGATTAACATAGAGACTCACAACTGACCAAGGTGTAGAGACTAAGGGACTGAAGAATAAGGGATCTGAATGGAACATATATACCATATTCTCTTCCTCAAGGGCTCAGAGACCATTCTTAGAGAAAGGGTGGCAGGAGTATAAGAACCAAATCTGGAGGGTGACTACAAAGAAACACCCCCTGGACACAGCAGTCTGAACTCACAGCGGTTAGGATAAGACACCCAAACCCATGCAAGCCAAGCTAGACCAAATCCTGAGCGTGAAATTCAACTTCTAGCCATGGAGTTGACTGAGACAGGCCAGGAAAAGAGCTTTTTCTAAATGTTCAGCCCTTGGTAAGTCAGTGGAAGACCACATATCCGAGAATATTTGGGCATCGCAAATTGGTCTTGATGGGGGGGGGGGGGAGACATATAAATAGGGGAGAAGAGAGGAAGTCAATCTGCGGAAAGTAACTGGGTAGGAAGATATCAAAATAGGTTGTAAAAATCTCTTAAAGAACCACTTCTTTTGAAAGAAGGATGCCATAGTAAACTTTCAGTGTCTTTACTAAACCCTAACCCACATGGCCCTTCTTGCTCCTATCCAATGACATAGGCTCCTGAAGGACCTACTATCAGAATAATTAAAGGGAAGTCTTGCTTAGAAAGTGTACTTGGTGTTTGAATCTTGATTGCATTCGAACAGCATCCTTTACCTTTGTCTCAAAAAATAAAATAAAATAAAACAGAACACAACCTATTTCGCTCCATTTTATTTTTATGATAATAAAAACCAATCTTTATAATTGCTCTATTTTAAACTATGCAGTGTATTCAATCCAAAATGATAAGGTAAGAACAAATATTTTAGGTTTTGAGAGCCAAGGGGCAGTGCTGAAGAGAGAAAAAAATATCCTGTCTCATCTTTTATACTTTTTCTTCATTAGAACTTTATAATAAATATATGGCATTCTTGTCTGTTGCCCAATAAGATTAGCTTGCCTCCCTGGATCCACATTTCAAATAAACATTTTTATTTAATACTTTTTAAAAGAAACTTTTATGTGTGCTGGTGTTTTGCCCGCATGTGCCTCTGTGTGAGGTGTCTGATCCCCTGGAACTGGAGTTACAGAAAGCATGGAGCTGTCATGTGGGTGCTTGGAATTGAACCTGAATAATCTGGAAGTTCAGTCAGGGCTCTTAACCACTGAGCCATCTCCCCATTCCTCGAAGGAACAGTTTTTGCACAATGTATTTATTCCTTTCTCCTTTCCTTGGGCCAAGATGTCATTTAGGAAGTTATATGAAATACTATGAATTCAAATTATTAAGTAGCCACTAAGACTTATCAGGCACTCACTACAAACCGGGTTCTACTACAAACCTTGAATAAAAGCTTTTATGGTGTCACCACCTCTGTTTTGATGAAAGTGAGAACTGAAATTACAAGAGGTAAAGGTCAAATAAAACAAAACCAAAAAAAGTGTGGCCTCGGCCCAGGGCCAACTCAGCGTCATAGGTTTGCTCAAAAGGTCCCCCAGTTCACAACCACGTCTTGCTCATAACTTTTCCTATTATTCATATATTCAAACATCATGGAGCATGCTGTACATTGGGCTGTGTAAACCAGGGGAATAAAGAGGTCAAGTGGATACCACCCTGCCGCCCTGAAAGCATCCCTTGTCTAGGCTGCAACAGTTCACTGTCACCTACAGAGTGGTTTCTCCATGGCAAATGAAGATGCCAGGGAAATAAATTCACACGAGCTTTGCCCTTGAGTATATGTGCGACCCTAGGGAAGTAAATAAGCCACCTAAGTTCCTCGTGCCCCGTGCCTCTTAGGTATTTAGAGTCTTCCAACTAATTACACAACTCTGCAACGGTCTAGGAAGACCATGAGTCCTTTGAATCGTATACCCCAGGAAAGTTCAGAAGCAAATTAGCAGGGCTCCTCATCGTAGTTATTCAGTGCAAGCCAAATTGGGGACAAGCCAGAGGATGCAAACCCACTTTTATCGGCAGTAAAAATATCTAGACTGGAACCAGTGCTCTGATCCTGCCTTCTAATTGCTGTGGAGTTCATGTGAGCCACTAAAGCAGACAGAACGCACTCCTGCTATCAAGGAACGAGGCAACAATGGGAAGAGGTGAAGAGAAGAGATGCCTTTTAGTCTAATGAGCCCCGGTCCCAAATTCTATACTCAGTGAAGCTTCCCTTTTTTTTTTTTTCTCATGAGAGCCTTTGCTTCTTTTTGCTCAGAGATGTACATGCTGTGTACTTATCTGCCTTCCTCTTCTCTTTGATAGGAAGCAGCACACTCTAGAAAGAGAGCAGCGGGAAGGAAAGAAGGGAAGGAGGGGAAGAGGGAGGGAGGGAAAAAGGAAGGGACGGAAAAGGGGGAACTGAGGAGAGAAGGGAGGGAGGGAGAGAAAAGGAGAAGGTGAGGCAGGAAAGAAGGAAGAAGGTAAAAGAAGGAAAGAAAAGCAAAGGAAAGGAAGAGAGCCAGGCTAGGATGTGCCCAGGCTTCTAAATGACATTGAACATGAAGCCAACCTTTTCTCGATCTCAAATGCCACAGTCAAAAGATAAAGCCACACTACAAAGGGTTGTTGGAAGAGCAAAACGACTATATCTCCCTGCATTTAACACTGTGAAATTTCATATATGGAACTTGGCATAGCACCTGGTGCAAAGAAGATGAGCCACGACTGCCTTAATTATTTGATGCCTTCCTTCATTTTTTTTAAAAGCTCATAGCTATAAACTACAGCAAAAAAAAAAAAAACAAAAAACAAAAAAACAAAAAAACAATCGTACTAAAACATACAAGGCGAGCGGTGCACTGCCACAGTGGGCAGTCTGGCTTTAAAGTGAAGCGCTACAGTCTTCACCCATCCACCTCCAAACTCGAGTATCAGATTAATTTTATTCTGTGACATTAATTTCCAGCCAGAACTTGAGTTCAGGAATCGCACTGCCAGAACCTGTGCCCAAGCCCTGTCATCATAAGGTGGCAAGATCCTGGACAAGAAGATTAATGTGTTTGGTTCTATTGGTTCTTTAGAGGGCAGAAAGAAGATGAAGAAATCTAACTCTTAATTTACAGTGTCTTCAAGACACGTGCGGATCAGGTGTTCATTAAGAGAATAAATGTCCAATCAAGGTTATTAAAAATATTTTGATTCTATGACGATTTTGTTGTTGTTTTAAGAATCAGTTCAAATTGAAACGTTCCCCCAGTAACACTGCTTCAAATAACAGAAAACGAATGCTTGTGAATTCTGCCCATCAATGTGCTTTTCAATTCTGCTTGCACCATCCTATCTATGCGTCTGTCTATCCTATTCAGAATCTTAGAAGAGTTGCCTAGCTGCTCTCCCTGCTGCCAACCAAACCTCTGTCTACAAGGCAGCCGGTTTTGAGGATTAAACTGGTAACCTCACCATATGCCAGCCCACACCTCTGGTGGAAGCCTCCTACTCTACCAGAGGCCAGGTCAGCATCCTGAACCCCACGGAGGACCACCCTTCCACACCATCTGTGCCTGCCCAGCTCAACCATCCTCCTCTCCCTGTCACCGTATCCCAGCCCAAATGCCTGGCAAAGCCTCCGACTCTACCAGAACCCAGACCAACACCCTGAATCCCAGAGACCAGGCCAGTTCTGTGGAAACCAGGCAGAAGCATCTTACCTCACCAGAAGCCAAGTCCACATCCTGAACCTCAGATGACCCCCACCCCCGCCAGATCAGGGGCCATACACATCACTGGACCTCTAACCCCCAACTTGGGCAGCAGCTCCCCTGCTGGATCAGAGGCCATCCAGGCCATCAGAAGCCATTCTCCAAAACTGACCACATACTGAGTCACAAAGCAAGTCTCGACAGGTGAGAGAGAATGGAAATAACCCCCTGCATCCTGTCAGATCATCCACAGATTAAAGCCGGATTTCAACAATGACAGAAACAACAATCTGAGGGGAACTGAATAACTCTAAATTGAATAACTCCTGGATCAAGGCAGAAATAAGGAAGGAAACTGAAGACTTCCTATAATTCAGTGAAAACGAATGCACAACATCCCCAAACTTATGGAACACTGTGAAAGGAAGTTTGTCACATCAAGAGCCTGAATAAAGAATTGGAGAAACTCACACTATCATCTTAACAGCACACCTGAAAAGCTCTAGGATAAAAAGAAGCATCCACACCCAAGATGGCAAGAAATAATCAAATGAGGGTTGAAATCAGTAAAAATAGGAACAAAGAGAATCAATGAAGGGGTTGGTTCTTTGAGAAAATCAACAAGACAGACAAACTCTTATCTAAATTAAATAACAGACAGAGAGAGAATGACCAAATTAACAAAATCAGAAATAAAAGGGGAAACAACAGACAGCAAGAAAATCCAAAGAATCATTAGGTCATACTTCAAAACCCCATACTCCACAATATTGGAAAAATCTAAAAGAAACTGACAAACTTTTTGATAGCTACAACTTACCAAAGTTAAATCAAGATCAGATAAACCATCTAAATAGACCTATATACCAGGGTTTTCAAATTATTCCACAAAATAGACACAGAAGGAACTTTGCCAAATTTGTTTTATGTGGCCACAGTCACCCTGATACCAAATCCACACAAAGACTCAAAAAGTCTTGGAGAGATCAGGGAAACAAGGAACATACCTAAACAAAATAAAAGCAATAGACCGCAAGTTGATAGCTAACATCAAGTTAAGTGGAGAGAAACTCAAAGCAATTCCACTAAAATCAGGAACAAGACAAGGTTGTCCACTTTATATCTATTTAATATAGAACTTGAAGTTCTGGCTAGAGCAATAAGACAACAAAAAAATATCAAGGGGGATAAAATTGGAAAGATGGGAATCTTTAAAGTACTGCTCTTTGCAGATGATATAATAGTATATATAAGTAACCCCAAAAATTCTACCAGGGAACTGTTACAGCTGATAAACACTTTCAGCGAGGTGGCTAGATATAAGATTAGCTAAAAAGAAAAAAATAAATCGTCCTTCTATATACAAACTATAAATGGGCAGAGAAAGAAATCAGGGAAATAACACCCTTCAGAATAGCCACAAATAATATAAAATATCCTGGTGTAACTCTAACATAGCAAGTGAATGACCTGTATGACAAGAACATCAAGTCTTTGAAGAAAGACATTAGAGAAGCTATCAGAAAATAGAAAGATCTCCCGTGCTCCTGGATCGGTAGGATTAACAGTAAAAATGACCATCCTACCAAAAGCAATCTACAGATTCAATGCAATCCCCATCAAAATTCTAACACAATTCTTTACAGACCTTTGCAAGGGCAATACTCAACTTCATATGGAAAAACAAATCACCCAGGAAAGTCTAAGCAATAATCCTTAACAATAAAAGAATTTCTGGAAGCTCTACTACACAGCTATGGTAATAAAATAGCATGTTATTTGCATAAACAGAGACAGGTGGATCAATGGAATTGAATCAAAGACCCAGACATAAACCCACACAACTATATATACCTGATTTTTGACAAAGAAGCCAAAATTATACAATGGAAAAAAGAAAGCATGCCAGGAACCATACAGTCTAGTCTTGGATCAGCATATGACTCCCTGTCCACTACCTGTCCAAAGGGTTTTCTCAGTCTGTGGAAACAGACTTAGTAATGGCAAGGACCAGTAGACCACAGGACAGCATATAAATTTACAAAATTCATGCAGCTTGCAGGTTCTTTTCTCTCTCATTCTATTGTTGATTCTCTGAGTGGTTTTTAGTTTTACTTTGGCAGTCACACATGCAACAACTGTAATTTTTTCCTGAAAATTCTGGGTTTTTTTTTTGGAATATTGTCCTCTAAGACTCAGCAGGAGGCTGATGCTTCTCTTATCTGGAATTACTAACTAGAACTCCTTCTCTTGGGAACTTTCCTGACTCAATAGTTAGATACATATAAGAAGACAACACTGGAAACACTGGATGTCCCACAGTCCTGGGAAGGGGAGTAGGGCATACATACACAGAGCAGGGGAAAGGCCTCATACACAAAGTATCAACTATTGAGAGTAAAGTCCCTGGACACTAAGCATATAGAAACAATGGTAGAATCTGGTATGATTCAATGGGAAAAATGCAATGTACAATATGGGATGGAGAGATCCATCTTTCTCATACACGGGAGCTTATATTGGTGGGAGAAGTGTGCTCTAGTGGGATGGGGGAAGTCTGCCTTTGTAGAGAGATGGAGACATGGGACCCTCTTGTGGAAAAGGGAACCGTTTAAAAGCATATCTTACAGATGTAAAGAAATCATTTGGGTTTGAATATTGTTGTTAAAGCACTGTATCCATGTCCACTACTTTTTAACTTTGTAACTGCAAGTAGATGCCAGTTGACATAAGCGTTGTGAGAACGAGAGCAGGGTGTGTCTGGCTGGATATTCAGTTAAACCTGCAAAACTGCTGAACTCTACGTCTAGAATAAGGTTATGTATGAGGTAGGAAAATGTATTTCAGGAAGCATAAAAGGGGAACAAAGGAGGCTTTTATAATGATTATGACATATTTCTTAAAATATGTATTTCTTAAAGGTCAAAAATAGGAGCCAATAATAAAGCTGTTCATGAAAGCTTGGAAGAAAAAAAAACATGTTAAAGCATAAATAAAGATGGCTTGAGCTCTTCAGGGGCATTTGAGTGCAATCCACCTGGTAGTCAGAACTCTTCCACGGCTGACACCCTTTCTCCATCTCAGAACTTGAACTCAAGTCAAGGAAAAGCATCTTCAACAAATGCTGTTGGCCTACCTGGATGTCAGCATGCAGAAGAATGCAAACAGATCCATAGCTATCTTCCTGAATAAAACTCAAGTCCAGGTGGATCAGACCTCAACATAAGTCCAGATACACTGAACCTGATAGACAGAAAGTCGAAAATGGCCTTGAATGTATTGGTACATTCAAGGTTCCTGAACAGAACACCAATAGCGCAGGCACCAAGAGAGACAATAAATGGAACCTCATGAAACTAAAAATCTTCTGTAAGACAAGGGACTCCATCAACAAGACAAATCAGCAGCCTACAGAATGGGAAAAGATCTTCGCCAACTCCACATCTGACGAAGGGCTGATCTCCAAATTATATAGAGAACTCAAGAAACTAGACATCAGAAAAACCAGATAATCCAATTTTAAAATGGGGTACAGTTCTAAACAGAGAATTCTCAACAGAGGGATCTGAAATGGCTAAGAAACACTTAAAGTTCAACAACCTTTGTCATTAGGGAAATGTAAAGCAAAACAACTTTAAGATTCCATTGTACACCTGTCAGAATGGCTAAGATCAGTAACACAAGTGACAGCTCATACTGGGGAGGTGTGGAGTAAGAGGAACACTCCTCCACTGCTGGTGGGAGTGCAAACTTGTACAGCCACTTTGGAAATCAGTATGGTGGTTTCTCAGAAAATTGAGAATCAGCCTACCTCAGGACCCACCTATACCACTCTTGGGCATATACTCAAAGGATGGTCAATTATACTGCAAGGACACCTTTCAGTTATGTTCATAGCATCTTTATTTGTAATAACCATAACCTGGAAACAACCTAGATGTCCCTCAACTGAAGAATGGATAAGGAAAACGTGATACACTTACACAATGGAGTATTACGTAGTTGTTAATAAAAAGTGACAACGTCATGAAATTTGCAGGCAAATGGATGGAACTAGAAAAAAAAAATCATCCTGAGTGAGGTCACCCAGACCCAGAAAGACAAACATGGCATGTACTTCCTTATACATGTGTATTAAATATAAAGTACAAGATAACCAACCTATGATCTACAGTTCCAGAGAAGCTAAGTACCAAGGAAAGATCAAGGGGGTTGGAGGGAGGTGCAGTGCACAAATCTCCCTGAGAAGGGAAAATAGAAGAGATATCATGGGTAGATTGCAGGGGTGAGGGTAGGAACAGGATGTGTCAGGTTTGGGGGGATGGAGGAGGAGAGTACTGGAAGAGATGACTGGGAAAGGGGGACGTTTCAGGTTGATGTAGAAACCTAGACTCCCAAGCATCTACAAGGAGGACCTAACTAAGACTCCTAGCAATAAGGAACAAGGAGCCTGAACTGGCCATTTCCTGTAACCAGACAAGACTTCCAGTAGAGAGAATGGGCCATGGACACAGCCACATAACCTTTGACCTATGATTTGTCGTGCCTACAAGATGTGTTGGGAGTAAAAGTGGCTCAGAAATTGTGACTTGTCCAAAAACGGGCTCTATGTGAGCCTTGTCAGTTTGGTTGCTCACCTTCCTGGACCTGGAGGGAGTTGGGAGGACCTTGGACTCAACATAGTGTAGAGAACCCTGATAGCTCTTTGGCCTGGAGAGGGAGGGAGTGGAGGTATGGGTGGAGGGGAGGGGAGGGATGGGGGAGGAGGAGGGGAGGAGATGGCAATTTTTAATAAAAAATAAATAAACTGGAAAAAAAACAATGACTTGTTCAGCCTGAGACCCATGCCATAAGAGTGAGCCCACCCCCGACTCTGCCTGGAGAGCCAGAGCCCAGTGGCTAGACAGTCGGAGATCTAGGTCAGAACCAAACATGACTGGCAAAAAAGAAAAAAAAAAAAGAAAAAGTCAATGAAATGATTCCTAATCATATTCTGCTATGCTCATAGATTGGTGCCTAGCCCAGTTGTCATTAAAGAGACACTTTTAATGTTTATGTTACAAAAATCTATGCCAAGATATACCTGGGTTGATTTTTATTAAGTTTAAGAACTGGCATTTTATGTCAACATGGTTGTGTATTTTCACATAAAAAAGTTTCATAATGTATGAAACGAATTCCTTCTATGTAATGTGCTTTATGTTACACAGTAGGATAAAAAATAAATACATATTCCCTTATAGTTACTCAAATCATTTCCAATTTAATTTTATCATTCATTTAAACTGTCAGATTAATAAACCCTGAAATATACCCCAAAGATCCTAATAACCTCATTCTCTTGCTTAATATCCTATCATTCATTAAAAATGTGTTACCAAACCTTGAAATACACCAAAAAAGAAAAAAATAAAACCAATAGCCTGACTCTCTTGATTAGCATCTTTTGCTTGCCTTTTATTGCTCTTAAGGTCAAAATCCCTTCTTTGGAGTGAGTAGAGTGTTTGTCTAGCGTGCATGAAGCCCTGGAATCACTTAGCCTGGAACGGTGGCTCACACCTGTAGTCCCAGCACTTGGCAAGTGAAGGCAAGAAGGATCCAATGTTTAAAGTCACTTTATACAACACGGTGAACTCAAAGACAGCTTATGAACAAATAAATCTTCTCTTTAACACTGTCCATAGTTCTGTGTTCTCTGGGCCTTATGTGTGCCTACAGCCTCTGCCCTAAGCACGCCCCCTTCATTCTCTGTGATCCAATGGTCCTCTACTCCTTCCTGCCGGCTTCTGTATTTTGAGACTGCTACGCACTCTTGTCTTGGTGCTGCATTTAGTGCCAGCATCCCAGGAGTCTACGAAAGGCATATTCTGAGAGTATTCCATAAGTGTTTCAAATCTTCACCTCGACCCTCCCATAATATACCATCCCATAATATACCATCCCACAATATACCACATCCTGTGCGATGCGGAAGACCTGTCCCATAGATAGCTGAGAACAGGAGCCAGTCTCTCTCATGTCTCATGTTCATCCAAGACATGCAGACCTTTGCTCATTGTCAAGAAAGGGCAGGACAGAGCTTGGGGCTAGAGTAGCAAAGGCAGTCTCAAATGTCACAAAATAATGGTGTGGATTACTGTACCCACGTTGTCCCCAGAGTGGCGATGCATGAGAGGTGTCTGGAAACAACATCTGCACCACCAGTGACTCAATAAATGATTGCTGTTCACCTGCACGGCTGATGTGTGGTTTCCAAATGCAAAGAGAAGGGGCCATGTCCTGCTTCCTGTGGGCATTAAAACTCCAGCAGGACAGAGCATGTTAATTTCACTTTACCCCTTAGATTTACATAAAATGTGTTAAAACGCAAAGTAGGCTATTTTTAAAAGTCAAAAGACTGCATTCTTATGAAAATAAAGTCTTCTTTCAATTAGCAAAACACAAATAGCTGAATTCAATTCAGCTCATCTTGGAATACTATTTGCAAATAAAGTGGCTTAATTAAGGTGTCTTATGAAGTAGGTGATCACACAGATTATTACCATAGGTTAAAAAAGCTCATAATTAAAATATCGGTAAAACTGATAGCTTTATAAAATTTCTGTCAGACTCAGGTCAAAGGAGAATCAGAAAGTTCCTTGTGGCCTACAAAGCTCCAGTAAAACAGAGGTACAAGGCAGCTGACGGTCTCCTAAGGAAGGCTCTTTCTGTCTCAGTACTTTCATGGTTTCTTCTGTGTGTTCCGCATGTTCATGGGAGAATATCATCATTGTTACAGTCCTTTGTTAAGAAATCTATTTTACTATAATTCTATTCACTGCAATTTCCTTAGTAACAAGCTGCTCTCTTTTTCTTTTAAAAACTATTAAAATGCCATTCACATCACGTCCTGGATGCAGATCCAGCTATTCCCAATAGCTATTCAAAAAAAAAAAAAACCATAATCACCATAATTACTGTTGACATCTCATTAACATTCAGCTTCCTTTCTGCAGCAACTACAGCTGGACAAACCAGCTATTACAGGATAAAAACTAATGCTCTGGTGTCTTCTCTTCAAAAATTAGGTTGGGGGGGGGGGGGAGAAACCGGGATCCTAAACACCTGGGCTCTTGTTTTGCTCTTCCTACAAAGGATGGTTGGGGATAGGAGAGCTGCAGCATTACCTGTCTAAATATTGTCAGCTGGTACACCGGACCTTGTCAGAGAAAAGCAAACCCATCCTGGAGGTAACAGGGATGTCAACATCCATGCATGCTGTCAGACCTGTGGTCCATGAGTCACAGCTCCCAGACTTCACCAGTGTGTACCATTGCTTGACAACTACTTTGGCTTGGTTCTTTCTGGCTTACTTCATCACTTGCTGGCCTCCCCTTTTGTCGAGCCGCATAATGGCTGCCAGACCCCTTCCAGCTTTCCATATCACGTTTTCTACCATCTTTGCGGGCATCCCTGCAGGATGGCATGTTTCCGTCTCATGGAAAACCTTTATACGACACTAGTGACTGAAACATTCCACCTAGCTGAAATAGTGGCTCAGATATCACAGGTAAGGTCAACGGTGTTCCAATTGGATTTAAGGCCCACTCCGCAAGAGGGAGTTCACATCTGGTACTGTAAGCCAGGACATAAACTTGGAACTGGGGATGTCACAGAACCCAAATTCTATTGTTTTATTAGATGGGGGAGATGTGTCTGTAAACTGCCTTTGAAATATGTGTGTGTGTGTGTGTTTACACACATAGAACACTGTATTGTTAGCTCTAGCTCATAACCACTGGTAAAGATCCTCAGAACACGTGAGTATTAGCATGGTGGCCTAAGTCACAGCCATAGGATATCTAGTTAACCCCTCCAAGGCTCAGGGGTCATTGCAGAAGGACTGGGAAGTATGTAAGAGCAAAGGGTGGAGTGTTGCGTCAAAGTTTCCTCGCAGATTGTAACATTCCATCCTGCAGAGAAGCTCCTGAAGCAGGAAGGCTTCTGGAAGACCCAGAAACTGACCAGGTTCACTAGGCCCCTCCCTCCCAAGAGTAAACGGGATTACTCTCCAGCCAGCCAAGCTGCCGAGAAGACTCAGACCTGCCAAACTACCTGAAAGTGGACAAGCAGCTTGGAAGAGGGTCAGACCAAATGAGTCACTTGGACAGGGCACTCTCCAACCTGTGGAGCTGTGCAGAGGGCTCCAGGTTTCCAGCTTCTGTGCCCTGTCATCCGTGCTGGGGTGGGCTTTGGTAACAGCTGTTTCTGAGTCATCTCTGCTCCTGTAAGTAACCCCTTGCCCATGTTCCTATAAGTAGCCCCAATAAAACTCATTGGTTCAGCAAGGTGGACTTCGGTGGTATCTGTGTTTTGGTCTATTGTCTGCTCCCTCTCTGGGGTGAGTAAACATGTGTGCAGTGTCCCCCCAGGAAAAGTATTGTCACACAACAGGAGTCTCCCCAGTTATGTCTGTTTACAAACAGTCTGGTCCTTCTTGTTATTAAGGTTTTGGCACAAAAAGAAGTGATACAGATAAACTAGTAAAAAGGGCAGAGATTCTAGCATCTTCCACAGTTCTTATCATTATGGAGTCCAGGTTAGGAAAGGCTGACTTATATCTGAGATGGAAACAAAAATTGTATTCAATTTTTTTTAATCTTTTATTAAATTTATTCTTTCAAGGCCGGGCAGTGGTGGCGCACGCCTTTAATCCCAGCACTTGGGAGGTAGAGGCAGGAGGATCTCTGTGAGTTCAAGGCCAGCCTGGGCTACAAGAGCTAGCTAGTTCCAGGACAGGCACCAAAGCCACAGAGAAACCCTGTCTCGAAAAACCAAAAAAAAAAAAAAAAAAAAAAATTATTCTTTCAATTTCTATCCTCTGGATTATTTTCCAGATCAGTGACTCACAATGGGAAGAGATTTCTGTGGAGGAGTGCTCTAGCTGTCTGCTGGGTTAGAATGCTGGCAAACTCCCACAGAGCCTCACCATGGAGAGTTAGTTACCTAGACCCAAATGTCAGCGTCACCTGATGTAAAGAGTAGTCTTCCTCTCTGGGCTGCTTCCGAATTTTCTTTAACTTCTGAGACAGAAAGCTCCTTTCTAAGCAAATGTTCTCTGCATTCACGAGCTCGAACTTCCAGAACTAAGGCTAATCTGCAGCGTTTCTTTGTCTACAGAAAACAGTGAATCCCCAGGCTTACTAGGGGAGAGGCTGCTACTGCTTTTTCCATCTCCCTTCACCTCCCAGGGCCCACCCTGCTCTACCACTGACAGACTGAGGGCAGCTCTTTGGAATACCATTTTGACTCCCATAGTTCAAGACCATCTTCACAAATACAGGCATGATACCAAGTGTATGGCATCTCCGGTATGTAACAGCTAGCAACATCTTTTGGTCTACTATCAACCTGGTTCCACAGTCTGTTTTCTAACCTGGGCTAAATAGGACTCTCTTAAAAACTTGATTCATTCCATGCACACTCTGCAGGGACCACTCAAATAAGCCCATGTGTAGCTGATGATGCTGCCTCTCTACACTCTTGCTCTTTGTCCTTCGGTGGCCCGCTTCATAGCCTGAGAACTAGAAAGACTTGAAGATGTGGCCTGTGAGCAGAGCAGCACGTTCTAGTCTCATCTTGACACAGCTGACTGGGCAGTAGACAGAAGGACCGTCACCATCCCTGTCTTCTGACTTCGAATTGATAATGGCTGTCGCTTGCTCTTAGCTGAATGGCTGTTCCCTAGAACGGATTTGATTTCTGGCCAATCTGTTGAGTGCACGCACAGCAGCAAATGCAATTCTCTCTCCCAGGGCGTGCTTCGCCTTTTCACTTGTAGCGCTTAGAGATTTGCTGTGATACCTTCATGAGTGTGCTCGCTCCATCCACACCCCCTCCCGCCTTATAGGTCAAAGCACTGTAAGTTTTACAGTCCCTCTTCCATTTAAACTGGGGCCTCTTCTTAGTGAAAATTCCCATAAAATTCATTTGTGTGTTTTCACTGGTTCTTTGCACACATATGCATGTCGTGTGTGTGTGTGTGTGTGTGTGTGTGTGTTCATGCTTGCATATGGGTACACATACATGCATGTGGAGGCTAATAGTCACCCTGCAGTGACATTATTCAGGAGCTGTTCATTTTGGTTTTTTAAGATGAGGTCTCTCAATAGCCTAGAGCCTCCATGTAGGCTAGTCCAGGGAGCGCTGATGATTTGCCTACCCCTGCCTTTCCTGTGCCAGGATTATAAGCACATGACACAGTCATCAATATTTTACCTGGGTTCTGGGGACTGAACTCAGATCCTCGGGCTTGCACAAGAAGCACTTACTTACTGACGTAGCTCCTCAGTCTACAGTCACCCTGCATCTACTGTTACTTCTCCCTTACTGCCAGTTTTGCCTTCCTTTAGCACTAAAGAACCTCCCATTACACATCTCAGTCATATGTAGCACATCATTATAGCTCTTACACACATTGGACATTAATTAATTACTTGATTGATTAATTAATTAAGACTTCCATGCTTCTCTTTTCTATAACATTTATTTATGACATTTTCAACATCCATTCATTGTTCGCATGTATGGATCAGCAGGGATGGTTCTGTTCGTCTCAGCTGAGCTTGCTGACTCCTCTACTACTTCTGGGGCTTTCATTCATGTGACCCTTGTTGCCACTGGACAGATGTTTGACTTGGGAAATTTCATTCTTTGGGAGCTGGCATAAGTACAAGAGAATAAGCAAAGGCTGGGGATACCTTTTAAGACTCAGACGGGAACTCACCTTTTTTTTTCATTTCTACCTTATTCAACCAGCCAAAACAAGTTATATATTTCAATGTAAAGTCAAGAACAGAGACAGCTTTCGTGGGAAGGACTGCCACTCTGAAGCCAAGCCAGGACTGCATCTGTGATTCTGTTGATGAGGTCAGGGAGCATTGGCACAACACTATGTCTGTCCAAGCCAGACTCCTGCTACCCATTGCAATAGTCAAAAAAATCTGTTCTGGCTCCAAAATGTATTCCAATCCCCAACTTGATCCTATGGAGCAGTTGCAACTGCTCCCATAAGGTGGCGCTAGAAGCCGACTTCTCTCACCATGAGAGAGAGTAGCAAGAAGGCACTATCAAAGAACGATGAGCCATTACCAGGCAGCAACCCTGCTCACCCCTTGATCTTGGATCCTTCGGAACTGTAAAAATAAATTCTACTGTTTATAAGTTGTTTAGCCTTTGATATTTTGTTATAGCAATATTGCTCAATGTTGCAGAGATGGGGACATACTTGTTCTAATCAGATGGTCTCTTCTAAGAATATAAACCTCACATGGCTCAAAGTCCAGTGCTTTGTACATCACGTGCACTAGCCATGAATCCCAATGAAACATGTCCTACCATGAAAGTACTGATGTGTTCTTACTTCTCAGCCAAGAATAATTTTCTGCCCATGTCTAAGCCTGTGTCTCCATCCTTCCTGTCAGTTCTGTGAGATCTAAATACCTTTCCAGCAGTTGCCCTCTGCCTGAGTCCACTGAGATAGCACCAATGCTGCAGCTTGCATCTATGGCTAACACATATCTCTTGCCTTCATAAACCTGAAGTCAGCTGTGAGCCAGATTCACACACCTCCCAGTTCAGTCTAAGCCGTTTCCTCTTGGCATGGTGGCCTGATTGCTCATTACTGAGTTGCCTTCATCTGAATATATTTCTAAAAAAGCCTCCTCTGAAATAGCCAACACCGGTTTTTTTTTTGTTTTGTTTTGTTTTTTTTGTTTTTTGTTTTTTTTTTTGCCTGTTCACAGAGACTGAGGAGGGCATATTTGGGGTCTGGATGCTGTAAGTCTGTTATCGGAGCCCCAGGCTCCATTTGCTTTCATTACTAACTTGAAATTTAAAAGCAAAAGTTCTCTCAAGGTTTGACTGATAAGCCATTCCTCTCATTTTTGTCTTTTGACTTGGAGAGACAGACCCTTCCTGTCTGAAAAGTTGCTTCCTCCCAGATAGAGGAGAGCAGTCAAAAGTGGGAAGCTCTGTTCCCCAAAGAAGCTGGCCTCTTGAGCCTTTCCATTCTGTTTCTAGATGAGAAAGCTGGCGGTCTCCTTTTCACCATGCCTACCTTAGGACAGAGACCATTTCTCTCTCTCTCTCTCTCTCTCTCTCTCTCTCTCTCTCTCTCTCTCTCTCTCTCTCTCTCTCCATCCCAAAAGAGATAGGGAACTCCATCTTGCACTGTGCCCCTAGGATGTTTTAAATATCCAGCGTGATCTCGTTGCTCTGAATATTTCAGTATTTATCCCCAAGCCATTTTCTATTTTCTCAGAGTTAGTTTTGGGGACAAAGAAAGGAAGGATTGCTGCTGCATCTTGGATGTTGTTTTAGGGGCTTTCATCATAAGGTGGAGGAAGCTAGTTGATAGGGTCTGAGAGAAGCCACCAAAAAAAAAAAAAAATACAAAAGTCACATATGCAATAAACAAGAACTCTTTATTAATATTAAAAAACATTTTGTCAACATGTTGGGGTGGCAAATGGCACCCCCCAAAGAAGGTCACAAGCTCCTTTTAAGTGAGGTTAGGGAAATTCCAGGCAGGAGGGATTAATCTGGGGTCAGTGATGGAGAAAAGATTAATCTGGGGGCTGATTGGTGGGGGCCCTAGTGCTTGCGGGCTTTCCAGCAGCAGGGTAGGGAAAGCTATCTTTAGTTGTCAGGAGGCTGAGGAGACTGTGGCCCTCAGCTGAGCCAGCAAAAGGCTTTCTTTCTTTTTTTTTTTTTTTGTTTGGTTGGATTTGTTGTTTTGTTTTTTTGTTTTTTTGCTTTTTTGGAGGGTGGGGGGAGGTTTCAAGACTAGGTTTCTCTGTAGCTTTGGAGTCTGTCCTGGAACTAGCCCTTGTAGACCAGGCTGGCCTTGAACTCACAGAGATCCACCTGCCACTGCCTCACGAGTGCTGGAATTAAAGGCGTGCGCCACCACCGCCCAGCTAAGCGAAAGGATTTCATATGGAAGATGACTGATGTATTCAAGGCTGTGCAGTTGCTCCTGATGAACACCAACCAAAAGCCATTCCTGTGTAATTCCAAAGCAGCCCATCACAGACAACACAGTCAGTGGCCTAGTTGGGCCTAACCTCTCACGTCGCAGGCCTTCAGAACCCGTATGATTTGTCCCCCAACTGTGAGACTCGGAGTGTAAGAGTCCTCCGAGTTCTTTTCAAAATGCCTTAAAAGCATCCAGAAGAAAACTGGAGGGAGGAAGAAGCGTACACAAGAATAAGTGACAGAGAGAGTGTGCACGTAGAACCCCGGGACCCTCCATCTGTCGTAACGAGGACAGTCTGTATTCTGTTTGCTAGAGCTCAGCTAATAATTTGAAGGGTCGCCTTGCATTTGTAAGTGGCTGGTTCAAATCAGAGCTTACGTAGGGGATTCATGATTGGGGAGAGGAGTCAGGCTGTGGGTTTGGTCTCAGGAAATCACAATGCTAAGTATTCCCCTATACCTTAGTCCCAATGGCCATTTTACTCTCTTTCCCTTCTTGAGATCTTCTAGACCTGTTCCTCAACCCCATCACCATACTCGGAACATCAATATCCTTAAGCTCTTAGGCTCTTTTTCCTTTTCTACCTTAATCCCCAAGAAGCTCAAAGTTACAGACAAAGGGTTCTCAGCAGGAATAAGCAAAATAAAATACAGGTATGAAATATTTAAACTGTACTGTTTTCTTCTTTGTCAGATTTGGAGCATTGACAGTCCCCGATGCAGAGGAAGAATCTGACCCTCCGTCAGACATCTTCTCAAGTTAAATACCTGACAGCCTGGAGACATGCCCAGGCGTATTCTTGACGTGAAGAAAAAAGGATGCTCTCTGTATGAGAACTAAAGACACTGACTGAAAAAGACTAAGTCTGATGTTGTAGCTGCTCCTGAAAGAGACACCCACTTGGGAGGAGTGGTCACGAACATCCCCCTCTGGACTTGCTCTCCATCGGCTTTATAACTCTCTTTGTGGTGTCTCACTCCTCTAGAGCCTGTTCTGTCGTGAAGGGAGTGCTCAAAGTTTCATTTTTAGGCTAATAGCTTTTCTAGGAAGCACGATCTGGAGCAGCCTTGTGATACGATGAATCACTGATGTGAGGGGTAATTAGAGAAGCTTCATCCAAGTGCTCGCCACCTCTAGCATTTATTAGCTGTGGAGCTGATTCCACGCAAGGGCCTGTGCACACTCCCAGTACAAAGAGAATGCAGGTAAGGGCTGCTCCCTTCTACTCAGTCTGGCCACACGCATGTGGTTGTGATTATGTCACGGCACTGAAAGGAAATAGTCAATGCAGTTCCACTTCTTAATGTTTAAACCTGTTCTCACTTACTTAACCCTCAGGTGGAGAAACTGAGGCAAGGGGTGACTTAGGAAAGCAGAGAAATGAGCTTCAAACAGATCTAATGGATTTTCATAATTGAAGCCATAAAACAGGAGTGCACAGGTGCAAAATGAATAAGAAGAAAGCAAATAAGAACCCAGAATGATTTTGTATATATTACACAAGGAAGAAAATGCAAGGTCCAGCACTTGGTGCAGAGTTATGACTAATCCACATTCACCGAAGGAAACACTGTACACGCACTGCACACAATGCACCTGTGTGTGGTGCTTTTTACATAGCAATTGGGTAGGGCTTACTGTCCATTTTCACTAGTAATTTCTGTTGTCCCACACTAGGAGAGCATCAGCACGCATGAGCTGTGTGGCTTTATGTAACTTACCTAACCTCCCTGATTCTGAACCTCATTCTTTCCATCTAAGAGACATAACCACAGTTGTTACCTCGTAGCATCTGGGGGTTAAGGATATGTATGTTTTCATGTATGTGTCATGCGTGTGTGTGCATATGCATGTCTATGGAGTGTGTTTTTAGACAGGGTCTCCCAGTGAACTAGAAACGCGCTGATTTGGCTAGGCTGTCTGGCCAGCCAGCTCAGAGATCCTCTTTTCTGGTACATGTGGCTGATGGTGATCCAAACTCAGCCCCTGAGGCTTCTACAACAGACATTCTACCCTGTAAGCCATCTCTAAAGCTTGTTTCGAGGAAGATGGTGCTCATAAAATGCCTCCCGTGATGGACAGAGTGCTGAGCACAGCACCCGGTCGGTGCACATCAACCAGGAAACAGCCAGAATCCAGCCCTGCTGCTACTGTTGCTACTACTGCAACATTTTCCAGCAGCACTGAAACTGGATGTGATCCTTTGGAGTAAGCTCTGGGATAATTCACATACAAAGAATTATAAAAAGGACTGCTTTCCATCTAAAATTTATTATAAGGAAATAATGCAACAGGGGCATTGAGGCAAGGTGTAACTTGCATTTGATTGATAGTATTATCTCTAATAACCTTGAAGTTTTTTTGAAGAAAGACAGACATCTTGAAACTGTCTCCCAAAATAACATGGAAACTGGAGCCAGAAAATAGCGACTAGAATGCTTTATCACTTCAAACATCAGCAGCTTTAGTGACAATCAGACACTCCCCGAAACCCCAAGGTGAGGCTGTGTTGGGATTTTGAAACCTAGTCCTGGTCACCATGCTTGCCCAGCTTTTCATAGAATTGCTGTGGAATACTATGTAACTAGGCAAAGATGTGTCACATTTGTTTACGCTGCATTTGTTTAACTATGTAAAGATGTGTTTTGCCTTGTCTGCCTAAGGTACCTGATTGGTCTACTAAAAAGCTGAATGGCCAATAGCTAGGCAGAAGAGGGATAGGTGGGGTTGACAGGCAGAGAGAATAAGTAGAAGAAGGAAACCAGGCTTGAGGGAGAAAAAGAACAAGAGAAGAAGAAAGGAGAGAATGAGAGAAATTAGAGAAGGGGCAGGGGGCAGGGACAGCCAGGCTAGCAGACACAAGAAACAGTACAAGTAAGATATCTAGAAGAAAAGAAAGGTTAAAAAAAAAACCCTGAGGGTAGATAAAGAGAAACAGATTAATTTAAATTAAATGAGCTAGCCAGAAACATGCCTAAGCTAGGCCAAGCATTCCAAACTAATAAGTCTCTGTGTCATGATCTGGGAGCTGGTTGGTGGCCCAAAAGAAAAAGCCTGGCACATACAATGGTATAGGTGACTTTGCCGTAGTCCTCGCCACCATGTGTGCCCAGATTTTCATATTATAGTACAGATGATATGGTGCTTAATAAGTATGGCTTGCTGGACATACCTGTTTATATTGAAGACTTTTATCGATAATTCCCTTAGCATTGTAATGGACCTTTCTGGTTTTCTGGCAGTAATCCATCAGAGTCAAAACTGGATTCAGTTTGAACCAAATTAAGGGTTAGAAGTAGGTGCAGGTCTAGACTTCAATTGCAAGTCAACAGAAGGAACAGTGAGCAGAAGACAAGATTATGTATTACAGATATGGAGATATGGACTCACAAGGGTTAAAAGACTTGGAAACAGAATGCAAAGGCTTGATTTTCTGCCATGTATTAGCACAATAATCTGGAGAAAATATACTGACTAAGAAAAGAACAGTCTTGACCCTGGAAAGGCCGTGTTCTGATGGGGAAAGCAGATACAAACTGTGCTTGTCTAGAAAGTATTTGTAGCATATATAAAGACAAAACCCAGTCGCTATAATATGTAAAGAGCCCGTAAAGACAAAAAGTAAAATGTCCTGTAGGGATATGAACACTATGAACAGAAAAGTCTTTACATCAACAATGGGACAGTAGAGAAGGCCAATTAAAATGCATTAAATTTGCAAACTTGTTTGGCAACAGTTTCATCATAATACAGAAAACAGCCACTCTTTCAAGTTAATATGAAAACTATACTGGAGACCTCCATATAACTCTAAAGTGTGAACATCCAGCTTTTACCCTCGACCAACACTGTTTTGCATGTACAAAGCAATGGATATGAGACCATTTATATTAGCCTTATTTATAACACAGAAAAAAAAAACCAAAACAACTATATTCTTATTAGTAAAAGAAGTGGTAAAAATGAATTCCGGTGCATTTAGTAATGTGTTATGTGTGACTTTACTGATGAGAGTCTTAAAGCTAAATGTGGCAAATTAATAAATATTTAAAAATATTTCGGAGACATAGCTGGCATTCAAGTGGCAGCAGAATGCATAGAAATGATGCTTTTTGTGTTCCAGGCTCTCAGGCATGACATTTTGTTTCTCAGAGGGGTGTGTGTGTGTGTGTGTGTGTGTGTGTGTGTGTAAAAGCATTAAAATGATAGCATCACAGTACTATCACTCCGTTTGCTTCTGTGGAAGCAGGCAAGTGGGGAGTCATGTACTGTCAAGAAAAACTCGAGATGAGCCACTGACATTTCAGTACATTTAGCACAAGAATAATAAATATGTAAATTATTAATACAGATGAAAGTTAACCAAAAGAAAAAGAAAACACTGCGTATAGCATGTGCCATCTGTCAGAAAACAGAGACCTAGCCTATCACGGCTTCTCACAAGGAAAGGCGTCTCGGGATGAGCTCTGCGCTGGCTGAAACCTGAGGAAACTGCATTTACTGCATCAGGGCCAGTAGAGGCGGCACAGCACTTTGCACCTTGGAACCCTCTCCTGGGATTCTCCCATCAGCCACGGAAAGACGACGCTTCATTACCCAGTCGTTGCCAGAATTGGCAGGAAAGATTGCAAAATTCACAAGCACACATGCACATGCACACATGGTTTCCAAGGGTCAAGAGCAGATTTATTTTAGGAGTCCTCTGAGGTTGATGGCTGTCTCTCTGACAGTGAAAGCAGGAGACGGGAAGTAATCCTGGGAGAGTTTGAACAATGTTGCGACAAAGTTGCTTTCTGCTGCTAAACTAGGAGAACCGTATCATTTCTGGGAACTTGCTTCTCGCTCACTAGAATCAGGCACTCCTGTGTTCTACTCAGTGGCCTCTCAAAGAAGGCCAAAAAGTCTGACACTGATTCTCTGATCTCTCCCATAATAAAGTTATGATTATACAACTATTAATTATTGATAGTTCATTTTAGTTAAGCAATAAAGTCTCTAGTCTTAAAGGGGTTGGGGATTACATATAATAAGAATTCATAGCCGGGCGGTGGTGGCGCACGCCTTTAATCCCAGCACTCGGGAGGCAGAGGCAGCAGATCTCTGTGAGTTCGAGACCAGCCTGGTCTACAAGAGCTAGTTCCAGGACAGGCTCCAAAGCCACAGAGAAACCCTGTCTCGAAAAACCAAAAAAAAAAAAAAAAAAGAATTCATACATAGAAGGTTCTGGAAGGTGCTGTAGAGTTCAGGAAGGATCAACAAACGTGGCTATTAAAGGTTAAGATGCTGGGGTCGGGCACATTGGCACTGTTACCTCGCCTGCGTTATTCACTAGCTATGAGAGTTAGGGTACATGGTATTCCCTCTGTAAGCTTCAGCTTCTTTGTAATTGGATTTATGTAGAAGCTACAATAATAGAATTTGACCCCAGTCCTCTGGACCCACATCTCAGCAATGCCACTAGCTCGCTGTGTGACCATGGCAAGTCACAGTCTTTCTTCCCCTTGGTTTTTCTCATCTATGAGAGGAAAGTACACCCACAGTTAGGGCTTGGGAAGTCCATACATCCAGAATGAGGTCAAGCTGGGTAGAAGGATGTCTAGTGCTCCTCATGAAAGCCAGCATTCCCTAGGAACTTGTGACACAGGTTTCCTGTCCACCAAAGGGAGTCTTTTCCCTTGCCGCTGGCAGGAGGGACACATGGCTCTCCACTGACATGCACCTATGTATATCAAGCCCGTGCTGGCCCCAAGGCCCCCTCAGTCCTTATTCACAAGTACTCACTCTACACTTTAAAGCCCCCACACTGACATCCCACCCCAACTCCCAGGCCTGCTCCAGCTCACTGACTTCCCTCCTAGCATCCCCACTAGTCTCCATTATCCCCTCTCTTCCTCCCTCATTATCTCCACTATCCTTTCTAGAGCTTTCTCTTGCTGATTTCTGTGATTACTACTTCCCTAAACCCAGCCATGACCGGTCTGTTTCTCTTTCTGCTCTGGACTCTTGCAAATGCCCCTGTATACTTTTTCTCTCTCTTACCCACAATAAAATCCCTGTTAATCATGGAGTGGCCATTTACAATGTCCCCTCACATACACCCACCATATAGAGTCGACTAAATTAATACATTTTATATTATATATAAATTCATATATACTTATATATATATGAATATGTCTGTTTAGTGTTCCTAACAGTATAACATATAATAGATATATAATATATGATATCATGTTGCTATTAATTCAATATCAGTGATACTATTAATACAAATGACTCCCAGAAACACAAAAAGTCAGGCCAGATTCCAGATTCCTCCATCCAGAGAGAGCTTGCAAAGCCAAATGTCTGGATGGCCATGGGTTGACTAACAAACACAGATGGCCTCAGGAAGCCAAAATGAGTGCCTACCTGAAACCTTTCATTTGAAGTCACATTGATACAAGTTTAATGGACTTCCCATGTAGTGAAGTGGGCGGCGGTGGGCTGCATCCCGCCACCTGGTTCCCACACGGCTAGATTTACACGCCAAATAACAACACACAAACTGTATTCATTTAAACACTGCTTGGCCCATTAGTTCCAGCCTCTTATTAGCTAATTCTCACATCTCTTGCTTTAACCCATATCTAATAATTTATGTAACACCACAAGTGGTGTCTTACCAGGAAAGATTCAGCATGTCTGACCTGGTGGCTGGCTTCATGGCAACTGGCCCAGAGAGGAGAGGCGGGGCAATTGTCTGAGCCATCTACCTCACTTCCTTCTTCCTGTTCTGTCTACTCCACCCACCTATGTTCTAACCTATTAGGCCAAGCAGTTTTCTTTATTAATTAACCAATGAAATCAACAGATTGATAGAAGACCTGCCTCCATCATTCCCACTTCACTGTGAGGCAGGCACTGCACTGGCCTAGGAAGGCAGAACCCAAGGACCAACTGATAAAGACAAACGTGAGGCAGGAGTGCCAGTACACTCCTCTGAATCCTAATTAGACTTTATATATGGAGAGAATTCTAGAAAGAACCATATTGTCAAGTATTTGCCTCCATAAATGGACTAAAAATAGATTATTATAGAAGGAATTGGGTTGCACTAATACCCAGTATATCTCATTTTAATTTTAACTAACTCCTGAATCAACTTAAAATATATTGAGGCATGTATATCTGGAACTTGTGTTTGAAACTGGGTATGTGACCAGGAACAGCATAGGTCTGATTCCTAGACTCTCGGGGATGATACATTAAGGAGAAACACAGAAAAGGGAACAGACAGTTCTGGGTAAGAATAGTGAGCCACAGGAGGATAGGAACCCAGGAGAATAGAGACAGGCCGGAGGAGGAGGAGGTGTCAGCAAAGCGGAGGAAGTTAAAGGAGATCACTTCTGGCCCACAGTGTAAGGAGACCCTGGGAATGGCTACATTTATGAGAGAATTCTTTTGTTTGTTTTTGTTTCTTTAATCAGCCAGGGTGCGTTGTGAGTCCGACTGGGAGAAAGAAAAAAAAAAAAGTCAAGGAATGAGGCTACTGAGGTTCAGCTTGTAACATTTTGTTTTCCTAAGTTACCACCTCAGGGTTCACACTAAGTCTGTAAGACCGCAAAAAATAGCAACAGACGGCTGCCTCTTCAGGCTGCTGCTAGCATTGTGTTCCCATGGCAGCAGATGGGGCTGGAGTCCTGGGGAAGCAATCATCAGGAGCTACCCTCCTCCAGGGTCAGCCCAGATGTTTTCCTTCTAGGTGCAGAGATAAATGAAAGGTTAGCATTTACCCCTGACCTTTCCGTTACATCAAAAGCCATCACACTTGAATCCCACAGCCATTTGTTTCCTGGGTGTCCGACCTTTGATGAATTCAACAGCCACCTGGGTACCATTTGGAGGTTAGAGTGTTGCCAGTCTGATTCGGGAAAGCTACTCTCAAGTGAGAGAGCCCACTGGAAATCCAGCTTCTTTTGTTCAGTCTTTTGATCAAGATTCACAATTAAGCTAAAAAGCACATTTCAGTATCATGTTCTTGAGAAACAGCAATTTCACTCTTGCCCATTGGAGCACAGAATGAAAAACTCCAGCTATGATGTGGCTTGTTCTTCACAGTGCTCAGACAATGCTAAATATCCATCAAGACCGTGGACTCCATTAGTGCTTGATCCAGTTTAAAGGCGTTCATGAGTTTCTAATTGAAGGGAGACAATGCCGAAGGAAATGCCAGCATCGTGCCCGGAATGTGTCTGTTATTACCTGCAAGGATAGGTCTTAATTGGCAAACCCCTACTGGGAGTCAAAGAGCTTTTATATGTACAATAACAACCATCCTAGAACAGAGAAGAAAAGAGACTGGCAGTAACCTGCCACAGTAAAGTGGCAGAGGGAGAAAGAAGATTTCTGCAAGTAAGAAAGAATAGAAAATGTCAGTTGTTTTTGTCTGCCCATCATTTGCTTAACTTGGTGTGGAAACACATTGATTTCCATTGGGGAGTTACCCCCACCCAATCCTCAAGTTACAGGAATCCAGAGGAGTGGAATGGGTGTCCTAGCTGCAGTGTGAGAGCCCATGCTCTTGTCCAGGGCATATGACAGCTAACCAGTGAGGGCCAGGCAGACAGTGAGCCCATCAGAGCCCAGTCCGTCAGTCCTATAGAACTGGCTATAGCTGTGAGGTCAGACACCCTTTCTGTTCTTCATCAGGAACAGTGGAAATCTGGAGGTACTGAGAGCCCTATCTGGGAGAAAGAGACCTAACATCATCATTTGATCTTTGACCCTAACAACTCTCCCTTCCTCCCCTTTTTAGTATAGAAAATACGCTTGGATTGTTTTTATGCTTAAGGCATGTTTTAGTTATTTGACTAAAATAGAGCCTAACGTTGTATTTCATTAAGTGAAAGAGCCATTTCATAATGTACTGCTCTATACAAGCGGGACCTCCATAAGGCATATTCTTTTATTCCCAATTCCTTTGACAGCAACTAAAAAGAGACCATCATTTTTATCCTTGATCACAATTTGATAAAAAATGAAACCTACCTGTAGTTGAAATTCTAAATCTTCTCATTCAGAGACTATAAAGATCTAAATTTGGAGGTAGGCATGACTGTTAGATTAGAACATGATAAAACCCATTTTTCTTACCCCCTGTTCCCTTACCTACGGGAAATTATATATTGTGTGAGCAGGCGGCAATCAATGGCTTTGAGAGTCTAGCATTACATTCCTGGTATGAGTGTAGTAATTCCTAGGACCACATGTAGCTAGTCTCTGACAGTCATGTTTTGAGTTGTACCACCTAAAATATGTAAGTTAGAGCATAACTCCCAACTTCTCCTGGGCCTTTGCAGAGCATTAACTGAATTCAGTTTATATCTCACGGGTCGGTGGCAGGCTATCCAGTTACTCTCTCTGCTGGCAAGGGCACCAAAGTTCATGCCCCCTCTCCCTTGTCCCAGATAGCAGCAGCTTTGACCCCGCCTCCGGAAGTTCCTGCATGTTGTGACGTCACTGCCACAGTACTTCCTCTCCTGGCCCCTGTCTTTCCCTCATGTTCCTTTCAAGTACTGATCCTGAGTTCCAAGTTCTCACTGGTGGCTTTTTTCATCTAGTCTCTGCCTGGGGTCTGCTTCCTGGGAAAACCAGCTTGTAACATACCACTAGGGTATCTCTCAAGAGCTTCAGCCATTGTCCTGCAGATCTTCCGGAGATGCTTCTGAACCCCATGCATGCCGATGCCTTCCCATCTCTCCACTCCTCCTCCTTCCAAGCCAGCTCTTTTAGGGGCTTCCATTTGGTTTCTTGGCTTATGGCTGTATTTCCATTTTCTGTCTTCCTCTTTCTGCTCTTCAGAGTCCAGAAGAAGGTCCTTTGGTTGGCTGGAAGGATGAGGAAGACTTTAGGAGGATTAATTCAAGTGTTCAAACCACACTGAAGTGTAATGACAAAGGCCTTTTCTTTCTTCCTTCCTTCCTTCCTTCCTTCCTTCCTTCCTTCCTTCCTTCCTTTCTTTCTTTCTTTCTTCCTTTCTGTCTTTGACACAAGAGTGAGATGTTGAGAAAGGTCGGACGGAAGAAGCTAGCAGCATTTGCAATTTTGATTAATTTGGATATGCCAGTGGAAGAAGAGGAGGCTCATTATAAAATAGAAACCCACAGATTTTAACCTTTGCTTCTAAACACAGTGGAATTCTAGCATAATTGCATAGTGAATTTTTACATCCATTTAAATAAGAGAGTGATTAGGAGTATAATGCCGAAGACTGACGGGATCTCTCAGCAGATAAAGCGCTTGCCATGCAGCATGAAGACCAGAGTTCACTGCTTAGTACCCACGCAAGCCAGGCAGGCAGAGCAGCTGCCTTTAATTCCACGGCTAGAAAGGCAGATGCAGGCGACCCCCAAACCAGCTGCTTCTCCAGATTAGTCAGACCGGTGGTTCTGGGTTCAACCGAAAGACCCTACCTCAGTGAGTAAGGTGACCAGCAACTGAAGAAGACTCCAGACATGCAAATTCACATGCACATACATGTGCTATGCACACACCTTCACACACATATGCATGAGAAAAATTACATATATGCATGTATGTGCATACATATATAGATAGTTACTATAATGTAATACACAAATAGAGGGAAAATCACAAATGTATGATGGCTAGAACCATGTCATAAGAGGGTTGTAAGGTTCAAGTCAGCCGGTTATGCAAGTCGTAAACACAGTGTATAAGTGGCAGGCATTTGTAATTCTCTTTGAAACATCATACCATTTATTAAAGTTCAGCCCCTGCTTTGAGGAGATTGTAGTTTTTCTAAAAGAGCCGTTGAGCCAGATATAACTTGACTACAGAGAGATGGGATTCTGGAGGAGTCAGTGCCATTTGTTTGGGGAAATCATAATTTTCTTGAAAGAAGAGTCGAGACTGTTGTAGGAGGAGTGGGCCTGCTTTTTGTCCCGGCCGCCCAGCTAGCTTAACCCCCGAAATAATCACACAAAAGTGTATTAATTAAATTACTTCCTGGACCATTAGTTCTAGCTTATTATTGGCTAACTCTTACATCTTGATTTAACCCCTTTTTATAATCTGTATGTCACCATGAGGTCGTGGCTTACTAGGAAAGATTCAGCATGTCTGACTCTGGCAACTCCATGGCGGCTCTCTCTGACCCTGCTTTCTTCCTCCCAGAATTCAGTTCTGTCTACCCTGCCTATCTAAGTCTGCCCTATCAAAAGGCCAAGGCAGTTTCTTTATTCAACCAGTGAAAGCAACACATAGTCAGAAGGACCCCCTACACCAAGAGACCATTTAGCAGGGACTCGGGCTCATGACCTTTCTCCTTTGACCTGAGATATCACCACCTGTCACTACCAAGGGAGGCAGTGTCATAGCCCAGCCTGATCAACTGTCAGAGAAACATGACCAGCTCCTCGTAGGTTGACCCTCTTGGCAGCATAGCCTTTGTCTGACCCAGGTCTTTCACCCGGGACCCTGGCTGATCATAGCACATTGAGTCATAGTCAGATTTACATGTTTTAAAGTAGGGCAAGATGGAGAAAGGAAGGAAGGACTAAGGGAAGTAAATATAATTCAGCTCTGCTCTTACTCTCATGGAAGATAATTACAGCCAAACAAGAAAATTAAATGTCAACGTGCCAGACTATATTATAATTAAACAAGCACAAAGCAGGTTTCAGGAACACTAAGGCTACCATCTAAATGATGCAAACAAAGCTAGTTAACAAGGAAGGCAGGCACATTGTCATTATTCGAAAACTTGGCACTGCCCCATCCCTTGGGAGATGGCAGGCAGCAAGGGCACGCGGATTCCTACGGGGTAGAAAACTTTCTGTGGTTTTCCCTCTACCCCCTCACCAGTTGTAAGACAACAAGGTTCATACAGAGGGTGTGAAGCCCACTAAAACACCGGACAATTCAGCACTTGTATTCTCTGTGCATTTATCGCTACCTATAAAATGAGGATTAGAAACAGCTGTGGGCAGCCGTGCTCCTCAACACCCTATCTGTAGTCAGCTCTCTGCATGGGTTGGCTATGTGCAGCTGAAACGACTGATTCGGCCCATAAGAACCAGCTGTGTTCTGGAGACCCAGGGTTCCAAGTCCTCGCAGCCTCTATAGGGTCATTCAGGGCTCCCCTGAGAAGCTCAGACTTTTCTAACATTTGACTCTGATCGTCTTTGCAAGACTTTTGGCTACGAGAGGAAAGGACACACGTTCAGTTTTCCTCGAAAGCTTTTGGCTGCTTCTAGCATTAAAATAGTAATATTAAAACAGCATATCAGAGATGTCCCCCCAAAGGAGAGCCAAAGGACTCATGGTCAATTTGTCTTCCTCCCAGTTCTTAACACGTTCCCTCTAATCTTTAGCCCTGACATTGACATAGTTTGAGAGCGGATTCTAAGTAACATCTAAAGTGACTTAAATCATCGGCAGTGGGAGAGAGAGAGGTGCTGTTAAAGACCACATTCCTGTTTCTTCCGTCAGAAGGGGAATGCTATAAAAATAACTTTGCAGATTGCCGGGTAATTTCATGTCTATTCCTCCGTAATATTTGCATTACAATGTGGAGAGTTCAAGGCGGTGGGTCTTACATCCTGCAACATACATTTCCAGAGCCACGATATTAAGATAGAATAATGTTACAGTACAAGGAGGAAAGTTTGATTTTTTTCACCTTTTCAGCATTTTTTACTTTATCAACGTGCAGATGTCTCCTTAATAGCTCCACAGCCCTTGATCAGCCTTCGGGGCAAAAAGACAGTAGGAGTGAGGGAGGTGGCTGCAATAACGGAAGAGGAAGAAGAAGAGAGGAAAGGGCGGGGATAATCATCTTCAAAGCACTGTGCGGTGCTTGGGAAGCAGTTAAAGACACCATTTTCTTCCCTGTGCTTTTAGGGCTATACGTAAAAAGGAATACAAAGTAACGTGAAGTCAATAACAGTTCAGGATATACCAGAGAAAACAAAACCAAGGGGATTTTAGAGCACTCATGTTTATATTCATAGTTACTACTTAGATTTAAAAGTGTGGTGCAGTTGCTATCATGGGGTGCTTTCAAATCAAACTCTTGTCCTATTTCTTCTCAAGACTGACTGCCACCTACGGAGCAAGCAAGATGGCTCAGTCAGTAGGGTTGCTTGCTGCCAAGGCTGATGACCCAAGTTCAACCCCTCAGACCCATAAAGTAGGAGAGAACCGAATCCTATAGCATGTTTTCTGAACTCCATATACACATCATTGCATGTGTGAGTGCACACACACACAGAGAGACACACATGTTGTGGGAACTCCTTCAGCCAATAGATATTAAGAGATGACGCCCAAGTAAACAGGTATGCTGTGAATGCCATTGGTTAATAAAGAAGCTGCTTTCGGCCTATTGCAGTGCAGAATAAGGCAAGGTGGGAATTCTAAGCAGATAGGGGAGGACAGAGTAGGTGGAATAAAAGAGACACCATGTACCAGCAGCAGGAGATAGACACTGGACGCCAGATGGAACCTTTGTCCCTGTAAACCATAATGCGGCTAATCACAGATTAATAAACATTGATTGATTTAAGACGGAAGAGTTGCCTAGAAATATGCATAAGCTAATAGACCAAGCAATGTTTTAATTAATACAGTGTCTGTGTGATCATTTTGGGTCTGGGCAGCTGGGAACAAAGAAGCAATCTCTGCCAGCACACACACACACACACACACACACACACACACACACACACACACACACATACACACACACACACACATACACACACACACACACACATAGATAATAACAATAAAAAGAATCCCTTTTATTCTTGGAATAACTTTAGAGGTAGGGTTGAGTCAGGGAGATCTAAAATGGAAACCAGGTTCAGCATCTCTGGTCATACTTTCTATTTTAAAATTAAAAAAAAAAAAAACGTGGGTGAGGAATGTGGTGGAAGAATAATAGGCTTAACTCATGGTCATAATGCTGTTTCCATAAAAACAGTCAACACAAAGCACTCAACACAGTCCCACGCACAGAGTAGGAACTCTGCAAATATCCTCACACACACACAAATTAATGGAAAAGCTAATGTTTCAATATGATGTTATAATACAGCTTCAACCAGCAAGACTCATCTTGCTAATAATGTATTGCACATCATTTTTTCTGAGAAAAGCCTAGCCGTGGCAGAGGTTTGCTCATGAGACTGACTGGTTTAAACACAAAAGCCTAAAGTTGCAGACAGTGCCCTTCTTTGTGGGAAGGGGAGTGGAAAATTTGATTTTACTGAATATCATTAAAATATGTTCTGTTTGGGCAGTTAGATTAGCGTATCTTGTGTATATATGCACATAGGCAGCAACCTTTGTTTATTGATATACTAATTGATTTGTGTCAAACGCATTTTGATTAACTTTAATTTTTTATGTATAACTTGAAAAAAATTAACTATAATTTGTATTGTTTGACAGCATAATTCTCAAGATACAAAATAATCATCTTCCTCAGGATTTATTGCAGCTCTTTATGACTTATGTGAGTAGAGAAAATAAACATAAATACCATTAGATTTTTAAAAGATCTGTTATGACTTCTCTATTTGTTTTAGCTCACTTCATATTTTTCTAATTCAGAATGATTAGTGTTCAGAATGTCTAATGTCAGGTTCAGTAAAATATATGGAATCTCAAAAAAAAGATACTGTATTTAGAAGTAAAAGAAAAATGACATTTGTGGATGCTATTGTTTGGATGAGGAGTGATATTTTCTGAGAACTGTCCATTTGGGGTATCATGCTCCACCCATATATACCCTATGAACGTGTGCTTTGTCACGGTGCTCTCCGTGGGTGCTGATATGAGCAACAAGAAGAGACCCAGTCTTGTGTTTGATGCACTACCATAAAGTCCTGGGATACTATGCAGTCACACAATCTTCTCAGTGACAAGAAAAAGCGGAGGCAAAAAAAAGCAATGGCACATGGGTTGGGGCACAAGATCCAGGACTGACTTCAAATTTGGGTACACATATATAGTGGGGGGTCGCTTGAAAATATTGACAAAGACATTCTTTTCTGCTGAGTGTCCTGACATAGTTCGATATTTGGATCAGGGTTTCCAAAATACCAAGAAGTCATGCAATGTCTTTAACAACTCTTGCTTTATCTTGACATGCCATTTGTGGTTTAATATTAATATATTTAAGTTTCAAAGACAATTCTCTTCTATCATCATATGTATACACTAGTTAATTACATAGGTGAAAGTCACCTATACAAAACAAATATTTTTCTAAAGTTTAGTAAAAATATTTTGGACAATTATTATTTTGGACTTATTGGAGTATAATTAATAACAAATAAAATGTGTATTTGAAATGGTCTAGTGTGGAGAGCTATAGGAAGTAGATACTGCTTCTCATTTTCTATGATCAAAATCATCAACACACCCATAGGCTTGGGTGCTATTGTGTGGCTGTTGAGGAACTTTATGATCCAATTTCTTAGAAAATTTCACATAACTGGCATAGCAATCTATAATGGACACTGCTGGCAGCTCTTTCCCAAACTACGGCAGAGGAAGTCTGTCTGAAGACAAGATGTACTTCCTGCCATCATTAGGAGAGAAGGGCTCTTTCTTACTCCTGTTAATGATTGCAAATGCTAACTGACACAGACAACAGAAGTCCATCAAAAGTCTGCTTTCTGGAGTCTTAAATAGCAGTCTTTGGGGAAGGGAGCAGTGGAAGAGTGCTTGTTTACATCTGATCCATACACACGAGGTAGATGGCAGTGGGGCATGCTGTTCTACCTGGCAAAAGCCTGCCCTCCGTGACATATCTCCTCCTCCAAGGCCAACCTCCTGATCCTTCCCAGTCTACCAACTGGGGACTGAGCATACAAACATAGAAGCCTATGGGGGTCAGTTTCATTCAAGATACCACAAACAAGGATACAAACGTACTTTATTAAACAAAAATAGAGCCTTGTAGAGTTCAGCATCACGTGTTATGACAATGACCAATAATTATCCAAGGAAACAGTCCTTGTTCAGCATTTCAGAGCCACTCAGTGTAATCATATACCATACCACTAAGTCACAAGTGTGTAGGAGGAGGGCCTGCTTGTTCTTCCCAGCTGCCCGGCTAGCTTACACCCGAAATAATTACACAGAAACTGCATTAACTGAATCACTGCTTGGCCCACTAGCTCTAACTTCTTATTGGCTAACCCTTACATCTTAATTTAACCTATTTCTATTAATCTGTATATTGCCATGTGGCAGTGGCTTACTGGGTAAAACTCCCAACGTCTGTCTCCAGCAGCTCCATGGAGTCTCTCTCTCCACCTTCCTTCTCCCATCAATCAGTCCAGTTTTCTCCACCTACCTAAGTTTTGCCCTATCAACAGGCCCAGGTAGTTTTCTTTATGCATTAATGGTAATCACAGCACACAGAGGAGACTCCCACATCACAGGTGTTATTGCATGTTCATATAAATACATGCAATACATGCATTAAAATATGTGACAAGATATGACGTTTCCAATGGTTACCCTCTTCTACTATCTCATTGTCTCCATATCCTTCCCACTCTGTTTAAACCTTTCCATTCTCAGTATTTCCTCTCTCCACTTTTTTTTAACCTACTGTCTCACTCCTTGAAAGCATCCCCTTCCAATGGCTTGTTTCTAATTTCCTGGCTTCCACAGATACTCCTAGTTAACCATACAGAATAAAAGACTTGAAATTAGGATCCACAAATGACAAATGGGAGCCATGTGTGGTATCTGACTTTCTGGGTTTTGGTTACCTTATTGAACACAGCTTTTCCCATTTATATCCATTGACATGCAAATTTCATTTTTTTCCTTTACAGCCAAATAAGGAGTCACCGTCTTCTGTTGTATACCCAGTGATGCTTCACCAGGCTCCAATGGTAGTTCCAAACCCATGGTCATTCAGACTGCCCTGGTTTAATTCAATGAGCCACAAATGGGTAGGGGTTTGTAAGGATAGGGATATTGGTGTTGGGAGGCAGATAAGAGAAGGTGAGGTGAGTGTAAAAAGAATAATTGTGAAATCATAGGAACTGCATTAAACACAGATGAGTCATCTCTCTGAACCCAAGAATAGCGTTACAGAAAAGGATTTGAGAGGCTAGCTAGATGGCTCAGACATTAAAAGCACTTGCTATAGAACCATAAGGACAGGAGTCCAGATTCCACACCCACATAACAAGCTGACCAGTCCACAAACACTTTTAAGTTTCTCTCTCTCTCTCTCTCTCTCTCTCTCTCTCTCTCTCACACACACACACACACACACACACACACACACATGCACGCACACACCATTTTCACCGGAATGCCTCAGTAAGAGGCATTTTACGATCAGCTTCTCAGCCCATGGTTCTCCCATCTCCCAAGACTTAAACAAATGCAGTTTACAAGTCTGGCTTTAAAGGGCACTGGCTCCTCTGCTGGAACTCGCTGTAAGGTACAGAAAAAGAAATCGTGTTTTATGAGTCTAATTACGAGGTTTAAGTGAAACTGGCAGCCTGGGAAGGTACAATAAAATGGCTTCAGGACAGTAGCAGGCTTCAGGAAGGCAAGCTAACTAAAGTCTTTATTTCCGTGTACTATATAATAAAGGGGATTTTTTTTTTTTGGAAAGAATCCACCAGCAAAGATGAAGCAAATGAAGTGAGACACATTTTAGTTGCTAAACAGAAGCCACTTCACAAAGACATGGTGCTCCAGAAATCTGAATCTGTGTTATTAAACAAAAACATTAATTACGCGGTTTTCATCAGTACCGAACAATGTGGAGTCATTATACAGAATGTTCTGTGTGTCATGAGTTTCCCGTTGCTGCCAAGTTGAGTCTGTACTAAAACAGCTACTGTGGAAATTAGAGCATTAGAGTCTTGGGCTGAAACAATAACTGGGCACAAGATTTGGGGTTTTCATATTTAAACCTGAACTATTTCAGCTTGACTAAGAAGTTTTGGATTAGAAATCAAACAATAAAAAGTTTACACCATGGTTTTTAAGGTTGATATATGGATGCATAAAGCATTTCTATAAGAGTATATACATTTGGCAATGGGTGATGATGCAACACAGTGGGATGCATCCCATAGGGAAACAAAACACATGCCTGCTTCATAAGCATGTAGTAGCTGCTGAGTGCATACATGTTATAACCAGGTGAATGCTTGCAATTTGTCTGATGAAATATTCAACAATGTGACTTCAGGCATCCCCAAAACATCACGTGAAGAGACATTAAATCATATAGTGAAAATGGTATTCACTTTCAAGTGCTCTCTCTTTGAAAGATTTTATCCGTTTTGATTTTTATATGTTTGAGTGTTCTGTCTGCATGTGTTTAAGCGCACCACAGGCATGCAGTGCTCAAGAAAGTTATAAGTGATGAGGGGTTCCCGGTTACTGGAGGTACCGAGGGTTGTGAACCTCCACGTAGGGGCTGTGAACCAAACCCTGGTTGGTCCTCGGCAAGACTACTCTGAACCTCTGAACTACCAATCCACCCCCTTTTAGCTCTCTCTTTAGATCAGTTTTCTTATTTATTTGCATGTGTGCAAGACTATATGAGTCTATGTGCACATACACACACACACTCCTTTTCTTCTTTCCCGCTTTCACTGCTATGTTAATCTAAATAATGAACTCACATCCACAGATAAGACAGAGCATGTGGTGTTTGTCTCCATTCCAGCTCCAGGTGTTGGGAAGTCCAGGAGATTTTAAAACAATAGAGGCTGCTGACATTGCCCTTGGTAAGGTCCCATTGCTGAAGACACCACACACTTTGCACATAGGACAAGCTAGAATGGACCTGGAAGCCTCTGGCCTGAGTGCTAGCTCTCACAGTCTCACATTACACAAGATGCCACTAGAGAAAAGCAATTGCTCATTCTTCCCAACCGTGACTATGAACCATAACAATGACCAGCCTGACTGTTGCCAATGATGCACTAGTGGCACTTCAAATTTTGAGGGTAACTAATGACATCCTAATTGGGCTTAGGAGCCACTCGACAGGAGGAAATGTACTGTAAACCTAGCCAGCTACCCATAACTAGTGTTATAACTCTGTATCCTCCAAGACTGAAACTTCCCACCTTCCAGGGAGGTTCCTTAAGTAAGACACAGGATATTCAAGAGAGGTGAAGCATTCCATCCCACAAGGAACCTCCTCAAACTTCTGGAAAAGCAACAGAATAGCTTTAGGGAATCCATAAAAATGGCCAGATTTACTCGGCTCTTCCCTCCTTGGGCATATGTAAGTAGTAAGTCTTAGGGAGAGGTGCTCTCAGACAAGCGAAGCTGCTAGAAGAAGCACAGAGCAGCTGATAAGACACAGAAGAGGCTCAAACCAACTGAACCGCCTCCAACTCACTGAGCTGCCTAAATGTTGTGCAGAACCATCCGAGTTTCCAGCCTTTTCAGGCTGTCACTTTGGGCGGGCTTTGATGATTCCACGGGGTTTAGTATTCTTATAAGTAACCCCAATAAAACTCACTGGCTCACCATTTGGAACTTAGTGATATCCTTACTTTGGTTTATCATCCGTTCCCTATCACACTTTCCCAGAAATAGTGCCGCAGTTGGAGAGATCGTAGACTGTAGAAGAGACCATATGGCTACCATTTTCCAAAATCTGTAGAGTTTTAACTGTAATCAAAGTAGTTATTCTTATGCCAGCGGATGCATGTAGCTCCCGCCCTTTATTCTTCTTTGGTTTCTATTGCTGTTATTAAGACTATGACAGAAACAATTTGGAAAGGAGCAAGTTTTGACTTACACATCTCAATTATAGTCCGTCACTGAGGGAGGACAAAACAGAGACCCAAGCATGGCAGGAGCCTAAAAGCAACACTGAAGCAGAAACCATGGAGGTCGCTGGCTCCCGGTTGGCTCTCCGTAGCTTGTCCAGTCCACCTTCTTATACACCCCAGGCCCATCTGCTCATGGGTGGGACCCACAGTGGGCTGGGTTCTCCTACATTAATCATCAATCAAGAAAATACAACACAATCTTTCCTATGGCCCCATCTGATGGAGGTCTTTTCTCAACTAAGGTTCCCTCTTCCCCGATGACCCTAGGTTGTATCAAATTGAGAAAAAAAATTCTAACCAGCATTCCTCTCATCAAAGAGAGTTCTTCCTGCAGCAGACAAAGACTAACACAAAGATCATAACTTGACAAAATGCGGAGAATAAATGATCATGGTGCTAGCTACCTCATGGAGCGAACCATGAACATGAAGCAGATATACCATGGTATACATGTACAAGATAACCCCTATACCTAAGGCTCAGGGACTATCACAGAAAGGGGAACAGGAGGATAAGAAGATCAAGAGTTCTAGAACATCTGTCACAAGATAGTGTCTTCTAGACATGCCAGGATGCTGCAGCCAGGAAATCTTAACCATATTGTTCCCTGAACAACACCTGCACCTGCATAACAACTACACTAGTCGAAAGCAAACATGAATGAGAGAATTTTCGCTAAGCCCCACCTACCCTGAGATAAAGAGCTACAGGCAATCCATAGCCGTTGAGAGAGAAAATCAATTTTCTCCATGAAGGAGCCCCTGATAGGTTATCCATCTTGTGTGGTCAGTCCAATACTCATATACGTATAGGCAACTCAGCAGCAAGTGTGTGTGTGTGTGTGTCTGTGTGTCTGTGTGTGTCTGTGTGTGTCTGTGTGTGTCTATGTAAAACAATAACTGCATGAATGAGCCCCCTAATAGGCTATCCATCTCATGTGGTCAGTCCAATACTCATACACATATAGGCAACCCAGCAGCGTGTGTGCGTATGTATGTGTGTAAAGCAACCACTACAAAAGAGGTGATCTTGATTTGAGAGTGTGTGGGGGCCACGGGAAGAATGAGACGGCAAGAAGGAGATGTGAAAATTACATAGTACCCGTACTCCTGTATGAATTTCCTCAAAATATTATTTTAGTGGTAGGTCTTATTTTAATCTTTTTGGTGAAAGATTAAAAATGAACCCCACCTCCCCAATTTATCCACAGCTAAATTAGCTGACTTGGAAAAATAGGTATTGAAAAGCTGTAATAAGGGAAATTGGCTTAAGGTATGACTTTGTAGAAACACCACAATAAAAAGACAGTACTGACATGCCGATTTAAGCATTTACTGTATACAAGTTGTTTTATATTCTAGAGATAATCTTGAATAAAATATTCCTCTTAGGGCCTACACTGCAGCAACTAATGTTTTATCAAATTATTATCAAATAAATGTGTATTTATCAAATAAAGCAAGGAATACTTTCAAACAGTAGCCATGAATCAACAAAGGGGAAGGGACAGAAAGTGAGGCATGTGGCCATTTTAGATACCACAGCTTGGAAGAGGATTCTGCTGATTTAGAATCTGAGCAAAAGTCTGAAAGTTTGGAAGCAAATGAGCCAATTGCCAGAAGATGTCAGATGAGATACGGAGCAGCGGGGCTGAAGTCCAGAAATTGCAAAGGCACTGGTGAGATGCTCCATTTCACCATTAAGAAAGCAAACATGTTGGGATCAGGGTGTCTGGAGCAAGAGAGGTCCAATGATATTGGAAGACGGGCAAGCAGGCATATCATGTTGGAGGACTCTGTAGACAATAGTAATGCTGCCTTTTATCCTCATTGTAGGAGGCAGTCTTTCCGGGGTTTGCTGAGGAAAGGGTGTGACCTCATTAAGACCACAATGAGATCACTTGCAGTTGTGTAGAGAACAGGTTTGTGAGATGACAAGGTACTAGTGGAAAGAAGCCGTGAGAACTCCCTTGAGAGACAATGACGCCTAGCCTGGGGTCCAAGGTGGAAGGAAAAGGATGGTCTCAAGCCGCTCCCAAACACGTGACCGGTGGTCCTCGCTGGTAAATTAGAATGGAACAGAGAGAGAAGGAAAAGCTAAGTCGACTCCTAGGTTCAAGGCTTCGTGGGCGGTCTCTCATGCTGTTGACTAGCTACAGGGGAGAAGCAACGCTGAAGGCAGAAAACATGAGGTCTCCATGAGGTGTCTGTTGCCAGGTGACTTACAACACTGGGCAAACCTGGTAGGTTGGCACACACTCAAAGTTAATCTCTGAAAAGCAAGCCAAAGTTGGTGAGGAGAATTTTGGATATGTTGGCATCTGAAGAGCATCTTTTAAAATATGATCGAATAAAATCACTGTATTAGTTTCTCCTCTCATTGCTAGTATCTTACAAAAAATACTAAAGGAGGGGAAAGTTTATTTGGGCTCAGAATTTGAAGGCTCGGTTCATCATGGTGTGGACGGAATGGGGAAAGGAACACGAGACAGCTGGTGACATTAGGTTCACAATCGGGAAGCAGAGGAATATGAATATTGGTATCCAGCTGGTGTCCTGGCTAGTTTTATGTCAACTTGACACAAACTCTTGAGGCATCTGAAGAAGGAACCTCAAATGAGATAACGCCTCCATAAGATCCAGCTGTAGGATCTTTTTAATTAGTGATTGATGTGGGAGGGTCCAACCCATTGTGGATGGTGCCATTCCTGGGTCTGGGGTCCTAGATTCCATAAGAAAACAGGCTGAAAAAGCCACGAGGAGCAAACTAATAAGCAGCATCCCTCCACGGCATCTGCATCAGTTCATGCCTCCAGGTTCCTGTCCTGTTTGAGTTCCGGTCCTGACCTCCTCCAATGATGAATTACAATGTGGAATGTAAGCCAGATAAATCCTTTCCTCTCCAACTTTCTTTTGGTCATGGTGTTTCCTCACAGCAATAGAAACCCTGACTAAGACAACTGGATTTCTCCTTTTTCTTCAGCATAGAACCGCAGCCTGTGGATTGTTGCTTCCCATATTCAGGGTGAGTTCTCTCACCTCAGTTAACCTACTCTAGATCATCCTCATAGGCATGCCCAAAGGCTTATCTCCTAGATCCTGTCAAAATGACAATAGTAAGCATTTAAATGATTAATTGTGTTGAAATATCCATGTACAAAAAGACTATACTGTTAACTCAAGGCTTTATTTAAACTGATGCCAAACTATTCAGTTTATACAAACATACAAATTATAATCAAAAATACATAATCATAACTAGAAACCATGATGGACTTCAACATTTGGTCAAAAAAATACTTTGATTATATTCTCAAAATGAGTTTGTTTAAATTCTAATCCCACAGTCGGGTTGAGTCTTTGAATATATAGGATTTATAAACCAGTATTTTGACATTCTAACTTTTTTCAAGTTGTCCATTCAACCTGATAGTAACAAGCATTCCTCCTTGCTCTTCTCATACACTTGAGACATTTCTGAATAACCTCAAAGTTTCTAGAGAGAAGTGCGCATGTTCACCTTGTAACACACCATAACACACCAAGTACAATGAGGTCTAACTTGAAGTTTGCCCCAGCATAAGAATTTCCAGAAATGCCTACAAATACTAAATGAAAGATCGCAGACTAGCTGGCCATTTCAAACACCACTGTGTACAACCGCCACAGCAAAATAGCCAGCAGAAATTTTGGTTGAGCATAGTTCTGTTCTTCAGATTTCTACAGGCATGAAGCAAAGAACATATCCATCAAAGCCTTTGTTGACAAACTAGACAGCTTGTCAATATATACTTTTAAATTCAGCTAAAGGAAGATCAAAGGATTAAAGAAATCCTGAACCTAGGCACAGTCAGTCCTCTCAGAAAGCTCTCAAGGGCCTACTTTTCTAAATGAAGTCATGGGAAGTATTTTAAAACACCATTGTTCTCACCGTGGGCTAGATTTGCCCCAGGACAGAGAACTGGCTCCCATTGGAATGCTATGGGGCACAAAGGGGGATTAATGCTCACTCTATGCGGCAACTAGAGTTTTATCAATTACTGCACATCTCCCTCCTCTGTTTAGCGATTTGCTGATTTCTTTGTTTTTTTTTTTTTTTCCAAAAACCAAAAGGAAGCCAAGTAGTCTTTAAAGAAAGAGAAGCACAAACAGGTTTCCAATTTTGTTCTAAGATTCAAGTGAGCAATCTCAAAATGTCAATCCAGAATTCTCTTTCAGAATAGTTCTGGAATTAGAAAGGAACAGGAAGGAGTTTGGGTTTTCTGAAACTTTGGGTTCCATGGGAAACGGAGAAAGTTCCTGATAGTCTTTCTTGGCTCACATCAAAATTAGAACTGTATATATTGATAAACAGACAAGAAATGAAATTAAAACCACTTTACAGAAACAAGTATAAACTGGGATGTAATTGTAAATGAATTGTAATCCCGGCCCCAGAAGGCTGCAGCTGGAAGATTCTGAGAGCAAGAATGGCAAGACCGTGTGTGCAATGTCAACTCTATCCACTGAAAACAGAGGCGTGGAAGGTTTTCGAAGCCACAGTCTCCCTTTGCCTTTACATCACCAAGAGTTAACATTTAAATAATGACCAAAAACGGTAAGAAAAATGGACAAAGACCTAACATCATAGGAAGCTTGGATGCTGGGATTTTAGTTTCCAGATTAGGATTGGGAACTATTGAGATGGCCCAGTAGGGAAAGCACTACTCACACAAGCCTGAAGAAGACCTGAGTTTAATCCCAGGAGCCTACATTTCCACACTGTGTAGACAGCACTAGGAAGCAGGGTTGCCGTGTCTTGTTTTGAGCAGTTTTTAGGACAACAATCTAGTGTCTTAGTGCTGGAGGCCGGAAAGCCAAGATGTGCTGCTGGAGGCCTGGCTCACCCTAAAGTCTTGTTTCTTCCTCAACTCACAGATCATTATTCTTGCTGCCTCTTTGCCTGGTTGACTTCCGGCAGACACCTTGATGTGCATCTTATGAAGATGCCCACCAAGCCAACATGGGTCCTTACTCTAAGGGCTTTGTGTTAGCTCAATCACCTCTGTAAAGAACTTGCTTGCAAATTCAGTGACATTCTGAGGTTCCGAGGGTTAAGCTGTCGTAAAAATTTGGGAAGGTCGCAGTCCAGCTTATATCGGAGACCACAGGCATGGTTAGTTTATCTCTGTTTGTATTAAAAGTAACAACAACCCTTCATACATAAGTTCAAGGTCAAGGTAACAGTGAACCTCATCCCCTTCCCTAGACACTGCATAAATATCTCAAACGAAACTATGAGCTTTGCAGCCAAGATAGTATGATGGCTAAAGAAACTCCATTTTGTGCTCAGCATCCCTTTTGGTATCTTTACAGCTAGAAGTTTGTCTCTTACTCAAGTTCCTGTAAGAAAACTTTGCAGCCACACTGACTCCTTAACCTCCACCCAGAAATGTGCAATCGGGAGCATCATTTGTTGTGATATGACCGGCTGTTGATTTCGTTTCTGTAACTTGCTTATGCAGATGTTCAAGGACTATTTTGAGGCCACCTTGACCACCTCACCTTGGCAGAACAGAACAGCTCTTGTGGGCTTTGCCTTTAAAAGCCCCTTCTTCCCTCTCCTCTAGGGACAAGTCTCTGATCAGGGTTAGAGACTGTGGTCCCGCTAGCAGCTTTAATAACTTTAAAGAATTATAATCTCAATTGAGTCCGGTGGTCTTTTCTTGGTTTTTCTTCCTCCTGGAATCTTAAGTATGACAATCCCGTCAAGCCCCCCAGAGGACTTACCCTGCCATCTCCTTTGAACCCCACCCAAATCCTATACATGACGACTGTAAAGACAATGACATGTTGTAACGCTTCTTAGAGGACCCACACACAGTGTCTTCTCTCTTCCTATTTTTCTTAACCTTTGTGCTTAAGTTGATGTTAAAATATCTTCAGCAAACCCCAGCTCTGAGTCAAAAACTTCAATAACTCTGAGTCGCTAAGAGTTTGTGAAGGGATGGCTGGATAAGGACAATAGGTATGAAGAGATAGAGAGAGATCCTTTAGCTTTTTAAAAGAAAGAAATGGCTACTTGTGACACTAGATGGGAATGGAAACATTATGTTAAAGAAGAAATGCCAGACAGAGAAAGAAAAACGCTGCTTACCCTGGTAGATAGCTCTGCCCCAGTAACTCTGGAGTGCTGTGCAGCCTCGCTTCGGGTCTAAGGTGCTGGAACCAAATCGCTAGGGATCAAATCTTGAAAGCTATGAACCAAAGTAAACTTTACTTATTTAATTTGACTTTCTCAGTTTTTTTCACGGCAACAGAAAGCTGGCGAACAAATTGCCGTGAACAAAAATCACATTCCTTTTCCCTTCCATCAGACGTATGCGGTGCAATTTCCCTGCCTGAGTGCCCTGCACTCAGGCATGAAATCTGCCATTAGCTAGGTCCATTCATTAACGGACTCTGCAGGGATCTTGTGAGCTCCCGCTAGGAAGGTTCTAGTGAATCAAAGGGACACAGCCCTTGGCCTTGCAACTTCTCTTGATGGAAATCAGGTCTCTCTTTGATGTCCTCCCATGGCAGCCACTGGTTTCTATAAATTCATTACATCTCATACTTTTGGCATGATTTCTTGCAGAAAAAAAAATGTTTCCTTTATATCAGTCTTACTGGTGAATGTAGAGCCACCAAACCTTTAACTACCATCATTATCACCCTCAGTCCTGGGAGGCATTTGTCAGAGTCTCCCGACCCTCTGAAGAAGAAGAATTCAGTTGGGGAGCTGAGGAGACCAGAAGCAATGTGTAGATATGAATTCCTACTTTGCCGCTTACATGGTGAAGTCTCTTGAAAGTCACTTATCTCATCAAGACCTGTTTGTTCCAGATGAAGCATCAGGGGTAAAGCTGTAACTGGCTCACGGGTTGCCCTGAAGGACGTTGGCTCACACGTGTTTCTACAGTGACAGCTGCAGCCCTCACTACCATCTGGTCCAAGTCTTTGATTTACTTTTCACACACAACCCCTTTCCATCGAATAGTTTTTAAAGTAATCTTGGGTATATAGATACAGAAAATAGGTTGACAAATCAAACATTTAGTACTAACATACCTTAAACATACTCAAAATAATTATTTTGTATACAAATAATTTTACCACTGAAGATAAAAGCAAGTTTGCATGCTAAAGAGAAGAAAGTGCTTGTCTTTACATAGATAATGAAATATTAATGAATTAGCAATACTGCAGGACACAAAGCATCTCCAAGGGTTCTTCAGAGTTGATCCATAGAGCAACAGTTTTATTGGGTAATTGCCGATGCTCAGTAGATGGTTTTCCATCAATGCCCATTACAGTATAAAGGGACGCTACAGGACATTTCAGAAATGATTGCAGAGTCCCAAGCCAACAATTCTTAACCCTTTTTAAAAAATTAAACTCAAGTTAGCATATCAAATAGTCATTTTAAAAGTCAAACATTCTAAGGTAGTATAAATCCAGTCCAATTTGGTACTTGCATACTGAGAAATGGTCACAGGAAAATGCTAAAATTCTTTAGTTTTTTACAATTATACCATGTTTTTGTACAAGATGAAAAATTTTTTACATGTCTTGAAGCACTGCAGCTCAGTCTGGAATCTGAACGGACGTGTTTCAGGCAGTATTTGTTGTTACATGGCATGAAATCATGCCTCATAGGAAGCACATGTGTTGTATGTTCAGACTCAGGTAGGAAGCACATATGTTGTATGTTCAGACTCAGGAGTGCAGTGAAACTACACACGACAACACGGGAAGCACTGCCAGAAACACCATGGGTTCATGATGCCTTTGGTTTTGAATTAAGTTTTCGATATCACAAGTGCAGAATATATTTTATTGTTGCTATTTTGTGTAATTCCCACATTCGGTTATGAATCACAACCTACAGCTTGGGAAACTGGTGTCTAGTCTGTGAGCACAGGTTCATGACATGGTTCGTGGGCAAGGTAGCGTGTCTGCTGCCTGGCATGCAGTCACTCGTTCAACTGTTATTATCAATATTTGTTATGGGACTCTTGGGACACATCTTATTTATTTTGTTCACTCCCTCCTCCTTCTCTCTTCTCTCTCTTTTCTGTTAGTTATTTTTCTTGTGGTGTGTGTGTGTGTGTGTGTGTGTGTGTGTGTGTGTATGTGTGTGTGTATAGATATGCATATACCAGTGTGTAATGCAGAGGTCAGAGGCTGATGTGTGATGTCTTCCTCTTTCATACTTGACTATTTTTAGATTTTTGGTTGTAAGCCCAGCCTTTAACAGCTGATCCATCTCTCCAGCCCTTGAGTATTTTTCAAACGGTATCCTTACCGAAGTTGGGGCTTCTTATTTTAACTAGACTTTTGGCCAGTGAGCTGTGAGGAGTTCGGGGAGCGTCCTGTCTCCTCACCCAGCACTAATGTTTCAGGAGCATACTACCACATCTGGCTTTCATGTGGGTCTTGGGTATCCAAACTGAGACCCTCATGCCTACTTAGCAATAATTTACCCCTGGAGCTGTCTCCCCGGCCCAGGACAGGTCTGGTAAATACCCTGTGGCTCAGTGGTTTTGATTTTTAATTTTGCAGCGAGGTGTTAGAAGGAGTGAAGGTGGTGGTGCATGCAGACCACACTGCTGAGGCACCAAGTTCTCACTAACTGTGCGTGCTGTGCTCTCACCTGCCCCACGCGCTCCAACTCTGCCACGGGGATTCCACAAGCGCATCCCTCAGGGGCTTCCTGAGCTGCTGCCCAGTAAGGTGGGATCCAGTCTTAGACTTCCTTTGTTTTTCTCATAGTAGCAAGCCGCATACAGAAACCGCTTGCTCAATGAAGGACAATTAATGGATTACCTAGTAACATTCCTTGCCTTTGTAGACAAGGAATGGTACAACCCTAACCCTTCACATATAGGGTGATCCAGAACGTTCCAATAGTCACCTTTCTGCTTCAGTTTCTACAACATGGATTAGTTTACATCGGTGACTACTGTGCAAAGGGATTTGAGAAAACAACCGGAAGAGGAGTTCATTTTAGTTTGGGGGTCCGTACATGCTATCAGGAGTTTGAGGCAGCCGTCAGGCAGCATCTCAGAAAGAAACAGATGAATGTGTGCTCACATTCAGCTCTTTTTTTTTTTTTATTCAGTGTGGGGTCGCAGATCATAAAATGGCGCCCCAGTTAAGGCAGGTCTTCCCGCCTCAGTTAGGGTAATCCAGAAACTCCCACAGACGTGCCCAGAGGTTGGTCTCCATAGTGATGCTGGATATTGTCGGGTTGACAGGATTACCCATCACACGAAACTTGATTGAATAGTGAAGTTGTTCATTTCTGGCGCTACAATTACATTGATGTGGAGCATCTAAATTTGTCTAATGTCACAAATTTTCCCTTCTCTTCTCCTAGAGAATATGAGCATTCCGGGAGTCTAAAGAAACCTGTAGTGGAAGCAAACATTCCTTCAGTTTTGTATCAAAGACTTAGAAGGAATTAGATTCATCTTGAATTCAATGTAAATAATCAGTAATTGTATTCCAGCTAATGAATCCCAGAAGTAAAGCTCATTAACATCTTGCCTCTTTTGCAGAAAATAAAATGGATTTGCCATGACTCCGTGTTTTAAATCTTCTATTGATTTAATTACTAAATGCAAATATTTGTGAGTTGAGCAGAGAATGCTCAGCATCACTTAAGCTAGTCTCAACCAAGCAAACAGGAGTCAGAGCATCCAAAGCGCCCGCCAATCACTTGCTTGCTTCGAATATGTGGGAAATAATGAGAGTCTGAGATGTGTCCTTATTAACTAACTCGTCACCCTGAAGCAGTACCAGGGGTCAAATAGCTACAACTGCTTTTCAGCTAAATAAAAAATGCAATAAAAGAATGTCTCTGTCTACTTGATTGTGTACTAAAAATAATATGCACACAGATTTATATCCTTGCGCTCTTTAAATTTATACCCACATATATTCATATGTACGTATATACATGTGTATCTTTTGAATACATGCAGCCCCACTTTGGCCTGAGTAATAGTTTCACTCAAATTAGTAAAAGTAGTGTTGAATATGCTTCTTCCCCTTTTCAATATCTTTCTGGAAAAGATATTCTGGTGGTATTTTTGACAGCAACGTGTAAGACTGGCTTCCTGTTAGGAACTCTTTAGCTTTATTTTGCCATGTTAAATTTTAATCCACCGAATTGAATATTAAATTTCTCAAGTAAATCTGTACATAGAGCTAAATATGAAACAGATCATAGCAAAGTGGCTAGAACTACATCTTCCCTTTAGGATGGGAGTCCGGACCCCCTCCTCCTCTCTCCCCAGGGCCCCCATACATGGACAGGAAGATTTCCATGGAGCCCCAGGATCTGTGTCTGTCTGAAGAGCTTGGCCCACCTTGTTCTTCTGTTTTCCATGATTCCGAGTCTTTGGGTGGGAATGATCAATTAAACCATCAATTACCCGGATGAGCATTTGCCCGTTGGACAATACACTGTGCTTCATATCGCATGAGCTGTGCTGGTAGGCAGCCCTTTGCAGTCAGCAAGCCTTCTTATTTAGTTCCTGTGAACCTTGATTTTGAGCAATGACCACCCCATGTTGTGTACTTGTACACATTGCTGCCAGGGTCTCCAAAGCAATTCTTATAACCAATCTTTGGTTTTAAATAATAAATTACAATAGACTACCCAAGGTCCACATTTCGGCTTATTTTGGGTCACTTAAGGTCACTGTTCCAATCATCCAAAAGATACATTATTTTCTCTAACCTAATATTATTTATGAGATTAACGGGGATAAGCTATTTAATACTGACTGTCCAGGTCTTCTCATGCTTACTAAACCACCATCTTCAGTGGTGAACCCAGCTAGCTTCAGCTTCTGATGCTTCCCAGCTGACAGCCCTAAGTCACAGTCAGCAGTGTCAGGACCAAGGATGGACACCTACAGACTAGACACCCAGAAACCAGTGGATGAATTCATTGGCTCCAGCCTCTTCTAACTTACTTCTCTGTATTGGGAACAATTACCCAAGAGATTTTTCTACAAAACTTTAATGATGCCGAGACTTCTTTCTTAATTTTTTTTTTATTTAAGTCTAAGTTTTCCTGAGGCTTTGGTTCTGTTTTCTTTCTTCAGCACGTGATCATAAGCCATCTATCTGACTAACTGGCTCCGGATTGGGTACTGGCAACACACAGTGATATTATGCTCTATCTGTATGTAATCCTATTCACGCCCCCCTCCTACCCTCTCTTAAAAAGCATCAAACCGAGGTGCCATCAAATCCTGTGCACAGCAGTGCAGTCCTTCCTATGCAGGGCCTGTGGACATGCTCACGGGTTGCCCATCTCCCCTTGATGGCGTTTCGATATTCTTGGCATTTCTAGGCTAGTGCTTATGTGTATTCTTTGTCGGAATAAACGGAGGACAGAGTGTGAGGAAACTCTGGTAAAGGCCGCCTTCAGTGCTGTGTTCCCATCGTTCTAAATCACAAACCCTGGAGGACAAAGGGATGGCTCAGCAGTTAAGAGCGCTGGCTGCTCTTCCAGAGGTCCTGAGTTCAATTCCCAGCAACCACATGGTGCCTCACAGCTGTCTGTACTGAGGTTTGGCGCCCTCTTCTGGCCTGCAGGCATACATGCACGCAGAACCCTGTACACATACTGAATAAATAAACCTTAAAAAAAAAAACCCAAACCCTGAATTTTCAGGGATGTGATTTGCTTCCAGTGATAACTTTTTCTTTGTACTTAATATTTCCCTTTATTATAAGGTATAACTTTCTTGGCTGATGAAGTCAATGAACCTATGCAGAAGGCTATAAAGAGTCTGGGCAGAAGGAGAGAGGATTAGCTGAATTCTAGGGCACGCTTGCCGATGCCCCCTAATCTGGACTTGGCATGAAGGCAAAGACTTCATTCATGTTTGGATTCTCAGTATCTAGAGCAATGGTTCTCAGCCTTTCTAATGCTGTGACTCTCTGACACAGCTCCTCATGCTGTGCTGACCCCAACCATAAAATTCTGTTGCTGTTTCATAACTGTAATTACGCTCCTGTTATGAACGGCACTATAAATACCTGATATACAGTCTATCTGATATGTGACCCCCAAAGGAATCGTGACCCACAGGCTGAGAACTGCTGATTCAGACAAGCTTTAATGCCTAGCTAAGCAAGTTGTCACATGAATATAGAACCTCACACCTCAACTGATCCCTACGATGGCCCCAATAAGTACATATCGCTGTTTTATGGGTGAGGAAAATAAGACTCGTGGGGCAGAGCGACTTGCCTGCGTCACTGAAAAAGCCCATCTCACAGCGACAACCCACACCCACATAGTCCACCTGCCGGGTCCTGAATGCAAGTCACCGTCTCTTCATCGGGGGATGAAGATACCAAGTTTGCTGTGCCGTTCAGAAACCCACCAGCCGTGGCCTTTATGACAGTCCTGGACAACCCAGGACTTCAGCAACCCAGTCTTCTCATTCAAAGGAAAGGAATACGGGTCACCAGACTTGTTCACCTTTAGTTTACTTTAGCACTCAAAGGAAAGATGTGTAAACTGTGAAGTGCGGGTAAACAGATGAGATTACCTCTCAAATCGCCCCTAGGCGGGAACGTCTAAACACCGAGGGCTGATAGCACCAACAATATGGATGTGACCATAAGGAGTGATGCTGCCTTCCAATAATTAAGTACCCAAGAGTATGACTCAGAATGTCATATGAAAAATACATTTGAAAGTCATTGCATAAGAATAGCATAGAATTCTCACGTTGTGTGTACTATTCATGGGAGCCCTAAGTGATTCGGTCACTGTTGGCGTTCTTTCTGGGAATCATTCAGATCACGCCCTTTGCCCCCCTCACAAATGTACCTTGTTCTTTTTCTAATAAGAGGATTAAATGTTTAGAGTAAATTAAGAATCTAGAACTAGGATGAATAGCTATTAGAGAATTGAATAATTGTATTGGCACCTAAGGTTAGAGGCTGAGGAATCTCTGTCGACCGGATCCTCATATACATACATATCAACGCCCCCTGGAAGCCCTCCTTGGTTCCTTACTTCTCCTAGCAAGGCTAGGCTCAATCCTGGCTCGGCTCCAGCCCTTTATCCTGGCAGCACATGTAACAGTTGTGGTTCTAGAGTAGCTGTGGCCTGGTTACTCAGCGCAGATTTCAGTTCTTAACACTCATGCAAGTCCTTAGTATACATGTAACTCTATTGGTTCCTTATGTTTCTGTCAGAAGTTTGGCAACATGTAGGTGTTAGGCTTGGCAATAAGGTAGGCTCCTATTTCTTTTTTTGGCATCTCTGTCCATGGGCCACACAGCAAATGAAAAGTCCACAGAGTTGGGATACAGGATGAAGTAACAAAGGAAAGACTTATGGGCTGGATGTGGGTGTGAGGAGACAGCAATGATGCTGATGAGGTTTTGGGTAAAAACAATTGGGAATAAGAACTACACTTATAAAGTATAAATTGGCTAAGTTTGGGGGGGATGGTAGAGAATTTTATTTTTCTAGGAAGGAGAAAGCCCATTGTTCCCAGTCCAGCTCAGACCACCGAAGAAGCAACATGTGAGCTGCCCTGCTGAGAAAGGTACCGGGACACGTGGCTAACATAGATAAGAATAATGGGTTAATATAAGCTATAAGAGCTAATAAGAAGACTGAGCTAATGGGCCAATCAGTTTATAACCTAATGTAGACTCTGTGTGATTTTCTTTGGGGCTTGCCAGCTGTGGGGAACTGGGCAGGGCAGAAACCCTAACAAGCAGGCCCTCATGTTACAAATCATGACTGTCAGTTCAGGCGGAGAGTCCACATGCATTTGTGTGTGGCCTGTGATAATATATTTGGATGATTACAGACTGTGGGTTACTTCTTGCCACTCGACAGCCTTTGAGCTGTTTGTCTGACTCGGCTTCCATCTTCACAGTGCTATCAAATGTACACTCAGAGCCTGGCAAGGGCTGGTCTTACTCCCCTTTTGATTGACTAAATGATCTATCACCTACAACCTAGGCACACTAATGAATGCTATCACTTCCACGAGACAGAGACAGGGGCTGAGGTGCAAAAAGTTGATGAAAATTACAAAGGGAAGAAAGAGCAGAGGAGGAACCCGAGGCCAGGTCTGCGCGTCAGTCACCATGACCCGGAAGTCAGGACATGAAAGAGGCACAGTCTGCACTGCCTCCTCAGAAGGATGGCTTCAAAGGCCATGGCCACGGGATGCTATTCAGAGGACTGCGCCATGGTATGGAGAGGTTGGCGAGGGGCAGAGACTTCAAAGAGAAAAGGGCATCTCTGTGGGAGAGCTCTCAGCTGCCGACCTGACGCTGCGGGAGGCATGGTGCGGTAGCAGTCTCCTTTACTATTCTGACAGGGAACTGCGACTCTACACGCAGCCTCTGTGCAGTGTGCGCACAGCCCAGCTCTTGCTTGACGTCTCCCATCAGTAGAACAGTTGGCTGGCAAGGAGAAAGAAAATGCTATTCATTTTTAACATTTCTTATTGGTTTGCTTGTGTATGTGCAGGGTATGACTCTCTCTCTCTCTCTCTCTCTCTCTCTCTCTCTGTGTGTGTGTGTGTGTGTGTGTGTGTGTGTGTGTGTGTGTAAGCCAGAGAATGATTTGGGGTACTGTTTTTCAGGACTTGTTTGTTTGTTTGTTTGTTTGTTTGAGACAAAGACCTAGAACTTACTAATTAGACTAGGCCTGCTGGCCAGCAGTCCCAGGGACCCCGCTGTCTCCACCTTCCCAGTGCTGAGATTACAAGTGTCTGCCAGACCTTTTATGATTCCAGCGTGTGAAGTAATCCCCATTAATTCTGCTTGCCCTGTCAGGAATGATGGCCCTTACCTTGAATAAATCTTTTCTTCTTAGTTTGAGGTTAAATGTCTCTCCTCCCTTGAGGTAAACGGTGAAAAGATGAACAGATGTGTCAGGCTGCCAATACTTGAGTCTTATCTATGACTCATGAAAGTGCTCCGGGTGTCATACCCGCCCCTGCTTGGTGTCCACAGTGCAGACTCCTAGGCTGATGCTGAGGAACTGAAACTCAAGGGTCAGGCCCAAGAGCCTGGTATTTTAGAATCCTCATGTGATATGTTAGCCACTCAAGACTTAAATCACCTCAGTTTGGGCTCCTAAGTGTCTCCCCTACCTTTCCTGACACAAAACTTTGCTCTAAGAATGATAAGGCCTCAGGTAGAGAGGCAGGAGAATTCCAGTGACTTGAAGATGAACTGAAAGGGACCAAGAGTTTTGAGATGGGACTCTATTTGAAGAGTAATGAATTAACCAGTGGTCTAGAAGCTGTGGTTGTCTAGGAGGCTGATGCCCCCAGACCTGAAGACACTTTAAGACCCATAGCTGGAGAAAAGCAAACAGGACCACAGTAGGTAATGTCTAGGCGCCGAGCTCTCCCACCAGAAGCAAATGAGAAAGACCAGGCTAGGGACAGTGTGAAGTGGGATTCCTGTGAAGTGACCGTGGGCCTCAGACAGGGGAGAACACTACACTAGAGCAGCCTCCGAGACACGAGGAAGGACAGAACTGAGACAGGCCCTGGGAAGCCAGCTCCAGCTGCAGAGGCCTGAGAAAGCAGGGCCCTGAGGTTTAACCTCAGCAGGTCCCAAGTGCACAGTAGTGACGGTCACTATTTGTAGAGTGTTCACTATTCCCATATGAAAAGCTCCATTCTAAACATTGTCTTCACGTGACGCCATTTTAGTGCCACGACTCCACAGATATAGAGGCACTGTGGCTGCTCCCAGTTTTCAGATAGAGAATCCAGTGCTAAGCTAAATACCGCACCCAGATCTGCATAGCTGCGCCATGACACATGTTTGGGATTCAAAAACCTGTGCTCTAGAAGCATCTTGCTGCCTGTCTACCTTGTGATGTCAACACTTGCCTTGCTTCTGTTGCTCGCTGGTTTCTTTCCCTTACTCTGCTACAGAGATTGGTTTTTCCCCATTTCTAAAGATGCTTACAGGTTTGGATCAAAATAACCATATTTTAACCTCCAATTAGCAATTGAATGCAAGCTTTAATCTCGGATACCCAATTTATAATCCGTTCTTACTTTGTATATGGTATATAGCCCCGTCAGGAAGCCAAATGTTTCCCATTTAAAGCCCCAGTTGGCCTTTCTAGAAGTACCTCAGAGGGGGAGCAGCAGATGGTGGCAGAGGCTCTGGCGGCAGTGTGTTCACGTCACACCACAGTTAGGTGTTGTGGTGGCTCATCTTGACTGCCCAGATGGTCGAGTCAGACCTGGATGTGCCTGGAGAGTAGCAAAGCATGCTCAGGTGTTCCTGTGAGGACCTCAGTAGATGGGAACTGGGGAAGCATCTGTATTGAGTGCAGGTGGAACCATCCTGCCGGAAGAGAGGCCGGATGGCAGAAGCCTATGCCTGGAGACATTCTTTCTGTTCCCTGGCCTCCGGAAGTGAGCCTCTCAGACCCTCTAAACCCTTCTACCACAAGAGACCCAAACTTCTGAAGCTGTGAGCTAGCATAGACTTTTCTTTCCCTTGAGTTGTTGGGTAGAGTGGTTTTATTTTTCACAGCAAGGGAGTAGACTAATAGATCTATCTGAATGCAGAGAGACTCCTGAGCACGACTTCCCACCCCATCACCACCTGGCTGACTGTGTTAAGAGCTCAGAGTGCTGGAAATGCAGCTTTGGGAAGTGGAGGCTGGGTGAGCGGGGCTGGCTGTGTCAGTGAGTCGTACAGAACATTCCTGCGGAGACCTGAATCGTCCAGCGACTCTGACCATACTGTTATCTAGCCACAGGTATGTCTCCAAACATCCACTCCAGCCTGTGTGGGTAAAGGCTTTGTGATTCTTGATGAACACATGGTTGCTGCATGGGCAAAGTTAAGAGTTCCAGCTTAAGAGGGGGCTAAGGCTATCTTGATCTTTGGCGTCTCGGTAGGTCTCAGTCACTGGGCTGCCCCATTTCCTTTCTGAGTAGACATCTCACTTCCTAAGGTTGCTAGCATCTTTTAGTCCTCTGAAGTGTCAGGACGCCCCATCCCCACGCCCACCCCCACCCTGTTTTGGTTTCTGCTTAGTTGTTTTTTTTTTTTTTTTTTTTTTTTTTTTTTTTTTTTTTTTTTTTGAGACAGTATGTCTCTATGCCGCCCTGGTTGCCCTGCAGTTTCGAATTCATAGAGATCTGCCTGTCTCTGTCTCTGGAGTGCTGGGATTAAAGGTGTGCGCCTGCCCAGCAGAACGCTCTCTCTAGGCTAAACACTAAGAATGTTCTGTGGCTCAGGTGCTTAATAAGCAAGCGTTTGCACAACGGCAACAACAGAAGTCAGAGAAAGGATCTATAGCTTAATAGACAATGTTCATCCCTGCTTTGCCGGTACCTGGCCCACTGCCTGCCTTTGGCGTCTGCTTGCACTTGGCAGACGCCATACACCTCTAAACGAGTGCTTACAAGTGAATGAACGGCCTGCAGAAACAAGCAGAGATCCTGTGCTGGAGTCAATCTCCACGGTACTGACTTGAAGAGACTTCCTACCCTGATGCATGTGATCACAATCTGTCAATTATAATTAAAAGTAAACGTCCAAAGAGAAGAGATTCTCTGGTAGGATTGCAAACCTGGGTGCCTGGTGCAGTTTCGGGTTTGGCTGTCCACGGTTCCCATTTGCCCCGTTTACTCCCCGTTGCCTAAGGATGAATTCCCCGCTGGCTTCAGTTAGCTGGGGCTAGACTCTGTTGCTCTGAGTTGCGCAGACCTAACAAATAAAAGAGTGCTTTTTTCACACACAGCCATGAATCTCTTGCTTCTAAACCAGCGTTGAAGCGGTCAATTCACGGGCCTTACTCCTGACCTATTTTTCTGGTACAGTCTGGCTTGGGAACAGACTCCTCAGGAGACCCCTCAGTGTGCTTTAAGAATAACTCAAGGAGGGACGGCCAAGGTCTCTTCAACATAAAATGGCACATTCGCATGGGAGAAAGGAAGCGATACTTTCTGTCAAAGCCTGCAAGCCCCACGGTCAGCTTCTGTTCGTCTTGGACCACAAGCCATAGTCTCTGCCCTTAAGAATTCTCCACACTGCAGACTCATTAGTATCCTTTCTCTTGCTATCCCAGGACCTTCGGACTTGCTTTCTCTCACTGGTAGATAGGTTCCTGTAGAGTCCTCACCTCCAGAGAACTCATAAATCCCTGCAGCACAGAAGCTATTAAAAGCGCAGTGTGGCCCCAGCACCCTAAGAGGTGTGTCTATCTGAAGAGGTCACCACATATCAATCTGGCCTCCTGTTTTACCTTCCTACCACTTAAAACACAATCGTGACAGTTGGCGTGGATCCGGCTTGCTATTTCTCTGTCTCAGCCCTAGAATTGTATTGCCAAATGCAGATTCTTGGCAAATCACGTTGGATAAGTGAGACCATGTGTATTAGATACTCTCTGAACACTGTCCAGCATCTATCATTTAGGGAACCATAGGCCCAAGGACTCTCAAAGCCCACGCTTGTCTTTAGGAATCTGTCCTCTTATCCCTAAGAGTTTTTCCTGTTATCCCTAAATCTGGTTCTTATTGCTAGAAATAGTTAAAAGAGCGACCGTTTCAACTTAGAATTTCAACTTAAAAATAAATCTTGCCATTTTTTTTTCGTAAATGAGTAAAGAAACATCAGGAGATAGGAAAACACACCTGTTTTGACCGCCCTACACTTGATTTGAAGTGTGCTCCTGCCCTCTACTGGACATATTCCATATTGCAACTTGAACTCAAACTGTCAAATCCATTAGCCATGTGAGCTTTAATGTTCTATACTCCGGAATCGGTTAAAGAAAGCAGATGAAATGAGTAAGGGCCACAACAAGTAGATGAACAGAGGATTAAACACACTAAGATCCACAGGCACAGCTCATAAAATCCTGGCTTCTTTCTGTCTTCTCGTAAGACAACAGAACATCAAGGGACAGCTACGGGCACTCAGCACGCTTTCAGGTTCACGCATGCATACTTCTGTTGTGTGGTCATTTCTTGAGTGTAAAGGTCCTTTTTCTCTTAGCACATTCCATTCCCCAGTGGCCACCTTACTTCAGGCAGGTATTTTTTCTGGGCTAGCCCCACAGGCAGCTGACTCACTGGACCATCCCTTCTGAACACTTGGTGTAATGCTAAAACACCTCTCTTTCCACCCCAATGCACATGCGTCCCCTCTGTGCACTGTGAGATAGATGCTGGAACTTTACCCAGTAAGCCACTGACACATGGTGATACACAGATTAATGGAGATGGCTTAAATTAATATAAAAGTTAGCCAATAAGAAACTAGAGCTAATGGGCCAAGCAGTGATTTAAATAATATAGTTTCTGCGTGATTATTTCGGGGCTGAGCAGCTGGGAACCAACAAGCAGCCTCCTTCGACATACAAGCACACACACACATACACACACATACATACACGGAGTGCATTTTCTTTCTCCTTTATGAGATACTCAGAACTCTTTATGTGCTAAGAGAAATAGAAAGGTAAACACAGGGCTCCCGCTTTTGATCCCCTCCCCCAACCCTACAGTGTATGCAGTGATGTGGCATTCTGAGCTACAGTCCTGCTAGAACCTCTATGGACACATACTGCATGAGAAAAATGCATTTTGAGGGACACATGCTTTGTCCCCTTCCACAAATGTGAATGCCTGTGGAGTGTGTAACAAAAGGATTATTAACCTGTGGACTTCTTTTCCTTCCACATTTGAAAGTGATGTGTATACTTCCAAATGTGGAGCTTTTGATTCTGTCATTCATTTCCTAAAATAGCATGGGTGAAACCCTAAAATAAATCAGGGTGCGTTTACTATTTTCATTGGCTTGGTATAAAAGACCACAGATACCTGTATTTTAGAAACGAGACATCAGCGTTTGAAGAATGCCTCACCTTTAAGCTATGGCTAGCTTAAGTGTGTTGGGATACATTGACTCAGGGGTGGGGATGATGGCTTACCCCTTTCACCCTGGCACCCTGGAGATAGAGGCAGGCAGATCCCAGTGATTTGGAGGCCAACTCCATCTATACAGTGAGTTCCAGGTCAGCCACTGTAAATAGTGAGACCTTGTCTCAAATTAACTTGATGCAGATCTTATCTTTTTGTCTTAGGATTTTATGAGGCCGAGAAAAAGGAGAAGAGATAAAAGGGAAAACAAAAGCTAAAAAATGAGACTTAGGTCATGCTGCAGTTAAGGACACTTAGGAACAGAGGACATGGCTGTGTTGTTACCAAAAAGCCGGCAAAGCTTACAGTGAGACCAAACCTACAACTACCAAGCAAATAACAGATCAAAAATGGATACAGAGCAAGCAGCAGTACACTTATGAAAAGAGAAAATTGAGTGTGAAATCCAGGCAAGGAACAACAGGCATTCAGATACTATAATGGTCCAACACCTGCCTCTGACCGAACTTCACAAAGAAAACCCTAGAACCTATGGACAGAGGCCAGGCAGGGCATGATGCTTTTTAATCTCAGGGACAGTTCTGACTGTGGGCTATGGTGGTTTGAATAGGTATGCCCAATAAACCCATGTGTTTGAGTTCTTGACCTATGGGGAGTGGCTCTACTAGGAAGTGTGGCTTTGTTGGAAGAGGTGTAGCCTTGTTGGGGGAAGTGTGTCACTGTGGGGGTGGGCTTTGAGGTCTCCCATGCTCAAGCTACACTCATTGCATCACACAGTCACGTCTGCTGCCTGAAGATCAAGATGTAGACCTCTCCAGCACCATGTCTGCCTGCACACTGTCATGCTTCCTACTATGATGGCAATGGACTAAACTGAACTGTAACACAGCCCCAATTAATTGTCTTCCTTTCTAAGAAGAGTTGCCACGATCATAGTGTCTCTTCATAGCATGGCATCGGGGACTGGGGTACTGCTGTGATAGGCCAGACCCTTCTTTTGTTTGGAGGAATTTAGATTTTGGGAGTTTGGGTTAGGGAAGCAGTGGAATGCTCTAAGCACTGATTATTGGGTCATCCTAGTAGGAGCATGGAAGACAGCGGTGTTGAGGGTGATATGGGCTGTAGGGGCCTGGAGAAGAATTTTAGTCCCTTGCCTAAAGATTGTCCTTGCCATATTTTGGTGAAGAATGTAGCTAGTTTTTGTCCTTGTCTGAAAAACCTGCCTGAACCTGAAGTAAAGTTTGTAGACTTATTGCTTTGACAAAGGAAATTTCAAAACAGCCTAGTAGAGACCCTGCCTTGTCATTACTAGTGTGAACTCTAATGAAGATCTATAATGAAAAGGAGCAAGCTGAGCAAATAAAAGTACAAAATGTACAGATTGAAAAGAAAAGGGGCTCCAGGAAGTGGAATGGAGTGAAATCCTATGTTCCAAGGAGATAAACGGGTTAAGAAATGGAATAAAGGGAGTGGTGACCTCAGGGAAAGACCCCACCCAGCTATACTTCCAATTTGTGAATGGTCCAGGCATAGCAATGCATACCTTTAATCCCAGTATTCAGAAGGCAGATGCTCCCAGATCTGAGTTTGAGGCTAGCCTGGTCTACAGATCAAGTTTCAGGACAGTCAAGCTTAGACAATGAAGGAAATTATCGAAAACAGAAAGTTGATCAAGTTGCAATGTAACAGGAGGGGAAGGTAGGGGAGGCATTTTTCAGTCCCAGCAAGCAGCAGAACTTGGCAGCTTCAGCTATGTGGTTCTGGCTTTAACATCAAGGACAGAAGAAAGGGGTTATAGAAGCTCCCTCTGTGACTAAAGAACGCTACTGAAGCCAGGAAATGTGTCAGGGATGCCCCTGCATGAAGGCCTAGAGATGCCATTTTGGGAATCTGGGAAGCTGAAGCCTGGATTGCTTTGGAGATCCCAAGATGTTGGAGATGCCAGAGCCATGGGATACCTGCCTAGGAGAGTTGCTAACAGGGAGAGTGGAACCAGCCCAAGAGAAAAAAGTGTGTTGTAGTCAAGAAAACTGAAAGAAATTGGAGATATGAAGAACATTTTAACATCACACATGAAGACACAGAGATTGGAGCTTGCCTTGTTTGGTCCAATATTTCCTCATTATCCTCCCTTTCCTCCATTTTGGAACAGTAATGTATATCCTGTGCCATTATATGTTGAAAGTATGTTATCTGTTTTCTGATTTTGATTTTATAAGGGATTAGAGTTAAGAGATTGCACGTCTCTGAGAAGAGACTGAGCTTTGGACTTTTAAACATTGTTGAGACTGTGATATACTATGGGGGCTTTTGAAGTGGGACTATGTACATTTTGCATTATGTTATGGCTACAAGCCTATGGGGGCCAGGGAATGGAGTAGAGTGTGCTGGTTTGGATAGGTATGGTCTCCACAGATTCATATGTTTGGGCACTTGGTCCATGGGGAGTGCCACTATTAGGAGAAATGGCCTTGTGGAGTAGGTGTGGCCTTGTTGGAGGAAGTGTGTCACTGGGGAGGCGAGCTTTGAGGTCTCATCAAGTAAAGTAGTTCCCCTTCTACTGCCTGTGGATTAAGATGTCGAACTCTCAGCTCCTTCTTCAGCACCATGTTTGCCTGCATGCCACCATGCTTCCTGCCAGGACAGGAATGGACTAAACCTCTGAAACTGTAAGCCAGACCCAATTAAATGTTTTCCTTTATAAGAGTTACTGAGGTCATGATCTCTGTTCACAGCAATAGAAGAAACCCTAACTAAGACACAGCCAGAGCACAACTCTTAGCATTTATCTGCTACGTGGAATTAAGAGTACCTGTTAGGAAAAAAAAATTGTAGCATTATGTTAGGAAGAAAATGCTAAAATGAGCCGCTCCGCTGGCGCAAAGAAATCCAATTAGGTCAGATTAAACCGAATTAAAATGTCCATTGTTTTATTAAATACGGCGCTCTCGGGTGGCCGAGTGCATGGCAGAGAGACAGGAAAGCGGGGAGCACATGCAAAGCCGGAACCATGTGTTCCTTCTCTGGAAGCCAACTTAAATACTCTGTGGGAGTGGTCCTGACTCAACCCCGGGGAGGGGTCAGGACCCGGCATGCTGGGATTTGGAGTCCAGACCGATGCAACTCCCAGGCCAGGGGGCTGGGATGGATGCCAGGGCCTGGGGTTATGCTCCCGACTTAACAGTAACCATCAGTTATTTCTTTAAGGAAGTAGATTGCTTGTATACACTTAAAAGCCATGTAAGAACCAACACAGAATGAGGCACAGTGGCCTCGCTCTGTCTTCTCAGCTATGGACCAACTGAACTAAGAGAGTTACCTGAGCCAGGAGTTTGACACCAACCGGGACAGCAGAGCGCATCGCATCTATTAACGAATACAGAAACCAATCCTTTTGTCTCCATTTTGTGGGATAAGCGCTGCTATGATTCCGCAGTTTGAGCAACTGAGGTCTACAGATTAGCACAGAATACAGCCGTCTAATTGTTTCTCCTACAAAATCATTTGTGAAATAAGAACGAATATCCTTCTAGTCCTGTTACTAGAAATTCTTTCATAGCACAGGCTTTGCCCGCCAGCTACCGTGTAGGAAGACAGTGTCTCTCGGGGCTTTTCCGATTAGTCCCATCTGGATGCCTAGCTAGAGGGACAGACTCGGTAATATGAGAAGCATCCGAACATAGAACGTGTTCTACTGTACTCTTCTTTCATGACCTCTCAATTAAAAGGACCAGCCACACTTATAAATGGTGACTAAATCACCTTTAGAAAGTGAAGCAGTAACTAGGTATTCCGCGGGCAAAAATTCAATACAAAAGTGTCAACTGGATGTGCCAGACAGCTCAGAGGTACCGCGCTTGCTGTAAGGGCCTGACCACCTCCGTCCACTCCTGGATCCAGGGTAGGAAGAGAATCAACTCCCGAAAGATTATCTTCTGACCCCCACGGGTGCCCTGTGTGTTAGAAACAAACTCATATAATCTAGGTGGCAGGAAAGGAGCAGTAAAAGAAGCTCAGCAAGCAATATCTTTTTACAAAAGGAATAAGAATGCGTAGCCCAAGCAGAACAGGATGGAAGGATGGAGAGCCCCTTGTTTTCATTCTGACACAGGTGGTGTGTGATTGGGTGTTTTCCCTGGTGTCTAAAGTGTGACCTGCGGCTTCCCAGAGATTGACCAGTTTTAAAAGAATGGATGCAAAGGCAACGAAGGAAAGAAGACGGATCGGCCTTTCCAGGGCACCAAGTTCTAGGAAGGTGTGTGTGTGGGGGGGGGGGTGGGGGGTTGGGTAAATAAAAGGTTTATTAGGTGACAAGATCAAAAGGTTTGCATAAAAGTTGTACAAACTGGGAGATTAAGGGTAGGAGAGGTGTATGAAACATTGGCCCTTGACAGGCAAGACAGCCTTGATAGAAAAACAAAACAAAACTCTTACATGTGGCACGCTTGAACCTGGGCACACTCATGTGCACACTTAAAATTTTATAAAAGCAGGAAGGCATCATAATAAAACATGCGGCCATGTTTGTGAAGTGGGAAAAGCTCCAGGAGCAAGCTATTGATGCAAAAACTATAGACAAGGATTTTGTTTTAATTTTAGATTTATTTATTGTAGGTGCATAAGTGTTTTGCTCTCATGAATGGCTATGCACTCAATGTGCCTGATGTCCTAAAAGAGGGCATTGAACTCACCAGAATTGGAGTTATAGAAGGTTGTGAACAAACCAGCCTCAGGTCCTCTGCTGGAGCTGAGTGTTCTTCACCTCTGGGCATTTTTCCAGCTCCAGGCAGGTATTTTCAAATGTGAATTGCTATTAGGCTGTTAGGTGATTGAAGGTGTTTCTTATGATAAAAATAAGATTGTGGATGTGTGGGAAGAGTTGGAAGAGACCTTTCTCAGCACTGTGTGGGCAGGCAAAGGCAACTCTCTGAGAATCTGCATCTTTAGATATGCGTGAATTTATGACTTTATTCTTAGGCCACCAGGATGGACCACACCAGTGGACTACCGTATATCCTGGCCTGCTTGGGATTCAGTCAATGGGAGCCCAACAGTGGACCAAGGGATGGGGAGAAAGGAATTGAAGTGAGGACTCCCCCAACTCTTCTCTGTAAGGTCATCCTAACCAAGCCATAACACTCACCGGAAGTCACTACTCTTCCTTCCTTCCCTCCTGTGCGTCCAAGGTGTTCTGGGAAAGAAGAAGCACCTGTACTGAATATTCTACCAAAGCTGATTGGTGGATTAGAACTTCTACGCTTGTGGAGCCGCTGGAAGTTGCAGGCTCATAGCCAAATATCTCTGGCTGTCTTTAGCCTGAGTAGACCAAAACTTTCTTCATAAATAAATAAGTACATACACACATACATACGCAGACAAGTAAATAAATAAGGCAGGACTGAAACACAAGTCCACTTCTCATTGGATAACTTAAGTGCCTAAATCACTCATCTCTAGATAAGGAAGGAGAGAGGAAGTGAGGTGGGCAATTGGGTCAAATGCCAAAGTGGGTATTCCATGTCAAAGGACTGCTGATACTTTTGTTACACACCACACACACACACACACACACACACACACACACACACACACACACACACTTTTCCTTCTCTTTTAAAACACCAGGCTTGTTCTCAGAGGCACATTCTGTGGACAGAAGAGGCTTATTACCGTTCATCAGAATGTCAAGCAGGAAGATTTTAAACTGAGCTCCACGCGATGAAAGAACCATCTTACGTCTGCGGAGCTTTGAAACTGACTGCAAAATGAGTTGCCCGGGCAGCGCTGCTAGCAGTAATGGCCTGCATCTGTGAGGCTTTGCTCCAGGCGTGGCCGCATTTACATCACTAAAAACTCTGCAATTACAGCTCAGCCCTTCCTTTCCGGCAGGCAGACAGCAAATCTGAATCCAACAGCAGGTTTCCGGCCCTGGGTGGCCGCCAGCAGCCTGAGTCATCCTTCCAGACATCTGTAGAAGATTAAACCCGACCCTTGTAGCCCTCTACTCTGAACAATGCTTTAAACCTCTGACAAAACACATGGCCAAAGCCTGCAGAACCTTCTGAAGTTGAACAGCCAATCATGAGCCTGCAAAGGACAACTTCTGATGTGATTTGCATGGTGTTAAAGAAACCCCAGGGTGGACTGTCATTAGCTCAGTGACCCCTTCGACAACGCAGCAGAATGCCCATGTGTGACTCAGATGGTTTGGATTATCTCATCTCCATTTAAACCTCCGTGCTCCAGGAAATGCTCCAGGAGAGCATCAATGTTTCAAATCCAATAAGTGATTTTAAGATATGCCTCTTTATATATGAATTTCCCCTTCCATTTATTCCCCATCTGATTTCTCTCCTAGGGAATAAGGCAGCCTGGATGGGCCACACCAAAGGGCTCCCTTGGATTCTAGTTTATGTTGAATGCAATCAGATCAGCAGAAGATAAAGCGATAAAGGATAAAGGAGGGAGTGAGGTCAAGGCGGTGGCTCCCCAGGTGGTCGGAAAAAGAAGGACCTGCAGGAAGCCCACAGACAGCAGACGGTTGTTTGTCCAGCCGGCAAACAAGGATGGTTATTGTTCTGGGAGCTCTATGCCAGAAACATAAACAAACATGCTTATATTTGTCCACAAGGTCAGAGTTTATTGAATAACAATTTCACTAGGGGCCATAGTTTCAAAGACAACAGTTAGTCAAGTAAGCCTGCTTACCTTGGTAATCTGCCTAAGGCAAATACAGATCCAGAAGGTGCCACACAGATTTAGGGTGGGTCTTCTGCCTTCAAATGATCCAATCGAGAAAGAAAAAAAAAAAAAAACCCTCACTGGTGTACCCAATTGCTTGGGTTTTAGTTGATAATCAAGTTGATAACCAAGCTGAGATAACCAAGTTGATAACAGGGCCTTTGTCATTGCAGTGCTAAGTGTCACTATTATAAGGGTCCAGATGAATGAGCTGTACTTGTTCTTAGTTTGCTGTGCCTGATAAGTTCTAGAGTCTGGTTTCCCTGATTCAGTTTTAATCTACCCACGTGCCCCTACAGTCCTAATTCACTTCGATAAATGTATTGGGCGGGACCCTTTCTACTCCCAGGAGTAAGCTGTTTATCAGTCGAGGCCACACGAGTGGTCCCAGTCAGGTGGCGGCGTTTGTAGGTCTACCCTGGTGTGCTGTGGGCCGTCACTCCATCTTCAGAATGAAGTAAAACCCTGCTTTAGTGCAGTCAAGTTTTACACAATAGGGAGTACTAACTATGAAACAGCGGCATCTCGCCTGTCGTGGTTTCTCCTTGTAGAACCCTACTCTGTGTCTCTCTCTGCATCAGGATCAGCCCCTGAGGGTCAGCCCCATTCCTATACAGAGAGGGCTACAAGAATCCCGTAGCCTGCCTTCCAGACGCCTACTCCACTATAGTCCACAGTCCACAGCAGCCACAAAGATAAAATAAAAATAAAAAACCCAAAAGGTTTTAAAATAAAAAAATAATATTAAATACGATCTTTCAATATACTTAAAATAAAAATCCAAGGGTAAATGACACTTTCTTGCTTGCGACCGTCATATGCTGTTCTGTTCTAGTCAACCGTGGTGGTGTGAACAAGGGATCCTGCATAATGGTTGGGCATTTGAACACCTGGGCCCCTGTTGGTGGCTGTTTAGGGAGAATTAGGAGGTGCAGCCTTGCTGGAGGACCTATGATACTGGGGACAGGCTTTGAGGTTTCACAAGACCCATGCCTTTCACAGTGTGTCCTGTGCCCTCTGCTGGCCGTTCAAGATGTGAGCTCTCAGACGCTTCTGCTGCCGTGCCCCCCATCTGCCATCATGAACCAGAACCCTCTGGAACCCAAGGCTCAATTAAACACTACTTTCATAGGTCGCTGTGGCGGAGGTGTTTTACCCCAGAAATACAAGAGTAACTGAGTCACCACCATCAATCACATCTGGAGTGTCCCCGTGCTCCAAAGGCTGCATTTTACAACCTTGGCCTTCCACGGAGGAGAAAGTGCATTCTCGGATACTCTCCCATCGCAGACATGCTGACTCGGTGCTATGGGTAAATAAACCAGAGTGGCAACCACAGTCCTGAGTGTCCCTGTGGTTCACCCTCCATGTTGTAGGTACGCTTGCACAGATCTTGTTAAACTGCCCTGTATCCATTACAGTACTACTCAGTGCGTCTGAGGGGAGGTTTAGGCGTGTGGTTCCTGGGTTTAGCTTGGTACAAACTGCCCGACTGTCTTTCCTGCCGCATTCCCAGAAGGCAAAGATAGTCAGCGAATGAGAGCTCCCATGCCCGCATCCTCGCTTGCACTTGGCATCTTCAGCAGTTTTTAAAGTAGCTATTCCAATAGGTACGCAGTTCTCATTCTGCTTTAACTTCATTTCTCTAAGGACCTTTGCTGGTGCTGCTAAGTACCCCTGAGGCATATTTGTCACCTGGGTGTCTCCTGACCAGGTGTCTGAGCAGGTTTCAAATAAGGTCATATTCCTATCGCTGAATTTTAATCATTACGACTTTTGAATACAAGCATTCCACTGGATATCTGTCATGCAAACATTGTTATCACTCCACAGCTTGTTATGCATTTCTTAAACAGCAGCTCTCATGGAACAGAAGCATTTTCTTCTTATTGGAGTCCAAATTTTCAGTCTTTACTTTCATGGACCGAACCTTTGCATTTGTTTCTAAAACTTATTAGTAGACCTAGGACCAACTAGATTTTCTCTCTGTTGACTTGAAGAGGTTTGATGCTTTCCACTTTACCTCAAGCTTTGGTATATACTGTCGGGTTCCTGTTCTTGCACATGGATATCCATTTGGCCCGGTACCATCAATACAGAGAATATCTTTCCTCGGAGGCCTGCTTGAAGCTCAATTTTATACATGGAATTATCCGATTATGAAGTCACGCATTGACCATTAACAAAGGGGGATCAGTAGCAATCTGGGGAACACCTTGAACATGTTATTAGTCTTTGTGTGTCTGTGTTGTCTCCCCTATTACCAGTTCTTGCTACTGCAACTTTCGGTTTCACATCAAAGCAGAAAACCCACAGTTACACTCTCTGGAAAACAGTCTGATTTTTGCAGGAACAAATGTTCCAGATATTTTCCCAAGCAATTTTCTACATGATACATTTTTGGCTTTGCATACATTTAAGTAAACTCTAATGATGAGGCATTCAGAGCACTTTTCTAATATTTCTAAGTACGACTGACTATGGATGGATTACCTCAGAAAATAGTCTTTAAAAGAGACTAAGAAGCCATGCATGGCGATGCACACATTACTTCCACAGATGGGGGACTGAGGCAGGAGGATCGTAAGTGCAGGGCCAGTCAGAGTCAACCTGAGCTACACATGGACCCTGTCTCAAAAACAAAAACAAAACAAAACAAAACAAACAAACAAAAAAAAAAAACCCAGAAGAGCAGAAGGAGAAGAGAAGGAAAGTGAAGGAATAAAGAAACCAGTAAATCAGAAAGAAACTCTAGGAGACAGGTAGCAAAACTGGGCGTAAACAGAGATGCTGGAACAGAAGCAGACAGTCAAGAGGGATGAGGGAGTTGTGTATGTTTAAAGCATTCGGTCAGGGCTACCTAGGTCAGATACACCCTTCAGATGAACACACTTCCAAAAGCCCACCCATTTCTGTGCTGCAGGTTAAACAAAGCTTACTACAAAGGAAGCATCCTGGGCTTTTAGGTACAGTGGGCTCTGCTGTCCTTCCCCTATTTCTGTCCCCTGGAAGGCCATGCGCCGTGGTACTGGATATTGTACCTACAGCGATCGTGTCTCCTCTAGACTTGGAGCTTCATAGTTCAGGGCACTCAGCTGCCCCTGAGTGTAAGAACGCTGCTTAGTATACGCTACCTGTCAGGGGCCATCTCCCATTCTGGAATTGGGCCTCTGTTGTACAGGAATATTTGTACACTGAGTGAAAATGCATTTGCTATGATGGCTGTCGTAAGAAGCTGAATGGCCCACGGTTAGGCAGGAGGGACAGGCGGAAAATCTGGGGAGAGAAAGGAAGAGGAGGAGGATCAGGAGTGCAGGAGAAGCCAGGAGACAGGGAGAGGAAACAGGAGATGGAAGAGGGGTAACGCCAAGTGATAGAACACAGGTGACTATAATGGGTTAATTTCCAGGATAAGAGCTGGTTTAGGAACAAGCCTAAGCTTTAGGCTGAGCTTTCATAATTAACAAGAAGTCTCAGTGTCATTATTTGTGAGCTGGTGGCCCAAAGAAACATCCGGCTACATACGTCCTTCCTCCCTGATCACTGCAATCTGAGACTGCTCCCCAACGAAGACTAGCCGAACCTCCTCTTCGTATGGTTCACGATAAATGTGAGTTGCTGGTTTGCAGAGCCAGTGCCCCCCACCAGAGCAAACACAGCCGCACCTGATCCCAGCTCTTCTGTATGTGAGTCTGCTGTTTCCTCATTCCTGAGTTGCTCAAGTTGGGTTTCCAGGACCGAGCTGTGCGCCACTTGGCGGCTCCTCTTCTAGGCGTGCCAGATTCTCAAACCACCCAACATTGCCTTTTTGGTGTTAAAGTTCTGAGCTAAGAAGTCCTGCTTGGTGGAAGTCTGATAAACATGAGTTTGTCTGTTCCAAGTTTGGGTCTTCAGGCAGCTTTTACGGTCTAGAAAAGTGTGTATTCCTGCTTTTGAACTCCACAGTTAAACTATTTGCAATTCTGTGCTCCTGCATTGCTCAGGAAAACAATTGTGAGCCAAAAATACAGTATGATATTTGACCCAAACAGCACAGGTTATTTTAAACTAATTCTGAGTAGTAAGCGTCTTACCACCAGGTGGCGATAATCTATCTCTATTATCTATTAACGAGGGCCATTTCATTAACAGATTTTGAAAATCTCTTCATAAAATCCTTCATCTTTATAAGCTCACTTGAATAGAGGGAGGGAACTGGGCTCATACAGCGCTTCCGATTCTGTGTTTTTTTTTTTTTTTTTTTTTTTTTTTTTTATGGGAGGGGTTTTCCGGCAAGAGCCAGAAAACCTGCTAGACAAATTCTAAAAGAGCTCTTCCGATTCTTATGCACGTGAGTAGAACCTGAAGCCAAGGGAAAGGACATTTGGTTTGTGGTGGTGGTGGTTTTTATTTTGTTTTGTTTTATTTGCTTGTTTGTGGTTTTTAGCTTTTTGTTTTGTTTTTCGAAACAGGGTCTTGCTTTAACCCAGGCTCATCTCCAAGTTAGGAACATTCTGCCACGGCCCCCTGAGTGTTGGGATTCCAGGCGAACATCAGTGTACCTGGCCACAGTCAAATTCTGTAACTTTTAAAAGGCCACCATGAAGGATAAGCACATGAAAAGTTACCCATTTTTGCCTGGGCTTTTACTTTTGTGTTCATATCTTGAAACTCACGCCTTGTATGGTGGGTCAAAGCTACAATCTCAGTCCTCGGGAGGCAGAATCAGGAGGATTTCTCCTGGTTTGAAACAGCCCGTGGTGTCAGACACAGTGAGTTCCAGGCCAGGAACTCTGTCTCAGACAAAGCACACTGAAGCTCTTCTCTTGGCCGTTCAGATCTAGGACTCAAGCGAGTCATTTGCGATGCCGTTTGAGGGTGGGCAGAAAGAACTTCCTAGGCTATTCTACCCAGAGACGGAGGGATCCAGAGATAGTTCATCTAATTCGAAAGTTATCCTAACTGGAATCCAGCAGAGGAAAAGAAGATAAACACCACAGTCAGCGGAAAAGCTGGTTTTAACAAACCTCCTAAGCCTCTGCCACCTGAGATGAAGATGCCAGTTGTAGGATGCGGCAAATGCTCGAGGCCTGGGACTCCAGCCTGCCTTAGCAGCCCCCAGCATACCATTGCATCCTGATTCTTTGCTAGGGAGGAAATGGTTTGACAGCTGAGTGGCTGGGGAAGTGACTCTACCCTGCCTGAACCTCCACACAGTTATTTATAAAGCAAGGATGTTAGCTAGCCCGGGACACTCTAAAGGAACTGATGCATATCAGTTTCATATTCATAGTTAAGTCCCATTCATACCTTATGACCTTTCGGTCTTTCTCCCTCTCGTAAATATATTGAGTGCACACTCTGAACAAAGTCCTGAAGCAAAGGCCGTCAGTACCCCAGGTGAAGAAGGGCCAGTTAAACTCTGGCCCTAAGGGAGTGGACATCCCAGTATGAGACATCTTAGCAGGTGACTCCTTACTTCAGGGTGGTGGCAAACTCGAGCAAGCGTACAGAGGATCAGACATGTGAACATGGGTACGAAGGGCAGACAAAGCTAGGCCTCAGTGTCAAGAGTTGATCCTTTTCTCCTAAAACTATACAAAAGCCATGTGACCTCTTCCACACGAGGGCAAATTACTGAGGGGCCTGAATCCCTATCCTGACACATTCAGCTCAGAATGTACCACTTACACCCTGGAGCAAGAGCATTGCTTTGCATCAATAAACCTAAGTACCAGCTCAGAACATGGGTTAATGGACTGGGAGATGACTCAGTGCAAAAAGGTGCTTGCCACCAAATCTGAAAACCGGAGTTCCATTCCGGGATGCAGGAGGATGCAGGATGCAGTAGGGAATTGACTTAGGCAAGTTGCATACTGATCTCCAAACGCATGCCGTGGCAAGGGTAGGCTCCCTTCACTCTAAATACACAAATAAATAACAAGTGTGAAAAAATAGCATTGGCTATGACCCTTCCAAATCCCCAGTTCCTGGTGCGCAGCTCAGCTCACACGAAGCTCAGGGGATGCATATTGATATGTTTGTAACAGCCCGGCGAGGTTTAGGACCACACCGTGGCTTCAGAGTTTAATGGCCTTAGAAGACTCTTTACCCTCTGAGTTTCAACTTTCTCCTTGAAACAGAGCCAGTGAGGAGTTCCCAACACTTCTGAGACAGACTTCTGTCCACAAAGAGAGTTTTTCAAGCTCCCAAAGGGAAAATTCCTTGAAGTGTTCATGCTTAAGCTCCAGGTTATGTCTAGACTGCATCTAGCTGGCAGCACTGTTGGCAATGACAACGCAATTGGTTTGCACCGTCCTGGCTCTTCCTGGCTTCAAACTGAGGAAGCCAGGATAATCTTCAGGTTGGATTTGACATGAGTTCATGCTTAAAACATTCAAGAAAATATAATGTGCAGTTGCTACCATGTGGCCTTTTTTGCCCAAGACTAGACATGTGGCAGTAAACTGGGAAACACAGGGGAGTGTTCTGTAGATGTTGTAATAAATAAAAGGTAGCAACACACACACACACACACACACACACGAGAGGCTACCACCGCTGTGCATGCTCACGTTTAAATAAAGGACACTAACAAATGTGTCAAGTTTATTCAAGCATGACATAACCAGGATCCAGCTCTAGGGAATCAGAGCCACAGCCATGAGCTATGAACTCCCCAGAGCTCACATCAACCATCTACGCAGATGTTATCATGCATGACTGCTACGCTAGCCTCTACAGCTTCACAGTCCCCAGTGCTGCCTTCCTCCCGGCATGCCTGGCTACTATTCTTAGTCACCAGCAATTTTGTTTTTATCTTCATTCCCTTGTCCATTTTGCAAACACATGACTATGAGTCAAGAGCAGAGAGAGCAGGCATGTTAGCGGAGCTGGGGCCTGGAGCGCCAACCCGGTGATTAAACTCTTGGGCCATGCTGGTACATCGCAGAGTTCATTCTTTTAAATACAGAGCAGTTGCTTTTGGTATGAAATGGGCTGACTCAGGCCTGTCATGCTAAGCAGGTCACTTAATTGTGGCTGTATATGCAGCCTGAATAAAAAATGGTATAGCACATTCCAAAGAGGGAGAAGAGCCTCCAAGTTTAAAGGGGAAGTGCAAAGGAATTGTGTTAGGAATATTTCTTGTTTCCTGTAGTTTTGTCTTTGGCTTTTACTGGTTCGGTATTAAGCATCTTGAGTGCTATCACTAGTCCTGTGGCAAGTTTGAAGACTGTAACATTTGTTAAAAAATAACACAAATCCCGACTATGGGGCCCAAAAAATCTGCTTTAGATTTAGCATTTGTAGTATTACTCATTTAGATAAGGTCTCCCAGTTTATGCCAGATCAATTAGCTAACAAAGCGTGGCCTGCCTTTCCTGCCTGCTCATCCCCGAGTCCTTCTTCCTCATCGCCTTTCTCCCGCGTCCTGTCACCATCCATGCCACATCCATGAGTTTCCATAGAGAAAGCAGGCCGATCCGGTCGCCCCAAAGACACCCCCAGGAAACTCTCTTCACCTTCTGCCCTTGATGGGAACGACTGCTCTAACTTCTAAGGCCACCATCTATTTTTTAAAAATTGGCACTTAAATTAATTGATCGGATACGATATACTCTTTCAGATCTGGTCTGCTTTCCTCCATGTTTTTGTGTGAAATTCATCCTTGTTGTGTGACCTCTGGCTTTGCTCACTCTTTTTTGTTTATTTTTGAGACTGTATGGCAATTCCAACATTCCTCCTCTCCCTTTCTTCTCCCCACACCCTTTCATATGTTTTATTCATCTTTATTGCTGCAAGTACACCACTATATAAATGTGCCATATTGTATATTCCAATGCTTAATAATAACTGCATGATTTTATGAGTTATTTTATAAGTAATCAATTCTGAATATACTTATTTGGGAATTATACATTTAAAATGGAACTGCTTGGACACAATATGTTCCAAATATATAGATATGCATATAAAATACATTGTATAATTACATATTGCACGTATGTGATGGATTGAATGAGAATGGCCTCCATAGGCTCATATATTTGAATGCCTGGGCCTCAGTGGGTGGAACTGTTTGGGAAGGATTGGGAGGTGTGGCTTTGTTGGAGGAGGTGTGTCACTGGGAGAGGGCTTTGAGGTTTGGGAAGATGGCGTTAGCTCCCTCTGCCTTGCACTTGTGGCTCTCAGCTACTGCTGCAGTAGATTCCTGCTTGCCTGCTGCCATGCTTCTGCCTAGGATGATCACGGACTCTCACCCTCTGAAACAGTAAGCCCAAATAAACTCGTCCTTCTATGAGTGGCCTTGGTCATGGTGTCTTGTCACAGCAATAGAAAAGTAACTAAGACAACAGAGCACATATGTAATGCCTATATATGCTACATATAATCCTATATAAGTTCTCATATTTATTCCTAAGCTCTCCAAAGTTGTATCAATGTATTATCTCACCAGCAGCATAAGGAAGTTGCAGATGTCCCATGCCCTTGTCATCAGCAGTATCATTCAGCTATTTTGGTAGAGACATTGTATTAGTTACTTCTTTGTTGCTGTGGGGAAAAATACTATGACAATTTATAAAAGGAAGAATTTATTTGGCCTTACAGTTCCAGAGAGGTAAGAGGCTATTATGGTGGGGAGGCATGATAGCAAGAAGTAGGCATGGTATCAGATGCCAGAGCCTGAGAGATCACATCTCAACCACAAATAGGAAGCAGAGGATGAGGCAAGGATTATATTATCAAAGCTAGACTGCAGTGATGGACTTCCTCCACCAAGCTGAACCTTCCTATTACCTCTCCAAGCAGCTCCATCACCTGGGGACCAAGCATTCAAATGCCTGAGCCTATGGGGACAGTTCTTATTCAAACCACCACAGAGACAGTTTCTGTAGGATGAATATATTCTTCTTGTTTTTCATTATACTCTCTTCATAGCTAGAGTTGTATTTTTCCTTCATGATTTATGTGAATGGTTGCAACTTTAACAGAGTTACTAGTATATAACAGTGTAACAGTATCTAGTCCCTGCCAAAATAAATCCAAAAATAAAGTGTCAGTGGTCCATTTTTTTCCATCAGCAATGTAATCTTCCATGGTTTATCATGATAGCAGTTAAAGGCAGGAAAATGAAGTTGATAGCCACTGGCATCCAAGCACAATTACAAAGTATATAAGCATAATTTGTAAGGTACTGAGTCTGATTGTTAAAACAAACTTCACTGCCTTATGACGATCTCAAAGGTAGTAACAGCTTCAGATTCTTTCTTGAGTCTATTTAATAGAGAAAGAAGCCAACAGATGGTGGAGAGAAGCTTGACTTTAGAACGCCGAGGAGTTCCAGAGTCTAGAACTCCACCCTTCCAGACAAGGCTGGCCAACCATGGTCTGAGACATATTTTTACAGCCCAATTTTAACCAGGAAGCTTCTAGCATTCCTTTTAACCTACAAGGAACAGAGGTTCTCACTAAGATTTCAGCGTAACCTTTTTGTCATGGAAACTCGCAGTACGGAAAGAACTCGATGGTGTGGGGATATAGCTCAGCAGTAGAACACTTGACTGCAGAAGGAACTTGGCTGTCATGACTAGTATCCAGAATTACAAAAATATACGGAGCCTTTGGTCATATATTCTGATTCGTACATAGTCCCAGGCATGTATCTGAGAGCAAAATTCTAAGTGAGGTACGCTAAGCCAGCTTCGGTCTCTGCTGTATGCAGAGTGGGGAAGAGCTCACCCTCTGTAGTCAGATGTTCCTACAAACTCTTACACACACAGCTGTTGGTGTCAGTGGACCTTAATGTGTTCCTGAACATGTCTATTTTTCTCATTTATAAAGTCAGAGCTACTATGGAAACGTAGAAATGAAAAGATATAGAGATAGGTAGTTGACAGTAGGTAGGTAAATAATAGAACATAAGTTATCAGTAATAATAGAACATAAGTTATCAGTCATCATCCACTCTTCCCGCCTTATTCTTACACAAACACATAAAACATGGAATCAGCACTTGCTCTGGGGCTGGGGCTCCTCAGAAATGAGCTAATGAATGAATGTGACGAGGTTTTAGTTTCTGGTTCTGTCATGAACACACTGCAGCATTAGAAATAAGGAGAATCCCCCATTTACAGCCCAAGTCTCTCAGTCCTGGAGTGTCATAAAGAGGTGTCCGTAGTCTCTCATGAGTCCTGTGCAGCAATCAGGAAGTGGCTGGGAAGGAGAAACGTAAAGGCTTGCCAATGTCAGTTCTGTGTCAGATGTTAGCTGGGTGGACAATCCCCTTGGGAGTGATCATGAGGCAAGACTTCACCTCCCCTAGTTACACAATCCAGGTTCTAAGGGAGACACATCTAAACCAGAAGATGAGCTAGCCTCCATGTTGAGGGCCGACAAGTTTTGGCTAGATGAACTTACTCTGAGCACAGGAGGCTAGCAGAAGTCTGCTCCCGGAAAACGAAGAAGGGGATGCTCTGCCTGCCACGAAGATGCTACCCGAGTAAAGACCTACTCAGCTGGGTATCCTCTCTGGTGGAAAACAGAAATAAGTCAGCCAGGGCAGTGTGTGTGCATGCGCGCGTGCCACACCTGGTGTGACTCACATGTTTCTGCATCGGAACTTTGCTAGAAGTTTCTCACTAGAATTTTGTATGGAGCAGTGGTTCTCAACCTTCCTAAGGGTACAACCCTTTAATAGATTTCTTCATGTTGTGGTAAACCCCAACCACAAAACTATTGCTCTTGCTACATTATAACTGTAATTGTGCTGCTGTTACCAATTGCAGCATAATATCTGTGCTTTCCAATGGTCTCAGGAAACCTTAGTGGAAGGGTCATTGAACCTGCAAAGGGGTCGTGACCCACAGGTTGAGAACCACTGGGATAGACCATTAACTCAGATCCCAGATTCAGATTACTTTAATAAAGTTACATTTCTTGCACCCAAGAGAATGGTGCTTAGAACTCATACCTGTTATGTGCAGGGAGCTGCCTCGCACATAGAAATGGTCATCACCCTTATCTGGAAGATCTAATGAACACCCTGTCTCTTGTTACCCAGGAATTAGGCTGTAATTGTACTGTCTATGTTGCAATGCTATAAATAGTTTCCCTGAGACTTTACCAGCAGACATTTCTGCTTCAGCCTCTAACTGAAGTGCTTTGGGTACCAGGATATTAAGAAGAATACTCACCAGCTGGCCTCGTCAAAATAAAAGCCCGAGTTTTATAAAGTATTCTCCATCAGCCCAAGCTAACGTAACAGATAGGATGAGAGGAAGATGACGGCAATAATCAGGAGTGCATAAACAAGTTTTCCGAGGCTTCTGGAGGAACGCATGCGCCTCTTGCTTGTATTTTCATTGTATCTCTTCCTGAGGTCCATGGAGAGCAGCCACCGCCATCTGGCCAGGCTAATTCTGGGTGGCTGCAGCTGCAGCCCAGTGTCTGGCAATCACGGCTCCAGGTTCTCTCCATACTAAATAGCTGGCTCGAGCTGCAGCCTGGCCAACATATTCCACTGCAGACGGCCTCGTTTTCTAGCAGGGGCTCATCCTCGCCATTCGTGAGCCTGGCTCTCGCATTCCCCTTTCCCCTTTAAGGATGATATATCAGGATTTTGGAACCACGCGTACATCTTACTTGGGCATGCTGTCTTACACAGATGGTTGCAGTAGATCTACAATTGATCCCTCTGTTTTGATTCTTCTGTCTCATAATCCATCCAATTCCAACTCCAGCCTGACTATTCAGAAGCCTAGATCAAACCCTGTTATTTCCAAGTCTTCATTTGTCTTTTGAAACAGTCTCACTGTAGACCAGGCTATCCTTGACTAGTCATCTTCCTACCTTTGGATTTCTGCTAGGATTACAGATGTGGGCTCCAGCTGTGGACTTGTTAATGCTTGTGCGGCTCCAGAATAAATTGAAGACTGTGGGTTTCACTCAGGGCATTTTGTTACCTGGTCCTTCTTGGCAAGTGGTATAGCATGGCATCCGAGAGTTTAGTGGTCACAAGTACTAGCCCGCAGCAGCAACTTTCCAGGAGAACCAAGACATTCTGGGACGCGTGTGCTTTATCTCATCAGCTTAGTGAAAAAGGTCAAGGTCTTAATCTTCCCAATACCTCCTGAGTAGAGGACCAATGAATGAATGGTCACTGTAACTAGGCTTCACACATTCTTCCTCTTGAACAGAAGGACCCAGAAATTCAGGACTGAAAGGTACTTAGTGAAGAGAAGTTGATGTGATCTGTCCACCAGAAAGGAAAAACAACACCCATTCATACCAGTTTGTAGATTCCTTTCGGACCATTTTCATTTCCTCTGGTACCAGTTTTGTGCATTCTGACCTAATGAGAAAATACTGTTTATTCAAAGGTAAACAACCATGAACAAAACACCAAGAACCCTGACAAATGGCAGGAGCTCAATAACCAGAGCTTCTCTGGTATCTGTTGACGTGACCGAGCTGGTCCTTCTGCTCTGGAGCTTTTCAGAATTGTGGAAAAGAGTCTTGGGGACTTAAGTCTTATCTACTCATCTCTGCAGTGCCCCCCTGAGGGGGATGTTCTCAGGACTTTGGCAAAGCTTCTCCTGACCTTGAAGGGACTCTTAGGGAGGAGAGAGCCCATGGCACAAGTTGCGTAGAAGGCTGCTGTTTTTCATTTTCTTGTTTCTTCTAGAAACCTCTTTATTTCTTTGCATCTGTGTACATTCACTTAGATGATGGGAAGTAGGTAGGCCTGCGGGTAAAAGACTTGGAATTTTGCCACCACCCCATCAACACAAAGGCCAAGTGATCTCGAAAGAGTAACTTTGCATCTTGACATTTCTTTTTTACTTGTAAAAAAGGGACAGGACTAGCTATCCCAAAGAATCATTGCCAGTATTAAATACCTAAAGACTTCTTTGTAAAAGTCTCCATTAATCAGTAATACTTTTGAATACATTTACATTCACCACACAATACATTATATGCACATACATAATATACAACACACACACACACACACACACACACACATCAAATGCACAGATTTACTAGGAATGGTAGTATTCAGCCATATTCCCAGTGTTAAGGAGGCAGAAGCAGGAGGATTGTGAGTTCGAGCCAGCCTAGGCTACACAGCTGCTTCTTCTTCTTCCAGCACGGTCTCTGGGTCTCATGCAGTCGTGAATCCAAACCTTGCACAACGTATTTCACACCGTATGCTCAGGGAATGACTTGATCTATATGATGGGAAAACATTACAAAACAAGACATCTATGTGTAAGTGAAAGCAAACAGAGAAATGATAGACTCAGGAGGGCAAAGTGGTGCTTAGCTATGCGTGCTCACCTCCTCTATGTGTATCATCTGATTGTGCTTTCGAACTGTGTGACTGTGTGCGTCTGGTGAACATTCACAAGCTACCCGTGTTCCTCTAAGCCGTGAAGACACACTCCGGCGTCCTTCCCCAACACAGCCAGTCTTATGCCATCCCTCACGGAAAAAGCCTTTCTAGTATTCTGGCCATGCACATTTCCTTGAAGCCCTTTGAAACAGACCTAATTTAACTTGTAACAACAGTGCACTCCCATGGTGTCAGGCAAGCTGGAAACATGCAAAAGGAAGAGTCACGATTGATTCCAGCCTTCTCAGGGCTGAGGACTGCTAAACCTGCAGTTCTCAGTCCGGCACAGCTGCCTTCTGGCTGCCTTCCTCAAAGGAGTTTCACGTGGGCCCTGGGAGCTCACTCAACCCCGGCGCAAGGAAGCCTTGGTCCAGTATTTTCCTTATGTTCAGATTGGTTGGTCGTGTGCAAAAAATGTGCAGCTACATGGAACTCCATATATGTACGTAGTACTAATGAGCTCTTCTCTCTAAAAGAACAGTGAGTTTTGTCCGTCTCTGTCTGATACTGCAGAATGAGTCTGTGCTGTGCACTAAAGCAATGCACTTTGTGTCTAAGCCACGAATAAAACAGCACTCAGCCCCCATCCCTCAGGGGCTCAGAACTAAATTTTCCTTTCTGATCATTCACACATGACTTGATCCTCATGATTTATATGCCAGAAATGATATCAGTTGTCTGTCTGAGGTATGGAAATGGAGATTACAGAAATATTTGAAGCCAAGAATCCTCAGAACTGTAAGTCTGAGAAGATAATCACTTTCTTCCTGAGTGTTTGCTTCAAAAACCTTATATTTGACAATAAAAACATTATTTATATACTAAGATGATAAGAAAAAAGTGTGTAATTGGAAACTGGAGAGACGGCTCAGCAGTTAAAAGTACTTGTGCTCTTGCAGAAGACCTGGGTTTGGTTTCACTTCCAGAGAATCCACAGTTGTACACACACACACACACACACACACACACACAAAGCAAAAATAAATATTTTAAGTGTAATAGTATCTAAAGGTCAGAAATAGACCAAACACCTTGCAAATCTCACAAAATAAAAATTTATAATATTGATATTTTCTAAAATTAAATTCCAAAACATATAAGGTCACATCTGTACTTGAAAGAAATATCTCAGGATGACAAACTTTTAATTTACAATGTAAATTATTGGGTTATTCTGAATTAAGAATACAATTCATGTCTAGCATGTGTCCCCACAATAATTTCTACTTTTCTAGAATACTTGTTTTATAGTACTAGTAATGCTTCTGGCTCTCCAAATTAGTGAACCAAGTTAATCAAAGAAAGAGGAAAGACAGGGACACGCCCTAAGGCATCACCTGAGACTAAAGAAGCCACCCAGGAAATTACAAAACTAAGATAAAAAAAACTAAGATAAAAAAAACTGTCTGCCACTCAAAATGATGTTATTTGCATGCAAAAGTCAGTCTATGGTATAAGGTCATGGTTCCTAAAATGCTCACAGGAGCTGTGAGGGTGTCAAGTTCTCTTACACCACTTAGCAATGATGCGTTCACTCTCTCAGTCACTGAGAAAACATCACCTAATCTGTGACCATGTGCCAGGGAGTTTTCTAAATTCTGTAGACACAGGAGCTAGACTGGGTCCTACTCCTAGCCCAGGCAGATACTGTGGAAGCCTTGTATCTCCAAGGTCTCTAGGGTTGACTTTTCACTTGTGATAAGGTGCGCACACTCCAGTGTTCCACTGGGGACAGCTTCCCTCTGCTTTGTCACAGATTTCTATGACAATGAAACACATTTTCAAAAGATATGTAGGGCTGCACATTGACTTTTTAAATTTTCTTTTACCTTGACCACATTTTAAAAGAACAAAGCTGACTCAGCACTACTTCCCATTGCCCATGAACCAATTCTAAAAAATTACAGTCAGGAAATAATTAAGTATACACATGAAGAGTTCATTAGTCTTAGAAGATAAACTATGGAAAAACACCCAATTTCTTCACCTATAAGGCCTAATAAGACAAGGATGCAGCAGCACCATATATCATCCATTTATAAAAACAATTTTTTAGAGAGGTGTGAAGGTACACTTATAATCTCAGCCTTGCCTGGTTGGGACCAGAGGACATGATGTCAAGGCCATATGAAATCTTCAGATGGATGTGTTTCATTGGAATACCCATGGAGGTCAGGAAAATGATGAAGGATGAAGGATGGGAGGGCAGTGTGGTGACAAAATTATAAAGAGGGATAACTAACACTAGCAATGTTGAAATGTACTACTGTAAAAACTTTCTAAATTATATATATCACACATACATAAAAAGTTTAAGTGGAGTTACTCCCCATGGGAGAAAAAATGTTTCTGCCTGAGTACCACAGGTCAACATTTAAAAAGTTCAGTGCCAGGAATGTGTTACTGGTGTGGGAAGTCCTTCTGTATATGTGTTGCTTTTATTGGCTATGAATAAATCTGTTTCAGCCCACTGGTTTAGCAGAAAAGAGCTAGGCGGGGAAAACTAAACTGAATGCTGGGATAAAGAAGGCAGAGTCAGTAAGAAGCCAAGTAGCCCCACCAGAGCGAGACAGAACTTTACCCAGTAAGCCACAGCCATGTGGTGATGCACAGATTAATAGAAATGGGTTAATTTAAGATATATGAGTAAGCCAGAAATATGCTTAAGCTATTGGCCAAGCCATACTGTAATTAATATTTCAGGGCTGAGCAGTTGGGAACAAACTAACAGCCTTCCGACAGCAAGATACCTCCTCTGGACTTGTTTGGTCAGCGAGATTTCCTAGAAACCCCAAACATGGCATGCTATTGCTACTGCTCTTGTCCTCCAGAGCTTGACAGGGAGACATTATTGTTAAAAGCACCACATACCTGTGTCACTGAATACAGAGAAATCAAGCTGGTATTCAGCTGGACTTCATCCTTACTGGCTAGATTTCATGGTGCTGGGAGGTGCTATTCATGTACTGGAAAAGAAATCACTAATCTTACCCAGCTTGGAACCCTGTGAGTTAGAATCATGACCAGCCCTAGCAAGCTATGCCCAGTGGTGCAATAGTGGGCACGGATGTCATGGAAGTAACAAACCACTTTCTGATTGGTTTGAAAGCCCACTCCACAAGTTGAAAACACATATTTGGCACCATTATCAGGGTCAAGAACCTGTGGATATACAGGACACAGACTTCAGGAGTAGACTCTATCACTCTTGCTCTGCTAAAGGGGTACAGGGTAAACCCACTCCTAAAAAGACTTACTGTTTTGTTCAGAGGTTAATACATCAGTATATGGCAATTAACATGAAGACCGCACAAATGGCCAAGAGGAAGAGAATAAGAACTGTGATTAGTTACTCCTAAATAGGCAATCCATAGCATCACCATCCTCCCATGATTCAGGGGTCATTGTGGAAGAGGGGCAGGAAGATTAAAAGCTAAAAGTAGTAGATGACTACCAGGAAATAGTGGCTTTTTCGGACACCCCAGGGCAGTTCCGAATGTGAATTCCCAGCAGTTTGAAACAGCATACATAAGACGTGGGTGCACTCAGTCCAGACAAACTCCAAACATGGATACCAGAGACAGATACAACGTCTACCCATACTGAAAAGCTATTGACAATTGGCAGCTTCTGGGAGGAGGAAAGTCATTTTCTTTCAGGGCATGGACCTTGATATGTCGGCCATGCTCCAAATGGGAGGCTACACACTGAAGAGGACACAGACGCACCACTGTAGTTGAAGGATTTAAAATAAAATACACAAAGTTGAACTGGGAAGTGAGGGTTAATCTGGGAGAAGTTTGGGAAGAACATGGATAAGATAAAAATTCACTGTATAAAAATTCTCAAAAAACTAATTAAAGAGTGAGAAAACCATCATTTTGATTTTTTAATTCTAATAATTTGCTTGTTTTGCTAAGTATGCAATTAAATGCTGGGTCAGAAAACAGAAAGGAACAATAATATTATACTCTTGCTCAACCACTGTAAGATACACAACCATGGTTCCCCAACCTGTGGGTCGCGACCCTATAGGAGTCACATACCAGATATTTACATCATGGTTCCTATCAGTAGCAAATTTACAGTTATGAGGTAGCAATGAATGATTTTTATTGTTTTTATTGAGCTATACATTTTTCTCCTTTCCCCTCCCATCCTTCCCCCGACTTCTGCCCTCTCTCATGGTACCCATGCTCCCAATTTACTCAGGAAATCTTGTCTTTTTCTACTTCCCATGTAGATTAGATCCATGCATGTCTATCTTCGTGTCCTCTTTGTTGCTTCCTGGAGTTGTGAATCGTAGACTAGTTTTTCTTTGCTTTATGTCTAAAAGCCACGTATGAGGCTCTAACCAGGAGAGGATCTTGATTTGGATGTTTGGTGCAAACACCCATTTCATTACATTGTTGGAGGAAGGCACTAAAACATTTCTTCCCTGTGCTCTTGATTCCTTAGGCTACCTAAGCTACTCACAATGCATGGAGATATCACTTAATGTAATGCAGGTTCTTCCCATATTCTCCCAAAATGAGCTGTGTGAAGTTGAATCTATGTGTGTGGACAGAAACTAAGAGGAGCAAGAATTCTCCATGTAGAGTCTGCAAATATTAGTTTTAATCCAACACGTAAAAGGCAGAGGCAGGTGGATTCCTATGAGTTTGAGGTCAGCTTGCATAATGGGTTCCAAGCTGGCTAACGCTACATAGTAAGATCCTGTCTCAAAAAACAAATGAATAAACAAGAGGTGCAGTTAATGAAAACAGGGCTTATGGTTGTATGTACATATTTGTATATATTTGCACTGATGTATATATGTGGGCACATTTCAGAAGCATTATCATCAAACAGGATGCCATGATATAAAAAATTACTCTAAAAACTATTACAAGCACAATTTCACACACACGCATGCACACATGCATGCAACGCACGTGCGCGCTCGCCGCACACACACACCCCTTTCAAGTGGATCAAAAATTATTCCTCAAACTGCCAATAATATTATTTACTATATTTCAATCATATCTCAATAAATTGTATAAATGAAATATGTGTAGGTATAATAAATTGTACTTAAAGAAATATTTATTTGATATCTGCTATGTGTTTGACGCTTTCTGTGCTGAGATAATGTGCATTAGATATGTCTAAAATGTCTCCCAGACAACCCACAATGGTTCAAACTGCAATGGAAAGTTCTAACATAAAGAACAAACGAAGCTCCCTGCAATCTCTTGTCCTCTCAGTGGAAGCATCTTCAGCACGAGCCACTGCAGCACAGCGCAGCAGTCTCATATTTCACATATACAGAGCCTGTTCCTTTTTGACTAAAATAGGTTTTAATATTACTGAAAGTACTCTTTTCTCATCTGTCCTTCAGTGTCCATTACCTTGGTAAAAGTTCTTTTCAATGTTTTTTCTATCACGCGAGTAAGACTAAAAGGTATGAAGTGTGTCCTTTCTTAAGACTGGTGTCAGCTGTCTGTTATAGCCTTGGTACAAGCTGCATTTTGATCAGCCATTGCCTATTTTTCTCCAACGTGAACTCGCTGAAGAGGCATTCTCCTGAGAATCTTATCAGCCCAGGACCCCTCCAATCGTCTCACTGTCTGACCTTTTAATTAATTTTAATTATGAGAATCAAAACGATAGAACTTGTAGACTCAGGGCTCATTATCAGCACTAGAAAAAGGCTCCTGTGGAGACCTTCCTTCAGTCTCAACTAAAGAGATTTTTGGATAGGAAGACAAAGGTGAGGGAAAGGGGAGACAGGAAGAGGCCATAGCCATGCCCTGCTAGAGCCAGAGCAGCAGCTAATTAAAGGGCACGGGTGGGGAGGAGTTTGGAACATTTCTGAAATTATAATACAGTCAATGATAAATACGGAAAGTGTTTAGTACACACAGCCTATGGGAAAGCATATAAAAGAATGAAGGAATTAAACTCAGCACTCTCTTATATAGTATATCAGTGAGCCTCGCAAAGAGGAGAATCTCGCCTAGAAACCTCTCATTTTAAGTTGAGGACTGAGCCACAGGAGGGTATTTGTGACGGGGGAAGTCATAGACCAGGGAAGACGTTGCTATTGTGGAAGTCATTGACCAGGGAAGACCTTGTTATTGCGGAAGTCATAGATGGGGAAGACCTTGCTATCACAGAAGTCATAGACTGGGCAAGACCTTGTTTTTCTGTTTGCTAAGTAGTGGTATCAAATGGCTTTCTAACTGTCAACAGCCACAGATTAGAGCCGCTCTCAGCCATTCTCAGAGAAACTTTTCTTGCAGTGGGTAGTGGCTAATATGGAGCTCCTCATTGGTCCGTAGGAACAAATGGACTGTTGAGCGCTCAGCCCTACATATAAACTCCTCCCACCCACTCAAGACTCAGGGAACCCCTAGAAGAAGGAAGGGTGGGAAGAAGGTAAGAACTGGTAGACAGGTACAAAGTTCATAAAAGAGCGCTTTCTGGACATGACACGGCTCTTAGAGTCACAAACTAACACCAGGTATACTACTTTAAGACATGCACAAGATCAAGTTTGTCACATTCTAGCATTATGGGATGCTTTTCATGAGCAAACTATACTCTGGACATTATTTTTTTAAGAGGACATGAAGTAGGTTGGGAAGTGTTGAGGGTACCAGGGAAACTGGGGAAGGGGTGTTGGATAGGAATATTATTAATATACATCAGATATGTATGTGTGAGTGAACACACACACTGGTGCACACACACACACACACACACACACATTCTAGACACTTGGACATTTTTTTTTTGCTTCTCCCCATTTTCTAGATCAATGAATTTGTCTTCCTCAAATCTAAAGCAAGTTGGTGTGAAATCTACGGCTGTGTCCCAAGTGTAAGGCCTTTCATTTGCATGCAACCATCTGGAATCGGGCAAAGGAAATACACATCTTTTCAGGGTGGAGAGAGAGATTTGATTGATTTCTCCGCAGTTTGAAGTCATAATTAAGCACACTGAATCTGCTCCTGCTTTGATGTTGTTTACCACTATAATAAGCTCACTGGCAAATTTTAAAGGACTATCTACAAACAAATTTTATATTACTTTTATCAGCATTCAATGTAAGAGATCAAGGTAGTGTAGTTACCAGCGACCATCCCAGGAAAGCTGTAGGTGGGCCCTGCTAACGAAGACCGTGAGCTCTCAGGGAAGCAATCATTGCCTTCCTAAAGCCACCCCAGCTATGGTGCAGTCTTTTGAATGCTTTGGGAGTGAGGAACGCAGGATCATTTCAAATCAGACGGAAAGGGAGCATGCTTAGAAACCTCAGTATGGAGATACACTTTGCTCCTTCCCTCAAGACTTGTGCTTGGGGGCTGCACCTGAACCTTAGCCAACACCTCAAATCCTGGAGCCCAACATTCACTATTGAGATGAACAAGACAGCAGTCCACGTCCTAGGGAACTGACAGAGAATAAAGAAGGAGCTCTTACAAGATGCTGTAAAGAAAAAAAAATGCTTTGAAATCTAAAAGCTTTTAACATAATGGGGGCGAGTCTGAGAAGAACCTAAGAGATGGACACTGGGCATCAAAACTGGGCCTTGAAAGGTGGTTTGGATAGTGGTGGGTGGAGATTAATGGGAGTAGAGAATTCTAGCTAACCAGGGTGGGATAGGAAGGCCCCATGACACATCAACTCAAGGCCCACAAGTTGTCCGTGGGATTATTAGTCATGATGTAGTTTGAAAAGTAGAAGAAAACTTAAGGTTCGTGCGTAGAAAATATCTAAATCATAAATTTCATACCCAACACTTAAATATTTGATTGTTTAGACTATAAAAAGAAACTGGTTTTCTCTGTCAAAGCTATTGCTGATCAATGACTGAGTAGCAAATTAGTTCCAGAATTTGCCACTTAAAATAACAAATGTTTACTATCATATATAATTTCTGAAGGTCAGGGGCCGAGGGTCGGGTAGCTGCGTGGTTCTGACTCCGTCTCGGGAGTCTCGGGAGATTGCTGTTAGCTCAGTCTACACTCAGTCCAGGATCAGCCGGAGCAGATCCACAGCCACTGCTGTGAGCAGGGCTGGGCTCATCCCCTGGACTGCAGTGGCCTGAGTCTTGTTAAAAGTGGAAACTACAACCAAATGATGGGCAATTTCCCACCTCCTCCCACACCTCCCTCCCCTTCTCTGCCAATTAACCTAGCTATTAGTTTTTCCGGAAAACTGGCTATTTAAATGTTATCACTGACTGGAATAAAGAACTTTTTGGAATGTTCCTAGGACAAGAAAAGGGGTGACAGAAAGGCAAACGTACTCGCTGGAGACAGCAAGTGAAGTCTTGTTCTAATTCGGTTTCTGCTGCCATGATAAAACACACTGACCGAAGCCGAGTTAGGGAGGAAAGGGTTTATTTCATCCTACGACTCCCAGGACACGGTCCATCACTGGGCAACATGGAAGAACCTTGGAGGCAGGACCTGAAGTGAGGTCATAGAGGAACACTGCTTATTGCTTTGCTCCCTGTGACCGGTGCAGCTGCCACTCTTATATAACCCTGGACCATTGGCCCAGGGCCTCACTCACTCCCCACAGTAGGATGGGCTCTTCCATATCAATCATTAATCAAGAAAAGAGGCCACAGAATGCCTGCAGGCCAATCAGATGTTGTCGATTCCTCAGTGGTGTTTCTCTCTTCAAAGTGACTCTAGTCTGCACCAAGTTGACAAAAACTATTCCACACGTATCTCCAAGGTAAAGGTGGAACTGTGTGTGCGTGCATGCATGTGTGCATGTGTACGTTAGTGTGCATTGGGTGTGCATGTGTGCATAAGTGTGCTTGTGCATGCATGTGAGTGTGTGTATACATAAGTGTGCACATGTGTGCGTGTGTATGTGAGTGTGTGCGCATGTGCATGCATGTGTGTGTGAGTGTGTACGTGAGTGCACGTGTGTGTGTGCACGTGTGCATGCACGTGAGTGTGTATGTGAGTGTGCGTGTGTACGTGTACATGCATGTGTATGTGAGTGTGTGTGCGTGTGTATGTACATGAGGGTGTGCAAGTGAACGTGTGAACGTGAATGTGTGTGTGCACATGCGCATGTGCATGCGTGCGTGTGTCTGTACTGGTTCTACAGCCATGTGCAACAGATAGCTTTGATAGTTAACTTCGCAGAACTATTGAGGGAGGTTGTATTAACTACACTTACTTGGTAATACTTAAAGGTCCCATTCTGCTTTACGGGAGTCAATCCCGAGTAATGAATGACACAGCTTTAAACAACTGCAAAAATAAACTGCTGGGAGAATCCAAAAGATCAAGTTAGAAATTGGCTAAATTTTCTTAAAGGCAAAGAGATGAAGCAAGACTACATTCAATGCTTTTCCTAACTTCACATCCTCTCCCCTTCTGTGATCACTAGCTGGGAATCTGCCCTCACCAAGTAGGATCCATGCATGCTGAAATATCACGGCCCCCATAACTATGAGACACACTTCTACTGCAATCCCACAGATGAAAACACATAACGTGCCCATCTCAGAAGTAGCTGAGCTTACACCTGGGAATGGATCTGTCTTACCCTAGCACGTAAGATACCGTTTGTACACACGGGAGCTCTTGCTGCTTTGCGAGCTTGCCCACACCTGGGGCCCACAGACTGTTGACTCTAGAGCTTGGGCAAATGTTCGTGGGTTTGTTTTGCCAGCTGAGCACTCCGAGTCTCAGACATGGAAGCCCACCTCCCCACTGTGGCTCTCAACAGCAAAGTGACAGAGTCAGTCAGATTGAGGCTTTGGACGAAACAACCCAGGACCCTCACAGCACCCTAACATGGCAGTGGCAGCAAGACAATGCCACACAGCAGCATTTTATTCCATTTTCCTGCCTGAATTTAGAATTATGCGGAGAATATTTCCAAAGTCAATTCATCTACATGAGTACTGTGAAAATCTTAAGAGGTGAATAACCTTTATCTCTTAAAGCAGAGACTTTTAAAAATGAATATTTGGGGGAACTGGAGAGATGTTTCAATCCGTAAGAACACTGGCTGCTCTTGCAGTGGGCCCAGGTTTTATTCTCAGCACATACATTGTGACTTACAACCTTCTGTAACTCTAGTGCCAGGGAATCCAGTGCTCTTTCCTGACCTCTGTGTGTACCAGAATGCACAGTGCAAATATGTATGTAGTCAAAACATTCACACACACACACGATTAAATTGAATTAAAACTTTTTAAGTGGATCATTGTGGTTGAAAGTTTAGCTCCATGGTAAAGGGTCTGCTTAACAAAACTCTGGTTTCAATTCCCAGAACAGAGAGGGAAGAAAGGAAGTAGGGAGGGAAGGAGGAAGGAAGGGAGACAGAAAGAGAGGGATGGAGGGAGGGAAGGAGAGAGGGAGGAGGGAAGGAAGGAAGGACCGCTTATTATACTTATGAATTTCTTAGTTATAATATCATCTATTACATTTTTATTTAGTTAAAAGCAAATATTATTTTAAAGAAACAAATGTAAAGAGAATACAATGGACAGTATGATACATTTATCCAATGGGGTCAGTGAATATTATTTTTTTCCAACAAGGGAAATAAATTTATAAAAATCTTTTAATAAAAGCTGTCTTTTACTGGATAATGTAATATATTATATGTTTAGGGGGCTGGAGAGATGGCTCAGCGGTTAAGAGCACTGCCTGCTCTTCTAAAGGTCCTGAGTTCAATTCCCAGCAACCACATGGTGGCTCACGACCATCCGTAATGAGACCTGGTGCCCTCTTCTGGCCTGCAGGCATACATGCAGACAGAATACTGAGAATACTGTACACATAATAAATAAATAATATTAAAAAATAAAGAAATATATTATGTTTAAGTAATTTGAAGGCCATTGAAATAACTTCTGTGGAGAGAGGGTTGGAGATGTAGCTCAGTTGTCAGTATTTGCCTAGCATGTACAACGCATGGGTTAGACCCTAGTCCTGTCTAAAGCTGGGCATGGTGGCACATACCTGCAATTCCAGCACTCATGAGTTAGTTGGAGGTAGAAGGATTAAAAGTTCAAGTTCTTCCTAGTGAGGCCAGTCTGAACTACAGGAGAGCCTGTCACAATGACAGTGGATGACAGAGGCAATAGAATGTGGATTCAGTCCTCTGAAGTTAACTCCTGGATAGCATTCTCGGTGGGAGACCCAAACCCCCCCCCCCTTTTTATTCATCTTCATTGAGGAGATACTTGGGTGCTGACCAGGAAGCAGGCAGAGTTCTAGGTGTCAGCGTTGCGACTCTAAGAAATGAGTGCCCATGCAGTATGTGTTATCAGACCATGGCGGAGACATTTGAGACACGGATGCAGCAATGCTCCCACACTGGGACAGTCCTTGTAGTGTCCTGGAAACTTTACAAAACCCATGGTTTAAGCAGTGGAGCGAGTTATGGTTACAAGCATCTACCTGCTAGCGATTACTAAGCTTCGTCAATGAATTTTCTGGAATGGCTTGACTATCCTCAGTAACTATGTACTGAAGCACAAGCTTCCTGCGAGAGACTTGGAAGAGTTCTATAGATTACGGCATGGCATTTTCAGGAGACTCACATCACAGCCTCGTCTACCTCAGTGAAAAAGTACTTACTGCAGAGAATTTTAATTGTTTGTATGCTCCAGGATAAAACCGATTGTTTAAAAAAGGGAACTGTGTTCTGTGCACCACACAAAGCTCAACACAAGATAATATGCAATGCTCCCCACATATTCTTTCCCTTCCAACCACACCCCAACCCTCAACCCACAGGCTTATCCAGCTGTCTCAAACCAGTCAATAATTAACAAATGTTGTCATTTTAAAGGTAAGTGTATTTTAGTCAGCTTCTCAAAATTCACAGTTCTTATTTAAGACTTCATTAAATGCTGTGCGAAGCCTTTTTATACCAAAAGTCATCCAAAGCATTGCCTGTTTATCCAAGGTCATTTTCCCATCTGCACAACAAAACCTTAACACTGTCCTAAATAAAGACTGTGCTTACAATACATCGGCTACTGAGAGTTGATGAAGGAAGGGACCGAGTCCCCCAGTTTCCTAAACTTGATTAAGAAAAGTGACTTAAAAGTAAGAAGATTAAAATATGTCTTCATAAACAGCCCCCCCCCCCCAAGGCACAGTCCCTTCAATTTAACAAACCGTTTCTGACATGGCACATCTGTCTTTGCCAGTGTGGCAGAGGCGGGGCCTGATTTGCAAAGCTGCACTCATTTTCTTTTCTTGAGCATGTTCTCTAGTGGCAGAACTGGAGACAGAAATTCCCAGAGTGCCTGGTTTAGCTGGGTGTGTTCTCCAGGAGCTTGGCATGGGGGTGGCGGGGATGGAGCCAATGGGGATGGGGATGGAGCAGAGGAAGGAGCCAACAAGGCTGTCCTGCTTCACCTTAGGTCTGTCTCTGGTCTAGCCCACTGGTCCTCTGAATCGGGAGTGGCGGCAGAGCCAATTTGCTGGAGGCCTGGAGGCCTTCGGTACAGCGTGTTAGATCTGAACGGCCTGTGGACGACCCTAGAATGGCCTGTGAACTCCAAGGGGAAGGGCTGTCCATTCAGTCAAAGGCCCTTCCTCTAGGAAGGGGCAGATGTGACCTGCTGATAAGCCAACAGTCAAAGCCAGCTACGGAAGAGAGGGAAGGCTCTATGCACTACCTGTCTGGGCACAAAGCTCAAACAGTTACTTCAGCCATAAGTATACCTAAAGGCTGGTACCAGGTTAGTGAATATGAGCACACAATACCTTTTGTTTATTAACCCAAAGCATTTCAGTTAAGAATTCTGTGACAGAATTATCTTAGAATTTAAAGATGAGAGAGAGAGAGACAGAGACAGAGACAGAGAGACAGAGAGACACAGAGAGAGAATCATGCACATTCTGAAATCAGATTCGTAACTTACAACATATGCAGCATTTGAAAAGGGTCTCTAGGAAATGCGCTTTTAAATAACAACTCAGTTGCTTGCCCATCGCAAGGCATCATTTAGATAGAGGTGGCCATGTTTCCACCTGCATTTCCCCATCCGCCAATCACCACGAGCTCCTCATGAAGCACCCTTGGAAACTGAGAGGCCCCATGAAACTGTCAACCAAACATCCAATCCTCCTGAGCACCACAAATGGGGAACTATCCTGATGTGACAGTCAAGGACACCCGTCGCTTGCTGCTGATTTCAGTGCCAGCACCTCTAATGATTAATGAATTAAACAATGCATCACCCTGCTGCTCTGGAGATCGTCTGAGGATTGGGATCCCAACACCTAAATGACTGTCACACCCCGCCACACACACACACACAGAGATACCCCATCTGTGAGAGTGTCTCAATTATTATGAAACCATGGCCATCAGTCCTCCCAGGTTCTGTGTTGATAAGTGATCACTAACCCCCTGAGGTCCAATTTCCTACACCTTGCATCTTCTCATACTTCAAAAAATTATAATCCTTTTAGCGGTGTGTGTGTGTGTGTGTGTGTGTGTGTGCGTGTGTGACAGCAGGACACAGTGACATGAATGTAGAGATAGAGAATGCTGGATTTGGGAGGTGTTAAACAGATATAAACATGGGAGTTTGGAGAAGGGGACGAAGCAGAGAAAATAGTTAATCAAAGCTTAGGGGACATGAAAAAGTCATGTGGAAATCTATCACTTTGTATGCCAATCAAAAACAGAATAGATGATTAAAAAGTTACTGTCAACAAGAGAGAAATTTCCTATCCATTCATTGTCATCCTTAAGGCATCTCCTTCCACCAATTTTGCCTAGTCTCTGTGGACAACATCCTTCCTTTGTCCCCAGACCCTGCTGTAGGACCCTGGCTTGAAAGGCAGGTACTTTATCTACTTTTTAGAATATGGGCCAACAAAAATAATGTTGGACACTTGAACTGTGAGGATAGAATCAAACTAAGGAAAGATATTGTCAGCTGGGTGACAGTAGCACGCACCTTTAATCCATCACTCAAGAGGCAGAGGCAGGCGGATCTTTGTGAGTTCAAAGCCAGTCTGGTCTACAGCGTGAGTTTCAGGATAGACAAAGCTACAGAGAAATCCTGTCTTGACAAACAACAACCGCAACAAAAGATATTGTCTCCTTGAGTCCAAATGAAGTGATAAGCTATTTAGGGCAAGAATGAGAAGGTGCAAATCCAGATGTAACAAGACCCAGCAAGACACCCAAAAATGGCTCCCTTGTTTCTTCAGCTCCCAGATCTCTTTCCTGATTGAGTCCTTTAGTGACAACCCCGACTCCTTTTACTATAGACTTAATCTCTCTTAGCTTGTCTGAATGGTTGCTGCTCCCTGGCACAAATTGATGGCTGATAGGCTGAAGGACAAGTATGGATCTAGTTGCCTTAAGTATAAATTCAGACGAAGCCGAGCAGAGAGAACTCAGCAACTTTGGAATTCAGTTCTCTCATATCTGTATTGAGGACACTACCTCTCTCCTCGAGATCCACTCTCTTGTTCTATCTTTACAAGATTTCCTGGCAGTACCACATGCCTGGGCAGAAAGCCACACTCCTCTCTTTCTTTTCCAGTAGGGCCTTGTGGTGACACAGTCAACCCCAGCCCATGTCCCACCCTGGTCCACGGTGCTGGCATTTCATCGGTGCCCTCAGCGTGGTTTCATTTCCATTCCTGGCCTTGTGGCTTCTCCATTCCCTTGCCAGTTTTTACTACCATTGCCTCCCCTAACAAATTCCTGTTTGTTGACTTCTTTATTTCACAGTCCATTATTGAAGAGACAAGATGAAAACAAGAGTCAGCTCCTCCAAGGCCATCTTGGATGAGCAGGAGATGGAAGTGCAAAGTACCTGTTCTCTCTTTGATCCCCAAGGCAGGTAGTTCTGAGAGGCACGGCCTGTGCTGCCCACAGTTTAAGCACCAGTTTCCCAAGGGGTGACGACTCCATTAACAAGTCTTCACATTGGATTGTCACCTTCCCTATCTCACTGCGTTGGTCAGTCATTCCTGCTAACTGGGATCAGGTCTTGATAAGTTACCCCTAATGACTTAAGCTTGCATATTCTTTTATGTATATATGCATGTGGCTATGGTATGATTTTACACATGGGTGTATGTGCCCATGAGAACATGAAAATCCGAAAAAAGAGTGTAGTGTGTCCTTCTCTATCACTTTTTGCCTTATTTCCCCCCAAAGGGTCTCCCACCAAACACCCGATGCTAAGCTGGTGGCTAGCCCGTCAGAGCAATCTTTCCATCTCTGTTTACCAAAGCACTGGAGTTACAGGCATGAACAACCATGTCTGGCTTTTTACATGGGTTCTGAATTCAGGTTCTTGGGGCTTTTGTAGTAAACACCCTTATTTACTAAGCCATCACAACATGATTTTTCTTGTTAGCTAAATCGTGTTGAAACTATTTTGATTTCTGTGTATTACATCAGATTTTTCAGTCTTGATAGTTTTCACTCTGTCCTTCCCCCAAAGTTTAACTCATTAAGAAATATTGACTAGTACCATGAGATACTCTTAGGCTCAACCAAAAAGTCAGTTCAAACTTTGACAACTTTACGTATGAAGAGCAAATAAGGTTATTAGATTTATATTTTTAGATCAATATTCAAAATTGATGTATGATCATGTGCTCAATTTCTGACAGATTGCCTATACATGGTGGTTCACTAATACATTAAAAAAACGAAAAAAGAAAAACCTGAAAATTCCCTGTTGCCTGGAGACACAATGCTACTTGTGTGATGCTGTGACCAACTTACTGAGTGTTCTGTTGGGTCACAGTAGCACAACAATTGATTATATATAGCACAGAATGCTAGATAATAATCATTCATGACTTTCTTAGGTCATGCTTCCTACACTATACCTTTTTAAAGATTTATTTATTTATGTATATGAGTTTTCCTGTGAGTCTGTGCAAGAGAAAAGGGCATCAGATCTCATTACAGATGGTTATGAACCACTGTGTGGTCGCTGGAATTTGAACTAACGACCTCTGGAAGAGCAGCCATTGCCCGTAACCCTTGAGCCACCTCCCCGGCCCCCATACTATATTTTGTAATCATGATTTTAGAGCATGCTCCTATCTATAACATTCTCTGTCGGGCAATATGTCACACGGACAGCAGCCGCCATTGCGCCCTTCTCTCTGGTGTTAGATTAATACAGTTTTGCTTTGCTCATCATTGCTCCAAGCAAATAAAGTATTGCTAATGTTGAGTGGCTGAGCTGGGAGTGAGACTTAAAGAACTAAAGCTAGAAGCTAGTCACTCTGCCTGCCCACCAGACATCCCACATAACCATCACCGTGTGAAGAAGGAGGAGGATGTTCTGGATGCGGCTAAAGGAAGCGTTTCATTGAAGGCTATAACACCAGTGAGAGCCGAACTAGGACCCATGTCAGATACTTCTGATGTCCTGTATTTAAGTCACAGAGGCACCCTGAGCAATCATAGCCAAAAATCAATAAGTAATTTATTGTCTCTGGATGGTTTAAATGGTTTGAAACGTGTTATTTGCTGCATGTTAAAGTGGATATATGAGGTTGGAAGCGCTGATTTGAAGGCAGCTGAAGAATTTTTGAAAACTCTGGGATCAGCTGATTGTGGAGAAAAGTACTTGCCAAAGCAAATCTTCATCTAGATGGAACTGGTTAGCATAGAGATGAAATCACCTAATGATGGATCGCTCAGACGATACGCCTGCCATTAAGCAAAGCATGACTGTGTGAATGTGCAAAATTCACAGGCATATGGAAATACACAGAAGGTGTCAAAAATAAACAAGAATTGCTAAAGTTTGTAAAATTCAAATGTTACCTTGTGTCTTAGTTAGGGTTACTATGTGTTACTATGGCAGGGTCTCTGCCAGCTATTATGCGCTATGGCTGCTTTGATGGCCAGGGCTCAGAATTTCTTATTTCTGAGCTTTCTGGCCATAGGATTCAGTTTAGCAGGGATTTAAATATCTTTTGGGTGTAGACAATATTAAAATTCTTTTATGTTGTCCTAATTTATTGAAAATCTAACTCTGGATTGGGTTAGGTCCCTCTCTTCTCTAGACCCAAGTATGCTTATTTAAAAGTCTTCTCTCTCTCCTAGGTTATGTGAGTGACCTGAATCTATAACAGGGAAAAGAGAGCAAAAAATTTAGACTATTGGTTTCATCTAACTGCCTAAAATTATTGCTAAGATATAAACTTCATCTTAAGGTTTGCAAGAATATTGTGGGAAATTTATGTACCTTGAGATTTGTACGTTTATTGGGTATGGTAAAAAAAAAAAACTATAACAAAAAAGTTAAAAACCTGTATCACAGGGTGTTGCTAGTTAAAAATCTGTATGTAGGTAATCTTAAAAGAATTATGTGGCATGATGACAGCTGTCTTGCAATGTAAGCAACATGTAGCTTGCCGCCATCAGAGCTGATGACCACCATCGGGATAAAGGCAAAAATGTGGCTGGCAGCCATTCTTACTAAGGTTAGACAGGATTAATGCATGTGACTTCATGTCATGTGACTTCACCACCATCTTAATTAAAGGTGACCATACGGTATAAAACAACCAAGGAGACAACAACAGGTCCCCAAGTTACTTTGGATTAGAATGGATTTGGGGGTGATAATTCTTTTCCTAAAAATTATAATATAAAAACAAAGGTTATGAAAGATAGGATTTAAAAGCAATGCTTGTTTAATAAGATATCAAAACTATACCTCCATGTGTTCATACAAAGACATGGGCTAGAGAGATGGCTCAGTGGTTAAGACCACTGGCTGCTCTTCCAGAGGACCTGGGTTCAATCCCCAGCAACCACATGGCGGCTCACAACTGTCTGTAACTTCATTTCCAGGGATCTGACATCCTCATATAAACATATATGCACGCAAAACATGAATGCATATAAAAATAAATAAATTTGAAAAAAACAAGAACACATCTCTTACTGGCAGTCAAACTTTGCAATATGTAAGAGTCACTTAGGTGATATTGGTTTTAAAGGCAGGAAGGCATCATGAAGAACACCCCAGGCTTGGCACTGTGTGGCAGGACTGTCATTCCCGGGAAAAGCCCAAGGGAGGCTGTTGGTGGAGGTGCAACCTAGTTGCAATGGAGACCTCAGCAGTTATGAAGCTCTTGGTGCCACATGACGGGTACCAGGGATGACATCTTCAATGAAATGTGGCCAGCTGGAGCCTAGAAGACAGTCTGGATGGGCTGCTGAGGGAGGAGCGGTCACAAACCCCAAGACTATCCAGCAAAAATACAGCTGACAGGCCAATAGACAGACCCACTGGAAGTGTATAACATATCCCATATGGACAGCCCAGCTTGCAGAGCTTCGGGAACACTTGTCTCTAGGATAGTCACTGTCAGTTCTGTAGCAGTCTGGTAAACTCGTGGCGCTTCTCCCTTCCATAATATCCTGGCAGTCATTTCCTGAGATAACCTGACTTTTTCTGTACGGGCAACTGGACACCTTCTCCCACAGCATGTGAAAGCATTCACTTAGCCAGACCTTTGCTCTCACAGTCAAATCTACCAAAAAAGAAGCCCTAAGCAGGCAGTATGTCTAGGTGGCCCTGAGTTCTCTAGCAGAAGACTCAGGAAGGTGTAATCTACTGGCCTTTGCTCTACCCTAACCAGCTATTAATATTCTGCATTTACCCTTAATCTTGGTTTCAATCAACATAAGATCATAGCCCAGGATATTAACTGTTTATGCCTTTACCCCTAGAGATACAGGAAAAAGCTTGGGTTGCTAAATTAGTCCTAGAGAAAGAAACTCCTTTGCACCTGGGTGTCAGCAGACACCCAGCTGGAGTTGCAAGGAAATTCAGGGAGCTGGACACTATTGCAAATCAAGCATTTTTGCTTCCCTTCCAGGCCTACAGGTTTCTGTGGTTACCAGCGATGTGTTCCCAGTCCCTGAGGAAGGGAGCCAGAAAGCACAACTGTGTTGCTCCATTTTCTACAATTATTAATCATAAACTTCTAGCTTGACTTGTTACACTAAGGAAAGGTAGCTAGTGTTTGATTGGGAGTGAGACCCCAGCTCTCTGACACCCCTATATCCAAGGAGCTTGGGATGATTGAAAGCATCACCCCAGCCCCTGGCATTCATCCTCCAGCACCAGTGGAGCACTAATGGAGCAGAAAGCTCCATCTCAAACCCCTCCCCCTGGGAGTTGCCTTGGTGGGGACTCCACCTCTGGAAAAGCCTGCCAAGAGCTGACCCCTTCCCAGGGAGGGTCAGAACTACTTCCACAGGCTATTTAGACTGCCACCAAGAAAAAGAACATGAGGTTTTGGGGGTTTGCGTGCTCCCTCTCCCTTGCCCTGCCATGCTTTCCCAGCCTGCCATAGTAAACATGGGCACTGATTCGGTCTAATCTGGTCTGATTGGAATTATTTGCATTGGTGGGGAGGCTTGTTTTAGGATTATTCCTAACAGCTAGTGCACAAAAACTTCTTCTTAGAACTTTGGAGTAATTTAAAGTCCCATCCTTACTTAATCCTCCAGATATCTGCCGGGGAGCTTCACAGCCATGCCTCCCCCTCTGAGATGTAAGAGGCCTCCTTTACCTGCTTTCCTGATCCTGTGACATGCCTGCCTGATAGGATTGCTCTCGACTATGGAATTGCTAATTTGCCTGTATGTGTATAAACACTGGAGGCCTTGTGGAGAACAATCTCTTTTCCTTCCTCACCCAAGAAATAGAAATACCAGATCCTAATGGCAACCGTAAGGTTTCTGAAGAAGGCAGTTGGGGTATAGACCTGAATTGTGGTTACGCTAACCATTGGGAAAAACTGTCTCCTGTCTTGACTTCTGCCAAAGCCCTGCACAAACTGTGGATACTGTTGGATTGATGGTCCTATTCTACTTAAGTCAAGGTAGGACAATTGAAACTCCTAAGTTTCTAGATCACAGGAAAATCTCTCAGACCCTCTCCATTTGGCAGCTGAGGGCCTATCCTGTCCTTTGTGGCAATTGAAGATATAATGCTGTTCTATGTGGATAGTCAAAGACCTAGGACCTCTGCCCTACCCCCCAATGAAGCCATAAAGACTGCAGGAGCCTACTTGGTAATCATTCAGGTAGCCGGTAAGTCTCTGTCATTTTAATTGATACAGAGTTTATTTGGTTTATACTTCCTGCTATAATTCTTCCTTCTCAGATCTCTGATAGTGTTGATGGCTAATTGTAGCTCTGTGAGTTTGGCAACTTCAGGAAGAAACTCTATCCCCAAGGCTGCAGCTACCTTGTTAGTTCATTTCATATGTAAAAATATGGCCTTCATTTTCTAGAGCCACTCGGTCTTCTGCTGAGAAGGGCAGGTAGGTTTGCCTTGCTAGCAGGCTTCATATGAAAGGACAGACAGGTTTCAGATGTAACTTTTTACTATTGCATTATTTAAAGAAATTTGTTTGCAATCACTGCTGTCAGTAATCAACCACGTTTCTCATGGTAAATGATTGGATGGAAAGAAAAAGTTTCAGTCTTAAGTAAGTTGTCAGGGCCTAAGGAAAATGTTATAAGGTGTATAAATACAGGTTACAAAGCTTTAAGAAAAATGATTTAAGTTAATGAGAAACGTTTCAGATTTCTTTCCCCACTCTATGCTATTGTTATGCTAAGATTGCAAATGCTCAGAGTTTTAACATTGATTAATGGAACTCTGAAAAGCTGGTAAATCATTGAATACTACTATTAGTCACATGGACAAGATTTTAAATTTTCTTTGGCTGTCTTCTTAGCATACATTTAAAAGCGCTTCTCAGCAAGCTAAAATACCTCTGTCCAGTCTTTATACCCAGTTCTCTGGACAGAGGAGAGTATGTTCATGATTTTGAATTCAAAGTCATAGCTTTAGCTATGATTCAAAGGCATGCATCTACTCCAGCTGTTCTACAGATACTTGTTAGGTACTTTTTCTACAATGTAGATTTCAGTACTGATCACAGTGGCAATGCTTATATATCCAAAACTTCTATCTCTTTCCTGGAAAGCTGGGGGCTGTTGATGTAAGATAACAAGATAAATTTCACTTTGGTAAACAAGCTTGGTTGCCCAACTGCACAAGATGTGTGTATGATCACATGTATGTAGGAGGTACGTACACAGGAAGTACATCAGAATGTATGCATGCTCCTACTTGGATGAAGGCAGGAAATATATATAGTCTTGTGAGTTCTGAGTTTATGAGCCCCTGGCTAATGTAAGTTGGTGACATACTCTGGGAATCCCAGGTCTAGACCTGGCCGGTAGCCATAGAGCTGGCCAGTATTTAATAGACCTTGCTTCAAATTTGGCTCAAAAATTGTGGTAGGGTTCTTATTCTCACCCAGTGGATTAACATCATAACTTTTCATATGATACAACATTTGACATGCTTATATTTAAAAGGGTTTTATTTATAAATTGATTAATAATACTATATTATAATTTATTATCTTTGCTAGTTTGTTTTCAAAGTTATGTTAATTTTATAAAATGAATTGGAAAGTTACATTAGCATTATGGAGAAAGTTTGGAATCATCCATTTGAGGAGAGATTACCATTTCTCCTAGAGTTGTTTAAGTGAATTCATTATTGAACATTTCTCATTTATAATAGGATAGTTTATGATTGTCAAAACAATACAGGGATGGAGCTATGTGGTGAGAATTCCAAGTGCTCATGTGAGTACACCAAGAAAACAGGACAAGAGTCATATGACCTCAGCTTCTTCTGAACTGTTCTTGGAATATGCTTTCATGTACCTCCCAGGCACAGCAGAGAGGAGTGGGTTTGCTCCAGAGTGCCTGGTGCCACTTGCTACTGTTACTCAGAATGTTCACAGCCTCAACTCACTTGAACTGTACTCATGTGACCTTTCTGAACCCTTGAAGTATAAATTGTCTGACACTCTAAATGAAGTTAGTTGTTGCATGAGACTTTAGTCTGCTGCATTTATCCGCACCATTCTCCCAGGTCCCACTTTCTCTAGAGTGGTGGTAGCCAACGATAAATTTATTGTCTTTAGTAGAAAGAAAATGATTTGAGAGGTTTTTTCTGTTTTTCTTTCTGTTTCAATAATTTTTCCATCATACAGCCAAAAGAAAACAAAACAGAAAATCCAGGAACACCCAATTCTCTCGTTTTTCTGAAAGTTTTCCACTATTTGCCTAAACAACCATGATTCTACATTCTCACTACAGAATTGTGCATGTCTGACTCGAGCTCATACATACCAGCTGCAGTTTCAGAAATGCCCTGAATACAGGCTGAGGCTTAGGCTATCCCTGAATATAAAATCAGACATAATTGGAATAAGTACGTTTAATGTGCAATACAAAAAAATATAAACTGGAATGATCTAAACTTCAATATACAGTATGAAATTATTTTGTGTTCTGAAAGCAAAATCACACACATGTCTGCTTGTGTCTCTGATAGACAACAATTGTGTCTGGCCAAGTCGGGACATAAAGCTCTAAATAATTTCCGATAGTGGACTCATACCATGACCCAGAAAGTCAAAAGCAGCAGCTTACATAAAGATCCATGTGAATAATTGCATGAGTTTGGCAGCTGTGGCTACTGCTTTATAAATCAATTCTGTTTATTTATGTATTTCCAAATTAAAGCCAGAATATAATCTTCATGAAGAATGTACAGTTTCAGTGCAAGATTAAAGAAGCAATGATTCAACTAAACTTCATATTATATTAGAAAAAAAAGTGTAACTGGAAACGATCTCTCCAGAACCACAATACTGGGGGGCAACTGAATCGTTCTTTTCTCAAATATCTTTAAAATATGTAGTACTTTGAGCCAGACACTCCAACTAAAAACTAGGCTAACAGGGAAATTCATTGGTGGGTAAGAGTGCTTGCTATGCATGTAGAATTTGAGACTTGGAATCATTGGAACCCATGTTAAAAATAGGGTGTGTGTGTGTGTGTGTGTGTGTGTGTGTGTAATCCAAGCACGATGAGGTACAGCGAAAAGAGAATCAACAGCCTAGCTCCAGCTTCATCAGTGATAGACCTGACTCAAGGGAATAAGATAGAGAGAGATAGAATAAAAAACAATGTTCTCTTCCAGTCTCCACGAGCACATGGGTACATGCAAAATTTAAAAAAAAAAAACAAATTAAGTGTATTAGAGGCACAGGAAGTGTGACTCTTCACAGGGATATTCACAGGTTTTATGAAGAGTATAATATGCTTTTGAAAACTAACTAATGGGTTAGTGAGTGATCTCAATAACAAGCGCACACTATCACAGTATACAGATGTTGAAGTTATGGAGAGAGACATTTTATCTAGTAGCAAGCATGGAACCACAATTCACACTATGTTAAAGAGATAAAGCAGGTGGCTCATAGTCCCTATTCTAAGACTCAAATACTATGAAGGGCATTGGGCCTTCTTGCGACTTTCAAAGAAAGATTCCTATGACAAAATCCTAACTCTGGGACTTCAGAATGTGTCTTTATTTGGAACCAAGGTCAAGCAGACAAAGTTATCAGATTTGTGTGTTCCAGAGTACAGTTGGAGAGTAAAGTCCTAATTCAGTATGATTGGTATCATGTACACACACACACACACACACACACACACACACACACACGTCATAGAAAGAAGAGAGACTAAGCCGGGCGGTGGTGGCGCACGCCTTTAATCTCAGTACTCGGGAGGCAGAGGCAGGCGGATCTCTGAGTTTGAGACCAGCCTGGCCTACAAGAGCTAGTTCCAGGACAGGCTCCAAAGCCACAGAGAAACCCTGTCTCAAAAAACCAAAAAAAAAAAAAAAAAAAAAAAAAAAAAAAGAAGAGAGACTAGAAGGGTGGATTATCCATAACTCAAGGAACACCAAAGACTGTCACCAAAGCACTAGGATTTGGGGGAAGAGGACAGCTCAGATTCTTCCTCATGAACTGTGAAAGGATTTAGACTCTTGGGCTTTTAGAACTTGGAGATTTCTGTTGTCTGTGATGCAAAAAGGCATCACTTAATGCTTGAAATAGGTTGTGAGAAACATGCATCCTTGGGTGAACCATCCCTGGGCTTCATAGGCTGCTTTGCTTACACAGACTAAGGCAGCTACATGTCCTTTGTGCTGTAGCTTTATGAGGTCACCACTGTGACAGCCTGGTTAGCAACTGTTATTGATAAAAAGAAACCCTCATGTGTGGTACATGATTATACTTGGTTCCACAGAACAGGCTTGGAAAATTAGCATATCGTTTCGGAGGGAAAATGCATGTGTATGCAAAAGTATATTAAAGTCTATTTTCAAAACATTAGCTCAGTTAGCTCTCAGCAAAATACTGGGTGATTTTTACTTACTGGTTTTTGCTTATTTGGGGGATCTTAATTAATAAACATACCATGAGTACATAAAATCGTTATAATTACCATGGGCAGCAGAGCCACCACCACCACTTAACTCTCGATTGCAAGCACCAGCCTACTTACTTGGTATGTTTGGCAGCCCGGCATGTAAGAGAGAGGCAGGTGGTTGCATGGGGATGGCTGAAGGTCGTGCTAGGCCACTCACAGGCTGCACTATGAACCGGTGTGTTTTAGAAGGCCACTGGAAGACTTGGATGAGGATGGGCTGGGCCGAAGTACATGTTGGAAGGTGAGAAAAGTAAAGAACAATGTTTACTCTTCAGCTCTACCTGCTTCTGTTACTAAACACGTTACCTTCTGCCGAGGTAGCTGAAGTTCAACGCTCTGTCAATTTGAGGCATACCACTTGATCATCTTTTACATTTTTATGATTTCTTTGAGGGTTTTGAGCTTGGTATAATGTTTCAATGATGTTTACTGCCAGTTCTTCCCAGAGCCACCTCCCTGTCCCCAACCCAACTTTGCTTGTATTATTTTTGAAGACCCTTCAATCACAATGTGTGATGCCCAAACATTCTTGGACGTGTGTTCTTCCACCAAAACATGGTCCATTTATGGGGGCTATAACATTAGAGAAAATGGATGCTTTTTCTTCCCCAGCAACTAGTAATTACCATTCACTCCAGGGCCAGGGGTGAGACTGTGTGGCCAACTTCTCTTTACGTGCTAGGTTTTTGTCTGGTTTGGGTCTGCACAGGTTTTCTGTATGCTGTGAGTTTGCGTGTGCAGCTCTTGTGTCTAGACGGTGTTTCCTTGAAGCCATCCACCGTCTCCAGCTGTTATACTCTTTCTACCCCCATCTTCTGAAAGGTTCGAAGAGCCTTGGGAGAGAGGGTATGGTATATATTTTCCCTTTAAATCTGAGCATTCTTCTTTTTCTTACTCTCTGCCTTCAGTTGTGGGTCTCTACGTTAATCACCATCTCTTGTAAAGAGAAGCTGTTCTCAGATGATGTCCGAAAGATGTGTTCATCAATGGGGACAGTGAAACACCATTAGGAGCTGGTCTATTACCATGTCTATTTAGCAAATCATAGCGGTAGGCTCTCTCTTAGAACCTATGACATACACAGCCAAAGCTTCTTTCCCTGACAATAGTTCCAGATATGAGTTTCAACATAAGAAACAGGACTTAAGTCTAATCAGAGAGTGTTTGGTGACTTCCATCATGTTTCTGACCACAACTGTATCAGGGAGTGGCTAGCTTGCCATTGTTGTAGCGCAGAGTTTATAGCAGGGTATAATTGTTGATTATTTTTTTCCTCCATTAGCTTGCATCCTCTTGGCACTAAGAAAGCTATTAGGGCTATTAGGTAGGAAACATCCAGGTATACTGACTTGATTTCATTATGTTCTATGACTCCAGTGTGTGGTATCTTCAGCAATAACAACTTCCCACCAAGTGCTTGTGGTTAATAAAGAACAACAGCAGTGTCCTGCAATGTCTAGAGCTCCGGCGACCTCACTGTTCAATAACTTCAAAAGAAGTGACCCATTTCTGGCACTGGAATTTTTATTTTTTATCTAGTATGGACATAGCTGCCCTGTTTGTTCTTTTGAAAGTCAGTGTTGCACATGTCTCTCTCTGTGTGTGTATGTGTGTGTGCTTAGCATATAAACACATTTCTGTTAATGCATTCTCCTTTGGGTTTGTGTGCAGAGCCCAAAGGAGGGCCTTGGACACCCTCTTCTATTGCTCTCTGAGTTGTACCACTCAGCAGCCCATCTTCATTCAAGTCTTGCAGTGGTCTTCTAAAGTTTGTTGGCTCAGTAATACATCTGGTGATCGACCAAGCAGGACATTCAGGCAACTCTGCATGACCTCCTGCCTCTCTCAGGCATGCCATACTACCAAATATATCAAGTAGATTGGTGCTTGTATTTTGTGAAGGTTTTATTTTTAATGTCAAGGCTGGCAACAAGTAAGCCCCGGCAACGTCCCCATTTCCACTCCCAGTCATAGATCTGTGGTTGCAGGCGTGTACAAGGCCATATCTGGCTTGTATGTCACTGGGGTGCTAGGACCAAAGCCCAGGCCCTCATGGTTATACAAAAAATGCTGCTAACCATTGGGCCATTTCACCAGTGTGCATATATACCTTAAAATAAGTTTAAAATATAAACCCGAGTGATGCTGGTGATCTCATGAATAATTGTGCTTTTTCTTTCAATAGCTTCATAGAGAAATTGAGACGTCTGACAGTGGCGGTTCTTGAACAAACTTCATTTCATAACTATGACAGATGAAAACACACATTCCCTATTTCCCCCACAGAACTGTGGTAGCAGATGAACGTTAAAAGCAGTCAGTGGGGTATTGCCCCATAGAAAATTTCCCAGGTTCCTGACCTCAGCCTGTGTTTGCTTTGATGTTTTTGTTTTTGTGTTTTGCAAGGCTGGAGATTAAGGCAGTGCTAGATATGTGTATCAGCACCAAGTTGCATCCCCAGGCAAGCTTTAATTTCTCGATGTAGGGACAGTCAGCATCAATGAGCCTTTGAATGGGAACATTCATATATTTTCAGTCCATTTAATCCAATAATTTTGTATTCTAAATGCCCATTCCACTTTATAGTTCAAAAATTGATATGGGAGTTTGCTCAAAGACTCCTAGCTGTTATATTAAATTTTAATACATCTTCAATGTAGGTGAAAATCCCCAAGAAAGTTGCTCAGTGAAGTTGATTGTCCATTAACTTATCCAAGGTTGGTGGGTTAGCTCAAAGTTGAAAGGTTCCAAATCCAGCATATTTTCTCTTTTTTCTTTTGAGTCAGAGTACCACTGTGGATCACTAGATGACCTAGAACTCACTCTATAGACCAGGCTGGCCTCGAACTCACAGGTCTGCCCATCTCTGACTTCTGGGTTCTGGAACTAAATGCATGTGCCACCACATCTGGCCTCTTGGCACATTCTAAATCATGTTATAATCTCTACTTGGCCAGCCACCTCCTTTTCCAGATGCAGTGTTTCTGAAGTTCTCCCTGTTTCACTCAGATCACGGGCCAGTACCTGCCAGTTTCCTAGAGTCCCTCTTCAATCTAATCCCTGTCCCTTTGTAACTCGGGCTCTCTGTCTCAGGAAAGACTCCAGCTGTCAGCAATCTGCACCTGTCTATCAGGTACAAGCAAAAGCCTCGAGTGAAGTCATCATAGAAAAGCAGAGCCAAGCTGTCTACAATCGACCAGATGGGTGGATGAGCACTTCCTGTTAACACCACAGAGGAATGTCTTCTTATGTGGCACACAAATCCTCCAGATAACAAACCTAAGGAACCATGGTTCTCACACACACAGGAAGCAGACAAAATTCACTCATTCCCCACCATCAACGATGGAACACACTTGGCTTAAGTAATTTCCCAAACATCCAAAGATTTACATGTTTATAATCTTGCTAAGTAGCTAGAGAGTTCTTAAATTCCCCAGATGTCTTCCTGGGCATATGTCCATAACAGATTTCTGAATTTAAATTTCTTTAAGGAGTGGACTAGTAAATGAATATTCTATAAGATATAGAAGATAAATAAAATTTTCTGAAGAAACCAGAATAATTTTTGAGCAGTAAGAAAGTCCCTGAAGCTATTTTGAGGGCACTTAGCATTTAAATTTTGTTTTATTTTCTGGTTCATTTGACAGTAGAAAGAAAACTGTAGTAAGAACAAGGAGAAAAAATTTAAATTCCTAAAGTCTTGCATATTATTAGTATATGGTAAGTGCAGGTATAGATGCATGCCTTTTCTGTTATTGTTGTCAATGGGGAAGTCAGCGATGCTCCAGATCTAGGTAGGGATGAGGAGTCTCAACTAATGGAGAGCGTTCAGAAAGATGATTCAGGACATGGAGTCTGGTGTCTGATTAGATTCACATCCTTTATTACTTCCTAATTGTATGCCCTCAGGCAAACGATTTGACCACTCCATGTATAAACAAGGTTGTTAATTAATCCTCAGAATATAATAAAATCAAATAAACCATGCACAGCAATTGGAAAACTGCTTGCATGCATATATTAGAGTTAACGGTATATGGTTTATGGTCATCTCACCGTGCACCTTTTCCAGTGGGAAGATAATAGAAACACACACACACATACACACATGCACACACACACACACACACACACACACACACACACACACATCACTGACGTAGCAGTGACAGTATAACACTGAGCACACTGTTTATACAGAGCTAGAAGTCTGGAGAGGGTTCACTGCAACTGTAAATGCAGCAGCAGCATTAACCAGGTCTTCCCCAGGTCCAGTCCCACAGCTGTGGTACCAACCAGACGTTGGGGAGGTTTTGCTAAAATTTAACCCTTACAAGTAAGCGACAGATGTGACACTTACAACACCCATTTGATTTCAGTGGGTCAGTGAGGACACCACAGCTTCAAAAATCAAATAAAACAAATAAAAATTAAAAAGGGCCAGCACTCTAGCACATGGCTGATTGGAATCAAACCCACATTTTTTCAAGCCTCAGGTGGATTTTGTGTATCAAATAATCCCTGCTCTTCATGAGACAGACAGCACTTGTCATGTGAGGCAAGCCGATGATAGTTCGACACGTTTCCTATTTTCTAGCACATCAACGAACATACACAAACACACACACTCCACACACAAACACAACATAATACATATATAAACGCACATACTCCACACAAAGACACACACACTTCACACATACACCATACACAAACACAACACAATACATCCATAAATGCACATATTACACACACACCAGATACACACACATAAACACTACACAGTACATATATAAATGTACATACTCCACACATAAATATATATACTTCAAACACACTCAAGCATAACACAATATGTACATAAACACACACATACACACCAAGCACAAACACAGCACAATACATACATAAACATACATACTCCACATACCACCCCCACACACTACACACGCATGTGTACCACATACAAAGACATACACACTCCACACACAAACACACTCAAATTCAACACATACATAGGCACATATACTACATGCACACACAGACAAAAGGGGCACTGAATCTATACACTCATTTATTGGCTTATGATATGACCTGGGTTGATAGTTGGGTTAAATTGAAAAAAAGAACCAGCTGAGGCAATTTGTATTCTATCTTGCAGGGAGTCGAATGCGAATCCTGGTTAGAATGAGTAAGAAACATGTAGAATAAATACCGGGCAGCACAAGCAGAACTGTGTCTAAAAACACTGCAATGGCAGCCCCCTTGTTAAGGACTCTTGCTGCTTGGGTCACTGAACACTGAGCTACGCAGCCTGGCCCTATTTCAGTTCTTACTGTTGTTTTTATAAGGGTTCTCATCTATTCCTAGTTGGTGAGAGTGTCTATACTCTCTTTCCTCCACATTTCACTGTTGGTGCGTTAATCTCTTTCACAGCTAAGACTGATAGCTTATATACCTCTATAGTGATAATATATACCTCTACAGTGTCCTTAAAATCTTTCACAACAGATTTTTTGAGGGGTCTGTGTTCTCCAAAATTTATCCATCCATCCTCCATTCTGTTTCTCTCTTCCTTCCTCCCTTTGTTTGCTTTTTCCATCTAATACTGAGTAACCCTCTAGGGCCTGGGAGCTACGGAAGGGTTAGCAGATGTTCTTGGAGTCAGCCCTTCTGACCACGGAGAGCTTCACTACATTTTTAGAATGAGCAGATGAGCACACCACAGTGTGCTTTGGCTGGAACGCAAATACACCACTGGGGAGTACACTCTAGACTCTCTTAAGAGGTCAGTTTCGCCCAGCAATGCCTCCTATCCATGTTGACACCCAGATGAAAAATAATTCACTACCCAGTTGGGGTTGGGTAAAGGGAAATGGAGTGTTCCAAACAGAGAAGCTGGAATGTGAGAAAGTTACCTGCTCATCAAGAAGCCATCACGGGGCCTCCAAATACCCAGCAAGTGTGAAGAGGAAAAAGGTGATCTGGACTCCCTCCTGTGTGAGTGTTTGGGTGATGAGTCAGTCTCAACTTTCTCTTTTGTGTGTCCATGCATGTGTGCATGTGTATGAGTATGTGCCCATGAATGGTGTGCATATGTGGAAACCAGATTTGTTTGTTAAGCACCATTCACATCTATCTATCTATCTATCTATCTATCTATCTATCTATCTATCTATCTATCTATCTATCTATCTATCTATCATCTCTATCTATATATATTTATCTCTATCTATCATCTATCTATCTATCTATCATCTATCTCTATCATCTATCATCTATCTATCTATCTATCTATCTATCTATCTATCTATCATCTATCTATCTACCTATCTACCTATCATTTCTCTATCATCTATCTATCTACCTATCTATCTATCTATCTATCTATCTATCTATCTATCTATCTATCTATCTATCTCTACTTTTGAGACAGGATCTCTCCCTGACCTGCTACTCATCGGCTTTAGCAGGCTGATTTGATTGAAGAGCAAGCCCCAAGGATCTTCCTGTCTCCAACTCCCATTGTTAGGATCATAAGCACATGCCACCATGCCTGGCTCTTGCCGTGGCTTCTGGGGATTCAACTCGGGTTTTCATTGTTGCAAAACAAGCACTTTACTGACTGAGCCATCTCTCCAGTCCGGTCATCCCTCACTCTTGTAACTTCTGAGGAGGCTGAGGCAAAGGTTTCAGGGTGGAGGCTGTTGAAGAAAGAAGGTCTTAGCCCGGTGGGGGGCAGAGCCCAAGCTCCCACACCTCAGACCTCAGCACAGCATCCATCCAACAGCCCTTTGCTATTCACCACCTTTCCTTGTTACAACCCTCGCTCTGCCACCGTGGACGTTGACAAGCATAATTTCCTTTAAAATTCCTGACACCGTGGGGACGCGGGAAAGAGGCGTTCTCTCTGATGCGCAGGTGGGAAACATTCGTAGATGAAGGCTGAGCTAACACTGTGAACTGCTGGTGACATGCTCTTGTGGTTGACAGGTTCCAGAGCAGAGGCAGGGAACAGGCCAGATAGGAGTGAGCCAGGCCATGCTTGTGGCTACAGTCTTAGAACTCGACTGACCAGCCATGGGGCACTTCTTTATTTATACAGAAATTATTGAGCATAGATAGATTCATGTCGTTCCAAAACAGAGATCCTATCATTTTTGGTTTTGGACACGTGTTTCACTTCCTCTTGCATATCTTTTGGTCATGGCTGATAAACCGAGTTATCTTTTGTAATCATGTTCCCTCAAGCTCAGTCATCACTGATAAACAGTTATCTTTTGTAATTATTTTTATGCGTCAACCCCATAACCCAATTTTTAAGAATCCAGAGGCAGACAGTAGCCTGTTCTCTTGGGCTAGCAGTTCTTGTGGCTTCAAGGACATTAGATATTAAGACAATCTCCAAACCAGCTTGGGCAGATTTTCATGCCCAAGAGTGTATTATTAACTCTTAATGGTCCGAGTGCCCAGGAAAAACCCTCAGGCCAAAGCTGCTACAGTTATTATTCAGTTTCTGACATAGTATAATGTTTTGAATTTTATATCTTTATAAAATTTATTTATATGTCTAATCCTGTCATTCTTTTGCTCCTTGGTCATGAGACATCACAGTAGGCCTGCACGAACTAGTTTTTCTAAGAAAGGGAGGTCCTGACATCTCATTATTTTATCACCTTTCCACATCATTTCTTGCCCATCAACATAAGTCCCTGTGTATGGCAGAGGTAACTTTGGCTACTCTAACATTTTTGCTGTACATGCCATGTAATCACCGAGTGTGCAGTGGGAAGAGGCTTGCAATCTGATCTGTGGCCAAATCCTCTAGCCCACCGAAATCTTGTTGATCTTTTAGAGTTGATGTTGTTTTCATTATCTTGTTCCTGAGTAAGTACAGTACAAGAGCAGATGTTTTAAAGAATGTCGCATAGCCTCATAATGAGACCTCTGACTTTATGTGTCACAACCTCCAAGGTGTAAGGAAAACCTTCAAATAGATAAGGATATCTCCCTAGAAGCAGGATGGGGCAGCATGCTTAGGACTCTCCTGGAGAGATTAGAAGAAGTATTCTTGGGAAAAGACACAAATGATTCATAAGTAATTTCCCATCGATCCAATATCCCCAAATAATACAAACACTGAAAATCCCCCAAGCATGCAACACAGGAGCTCAAAGCCAAAAGTGACACTGAGCCAACACACGGCTCAGCTCTGCTGGATCCTTGTCCAGCATCTGTGCTGCCCTGATGACTTTTGCCATTCCCGTTTGATTTGGCTGAGCTGGTGGACAAGGATAGGCACAAATGCAGGAGAAGTCAAAGACAGCCTACCGGAGACAAAGATGAGGGAGCTCACGGTCCTGCGCACACATATCTTGTAAAGCTGGAATTTTTAAAGCCGAATACATGACCATTTTCCTTCTCACTCTTCACCTGTGAGAGGGAGAGAGTGGAGTCCTCTCGGAGAAATTCTACTCCCTCATTTTCTCCTGTTCTGACAGGCCCTTACGCCACCTGCCCCAGTAAGCTCAGAGCAGGCTCGGGGGCTGAATTCTAGGGTGTTGCTTTGCATCACACATGTATTCATTCATACCCCAACTGAACGCAGTTTTGTCAGAGGTGAGAGGGTTATCATTAAGTACATACTACCTTAGCTTTAGATTCATCAGACCCTTAATGGAAGACTGCCACTCTGGATTTTGATGTTTTATGTTACAGTTCTCCATCTTGTTTATAGTAGAGGGGGAAGGAGTTGTTTATTGTGTGTAAAAACAAAAGAATGATCATACGATGTGATTAGACTCATTGGCTTTATCATGAAAGATTTTTGTGGACATTTTAGGTTGAAAAATGATTTTAAATTAAAACTTGCTTGGTTAACTAATAATGAACAGAAAATAAAACCAAATATAAAAGACAACAGATATCTGTTGAATTTTCTCTAAAAGCAGACATTCCTTGACTTTTCAAGAAAAGATCTCAAATACCTATCTTGAGGGAAGTGATAGGCAACATGAAGTATGACAGCATTGGCTTTTAAATCTTCTTTGAAACTTTGAGACCAGAGATACCCAGGGCCTGCCGCATGAAAGGAAGAAGGCTGTAGAATTTAGAGGGATCCGGTCGGAGTGACGCTGGCAAAGTCTTGGCTGTGGCATTTCCAATGGCTCTGTTCTCCATGAGTTAGCTAGCATCCCTGAGCCCCAAGGTGAAATGATGTCTTACAGAACAACATGACACATGAGATGTACCTTCATCTGAAGCTTGTAGAGGAATGTGATTGTCTCCCTTCTCTCATCCAGAGTGTCAGTGTATCATGCTGTGCTATAGGTACCCATCGGTTGTTACCAATAACAGGAGTCACACATGATATCTCTTGATAGCAAGGAAGCAGATAGACGTGTGGTATTTCTCTAAGAACAAAGCTTAGAATTTAGCTTTTGGAATGGATTATATAAATGCTAGTGTGACCATCTAAATAGACTACATATATTTTTGGACGGACTGGCCTCATTGGGGAGGTAGAGGGTCAGAAACAAAGGTTAGGATAAAAATGTGAAGTCATAAATAGTAGACATGGTATAATAAAAATATATCTATCAGAGATAAGGATTAGAGGAATTGGGCAAGTTGATTCCTTAAGGGCAGAATCTGGAGATGCAGTGTAATGCCAGAGGACTAGTCAAGCCACACGGGATAGCTCTAGAGAACTAGTCAAGCCACATGGGATAGCTCTAGAGGACTAGTCAAGCCACATGGGATAGCTCTAGAGGACTAGTCAAGCCAACAGGATAGCACTAGAGGGCTAGTCAAGCCACACGGGATAGCTCTAGAGGACTAGTCAAGCCACACGGGATAGTGCTAGAAGATTAGTCAAGCCACACAGGATAGTGCTAGAGGACTAGTCAAGCCACACGGGATAGTGCTAGAGGACTAGTCAAGCCACATGGCATAGTGCTAGAGACTAGTCAAGCCACACGGGATAGTGCGAGAGGACTAGTCAAGCTATGGCATAGCGCTAGGATACTAGTCAAGCCATACAACATCACCAGGGGGAAGTAGTCCTTCAGTACTGCTCCAACAGCGCTAGTGTTTGAAGCATTATTGTATCTTGAGCAACATGAACATGTTGAGCCCACTTCCCACTTCCCATGAATTCCACGGTGCAAACCCAGATTTTATAGACACCAAAAGAAAGAGGTAATGTGTTTACACACATTGGGGGAACAATGTATTCATACACATTGGGGGAACAATGTGTTTGCACACGTTGGGGGACCTACTTGCAGTGTAACGTAGCAAAATAGGAAAAGCCAGTAGAAGACAAGACAATATGTGCATAGCTTTTCAAATATAAAAACAGGATAAGTTGAGCTGTAACACTTCCAAATAGCAGGTTAAGCAATTCATAGCACATCATTTTCCAACTGTGAAAAAATGAAACAGACTACTGGAGTCGGGTCTGCGCTTTGAACCTCTGGCTGTGAAGAGAAGGTGAAAGTCCCCTGACCTCATTTAAGTGGAGACCAAGGATGGGAAAGTCTTTCCCGGAGATGTTTGAAAATGAATACGGCTTTTCCATCCATGCTTTTCTACAATATTAAGGCCTCAAGTTGACTTCATCCACAAGCTCTTCGTAGGAAAGAACATACACACGTGTATCTTCCACATAGCTTCCCAGGGGCTATTAGCCCAAAAGGAGAGGGTGCCATTGGAAACCAACTGGTTCAAAGGTAAATTCATAGGAAAACCACTTACAACATGAGTTCCTCAGGATCATTCACACATATGAATGCAGATAAGTGATATGCCTAAAATTTTGATTTTCATGGCTTATTCTCTACTACTGACTAGCAAGTTATATCTTGTCAAAAAATCACTATTTATAGCTCTCTCTCTCACACACACACACACACAGAGTATTTTCTTTTCTGTAAATAGCATCTTGCGCTGTGCAGGTACCCTGAACATCTGATGGAGCACATCATTTACAATTGGATTAACACAATGAGTGTTGTTCTTCTCCATTTAAAGCTTTATGACCTATTTTTAAAAGAAAGAAAAGCTTATTTTCTTTATTTTCTATTTTTTAAGAATTTTTTTTAAATGCAGGCTCTCACTGTGTATCCCATGCTGATCCTCCTGCCTCAGCCTCCGTACTGCTTGGAGTACAGTTGTACACCACCATGCATGGATTCGTTTCTTGACAATAGTTGTATCAATGGGGATTACAGGCCTCAACCTCCATGATTGTCTTTAATGGTAGTATATTTCCATCATTTATACAAATTACACCCGTGGGTATTTTTCTGCATGGATTTATTAGCTGTTTCCATTTCTTTGCACTGCAAAAGGTATAGCAATAGATGCTATTGAACATAATGTTGTGGTTTAGAGGTGCATGTATCTTTCAACATTTACACGTTAAAACCTAATCCCCCAAATGGCAATATCAGATGAGACGTGTGTCATTCCCAAGGACAGAGCCCTCGTGAACAGCATGAGTGCCCTTACAAAGGGTAGATAAGGACACAGAGAAGGTGCCATCTGTGAACCAGAGAGTGAGTCCTTGCCAGACACAGAATCTGCCAGCCTTTGGTGGAAACTCCCCACCTTCAGAACTCCGAGAGAGAAATCTCTGATGCAACAGCTATCCAACTGAAGGCGATTTAGTAGAGAAACCCAAGTGGCCTATGGAGCAGATATCTCTATGTGGAGTTTTATTCCTAGGGCATAAATGCTGAAAAGGATTATAGTTTAAAGATTGGAGACTCATCCCCAAAGCCACTTCCTATCACTGTCTCAGTGTCTACAGAAACAGAGGAACTGGGATAGTCTAAGCGCACGCACGGTCATTACCAATGGACAGTTTTTCTGATCACTTGCTGTTTGCCAAGTGTTCTGAAAGGCTCGTGAAAGAGACAGAGACAGGACAAATTCTATTGTACTAGGAGACTGTACTTCCACCGGATGTTACTGTCATCACCTGAGTGTGTGTGTGTGCATGTGTGTGAGAGAGGCTCCACATGCCTCTGTCCACACACATGGGTATAAGCTGACTCTTCCTCTGCCCAGTACTGTAATTTTCACTCTCAATAAAAGGAACCCACAATAAATGAAATACAGGGCGATGATGCTTCCTGTGCATAAATGGCTAAAGTAACAGAAGCTCAGGGATGTGGGGGATCAGTAACTCAGTTTAGGGGCACAAATGGAAAGGTAGGAGACACGCTTTTTTGAGGAGCTAGCACTTCAGCTGGGGGGGAGGGAAAGACAAACATTTTCTCTAGGTCTGGAACGTGAAGAGCGAAATGTGAATGGCGCTCACAGAGGTAAAGGGAGGTAAATATCAGTGTTTTCTTTCGTTCAGAAGAGGTAGCGTGTACCCCAGAGTGGTATTCCGCCAGCACTGGCGCATCTGAGAATTACCTAAAGGGGCTTGTTCAGAATGACAGTGGATGAACGGCTTCCTCATGTTCTGATTCGGTGTCCAGAAGGCTGTGATCCAAACAAACTCCCAGACTGGCCAGGCTTTAAAATTTATCTGCAGAGACCTTGTGAGTAGGGGCAAGAATTCCTTCAAGAATGACAATGTAGGAGAGTTGCAGGTTATATCAGAAAGTGATGTCACGCTTCTGAACTCAGGGGTCAAGTAAGCTGGCAACTAAAATACTTTTTTGGTTTTTAAGAAGTCACTCCACAAGAAGTGCTGGTTAAATGGCTAAGTAAAAGAATTCAAGCAGGAGGTTAAGGAAGCAGAAAAAAAGATCTTTCAACTGTGATACAACAAGGAAAAACACAAAACCAAATAAATAACAACAACAACAACAAAACAATATTAAGGTTGGCAGAGGCTCCCGGCAGCTAAAAGTCCATACTGCCAAACTTGACAATCCGAATTCCATCCCAGAAGTCTAAATAAGTGGAATGAGAGAACTAACTCTCATATTGTCTTCTGATCTCACATGTGCACCGTGGCTGCCTTGGTGCGCGCGCGCACACACACACACACATACACACACACACACACACACACACACACACACGCCCATAAGGGAAACATAGTATCAGAATAGCCAACTGAAAGCCAGCAGCTGGAGCCTTCTTAAAGAACTTTCTTGAAGAGGTTAAACTGATCATCCAATCAGGCACTGTTGTTCCCATCAGTGCACAGGGCAGGTGTGATTACCAAGACTATAATGTAAACATGTGTCACACTTTCATGTAGTCAAATCCAGACACACTCTTTGTCTCTGCCTCTGAAGCACTGAACACGCTCTTACATAATTTCCTAGCTAGTCCGTGTTAGTGCCTGTGATTAATGCCACATGACGGGCTTTGAACTAGCAGAGCTCCTAGCAAGAGGAAATGTGTGACCCACAGACTTCACTCCTGATAACTATCAGTCCAGCCAACAGCACTGCCATTGCTTCAGGAGGCCTTGTGAGTAACCATTTTTGTGTCTTGCTCCTGTCTACAGACAAATTACATAGGACTCTTGAGATGGGTTTTTAAAGCAGAAACGAACCAGAGGAGCGATATAACTTCCCACAGCCCAGCCCTGGGAGAAAGCTGATCAAGGATTCGTCTGGGAAAAGCCAGAAGAATCCAAGAGGAGTATCCACGGTAGAGAAGGCCTTGCTCGCTCTACTGTCCTCTCTCTAAAGCCTCCTGGAGTAGCCCTCTGTCTAGCTGGAGCTTCCAGCATATCAGTGATCTCAGAGCAGAGTATCCCGGTCCAGAACAGAAGCTGTCCCAGTGCTGACCAACTTTTCCAGTTACGACAAGTCCTCCCAGCTCTTCATCCAAGCGTTCCTGGATACCTACCCCATCTAGCCTCAGACTCACAGGGAACCAGGGAAGAGGCCAGGCGCCCTGGAGGCTTCTTCTCCCTCCCACCTCTCCCGTTCCCTCCACCAGACCCTGCTGGCCAGAACGCTTCCCAGGGAGATGATTCTAGCTCCTGAACAAATGCATCCATATTCCCCCTGGAATCCTAGTGTGACCTCGACCCTACCTAGCATCCCCGTACGGACGAGCAGCTCGAGAGCAGGCAGGATTGAAGGAGGCTGAACCCCAAGCTGTGAACAGACCCGGGCAGAAAGCGCCCCACCTGACCTCTTTCCACCTGGCAGCTGCTGCCTCCCAGCTACTCACCAACTCCAGGGCTCGCAGGAAGGCAAGGGGTTCCTTCAGTGCCCGAAAGGTGCCCGCCGACGCCAACTACGGATGAATAAGACAAGGGAGAGAAAGAAAAAAGTATGAGCCGGGGACTGTGGACACCTGTCCAGGTGTCAGGGTCCCCGGCGTTCCCCAACCTTAGGCCAGCTGCTTTGCCCGCCCTGTTCAGTTCTACCTGGCTCACAGGGTCCATGGCTCGCCCTTGCTATGTCTTCTCCCGCGCCGGTTCCCTTCAGGAATGAAGTTCGTCTGACCCACGGTCCCCAGGGTCAGAAGCCAATTCAGGCCGTGAGCAGCTAACCCGGGAGGCTGGCTGAGAGCGCCGGCAGCGGGTGACCGCTCGCAGAGGCTCGCTGCTCTGTGCGCTCGGGGAAGCTAGCAAGGCGGGAGGCAATCCGAGCCGGGGAGGGGTGGGCGGGGCAGAGTGGGCAAAGGAGCAGCAACAGGGGAGGGGAGAAAGGCAAGCCGTCGGGGCCGGGCTGTCATTGGCCAGCCGCACGCTCCACGGGGAGGGCGTCCGGGTGGGCTAGGCACAACCTGCGCACATTGGTCCAGGCCCAGCGCGCGCAGCTCTGGGCTCCGGGGAAACTTTGGGGGCTGTTGGCTGGCCACAGTAAGCTCATGTCCTCAGCGAGAAGGCTGTCCGCTGCGAGGGGCTTCCGGTAAGAAAAGAACACCCACTGTCAGTAGAGACATGCTTTCACATTCATTCTGGTGGCTTCTCTATGACTAAGAAAGCATCGTTCAGACTAATCATTTCCCAAAGCCTGCATGGAAAGTCTTCCTTGTGGCTAGACAGTTTCAGACTCTGGGGTCCAGCCCCAGACAGCACTCCGCTTATTCCCCTCCAGAAAGCAGGGACGGGGGAGGAAACTTGGGTGTAGACTGGAGAGAGACAGGGGTGGTAAGAGAGAGGGAGAACTGGAGATGGAAACAGGTATGTGTGTTTGGGGATGTGTGAGGGGTGGTCACCATAGAGTGGTAGGAACTGAAATCAATTGATCTTGGCTATAGCACTGGGTACCAGGCAGCTAGGTAATCTTCCAGACCATGTATGAGGTCCGTAGCAAATTCGCCTTATTTTAAAAGTAGAAAACAGATGGGATTAGAACCAATACATGAAGAACTAAACTGGCCTCGTATTTAAAGGACATTCCAAGCCTATATGATCTCTTTTAACCTCGTGTCAATCCCCTAAATGAACCTTTCCAAAATACTGATAGATAAGAAACAGTTTCCACCCCAACCAGAGTCAAGCTCTGCCTAGAATTTAATGAGAAGTAGCTCACCCCCACACCTTAATGGGTCAACCTTGCTGCATATAATCAGCAGCAACAATGGAGTTCTGTCAATCAAGGAAACACCTTGCTGAGAGTTTAACAGACACCGTCATTTCATTAACTATTCACAGAACACCCACGGGTTAATAGTGTTATCCTCGGTCTTGAGATGAGGACACTGGAGTTCGCTGAGGGCAAGTGACCTGCTCAGTGCTGTTCAACTTGCAAGCACTGGGCTGGAGCTGAATTAAAAAACGGAGCTGCAGAAAGCATAGAGGAAGGAGAAGATGGGGAACAAGGGAGAGAAGTGGGCAGGTCCATCACCCTGTGCAGCCCTTTCTTCTCCCTTTGGACTGGATTCTACATATGAAGTGGTCTCCCGGCAACACAGAAGAGTCCATCTGTTTACTACAAAGATTTGCCAAAAAGGCTTGGAGTGTGTCGAAATATGTGAGGGGTGTATTTAATAGTTAGGGCTGGGGGAAATGAATATAGAAAAAAGAATGGTCTGCAGTCTATAAGGAGAGACAGCAGTCCAAAATTGGGCAAGAAAGGGAGCTTTTAGGAGAGACCCCTCCAACCCTGTCTATGGATTTTATTAAAGAAAAACTCAAAATCGCAAGAGTAGGAACCCCCCAACAGGCCAGTTGCGCCATCTGCAGCCCCAGCTTTGTTCCTGCTGCTCTTCCGACATGCAGAGAGCTTCTGAAACAATGGAAAACAATCGCTTGAAACACAAGCCTTTCTGCAACTGCAGGGTTAGTGGGAGGGGTGGAGCATAATCAAGTGTTTGGTACTCGGTGTCCTGATTGCGTGTTTATAAACACATGAGCCAACCTGTTTCTTTTCGCCTATGAAATAGAACACACAATACTGGATACTGACTGTAGCTAGGTGCTTCGCGGACTCTAGTAGATTTTGTAGATAGCCCGTGTAAGACAGTATTTCATGCTTCGATTCTTTCGATAATTGAGTCTTTCCAAAGCAGCTTTGAACATGTAAAAGTCCTGATTGCAGTGCTCACCATCCACTCTTAGAGTGCGCCCCTTCCTTTTTGGTCCAGGAGCAGTCATGTGACCTCCAGAGACAATGGGTATTTCTGAGGATAAGTTGGGGGAATTTTATATAATCTAACCTCTGACTTATTTCCTGACACTAAAGGATGGATATGATTTCCTTGTAGAGATTGGCACTACAGCCTAGTGGCAGAGCATTTGCCTGGCATATGCAAGGGCCGGGCTTTGGCCCCTAGATTACCAAAAACTGGGGGGGGGGGGAGAAGACTTACATGGAGGCACTGTTGTCAGTCTGGGTTCCCACAGAAGGCCGGCGTAGAACGGAGCTGCAGCTGAGTCGTGGTGAACAGGAAGCTGAGTGGTGGTGAACAGGAAGCTGAGTGGTGGTGGACAGGAAGCTGAGTGGTGGTGGACAGGAAGCTGAGTAGTGGTGGACAGGAAGCTGAGCTGTGGTGAACAGGAAGCTGAGCAAGACATGCTTTGGGACCCCAAAGATATTAAGGGTTTTGTTGCTATTTAACCTCAGCTGACTAAACAGATTTCACACAGTGAAGTAGGGAAAACAAGAATTGACGTTAGGTCGCTTTGACCTCATTGTCCCTGCACTCCAAAGCATAATCTTTGCTCTTTGCATACTGGCCAATGAGGTTGATGAGTATAACATCTTCTGTTCGTTGATGGTAATTTTCCTGATAGTATCAGTTGAGTTTCTGCTACACACAGAGGGTTGCACTGTTTCTTGTATTTCATTTAAGTCCCGTCCCAGCCGGCTCTCCATCTCTATGGATAGCATACCAAGCCAGAGGTAACTTTCAGGAGTTCACCTATAAGTCTGAAATCAGGAAAGATTTATTGACTGCATTGTCCATTTGCGATCATTAAGCCAAGAACTTGGCACTAATGAAGTCTGATTACTGTACTTAGTCCCTCAGACCTCTCTTCATACTCAACACTTCTCCTAGCTAATATGGTGACATATTTTTCCAGTTCTCCAGCCACCGTGCGAAACTGGCAAATGAGGGTGTAAGGGCTTAGACTACAATGGCACATTGTCAGATGCTTCTTTTCACATTCCACAGATGTCTATGTCCCCAATAGCTGCATCACCAAAACAGACAAAAATTGTGAGCTCCACATCACATTAGCAATGCTAAATATTTGGTAGACTTTGGGGTTAGACCCTATGTATTCAACCTGGGAATAACTCTGGTTTCCTTCCAAATAGATGGGCAAGAGAAGGAAAGGTGATGTGAACACTGCCATCATTTTATTTCTGGGGACTTAAGAGGACCCCTTCTCTTTTCGCCCAGTATAGTAAAACCTAGTTTCCATCTTATTCTAATGAAGATGCTGCAAGGGCTCAGTTACTGTGTTAACTTCGATGGAGCATAAGGCATCTATTGAGGTGCTCTATGTTGCCTATGAAACACAGTTTCCAAACCCTTTTGGCTTTAGGATAGGGACTAGGCATATTTCCTTTGACCCAGCAAGACAATTCATCCACCTTCCTTCAGAGGAGAGCTTATTCTCAATAGAGGGAGATTTGGGTCCTCCTTTGCCCTGTTGACAGTGTTCAGTGATATTTTGATTTCTACATCTGTGTGTGTGTGGTGGGGGGGGGGTATGTGTTGGTATCTAGAAGGTAAAGACCAAGGATTATTCCCAGCAGCCTTGTAAGAACAGAACGTATATCACAGCCACAGTAGTGAATCATATGGAAAATATCAGTGGCTCCAAGACAGGGCAGCCTTCATTGGCTCATTCAGTCAGGAAAGGGTGGAAGCCTGATGTGTATTGACATGGTTGAATACTAACCTTTCCCTAGATGCTTGCTGAGACTCCTACCTTTCCAAAACTCACCTTGTGCTAGAAAATACTCAAAGCCTAAACTTTTAAAGTCAGTATTTTATGAAGATGAAAGTGAGAAGTCAAATAATAAAAATAACCATTTTCAGTCTCAAAGAGGACTGTTAGATCAATACTACAAAAGAATAAATTGTTATAAACAAATATGAAATTATGTATGTACACAAAATTATTCTTTTTTTGATTTTTCGAGACAGGGTTTCCCTGTAGTTCCTAGAGCCTGTCCTGGAACTAGCTCTTGTAGACCAGGCTGGCCTCGAACTCAGAGATCCGCCTGCCTCTGTCTCCCGAGTGCTGGGATTAAAGGCGTGCGCCACCACCGCCCGGCTGTACAAAATTATTCTTGTATATGAAGTAAACAATAAATAGACAAGGAAAGAAGAAAACTTTAAAAAACAAGCTAGCACACTACCGCAGATAGACTTTATTATTTAGGCAAACTGGTTGCTTTTGGACCAGTATTCTTGGATTTCATTTTCCTGTCTCTGATGAAAAAGAAAAAATATTTAAAGTTTGTCTGTGGCAGCAATACAAAAGGAAACTGTGCTCGTGGGTTATGAAATCTAAACCACGACAAAGAATCAATGCGTGGCAGCCTGTAAAATGGTCCACACTGCACTCTGTGCTCCTGCTGGCAGCAGGGGCTTCTCACATTCTTCCCGGTGTCTGTGAGCAGTGAAGTCGGCCGTGTAGGTCAGGTGTTTATTTGTTCAGCTGGTTTGTAGAAGCGCTAACTTTACAAAAAATGAAGTGCTAACCCTTAAACATCCCGTCAACTGTATTTATTTTCTTACATCTCGTCTTCAGCGGATGTACTCACTAAAACACAAATGACTATATTGAAAATTTCTTCAAAAGATAAGGCTTCGCAAATAGGCCTCCTACTGCAAGTCTTCTGTACAGAATTTTTCTCTTTTCAATTTTAATTTCAATTCATCTGTGTTGATTGTACATGATAGAGGGTTGTATAAGTACATCTCCCATACCTGTATGCATGTACTTTGAGGCTCTTTCCCTTCACACTGCCCATCTTTCCCTTCCTCCCCCACCCTTCCTGCTGTTACTACTCCTTACCCTCCTCCTTTCAAGGCTACTGTTAACACTCTTTACTGCCCTATCTGCTTGATTTAATCTATTCAAAAATCTAGGAATCACAAATGAGAGAATATATGCGATATTTGAGACACTCTGAGGCTGATTTCATTTCTTTACTATGATTATTTCCAGTTGGATCCACTTTCTTGCAAATGACATAACCACTCTCTCTCGTGACTAAAAAGTTCATGTATGTAACATTTCTGTATCTGTTCCTCTGTTGCTGGACACCTAGGTTGATTCTTAACTTAGTGCTACCATAAACACAGGTCTACAAATTTGCCTGTCATATGTTGCCACAGAATCCTTTGGCTAAATATCCAGGTGAGGGATAGCTGGGCCATATGGCTGCTCTATATGTAGGTCCTTGAAGACCCTTCAAACTGACTTCCACGGCGGCTGGATCATTTTCACAGGAGGATGTGGGGGTTCCTTTTTGTCAGGTTTGGTTGCTTGTTTTCTAATGACTGTCATTCTAAGTGGTATGACATGTAGTTCAATGTAGTTCAGTGTTTATTTCTCTGGCAACTAGTTCGTTTGAACATTTTTCCTGTATGTAGTATGGCCTCTGGGCTTCATCCTTTGGAAATTGTCCGTCGTTTCATTAACTAATTTATTGACTGGGTTGTTTGACTTTTCATTTAATTTTCCAAGGTATTTATATGGCCTACTTACCAATCTTCTGTCAGGTGTATAGTCCACAAAGATTGTCTATTCCTGTAAAGGGTGACGTTGAAATTTTGATGGAGATTATATTGAATCTATAGATTGCTTTTGGTAATATAGCCCCTTCTCCTAATCTATAATAATTCTCCTAATCTATAGGCACGGGAGACTTTCTATCTTCTAGTGTCTTCGGTTTATTTTTTCAGTGCTTTACACTTTACATTAGAAAGCTTTTCTGGTCCTTTGGTGGGTTTATTCCAAGATAATTTTCCCCGGGGCAGTACAGAATGGGATTGTTTTCTGATTTCTCTCTCAATATGTGTGATTTTTGTGTGTTAGCCTTCTTTCCTGCCACTTTGCGAAAAGCGTTTATCGGGTGTAAGTCTTTTCTTTATAGTAACAGTATCGTTTGCACATAAGGAAACTGACTTCTTGGCTTATTTGGTATTATTTCCTTCTCTCACCTTCTTGCTAAGACTTCAAGCACTGTATTGAATAAGAGTAGACATAGTGGACAGGCTAAGTTTTTTTCCCATGTACCATGTGTAGACTATGGTTTTACCATTTACAGCTTCCATTGTGTTGATATCTGTTCTTCTCCTCTTATCTTCCATGGGGCCTTTATTTATTAGGTTTTCTGTGTTTGTTGGGATGAACATGTGACCTCTGCTATTGAGTCCATCTGTGTAATATCACATTTACAGTATTGTGTATCTTGAGCCATTCCTCCATCTCTGGGATGAAGTCAGCTTGGTCATGGTGAACGACCTTTTTCTTGTATTCTTGAATTCAGCTTACTAATAATTTATTGAGAATTTTTGTACTAAGGGTCATCAGGAAGTTTTGTTTCTAAGAAATACTGATGCTCGTTCTTTGAGGTTCTCATAGAATTCAGTCGTGAATTCATTTGCACCTGGACTGTGTTAGATTTGTTTCAAATAAAATATGTATCCGTGGGAGAGTGGGCAAATGTATGTCATATATGCTCTGTAGCTATTTGATATATCCATTTGATCTATGGCTTTATTTGACTTAGATGTTTCTCTATGTTTCGTTGGCATGACTTTTCTATTGGTGAAAAGTCAGATATTTATGTGTTTGGGTTAAGCTATGCCTTTACATGCAGTTTTGTTTTGTAAAATCGGGGGCATTAGTATTTGGTGTGTATATGCTTAGAAGTGTAATAGGCATTTAATTAATACTCAGAACCAAATACAGATACATATGGTCAATATGAACTCACATCACAAAATGCCTCTTTCTGCACAGTAAACCAAAGGGAGCTGTGTGAAATTTGACAGCTTCGATACATGAGAACTAGAACACCAAGCTATTATTGAACTATTTACCATTGACCCTGGGGCATCGTAGTAGCAACTGAAATCATAGTAACAATCTGGCAATGTGATAAGTAGGTACTGGGCAGAAGGCAAGTGCCTCCACAGGCACCCCTCAACTCATTCTGCTCTCAACCTCCGAGCATATGTTACTGTCACCCCCACAGTGCCACCAAGCAAAACTAGACTCCAAAAAGTTAAAACCTTAGCTAAGGTCTTATGGAAAGTAAATGGCAGAGTCAGTGTTTTCTTCCTTCTCCGCAGCTTTCTAAGAAAAGAATAGCGTGCAGCTTCCACTGCAGACTTGAATACATAGCAAGCTGTTGGCAAAAATACGTTTCCTGCTAGGATCTAAGCAAAATCTCTCGGGAAAAATGGAAGAAGGATAGGCAGCATATTCTCCCAGAGTTGCTATTGTGTGAACATTCCAGAACACGTTAGAAAAACCCAGTTTTCTCTACGACTGAAGTATTGCAGTTCCGCCTTTCACCGTTAGCTGTTTCCCTAAACACTCATTGCTTTGGTGTTGCAAGCTCCCTTGGAGTGTGCACAGCTCTGAGTTCCTGCCACAGCCCCTCCAGGTTTTGCAGAAGGTTGAGGAAGCCCTCAGGTTCTTCACAAAGAGGTCAGCATAAGAGATAGTGCAACTCAGATTAGGCTTATTGCACCTGACTCTTTCAGCTCTTCTTGGTCTAGCCCTTCCCTCCCCTTGTGTATGTGTGTATGAGTGTATATGTGTGTATGTGTTTGTATGTGTGTGTATGTGTGTATGAATGCGTATGTGTGTATGTGTGTTTGTATGTGTATGCATGTGTGTATGTGTGTATTGCACACATGGTACAATACATTTATGGGTGTCAGAGGCAGCCTCAGGTGTCAGTGTTCACTGCTTTGCCGGTGACAGTTTCTTGTTCGTAAGGAAGGGCTGTTGTTTGCATTGCTTAATTAGCATATAGAGGAATGTGCTTCATTATAGCATTTTCACACATAATTTGCTGTCGTTGGTCTTGCCCACCCTCTTGCCCTTCCTCCCCCACACCCTTCCCTCTCCAGGGACAGTCTTCATGTTTTTACACCGCGTATTTGCGATTTTCCCATCCTCAGAACCTTTTAGTTTTCTCTGTCTTCCCTCATGTCCGCATCTGCATGCGTCTATCATAATGACAAGAGGGAGTCCACATATGTGGAGAACATGCCGGAATGTGGGACACGGGTTAAGTCATGTCATCTCTATTCAGCTTTCTTCTCATAAATACTTCTTTTTTCAAAGCTCTCTTTTCTTTATTTCTCAGTTTTTCCCCTTTTGCTTCTCAAGCCCCAGGCCCGTCAGTTGATCTGGGGATTTCCCCATGAAGGTAATATTGATTCATTGAAAAAAAGCCCTTCTTGGGGATAGAAAAATGCTTAGTGGTAGAACATTCTCCAAGCATCCGCACCACACACACTAAAGAATCTTGGCAGAGCTTCCGACACATGTATTTCTAAAGATTATATATTGTAAACGAGGGCTATTGTTGTTGATGTTGTTGTTGTTTGGGTTTTTATTTGTTTTTCAATGACTATGGGCCTGAGGTGAAGGCTCAGTGGATAAACTGCTTTCTGTGCAAGCACAGGGGCCTGAGTTGGGATCCTCAGACTCTGTGGAAAGCCAGACACAGTCTTGTGCATCTGTTATCCCAGCACTCCTGCAGGGAAATGGAAAACTCCAGAGACAGCAGTCCTGGAACACTCAACAGCAAACAAGAAACTGTCACAGGCAAAGCAGTGAAGACTGACACCTGAGGCTGCCTATGTCACCCACAAATGTATTGCACCATGTGTGCAACACACACATATACACACATACATATGCACTCATACACACATATACACACACATACACACATACATATACACACATACATATACATACACATACATATACATACAGACATACATATACACACATACACACATACATATACACACATACACATATACATATACACACATACACACACACATATATATACAAACATTTACACACTATATATACACTCATACACACACATACACGCGTACGCACACACACACTAAAATTACTGTTGAATATAAATAGAGATTTGATAGAGCTTTTCATAAAAATGGTTTTGCTTTAAGTCACATTATCCTTGTTTTAGGGAATAAATGCATATGAAAAATTCTCATGGATGAGAAATTAAAGAGTAGCTAGGTTCTACCAGGTAGCTAATAAGCATACTACAAGCAATGCTACTTGTGTCTGCTGTATTATGTTCTCCAGGTAGTCTTCAGATCACATTTTTCTGTGTTACAGATAGCTTTTTGTTCCTGGGAAAAAAAAACCTTATCTTGCTGAGCAATTATGAGAAGCTACAAACTCTTTCCCCATCTACACCCACACATACATATTCCGCTTTCTCTCGAGATCACAAAAATCTCTATCCTTTAACTTTTTAATAAAAAATAATTTGAAATTATTTCTGTCCAAACACAGTCCAAGAATGGAGCCATGTGGGGAGAATTGTGAGAACATGCCAAGAAAACAAGACAAGAGTCTTGTGACCTTAGTTTCTTCAAAACGTGAGGATTGTTCTTGACATGTGTATTTGTGCTCCTTCCAGGTGTAGCAGATTCAATTAAGTATTTCTATGGAAAAAACATGTTTTTTGTTATGCCCGTATCTGCGAAGTCCCCCCAAAACCAACAATGAGACCGATCCCCTATGTAAAAGCAAAGAGCTTTTATTTTATTTAAGTTTGAAAACTCTGTCTCTCTATGTGTCCAATGTATTGGACTAATCGGAGAGCCCCAAGCTCAGTTAGAGTTGGGTTTTTGTAGTAGTAAAGGTGGGGGTGAGGGATTTCTAGGATTTAGGACCCCTGATTGGTTGACATTTGTCTAGGGGTGTCCTGGTGAGTATGCTGGCAGGTGATCCTATCTATAACATTGGCGTTTCCTTTGGATGCTCTGTTCTTGGGTGGTGCTTAGGTAATCTCAGTTTGTGGTCCTTCCTGCAACCAGGTATTGCCTCAGGGCAAACCACGGAGACTCAGGCCTCCATTAAATTTATCATGGCTGAGTCCTACTCTGGCAGGTGATAATGGTTGGGAAGCAAATCATTTCCTTTGGGTAGTCTGTTACTCATGGATGGCTCCTACATTTCTGCCACGTGTGGCTTGTCCTTGTGGTCATATTCAACCTGAAGTGCTGACAACCTTACTCGTGTGACCTCTGTTAACCCTCAGAGTGTAAATTGTCCTCGCCTTTGAATGAAATTGGTGATTGTGTGAGACTCTAGTCCTCCTGTGTATTGGTCGAGCTCCCCCAGATCCCACCACCTCTAGAGCAGTGACAGTCTCACACCTGAGACACTAGGGAACTATATTCGGTGTCGCTCTGTGGTCCTGCCCTTGCCTGCCTCAGACCTTTCACAAAGCTTGTGGACTGTACAGGACGGTGCTAAGTGTGCTCACCCAGACAGAAGCAGAAATTCAATACCTAAAATTGGGTTTTTACTAAATTATACTGCTGTGCATTTTTACACCTGCTTGGCAAATAACCAGCGGAAGGCTACAATTACGTAGGTTCTTTGCCAGAAACAAAGGAGATGTTAAAATAATAAACCCTTCAAATAAGTAAAAATAGAGATGAAAGGAAGGATGGAAGAAGAAAAGAGAGAGAAGGGGGTAAGAGAAAGACGTTGGGGGAGGGGCTATGGAAGAGTCTGTCCAAATCAAGATCAATGGATGTCATCGGCATTATTGTAGGTAATTTATGTTCACGATTTACTTTGTTCCCCCAGAGCCAATCCCTCAGTTTCATCCCCAGCTCTGCAGCAGAACACCCGTGGCAGCCTTTTATGCCCTCTTGCTCCCATCTCCTCTGGGTGCCACAGATCTTCCCCTTCTAACCTTCCTGCCCCAGCTTGCTGCTTTATTTTAGACCTCAACTCCAGCCATCACCCCCTGCTAACCCAAGGGCCATTCCTGCCAGGGCAACAAGTGGACTGGAGGCAGAGCCATGCTACTGAGATGCTATCACTCCAGTCTCATTCCCAGCTCTGTAGGGAGGTTCTGCAGACCACCGCCGTGGTCTCCCTGTCCTCTCCTGTCTCATCCCCAACAGATCACAAAGACCTCTCCTCCCACCTTCCTTCCTCTCTTCTCATCTCAGTATTCTCCCAGCAGGCATTCTCTGTAAACACAGGAGCTGAGCAGGTCAGGAAATCAACCATCACACTCTCCACAAACCTTCAGACAGGAAACAGAAACCAAGAGACAAAATACCCACCCAAGAAAGACAAATTCAGAAATCAGCACCCAGACGTTATCATCCCAAGCCCAGATGCCTACATGCTAGCTTAAAAGCACAATCAAAAACATCTAGGGAAATATATCTACACTAGGGTTCTTCTATCCTACCATTGTAAGCCTTGAATATTCCAACACAGCTGAAGCACAAGGAAAAGACCTTAAAGCCAACTATATGGTAAAGACCCTTAAAGAGGAAATGACTAAATCCTTTTTAAAAATCCAGGAAAAGACAAACAGTTGAAGGAAACAAATAAAACTGTTCAAGATTGAAAAAATGGAAATAGAATCAATAAAGAAAAATACAAACTGAGGGAATCCTAGTGATGGAAAATATAGTTACACAAACAAGAACTAGAGAGGCAAGTGTCACCTACAGAATACAAGAGATGGAAGAGCCTCAGGCATTCATGATACAAAAGAAAAGGCTGCATCGGACAAAGAAAAAGTTTAAAACACTGCTAACATAAAACATCCAGGAAATCTGGGCACTATGAAAAGACAAAATCTAAGACTAATAGGCATAGAGGGGGGTGAAAACCCAGATCAAAGTCCCAGAAAAATGTCTTCAGCAAAATCACAGAAGAAAATGTTCCAAACCTGAAGAAGGAGAAGCCTGTAAAGGTACAAGAAGCATACAGAACATCACTAGATTGGACCAGAATAAAATGTCCCCTCACAATACAATTATCAAAACATTAAACATACAGAACCATATAGAACAAGGAAAGAATATTAAAAGCTGCAAAGGATAAAGACCAAGTAACATATTAGGCAGATCTGTGAGAATTACATCTGAAATCTTAGTGGAGACTAAAAGCCAGAAGGGCCTGGACATATGTGTTGCAGACTCTGAGAGGCCACAGGTGCCAGCCCAGATTACTATGCCCAGCAAAACTTTCAGTCATCGTAGACGGAGAAAACAAGATATTCCATAATAAAGTCAAATTTAAATGGTATCTATTTACAAATCCAGCCCTACAGAAGGTACTGGAAGGAAAACTCTAAGGAAGTTAACTACACCCATGAAAACATAAGAAATAAAATCTCACGCCAGCAAAACCAAAGGAAGGACACATATGAAACGAATAAACAAAAATCCCACTACCAACAACAAAATAACAAGAATCAACAATCATTGGTCATGTCTTAACATCAGTGGCCTTAACTCCTCAACAAAAGACATGGACTAACAGATTGCATGTGCAAACAAAACCCATCATTTCCTGCGTCCAATAAACACACCTCAATATCAAGGATAGACATTACCTCAGGGAAAGGGTTGGAACAACACATTCAAAGCAAATAGAACTAAGTAGCAAGCTGGTATAGCAACTTTAATGTATTACAAAGTAGACTTCAAACCAAAACTCATCAGAAGAGATAGAGAAGGACACTACTATGGCTTTGATCTCATATTGACCCTCACGTACCAATGGTGTGAGGCTCAATATCCCACTCTTACCAATGGACAGGCCATCCAGACAAAAACTAAACTGAGAAATGCTAGACAGAGCAGATGCTATAAATCAAATGTAAATAAAAGAGGTTTACAGAACGTTTCACCCAAACACAATGTATACATCCTTCACTGCGCCTACAGGTTCAACACAATCCCTATCCAAATTCAATAAGAGAAAACAATGTTAAATGCTAATGGAAGAGTAGTACTAATTCCTAAGTTTAACAAACAGCTGTTTAACACTGCAATTTTCCTAGTCACAGATCCTCAATGTTCAATGTCAGAAAAAAAATGGACCATCTTAAGTGACCCAGAACCAGAAAGCAAGATTATCATGTGTCTACTTGTATGTGGAACTTAACCTCAAATCTTTGGACTTAGGTGTTTAATTTGGAGAATCCAGGAACCTAGAAAGGGATCCTTGGTGGGTATGAGGGAGGAGCTGAAAGACCTTAAAGGAGAGGACAGTCACAGGACTCTGGTGACAGAAAGGAGAAAGAGGGAGTGATGGAGTCGGAGGTTTATCTGAGGAGAAGAATGGGAACCTAGGGCAGAAAAGGGATAAGAAATGCTGAGAATGATTTGAAAAAGCCATATAGAAACTTGGGATTTCATAAGCTTATATACATACTATCCATATAAAAAGAGTTTAACTGTAGTTACCCTAAATAAAGGATAATGTTCTTCCCTGAAGCCATAAGTCACCTAATTAAAAATCCTAGTGCCAATTGTAGAATACCTCAAGTCATTGATGGGGGGGGGTAATCATGGACACCCCCGAAACAGTACAGACCATACCCATTGTTCTCGTCTGTCCCCCAGAACGCAAGCCATGATTGTTGAAGACACCACACGCTTTCATCACGTGATATTGAGAAATCAAATTGGTACTGATTGGGGTATTATATGACACTATTCCGGGGGAATATCTACTCACCTCGGTTTTCAAGCTATTCATATTTACTTTGAATATTTTTATACAAGCAAAAATGATCACAATTGAATATGTCTTGTATGTATCGAGGCATGACTGATTGGTCCAGAAGTAAGGTGGCTTGTTTCCTCTCCTTGTCCCTAGTTCCTGTACAATCAGCTGTCACCTGAGGCAATGCAGGACCCAGGAGCTCTCTGCATCAGGTCTTCTGGTTGGCAGTGGGTCTCACTCACAGGAGACCAGCACTTGGTACAGCCGTTGCTGTCATCCAACAATACAACTCCTACAAATACCAGGTTGTCCCAAACACTGGTGTTTATAATGACATTGTAATAACATTGGAAAAGCCCCAAGATCTGCATGAGCTCTGTGCCCAGACAGGCTTCCTGGGCTTTTAGGATCCTGAAACACATGGCGACATGCTGCATGTCTTTGTGACAGCATCAGGTGTGTCCCCCTTATGAAGGAAGGAATAAAAGTCTACATGAAGATGCTGAAGGAGCAAATGAGAGAGGAGGCCAAATTTGAAAATTAAAAGGGAAAGTTTTCCAACTGATGGAAGGATACAACCATAGCCTCCGTCAATCATCCCCAGTTGAAAATGTGACGTCCCCAACGCCAGGCTTCTCTCATCGCCTAGGTGTCCTGTCGTCAGTGACGCTTTAGACCCCTTTCGGTCATTTCCCCACTTAAGACAACATGAAAAACAGGATTTAACATCTGCCTGACTATGTTAGGAACGGTATTCCCTTGGGCAAAGCACTGAATATCCAAGTGAGGCAGTGTCTGAGTGTGTCTGGCTTCTCTAAAGTTAACTATTTCAGAGGACTTTTGATAATGTGACGATACCAGAGAAGCCTCCTTCTCTGGAGTGGAGGATGAAGTATCTCTCACAATTCCTTTAGTATTTATTCAGTGGGGGGAAAATCTCTTCCAGGCCTCTGAAGAGGTTTCAGTCACATTTATTGCTCTCTTAAAAAAATGTAGCCATTAAAAAAAATGAAGCCATTTAATAAATTATCTTGACTCTGAAATTCATAATTGCAGTGTTAAGCTCAAGTAGAAAGGCATCCTGGCAGTTGGGAGCCAAGGAATGATGCAAAGTCACAGCACACAACAGACCCCATACAAGAGATGTGTTAAGAGGGAAAAGCCAGAGTGGTGGTTGCTTCTGCTCAGGAGAGAAGCATCAGAGAACGTAGTAGAAGGCAAGGTTTATATAGTGTTTCTTGGGGACAGAGCTTTTCAGGGTGGCCTAGGACTGAAGGAATTGTGTGGCCTGATCTTGAGACAAACTCAGGGATTGGTGTTTTTTTTTCTTTAGGGTGGGGCCTGGACACTGCTTCAGGGGCCTGTGAGAAATCTGGGGACCAGGCCTGGCTGTTGGAGCTAGTCAGTAGCAGGGTCTGGCTGTTGGAGTCCCTCAGAGTTGGCACCGGGTTGTTGGAGCTAGTCAGGGGCAGGGAAAGCCACTCCTGTCACCCAGGTCAGTATGAATAGTCAGTATTTCCCCCTTTTGGTTTACTATTGATAAATAGGGGTTGGAAAAGGAGGATAATGTTATCATTAGACTACTTCCTGTTGAATGGGGGTATGGAAATCTTTGGGGCAAGTTTGATCATCCCCACCCCATCTAAGTGGGTGTTACAGGCCTCTAGCTCCATAGATAGGGGTTAGTAATCCTGTAATAGCAACTAATTAAAAATCTGGTTAGAAATCATTTGGGCCTATGGTTGAAGAATCTAGACTAGAAGTTCATGAGGCAGCGTGTAATCAGTGGGTTTAAGGAAAGGAGGAGGGGAGTTGAAAAAGAAGTATCCCATTCCATATATGGGTGGCTAGTATGTTGAACTGTTTCTTACAGTTTTGAAGATCCTTCTGGAGCTGTCAGATCTTGTCTTTTACTATACCCAATCGGCTAGCATAGCAGCAACATTCCTCCCCGAGGAAGAAGCAAAGGCCGCGTCTTTCTGTTGTTAGTGTATCTAATCCTCTCTCTAACGGAGCTCTGTGGTAGCTACCGAGTCAGTTAGGCCGTGGAGGTGATGACGTCCTGAGACAGCCCTTGGAGATCCTGGACGAACTTAGAGAAAAACCAGTGGTAAATAGTGAGGGAAGGAGTCAGTTCAGTTCCGCCACCCCAGTGGTTACATCCAGGACGGTGAGAAAAACTGGAACCTGAACTGCTCCTTCGTCATGCTGTGCAGCTATAAACCCTCCGATGGGAACTGGCAAGGGGATGGGCCATCCCTTCACTAGGTACTGTCCCTACTTCTGGGAGAAAGGAACATCAGGGCCCAAGTCCCAGACCGCCCAGCAGGTAGGCAGTGGTAAACTTGAATGGCTCAGAGAATGAAGGCATTGTGAATGTTTGGGTATAGGGGCTGGGTTCTAAGGCTTAGGATATTTTTGCAGTCTGTGGAATCCAGTGTGCCCACAATGCATGTTCCTGAGGAGTTAATGTGGTCTGTGGCACTGAAGAGAGAGATGTGGAAGAGGTAAGGGGTCGTCGTGATACTTGCCTTAGAGTCATTAGTGAGCATGGAGGTGAGAGAGTCTAAGGAGGCAATGGGTAAGGCCAAAGCAGGCGGTCATCAGGTTGACCCAGGAGGGACACACAACCAACATTCCCCCAAAGGTCAAGCAGAGCATGACTCAGATGCTGCTATGTGGAGGTTAAGATGAGACAAGAGATGAATGACAGGGAGTTAGGATCAATAGTGTCTAAAAGGGGTGATATGGGGGTTGTCAGGACCTTTGAGGAGCTTTGGATCACTTCTTCAATCTAGGGGTTGAGTGAGTTGGAAGTGCACCTCTATATTTGGATCTTGCCTGATGGGTGGCCACCATAAATGCTAAAGTTTACCAATCACCCCCATCTCCCATCTGGGGTGCCATAGGTCCTCAATTAGGATATAAAGGATTCCCCATTCTGCATAAAAAGTAGAATACCTTCCTGAATAGGCATCATGCCTCCGACAGGACCATTAAGGGAAGCCTTCATAAGTCTCTGGCCAATGTCAACAGTAATTTCTAGTTTCATTGTATAGAAAGCAAGCATACAGGACAGGTATTTTAGAAGAAGCTAATTTAGGTGTTAGGGAGATAAATGTCTCATTTTGACCACCTGCTGGTAAGCAGTCTCCAAACCCCACCACGTGAGTGATCTAGTTGAACAGTTAAGTCTAGGTTTCCTGAACCTTTGAAATCTTGATATAATAATAGCATAGAGGGGCAAAGAAATCTGAAACGTTTTATCGTGGGCTTAAATCACTGTATCATACCTTCAGAACTTTCTTAAAAGATACACACACACACACACACACACACACACACACACTTTATATTCTCAGACCGTACTAAAGCTTTCATAGTCTCAGACCTCATATTCGTAGACTCCCATTGCATCTGGGCTGTTTTCACCAACAACAAACATTGCCTGGGCTCTCTTCAGGAGCTTCAGCCCTGCCACACAGTGCCCAGTCTCAGTTGCTCACCATGACCCTTTCTTGTCTTTTTGAAATAATACCACCTAGGGGACTCTTATTTTACAAAGTCCAGCTACCAAAGTGAGGTACATTCTTGTGAATACATGGAGGTATAGCTTTAACACCTAATTAAACAAGCATTGGTTTTTTGTTTTGTTTTAATGTTTTATTGCTTGTTTGTAGATTTCACATCATGCATCTCAATCCCACTCAGCTCCTTGCCCCCTTACTTCTACCCTCTGCCCTTTCAACATCACCCTCAAAACAAAGCAAAATTTAAAATTAAAACCAAAAACAAACAAGCAAACAAAATCTTGGCCATGCCCTCCTTCTTTTGGTTTCATGGCAACCAAAGACCCTCGGTGTCCCTTTGGCTAAGGCTTATCCGCAAGCCATGGCAGGGGCCTTATATTTGTAACACAATAAAAACTTGTGACTTCTGTTTCACAATGAACTTGGGGAGAATGGGTCAATTGAAGTTTTCAGTTTTCCTGTGACCGTCCTCAGCTAGCCCACTGTATGTCTTCTGGAAGGCAGGTGTGTGTGAGCTCACTTTCACAACTACTGGGATGTACACCAAGTTCTGTAGGTTTCAGCGAAGCCAGTGACTATCTCGAGTTTTGCTCTTCAGTTTTTTCCCCCAGACTCAACTCAGCAACTCAGTGTTGCTGGCACAACTCTGGGGGAAAGCCTAAGAAGGCAATGGCCGTGAGTGAATATGATAATCACTCAGGGGCTGAGGCCAGAGGTGTGGGATGCTTGAGGCCAGCCTGGGCTACATTGCAAGGCCCTCTCTCTAGAGGAGCAGATGAAGTCCTGAATGTGTGCCCTGTTGACGTAATCATAGCTGTGACAAGGACCTCATTGCCTGAGATGCCTGGGAATGACAAAGATGGCCTCTGATCCAAGTGTGAGTATCGATGAACAATTTATCAGTGTATGCAATAGTTATCAACCTCAGCTTCCTCCATCTGGATGAAGCAGCCTGAGACTGCTCCCCTACAGAAACCTCCTATCGAGATTAGCTATGCCTGCCTCCTCCTTCAGCTGTATACTATAAACCCGGCTCCTTAACTCGGATGTATAAAGTAAACATGCTGACTTCTGGGTTGCTGTTGGTGTGTCTCCCAGAGTACACGATCCACCCAGTCCCAGCTTTTCTTCATGTGCGTCTGTTCTTTCTTCATTCTCTCATAATCCAAGTCAGGTCCAGGACTAAACCTCACAGAATGTGGCCTTCTCCCAAAACATTTTCTGAAAGATGGTCTTTGATAGCCCTGCTCCTTCAGAATGAATAAAGCAAACTAGCAATGTCAACATATTGTGCGTTGATGAGTCTAACTTAAGTTCATCAGGTGACTATGTTTCTAAACAACTAAAAAAACTTAATTCCAAAACTGTTTATGGATGTCTGCTTCAGACACATCATCTAGGTACTGGGGTTTGTAACTGTGACCGTACAAATCCACAGGGACTGCCAAATGTCCTGAACAGATGTGTGTGTGAAATAACTATAGGATGAACTCAATGTTACCCATACTTACCTGCAGGCATTAGTTCTGCTTTTCACAAAGCTAGCTCCCTGCCTTCATGACCATGTCCTGAGGGGAATTTAAAAATACATCTAGTCCGTGACACCATCTATCTTCATTTTGATTATTAATGTAGTTTTAGCAAAGTTTACTGGAGCTTTGTGTTGAGGGAAACTTACATGAATGCTTTTGCATAATTGATGTAGAAACGCTCCCCTTTAAGGTACATGGTGACGTTTCTCGAAATGATGAAAGAAAACCAAGCAATTTTCTGGTATCTTTCTGCGACATCCAAAATATATTCAAGTCACGTGTTTTCCTTCATTTTTCTGAAATTATCAAAGTAATAACTGCGTTGCATTAATGGACTCCTAATACAACAGAATGGGTTACAAGGCATGGCAAAGAACAAATGGGCTACTTTATTATTTGCTATAAAAGAAACGCATGTCCTTGGTTTAAAGGAAATCATCACACATGGTAGAAAATGAAAGCTGGAGTCTCTGTAGACGATTGCAGCACATTGTGCCGTGGCATCCTTGTGATGTTTAGTTCAAAGCGTTTGGGGTTTTTTGTTTTGTTTTGTTTTTTAGCAAAGGGAATGATGACCATAGAAATTGTTCTACCTTGTCTTTTTGCTTCTCAGTTGAAGGAACTGTTGAGCCAAAGCCAGTCCAACCTCCTATTTTGAAATTTTAGATTTATGTTATAGATCTTTTTATCAGATTATATTTACGTGTCTCCTTATTTTTAATCAGCAGGCCTTCCTGCGGGCTCAATGATGTGAGAGGTCGTCTCGTTTTACTAGAACAGCTGTGGAAGGCACTGAGTTTCTTGAACCCGGTTTTCCTTTTGTGAGGATTCTGTTCTCTTAGATGGTCATAAATCAGTGTCTCCCAAACAAGGTTTTCCTTCTTTAGCTGATTCCACGAGGCTTATGTGGAACTGAGAGGGCATGGAGGAGGCACAGCATGGGGCCCTTTGTGGTTCCTTGTCAGGGTGGGCAGAGCTGCGTGCTGTCATGCATGTTTCTCACTGATAATCTGCGCAGAACCCTGCCATCCCCGATTCCCATTCAGGCCTTTGGATTTTCTCACCGGATCAGTGGAGTTCGGGGGGGGGGGGGGGAACCTCACAAGCTCTCTCAGATGCATTTTTAGTCACACCACACAGCTCTTCCCAGTCTGCTCTTCCCGTCACACCAAGAACCCTCGTGGAATCAGGGCTTTGTCGGGTTCCTAATTGTCTTGTCTGTCACACAGGTGGAAACAATCTACGGTCTTGTTAACCTTTCCCCTCAGATTCAGCCTTAAATGGAAAACTAATTCTTTGAGGGCACATTATTAAGCTAAAATAATTCACATACAATGCTATCCCCTTCTTGAAGCCTAGGGACCTTTTCCTCCCAAAGTCTATGGAAACAAGGTTTTCCTACTCACTGAACAAGCTTCCAAACATTCTGTTTATGCCAGAGTCTGGGCTTCTGGAAAATGAAAAGCACGCATTCTCTATTTCATTCTTATTTGCCTTCGTCTGTGTCCCGTGTGCACTGAAGCAAGTCATGCAATGCACCAGATGAGAAAAAACAAATTCAAACTGAAAGAAGAAATGACATAAGATGCGATTTAACATATTTGCATGCTAATGATGATTCTTTGTTAGTGGTCACGTAGACATAGGGTCTCTTTCACTTCTGTTGTTGCAAAAAGCTACAATAAATATCTGTGCTCTTACAGATTAAGAGTTATGTTTGAATATTGACAATGAAAACACTACTATTGGAATTCCTGATACAAAGGGCATTTTTCAGTACTCATGGATGTCATCACTTAACCCTCTACAACAGTTATACTGTCTCCATCTTCCATAGGGTATCACATTCTCCACAGCTTCCTACCCTTATGACACCAGTTATATATTTTCTCAGCTTGATAGCTGCACATATTCTCACAATTTATAATTTTCCATGCCTTTAATTATGAAAGCGATTTTCTGTATTATCACGGACACGCTAGCATTTTGTATCTTGTATTGACATGCAAAATATTATGTTAAATGATCCTAAAGCAAATTGAGTGGAATTCAAGAGTCATATTCGCTTTATCTGATTGAAAACATAGATTACATAGAATTTAAGGCAATTATGGTCTCATTTCATTGAGTAACAATTGATACTCTACTTCATTTGACAACAATTGAATATGATGCAGGGATAAGAGGACTGAAAACCGAACCCCCGAGACGGAACTAATCGTGATTCTGTGATGAAATCCACTGCATCTCTAAGCTGCAAACACAGCAATGGTTCTCATTACAGGGGAATCTGTTCCAAGGCTCACACGACAGCAGCCTTGAGAGACAGCTAGCCCTGTCAGTGCACGTCCCTTGGGCATGTGTAATTATGCAAAGACTCCAGTGTCTAATTAGTACAATGGGTTTTGGTCTCAATTCAAACTTTGCAAAGCATCTGTTTCACATGTCCCATGCTGTTACTGACTCAGACTTCCCAGTATAGACTCTTCCTCCCCATAAGAATTCCGCAAATAGAAGCTAAACGAAGAAGCTTAAGGGTTTCATGAGAAATAGATGAGCCTGATTGTCACCTGTATGGTCACAATCCTTAAGGACGTGTTGAAAACATCTAAAACACGCTCTCTGCAAATTCTGTGCACATTTATTATATTTCTACTCATACTTACCTAGATCTCACCCAGTTTTCAGCTTCTTCCACCGGGGGACGTAGGACTTGAAACGGGAACATGAAGGTGTCTTGCAGTCGCTGCTACATTGGTCATAATTGCTGCCATGTCCTAAAATTTTGGTCCTAGTTAGGGTTTCTACTGCTGTGAAGAGACACCATGACCATGGGAACTCTTACAAAGGAAAACCTTTAACTGGGGCTGGTGTACAGTTCAGAGGTTTAGTCCATTATCCTTATGCTGGGAAGCATGGCAGCATGCAGGCAGACATGGTGCTGGAGAAGAAACTAAGACTTCTACATCTGGACCCAGAGGTATCTGGAGGAGAACTGGCTTGAGTTTCTGAGACCTCAAAGTCCACACGCTAGTGACACACTTCCTCCAACAAAGTCACACCTACTCCAGCAAGGCCACATGTCCTAATAGTGCCACTCCCTATGGACCGTGTATTTAAACACATGAGTCTATGGGTGCTATGGAAGAATGGTCGGCATTCTGTCAATTGTATTTTCATAAAACACTGATTGGCCAGTAGCCAGGATGGAAGTGTAGGTGGGACAGTCAGACAGGAAGTAGAGGCAGGCCAATGAGAACAGGAGAATTCTGGGAAGAAGGAAGTTCTAGTCTGCAGTCTTTACCCAGCCACAGAGGAAGCATGATGTGACAGCCTTGCCAAAAAAGTTACCAAGCCACGTGGCTAACACAAACAAGAATTATGGGCTAATATAAGTTATAAGAGTTAATAAGAAGCCTGAGCTAATAGGCCAATCAATTTATAACTAATGTAGACCTCTGTGTGATTTCTTTGGGACTTAACAACAACAGGAATTGGGCAGGACAGAAAACTCAGACAACACATGGGGGCCATTTCTATTCAAACCACCACACTATACGATGTGCCAGAGAACTCTGGAAATTGTGACCTCCCCATTTCACAAATGAAGCCTAACACTCACGATGTATGAGCCATTTTTCTATTTCTGGAGATAAAACAACATGGCCAAGGCAACTAACTTATGGGAAGAAGAGTTTATTTGGGCTTATGTTTCCAGAGAGACACTAGTATGTAATCGTGAGAAACAGTGCAGGATTTAAGCACAAGCTCCAACAGAGGAAACAAACTGGAAATGGGATGACAATATCGATATCCAAAGTTCATCCCTAGAGATGTAGTTCCTCCAACAAAGCCACACCTCCTAAGTCTTCTAAGCAGGGACACCAGCTGGAGGGGTTGGAAGATCTGGTCTTGTTGGGGACATACTCATTCAAAGCACTATGCGCACAGAAATTTTAAATCTTTCCCAAAGTCAGTATGTGGTTAGTGGCTGGACTAACACTGGAGAAGTCTCAGAGTCTGGTAACTTTTATATGGGTAATTAGGGTTGTTTTTAAATATGAACTGAGGTATTTCTTGGAATAGACTTTGTTTGAGCGATCACTAACAGTTCTCAATGCATCGACCTTTTGCAATATAACCTCCACTCAGCTGGCTGTCTCTTTGCTGCAGACAGTTCTGTTTAAGTTTCCTTACTATAAAGGTGGGTGGGGAAGCCAGTTTTTTATTAGTCAAATGTGGAGAAGAAGAGTACATGAGATGTAGTCTGGATAACCGATTACCTGCTCCATCGTTTAGCCAAGTTACTCCACAGTTGAAAGATCATTCATGGACCCCATCTTCTTCTGCCAGCTTCTTCTTGGTCCTGGCAGTCCACCCTACAGCCTTCTGACCACTAACATCATCATATATAATCTACGTCACTGAAAGAGCTTGAGAAATGCTTTTCCATAAGAGGCAGAAAGAGGAGATAGGTTTTAGGAAGGAAGGGTTTGGATGAAATTTTTAGTCATGTGTTTGAAGTTAAACTCAGAAAATAGAGCATTTTGAAAGTGTATCAAGAAGGCAGGAGCTTGGGGAAAGCAATCCTCATCTGGTGCATGTAATCAGACAGCCCCATAACCTGATGAAGACATAGGAAGAGTTCTTTACCACCAGATTCTGTCCTTCATAATCAACTTTATTCGGAGGGCTTGAAGGTAAAGTCCCTTAGTAATTTCGCCAGAAGTAAATCTGAAATTTCAAGGAGAGATTTTTTAAGACAGGAAGAAAAGCTCTCATGCTATGTGGAAGTCTTAGATTTATGGCATCCAACTTCATTTAGTTCCTTCATTTTGAAATGTTAGCACTCCTGTAGAGAAAACAGTGTGTGCAAGATCACGCAGAAAAATAAAGGACATTTCCATTTGCCTTATAATTTTCAGCTAGAATTTAGAAGACAGATTGATCTCAACATTTGTGATTAATGCTGTATCCAGGTGCTGCTGGCGAATCAAATTTCCCTGGAAAGCATTTGTCGTGGTGATAGCTAGCATGAAACTTAGTACGGCGTCAGTCTCCTTGCTAATCTCTACCTGCACGTCTCGCTTCCTTTTATAATACTACCAAGAAGAAATCTGTCCAAATTTCCACTTTACAGGTAAAAAATAAAAGCTCACTAATTTCTAACATAGTTGGGTATCAGTTAATTATGAGGCTAAGTTCTGAGAAATAGATTATTAGGAAATTTTGTATCTGGGTCAACATTCCAGACTACTCACAGACATGACGAGGTGCAGCAGGTGGCCGATGGCACAAACAGCAATGTCCTGCACCAACCCATCCATCAAGTGAACATTTAATAGAAATTAATAAAAAGTGGGGGTGGTAGAGATCAATGAACAGAGTAGCAATTTGTTATCATTATGAAGTATTGCATTTATTACTTCCTGTCTCTGTAACTCAATACCTTACAGTTTCAAAGCGTTCAGCCGTGGTTTCTTGACCACACGCTCTTAAGCAGGACTTGGCAGCTGCAGGACTGTGTGGTGGAGGGTGGTCTAGAGAAGGCAAAGATTAGGGTATATAGGAAGGGAATGATGTAGCTCCATGGTCCCCACTCCCATGACTTGCTCCTTGCCTTTTAACTTTACCATTTCCTAACACCACCATATTAAAAAAAAATCTATCAGGGTGAACCTGTTGATTAGGGTAGAACACTCATGATATAATAGTCACTAAAATACCCTTGTACATAAAATAATGATAAAATAAAATAACTAATTTCTTTGGTGCTTCCCAGTATAAGAAGCTGAGAAAACCAAGTGCTATATGTTGCAGAATATTATTTTAAGATGTGTTACATTTGTTCTTGCTGTGAAACATTGGCATGATGCAAAGGCGTGCTGCATTCTTTTATGTTGCATTTGCTTAATTCTGTGAAGCTGTGATTCTTTACCTGTCTGAAACACCTGATGGTCTTAATAAAGAGCTGAATGGCCAATAGCAGGGCAGGAGAAAGGATAAGTGGGGCTGGCAGGTAGAAAGAATAAAAATGAGGTGAGATCTAGGAGCAAGAGGAGGAGGACTCCAGCCAGCCAGCTGCCCAATGCATCAGAGTGGAAGTAAGATACACAGGGGTAAGAGAAAGGTAAAAGCCTAGAGGCAAAAAGATAGATGGGATAATTTAAGGTAAGAGAAGCTGGCTAGAAACAAGCCAACCTAAGATCAGGCATTTACAATAAGAATAATAAAACTCAGAGTGTGATTTATTTTGGATCTGGGCGTCCCCCTCCCTCTCAAAAAACCCAAAGGAGTAAATAAGTAAAAAACAGCCAACAACAATATTTTGGCATTCCAATGTGGGGATAGAGTAAAAGAAAATCCAACAGTTCTGTGTGTCAAACACTGTGCCTTACTGGATGTCCAGGGTGTCTATAAGATTGTCTTGCAGTGAGTCGGCTAGCAGCATCAGCACCAAGACATGATAGTATGTTGCAGTATGATGTTACCATGGCTACTCCATCACTGGATACTATGTTGCAGTATGATGTTACCATGACTACTCCATCACTGGCTTATAAAATTTTCAGCTCTACTGCACTCTCATAGGACCCCCATCCTTTCTGTGGCAGCTCTGAGTAGAATGTTGTGTCACAGTGCATAAATGCACATAGAACTTGGCTCAGGATTTTTAACTGAAAAGCAAAGTCTCATCTACCTGGACACACCCACACTCTTTATGTCACAGAAGCAGCCTTGCTTCTGAGAGCTTGCACATGCTGTCCCTTCAGCCTGGAATTACCTTTCTCTAAATGAGCACACAGTTTAAATTCTGGCTTATTTCAAGTCAATGCCAATTTATTAACCAAAATGCTATTACCACTTGGTTTAAAACACCTATGCCTTGTGTTCACATATCTTAATAGCTTCATTCTCTCACTGCTTTCCATAGAATTTATTGACACCTGCTATATAAGTTCTCTGTTTGTGCTGTGTCTGTCTCTCCTAGAAATGTGATCGCTATGAGGTGAGGGACTTGAATCTGTTTCGTGTATTCTAGTACCGAGAAGAAAGAATGATACACAGTAGCACTCAGTAAAAACTTCCTGGAAGGAAGGGAATCACACAAGTACCAACTCATCCAGCTTCATCTCTACCTTCAGCCTCATCAAACACACACACACACACACACACACACACACACGCATGTGCACTCATGCACACTCACACACATACACACCAAATACACACCACACACACATACACTCACACACTCACATATACACACTAACACATACATGCAGACACACAAACACACACACACATACAGTCTCTCTCTCTCTCTCTCACACACACACACACACACACACACCACATCATCGGGCTATTTGGAGGACTCCAGAAAGTACTATTTAAAAATATATCTGGTCCTGTAAAAACCCAAAAACAAGAACCCACTTCAAGAAAAACATACGAGGGGCTGTATTTTGTTCAAGCACCAACAGCTGGCAGGAGAATGTGCACATCTGCTTTCATTATCAGCTTCCTGCCTCCTTCTTCCTTGTGTAGCTCCATATGTAAAGGAGCCACTGTGGACATTCATTGTGAGAATGTGGAAGAGCCATCTTTTCCCTTTTCATAAGCCAAACACGTATTCACAATGGTTGAGAGTCAGCAAAGGCATGTGTCTGTCTCCAGCACTTACCAGTGTTTCGGAAATACACAGTATAATTAAATTACTTAGAGGTTGTGCTTTAATCAGTGGCAAATTTCATGAATATTCAAACTGTTCATTGTGAGGAAATCAGGAAAGTGTGTCAGAATATTGTCATTCTAGCCTCAGAAAAAAATCCAGAAGAGGGTGCTAATATTCTTTTTGAAGAAAAGCATGCAAGTGTGTGTGCGCACGTGCGCGCACACACACACCCTTTATATCAAAGCTAAAAGACTTTTAAAAGGATAAATATTTCTATCAAATTATAGGTAATGACATATTCTAAGCCAAAATCCACATTTTTTTTTTGGCTAGGAACATGTTCTTTGTTCAAAGACTTTTCTTATGAAGGTGAAAATAATACAGCTAGCTGCTAAATTTTACTCAGTGCAAGAATAATCATTCTAGATTCTGTTTGTATATTCTAAGTGAACCAGAGCTTAACACTAGACATCTTTTCCGGTTCATGTCGTCATGAACAAAGTTTTGAAAAGGATGAAATTTTTATGGACTAAGTCATTTTCAAAGTTCTTTCCTACTGAGGCCCTGGAAAGCTGTGTTGACATCAGCTGTATTCGGTAGTGTTCCCGTCATTGTGATGAAATGCCCAACAAAATTGATGAATTTTGGCTCGGGGTTAGGAGGATAAAGTGCACCACGGCATGGAAAGTGTGAAGACTGAAGCATCAGGCAGCTGACCATGCTGTGTCTGCAGTCAGCAAGAAGAACGATGAATGTCAATACTCCACTGGCTTCTGCCATTGTCCTCTTTCTATTCCCTCTGAGATTCCTGTCCATGTGATGTCACCACTTAACATGGGCCGCACCTCTCTGGACACTCCCTCCAGACACACCCACAGAGGCATCGCCTAGCTGCTTCACACCGTTTCAAGTTGCCATCTCCATAGCAGTTGTGGCCAAGACGGCTTTTCATTGTGCTAAACTACACCCAATATCCTTTCCTTGTCCTGGGTTTTCTGAGTTGCTGTCTTTACAGTTCAGCAGATTGGTAGTTTTAGTCTCCCTTTGAAGCTGGGCAGTCATGTGAACTGGACATTTTCTGTGGACACAATGAACGCAAATAAGAGGAGTTGTCTGCCTCTGTGTCTAAGTGATTTTCTTTAGAGTACAAATAAGAAAAGCCAAGCAGACAGCAAAAGCTATTTTTGTATTCAGCTATTAGCTTCTGGGCAGAGCAGATCTGAGAAGACATAGATATTCTGAAACATTCAGGAGAAGGGCTGTCTTAAATGAAGTCCCTTGCATTCAGCAGCAGAACAGGGCTCTCACCAAAAAAAAAAAAAAAAAAGCTGATGTCTGCATGACCTCTTTCAAACAAACCTTAACGCCCAACAAACCGGAGTGGAGGTGCTCAGGCAGTTGGAAGAGAAAAAGCAGTGAACTCTGAAGAAGCTCTGGGCAATTAAAATGCCCATCCTTGTTGTAGGGAGGTTGCTTGTTGGATCCTGGCCACCCGGCTAGCTTAGACTCGAAATAATCACACAGAAACTATATTAATTAAATCACTGCTTAACACATTAGCTCTAGCTTCTTATTGGCTAACTCATATTAATTTAACACATTTTTATTAATCTGTGCATCACCACGAGGTCATGGCTTACCAGTAAAGTTTTAGCATGTCTGTCTCCAGCAGAGGCTTCCTGGCTTCTCTCTGACTCTGCCTCCTTTCTCCCAGCATTCAGTCTATCTTCCCTGCCTACCTAAGTTCTGCCCTGCTATAGGTCCAAAGCAGCTTCTTTATTCATTAATGGTAATAACAGCATACAGAGGGAAATCCCTGGGCTGGAGAGATGGCTCAGCTCTTAAAGGCTAGGCTCATAACCAAAAATATATCAGAGGGAAATCCCACATCACATCCTTGCACCAAGCCTCTCCCACATCCATCTGCCTGGAGTAAGCCACCTCTGGCTGTTGTTCGACTTCTTGTCTCTCCTTCCCTACTAGACAGTGCACTGCAGGAGACTCATATTTCCCATGACCCTTGCTTTCTATTGTGAACTGCATTTAGATTCGAGTGGAGGCCTGGGTAGCAAGCCAAAGGCAAATCTGGGGTACCTTCTCCATTCTATCCCTTCTGTGCCTTAGGTATCCTCTCAAGCTGAGGTGTGTGTGGGCTCCCATCCTTGCAGGATGATGGCTGCGTTCACCATCTTTGTTCCCACAAGTCACTCTCCTCCTGATTTCTAGTGCCACACTCTCACGAATTTCTCACTGTGGCTCCAAGTTGGTAGTAACAATCCTTGCTTGGGAAAATTTCAGACTTATCTATCTTTAATGTCATTGTCTTAAATTTCTTCTCACAAGATGTGTGTTCGTGTGTGTGTGTGTGTGTGTGTGTGCACAACTTCCATTTCATCTAATTTCATCCATCCAATTAATCATTTTTAATTATTCTTTCTTTCAATGGGTTACAATTTCCACAGTCAGATTTCCATCTTACTATTTTACATTCTTCTAATTTGTTCTTCTCACAGAGTTTGCTTGCTGTATTGATGGAGGAGGGTCTTCTTTCTATCTGTTGTTTCATTGGTTAATTAATAAAGAAAACTGCTTGGCCTGATAGATCAGAACATAGGTAGGTGGGGAAGACAGAACAGAATTCTGGGAGGAAGAAGGCAATGAGGCAGTCGCCATGACTCTCCTCTCTGAGACAGACGCAGGTTAGGATCTTTCCCAGTAAGCCACCACCTCGTGGTGCTACACAGATTACTAAATATGGGTTAAAGCAAGATGTGAGAATTAGCCAATAAGAGGCTAAACCTAATGGGCCAGGCAGTGTTTAAATGAATACAATTTGTGTGTTGTTATTTTGGGGCATAAGCTATCCAGGCGGCCGGGAGCCGGGCGGCAGGAAAGCAGCCCGCTGCTCCTTCTACACTGTATTTTATCTACCCACTTAAACATTTTAGAGCAATGATATCAAATCTATTGTAGGTAATATTGATCTCTTGTTCTTAGTGTGTAAATCCTTTTCATTGGGTAATCTCATCTTCATCCTGTACCCCCCCCATCACAGTTTGAACTTTCAAACTCATCTTCAGTGGAGACTCATAGCTATGGTTTCTCTGAGCTTTGGAAATCATTCCTGTTACACTGTTTTAGATTTCTCCTGAGGTTCTGATGGGTTGGCTTTCACATTCTTTCATCAACTTGTGTAGGTGGAGACTGCTCTTTTGTTTCCCAGCTGCTCAGACCCAAATAATCATACTGAAACTATGTTAATTAAAACACAGCTTGGTCTATTAGCTCAAGCTTCTTATTAATTCATGCTGACATCTTAAATTAACCCATTCCTATTATTTTGTATTTTATCATGAGACTCATGGTTTACCAGTAAGGTTTCTGGTTGTCTGTCTTCTTTGGCAGCTACATGGCATCTCCTGACACTTCCTACTCCCTCTGTACATATCTGTTCAGATTTCTGCCTGGCTTTACTCTGTTAAGCCACTGGCCGATAGAAGCTTCTTTATTAACCAATGACAATAAAACATATTCACAGCACACAGAGAGGAAACCCACATCAGACTTGGAGTTTCTATTCTGTACTGGTGATGTGAACTTGGACTTGCTCATTTAGATGGTGGTGGATTCAGATTGCCTATGATTTCTTTCTCTTTTAAAGACTCACCGTTGTATACACAGCAAGCTTTCTTTCTTCTTGTAACTGATGAGGGAAGAGTTTTCCAGCCCTGAGGATTACTTGCTTTCAGTTCAAGCTCCCTCATAAAAGCTATGTCCTTTCTCATTCCTGGTGCCAAACCTCTCTCTTTTACTATATTAATCTAATTTAAACCTACACTACAACTCACCTCACTTGAGAGTCTATGTTCTGTTTCTAGAAATGGACATTTTCCTTTTGGACTTCAATTCACATCTTTTGCTTTCAGAGGTCTGTATTAGGGTTCTTCAGAGTAACAGAACTTAAAAAATGAATCTCTCTGTAGGGATGGTTCAACACACAAATATCTGCCAATGTAATCCATCATATAAATAAAGTGAAAGAAAAAAAGAACATTTGATCATCTCATTAAAGGCTGAAAAAAACATTGACAACATCCAACACCAAGATAAAGGATTTGGAGAGATCAGGGATACAAGGAACACATCTAACCATAATAAAAGCAATATACAGCAAACAAACAGCCAACATCAAATTAAATGGAGAGAAACTCAAAGCAATTACACTAAAATCAAGAACAAGACAAGACTTTCCACTCTTTCCATATCTATTCAATATAGTACTCAATGTTCTATCTAGGGCAATAAGGGGATACAAATTGGAAAGGCAGAAGTCAAACTTTTGCTATTTACAGATGATATGATAGTATACATAAGTGAACCCAAAAATTGTACTACGGAATTCCTACAGCTGATAAATACCTTCAGTAATGTGATAGAATGTATGATCAACTCAAAAAAAAATCAGTAGCCTTCCTATATGCAAATGATAAAAGGCCTGAGAAAGAAATCAGAGAAATATCACCTTTTCCAATAGCTACAAACAACATAAAATATCTTGGGGTAACACTAACCAAAGAAACGAAAGACCTATATGACAAGAACTCTAAGTCTTTGAAGAAAGAAATTGAAGATATCAGAAAATGAAAATATATCCCATGCTCCTGGATAGGTAGGATCAACATAATAAAAATAGCAGTCTTACCAAAAGCAATCTACAGATAAAGCAATGCTCATCAAAATCCCAGCAAAATTCTTCACAGACCTTGAAAGAACAATACTCAAATTTATATTGAAAAACAAAATACCCAGAATAGCCAAAACAATCCTGTATAATAAAGGCACCTCTGGAGTCATCACCATCCCTGTCATCAAGTTCTATTATTAAAACAACTTGATATTAGCATAAAAACAGACAGGTAGACCAATCTAATCAAATCAAAGGCCCTGATTTTAATCCACACACCTATGAACACCTGATTTTTGACAAACAAGCTAAAAATATACAATGGAAAAAAGAAAGCATCTTCAACAAATGGTACTGGCATAATTGGATGTTAACTCATAGAAGAATGCAAATAGATCCATATTAATCACAATCTACAAAACTCAAATCCAAAGAGATCAAAGACCTCACCATAAATCTTGCCACACTGAACCTCATAGAAGAGAAAGTTGGAAGTAGCCTTGAACTCATGGGCTCAGGAGACTACTTCCTAAATATAATATGGGTAGCACAGACACAGAGAGCAACAATAAATAAATGAGACCTCCTGAAACTGAGAAGCTTCTGTAAAGCCAAGGACACAGTCAATAAGACAAAAAGGAAGCCTACTGAATGTGAACAGATCTTCAACAACCCCACATCTGACAGAGGACTGATCTCCAAAATATACAAAGAAATCAAGAAATTAGACATCAAAACACCAAATAATCCATTTAAAATGTGGTACATATCTAAACAAAGAATTCTCAACAGAAAAATCTCAAATGGCCTAAAGACACTTAAAAAATGTTCAACATCCTTAGTCATCAGGGAAATGCCAATCAAAATGACTTTGACATCTTACAGATGGTATCTGTCAGAATGGCCAAGATCTAAAACACCCATGACAGCTTATACTGGAGAAGATGTGGAGTGGGGGATCACTCCTCCATTGCTCGTGGGAGTGCAAACTTGTACAGTCATTTTGGAACTCAGTATGGCAGTTTCTCAGAAAATTGGGAATCAATCTGCCTCAAGACCCAGCAATAACACTCTTGGACATATACCCAAAGGATGCATAACTCATGCCACAAGGATATGTGCTTAACTATGTTCATAGCAGTATTATTTGTAATAATCAGAACCTGGACACAACGTAGATGCCCCTCAAATGAAGAATGGATAAAGAAAATGTAGTATATTTACACAATCTAGTACTACTCACCAGTAAGAAGCAATGACATCTTGACATTTTCAGGCGAATGAATGGAACTAGAAAAAACCATATTGAGTGAAGTAACGAAGAGAACGCTAAGAGAGACATACATGGATCCCCTTAGGAAGGGGAGATAGACAAGATCTCCTGAGAAAATTGGGAGCATGAGGGGAGGGGAGAGGAAGATGAGAAGGGCAGGGGGCAGGAGAACATTGGGGAACAAGATGGTCAAGATGGGGAAAAGGACAGAGAGGGGGAGCAAGGAAAGAACCGTCTTGATTGAGGGAGCCATTATGGGGCTAACAAGAAACCTGGCACTAGGGAAATTCCCAGGAATCCACAAGGATTACTCCAGCTAAAACCCTAAGCAATAGTGGTACCTGAACTGGCCTTCCCCTAAGAAGATTAATGACTACCTTAATTGTCATCATATAACTGAGATTGGTATATAAAATGAAAAAATTGTTTTAAAAAATAAATAAACAATAAAAAGAATGAATCTCTCTTTCTCTATGTATAGAAAGAGAAGTTATTAGAACGACTTACAGCTTATGGTTCAATTGATCCAACAATGAATGGCTGGCTATGAAGGGAAATCCAAGAATCCAGGAGTTGCTCAGTTCATGAAGCTGGATGTCTTGACTGGTCTTCACTGTACTCTAGAATCCTGAAGAAGTAGGCTATAATGCCAGTGAAGGAATGGACTTGCTAGCAAGTGAAAGCAAGCAGGTGAATTGTAATTCTTTCCTGATGCAGTCAAGTTGACAACCAAGAACAGCCATCATAAAGTCCTTTCCTCAGGTTTAGACCCCGTCCTGATCATGCCAGAAGAAAGGATTACAGAAAGATTCTTCCACAATGTATAGAATCTGTAGTCATAGGATCATCAGACATGGATGTAAAATATATCTTATTATCAGAAATAAAGTAACATTGCTCTCAAATAATCTGCAAGAAATTCATGAAGTTGCTGTGGATGTTGAGGGCTGGGGAAATCTCAAGAAGATATGGACAAACCAGACAGACAGACCTCTACTTGATGTTCGCTGGCTCCTCTCAGAGTAGGAATTTAAAGACAGGACAATGTAAGGAAAAGGAAGCAAAGTTTTCTTTTGCAGAGTAAAAGTTGTCATTCAGAGATGAATGTTGGTATTCTCAGAGACACTTGCACTCACAAGATAGATATGGACAGCATAATGCTTGGTGATATGGACGTGTCTTCATAATGAAGTAAAGGATCACAGTTGTCTCCATTAACATGTTGGTCCTATCTAGAGTCAACAATGTCTTGTTTTTCATGAAGTTTTTACATGGTGTCCTGCGGTATTGGAGCTTGGTTGTGCCAGCTTTAGCTTTTATGCAATTGCATTTTTTCCAACGATGTCTAGCCTGCCTCAAAATGATATAAAGTAGGGCTGGGGAGATAGGTCAGTTGCTAATGAGCTTAACTTGTAAGCCTACGAACACAGGTTTGAGATCCATGACCTATATTTGCCAAGTCATGGCATGGGGTCCCTGTAAATGCATGTTTAGTCCCAGCGCTGTTGAAGTAGAGACTGGTGGGCCCCTGAGAATCACTGGCCATCCAGGCTACTCTACTTGGGACTTTTAGGCCAATGTAAGACTATCTTAAAAAATGTGGACGGTATCTGAGAGACGATACACCCAAGATTTACTCCTGGGCCAAACACACACACACACACACACACACACACAAGCAAACATTTACATTATGGTGCCAAGTATTTATTTAATGTTCTATCAGATTAACAATTTATTTTGATGCCTTTGTCTAGAAATAACAAAAAAGTGGCTTTATAAATGAGAAAGGTCCATTTTCACACCTTCCCAAATAAAAAATAGCGTCATGAGAGCAGCTTAACAGGGTAGTTCATTGTGCTGTCTCCCTTCCAGCTGGAGGTGACTGAGGTGGTCCAGGCAAGGTATCTCCAATACCCGCCCAGATGTAGGAGAGGAGGGAAGAACATTTATTTTCCAATTAGTTCACTTTCCCCCCTTAAGCAAGAAAGAACTTCTCTAATTTCTAGTGGTCCTTCCTGGGTATTGATTAGAAAGAAGTTAATTCTCAAACTAATCACTGACAAGGGTAATAGAATTATAACAAACAATAAAGATCAAACTAGATTCGCCGTGGGGTTGACTACACATTCCGGCTTCCCTGAAATACAAAGCTGGTGGATAAGTGCCCAGTGTCAGATGTCTGTACCGGTAGGGATACATAGGCAGGGATGCTCGCCTTTCTCACCCTCAGATCACCGGGAGGCGGCATGGAGACCCACCATGTCTGTTTTCCACCTTCTTTTATTCTTCCAGTTGGCCATCACTGTTTGACTTTGTTTTCTTCCCAGTTCCAGCTCCTCCCAAGGCACCAAGCACTCAGACAGACTGCCATCGCTTCCCTTTCTCTGTCTTCTGTGAGAGTGAAGGCAGGCACTGGCGGTTGGCGTCTCCCTGCAGTGAGTGCACTGGCGGTTGGCGTCTCCCTGCAGTAGGTGCAAAGCCTACATACACTAGCATCTTCAGACTTACCCAACTGCTCATATTCCCCACTATCCTGCTTTAGAAAACCTGCCTTTTTAGAAGTCCCTTGGTATTGCTGAGAGGCAGATGTGTATAGTGATGTTCAGGAAGGGTGCTTCTTCTCACCACACAGCGGAATGCTGCCACGGCTAATTGCTCCAGAACGTGTCGGTGATGAATGAAAGCTGACGAGTGAATGCTGTTGCCTAAAGTCGTAACTCACACAACCTGCGTGGTTTCTTTTACGAGCTGTGGAAAATTCTAACTTAGTGAAAGACTTTTGTGGACAGCTGGCAACAAATCCTATGGTCTTCCCCACAGGAACAGGAAGTTTGTGCCATTTCATCCCCCCAAATGACTGAAGCAAATCTCGATTTTGCTCAAAACTAAAAATGTTAATAACTCATTATTTTGAATGATAAAAATTATGAATCTGAGTTAAATGGGGTCTTGAGAAATGGGGGATCAGAAATTTAAGGTCATCCTTGCTTACATAGTGTGTCTGCGGCTGTTCTCTGCCACATGAGACTCTGATTCAAAATGAAAACAAAAAGAAATGAGTGTGCTGAAAAGCATGGCAAGCGAGTGGCAGCAATGGAACCTGTCCTTTAGTGACAAGACAGCTAGCTGCCTTCAAGATGCAGATGCCCCGAATTCTTACTGCTGCTTCATTTCAGAAACCACTGCTGTGAATCACCTCCCTGGCTAGCCGAACCTGCCTTCACGCTCAGCTTCGTTTCACTTTGATCCGTATTAAGTACACGTGACTTTAAGAATGTTGAGATGTTATGCTCTGTCTTAACATTAAGCAGATAAATCTCATGCCTCTTTTTATGTTATATCCCATTGAGTTTACTAGCAATGAGAGGACCCTGACATTTCACAGCTCCGCTTTCTGTTTAACCTAACACGAACACCGTCCTGTCACACCTAGGAGTTTTCTGTTACTAATTTTTCACTCTTAAAAAACACTTTGAAATGTGGGAATTGAAATGGGTGTAGAAACCTCCTTTTGGTTATTAAAACTTGCCAATTAAGTATTTGATGGTGTTTCATAATAACTTGAGCCTGTGCATATTAATATTAGTAACACAAATAATGAATCCAAGAGAATCTCAAAAACACACAATTGTGTTTGTGTTTCTTGACCATCATATTATTTAGAAGACATATTTTTTAAAAGTTCTTGATTTTAATTACTCTTCTTTTCCTTAAATATTTTTAGTGGCATGTTAGTAATGCAAAGGAATTTGGGTGGTGTGTGTGCTATCAGTGTCTGAAAGACCTAATATATAAAAATCTCCTGATGTAAAAGACAAGATAAAATTCCTTATTTTGCTAATGTTATAAGAGCACTGTTGGGTGGAAGCGTAATTTTACCAGTGATCAGCAGGGAAAGTTTGTACAGTCTCAGTAACAGACACTGAATTAACCCTTTGGAGCCTGTTCCTACCAGCAACCAAGCTACTTTTGCCTGTTTTTGTTTGTTTGTTTTATCAAGTAGACCATTCCTGTTTGTGTTTCTTAGAGGTGCCAGAAGTTTTGTACTTCTGTCATGCTTTAGTAGGACATTGACATCTATTTTGTGAGTTTATGTCTTTCAGTGTGAGGTCTGCCAGCAGGATAAACTGAGTCTGATTTTCACATATGAGATGGACTGACCAATCACCAGGCAGCTCAGTCATGGGGAGGGGGTGGAGGAGAGCTTGGTATTTGTTTTCAATTAACCCTCAATTAACCATCAAAGATCTGAGAAGGATAAATTGGAGCAGGAAGTATAATCTAAATGGCCCAGGAATCATTTTTATTAAACATTTTAAAGGCCATGTTTCGTAGTTCCCTGAGGAGTTTGATGACCATCTATTAAGTTTATCTGATTTTAAACAAACTGTTTGCTTTTAGTTACCTGCTTTAGGCTTATTAAACTTAATGGCATTTACAGAAGGTCAAAGTTTACCTTTGCAAGTTAGTTTTATCTGTACTTAGCATAACTATTAGTATAGTTTGGGGGCATATTAAAGAATTTGATCATGTATAAGGTGACTGGCTATTCACTCATGTGTCTTAATTATTTTTAATAGTTTCCAACATATTACGGAATTTTGGGATTTAGGATTTTTCTAATTTTATCCTTGTTAAGTTTGAGCCTTAAAATTTTGAAGAGTCCTTGGCATCAAAATAAAACTTTAAGCCATAGCTTTAGTCACAAAGAGGCTAGATATGTTTTCAAGTCAGTTTCTGCTAGGCTGAACGCACTTTAGAAATTTATAGACTTCATTTATCAAAAATACCTTCCTAATTAAACATATGCTATGTCTTATTTAAAATTTTCTAGAAACATGCATAAGTGCCAGGCATACATCTCTAGGTCAGTTTCTGTTCACCTCAGTGATAACCTTATGAATTTATCATCATACAAAAATCTATTTGTTTATTTAAAAACATCTATTTTCCTAAACAAGAGTTGAATTCAAGTTATATATGCAGCATGTTGAAGTAGATAAGGTATATAAAACATATGCTCTTTGTCCTTTTGAACAGCCATCAGTAAAAGCATTAAAAACAATTGCTATAAGATTTTTAGATGTAATTTTAGGTAATACCTGAGTTCAGTCCCAGCAATCACATGGTGGCTCACAACCATCTGTAATGAGATCTGGTGCCCTCATGAGGAAGAGACCTGGTCAGTTGTCCTCATCAACTTAGACCATGAAACCCAATATGGACGAGTTCAACAGAACCTCCATATACGGGCTGCCCATGCATGCTTCAGCATTGCCAGGGCATAAAAATTTCATTCATATTCAGATTTGTATAGGCTAAGGCCATAGCAAGGGTAAAGCACTTGATTGACATTCTCAAGGCTTGGGCTACATTCTCAGTACAGAGAAAAAAAATACAAAATGAAAACAAAAGACTTGTAAAAATGCCCTTTTTGGTGGAAATCGTTTCTGTGGCAACATCAGTGATAATGCTGACTGTTCACTTAACACATGAGCTATGCACGAGCATCACAAACTGGTTTCAATTCTTTCCTCCTCTCTGGTCTTCCAATGCCACTGAAAATTGTAACTTGAATTTTGTTACTTTGTAACTTGAGTTGTAGCTACAGATTTATGGGTGGCAATGTCAGGATTCTCAGTCAAAAGTTTTGGGCTCTAAACATCCACCATTACTATTAATGTTTAGAGAATCCCAATCAGAAAAAAAGCCATTAGATAGAAATTATAAATATAGGTACACAGAGTTCCATCAATAATGCATAAAGGCTCTAGGTCATGATAAATTATTATGCAATGGCAGTTGCCGTCACTGTTTGAATTAGGATTGTGATTAGGTCTCATCACCCTATCTTCTACCAGTTGCTAGAACATTCTCCAGCTACAGGGAACTGATGAAATAAGTGGATCCAGAAGGCCCAAGAAAGTCAACTTGAGTGGCATAGTTCCTGTGGCTTCATGGCTGCCACCTGCAGTAACAGAATGTCGCTAAATAGGAACAGCGAGAAAGGCCGTGGGGACAGGACACCCGTGAGAAAGAATGGCTGTGGACACGATTTGCTTTTTCTAGCCATTTATTACTAGCTTTTACAGCCATTATGCCTAGAAGAAGGGGCACCCATGCTCATCCAAAATAGTCCATTTGAAAGTGGCTATTATGTAAAAGTTACTAATTATGACCAGTGTTAGATATGCCTGCAATCATAACATTGTCCATTGCCCTCATGATGACTGGCATTGTGGAAGGCGGTGATCCAGAACCCAGTTCTCCTGCTTGCAGCCGTGGGCCCTTAAATAAATCATGGAAACTAGAGTCCCCAACTAAAATGGCGATAAAAGACTGAAAGGCTAAAGCCATCACTTCCCATACTTGTTGTCAACAGGAAGAATTCTGGAGTTTACAGCGTCTCATGAACAGCGTGACTTCAAGATGACAGACAGCCAGTCTCAGGTCTAGGAAGCAACACTGAAGGCAGAATCTCTCCTGTGCAATTTCTAAAGTAGCCACGAGATGGCGCCAGATGGTAACGTCTACTTTCGTTTACATACGGAAAAACCAAAACAGGACAGAAATGAGTATGTCTCTAGACCAAGCAGGCTAGAAATCCCTACCCGCCCCCCCACCCCAGCCCCGCTCCCCCAATATTTACAGCCCGCGACTCATGAAACACTGTTGGGAGAGGGCGTCCAGAAATCTTGAGAGTGCTGGGAAAACAGGAGAAGGAAACCAAGGAGAAGGATTGGGTGGCTGGGTTTGACCAAAAATGCTGCCTGTGACCACCAGACGTACAAGTGTGGCCACCACAACTGGATTCAGAAATGATGAATTTACTGTCCTTTCCTTCCCACTCAAGTAAAAGCGGGAAGTAAAGAAGTTCGATCGTTTGCTCTTCAGCGGGTTTCATACATAAAATGGAGAGAGACATTCCTTAGCTGCCGCGATGTTAAGGCCAGCCTCCAACCCCACTGTCACAGTCAGTGAAAGGACCCATCCAAGTGACACCTCATTTAGATGCCAGTGTCCTCTCCGTGTTCATGGGCGGCACGCCTTAAGCAGAATGAAAGAGACTGTAAAACTCCTGCATTCTGCTCGACCTGTAAGGGCATCCTAGCTGCCGCTCCTCCCTGCATCCTCCCGACAACCCGCTGTACCCCACTGCCCGAATAAGCAAAACCAATCCGCTCTTCTTAAATGCCTTCACCAGCTGCTTTCTGCATTTAGAGTAAAATCCACACCCCATCCTGTGAGTCACCAGGCCCTGCACGATCTGGCCTTAGCCTGCCTATGGCAGTCCCTGCTGGCTGACTAATGCTGTGTAATTTTTCCCCGTTTTGCCTTGTGAACAGAACTCCATTATACACAAGGGCAGGAGCTCAGTTATGAACTCGCAACCCTCCAGACCCTTTTGGAGTTAGGAGCAGCCACGGGGACTGGCTTCTAAGTAAAGAAACTTAGGGAATCCTCTGGGAAGGATGTTTTTGCTTACCGGCCTTTACCCTTCACCTTTTTCCTTCCTGTTTGGACAGGATGCAAGGCCTGTAGGTAGAGCCCTGATCAGGATTAGGACAAAGCCAACACGCTAGAGAGAAACAGAAGGACTAAAGGACCACCCTGAGAGCCACATAACTTGGGCTGCCTGCTTCAATGTCAGGGACCATTTTCCTTAAGGATAGATTTGTCAGGGACCATTGTCCTAAAGGATGGGTTTGTCAGGGACCATCGTCCTTACAGGGATAGCAGAGGTCATTGCCCTAAGGATGTTTACAGAGATTCCCACCCCTCATCCCAACTATCTTGAGAACTATCTGTTAATGGAACCCGCCCCTTACTCCAATGTTAAGGGATCACATGCTTCGGCTTACATCAGGTGCTGGCTGATGACCTTCAGTTACACCCACCCCCCAGAGTTCGTGCCTACCCCTACCTCCACCCCATTCAAGGGTATATAAGCTGTAACTTTCACCCCAATAAATGGAGACCTCGACAATAGAATCTTGCTTGGTTTCCTTCCTCTCTCCAGCTCATGTCTTGCAGGTTAGCGCCCCTTCAGAGGACCCTGAATAGCTGATCCCGCCAAGCGGGGGTTACACTTCAAGGCTCAAGGCTTTGGACTAATATGATGATTAAAAAATGCAACTCTAGTTGATAAAGTGACCTCAAGCTGGCTTCTGTTTTCAGTTCCCAAAAGATGCACACGGAATGTGCCACCTCTCAGCTTCTAGGATTTTATCTTCTCTATTTCTCTCTTTAACACATCCCAGGTGCTGTGGATAAGGCTTTAAAAGTTTTCCTACCCGAGACTTGTTTCCACTCAAAATGTTTTATGGCTGCCGGTCACAGGAACATGAACTAGGTATACAAATTAAATGTTTACAGGTGATAAATCATACAGAAATTTATCTTGAAATAATTCTTTGGAATGCATAAAATTTAGATGTTCATCAAAAATAAAAGCAAAGCTACATACAGGTTGGAGAGATGTATTTACTTATCTTTATGGAAATAATTAACTCTGGGTTGAATATTTGATACTGCAGGACATTAAGCATCTTCAACACTTTTCTAATCAGTGGATAGCTTTATTTTGATTAATATTTTAACTTTTACTTTTATTTATATGGATGTGCATGTGTCTCTGAGGACTGAATGGCGTGGGAAATGCCTCAGAGGCTAGAAGAGGACTTCATACCCCATGGAGCTGGAACTGCAATACGGGGCAGCACATTCATTTAGTTCTGAAATATCCACTCCTAGCTTCCCTCTCGAGTTAAGACAACTCTTTGAAGTCAAGTACTATATTTTATTTACGGAAGCAACCAGTACCTGTTTACTAAATAGTAATATAGTGATCCCTGCTGTAGGCAGGGTCAGACAGAGCACTTTGGTGGAACTGGCCCTGCAGAAATGAGGAAATTTAAAGGGGACTTCCTTCCGGCCCCATGGGACTCAAGTCACAGTGTGGCAGCAGACATTCATGGCATATGCAAAATAACACAGTTGAAAAAAAAGGAAAAGTTGGAGGATGAAGGGAGACAGGCAAGCTGGTTCATACAGATTTGGAAGCCAATTCTGTCTCCTACTGAATTCACGTTGATTTCAGTGATGGGAACATTTGGGTATAGCCATGGTGAAATGCCCTGACGAAAGGAAACTTAGGGAAACATGCTAGTTGCTTTTTCGGTCAACTTAATACAAGCTAGAGCTATCTGGGAAGAGGGTCGTCCGTGGGAAAATACCTCCATCTGATTGGTCGGCTAGTTTCTAGATTCTTTCCCTTGCTGTGGGAGGGCCCGGCTCACTGCAGGCAGGGCCACCACATCCTGAGCTGTGAGAAAGTAGACCAAGGAAGCCACAAGGAGCAAGTAATGCTTTCCTCCATGGCCTCTGCTCAGTTCTTCCCTGCAGTTTCCTGTTTCGAGTTCTTGCCCTGACTTCTCTTAGTAAGTCATTATAACCCGACAGTATTCATCTGAAATAAACACTTTCTTCACCCATGTTATTGGTCAGGGGGGTTGTCCGAGCAATAGAAGCCCTAATTGAGCTCAATTGATGAGCTCTACAGTTAGTGAGAGACTATTTCAAAAAAATAAAGTGCAAGAGTTGGGGAGAAGGCTCAGAGGACACAAGCCATGGACCTGTGTTTGGATCCTCAGCACTCACAAGAAATCTGGGTGTTGCTGTGGGTGTCTGTAACCTCAGAACTAGGGAGAGGGGACAGGGGATTGCCATCCGGTCTATGAAAAAACATGAGTTTCAGAGTCAGTGAAGAGACGCTGTCTCAATAGATGGACAGACAGATAAGTAGGTAAGTAGGTAGGTAGATAGATAGGTAGGTAGGTAGATAGATAGACAGACAGACAGACAGACAGACAGACAGACAGACAGACAGGGTGGAGAGTCACAAGGGAAGGTAGTTTAACATTAGCATCCATACTTAAACACACAAGTGCACTCATCCTCTACACATGTGCCCAAACAAATATATGCCACGGGCACAACCGCGGGCACAACCGCGGGCACAACCGCGGGCACAAATAGACTGGAGAACAGTAGAAGTCTCCCAGTATCAACTGCTGCCTCCATGGCAGCACACATCCCCCCGCCCACACACAATAAATAAATAAATAAATAAATAAATAAATAAATAAATAAATAAATAAATATCTATTAAGCCACCAAATAAATTGGTTAGCTTCCAAGTCTAGCTCACTGTGCCCTGGCAAATTACACAAGCACAACACAGTCTTCCTTTTGTTTACAAAGCTTTAGCTCAACCTAGAAGAGAATGTCCCTCATCTCCTTTAAGCCATGGATTTACTCCCCAGTTTATCCAGTATATCACGGCCAGAGGAATCATTTTAAAAGATGAAAAGTATTCTTAAAATTTAAAAACCTGTTTTAACCAAAATATAAGGTCTAAGCCCAGTTCTTCATTTCTTCTGGATAAATGTTCCTAAATACTTGTGCTGTTAGTCCCCTCTCAGGCTCTGACATTCATCAGCTTCATGGCTGAGTTTATGATCATCTAGGATTTTGCAGGGCTTTGTATCAGGAGTTGATCTCTTTCTTGTGCTGTTAGTTCCCTCTTGGGCTCTGTCATTCATCAGCTTCATGTCTGAGTTTATGAATCATCTAGGATTTTGTAGGGCTTTGTAACAGGAATTGATCTCTTTCATCCAAGGCTGTGCTCATTGCTATTCTTGACAGAATTACACATTGCTTGAAGTCTTCTCAGAAACGCCAGGGTCCTGACACCTGACCTGTCATTAAACATGGAGTACACATTTTAAAAGGCACACTCTGCCCTGTGCTTTACAAGAAATCCCTAAATGTAGTCTCTCTGGTGCAAGTGTATTTGATAGACTTGAAATAGAGTCTTCGTATGCTGTTAGTATGTATCAACAGCAACTAGTCACCGACCATTAAGTGTGGTGGTCCTATGCTAATCCTTCCAGAGAGATTTGGTTTAGCTAGCCTTATATCTCTTGGTGTTGCAAATTCTAACACTTAGTTTACAAAGAAACCAAGGCCCCCAAAAACTAACCTTTTCTAACATTACAAAGCTATACAGTGTTGATGTTAGCTTTAAAACCTGGTTTTGCTCATTGGCAAGCTCCTGCCTTTAATCTCTTGCAGAGCTCTGCTCACTTCTCCTTAAATGGGGACCTAGGCTAGCCACAAACATGTTGCTAAAAGCATTCTTCACCCCAGCCAGATATACTTATGTCCTTGCTGTCCCGCTTTAAGGTCACAAACTGTACAACACAGAAGGTATCTAGTCTCCCTGCTTTCTTCTGGGAATCTTCCCAGCCCCTATCTTGTTTTCTGTGCTAAGGAGCTGTATTTTTCACTGTCTGCTCCCAGTGCTGATGATGGAACCCAAGGCCATGCACACACTGGACGAGGGCTGCTCCACTGAGCTACAACCACAGCCGGTTGTACACTTTTGCTGCAAGAACCTTAAGGGTCAGGCTGCTGTTTCCTAGATGTACTAGGTTCTTCTCTGGGTTAATGTGCGCTAGTACTGAATATAAGTACATGGCATAGCTACTCAGCCCTAAAGCCTCAACCTTCCTGCTGTGTTCTTCAGAGGTGGCAGCTGTGGAAAGGAAGCCACCATAGCTATAAACTGAAAATCCTCCATGAAAATGTCCCAGAAGGGACGGGTTCTGCTTCCTTCTTTCTGCTGTTTAGTCAACCCCCTGTGCCCCATGCTAGTTCCTTCAACTACACAGCAAAAAAAAAAAAAAAAAAAAAAAAAAAAAAAAAAAAATCCCGGTCTTTAAGTTTCAATATCCAAGACAGGCAGAGAGGGGATTCCAAACTGAGATGAAAAAGCCATCCTGTTGGGATCTCCAGCTCACCTACACAATCTGGAAAGACCCTTTCCTGCCGGTCTCTCCAAATTCCACCCACTCAGAGAGTCTCTGAAGGAAAAGCCAAGTTCTGCATTCTTGGCTGCTGCTGCAGCTTCCTCCCTGGAAGTTGCCAGCCACCCTCCTCCCACCTAAAGCGGTCAGCTTTTGACCATATTTGGGCACAAACCAAGTCTGTGGCTGACACGTCACCACCCCTTCCCTACAACCTATATAATCTCTCTGCTTTAGTTCTGGCGTGTGGCTTCTCTGGCCTTTATCTCTGGGACTGGAGAACCAGCCTGAGAGTTGCTCTGCTTAAATAAATCTGTTGTTACACTTTTTCAAGTCAGCTTGATTTGACTTGGTCTGTGGAGAAAGCTATATTGGGGGAAGTAGAAAACCTATTTAGAAACCTAGTGATTGTAGAGCCTAGTCATGACATGCTCAAACAGAGGCCTGAGTTTAAGATTACTCCAAGACAATACCTGCCAGGAAAGACCACAAATATAAACCACCCTGACAACACCCAGGAACAGACCATCCAAAGAGAAATTACCTAATGTTCCAAAGGAAATACCAAACATTCCAACCATTGTGGATGGGATCACCACCTGTCCCTTAATCCAGCACACGCCCATCCCCTTTCACCAAGACACCTCTAGATAAAAGTCAGTCAATCAGGGGTTCTGAGCCTTAGAAATCCCTCACCCCAATCACTGCTACGGTAAAAACCCTACCCCAACTGAGCTCAAGGGCTCTCTGTTTGTGCCAATGCTTTGGGCATATGGAAAGTCCAAGTTTGAACTTGAATAAAGGCTCTTTGCTTTGACATACACGACTCTGTCTCCATGGTGGTCTTCTGAGGGTTCCCACGATCTGGGCATAATATTTGGGGGCTCTCTGGGATCCCCCAAATCTACCACTTTGTAGAGCCTTCAGTTGACCAGTAAGTAAGTTTTCTGTGTTTGCTGTGTTTACATTTTATTTCCTATCTTTCTGTGCTGGATATCATTCTGTGTAGGCCCAGAATCTCTGAGAATCTGCTGATGGTCTAAGTGGACAGGCACAAGAGCACCACAGGCAGGGTACTTGAGAAGACATCTCAGGGCCCATCTGTACAGGAATGAATCCCTATGGTTAATTTGGCTCCTAGGGCCCTCCTGTACGGGATCAGATCCCTAGCTTCTGTAAGACAGAGCTGGCTGCACAGGCAGAACGGTTTGAGGCTGTCACATTCCCTTCAGTTTTGCCTCTGGGCACCAGAACGGCTGTGTTGTTCTGTATACTGGTTTTTGTTTTTGTCTTCTGTTTGTTCTCTTTCTGACTTGTAAGCCTGGTGCTGACAATATGGAACAGACCCAACTCAAAGCACGGGAAGGACTGCAGGCTCCCCTGGCCTGCCCTGGGGAGTGGTAGCCTCAACTTCTGTCCAGACCTGACCGAGGTTTGGCTCCATGGACAAAGGGTGGGAGTCACTGCCAATGGTTGCTAAACTACAAGTGGCCATGTTGTGTCGCTGTAGGCAAGGTTGCGGCAAAACCGCCTGTCACAGCTCAGATACTTCATTCCTCCAGGGCTGCTTTGGTCATCCAGATTTCATGGGTTATAAATATCTGTCATCATTTAAAGAGGTTGGTTACAAATTATTATTGGTTAGGGTAAGAAAAAAAGCTTCTGCTTGTCCTGGCTGCTTCCAGCATAGGCAGATAAGGCCTACAAGGCTGAGAGATAAGCCAACCTGGAGTCGGCCTGAGGGCCTAGCAACAGGTGTTGTCAGAGGTCCTGATTATACCTAGCCAATGAGAGGCAACCAGGAGATGTTTAAGGATCAGAATGCAGCTGGGGTGGTGGGAGGAGGGTATGTAAGGCTCTCTCCATTGCTGAATAAGTGGCTGTTGTTTGCCTCTTACCTGACTCCTGGTGTCTAGGTCGGTGACACCACACCTTCTCACTCCCTCCCCTGAGTGAGCCATTAGGACCCAGCAACAAATACAGGTTTTTATGTGTTGATTCAAATTTAGAGTTATTTGATCATATTAGATTAATTCTGGTTGGAAAGTATAGTCTTGCTGGACAGTTTTGTCTATTTCTCGAGCAAGTTTTGTATGCTTGCTTCGTTGGAAAGTTTTGCCTGTGTTTTCTGGTGTGTTGGTAAGCTTTTGCTGCAAGCATGGAGCTGAAACAAGAATGGTTTGGACATTTCTGCTGTCTCTGCTGACTGCAGCCAGTCACCGCTGTACTTTCGGCCAGGGCTCAGAATGTCTCTCTGAACTCTGGTCACGGATTTGGTTTAGCAGGACTCCAGATGCCTTTTTGATGTAGATAGTGTTGAAACTCTTTTATGCCGTTCTTTAATTGAAAGCTAACTCTAGAGTTGGATTGTGGCTCTTCCTTCGCTAGACCCAGGTATGCTTATTTGAAAGTTTCCTCTATGCCGCTCTGCCAGCCTGTGCCCCGACACAGTGACATGGAGAAGAACAAAAGCAACAGAGCCCCCCAAAATTATTAGGCTTGGTTTATATGAACATTCCGTACCTTAAGATTTATAAGTTTATTTTGTTTGATATGGCTAAAAATCTGGTTAGGTAAAAGGTTAAAACTAATAACACTAAAAATGAATAATTAAAAATCTATACATGGGTAATTTTAAAAGAAGCATACAATATGATTCCAGTTTGGATTGCCATCACTTTTAGTCCTCTATTTGGCACGTTGCCATCTTTGCTAGGGTTAAAAAAAGGATGTCATAAGATTTCACAACCATCTTGATTAAAGGTGACCACATGGAATGGGCTCACCTATGAGACAACAACAGATCTCCAAGATAGTTTAGATTGAGATAGATTTTTTATATGATAATTTATGTCCTGTCCTGAACACAAGGTTTATTTAAAAATTACAATTTAAAATATTAGAGTTAAACCTTGATGCTTTTGCATTCAAAAATATACCTTGCTCTGACAGTTAAACGTTGTAATTAGAATCACTCAGGTGATGCTGGTTTTAAAGACATGAAGGGGTCATAGGAAACAGCTGAGGTTTGCAAATGTATGGCAGGACTAGAGCCCCAAAGAGAGTCCAGTTGCAATGGTGGACCTTACCAGTTTTAGAAATGCCAGTGCCAGGGGCTAGTCACCAGAATCTCCAGTGGCAGTGACATGGGGCAGGATAGGAACAGCTTAAGTTTTCACCACCGGTCCCTTTCTGATGGTGTTTTTCTATCCTCTGGTCTTGGGACTCCTCCCCTTCCTACTTACTAAGACTACAGGCCTGAAAGTTTCAAATGTAATATTTTCCTTTAAGTTCATAAGTTTTAAATTCTGTTCACACTTGTCACCAGAGGTTTCCACTTGGCACATCCAAGCACCAGCTGCTGACTATGCCCTGCCTCAAATGACTGCAAGCCCTGGATTTGCTGAAAGCTAATGTGGACCAGTCAAGTCTAGATAAATGCTCCCTGACCCTTCAGCTCAGTCAGCGAACCAGATGCTTCTGATGAGTGCCCTATTACCTGAATTCCCTCCTTATCTTTGACTAGCCTTTCAGCCTTCTTCCCTGATAACGATGCCCCAATGTCAGCTCAAAATAGTTACAGAAAAGAACACATTGTCTCATGCTCCCTGCCCAAAATACGTTGAAATGCTGAAACAAGAGGGAATTCCCTGGCATGGGGAACAAAATACTACCTATAATGCCCATTGACATACTCAAAAAATCAGTCCCCAGGATCAGGGAATAACAGTAATAGCCTACAGTTATTGGCCTCTTAATAGTCAAGTTCTCTCTGGTTCTTATGACTAATTACAATTCTAGCATAAAAGTTCTCAGAATCCCATCCCCCTGCCAACTTTCCCATTCTTTTTCTACAATAAACTTGAATCCAGAGCTCTGTACCTTTTAACATGGCTGTAGCAGTGTTGCTGGACTTCTTAATGTTATTCCTGGTTTCTTCCAAATTAATCATTCATTTGAGCAATGTAGGCTGAGCATGTGCAAGGACAAGGCACTGGACGGGTGCATGGATCATGATGGGGAGTGAGACCTGCTCCAAACAGAGCAAAAACCAGAGGGTCCATGCTGCGCAATGCCACGCGGAGCCCGAGAACTGCCTGCCTGCCCACACTCAGGGTGCCCTCTCCCGTCCTTTGTACTGTGGAAAACTGAGCTCCTTTTCATTTCTTGGGTACATAATGACCTTTTCCAGCTCAGAGCATTTCTGCATTCAGTTTCCCTCTAGAAAGATCTTTTATTGCTTACAGCCCATCTTCACTTCACTATTCGGGTCCCTGTTAAAAGGTGAACTTTCACTTCAGTTCCCATGGAGGCTGTGCACCCCTGCCACGCTGCACCAGAGTTACTGGCCTTGTTGTGCTGTGCCTAGTGCCACTTCCACATAGCCCTTTGTGTTTGTGAAGAACATAATTAAGCACACTAATGGTTATTTGAATAGGGCGCTGCCACACTGTCTTGAGACAGCTACTGATCCTCTCAGTGTGGTGGGGGGACGTGTACAGCATGGACAGACTGCTCAAAAGATATTTCATGTCCCACCTGCTATGGCAAGCAAGCAGAAGGATCTCATCGTACTCCTTAGAATGGTACACGACGTGGGAACTGTGTAGTTCTGGAAGTTTCTCTTTAATATTTTCAGATCACTGTTGATCGTCGATAACTGAACTCACAGAAAGCAAACTGTACACAAGAGAAGATGAAAGAATGCACACACACACACACACACACACACACCCCTTACCCTCCTTCATCTCCATCACCTTTTCTTTTATAGCTCCTTTGGAAAACTTGGAAAAGATCGATGTCATTTTGGTGAACTGGTTGTCTATGTACTCTCCCCAGGTGAAGGTAAGACCCAATAAGCCAGGACCCCGACTCCCTTCCCACACTCAGCACAGTGCCTCTTGTATGTAGATACTTATAAAATGGGTCAATTCATTATTGTAAAGGCTCCAAGAATAAGTTCAATGTGGCTTATCCCAGCAACACTTAATCATATCTGGCCACAGAATCATCCTTGAACATAATATTTTCAGTGCTACTAAAAATATTCCCTTTCTGTCAGGCATCGTGGTACATGTCTATCATTCCAGCACTCATAAGAGGTGAGGGCCTGAGAAAGGGGATCCCTAGTTCAAAGTCTTAGAGCTACATATTTAAAAAACCAGCCTATGCTACATAGGGAGCCTCTCTCTGATAAAACCAAATCCTAAACTAACACAAATGAAAACCTAAGTTCTGTGAACATGCGTGGGTAAACAGTTATTGAACTGATAACCGACCCATTCCATCATTCTATCATCCTCCCAAGGAGAGAATGTACATAGAACCTAGTGGTACTTTTTCTTAAATAGCAGAAAGCAAAGAATTCATAAAGACCCTAGGAGGTGTTCTAGCATACAGGCAGAAGAAAAGTTAAAAGGTTATTGGATTCTAGTCCCAATGTCTTCTATAAAATGTGGATCATGGTCAGTCCTGCCATCTCAGGACTGAGGAGAGAATATGAGGCAATAAAGCAGCTGGGGCAGTTGATGCACCACCACATATAATGTATTCTCACTCACTGTGGCTCCCAGCACTTCACGTGCCCCTCCGGCGCATCTCATTGCAGAGCTACTTACAGGCTTCAGAGCCTTGCTATGGCCTGGGTTGCATTAGCTACTGGAGGATGGAGTTTTCAACTAATGGATCATTTATTATTTTTACCTCTAAGATTCTCTCATTCTCCAGCAAGTCCTCAACATGCTTCTGCCTTTGGGAAATTTAAAGCCTAATTGTTCAAAAGCAATCAGCCCAGACAAAAAGTAAACTGCTAGTAGGCAATGCCAGCTTCAGTACAGGAGATACAGATTTGAAGTATCTGAGATTTCTCTCTAAAAAATAGTATGCAGCCTCAAGTACTGAGCAATTTAGCAAATGCTTTATAATGGAGTTGGAGACCCTACCCCAAATCCAATACAATTCTTCTTAACTATGTACTCCTCTAAGACCACAGCACATTTAATTTGTCCAAGTCAATCTTCAACTAAAGATCCAAAGTGCTTTCTGAAATCTGACTTCTTAGCAGAGTGCTTTCTTACAGACCCTGGGAAGCTCAAATGGCAGGCTAATTTTTCTTCTTTTCCCTCAAATTGAAAACAGCTTGAGATCGCTAAAACCCTTGTCATCTACCAAGGCAAATGGAAAAGAGAACAGCCATATACCAAAATACCAGCAGGATTAGCCATGGAGCCGCAGTGAGCATCCTATTTCTGCAGGACCGTGACCTTGAGTCTCCCTACACCAGAGCTGTGGCATCTTGACCTGAAGTAAAAGTCATTTTGGTACCTCGCTTACCAGCCCAATTTTTTTTAAAAAATGGAGCTAATTAAGGTAGTAGAATCCAGAGAAGTTGGTGAAAAGGGTATTTGCTCAAATACACTAGGAAGATCAACAGAAAAGGCTTTAGGAAGACAGAATAAAAAGGCAAGAAGAGAGAAAGGAGGAAGGGATGAAGGCTGGGAAGGAGGGAGGGAGGAAGGGAGTATAGAGAAAGACATGCAGGCATAGGAACTTGTTTGCCCATGTGCACAGAAAGATATCAAATGTGAAGGTAGATTATCAAGACTGACACTCTAAAAATATTAGACAATTACGTTGATGGTTCTAACAACATGTTCTCTTGAAGTTTGGAATTTGTTGAGGGAACCGTGGGGGCAGAGAACCTCGATCAACACGCACTCTTACCTCTCAGGTGACGTTGTAATGGTGGTTGTTTTAATTCTGTTTCAGAATAATGTGCTCCTCCGACTTTAAGAAAGAAAAACCATCACACTATTAAGTGGTTTCTGAGAGGTCTCCTGATTTAAGTAAGAATCCGTGAGACTGGAGGGAGTTCTGCTGCAAGCCAAACCAAGGAGACTGAGAAGTTGTGTGCAAGCCACGCCCCGATATTCTGATGCAATCATAGCCACGCCCTAAGGTTCTGATACAAACCTAGCCACGCCCTAAGATTCTGATGCAAACCTAGCCACGCCTTAAGGTTCTGACACAAACTTAGCCACGCCCTAAAGTTCTGATGCAAACTTAGCCACGCCCTAAGGTTCTGATGCAAACCTAGTCACGCCCTAAGGCTTTCCTAAGGCTTTCCCAAGGCTTTCTCTCTGGAAAATTAAAGGTAGCAGCAAAAAAGAAGTAGAGAGAGATGAAAGGAGGAAGGTAGGTGAAAGGGCAGAGAGGGAGGGAAACCTTTGGCCGGCTTTTGCTGTCATCAAAAGGCAGGAGTGGTGGCTGTGAGGATGGCTAACCAGGAAGGGGAATGCAGAGCAAGCTCTGCCTATGGGAAGGCACCAACCAATCAGCTTTGCTCTCAGCAAACATGAAAAAGTGGCAGGCAGGCCAGTGATGCCAAGACAAAGAGAAAAGGAAGTCCAAGGAAAGATCGCTTCTGTTCCTGTGTAAACTGATTGTGAATGACCCCAATAGGTTAACATATTTGAGTGTTTGGTTCCTAGTGGGGGGCATGGTTTGGGAAGGATATGGAGGTGTGGCCTTATCGAGAATGTGTGGCATTGGGGGTGGGCTTCGAGGTTCCCAGAGTCTCTCTCTGCCTCCTACTTGTGGATAAGGATGGAAGTGAGCTCTTAGTTACTATTCCAGCACCATGCTTGCCTTCCTGTTGCTGCCATAGCGCGATGATGGTCATGGATTCACCCTCGGAAACTAAGCAAACCCTAAGCAAACCCTCAAATGCCACTTTTTATGAGTCGTCTTGGTCATGGGGTCTCTTCACAGCAAGGGTCCACTATTTGCTGCAGTTGGACTGAGTGGGCCTTCTTCTAGGACCTATGCAGTCTTGAACCCCATGAGGGTGCTGTTAGCTTTCTGCTAAACAGCTAGTAGCTTTCTGTTGCTGTTTGAGGAGGAAAAAAGGTAAAATCCTGTATGAGCCTTCTTGCAAATGTGGACCCTGAATCTTGAGTTAAATACGTGTAATTAACAAGAAATACTGTCTGATATGTAAAATGAGAATTATTTTCATTAAGGTGTAAAATGTATACAGTGAATTAAATCTGTTTTTCCCAAACAAAACTAACATTCTTAATTTAATTAAATACGCAAATGGTTTCCATAGTTACATTTAGTTTGCTGCTCTCTCTTAGGAAGACCAATGTCTTGTGGGGGAAAACAAAAGGGATAGCTAGTATGAGGTCTATAATTTTTTTTAAATTCTATTTAATTATAAAATGCAGTCTGCAACGATCAGTCATTAATCAGTAACCTGCTGTACAGAGAGTTCGCGCTGTACTGGACCTGGCCAGCACCACCCGTTTGTCAGGGAGCCCCACATCTACAAAGAGCCGATATTAAACAAATAATTACTTGACTAATTACTAGACAAAAATGTGATGGATGTTTCCTGTCTGGATAGAATTCGAGTGTGTTTTACTCATGGTTCATCTGTTGGAATTTAATCTGTATTTAGACATACTAAAGAGTGGACCTTTTAGCTTGTAATTCGAACACCTATGAGACTACAGCAAGGGTATTGCTGTGTGTTTGAGACAAGCCTCTGAGACCTTGTCTCCAAAAAATCAAAACCAAATCATCCAAACGAATACTAGAGAGAGGAGTCATGCGATCAGGTTGATGTTTAGAGACAAACCTTTGTGGAGGTGATTAAGGTCCCATAATTGAATACTATAGACTTGAATATAGGTGAAAGAGACCAGAAAGAGCACACACAATGCATGTTCCCAGTCTCTGTCCAGGTGAGGCCCTGCAGTGCGTTAGGACTGCCTGGAAGAAGCCACATCTTAACCCCTTCCACCCTGGACCTCCAGAACCACAAACTAAGCTTGATTCTTCATCATTTACATGGTCTATATAGCCAATTTCATCAGTGGAAATGGACTAAGGAAATGGTACTGTGGAGAATTCTGTGTTTGACTTACAAACCAGAGAACTGAGAACTATTCCTGAGAAAGACATTTCCGACTGGACCCATATACATAGATTAAATAAGGTCTAACTGCGAGAACAGGGAGGGAAGTAACTTTTGGGCAATGTATATTTGAAAGACAAAAGTGATATAGCAGAAAATGTCAACAAGATCAGGAATGTCAGACCGGAGCTCAGGGACTGGAGGGCTGGGACTCTTATTTCTCTGAGAAACTCCCCTTAGCCATCACTGGACTGTGCTTGACAAGCAGATGATTCCGAGACATAAGTCTTCGCCTTCCTAAATCCTATTTCCCCTTCACTTAGTCCCCCCCCCTTGGCCTTCAAATCATAAAATAACACTTAGACTCCCAGACCAGAGATATGTTTTTCTTTAGAATATTTTTTAATTGTACAATATCCTACTAAATCTTTGAGAATTTTATACAATGTGTCTTGGTCATACTCACCCCCACCGCTGCTCAGATTCAACAGGGTCTCAGTGAGTGCTGTGGTTGCAAATGGTTTCATTCTTTTATTGAAGGAAATAGAGCAAACCTTGGCATAGTGGGGTAAATGTCTCAGGAATGTGCCCTGCAGATGTTATTCAGGGCTAATGCACAAAAGAATTGTGATGCCAGACCTCTGGGGGGTAATATAAGTAAACAGGTGAGAGCTTCCTCAGGACGGCTATTTCAGCTTCCTACTGTCGCCTGTAGAATGGCAATACGCCATGGTGTCTGGCCACATAAAGCTCACAGTCCACAGACTTTGCACTGTGATCTTCCCCTTTGCAGGCATTCCCAAACTTAGCTGAGGATAGGGTTTTTTTTTTTCTTCCCCCTAGCAGGGTATTGCAAGGAACAACATTCGAGAAATGCCACTCCTGTCTGGACCAATCAACATCATGCTTCCCCCAAACACTTTGCCTGGTGATATGGAAATACCTTTGAAATGTCAGACAAAGCCTTGCTTCCTAGAGAGCGAAGCAGAGGACATATGGCAAGGCAGGCTTTTCAAATAAATGGAGAACTAGCAACACCAGACCGTATGCACCCGGGCAAGAAACGCTAACTCATTCTGTGCAGGGCTTGACAACAGCACAGGGCGCTTTCATAGTGAACGTTACCAATTTGTCACTCAGACTAAGGAGATGGCTCAGTGAGGAAGAGTGCTTGCAATCAACCATGAGCACCTAAATTGAAATACCTAGCCCTCATCTAGGAAGGCAGGCGTGGCATGCCTGCCTATAACACCAGCACAGTTGGGGGCAGAGATAGGAAGATCACTGGGGCTGACCAGCTGCCAATGAGGCTCCAGCCAGTGGGAGTTCCTGTCTCACAGAATAAGGTGGAGCATGGTAGAGCAGGTCACTTGACATTCTCCTCTAGCCTCTACATATGTATCCATGACTATGTACACACAGGTATCATACATACACACACACACCCCACACAGAAACTCATCTCTCCCCCAGCCATCTCTGAAGACAGACTGCTTAGCCTTTCCCAAGTGATTTCAGCCTCAGACCAGTTACACCATAATTGTCCTGTGGTGATACATATTTTGATACGATTTTAATTGAATTTGGGTGTATATCTAGGTATGGGGCTAATTAAGATAATCAGGTCTTAGCTCTGAAAACAGGTCCATGTTTGGAAAGTTGTTGACTCTGAGCCTCTTTGTGTATGCACATAAAACTAACAGAAACTTTTATCTTGTGGCCACCTGCAAATCAAAGTCTTCTCTGGCCCAGGAGGACAAACAGTGATTGGGCTTTACCCAAATGACCAAGGACAATGAAGGGACAGCCGCATCTCGTACTATTTTAGGCTCGCTGAAAACTCATTAGACTTGCTGTTGAGATGTGAATAGACCAATCTCTTACTGTTCCTTTTCTAACAAAATGCAGACAGTCATTGGCTGGCAGGTTTGGTAATGTTGGGATAAGTTGAAGCCAGAATATGCCTTGTCTTTCCTCCCTAGTTTCTCCATTTCCCTCAAGACATCTACTTGGACAGCCTCACACTGTGGTGTTCTGACTTTATGTGGAAACACATAACGGATGACTTATTTCCAGTAAATGCCTAGAAAGAATTGTCTTGGTACACCAACGATATTCAGGAATGCTTACTAATTGTTTAATCTTGTTTCCTATGAGTCATTTTCCCTTTGGGAACAATGTCTTTGACAGCTAGCCTCATTGAAGAATAAATCCGCCAGCTCTGGTTCCTGGTTTCAGAGTCACTTTGAGATGAATTAACATTTTCAGATCACATGGCAAGAGAGAGTGGACCAGCTCACCTCAAAAAGGGAAATTAATCCTGAGCTAGAAGATTTCCATCCCTGCCAGACACACACCACTGACATTTTTTTCCACAATGAAAGTGTTGAACCTTTAGCCTTCCTGCCTCATTCATTGCCCAGAAGAATAATCTTTTACTAACAATGAATTTGATGATGAGAATGACAAAAATGTGAAAATTTAACTTGGGTCTAGAAACTCAGGAGCCAGTCTTTTATTTTAAGAGGTACTTCCCGCATGTAAAAATACTAACACACTCACGCGCACGTGCATGAACACACACACAAAGGATGTATATATAGGGCACCCAAATAAATACACAGAGACTTATTCTTATGTATGAATGACCAGCCTTAGCTTGGCTCGTTTCTAACCAGCTTTTCTTAACTTGTTATCCTGTCTACCTTTTCCCTTCGGTCTTTAACCTCTCTCTCTATTCTATATACCTCTCTCCACTTCTTACTCTGTGGCTGACTGGGTGGCTGGCCCCTGGCATCCTCCTTTCCTTCTCCTTTCCTTGGTCCTTCCTTTTCTCTCTTCTTCTGCTTATTTATTCTCTCTGAATGCCAGTCCTGCCTATCCTCTCTCTCCTGCCTAGCTATTGGGCATTCAGCTCTTTATTAGACCAATCAGGTGTTTTAGACAGGCAAAGCAACACAGCTTCACAGAGCCAAACTAAGGCAACACAAAAGAATGCAACACACCTTTGCATCACTAAACAAATATTCCACAATATAAGTGAATGTACACTGTTTTTTTTTTTTTTTTTTTTTTTGATGAGGCAGACAACACGTCACAGATTCTAGGCATCCAGAAAACATATAGGATAGCTACCCATCCCTCCCACAGCTTACGAACCTGAGGCTAGCTTCTGAGAGAGGCAGAGCCCAGTTATCCTCATGGACCAATGGGAGGGTGTTGATAAGCCTGCTAAGCACCCGCCACAAGAGCATACACCTTCTACTTCTACAAAGGGCATTTTTTGGAGCTCTGCTCAACCACAGGCCTTTGTGATGAGCTCACCCTGCTTACCAAGAAGCAGCTTCTACAGTGGCATGTGTTTAACAGCTAATTGAGGTTTTTCAGAGGCATCCCTCCATGGGAGTGAGGAGGACTATCCTCGCCCTTACCAGGAGCTTTGGTTTCCCCACTATAAGGCAGAACTGATGGCCACAGAAAGGCAGGAGAAATCAGCATTTTGGATCACTTTCTTTGAAAGCTTCTTAAATTTGTGGGTTCACCTGTGGATTCAAGATATTTCTGTGAGAGTTTTAAGGACATGTTTTCATTAAGCTTTCTGGGGGAGTTCTACTAAGTGGTAGAATAGGAAGCCCAGCAAAACCTTTGCTGTGCAAAGGGAGAACGGTAAAGACAACTATGACGATCATAATCACACTAGCAATATAATGCCGTGGATTCTACGGAGCCCGTTTTGGCACGCTGTTGTGCTAGGAATGAGAAAAAATGTCCTGCATAGGTTCATATATTTCCACTCATATATTTGCAACCCCTGTTGGTGGCCCTCTTTGGGAGGTTTTGGAATCTTCAGACCACATAGTCCTGTTGGAGTATGCCACTGGGGGTGGGCGCTGGGGGTTCAGAGCATCTGCCACTTCCTGTCACTGCTCTGCTTGCTACCCACAGATGAAATGGAAACCTCTTGCCTTCCTGCTCCCCTGGCCATGCTGTTCCCACCATTATGAACTCTATCCCTCTGAAATGTTAAGCCAAAATAAACTTTTTCTTCCCTCAGTTGCTTTGGCTGCGGTGTTTTTTACCGTGCCTATAGGCAAGGTAAAGCTAAACCTATGTGGGGACATTTCCATTCAACCTACAACAAGGAGGAATGACTACAGGCATTAAACATACACACAGGGAAGACTAAAAAGAGGTTCCAGGTGAAGAAGTGCTTGGTGTGTAAGTTGAGGGCCAGGACTGGATCATCAGAACCCACGTAAAAAGTCAGATGTGGTGATAGCACCGTAACCAGTGCTGGGGAGGTGGAGATGGGTGGATACTTGAGGCTCATTTGCCAATCGGCCTAGCTTAACCAAGGGGATACAGGCCAACAACAGATTTTGTCTCCAAAAAACAAGGTGGGTGGTGTTCAGGTGGGAGCTCCATCCCAAGCCCCCTCCCCTGGAATTGTCTCTGTCCAGACTCTGCCCTGAAGAAAGCCCATCCCTGAGGGCATTAAAGGCCCCCACCTTGTGGTTTCCCCCTCATGGTCCCCTCAACTTCTCTTGAGGTCACCTAGGATTGTTTTGCTCAGAATAAATTTAGATTTGATTGGTTTGATTACCTTATCACATCAGTGGCGGCAGATTCCCATTAATCAAGAATTAAACTTAACAGGTGGCATCTGGGGAATGGCACTTAAGGCTGACCGCTGACCTTCATATAATAAGTGTGCACACATACAACATAAATGTAAAAGGTAAAATGACCTTTTTAGACTGACAAAGAGGTCAGAAAGGACAGGAAACACACATGGGAGGTGATAATGGGAAAACCTAGTGACAGAAGAGGCAAAATGATGTGGGATGCCCCTCTGTATGCTGTGAATATGTTTTGTTACCTTTGGTTAATAAAGAAGCTGCTTTAGCCTATGGCAGGAAGAATATATAGCTAGACAGGAAATTCAAGCAAAGAGACAGGGAGAAAGAAGGTGGAGGACGAGATTCGAGCAGCCTCTGGGGAACCAGGATGTGAGGTAACAAGCCATGAGCCTCGTGGTAAAATACAGAAAAACAGAGATGGGTTAATTTAAGTTCTAAGGGACCAAGAGGTCCAGTGGGTCTGGGCAAATGTAGAAAATGCGATAAAGCTACAGCCATATCGCAATACATAGAATAATAGAAATGGGTTAATTTAAGTTGTAAGAACTAGCTAGAAATAAGCCTGAGACAAACAGTTTGTAGTTAATATGAAGCCTCTGAATGATTATTTTATACGTGGCTGTGGGGACTGCCAATCAGGATGACACTGGGCCAGTGGGACTGGGTAAGGCACATAAAAGCTTCTGGCTACCGCAAAAGGAGGGACAAGGTGACGCATAGGTCCCGCAACAGTGTCAGGTAAAGGAAGAATGTTGAGGACTTTTTTTTTCTTTTAAAGATGATGACGCCTCATTAAAAGGAAGGAGCAGAATTGAATTCCCCACCAAAACTGATGGCTGAAAGCCTAGTCTCTCATAACTCAGGATATTTTGGTACATGGTTACTACAGGTATAAAGTGAGATCCTTTTGGGGGTATTGTAACCCTGATCCTGCTTGACTGGTGTGGTTAAAGAGAAGACAGATCCTCAGCTCCCATGCCCATCAATGCCTGAGGCAGGTGGGAGAGCAGGCCTAGAGGTTATAAGGGGAGAGCTTCTCCTTATCTGCTGTAGCACTTGGGAGAGAGGCCCCTGTATCACCCCTGGGCAACACAGTAGAGCTGGCCCTGAAGGTGTAGGTGTGGGAGATCTGACCCTGTGGACAAACTGGCCTCACCCCTTGCTCATTGCTGTAAAGGGTGAACTTGCCAAGGCAATGCAACTGACCAACCCTGCAACTACCCAGGCCCAGAACCAGGGTTACGGGTTAGCCCACCCCAGTACATACCACGTCTGTGATCTGCTGGAGCATGTGAAGGGGCTGGTCCTGCAGACCCAAAGTTGCAGGATTTCTAAGACACAGGGCAACAGCAGGATAACCAAGAGAGGTTCCAGTGAGGAACCAGCATCAATAGTGTAGCAGAAACCAGAGACCTTGAACCAGGCCAATGACTCCCTGCGACGAACACACTATAGCTTCTCTTTATTTTTTCCTCATAAATTTTATTGGGGTTCAGGGGAGGTTGCTGCATGTTGTGAAAGGCAAAGAATAAATAAAAAATAACTCTGTGAAGGTAGATTGCAAAACATTTAATTTTAAAAGTGCAAGTTATTCAAAAGTTAAGCTGTATACAGCTGAATCTCTTCTTTGGGAAATACATAGATAGAAAATTTTTAATTTCCTGGGTCTGCTGCACAGTTTTAGCTGATTTATGATGTAATTTTTTTCATTCAGCCTGGTAGATTTGCTCAATTGTTACTCTGACTTCAAATGTCCATATGCTATCTTGCCACTGTGTGTATCTTGATCTGATGATTGCTTTGCTTCTTCAAAGGTAAAAATATGCTGTTAGACACAAAGTTAAGCCCCATCTACCCAAGGACCAGTAAATTCTTGCAATTCGGAGAACTGTAGCTCTTGATAGATAATTATGGCCCAAGGACCAACCACTTCCTGGAATTCTGGGAATCGTAGTTCTTGAAAGATAACACCTGCCTAAGGACCAGGTAATGTCTAAGATCTCTGGGAATTGTAGTTCTTTCAAAATAACACATGCCCAAGGACCAGGTAACTTCCTAGAATTCTGGGAACTGTAGTTCTTGAAAGATAACACCATCCCAAGGACCGGGTAACTTGCTGGGATTCTGGTATTTGGAATCATTAGAAACTAACAATAAAGTAAGGTGACCTCTGTTTTTTTGTTTTTGTTTTTTTCCCAAATAAGCTTCACCAACATGTGTCTCAAGGCCACTTACCTGGCAAGTTTCCAGGTGATGGTCCTGACCAAATTCCATCTTGGTTAGTATTTAAAATGTTAACAAAAGCTAGCTTAAATTCAGGGGGTGGGGGGAAGAGTAGACAGAGATACAGTATAAGATATGCAAAAAGGAAAGGTGACCACATGAAGACAGAAGGAGAGATTGTGGCCATGCATCCATAAATCAAGATTCTTGAAAATATTAGTAGAGAATTAAAAAAGAAAGAAAGAAAAAGAGAGAGACCCCCTCAGAGCTTCTGGAGAGCTAGAGCAGCTTTGAGGTGAGGTGTGTCTGGTCTGGCCTCCGGAGCTATGAACTAGCTAATGGGCGTGAGCTACTGTAAGCTGCCTCTTCTGAGGACTTTGTTGTATGCACCTAGAATGTGAAGGCAAAACTACTCGTGGTGAGTTGGGCTGGTGTGGACAGCGCATCAGGCCACACAGGGCCTGCAGGAGCTTCTTAAAGCTCAGTTTTCTAGAAGCAATGGCAGGACAAGTGGCCGGTTTCCTAGAAACGTGGCAGCTGTGTAGTCCACCAGAGGGCCGGACTTGGTTCTCACTGCAGTCACCTGGATGTCCCCAGCAACTGAAGGGAAAGGGCAACAATGAGGGGTCACCTGCTGTGCTGTGCTTTCTTCAGCTTCAGCTGCTCTGGAGCTCACACATCATTCTTTCTGTTTTCCTCCATGCTGGATGCCTGAAGTGGTTTTTCCAACTCTATGCCAAGGAGTCTGACTTCTCAGAAACACATCTTTAAAAAACTTCCAGTATCAAAATAATTTGAAAGTCACAAACTTTTCATTTATTAGGCATTTCTTTTTCCTTGGGAAATCCCAATGCACATTAATATATTAAAAGCTCTGGGAAGATCTACAGTAAAAGAGCCACCTAACCCTACTTCTCAACTGTATTTGAGAATTCACTTTGGAAATACAGAGGTTTTTTATTTTTATTATTATTTTCTGCAGGCATGGCAAAATAGGGTCTGAGTCAGGTGAATTTTACAGAGTCCTAGGTGGCATTTCCAGAGTTATTTGAAGCCAGGTGGTGTAGCACATTCCTGTAATCCCAGAACTCTGCTGGAGAGGTCTGGAGGCAGGAGGAGCAGAAGTTCAAGGCCATCCTCCACTGTATTTGTTGGAGAGCCTGAGGTGCATGAGATCTTACTCTGGTTAATTTTTTCATATCCCCACTGTCTTGGTCACTGTTAAATAGCTAGGGACAGACATGATGACCTCAACAACTCTCATAAAGGAAAACATTTAATTGAGGCTTGCTTACAGTTCAGACCGGATCAAACCGGTTCAGACCAGGGTTTGATCCGGTTTGAACAAGTCAGAAATGGTCTAAACCAGTTAGAACCAGCCTGAACCAGTTGGAAGGGGCTTGATCCAGTCTGAACCGGTCAGAACCGGTCTAAACCGGTTTGATCGGGTCTAAACTGGTCCGAACCACCTTGAACCAGTAGAACTGGTCTAAACTGGTTTTAACTGGCCAAAACAGGTTTGATCCACCCTGAACCGGTTTGAACCCGGCCAGAACCAGGTTTAATCCAGTCTGAACAGGTTTGAACCAGTCAGAACTGATCTAAACAGGCTTGAACCAGTTTGATCCGGTTTGAACCAGACTAAAACCAGTTTGAACCGGCCTGAACCGGCAAGAACCAGTATAAATCGGTTTGATCCAGTCAAGACCGGTTTAAACCAATCCGAATCAGTCTGAACCGGTTTGAATCAGTCAAAACCGGTCGAAGCCAGTTTGATCCGGTCTCAACCGGCTTGAACCAGTTTGATCTGGCCCGAACCAGTTTGAGCTGATTCGAACCTGTCTAAACTGGTTTGATTTGGTTGGAACCGGTTTTATCTGGTCTGAACCGGTCAGAACCGGACTAAACTGGCTGAGCTGGTTCGAACCAGTGAGAACCGGTCTGAACCGGTCGGAACCAGTCTAAGCTGGTTTGATCTGGTCTGAACCGGTTTGAGCCACTGAGAACCGTTTTAAACCAGTTTGAGTCGGTCTGAACCGATTTGAAGCGGTCTGAACCAGTCAGAACTGGTTTGATCCAGTTTTAAACTGGTTTAATCTGGTTTTAACCAGTTTTATCTGGTTCGAACCGGTTTGTGCTGGTCAGAAGCACTCCAAACCAGTTTGAACCGGTTTGATCCACTCTGAACTGTTTGAACCGGTCTGAACCGGTTTAAACCAGTTTGAGCAGGTCTGAACCTGCTTGAACCGGCATAAACTGGTCAGAACCGGTCTAAACCGGTTTGATCCAGTCTCAATCGGTTTGAACCAGGATGAACCGGTCTGAACCGGTTTGAAGCGGTCTAAACTGGTCTGAACCAGCTTGAACCGATCTGAACCGGTCAGAACCGGTTTCATCCAGTCTGAACCGGTCTGAATCAGCTTGAACTGACCAAGTAAGACAAGCATGACAAAAACGCGTGGCAAAATGACACGTGCGATGACACGTGTGACATGTCCAGCAAAAACGGCATTCGTGTCAGAAACAACACATGTGGCGGAAATGACAGGTGTGTCGAGGACGACATGCGTGGCACAAACAGCACCCGCGGCAGAAACCACATGCGTGCCAAAACGACATGCATGGCAAAAATGACATGTGTGGTGGGAACGACACACATGTCAAAATAACACGCACCACAGTAATGACGCACACGGCAAAAAGACACGTGTGGCAGAGACGACATGTGTGGCAAATGACAAGCGCGACCATTTCAGCACCTGTGACAAAAACGACACATGTGGTGGGAACGACACATGTGACACAAGCGGTACACATGAGAGAAGCAGCACATGTGTCAGATGCGACTCGCCCGACACAAACGACACGCATGTCAGATCCGATGCTCGCGACAAAAACGACATGCGCGATGGATACTACTCTTTTGTAAAAGAGTTTTTCAGCATCTAATGAGATTATCGTGTGAATTTTTTCATTCAGTTTGTTCATATGGTGGATTGCATTGACATATTTTCATATGTTCAACCATCTCTGCATCTCTGGCATGAAACCGACTTGGTCATGGTGGGTGGTCTTTCTGATGTGCTCTTGAATTTGGTTTTCCAGTATTTCTTTGAACATCAATGTGCATGAGGAAGATGGGTGTGTGGTTCTCTTTCCTAGCTGTGTCTTTGTGTGGTTTGTGTATTAGGGTCACTGTAGCCTTAGAAAAAGACTCTGGCAATGTTCCCTCTGTTGCTGTTGTGTGGAACAATGTGGGGAGTATTCGTGTTGGTTCTTTTTTGAAATTCTGGTAGATTTCTGTACTGAAGCCATCTGGCACCAGGCCTTTTTTTTTCTTTTGAAGACTTTTGATGACTGCTTCTATTTCCTTACAGGTTATAAGTCTATTTAAGTTGTTCATTTGGTCTTGATTTAATTTTGGTATGTGGTACCTTTCCAGAAAAATTTTCATTTCCTTTAAATGTTTCAATTTTGTGAAGTATGTGTTTTTGAAGTATGACCTGATCATTCTCTGGATTTCTGAAATGTCTATTATTAAGTTCCCCTTTTTATTTTTGATTTTGTTAATTTGACTATTTTCTCTTTGCCTTTTGGCTAGTTTAAATAAAGCTTGGTTTATCTTATTGATTTTCTCAAAGAACAACTCTGTCTCACTTATTCTTTGTATTGTTTTCTTTGATTCTATTTTATTGATTTCAGTCCATAATTTGATTATTTCCTGTCATCTACTTCTCCTGGTTATGTTTTGCTTCGTTTTTTTCTAGAGCTTTCAGGTGTGCAATTAAGTCACCTGGGTGAGAGTTCTCCAGGTTCTTTGTGTAGACATTCAGTGCTCTGAACTTTCCTCTTAGCACTGCTTTCAAAGTGTCCCATAAGTCCATACTATGTTGTGCATTCATTTTCATTTAATTTTTTGAAGCCTTTAAATTCTTTAATTTTCTTCTCTGACCCAGGGGTGATTCAGCTGGGCATTGTTCAATTTCCAAGAGTTTGTGGCTTTCTCCAATTCATGCTGTTATTGAATGTTAAATTTAAGCCATGGAGATCTGATAAGATACAAGGGGTTATTCCAGATTTCTTTTATTTATTGAAGTTTGCTTTGTTACCAAGTATGGTCAAGATCTCCTGAGTAAATTGTGAACATGGAGACCTTGGAGGGAGGGTTGAAGTGGGGAGAGGAGAGGAAGGGAGGGGAGCAGAGAAAAATGTATAGCTCAATAAAAATTTCTTTAAAATGTAAAAAAGAGAAAAACATTCTGAGTGAGGTAACCCAGACCCAGAAAGATGCGGATGTTATGTCCCCACTCATAGGTGAATACCAACTGTAACACAAAGGTAAGGAACCTATATTCCACAATCCCAGAGAAGCTAAGTATCAAGGAAAACCCTAAGAGAAACATACATAGATCCCCTTGTGAAGAGGAAATAAACAAAATCTTTGGAGAAAGTTGGGAGCATGGAAGTTGGGGGAGAAGGGAATGTGGAAGGGAGGAGAAGGGGAGAAGTGGAGGGGGAGCATAACCAGAAGGAATGGGATGGTCAAGATGGGGGAAGTACAGAGAAGGAGAACAAGGAAAGAGATATCTTGACTGAGGAAGCCATTACGGGGCTAGCAAGAAACCTAGCACTAGAGAACTTCCAAGAAACCCACAGAGATGACCCTAGGTAAGACTCTAAGTTGGCTATAATTCTCTTCAAACTGCTTCCTGCTTCTGTTGCACAAAGTAATTTTTAGAGTGTTCCCAGAGACCTTTTGGTGGATCTTGGTCCATCAAACCACATTAATCTGGAATTAATCCACAGGTTCTCATCTTCTGTGGAAACAAAACCAGAATTTCTTTTCCAAAGCAACACATAACTGCCTTGCATACTGGCGGGTCCTGTCAGGCTTCACAAGCTGCCCCGACACTGTGCCTCAAAGGCAGCCACACCCCTATGGCAGGAATGCCATTGGGACAGATTAGCTTCTTTGCTGGAACTCTGCCAGAATAATCAGAGAAAGAAAGTGATGCCAGAATTCAAGATCAAGCGAGTGACAGAGATGAATCCTCCAAGCCTGGAGATGAAAACTTGTAGTGAGAAGCGGCGGGCTGCGTTCCCGCCGCCCAGTCGCCGGCTAGCTTTACACCCGAAATAATTACACGGAAACTGTATTCTTTTAAAACTCTGCCTGGCCCATAGTTTTAGCCTCTTATTGGCTAATTCTCATATCTTTCTTTAACCCATATTTAGTAATTTATGTAGCACCACGAGGTGTGGCTTACCAGGAGAGATCTTAACCTGCGTCCATCTCGGAGAGGAGCAGCATGGAGACTCCTATGGAGACTGCCTGAAGCGTCTCCCCAACTCTACTTCCTTGTTCCCACAATTCTGTTCTGTCTACTCCACCTACCTAACTCTCTGTCTCTTAAAGGGCCAAGGCAGTTTTCTTTATTAATTAACCAATGAAAGAAACATAGACAGATAACTCTCCTCCATCATTTCCCCTTTTTCTGTTTAAACAAAAAAGAAAGGCTTCAATTTTAACATAGCAAAATTACATATAACAAAACAGTTATCAAGCAAGTATTACAGTTACAATATTTAAATCTATTTTATCTTTTATCATAACTAAGGAAATCTATAACTATCTATTTATTCTTCAACTCCATCAAAGACTCCAGAAGGATACAATGCTACCTAAGTAAACAAGAAATAAGTAACTTATAAAACTCTAGAAATGACAGAGACAACTCGCTGCCTGGACAGTCACCCAAAGTTCCCCTGTACCGTTGGGGCATCCATCCTCGGGCTTCAGGCCCACAGTATCCAGCAGACATTTCCATGAAGCAGAAAAATTCCAAAGACAGTTCAGTCACTTTCTGCTGTGTCCTGCAGAACGTCTCGCAGACTCTTTAATGAATCAGGAACCCCAAAAGACCATCTCACCTTTAGGCAAGTTCAGCAGTCCTCTCTCTGCGGGTTCTTTGTGTCCAGTTTATGGAACAGTCCAGCCAAGAGCAGTTTCTTGCCCAAATGGCTAACAAACTCCATAAGTAGCCTCTTCGATGCCCATCTTCCTCTCGAAGTAGATTGGTGCTGCCGGGAGCAGACGTGTCTCATTGTCATGAAAAACCCTAAGTTATTAAAACATTAAATGCCATATTCTGCAGTCTTTGAAAGATATGAAGAATATCTATCTAACTGAAATATATCTCTACATATCTAGAAAATCTAATAACATGACTACAAGCTTAACTATTATCAATGATTATCCATTAACAACCTATATTTCCTAATTATACATTACAATTTTTAAAATGAACTACACAATCAAAATAGCTTAATCAAAATCAGAAATACATATACATATAACAAATTGACCTTAAAATCCATACCAATGCAAATTATTCATATCTATATCATATCCCCCTTTAAATGTAAAAGAACATTTATAAACAATATTTGGGAATGTGGGCGCAGTTATTTCTCTCCAAACTGCTTCCTGCTGAGTGGGGGCGTTGTTATTTAGGTCTTTCATGGTATAACCTGTGTGCTAGGTTCCTCTCAGTTGGCAGTTGAGTGAAGTAATTTTTTGAAGATGTTCACAGCAACCTTTCAGGAGGGCGTGGTCTATCATACCATATTGGGATAGAAGCAATCCACAGAGTCTCGTCCTCTGTGAAAACAAAAGAAGAAACTCTTTTCCAAAGCATCATGTTCTTAGATACAAATCCTGAAGTCATACCATTAAAATGTCCATTCTGGTCTAGACTGGCAGCCCATATAATGAAATGTCTCTCTGTATTTAGCTCCTTTACAGTCAAAAAAATCAAAGAAAACACAACAAAATACATAATCCAGACTCTCTGTGAATTTTCCATTTTTACGTGGCTTATTTTTACTCTATCACTTTACTTCTTTTAATCTATAACTATCTGTACTCTGTCTCTTTAAAGACTTTAACCTTTTTTTTTTAAGGCATTAACTTTATTCTCTATATTTTCTTTTTCTCTCTTTTAAGCCTACGTGAGCCATTTAAAGGCCTTCTATGTCTGAATCTTTTCTATTGTGAATCTGTAATTTTTTACTATCCAGGAGCATTTCTTAAAAGGTTAAGCACTTCTTAAAAACTTAAGTTGCGCCACTTATAAGTAATACGGTACTGCCTGTTTACAGCCAAGTCTAAACCTTAACTGCGCAGTTATAGTGGTAATTACGATAGATCCTGCCTGAGATCAGCACAGTTCAGCATGGCAGCATGGCGGAGCAGAGCCAAAGCCGCTCCTGCCTCAGTCATTTGGTGCCCCTGAGCCGCACACAGTTCCAGGCACACAGCAGTCCACATTGGAGTTGCACTCAGCAGTTTAATTTTGATACTGAGCGTGCAGCACAGAAACTCTTTTAATCCAAGTTACAGCCAAATCAGATGCGCAGAGCACTGCGCAGACTGAAAACACCTCTCTCTCTATGGCGGCAGGAATCCGCAAACGCTGTCCCGCTCGCCTAAGCCTGATTCCGCCATCTGCCCAGGTGCAGGCAGGGAGCAGTGAGCCATTGGCATGGTCTCAGAGTACTTTCTTTCCGATATCAAGCGGGCAAGGTTTTTAAGTGGATTTAGTGACCACGTTGGAGCGCCAATCTGTAGTGAGAAGCGGCGGGCTGCGTTCCCGCCGCCCAGTCGCCGGCTAGCTTTATACCCGAAATAATTACACGGAAACTGTATTCTTTTAAAACTCTGCCTGGCCCATAGTTTTAGCCTCTTATTGGCTAATTCTCATATCTTTCTTTAACCCATATTTAGTAATTTATGTAGCACCACGAGGTGTGGCTTACCAGGAGAGATCTTAACCTGCGTCCATCTCGGAGAGGAGCAGCATGGAGACTCCTATGGAGACTGCCTGAAGCGTCTCCCCAACTCTACTTCCTTGTTCCCACAATTCTGTTCTGTCTACTCCACCTACCTAACTCTCTGTCTCTTAAAGGGCCAAGGCAGTTTTCTTTATTAATTAACCAATGAAAGAAACATAGACAGATAACTCTCCTCCATCAAAAACTGTGCTAATTAGGACTCATTGCTAAATTGCAGACATGGTCAGGAGGCAGCAAGGCTCTCTTGCACCTCATTGTGTTAGTCTCTATACATATCCATCCCCGTTTTACTGCCTCTGCCACCTCTTTCTCTCCAAGTCCACTCAGATGCAAAGACAGTCATCTATTGTAAGTGCAAGGCCGGACTGTCGGAATGTTTGTGTTTATTCTTAGATGTGACTAAACCATATCAAGAGGGACTGAAGTGAAGCCAAACCAAAAAGTGTTGACACAGTATTTTAAAGACTTGATGCAAAAAACGTGAAACATTAAGTCAACTTTTCCATCAGCAGCAACCTTCTTAGATGTGTTGTTTAAAAGGCAATTTTTTACACTTTTATGACTCTGGAAAAAATTCACTTTTAATTTCTGTTGGATGGTGTCCTCTGTAACCTTGACAATATACAGGTTGTTCAGTTTCTCTTGTCAATGGTTTTAAGGATCAAAGCAAAGAATGGCAAAGAAGTTGGCAGAGGGGATTCACAAAAAATGGTTGCTGTAATTAACATGGACTGGAGAGTTAAGTAATTAGAGGCTGCATGGGCATTCAGCAAATGGCAGATTATTAATGGCTGCTTGGAGATTAACTGAGAAACGTAGAGCAGGATGGGAGAGTTTAAAAGCTGACTTTAGCAACTTTCATGAAGGAGTCTGATTTTCTCCTGGAGGAACCGTGGTTGTGGTGAACTCACATAGAAATCCTGGCTGGCTCTGTTTAGGAAAGGCAGTTCTTTGGCATTTGGGATGACTGGAGTGTGTTTAGAAACCACCACTTCCCTGAATCAGCTCCAGGTCACGTGGTTCCCAAAGAGAGGATTACTTTGAGATCTTTGTCTCACAGATGCTGGGTCATTATAGCGTACTGGGAGCCTTGGCCCCACACTGTGCACAGAAGGTGAGGAGAGCCATCTCAAATTACATGGAGGGGCTGCCAGGAGCTAACATTCCAGATGTTGCTCAGGTGGTGAAGAAAGTTGTCCCCAGACCCTCACAAATGACCTTATGATGCATGAGAAAAAATGTTCAACAAGTTGGGTTAGACAGGTAAGGACTAGAGCTTTCTTGCACCCTGGGTTCTCTATTGCACACCTAGTGTGGATTATTCACCTTGGATTTAGTATTTTCATGGAATAACTTGTGGATGACATGCTTTCAAGTGTTAATGTCTGTCGCCAGCTGTGTGATAGGACCACAGCAGCCAAGAGGTTTCCAGTCCCGACTTTAGTTTCCCAGAAGATGGCAAGACAAGGGCAACTCCATTGTTTTCATAATAGTGATAACAAGGAATTGCCATCTGGGAAAAACGATGAGCTCACAGAAAACGGAAGCTTGCATTCGTGCTTCGAACACTTTCCAGACATAAAGAAAGCCTGCTTGTAGTTCCCGCCCAGTTCGAGCTCTGGAAGCTTAGGCCAGGTACCCAACCTGGTCCCCACTGCCCTCACTCTGCCTCTCCCACACCTCCAGTGGGCCTACAGTCAGAGTTACATCTTTGCAGTTTCCTGTAAAGAAGGGCGGAGCCATCTGCTGTCCATGTGCTTCCTCTCAAGACACAAGTACCCTGGCTGCCACAGCTGTGCAGGTAACCCACGTGTCGGCTGCTGATTCATCTGCCCAGAAACTCTTCCCAGGAACAGCCCACAGGACTGAGATTTTTGTCTCTGCACACTGATACTGCACTGCCTGCCATCGAAGCGCCTCTCTCATCGATTTGGGTTACCTGGAAACTTGGGAGTGAAGTGACTAGCATTGGTTCCTGAGACTATGGAGGTTTCAGGCAAACTGACTTCGAACTGCAAGGCACTAAGCCAGGGATGCTCAGTGCAGACCCGGAGATGACAACACTGATTCTGGTGGCTTAGCTGTGTCTTTGCCCCGAGGCGTTGTGGTCTTTGACTGCTACAAGAAGCCCCTGTATCTCATAATGATTTGCTCAGGTTGCATCTAGTTGGTTTCAGCTGCTTACCTTCAAAGAGCTTTGGGGAGGGAGGCCAGCTACCTACCGAATCATACCTAAAGGGGGTGTGGGGTGCATAACGCCATCTGCGAAGGTCTGCATGTCATTGACAAAATCAACTCATTTCTCAGCTGTAACTAGGGGATTATAACGATCCCATTCCTGATTGGGGATTTAGAGACAAGACAGAGGTTAAGATATTTGTTAGAATATTATTACGGCGTGACTTGCTGAGCTTCTAGGGTCATCAGGGTCACCCAGACACCACTGACTCATTAAGGATTGGTGGCCAGCTAAAAATGACATGAGTACTCCCCCCCCCTTTATTCACCTCAGAAAAAAAAAAACTGGATTTACATTTGCAGCCTAAAATGGTCTACATCACTACTACCAGGAAACGGAAGGGGGCACCCTAAGAATGTGGAAACAGTCATCAACAGCCAGGCTACCACACCTCTTATATGCTGCCAGGAAAGCTTTCTCTGAAGTATAGGAAAGAAAGTATGGTTCATTTTAGAGCTAAATTTGATTCGGGGAAGCCCCTGACTCAGGGATAAAGTTTAGAATTACCTAAGTCAACCTCTGAGAACAAGACAAAGACAAAATGAAAATGGCTTCCAAATCTGTGGCATGCTTTTAATCGGATTGTCAGGGTGACTTAGAAGTTGTCTTTATTTAATGGCTTGGAGGTTAGAGGGGATGATAAAATTACTTCAACGAGTAATTTTTTCCATGCCAAACATGGGCTTCTGAACATTATTTATTAGCGTGCCCATGCCTGTGACAGGGGCTTCAGACTTCTCCCAGGTCTTTCCAATAACAAAGCTAGCCCTGTGTCCGGCATTTTACTAAGAGCTTTTGGAGAGTGAAACAGACTGTCTTCTCTGTTTCAGTGGAAAACTCTGAAATGCACAGCTAGATCATCCAAGAAATGGTCAGCAGACGAAGCAAATGGAAAAGAAACAGGCTGGAAAGACAAAGGTAAGAGAAGGAAAAGTAGATGAGGAGGGAAGGGGAGAACAGGAGGGCAGAGAAAGGAGTGGAGAGAAAACACATGAGACAGCAAAGCAGCAGGGGAAAAAGGGGGCTGGAAGGAATGGGGGGGGGAGAAATAGAGAGAGAGGCAGAGGGAGAAGGAAGGCAGGAAGGAAGAAAGGAAGAAAAGAGATACAAACAGAAAGAGAGAAAGGAAAACAGGAAAACGGGAAGAAGAAATGAAAAGAGAGATGGGGAAGGAAGACAGGAAAGAACAAGGAGAGCGAGAGGAAGGAAGGCAGGAAGGAGAGAAAGAAAGGAAGGAAAGAAAAAAGGAAGGCAAGAAAGGATGAAGAAGAGAGACAGAGAGGGAGGGAGAGAGGAAGGAAGACAGGAAGGAGAGAGAGAAAGAAAGGAAGGAAGAAAGCAAGCAAGGGAGGGAAGGGTGGAGGGATGGAGAGAGACAGACTTCCTTTGGGATTTTAAAAGGACCTTCATTAGTCTGAGTGACCAGGCTTTCCTATATGTTCCTTCATGCAGCTGGGGTCCAAACACAAATCACAGGCTACAGAGTAGAAGGAGATATTCAGGAGAAAGCCAAGGAAGATGCTGAGCAGAGCCAGTAAAGGAGGGGTATTGACTTAGCAAGCTATGAAAGGCCTTCTGTGAAAGGCTTCTCTTTGCCCAGCTGTTCATTAGTTAATGAATATGGAATATTGACTCGGGGTGTTCCCAAAGGTGATCAGAAAACGAACTCGTTTGCGGCCTGTCAATAGCCCATTGCCTAGAGGATGGTGGAGAGGAGAGATTGGCATAGTTCATCCTCACTCTGCCTTATTCCAGAGCCTTAAGCCAGTGTGTGTGTGTGTTGTGGTGTGTGGTGTGTGTGTGTGTGTGTGTGTGTTCACCAGATGGGGACCCTGCATGTAGTAAAGACAAACAGACTGACCTGTCCACTGTTTCCTAAACCACTACATAGTACAGGGAGAATTTGAGTCTTTACTTTTGATTAACTCTTTAGAATTTATTTTATTTCCTATCCGTAGAAATACAGTCTTGCATAGAAGCTCTCAAACTCCACACACATTGGACTAAAACCAAAAGAGGGCATCTACAGATTTTAAGGTGTGTATCACACGGGTGAGGGTTCTCTCAGGTTGCTATGCAGCCAAGTGTGACCGTGGCCTTCTGATCCTCCTAGCACTGGAACTTTTGGTGGGAAACACCACACCTAGTTTCAGGCAGTGCCGTGCTGAAATCTCAGGACTTCATGTGTGTTAGGCAACAGCTCTACCAATTGTGCTATGTCCAGCCATGCACCCGAGTAGATATCTTTAAAAACTCTCAGTTCAACCAGTGTGCTGGCATGACTGTAAACACAAGGTGGGGGAGAGAGAGGAGGGTTCAGAACAACATTTAAGGGACAGCAGGTGTCTGGACAGTAGAGTCAACCATTGGGTGATGGGGAGGGGCAGGTCGATAAACAGGAAGTCTTGGGAAATTGGGTATGTTAAAATTACAACGGATCTTAATTGGATTTCTTTCTGATTCCAGGACCAGGCAACAATCTGAACCAAAAAGGGCTAAGAGTGTCTAAACCCCTACATGGGTAGGTTATATTTCTAGTCAGAGGAGTGGAAGTGAACATAGTAGAACACAGAAATAGGCTGGAACGGTCGTCTGATTGGCTACAGCTCATGTCTGTCTGAATTGCGATATAAACAATAGGTTTCAGTCTGCGCCATCGTTAGATCACAGTTTACTGTGCACAGAGAAATCTTTACAACTAGCTACAGTTTAACAGTTGGAGTGTTGGCTAAATGAGTGGTTAGGAAGTTGAGTAAGCTAGGAATGTGTGTGAAAGACAGACTGTGAGTTTGGGCATCGGGACAGATCATTCTATCTTTTTTGTTTGGGAAGTTGACATAGTCGTAGCTAAGGGACTTAATGATAGGTAAGGGTCTTATTGCATCTCGACTCAGCAGGTAAATGACTTGCTCTAGCAGCTCATTTAGATCTCTTATTCACGTTGTATTAGTTAACTCTCATCATGATTTTTCTGTGCCATTCAGTTGAATCACGAATCCAAACCATGACTGTAAAGTTTTATCTAGTGAAATTTTTCATTTTGACTTCCCACAATTCTTAACTCCCCTCCTTTTATTTGTAAGAAGAATCTAACACATTGTTCCCAATCCAACCATAGTCACCTTTGGAGTGAGTCCACACATTCTCTTTGGTGTGGGTTAGGCATGACTCAGACATAATGAAGAGAACATGGCAAAATGGTAAGATGTCACTGTGATTAGCTTTCCAAGAGACTTTAGTTTCCACACGGGACACCCACTCACTCACAATGTTTCAGACTTCTTGCGTGGGAGAAGGAAGCTGCCATGCCCCAGTGGCCCTGTGATAACACTTCATGGCAGGAAACTGATCCTGTGTGACGGCCTTGATTAATCTTGATTGTAGCTTGATGAGATTGAGAAGCACCAGAGAAACAACCTATGGGGGTGTTCTGTAAGGAGTATCCAGGTTAGCTGATAGTGTAGGAGACTCACCCCTAAATAAAAGCAGCGCCAGCTTATGAGGTCCTAGAACAAGCTTGAAGAAGAAAGGACCAACATCAATTCATCTCTCTTCACTTCCTGACTGCACATGCAATGTGATGTCTTACCTCCCATTTCTGCTTCCATACCCTGCTCACTGAGATGCACCTATAAGGTCTCCTTTACCTATAAGGTCCTGCTCTCCCCTCCCAGCCCAGAGAGAACTTACTCCCTTTAGCCTCTCCTTGCTAGGCATTTGGTCACGGCCATGAGAAATGTACCAGAGGATGCAGTCACAGACCCTTGAGAACCGGAGGGTGTCCCCAGTTCAAGAGTGAGCATGGAGTGCAGCCTCTTCAATCACAGCTTGGGGTGAGGACCGCCCAGCTGGCTTCGTGGTGACAGCTTCTTGAGGGGACACCGGGTTCCAAGTCATGGCTCACAACACTAGGCAAGCATATATGTTTCTTGTTTTAAGCTGCTGTGTTCCAGCGTGGCCTGCTATACAGCAATCAGTGGTACTACACCAGCACCATTTCAGGTTTTTTTTCTCATTTGGAGCAGCCTGATGCTAAGACAGCAAGGTTCTTCTCTCTGCTGCGGAACTGAGCTTTGACCACTAACTCACAGACTGCCTTTCCTCATCTACAATCAGGGACAAGAAAGCACAGGACTGGTCATTTACTTAATCTCAGTTGTGAGACTCATCAGGGGCTTTCTCCTTCCATAAATAAGAATAAATAATAGCTCCCTCTGTTCCACTTCACGAAGGTGGGGGGGGGGAAAGGTCTCTGAATCTGAGGAACTTAAACATATGTTTTAGAAGTAGAAATTTAGCGCTGGCAAAACTAACCCGAAATCCATGTGCTCACCTAACTTTTTGTTCAAGTAGGAACTTATAACCCCATACATTAGTGTCATATTCTGTTCAACGCCACCACCCTCCCAGAGTCCTTCCAAGCCGCTGGCCCCTGAGGGGAGAGTTCGCCCGCTACCATGCACTTTGGCCTCTTTCTCTTTATTGCACATAGCCCTACAGTATTTTATTACATTAATTTGTTTCTTCTCTTGAGGAAAACTGTTTTTAAATTTAATATTGAGGTGGGGCATCACTACACTTCATTCACTGATGGACCAACCTGTAGTGGAAGCTGAATACGTTGGCTACTTGCCTGACAAGCAGAAGGGCCTTGTCTTCGGGACTGCCACAACAAACAAATATTGCATAGTTGATGGTTTTAAACAGCTGTCCAAGATCAGGATATGAGGAGATTCGGGATCTGGCAAGACCTACTTCCTGGTTCATAGTTGAAGTTTCTCTTTTATTGTGCGGTACCATTAGCAAAGAGATTGAAGATGTCTTTAAAATCCCTCTTATATGGACAACTCACCCTAGGTAGGAGAATGCCACTCTTATGACCTATGCCCTCTCAATAGCATCACCTCAGAGGCTGGGGTTTCACCATATGACAATTTCAGAGCACAGGGGATGATGGTCGATGTGTTTCTGTCTTTATCAGTCGGCTAAGAAGGAGTCAGTGAGCCTCATAGATAAAACAGAAATGGCTTTCAAATTGAGTTGGCGTCTCTCTGGTTTTCTGATATTCAGGCTGTTTGTATGGCAGAGGCTCTGGATAGAAGTAAATGGACAACCGTAAAGGTTGTGAAATTCTAGTCCCAGAACCTGCAGAAAGTTTTTTAAAACAGATGACAGGCCAGGGACTGGAATCCTTCCAGCTGTTCGCAGTACCACTGAGTATGTCTAGGCAGGGCAGGGACTAACCTGCTCCCCCGTCACTATAAGCATTTGTCTTGAAATAAAAGGGCACATTTTTTGCCCATGCTACTAGAATATGGTATCTGGTGTGTGTGTGTGTGTGTGTGTGTAGTGTATGCGGTATGTAATAATTAACAAAGGGAATCTTGCCTGTATTAATCTTCTCTTTTTTAGAAAAAGACTGAACCACAGTTTCCTGTGACATCCTATTTATTTCATTCCCTCCAGGCTCTGGAAGAATAACATCCTGTTGTATTACATAAACCACTTTTGAAAGATGGTTTAAAAACCTCAGATCTCCATCACTTTATCTTCGGGACTTCACTAAGCCTTTAGTCAAAAAACAGGCCTAGCTTTTCCAATTATGACACCTTCTAAAATCAACCCACAAGATGAAAAATTTAATTTCAGATTTTTGTGGAGGTAAGAAGGAAAAGGACTATTTTCCTTCCCAGCCCTTCTTCCCTCAGGCATGGTACTGGAAACTAAATAAAGACAATATGTTCCAAATTGCCAATCACATTAGCCTCCATGTGGGCTGTCCAAAAACATGCAAATGACTTTGCAAACCTCTCTCATCTCATTGAGATTAGTGAACATACACACCACCGTCAATTGTGTTGGAATCAAAGGAGGAAAGGATGTGTTGATAGATGGGAAGACACTGCCTCTCCCTGCTGACAGACTGTGTGTGGAAACAATGTGTTGATAAATTCTGACAGCAGCTTGGATGCAGGCACACCTGCAGCCGCCCCCCTGTACTCTTCGCTTCTACGCCCAGACAAATATCCCTGCAGGATCAGCAAAGCCCAGCTTGACCGGCTTCGGTGACTTTCCTTAAGCAGTGATGGAAGCCTCTTCTTTTCACTTCAGAGTTTAATGATCTGATTAACTTGGACATCCTTATTTGACGTGGATGCTGAACCTATATCTCACATCCCAGCAATTTCAAGTGTTAATTTATTTATCATTGTTATTGTTGATATTTTGAGACATGGTTTCATGTATTCCAAGCTGGTTTCTACACTTACTATGGAGCAAATTATGACCTTGAATTCCTGATCACTATGACCCTACCTCCTGAGTGCTGGAGTTATAGACCTACGTTGCTGTGCCTTGCAAACTATAGTCCCATTCTTAATTTTGTTTGTGTTTTTGGTTGGTTTTATGTTCTATACAGAGTTTCTCTATAAACCCAGACCATCCCCTAACCCTCTATCAAACCGCACCTTGAACTCAGATCGCTCCATCTCACAGACTTGTGCCGACATTCCTACCATTTATTACCCATCTTCTCTGATAATTATGAAGCCTCTCTGACGACAAGTCCTCTCTATGACCACTAATAAAAATTACTGTGTTTCAAGGGAAGGCAGAGCCATATATGAAGATTTATCATACAGGAAAATGTTTAAAACTAGGACGCTGCACCTGTTTTTTGAGTAGTAATTTTCTTTCTCCACAATTGTCATACCCTTTTCCCCAGTGGAAGGCAAGCTCAGTCAACACAAAGTGAAGTGATTGCAAATTCAGCTGTCAGCATTGCAGCAGATGCAACAGTGATGGGGTAATAAAATGGTATACAAGACACTTGGTACTCAAAGCACTTTTTTATGATTTTAACCAAACTTTGAGGATCCAGAGTAAGATAGGACTGTTCATTTGGTCATCCTTGTCATTTATATGAATCTATTCAAAGCATTCCAGAGTTCTAAATAACACACTGTGGAAACTCATACTAAAAATTATATCATACACACACACACACACACACACACACACACACACACACACACACACCTCCTTTAATTCACTATGCAGAGGGTCCGCCAAGACTAAGTATGTGTGAAAGACACCTGCTACTTTGTACAGTAATTAAAAAAAAATTAACCTAAAAAGCCCAAACAGACAAAATAGACGTGTCATGTGGCTATGACTATCACTGGCAAGTAAGTTCTCAAACCACCCATTTCAACTTAATTTTAGAAAGCTGCTATTTTAGTTTTGAGATAATTTCCAATCAGTTTTCCCCCATAGGAGCTGCCCATGAAATTTTGGTTCCTATTTTCAGTACATCCCCCTTTAATGAGACAGCAAGTTCCTCACATCCTTGGCCACAGCTCAAAAATAGTGTGTGCTTTTTCTTTCCTTCCTGCCATGGCTCTGCATGCATCCTCTCAGATGCATCTCTATGTCCCATTTCCTCCCAGATCTCCTCTGGTCAGGAGGACTCTCCTTCCTCCCATAAAACCTGGGAATCATTGGTGTTGACACAGCTACTGTGTGGTTGAGGTGTGGCTCTGGGGCACAGAGCTGGGGTAACCAGTCCACATGGAAGCAGGGTCACTCGTCCAGGTGCTGTGTGGAGAGCCCTCATCTGTATGAATGCCTGCTCCGAGATCAGTGGGGGGACAGGGTGACCTCTCTCAGCCACGTAAATGAGATTTCTATTCATGGAACAGAAGGAAGCAATAAAATAAAGATTTATTCTGGTTGTTTTCCTGATTGATAGGGGAAAAATAAAGATTTAGGTTTCTCTCTATGGGTTCCCTGAAGTGAATAGTAATAATTATCACCTGTGTTACTTAAATAAAAGGGACTTTCTTTTTCCTTCCATTGTGGCCCTCTCTCCAAAGAATAGGTTCCATCCTGGGGTGGTGGGCTTCTTTATTCAGGGGAAAGGCTGCTGAGCATCCATCTCTTCACCTCCAACTTATCTTTGGCCTTGCTTCACAGTGTTTGAGATGTGAGGCCTCTGTGAGGCTAAGAAAGGATCCAGGTTCTCCCTGGTGAGGCCTGCAATTTGCTCCAGGTGATTTCTATAAAAATTAGACAATCTTTTCTCAGCCTTGGCCAATAATTTACAGTTGATTCAAGCTTCTGTCTGAGCTCCCTCCCTATTGTGGGTGGAGAACATGGCTCTTGCTTCTGGTTGGGCAGCAATGGGTCAGGCTTTAGGAGGGGCCAGAATTATCTTATCAAGGAACAGAAGGCCATTATTCAATATGCCAGGAGGATTTAAACTAAACACATAATGCTTCTAGTGACTTCAGCTCATATTGAGGATGTGATAGCATGAACTGAGACTTCACGAATCCTTCAAAGATCCACATAGCCTTTTCTTATTAACACTATAGGTCTGAAGTAGCATCATATGTTGATGTGGGTTCCCCTCTGTATGCTATGAATAGGTTTTATCACCATTGTTATAAAGAAGCCACTTCAGCCTATAGCTGGGCAGGGATATGGGCACAGGCTGGAAGTGATATGTAGAGAGAGTAGGCAGAGCCACAGAGATGTCATGTAGCTGCTGAGAAAGAAAGATGCCTGCTGGACCCATCCCAGTAAGTCACAACCTCGTTCTGATACACAGATAATAGAAATGTGGTTAATTTAAGATGTAAGAGTTAGTTAGTAGGAATCCTGAGCTATAGACCAAGTAGTGTTACCATTAATATAGTTTCTGTGCTATTATTCAGGTCCAGGTGGCTGGGAGATGAATGAGCAGCCTCCAACTACAAAATGGTGTGCCAACCTGGGCCAGCTATATCCACATAAAACCTGAGAGAGCTTGGGAGGCATTCTAGACACACAAAAAAGCAGAGTTAAGCATGGCTTTATGATAGCAGTATTTTCTTGGGTGAGTTCTGTTTGCTAGAAGCAAGCAGAGGCACAATTTCTTTAAGAGAAGGTTTCCTGACTCAGTGGTAGCAGCAAAAACTATGCGGCTCCTTTAAGAAGGCTTCCTGGTTTATGCTAGTTACAGCACCAGCTCTGGCTCTTTCAGGAGGCTGAGCACTAGAAAGGGATTTGTGGGCAGTGTGCTTGTTGGTAGCATGGGCCAACTGTTTCCCAGAACTGAGTTGGTGAGCACAGCTCCCACCCGGCAGTCCCAGAACTGGCAGTAACCATACCTCCACCATATTAAAAGGCTGAGAAAGGTGGCTCTAGCAGTCAAGGCTGCTGTGACAAAGCTGCTTGTCTGTTCCGGTTGATACTGTTCTGCTCTGGTCAGACTGGTCTGATCTAGTAGAATCCTGTCAAGAGCAGTCTGCTCTGGTCTAGACAGGTTGGGTTCGGTTTTTTCCCAACTTGTCCAGTCTGGACTGGTCTGGACCAGTATATATATTCTTGTCTGGTCCTGTCTGGTCTTGTCTGTTGTGGTTGAGACTGGTCTGGTCCCGTATGGTCTGGTCAATACCAGTCTGGACCAGTCTGGTCTGGTTGAGACTGGTCTGTCTGGTCTAGAATGGTCTAGTCTGGCCTGGTCCGGTCTGGTCTTGTCTGGACCAGTCAAACTAGTCTGGTCCTGTCTGTTTTGAATTGATACTGGTCTGGTCCGGTCAAGACTGGTCTGGTCTTGAGTAGAATCTGTTCAAGAGCAGTCTGCTCCGGTCTAGACCGGTCAGGTCTGGTCTTTGTCCATTCTGGTCTGATCTGGACCATTCTGGACCAGTATATTCTTGTCTGGTCCATTCTTGTCCAGTCTGTTCTGGTTGAGACTGGTCTAGTCTGGTTGAGACCAGTCTATACCAGTTTGGTCTGGTTGAGACAGGTCTGCTCTGTTCTGGACTGGTCCAGTCTGGTCTTGGTCCAGTCTGGTCTTGTCTGGACCATTCAAACAAGTCTGGTCCTATCTGTTCCAGTCGATACTGGTCTGGTCCGGTCAAGACTGGTCTGGTCAGGTAGAATCTGGTCAAGAGCAGTCTGCTATGGTCTAGACCGTCGGGTTCCAGGTCCTTGTCCGTTCTTGTCCATTCTGGTCCAGTCTGGTCTGGACTGGTCTGGACCAGTATTTTCTTTTCTGGTCCAGTCTGATCAGTCTGTCTGGTTGAGACTGGCCTGGTGGTCTGGTCTGGTCTGGTCGAGACCAGTCTGGACCAGTCTGGAGCCAATCTGCTCTGGTTGAGAACTGGTCTGGTCCAGTCTTATCTATTCCAGTCTGGTCTTGTCTGGACTAGTCAATACCAGTCTGGTCCTGTCTGTTCTGGTCGATACCAGTCTGGTCCTTTCTATTCCGGTCTGGTCCAGTCTGGCTGATCTGGTCCTGGTCTGGACAGTTTGGTCTGGCCTGGACCATTCTGGACCAGTATCTTTCCTGTATGGTCTAGTCTGTTCTGGATGAGACTGACCTGGTCGAGTCTGTTCTGGTCTGGTAGAGCCGGTCTGGACTGGTCTGGTCACGTCAGATACTGGTCTGGGTCTGGTTGAGGCTGGTCTGACTCAGTCTGTTCTGGTCTGGACAGGTCTGGACTGGTCTGGTCTGGTCTTGTCTGGACCAGTCAAAACAAGTCCTGTTAGGGTCTCTGTCTTCAGACTGACAGATTCCACTCTTAGCAGTGCTTGTCCTTTCTGTCTCCTACCACTCTAAGAGAATGTTTACTGAGCATCCCATTTAGATGGGGCAGATAAAAGCGCATGTTTTCCCCCACAGCCTGGCACTAGGACACTGTCTGTGCTTTTCAGTAATGGCGTGTCTGAGACAAGGACATGACCATCCCCCATGTAACACAGGACAATCAAAGATGTCAGAGCAGCAGAGGACGAGTGTGATCTCCCAAGATTCTCTGATGCTGCTAACGAGGAACACAGTGACACCAACTTTGTCTCCAGCAGCATAAGAACCCATTCTGGCTCTGATCAGTGGTGTCCCTGGGGACTAGAAGCTGGCATCCCCAGGAGAGCCATTTTGGGAACCGCACGGACCTAAGAGCTCCACGGTGAGATCGTTGTTCCAGTGCTAAGGAGAAAGTCTCAGCTGAGTACTGATTACCGTGAACCCTTCTGTGCTTGCAGATTTCCCTGGGGCAGACTGTGCAAGGCCCGGGTTTCAGAGCTTCCCAGGAAATAGTGTTTGTGTAACCTCCCGAGCATTGCTTAGCTTCTGCTTTGTGCTTCTTTTTAATGTTTGGGGGTTTCATTTACAGGAACACAAAACATCTTTTTAAGTGAATGCATCCAAACTGCAGGCAGGCTCAGCGGGAGGAAGCGCTTGCCATGCCAGCATCAAGGATCTGAGTTTGGACTCTCTCGGATCCCTTGTAAAGACAGACAATGTAATTCCAGTGCTCCCTTGTGGGGAGATGGGAGACAGGTACAGGAGAACCCCCAGAAGAGCCTAAGGGACTAGCTAGTCTGGCATAAAGAGCAGAAAAAGAAGGGACTGTCTCAGGCAAGGTAGAATATAAAGACTGATAGCTGCGGTTATCCTCTGACTTTCTATATGCATGCCATTGATGTTGGCATGTGAGCAAGCATGCACACACACACAACACACACACATCACAAAAGCACATGCATCACACACAAGATTTTTTTAATATATGTCCAAGTTTAAAAACATGGCTTTTAAAAGGAAAATTTAATAAAGCACCCTCCCAATGATTCTCTTAAGTAGAGCACTGTTTTATTTGACAAATGAGGCAGGCCTTCCTTGCAAGATTAATTTACTGCAGGTCATTGCCACTAGAAGATGAGAAGGATTGGATTTCTACTATATGTGAAGCCTGGTAAAGAGTGGGAAAGTCTACTGACGGTAAAACTCCCTTCAAACAATACAGATTGGTCGGTTGAGGTCTTCATAATTTAGTTCTGTCTATTAGCACTGTGTGAGATGCCAGGTGTTGCACAGACTCTGTATTTGTCAGATGCAGTAATACTACCACGTAGGATTGTTTTCCTCCTTGTCTAAAGAGAAACTTGAGAGGTACTTGTTCACTAATGTCGCAAAGTAGAGAACAGAAATCCAAAACCAATCTCTAGCTGCTCCCAAAACCTGCACCTTTTGCCACCTCCCCAGTCCAACACCCTTTGTTATACAAAGCTGTGCTGATTCACTTTAAGAAGCACTGTGTATACCTCAGCCCCCATGAGTTGAACATGCTTGTCCAAGATAATTTCATTGTATTCCAGCCAAGTGGCTCAGAATCTCGATTTCCCATAGCCAAATTAACCAGTATTTAGAACTGAAGTCATGCAGCAAATGCCAGTGCAGAGAGTTGAAAATTATAGCTTGGCCAGGCTGGTGGCTGAAGGAATACTGCAAGACACACAGATAATAAACAGCAGGCTTTGGATGGAGGGGCCATGACATTAAATAATTGAAGGCAGTGCAAGTAGAACAGGGGGCCAAGTCTGCCAGGCTATTTGTGAGACTGAGAAATGGAATATTGATGTTCGGCCCCAGCACTGAGAGCTCTCTGGTTAATTACATTCCTGGGGGAAGTCAGAGAAAAATATGATACTTATATTTTTCAGAGAACACAATAATTTTCAATCATTTGCTGGGAAATTGGTTAACTCTCTAGCTCACTTTCTTTCTGTGAGACCTGGAAGAACATTTTATCGACTAGAACATTGAAATCTGCAGCGTTTGTGTCTCCTGCTTTTATTGCAAATTCGTTGAACACTTTGTTTCCTGGCATGGATCCTTTTTGCAGATTATAGTGGACAAACAAACCTAGAGATAATTAGATCTCATTGGAAAACTACTGAACAACACCCACCCTCTTTCTGACCAGCTCTGTCTCATGAAGTTTACTTTTCCAGGAAGATGCAGAGTTTGGGGTGGGGAACTACACCAGACAAGTGGGAAAGTGGTACCATCTCAGACAATGAGGAATTCGGGGGTAAGGGAAATGTATTTAGGACTGGATGAATATAGAAGCCAAATTGGTTTGTATGGTATTTTGTTCTTTTCTTGTAGCTGATGCCCAACTTTGCAAGGCACAAAAGTAAGCCACTTTGTTTTGCCACTCTGAGTCTCCCTTGGGCAGAGGGACCTAAGTTCTATTTACAAAAGCAGTCTTTGCAAGCCATGAAGAGCAAACCAGTACCAGCATTCCTCCAAAGCCTTTGTTTCATTTCCTGCTTCCAGAATCTTGAGTTCTTTGCCCTGGCTTCCCGGAACGGTGGATTCACAAGCAGTAGGAGGAAATAAGCCTTTTGTCCCTGAGTTGCCTTTTGGAATGGTGTTTATCACAGAAATAGAAAGCAAACGAGATGCTCACCTCGTCTAGGGGAGTGATATCACCAAACCCTATGCCATTAGAGTTTTTATTCTATACACACACATACATGTGATAAAATTTAATTCACAAGTCAGACACAGTAAGAGATTTAATAAAATGTCATGAGAATAATAGGAGCCATAGAATTGCGTGTTTTTCTTTACTTATTTATCATCTCTCAGTGTTACCACTGAAGACGTTGCCTCACAATTTCACTGTGATTGATTCGAAAGCGTTGGAAGCATTATTATGTAACAGGAAGGCCACTTGTTTGTCCCAGCTGCCCAGAACCAAAATAATCACACAGAAACCATATTTATTAAAACACTAGTTGGTTGGGGCTGGAGAGAGGTTAAGAGCATCGCCTGCTCTTCTAAAGGTCCTGAGTTCAATTCCCAGCAACCACATGGTAGCTCTCAACCATCTGTAATGAGGTCTGGTGCCCTCTTCTGGCTTTCAGGAATACATGCAGACAGAATATTATATACATAATAAATAAATATTTAAAAAAAAAAACAAAAAACACTAGTTGGCCCATTAGCTCTAGTTTCTTATTGGTTAATTCTTACATTTTAATTTAACCCATTTTTATTAATCTGTGTTTAATTACCAGCTAAGTTTTTAGCAGCATGTCTTACTCTGGCAGCGGATCCATGGCATTTTTCTCACTCTGCTTTCTTCCTCCCAGAATTTAGTTCTGTCTTCTCCACCTACCTAAGTTCTGCCTTATTAGGCCAAGGCAGTTTCTTTATTCATTAACCAATACAAAAAACACACAGAGGGACCCCCACATCCTTATTAAGAGAAGCTGGGCTTACTAGAACACAAACAGATATGGTAAGAATGGGTCCCATGACTAAGACAATGAAGAAGCTAACGAGCAGGCAGCATGTTCAGGAGGGATACCCCGAGAAAGGCTTGATCATGTCCTGGGTACAATACTTTATCATGCTATTCAGAATGACCCAGAATTCAAAAGTTATGAATTGTTTGTTGCTGGAAGATTTCATTTACTGTTTTGAATGATTGTGAGATTTCATGTAACAGAAACTTGGGAAAGACTAGCCAGGCATGATAGTGTATTGCTCAATAGGCTGAGGCAGGAGGATCAAGAACTTGAGATTAGACTGGATTACATAATAAAACCCCCCCCATCTCAGGCCCTGAAGAGTAAAACTGAGATTAGGGAGGACTGTGGCTCTGTTTTAGAACATTCCATTTCAAGACATTATCTGTGTGTTTGTTTAAACACATTTTCCCAAGGAAGTTTTTAGCAAGAATTTATTGGTGGCGCACGCCTTTAATCCCAGCACTCGGGAGGCAGAGGCAGGCGGATCTCTGTGAGTTCGAGACCAGCCTGGTCTACAAGAGCTAGTTCCAGGACAGGCTCCAAAGCTACAGAGAAACCCTGTCTCGAAAAACAAAAAAAAAAAAAAAAAAAAAAAAAAAAAAAAAAAAAAAAAAAATTGTTAGGTGGCAATGGGCTCAGTGTAAGAGGTGCTCTTCTTCAAGACAGTCCAAGTGTTCTTAGAGAGGAACAGAGTACACCAGCTTGGACCTGAAACATGATTCTGTCGTCAAAGAGTCTCAGAGCCTACGAATGGACAGAAGTCAGTGATTATCTTTGAAGCAAACCATCCATGTTATAAAACAGTGCTTCTCAACCTTCCTAATGCCGTGACCCTTTAATACAGTGCCTCATGCTGTGGCGACCCCAACCACAAAATTATTTCACTGCTACTTCCTAACTGTAATTTTGCTGCTGTTATGAATTATCATGTAAATATTTGATATTCAGGATATCTGATATGCTACCCCTGAGAGGGCTGTAACCCACAAGTTACGAACCGCTGTCGTAGAGTGTAGCAGGCTTTTTCTTCTGAGTCACCAACCACCTCCCAAATCATGACATAGAGACTTATTACTCATTATGAATGCTTGGTCATATCTTATGCTTGCTGTCTCTTATGACTTATAATAACCTATTCATTTACGTATTGCCTTGGGGCTTTTTATTTGTCTTTCATTCTGTATATCTTACTCTGTGGCTGGTGGCAACCTGGCTGGCTGGCCCCAAGTGTCTCCCTCATTCTCTCCCTTCTCTCGTTCTCTTCTTATTCTCTCTGCCTGACAGCCCCATCCTGCCTAGGCTATTGGTCACTTAGCTTTTTATTAGACCGATCAGGAGCCTTATGCAGGTAAGGTGAAACAGCAACACATCTATACGTAATTAAACAAATACAGCATGAACAGCTTGACATAATTAAATGCAGCATAAATAGATGTGACACATCTTTGCCTGGTTAAAGTAATATTTCATAACAACAGAGGGCTCTCATCCTCTTCCTTTGTGGCCTCTTCAGAGTCTGATTTCTGTGCTCCATGCTCCTTGAGTCTGCACTGGCTGTTATCCTGAAGGCTATGTTTCAGGACATGGCCAGGCTGCCTCAAAGGCCCATGTGAGAATCGCATTAACACAGCATTGATCTATGGTCATGAAGGATAAGGAGATCTTTAGACAGAGGCTTCTAGTAGAATGTAGGAAGCTGCTAGGGCAAGGAGAAGGGGATCTTTGTCCCTGCTCTGGCAATGCAACATCTCATCCCTGACCTGGGAATTCTCCCTACCCTGGAATGCAAGTGTATAGTAAAACTCTTTCCTCTGGGTTGGAAATGACCATAGCAAAAGCAGCAGTTGTGGCCCCTAAGAGATGCTTTGGAGATCACATCTATTACGATTCCCCCATGGAGGGAGAGAAGAGAACTTACACAGCTCTCAAGATCCGCGGGAGGCCCGGTCCATCCCTGAGATTATATAAGAGGTCGACTTCCCAGTGATGCAGCTGTCCTTGAGTCATCTGGAGGACATCCCAGTGGTATGGCTGCCGATGAATTACATCCTATGAGCGACAGCAATAAGTTCATCAGTTCACCCAACGGGTCTTCAGTGGAATCTCCTTTTTGTTCTGCTGGTGCCCTCTCTCTGTGGTCTGAATAGATATTTTTTTTTGTCATTGCAGGTATTGTGTTTTGAGAGGCTCTTGCCATGCAGAATAGCTAGCTTGACACTCACAGTGTAACCTAGCCTGCCCTTGAACTCATGTCATTTCCCCCTGCCTTAGCCTCTGTGTGCTTAGATTACAGACATGAGCTATCTTGTAAGGCTAGGACAGATATTTCTTAATGAGTCCTCAGGCAATTTTACAGGATGAGAGGTGTGCTCATCTCTAGAGCAATTCTTCAGTGAAAATGAGCTTCAACTTTAAACTGGTCTGATTTTAAATCCCTCCCCTGCCAGCCCCATGACCAGACGGACTACAGAAGGAGTGCTAAAATCCTCCACCCAAGTCCAGAGGCATTCATGGCCTCTAACACAAGCAATTCAAGACAGAAGCAAACCTTGCCACTTCGGTGGAGCTGTCTACAGTCAGTTGTGCCAGAACAGAGATGATCGTTCAGGGAGATGGTAGCATTGATGGCCATCATTGCTGTCAGCTAACGGTGAAATCATAGCATAGGAGCCCTCCCAAGTATCAGCAGTTTCTAATTAAAGCCTCTTTACGGGTGTCCTATAACCTACGGCTTGAGGAGGCCGGTAAGGTCATCTTCTCACATTCCATTCATAAATCTTTCTTTCATAAATATATTCAGATACAGTCAAACAATTTATAACTAAAATTAAAGGAGAAAAATGTCAGCATTGTTATCTTTCCTCGAAGTTTTGCTAGCACGTATGTGTGGAAACACAAGTGTGCATTGCCTCATGGTAAGGCTACAGTTGGGGACACAGCTCACTATTCCCAAGAATGAGGGCTCATGGGAGGCTGTAGCCCATCCCCCAGTGCACGGCATTAATCCATAGAATCAGCCTCTTAATCAGCTGCTTCAATGATGACCCCTGCTCCCTATTATACACTCATCCCTTATACTTCAACAAATGTGTGCTGTTGCTTAACATTGTACATTAAGCAGATGTGTTAAATGTCAATCATTCCTGACTGTAGCTATTTCCTTTGCAAGAATCTGTTTATCCTCCTATGCATTCTATTTTGTAAGCACTTAGTGCTGCATCATCCAGTCTCAGGAAGTATTCTATAGCTAAGTAATACCTGCATTTGGCTGCAAATACGAGGTGTATGTAAAGTCTATGAAGAGCTTGGGCATGCATGGGCATAAGGGGCATAGGGCCGTCCTCTACTAACCCAGCATGATGGTCGCCACGGGCCTCACCTTAGAACCTGCTACAATACAGATTCAAGGACTGTAGAGAAAATCTAACAGGGGTGAGTCCCCAAAAGAAAAAAAAAATCAACAACAAAAGAACCAGAAACTTCACAGTCCTCTTGTGACATGTGTACAGACTGGGTTGATGACTCACAGGTATGTTCTTGTTACATGTTATAATTGTACAGAAAATGAGGGAAGTGAAGCCAAGGCCAGGGTTGCCTTGGAAAGTAGAATGAAGCGGTGAAGATTCTCTCTTGGCGGTGTACAATGAATACTTATTAATACAGTAGTTTGACATTTGTTATTGAAAGGCACAATGTACAATACAGGTTTTTATTCAATTCCATTCAAAGAACACCTGACAACTGAACTCAGCGACTAGGAAACACTTTGTGATACAGCAGCATGATTGCCTGGTTTGTGGGTCAATGCAGCTGTCCTCTCAGCCACAAACAAACCAAATGTCTTAAAAATATTTATCTTTGCTCCAATAACATTTATCATGCACATGGTTTCCTAATGACAAATATTAATATTTCAGCTCAGTTACTTCATTGACTGCAACAATAATGCCCCAAAATGGGAAATAACCAGTGTGTACTGTGGAAAACTGTTTCAGAAGGTGACCGTGTATACACACGAGAATTTTGCAGGCATTGCAACTATATTATGACAGGTATCTACTTTCTAGGGACAAAGTGATGCGGGAGCTAGTACAGAGGCATAAGCACTTTAATGCACAGGGATGCATAAAGCTGAAGATTTGCTGGATGCATAAAAGACACCTAAAAGAGGAACATTGGTTCTGGTTTTGTGTATTGGGATAGAGAGGCTTCAAACAGAGAAAATATGAAGATAGAGAAATGTGAAACAGAGAAAATGCAAAGGGACTCAAGAAAATACAGTGACTATCGAGGAAGCAGGAAGGTCAGAAGTGGAATAGAGACTCCCCTGTCTCTCCTCATGCTACCTCATGCACTGCTTGGAAGGTCTCAGCCCGCAGCCTCAACCTCCAGTGCACGAGGACTTATATTTAAAAAACAAAAACAAAAACAAAATAAAACAAAAAAAAAAAAACCCCTGAGTTTATGGTCTTATCAACCCAGGTCAATCACAACCTCTGGGAGTGAGAAATCAAATATCAGTTTTGCTTTGTTTTACTTCAATTTGGTTGGACCTTTAATTTTTGCTCTGTTTCTTAGGTAATACTACTTTGGAATCAAGTTTGATAGTTCAAGCTTTGTATAGTACAAACAACTAGGTTATAGAGTGGAGGCTTTCTCTTCTTCTCCAATCATCTTCCCCTCTGGGCAGATCTGTGGAAGAGAACCCTGGGCTTTTCAGTAAGGAGTTGCTTAAATTTCTAACAATATTCAGTTCTGGACAACTATCTGAACTACAGTCTTCCCACTATAGAAGACCCTCATTAACAGGATGATAGATAAGAACCTATGTTTATCCTCTTGATGGCTCCATGCTCAAAGGTGACTTAGAACATAAATTGGAGGTTCAATTGTGGGTCATGATTTGCCCTGCCAATGTGCTACAGCATCACTGACCCATAGCCCCCAAAATCTCCATTACATTATATATGCAAAAATCAGGTCATGGTTCCAAGGCCGATCCCACATGCTCAGAACATTTGCAGTTTGACTACAAAAAATCAGGAATAATGTGTCTACTTTGTTCTTGGCATTAGTAGAAAAACTGGATCTTGGTTATACAGAAAAAAAAAGACTATGGTAGCAATAAAAAGATATTTGGAATGATGCCTCAGCAGCAAAATGAATTAAATGGATGAAAACAATAATGTTAGAAACTCACTGTCTCAGTAAACTTGTATTTGCAAATTTCCACCCTGTAGCCCCATTAATCTCAAAACTGTGAAGAACATACATGGTAGAAGTTACAGCACTGTGATAAACATGGCATATTGTAGCTGGAGGCTGCTTGTTTGTTTACCGGCAACCTGGATTAATGCAGAAACTATATTAATTACAACACTGCTTGGTCTATTAGCTCTGGTTTCTTATTAACTAACTCTTAAATCTTAAATTAACCCATTTCTATTAATCTGTGCATGGGCATGAGGCTGTGACTTACTGGTAAGGGTCCGGCAGATGTCTTTCTCCTTCAGCTGCTACATGGCATCTCTCTAACTTTGCCTACTCTCTCTCTATATCTCTTCCAGCCTGACTATATTCTGCCCTGTTAGAGGCTGAAGCAGCTTTATTCATTAACCAATGATAGTAAAACATATTCATAGCATACAGAAGGGAATCCCACATCATCTCCCTTTTTTTGTCTAAATAAAAGGGAAGGTTTTAACTTTAACAGTAAAATTGCATATAACAAAACAGGTATCAAGTAAGAATTACAGTTGCAATATTTATATCTAATTTATCTTTAATCATAACTAAAGAAAACTATAACTATCTAGCCTTCAACTCCATATAATATATAATTATATATATATATTATGTTATAATGTTACCTAAGTAAACAGGAAGTGCATTGTAAGCAACTTCCAAAACTCTAGAATTGACAGAGACATCTTGCTGCCTGGAGAGTTACCCAAAGTTCTTCTGTAACATTGGGGCATTCATCTTCAGCCACAAGCCCATAATATTTAGCAGACTTTTCCATGAAGTGGGAAATTTGAAAAACTGTTCAGTCACTTTCTTCTGTGTCCTGCAGAATGTCTAGCCATTTCTAGAAGGAACCCTGAAGGATCATCCCATCTTTTTGAATGTTCAGCAGTCACTTTTCTATGGGTCCTGCATATCCAGCTCACACAGCATAGCATCAAGCATTCCAAGCAAGAGCCGTTTTTTTTGCCCAGATTGTTAACAAACTCCATAAGGAGCCTTTTTGATGTTCATCATCCTCTTGAAGTAATTGGTACTGGCAGAAACAGACATGTCTCACTGTCGAGAAAAGTATAAGTTCTTAAAATATTTCAAAAGCCATATTCTGTAGGTGTTTGGAAAGGTTGAAGAATAACTATCCATTTGAAATATATCTCTGTACATCTAGAAAATCTAACTAAAATAATTAAAAGTTTGATTATTATAGATGACTGTTAATCTATTTCTTAACTATACATTACATTTTTAAATGAGCTGCACAAACACAATACCTTAAACAAGAACAGAAAGAAATATAAATAACAAAATTGACCTTAAATTTGTATCAGTAAACCAAGATCCATACCAATTCAAAGTATTCATCTCTGTAGCATATCCATTCCCTTTTAAATATAAGCAAACATTTATAAATAATCATTTAGGGAGTTTGGGTGTTGTTCTCTAGAGTACCTCCTGCTGACCTGGGGTGCTGTTAATCAGGTCTTTCATGGGATATCCTGTGTGCTAGGTCCTTCTTAGCCAGCAGACCTGAAGCTGTCGTGGCTGTTAGACCATTTGGGCCATTGAGTTCTTGTTTGATCAAACCATATAAGCCCATAAGGAATCCACAACTTTCTATCCTCTGTATGTAGAAAGAGCTGCGGGCTGCTTACCGCCGCCCTGCTCCTGTGCACCGGCTAGCTTTACCCAAAATAATTACACAGAAACTGTATTCATTTAAACACTGCTTGACCCATTAGTTTTAGTCTCTTATTGGCTAATTCTCACATCTTGCTTTAACCCATATTTAGTAATCTGTGTAGCACCACGAGGTGGTGCCTTACTGGGAAGATCTTAACCTGCATCCATCTCGGAGAGGAGAGCTATGGTGACTGCCTGAAGCATCTGCCTGACTCTGCTTTCTCTATCCCAAAATTCTGTTTTGTCTACTCTGCCTACCTAATTTTCTGTCCTATAAACGCCAAGGCAGTTTTCTTTATTAACCAATAAAATCAACACAAATAAAAGACCCTCCTCCATCACTCTGTGGAAACAAAAGCAGAACCTCTTTTCCAAAGCAACATGTCCTTAGACTCAAATTTTAAAGTCAAGACACCTTTAAAATATATATGTTGGACTACCTTAGCAGTCCGGGCAATGAAATATCTCTTTGTACTTAGCTCATTAGCAGTCAAAAAATTCAAAGAAAACACAATAATATAATTCAGACTCTCTGTGTACTTTCCAACTTTACGTGGCTTATTTTTCTTTACTCCTTTAATCTATGACTGTCTACACTCTGCCACTTTAAAGACTTTGTTTTTTAAAACTATTTCTTTTTATAACTGTCTATAAACTTTCTCTTCTCACTTTCAAGTCTATAAACATTTTTTAAGCACATGGTGACCAATGAAACCGGTTTAGACCGGTTCAAACCATTTAGACCGGTGTACACCAGTTCAGGCCGGATTAAACCGGTTCAGACAGGTTCAGACCGGCTCCAACCGGTTCCAACCGGTTTACACCGGTTCAAACCGGATCAGACCGGATCAAACCGGTTCAAACCAGATCAGACCGGTTCAGACCGGTTCAAACTGGTTTTTACCGGATCAAACCGGATCAAACCGGTTCAGACGGGTTCAGACCGGTTCAAACCGGTTCAAACCGGATTAAACCGGATTAAACCGGTTCAAACCAGTTGAGACCGGATCAAACAGGTTTAAACCGGTTCAGACCGGTTGAGACCGGATCAAACCGGTTTAAACCGGTTCAGACCGGTTCAAACCGGATCAGACCGGTTCAAACCGGATCAAACCGGTTCAGACCGGTTCAAACTGGTTTTGACCGGATCAAACTGAATCAAAACGGTTCAGACCAGTTCAAACCGGTTCAAACCGGAACAGACCGGTTCAGACCGGTTTTGACCAGATCAAACCGGTTTAAACCGGATCAGACCGGTTCAGACCGGTTCAAACCGGTTGAGACCAGATCAAACAGGTTTAAACTGGTTCAGACCGGTTCAAAACTGGTTCAAACCGGTCCAGACCGGATCAAACCGGTTTAAACCGGTTCAAAACCGGATCAAAGCGGTTCAGACCGGTTCAAACCGGTCCAGACCGGATCACACGGGTTTAATCCGGTTCAGACCGGTTCAAACCAGATCAAACTGGTTCAAACCGGTCCAGACCGGATCAAACCGGTTTAAACCGGATTAAACCGGATCAGACCGGTTCAAACCAGTTGAGACCGGATCAAACCGGTTCAAACCGGATCAAACCGGTTCAAACCGGATCAAACCGGTTCAGACCGGTTGAGAACGGATCAAACCGGTTTAAACCGGTTCAGTCCGGTTCAAACCGGATCAGACCGGATCAAACCGGTTCAAACCAGATCAGACCGGTTCAGACCGGTTCAAACCGGTTTTGACCGGATCAAACCGGATCAAACCGGTTCAGACCCGTTCAGACCGGTTCAAACCGGTTCAAACCGGATTAAACCGGTTCAAACCGGTTGAGACCGGATCAAACCTGTTTAAACCGGAACAGACCGGTTCAGACCGGTTCAAACCGGTTCAAACCGGTTCAGACCGGTTCAAACCGGTTCAAACTGGATTAAACCGGTTCAAACCGGTCCAGACCGGATCAAACCGGTTTAAACCGGATCAAACCGGTTCAGACCGGTTCAAACCGGTTTAAACCGGTTCAAACCGGATCAAAGCGGTTCAGACCGGTTCAAACCGGTCCAGACCAGATCAAACCGGTTTAAACCGGTTCAGACCAGTTCAAACTGGATCAAACCCGTTCAAACCGGTCCAGACCGGATCAAACCAGATCAGACCGGATAAAACCGGTTCAAACCGGATCAAACCGGTTCAGACCGGTTGAGACCGGATCAAACTGGTTTAAACCGGTTCAGACCGGTTCAAACCGGATCAGACCGGATCAAACCGGTTCAAACCAGATCAGACCGGTTCAACCCGGTTCAAACCGGTTTTGACCGGATCAAACCGGATCAAACCGGTTCAGACCGGTTCAGACCGGTTCAAACCGGTTCGAACCGGATTAAACCGGTTCAAACCGGTTGAGACCGGATGAAACCGGTTTAAACCGGTTCAGACCGGTTCAAACCAGATCAGACCGGATCAAACCGGTTCAAACCGGATCAGACCGGATCAAACCGGTTCAAACGGGATCAGACCGGTTCAAACCGGTTTTGACCGGATCAAACCGGATCAAACCGGTTCAGACCAGTTCACACCAGTTCAAACCGGTTCAGACCGGTTCAAACCGGATCAGACCGGATCAAACCGGTTCAAACCGGATCAGACCGTATCAAACCGGTTCAGACCGGATCAGACCGGATCAAACCGGTTCAAACCGGTCCAGACCGGATCAAACCGGTTTAAACCGGATCAAACCGGTTCAGTCCGGTTCAAACCGGTTTAAGCCGGTTCAAACCGGATCAAAGCGGTTCAGACCGGTTCAAACCGGTCCAGACCGGATCAAACCGGTTTGAACCGGTTCAGACCGGTTCAAACCGGATTAAACCGGTTCAAACCGGATCAAACCGGTTCAAACCGGTTGAGACCGGATCAAACCGGTTTAAACCGGTCCAGACCGGTTAAGACCGGATCAAACCGGTTTAAACCGGTTCAGACCGGTTCAAACCGGATCAGACCGGATCAAACCGGTCCAGACCGGATCAAACCGATTCAAACCGGATCAGACCGGTTCAAACCGTATTAAACCGGTTCAAACCGGTCCAGACCGGATCAAACCGGATCAAACCGGTTCAGACCGGTTCAAACCGGTTTAAACCGGTTCAAACGGGATCAAATCGGATCAAACCGGTTCAAACCGGATCAAACCGGTTCAGTCCGGTTGAGAACGGATCAAACCGGTTTAAACCGGTTCAGTCCGGTTCAAACCAGATCAGACTGGTTCAGACCGGTTCAAACCGGTTTTGACCGGATCAAACCGGAACAGACCGGTTCAGACAGGTTCAAACCGGTTCAAACCGGTACAGACCGGTTCAAACCGGTTCAAACCGGATTAAACCGGTTCAAACCGGTTGAGACCGGATCAAACCGGTTTAAACCGGTTCAGACCGGTTCAAACCGGACCAGACCGGATTAAACCGGTTCAAACCGGTCCAGACCGGATCAAACGGGTTTAAACCGGAACAGACCGGTTCAGACAGGTTCAAACCGGTTCAAACCGGTTCAGACCGGTTCAAACCGGTTCAAACCGGATTAAACCGGTTCAAACCGGTTGAGACCGGATCAAACCGGTTTAAACCGGTTCAGACCGGTTCAAACCGGATCAGACCGGATTAAACCGGTTGAGACCGGATCAAACCGGTTCAAACCGGTTCAGACCGGTTCAAACCGGATCAGACCGGATCAAACCGGTTCAAACCGGATCAGACCGGATCAAACCGGTTCAAACCGGATCAGACCGGTTCAAACCGGTTTTGAACGGATCAAACCGGTTTTGACCGGTTCAGACCGGTTCAAACCGGTTCAAACCAGATCAGACCGGATCAAACCGGTTCAAACCGGATCAGACCGGATCAAACCAGTTCAAACTGGATCAGACCGGATCAAACCGGTTCAAACTGGATCAGACAGGTTCAAACCGGTTTTGACCGGATCAAACCGGAGCAAACCGGTTCAGACCGGTTCAGACCGGTTCAGACCGGTTCAAACCGGTTCAAACCGGATTAAACCGGTTCAAACCGGTCCAGACCGGATCAAACCGGTTTAAACCAGTTCAAACCGGATCAAAGCGGTTCAGACCGGTTCAAACCGGTCCAGACCTGATCAAACCGGTTTAAACCGGAACAGACCGGCTCAGACCGGTTCAAACAGGTTTGAACCGGTTCAGACCGGTTCAAACCGGTTCAAACCGGATTAAACCGGTTCGAACCGGTTGAGACCGGATCAAACCGGTTCAAACTGGATCAGACCGGTTCAAACCGGTTTTGACCGGAACAAACCAGACCAAACCGGTTCAGACCGGTTCAGACCGTTTCAGACCGGTTCAAACCGGTTCAAACCGGTTTAAACCGGATCAAACCGGTTCAGACCGGTTCAAACCGGTTTAAACCGGTTCAAACCGGTTCAAACCGGTTTAAACCGGATCAAACCGGTTCAGACCGGCTCAAACCGGTTTAAACCGGTTCAAACCGGATCAAAGCGGTTCAGACAGGTTCAAACCGGTCCCAGACCGGATCAAACCGGTTTAAACCGGTTTCAGACCAGTTCAAACCGGATCAAACCCTTTCAAACTGGGTCCAGACCGGATCAAACCGGTTCAAACCGGATCAAACCGGTTCAAACCGGTTTTGACTGGATCAGACCGGATCAAACCGGTTCAAACCGGTTCAGACCGGTTCAAACCGGATCAGACCGGATCAAACCGGTTCAAAGCAGATCAGACCGGTTCTGACCGGTTCAAACCGGTTTTGACCGGATCAAACCGGTTTAAACCGGATCAAACCGGTTCAGACCGGTTCAAACCGGTCCAGACCGGATCAAACCGGTTTAAACCAGTTCAAACCGGATCAAAGCGGTTCTGACCGGTTCAAACCGGTTTTGACCGGATCAAACCGGATCAAACCGGTTCAGACCGGTTCAGACCGGTTCAAACCGGTCCAGACCGGATCAAACCGGTTTAAACCGAAACAGACCGGCTCAGACCGTTCAAACCGGTTTCGAACCGGTTCAGACCGGTTCGAACCGGTTCAAACCGGATTAAACCGGTTCGAACCGGTTGAGACCGGATCAAACCGGTTCAAACTGGATCAGACCGGTTCAAACCGGTTTTGACCGGAACAAACCGGACCAAACCGGTTCAGACCGGTTCAGACCGGTTCAGACCGGTTCAAACCGGTTCAAACCGGATTAAACCGGTTCAAACCGGTCCAGACTGGATCAAACCGGTTTAAACCGGATCAAACCGGTTCAGACCGGTTCAAACCGGTTTAAACCGGTTCAAACCGGATCAAAGCGGTTCAGACAGGTTCAAACCGGTCCAGACCGGATCAAACCCGTTTAAACCAGTTCAGACCAGTTCAAACCGGATCAAACCCATTCAAACGGGTCCAGACCGGATCAAACCGGTTCAAACCGGATCAAACCGGTTTTGACCGGATCAGACCGGATCAAACCGGTTCAAACCGGATCAGACCGGATAAAACCGGTTCAAACCGGATTAAACCGGTTCAAACCGGTTGAGACCGGATCAAACCGGTTTAAACCGGTTCAGACCGGTTGAGACCGGATCAAACCGGTTTAAACCGGTTCAGACCGGTTCAGACCGGATCAGACCGGATCAAACCAGTTCAAACCGGTTTTGACCGGATCAAACCGGATCAAACCGGTTCAGACCGGTTCAAACCGGATCAGACCGGATCAAACCGGTTCAGACCGGTTCAAACCGGTTTTGACCGGATCAAACCGGATCAGACCGGTTCAGACCGGTTCAGACCGGTTCAAACCGGTTTAAACCGGAACAGACCGGTTCAGACCGGTTCAAACCGGTTCAAACCGGTTCAAACCGGATTAAACCGGTTCGAACCGGTTGAGACCGGATCAAACCGGTTTAAACCGGTTCAGACCGGTTCAAACCGGATCAGACCGGATCAAACCAGTTCAAACCGGTTTTGACCGGATCAAACCGGATCAAACCGGTTCAGACCGGTTCAGACCGGTTCAGACCGGTTCAAACCGGTTCAAACCGGATTAAACCGGTTCAAACCGGTCCAGACTGGATCAAACCGGTTTAAACCGGATCAAACCGGTTCAGACCGGTTCAAACCGGTTTAAACCGGTTCAAACCGGATCAAAGCGGTTCAGACAGGTTCAAACCGGTCCAGACCGGATCAAACCGGTTTAAACCGGTTCAGACCAGTTCAAACCGGATCAAACCCATTCAAACGGGTCCAGACCGGATCAAACCGGTTCAAACCGGATCAAACCGGTTCAAACCGGTTTTGACCGGATCAGACCGGATCAAACCGGTTCAAACCGGATCAGACCGGATAAAACCGGTTCAAACCGGATCAAACCGGTTCAGAACCGGCTGAGACCGGATCAAACCGGTTTAAACCGGTTCAGACCGGTTCAAACCGGATCAGACCGGATCAAACCGGTTCAAACCAGATCAGACCGGTTCTGACCGGTTCAAACCGGTTTTGACCGGATCAAACCGGTTTAAACCGGATCAGACCGGTTCAGACCGGTTCAAACCGGTCCAGACCGGATCAAACCGGATCAAACCGGTTCAGACCGGTTCAGACCGGTTCAAACCGGTTGAGACCGGATCAAACCGGGTTAAACCGGAACAGACCGGTTCAGACCGGTTCAAACCGGTTCAAACCAGTTCAGACCGGTTCAAACCGGTTCAAACCGGATTAAACCGGTTCAAACCGGTTGAGACCGGATCAAACCGGTTTAAACCGGTTCAGACCGGTTCAAACCGGATCAGACCGGATCAAACCGGTTCAAACCGGATCAGACCGGATCAAACCGGTTCAAACCGGATCAGACCGGTTCAAACCGGTTTTGACCGGATCAAACCGGATCAAACCGGTTCAGACCGGTTCAAACCGGATCAGACCGGATCAAACCGGTTCAAACCGGATCAGACCGGATCAAACCAGTTCAAACCGGATCAGACCGGATCAAACCGGTTCAAACCAGTTCAAACCGGATCAGACCGGATCAAACCGGTTCAAACCGGACCAAACCGGTTCAGACCGGTTCAGACCGGTTCAAACCGGTTTAAACCGGTTCAGACCGGTTCAAACCGGATCAGACCGGATCAAACCGGTTCAAACCAGATCAGACCGGATCAAACCGGTTCAGACCGGTTCAAACCGGTTTTGAACGGATCAAACCGGATCAAACCGGATTAAACCGGTTCAAACCAGTCCAGACCGGATCAAACCGGTTTAAACCGGATCAAACCGGTTCAGACCGGTTCAAACCGGTTTAAACCGGTTCAAACCGGATCAAAGCGGTTTAAACCGGATCAAACCGGTTCAGACCGGTTCAAACCGGTTTAAGCCGGTTCAAACCGGATTAAACCGGTTCAAACCGGTTGAGACCGGATCAAACCGGTTTAAACCGGAACAGACCAGTTCAGACCGGTTCAAACCGGATCAAACCGGTTCAGACCGGTTCAGACCGGTTCAGACCGGTTCAAACCGGTTCAAACCTGGTTAAACCGGGTCAAACCGGATTAAACCGGTTCAAACCGGTTGAGACCGGATCAAACCGTTTTAAACCGGTTCAGACCGGTTCAGACCGGATCAGACCGGATCAAACCGGTCCAGAGCGGATCAAACCGGTCCAGACCGGATCAAATCGGTTCAAACCGGATCACACCGCTTCAAACCGGTTGAAACCGGATTAAACCGGTTCAAACCGGTCCAGACCGGATCAAACCGGTTTAAACCGGATCAAACCGGTTCAGACCGGTTCAAACCGGTTTAAGCCGGTTCAAACCGGATCAAAGCGGTTCAGACCGGTTCAAACCGGTCCAGACCGGATCAAACCGGTTTGAACCGGTTCAGACCGGTTCAAACCGGTTCAAACCGGATTAAACCGGTTCAAACCGGATCAAACCGGTTCAAACCGGTTGAGACCGGATCAAACCGGTTTAAACCGGTCCAGACCGGTTAAGACCGGATCAAACCGGTTTAAACCGGTTCAGACCGGTTCAAACCGGATCAGACCGGATCAAACCGGTCCAGACCGCATCAAACCGATTCAAACCGGATCAGACCGGTTCAAACCGTATTAAACCGGTTCAAACCGGTCCAGACCGGATCAAACCGGATCAAACCGGTTCAGACCGGTTCAAACCGGTTTAAACCGGTTCAAACGGGATCAAATCGGATCAAACCGGTTCAAACCGGATCAAACCGGTTCAGTCCGGTTGAGAACGGATCAAACCGGTTTAAAACCGGTTCAGTCCGGTTCAAACCAGATCAGACCGGTTCAGACCGGTTCAAACCGGTTTTGACCGGATCAAACCGGACCAAACCGGTTCAGACCGGTTCAGACCGGTTCAAACCGGTTCAAACCGGATTAAACCGGTTAAAACCGGTCCAGACCGGATAAAACGGGTTTAAACCGGAACAGACCGGTTCAGACAGGTTCAAACCGGTTCAAACCGGTACAGACCGGTTCAAACCGGTTCAAACCGGATTAAACCGGTTCAAACCGGTTGAGACCGGATCAAACCGGTTTAAACCGGTTCAGACCGGTTCAAACCGGATCAGACCGGATTAAACCGGTTCAAACCGGTCCAGACCGGATCAAACGGGTTTAAACCGGAACAGACCGGTTCAGACAGGTTCAAACCGGTTCAAACCGGTTCAGACCGGTTCAAACCGGTTCAAACCGGATTAAACCGGTTCAAACCGGTTGAGACCGGATCAAACCGGTTTAAACCGGTTCAGACCGGTTCAAACCGGATCAGACCGGATTAAACCGGTTCAAACCGGTTGAGACCGGATCACACCGGTTCAAACCGGTTCACACCGGTTCAAACCGGATCAGACCGGATCAAACCGGTTCAAACCAGTTCAAACCGGATCAGACCGGATCAAACCGGTTCAAACTGGATCAGACAGGTTCAAACCGGTTTTGACCGGATCAAACCGGACCAAACCGGTTCAGACCGGTTCAGACCGGTTCAGACCGGTTCAAACCGGTTCAAACCGGATTAAACCGGTTCAAACCGGTCCAGACCGGATCAAACCGGTTTAAACCAGTTCAAACCGGATCAAAGCGGTTTCAGACCGGTTCAAACCGGTCCAGACCGGTTCAAACCGGTCAGACCAGATCAAACCGTTAAAAAACCTGAATCAGACCGGTTCAAACCGGATCAGAACCGGATCAAAAACCGGTTTCAGACCGGTTCAAAACCGGTTTGACCGGATCAAACCGGATCAAACCGGATTAAACCGGTTTCAAAACCGGTCCAGACCGATCAAACCGGTTTAAAACCCGGATCAAACCGGTTCAGACCGGTTTCAAACCGGTTTTAAACCGGTTCAAAACCGGATCAAGCGGTTTAAAAACCGGATCAAACCGGTTCAGACCGGTTCAAACCGGTCCAGACCGGATCAAACCGGAGCAGACCGGTTCAGACCGGTTCAGACCGGTTCAAACCGGTTTAAACCGGAACAGACCGGTTCAGACCGGTTCAAACCGGTACAAACCAGTTCAGACCGGTTCAAACCGGTTCAAACCGGATTAAACCGGTTCAAACCGGTTGAGACCGGATCAAACCGGTTTAAACCGGTTCAGACCGGTTCAAACCGGATCAAACCGGTTCAAACCGGATCAGACCGGATCAAACCGGTTCAAACCGGATCAGACCGGTTCAAACCGGTTTTGACCGGATCAAACCGGATCAAACCGGTCCAGACTGGATCAAACCGGTTTAAACCGGATCAAACCGGTTCAGACCGGTTCAAACCGATTTAAACCGGTTCAAACCGGATCAAAGCGGTTCAGACAGGTTCAAACCGGTCCAGACCGGATCAAACCCGTTTAAACCAGTTCAGACCAGTTCAAACCGGATCAAACCCATACAAACGGGTCCAGACCGGATCAAACCGGTTCAAACCGGATCAAACCGGTTTTGACCGGATCAGACCGGATCAAACCGGTTCAAACCGGATCAGACCGGATAAAACCGGTTCAAACCGGATCAAACCGGTTCAGACCGGTTGAGACTGGATCAAACCGGTTTAAACCGGTTCAGACCGGTTCAAACCGGATCAGACCGGATCAAACCGGTTCAAACCAGATCAGACCGGTTCTGACCGGTTCAAACCGGATCAGACCGGATCAAACCGGTTCAGACCGGTTCAAACCGGTTTTGACCGGATCAAACCGGATCAGACCGGTTCAGACCGGTTCAGACCGGTTCAAACCGGTTTAAACCGGAACAGACCGGATCAAACCGGTTCAAACCAGATCAGTCCGGATCAAACCGGTTCAAACCGGATCAGACCGGTTCAAACCGGTTTTGACCGGATCAAACCGGATCAAACCGGTTCAGACCGGTTCAAACCGGTTCAGACCGGTTCAAACCGGTTCAGACCGGTTCAAACCGGATCAGACCGGATCAAACCGGTTCAAACCGGATCAGACCGGATCAAACCAGTTCAAACCGGATCAGACCGGATCAAACCGGTTCAAACCAGTTCAAACCGGATCAGACCGGATCAAACCGGTTCAAACCGGACCAAACCGGTTCAGACCGGTTCAGACCGGTTCAAACCGGTTTAAACCGGTTCAGACCGGTTCAAACCGGATCAGACCGGATCAAACCGGTTCAAACCAGATCAGACTGGATCAAACCGGTTCAGACCGGATCAAACCGGTCCAGACCGGATCAAACCGGTCCAGACCGGATCAAACCGGTTCAGACCGCTTCAAACCGGTTGAAACCGGATCAAACCGGTTCAGACCGGTTCAAACCGGTTTAAACCGGTTCAAACCGGATCAAAGCGGTTTAAACCGGATCAAACCGGTTCAGACCGGTTCAAACCGGTTTAAGCCGGTTCAAACCGGATTAAACCGGTTCAACCGGTTTGAGACGGATCAAACCGGTTTAAACCGGAACAGACCGGTTCAGACCGTTCAAACCGGTTCAAACCGGTTCAGACCGGTTCAAACCGGTTTCAACCGGATTAAACCGGTTCGCACCGGTTGAGACCGGATCAAACCGGTTTAAAACCGGATCCAAACCGGTCAGACCGGATCAAACCAGTTCAAACCCGGTTTGACCGGATCAAACCGGATCAAACCGGTTCAGCAACGCGTTCAGACCGGTTCAGCATACCGGTTCAAACCGAGTTCAAAACCGGATTAAACCGGTTCAAACCGGATTTAAACCGTGTTCCAAACCGGTTGAGACCGGATCAAACCGGTTTAAACCGGTTCAGACCGGTTGAGACCGGATCAAACCGGTTTAAACCGGTTCAGACCGGTTCAGACCGGATCAGACCGGATCAAACCGGTTCAAACCGGATCAGACCGGATAAAACCGGTTCAAACCGGATCAAACCGGTTCAGACCGGTTGAGACTGGATCAAACCGGTTTAAACCGGTTCAGACCGGTTCAAACCGGATCAGACCTGATCAAAACCGGTTCAAACCAGATCAGACCGGTTCTGACGGTTCAACCGGTTTTGACGGATCAACCGGTTTAAACCGGATCAAACCGGTTCAGACCGGTTCAAACCGGTCCAGACCGGATCAAACCGGATCAAACCGGTTCAGACCGGTTCAGACCGGTTCAAACCGGTTGAGACCGGATCAAACCGGGTTAAACCGGAACAGACCGGTTCAGACCGGTTCAAACCGGTTCAAACCAGTTCAGACCGGTTCAAACCGGTTTAAACCGGATCAGACCGGTTCAGACCGGTTCAAACCGGTCCAGACCGGATCAAACCGGATCAAACCGGTTCAGACCGGTTCAGACCGGTTCAAACCGGTTGAGACCGGATCAAACCGGTTTAAACCGGTTCAGACCGGTTCAAACCGGATCAGACCGGATCAAACCGGTTCAGACCGGTTCAAACCGGTTTTGACCGGATCAAACCGGATCAAACCGGATTAAACCGGTTCAAACCGGTCCAGACCGGATCAAACCGGTTTAAACCGGATCAAACCGGTTCAGACCGGTTCAAACCGGTTTAAACCGGTTCAAACCGGATCAAAGCGGTTTAAACCGGATCAAACCGGTTCAGACCGGTTCAAACCGGTCCAGACCGGATCAAACCGGAGCAGACCGGTTCAGACCGGTTCAAACCGGTTTAAACCGGAACAGACCGGTTCAGACCGGTTCAAACCGGTTCAAACCGGTTCAGACCGGTTCAAACCGGTTCAAACCGGATTAAACCGGTTCGAACCGGTTGAGACCGGATCAAACCGGTTTAAACCGGTTCAGACCGGTTCAAACCGGATCAGACCGGATCAAACCAGTTCAAACCGGTTTTGACCGGATCAAACCGGATCAAACCGGTTCAGACCGGTTCAGACCGGTTCAGACCGGTTCAAACCGGTTCACACCGGATTAAACCGGTTCAAACCGGTCCAGACTGGATCAAACCGGTTTAAACCGGATCAAACCGGTTCAGACCGGTTCGAACCGGTTTAAACCGGTTCAAACCGGATCAAAGCGGTTCAGACAGGTTCAAACCGGTCCAGACCGGATCAAACCGGTTTAAACCGGTTCAGACCAGTTCAAACCGGATCAAACCCATTCAAACGGGTCCAGACCGGATCAAACCGGTTCAAACCGGATCAAACCGGTTCAAACTGGATCAGACCGGATCAAACCGGTTCAAACCGGATCAGACCGGATAAAACCGGTTCAAACCGGATCAAACCGGTTCAGACCGGTTGAGACTGGATCAAACCGGTTTAAACCGGTTCAGACCGGTTCAAACCGGATCAGACCGGATCAAACCGGTTCAAACCAGATCAGACCGGTTCTGACCGGTTCAAACCGGTTTTGACCGGATCAAACCGGTTTAAACCGGATCAGACCGGTTCAGACCGGTTCAAACCGGTCCAGACCGGATCAAACCGGATCAAACCGGTTCAGACCGGTTCAGACCGGTTCAAACCGGTTGAGACCGGATCAAACCGGGTTAAACCGGAACAGACCGGTTCAGACCGGTTCAAACCGGTTCAAACCAGTTCAGACCGGTTCAAACCGGTTCAAACCGGATTAAACCGGTTCAAACCGGTTGAGACCGGATCAAACCGGTTTAAACCGGTTCAGACCGGTTCAAACCGGATCAGACCGGATCAAACCGGTTCAGACCGGTTCAAACCGGTTTTGACCGGATCAAACCGGATCAGACCGGTTCAGACCGGTTCAAACCGGTTTAAACCGGAACAGACCGGTTCAGACCGGTTCAAACCGGTTCAAACCGGTTCAAACCGGATTAAACCGGTTCGAACCGGTTGAGACCGGATCAAACCGGTTTAAACCGGTTCAGACCGGTTCAAACCGGATCAGACCGGATCAAACCAGTTCAAACCGGTTTTGACCGGATCAAACCGGATCAAACCGGTTCAGACCGGTTCAGACCGGTTCAGACCGGTTCAAACCGGTTCAAACCGGATTAAACCGGTTCAAACCGGTCCAGACTGGATCAAACCGGTTTAAACCGGATCAAACCGGTTCAGACCGGTTCAAACCGGTTTAAACCGGTTCAAACCGGATCAAAGCGGTTCAGACAGGTTCAAACCGGTCCAGACCGGATCAAACCGGTTTAAACCGGTTCAGACCAGTTCAAACCGGATCAAACCCATTCAAACGGGTCCAGACCGGATCAAACCGGTTCAAACCGGATCAAACCGGTTCAAACCGGTTTTGACCGGATCAGACCGGATCAAACCGGTTCAAACCGGATCAGACCGGATAAAACCGGTTCAAACCGGATCAAACCGGTTCAGAACGGCTGAGACCGGATCAAACCGGTTTAAACCGGTTCAGACCGGTTCAAACCGGATCAGACCGGATCAAACCGGTTCAAACCAGATCAGACCGGTTCTGACCGGTTCAAACCGGTTTTGACCGGATCAAACCGGTTTAAACCGGATCAAAACGGCTCAGACCGGTTCAAACCGGTCCAGACCGGATCAAACCGGATCAAACCGGTTCAGACCGGTTCAGACCGGTTCAAACCGGTTGAGACCGGATCAAACCGGGTTAAACCGGAACAGACCGGTTCAGACCGGTTCAAACCGGTTCAAACCAGTTCAGACCGGTTCAAACCGGTTCAAACCGGATTAAACCGGTTCAGACCGGTTCAAACCGGATCAGACCGGATCAAACCGGTTTAAACCGGTTCAGACCGGTTCAAACCGGATCAGACCGGATCAAACCGGTTCAAACCGGATCAGACCGGATCAAACCGGTTCAAACCGGATCAGACCGGTTCAAACCGGTTTTGACCGGATCAAACCGGATCAAACCGGTTCAGACCGGTTCAGACCGGTTCAAACCGGTTCAAACCAGTTCAGACCGGTTCAAACCGGTTCAAACCGGATTAAACCGGTTCAAACCGGTTGAGACCGGATCAAACCGGTTCAAACCGGTTCAGACCGGTTCAAACCGGATCAGACCGGATCAAACCGGTTCAAACCGGATCAGACCGGATCAAACCGGTTCAAACCGGATCAGACCGGTTCAAACCGGTTTTGACCGGATCAAACCGGATCAAACCGGTTCAGACCGGTTCAAACCGTTTCAGACCGGTTCAAACCGGTTCAGACCGGTTCAAACCGGATCAGACCGGATCAAACCGGTTCAAACCGGATCAGACCGGATCAAACCGGTTCAAACCGGATCAGACCGGATCAAACCGGTTCAAACCAGTTCAAACCGGATCAGACCGGATCAAACCGGTTCAAACCGGACCAAACCGGTTCAGACCGGTTCAGACCGGTTCAAACCGGTTTAAACCGGTTCAGACCGGTTCAAACCGGATCAGACTGGATCAAACCGGTTCAAACCAGATCAGACCGGATCAAACCGGTTCAGACCGGTTCAAACCGGTTTTGACCGGATCAAACCGGATCAAACCGGATTAAACCGTTTCGAACCGGTCCAGACCGGATCAAACCGGTTTAAACCGGATCAAACCGGTTCAGACCGGTTCAAACCGGTTTAAACCGGTTCAAACCGGATCAAAGCGGTTTAAACCGGATCAAACCGGTTCAGACCGGTTCAAACCGGTCCAGACCGGATCAAACCGGATCAGACCGGTTCAGACCGGTTCAGACCGGTTCAAACCGGTTCAAACCGGATTAAACCGGTTCAAACCGGTTGAGACCGGATCAAACCGGTTTAAACCGGAACAGACCGGTTCAGACCGGTTCAAACCGGTTCAAACCGGTTCAGACCGGTTCAGACCGGTTCAAACCGGTTCAAACCGGATTAAACCGGTTCGCACCGGTTGAGACCGGATCAAACCGGTTTAAACCGGTTCAGACCGGTTCAAACCGGATCAAACCGGTTCAAACCGGTTTTGACCGGATCAGACCGGATCAAACCGGTTCAAACCGGATCAGACCGGATAAAACCGGTTCAAACCGGATCAAACCGGTTCAGACCGGTTGAGACCGGATCAAACCGGTTTAAACCAGTTCAGACCGGTTCAAACCGGATCAGACCGGATCAAACCGGTTCAAACCACATCAGACCGGTTCTGACCGGTTCAAACCGGTTTTGTCCGGATCAAACCGGTTTAAATCGGATCAAACCGGTTCAGAACGGTTCAAACCGGTCCAGACCGGATCAAACCGGTTTAAACCAGTTCAAACCGGATCAAAGCGATTCAGACTGGTTCAACCGCTCCAGACCGGATCAAACCGGTTTAAACTGGTTCAGACCTGTTCAAACCGGATCAAACCGGTTCAAACCGGTCCAGACCAGATCAAACCGGTTTAAACCGGATAAAACCGGTTCAAACCGGTCCAGACTGGATCAAACCGGTTCTAACCGGATCAAACCGGTTCAAACCGGATCAAACCGGTTCAAACCGGATTAAACCGGTTCAATCTGGTTGAGACCGGATCAAACCGGTTTAAACCTGTTCAAACCGGTTGAGACCGGATCAAACGTGTTTAAACCGGTTCAGAGCAGATCAAACCGGTTCAGACCGGTTCAAATCGGTTGAGACCGGTTCGAACCGGGTTAAACCGGTTCAGACTGGATCAAACCCGTTCAGACCGGTTTAAACCGGTTGAGACCAGATCAAACCAGTTTAAACCGGTTAAGTCCGGTTCAAACCGGTTCAAACCGTCTGAAACCGGTTCAAATTGTTCCAGACCAGATCATACCGGTTTAAACCGGTTCAGACCGGTTGAGACCGGATCAAACCGGTTCAAACCGGATCAGACCGGTTCAGACCGGTTCAAACTGGTTTTGACCGGATCAAACCGGATATAACTGGTTCAGACTGGTTCAGACCGGTTCAAACCGGTTTAAACCGGTTCAGACCGGTTCAACCCGGATCAGACCGGATCAAACCGGTTCAAACCGGATCAGGCTGGATCAAACCGGTCCAAACCGGATTAGACCGGTTCAGATCGGTTTTGACCAGATCAAACCGGTTTAAACCGGATCAGACCGGTTCAGACCGGTTCAAACCGGTTGACTCCAGATCAAACAGGTTTAAACCGGTTCAGACCGGTTCAAACCGGTTCAAAGCGGTCCAGACCGGATCAAACCGGTTTAAACCGGTTCAAACCGGATCAAAGCGGTTCAGACCGGTTCAAACCGGTCCAGACCGGATCACACGGGTTTAATCCTGTTCAGCCCGGTTCAAACCGGATCAAACTGGTTCAAACCGGTCCAGACCGGATCAAACAGGTTTAAACCGGATTGAACCGGATCAGACCGGTTCAAACCAGTTTAGACCGGATCAAACCGGTTCAAACCGGATCAAACCGGTTCAAACCGGATCAGACTGTATCAAACCGGTTCAAACCGGATCAGACCGGTTCAGACCGTTTCAGACAGGTTCAAACCGGTTCTGACCGGATCAAACCGGTTTAAACCGCTTCAGACCGGTTCAAACCGGATCAAACTGGTTGAGACCAGTTCAAACCGGATCAGACCGTATCAAACCGGATCAGATCGGTTTAAACCGGTTCAGACAGGATCATACCGGTTTTGACCGGAATAAATCGTTTCACACCGGTTTAAACCGGTTCAGACCGGTTCAAACCGGATCAAACCGGTTCAGACCGGATCAAACCAAATCAGACCGGTTCAAACCGGACCAAACCGGATTAAACCGGTTCATACCTGTTCAGACCGGATCAAACCGGTTTAAACCGGTTCAGACTGGCTTGAACCGGATCAGACGGTTTAAACCGGTTCAAACTGGTTCAGACCGGTTCAAACTGGTTCAGACTGGATGAAACCGGCTCAGTTCTGTTCAGACCGGTTTAGACCGGATCAAACTGGTTCTCACCGGTTCAGACATGGTCAGACCGGATCAAACCAGATTGAGCCGGATCAAACTGGTTCAGACCAGTTCAAAACAGTTCAGACCGGATTAAACTGGCTCAAACTGGTTCAGACTCATAAAAACTGGTTCAGACTGATTCAAACAGGTTCAAATCAGTTTAGTCCAACGCGTTGATTAATGCCTCCATGGGAGTAGACAGCTTTGCAGGCAATGATCACTGTGAACAATTTCACAGCCTTTGTGCAGAGTGGGTGAGCTTGCTCATGCCAGTTGCATCCCATCAATCTCAGCACCTCACTTTCCCAGGATTTGGAGATGGCTGTTAGCCTGGTGCTTTGTATTCTTCATTAGAGCTTCTATCACCCCAGGATCTGCTGTCTCAAATCCAGTCCCAGATCTTGGCTCTACGTAATGACAGTAGAGTCTTAACAAGGTATCTCTTCAGCCTTGTGTTCAAATGATACTGTTTTTTACTTCCCTGGGACAAGGTACTCATGCTATTTCACAGATGAGAAAGACCTAGAGATATTGCCAAACCCTTTCAAGGGCACAGAGAACTGTACTGCAGTTTAGTTTCAAACTGTCAGGTCTCCTATGGCAGCTTTCTCAAGGACAAAGCATGGTCCTTCAGTTCCCGGCTTTATTAAATGAAGGACAGCCCCACTGTTACCTGGGACAGAAAAAAAAGTAACTACAGGACGCTAGAAAGTGTTTCAATTCAGATCGATTGTCCTCAGTTCAGTCATAAAATAAGGCTAGAGGGAGGAGTGTGGATAGCCACCAGAGGCAGCAATGGAGAAATGCAGAAATTTACCCAACATGTAACTCAGGAAGATCAACCCCCATAAATCTTGGACACCCATAAGACTTACCTTTGCCTTCAAGTTGCATGTCTGTAGAGCCTACCCTTGATTTCTACAGCAAGGGGAAGAATTAGAAACTTAGGCTTGTGTTGGAGAGAATTGGAATGGTTTGATCTGGAGAAGTGGGTGGATGGCTCTCACACAGTCTTTGTCAACAGACAGTGGCATCAGTCTGCGCAGCCAGGGCTCAGCTGTTTCTCTGGTCCATTCTTTGATTCCTTAGCTCGCGGTCTTCTCAATAGCACCATTTAGAGATCAAAGGCAGAATTCCCCAAGAGTGCATTTTTATTCCCCTTACAAACCTGCCTCGGCTCCCCACTTCCTTTAGAAGTAAAGCCACCATTTTAGCTGCTCAAGCAAGAAGTATTGGCATTCCCTTCTTTTTCTCCCCATTGTAATTCTGTGAGGAAATCACAGTTTCCACCCCCAAATGATACTGACATTCTCTGCTTCTGCCCTGGGTCTGAGCCATTGTCCTTACTGCCCTGTACCAAGGCAGCCCCTTTCTCTTTTCATTATTTTTTGTTTGTTTGTGGTAGCGTTGTGTAAGGCACGTGCATGGAGGCATGGAAGACAGCTTTTGATTTTGTCGTCTCCTCAGGTTTTGATACTAGGTCTCTGATTGGCTTAGACTTTGCCTGAGTAGGCTAGGTTGGCAGGCAGGGAGCCCCATAGATCATCCTCTCTCTCCTTCCCCAGGGCTGAGATTACAAGCATAGGCTACCATGCCTGTAGTCCCGACGGTTCTGAAATTGGTTATGTAGACCACATTAGACTCATGCTCTGAGAGATCTGCCTGCCTCTGCCTCCAAGAGCTGAGCTGAAAGAATGAAAGGCTTCGTGCCTGTCTTTTAAATGTGTATTCTGGAATCTAACTTTCACAGCTATCTGCTTAGGACCCTCTGCATGTCGATTCCTTTGTCTGCTGGTCTCATTCCATCCTACCCTGTGCTTAGTTCCCTGTACAGGAAGGGCTTCCAAGTCGGTTCTGTTGCTCTCATGGATACCACTCTGCTCTCGCCTTCTCTAGTGCATCAGCTGTTGACTTATCTATTTCCCCACTGCGGGATGTTAGTGGTCATCTATCTTGCTCACTGCTAATCTCCAGTTCTCAGTACAGTGCCTAATATACACAAGACACTCGATGAATATTAAATGACTAAATAAATGGATGTCTAGACCTACCTTTGATTCTTTATGGTTTCTGCTGTCTCCTTTATGGTTTCATCAATTTCTTTCCCCCCATGTGCTTAGAGATTTATAGTTTGGGCAGTGCCTCATGGTCTTTCTCCCATCTGTGAGAGAGGGAGTGTCTGAGCTGGGTTGTGTGTGTGTGTGTGTGTGTGTGTGTGTGTGTGTGAAACTGAAGAGAGCAAGGTGCTGGAAGGGAACCCAAAAGACTCACCCTAGGCTTACCAGCTGAAGTGACAGAAACAGAACTAGTTCCACAATTTTACAGCAGGTCTCTAGCTCTCCTGGATGCTCGTGATCTTCTAAGTGGCTGTCATTACTCAAGACTTAACTATACTCTGGAATATGAGAACATGATATTCAAATAAAGACAGAAAACAGCATGAGTTCTATTTAGGCTGATCCTATCGCATTGTTTGTCTTACCAGATAATAAGCAGTCAAATCTCATTTCTCCATTCCCCTCTAAGCAAAGACTAGGAAGGAAAGTTTGTGGTTGGAATTTCATCTCTAGATGCTGTTTTCAGGCTTTATAAAGATTTATTGTAAGTGAGGTATTATAGTGGGTAATAAAACTAACTTCACTGACTACCGCAATGATGGGAAGTAATTCAAAAGCCATGGCTGCCATGTATTTTAATTAGTGTGATGGGCACATCTAAAATGCAGGTGTATCAGTTTATTTTTCTGCCCCATATTCTCTTAAACATGATTATGGGAAAGACAGTTCCAAATGAAAATGGTTATGTATAATAGATGGTTTCAAACTTGACATTATCTGGGTTGAAATCAGCCAGCAGCCCCAGATAACCCATCCTGGTGATTCTTCCTGTGATGCTTCTGTGTCCGTGAAACACCCTTGGGCCCTCTTGCTCTTATGATGTTTGTTAGTTTGTCATTGCTTTGACTCCAGACAATGTCTTGCTGAGTACCCTAGACTGCTCGTGAGCTTGAGATATTCTTGTCTCCACCTCCGGATGCTGGTACTGGGTGTAGAGTGTGAGCTTCCATGTCTGGCTTTCTTTACTAGTTTCCTATTCAAGCAACTTATAGTTTGTAGACCACACATAAGCATCACACTTTGTGTGTGTGTGTGTGTGTGTGTGTGTGTGTGTATGTGTGTGTATGTGTATGTGTGTGTGTGTATGTGTGTGTGTATGTGTGTGTGTATGTGTGTGTGTATGTGTATGTGTGTGTGTATGTGTGTGTATGTGTGTGTGTGTATGTGTGTGTGTGTATGTGTGTGTGTATGTGTGTGTGTATGTGTGTGTGTATGTGTGTGTGTGTATGTGTGTGTATGTGTGTGTATGTGTGTGTGTGTATGTGTGTGTATGTGTGTGTATGTGTGTGTGTGTGTATGTGTGTGTGTATGTGTGTGTGTATGTGTGTGTGTATGTGTGTGTGTATGTGTGTGTATGTGTGTGTGTGTGTGTGGTTATTCATAACCTCAAATTGATTCATCCAATCCTTTCATTTTTGAAACAAAAATTCACAGTAAGGTATCTCCTAATCCCATCTTGACTCACTTAATGATAATCAAATAGAAACTATTTATTTCATGCAGAAATTATTTGGTTAGCTACCCTAATGATTGATGTATTAAATATGGCTTGTTTGGCAAGACGGATGCCACCAATTTTCTCCCATCTTTGAAAGCACCCACCACTGCTCCCACATGAGGTAGAGCCCAGTTAGCTGCTCAGTCAAATACGACACAGGTGATAGGGTATGTTCTGAACACAGGTGATATGGTATGTTCTGAACACAGGTGATATGGTGTGTTCTGAACACAGGTGATATGGTGTGTTCTGAACACAGGTGATATGGTGTGTTCTGAACACAGGTGATATGGTATGTTCTGAACACAGGTGATATGGTGTGTTCTGAACACAGGTGATATGGTGTGTTCTGAACACAGGTGATATGGTGTGTTCTGAACACAGGTGATAGGGTGTGTTCTGAACACAGGTGATATGGTGTGTTCTGAACACAGGTGATATGGTGTGTTCTGAACACAGGTGATATGGTATGTTCTGAACACATGTCGTAAGAAAATTACCAGGTTGTATTTCTGTCCCCTTGGGATCTGGTTTTCACATCAAAGAGCTCAGCCGATGCGTAGCGAGAGGGATCTCATAGACAGGCAGTCACCTGACCAGCTCACATATTTTCTGGCGTCTTAGGAATGTACTTAACACGGCAGTGGGACCACTTTAGATCTTCTAGTTGTAGCTGAAACCTCTACACAGCACAACGGCAACCGTGACCACGGTCAGACCCACAAAACGCCACCACGAGCTGAACCTGCTTAGCACGCTCAGTGCTCAGTCACATGAGATTAAGTGATGCAGGCTGTGTGTGTGTGTGTGTGTTGTCTTGTTTTGATGCAGCAATATGAGAGACACCAAGATGCGAGGTTTGTCTTCCCTGCATCACTTCAATACACATCTATTGAGCAGTGTCATGATTTTGCTAGAGGCATTTGCAGGGTAATCAGAAGAAGCAGCAGCTGAAGGGTCTCAAGTCGCTGTCACTGAAGGAAGATGGGTGACAAGCAGTTCTGGTCTTTAAAGACATACGTATTCTCCTAACCAACGGATTGGCAGCACTGAGACTGAGCTGTGCCTTTGAAGATCATTCAAGTCAAACTAACAAATCAGAGAAGGCAAGGGGAGGGTAATGGCATCAGAAAGACAATGCAGGGGAAGTAGGGTAGCATGAGAATAGGTGTGGGGGTGGGAGAACAGAAGGTTTCACTACCTGGAGGCACTGTGATGGGACATGCTGGAAGATGGTGGTGACTAAGGAGGACGGCTAACTTTCTTCTGTGACGAGACCTTGGACCACACAGCGATGATGCTGTCCATGGGATACGAAGTTCTGATTTTCACACATGGGTCGTCAGAATCACTACATCGATGGGACCCACATCTGTCATTGTGATATCGTGTACTCTTCCATATTAAATAAAATAATGTTCTTGAGGTGATTAGTCAGGGAAATAAAGAGAAACTGCCCCTGGAATTAAAAGGCTGGCAGGAGAAGACTGGGACACAAGAAATAGAAACAGAAATCACAAATCACCTAGACACCTCAGTACCCCAAGACACTTCAGCACCCTGAAACATATTCAGTACCTCAACACCTCAGCACCCTAAGATACGTTCAGCACCCCGAGACACGTTCACTCACTGTTCTCACTGTCTTCAGCTGCAGCGATTTCAGGCCCTTAGCCATAGTTTTATTTACTCCAAGTCCCCACACCGCTTCAAGAGACTGACTCAATGGGTGGTGAAGGAAGAGAGAAATGACAGACAGACAGACAGACACACAGACAGACACACCCACACAAAAGCTGGAATTGGGCACCCCAGAAGCTCAGCATGTTTGTTATACCGAGCTGAACAAAGAAGCCCTGGTATTATGTCAGGCTGGAGCAAGGAGGCAGTTACTACTAGTAGGAGCAGTCTCTGTAGGGCGTCAGTCTCCAGGCCATGAATATTGGGGAGAAGAAAGCTATAGGGGACATCTACCATGCATGCTGTTTTTGGGAATAATGAGTCCTGGCCTTCAGCTGCTCTTCCCTGCTAGAACCTTCTAATTGAAGTTACTAGAAGCTGTGCCTAGCTTAGAGGATCAGAGGATGGGATTTTCACCTGTTGGCCATTGACTGCAGTGTATTTAAGCCTCCATGGTGCTATTAAAGAGGAGCTTTTGGTACCAGTGTTCGAAGGTCTGCGTGTCGGTCTGTCTCTGCGTGTGTATTCTCAACCTCCAGCCCCTTGCCCGAAGCTCACGAACTGGGTTCTAGCGCATAGAGCGCAGATGGGGGCCGCTGTGCACGGCATGCTATCAGCATCAGCGCATGGACTTTCCCAGCCTCTGAACCTCACCTCTGGAGGAAGGCTTCCCTTTCCCCTTTCCCCACAGGTCTGAGGCCGTGGTCCTTGACATGGCTGGTTCATGTCAACAACACACATCCACTCAGGACTTCATTCACTGGGAGCTTAATTCTTAATTCTCCACACTACTGAAAGATTTCCGTACCCCGATATTAGGTCTCTGCCCCGATGCAGTAAGCCAAATCAAGCTTAATTAAAAAATAAAAGACCAGTTTTATTGGCAAAACCCTCCCGTGCGGTTTTCCCGGCATCCCGGAGAGGAGACAGTAAAAACAAACAAACAAACAAAAAAAACAAACAACAAAAACAACAACAACAAAAAAAAAAAACAAAAAAAAACCACGTGACCACTCTCTAGGAAGCAGTTGAATACCCTGAAGGCGTGGTCTTGAGCAGCTCGGGGGCGGAGCCGCAGCTTGGCAGGCTTATGAGACTGGGCAGGGTTTGGAATGGGGAAAAGCTGGCCAAAGCAGAGAAACAACTACTCTGTGTTTTTAAAAGAAAGGAAGTGAAAAGAAAAAAAAAAAGTAAAAATGGCTGAACGACTTTCTCTTGATTTCTCAGATTCTTGGCAGAGATGAAGATCTTGGTTCGGTTATGTTATATTTCTTTTATCTCTGCCTCCTTCTACGCAATTAAATCGCAGCTCTTGATTAACTGCACCTGAGTGCTTCCATTCTTACAACTACGTGAACATTTCTCAGCTCAGTCAGACGAGGTGCCGTCATTCTGCTGAATTTCTTACGCTCCTCTCGTTTTACCTGGCATTTCAACTGATTTCGTCCTCACACGTGAACAACCTTTCTGTGCCTCCAGCTAACTTCCAATATGCTTTTCAAAGTCGAATTTTCTGTTTTCAACTTTCAGTTGCTTGGTTTCCTTTATGTGCGTGTGGGACGGTGCGGGAACACACAAGTGTGTAGCGGACAGAGACAGCCTCCGGCTTCATTCCTTGTACTTTGTGGTTGGTGGCTTGCTTTGAGACACCGTCTTTACCATAGCCTGGTGAACAGTGAGTCCCATGGGTCTTCCTGTTTCTACCTCCCCAGTGCTGGGATTACAAATCCGCACCACTAGACCCGGATTTTTTAAATTAACTTTAAAGATTGAACTCTGGTTCCCATGTTTGCAAGGCAAGCGTTTTGCCAACTAAGCTGTCTACCAACGCTTGGCACATTCCACAGACGATTCTCCTGGAATAGCTGCCCAGTTCCAACCTGGACAGCCACCCTTCCTCACCTGGTACTCTGGAGAATTCCATTTTGGAAATTCTCTTGATGCAAACTGAGCTCTTCTGTGTTCCACGACTCCACTGCAGTCCATTCTCCAGTCTTATTGGGTCAAAGGAAATGATTCACCAAAAACAATTGTTTTGAAATATGAAAGTGAAAATTTTTCCTATTCTCATAGTTTATGTGGCAGAAAAATGCAGGTTGAACGTTATTTCCCTTGGAGTTTCAAAGGTTGTGATTTCATTCTGTCTTGGCTTTTAATGCTGCTAGTAAAATACCTTCTATCATTCTGTATGCGCCTGGTGTCTTCAGCAGCAGGGCCCACCCTTCACCCCGAGAGACCACATGTTTGTGGACACTGAGAGGAGAAGAAAGACGTGTGAACTGCTTTTTAATAGAGATTGAGTCACTGGCAGTTTGGACTTAACATATGAGATAGTGCTTGTCTGTTTCTCTGAGAGACGAAGAGTAGGTTCTGAGGAAGAAGATGGATTGTTCTCTGTCTCTCTCTCCTGAAAATTATTTTTAAAAAAGAAACTTAAAGATTCTCTGTGTGAATACAGTTTGACCACATTGAATTCGACAGGAAATTACACTGGAGAAGCATGGCTGCTTTCAATCACAAGATTTATAATATTGCTTGTGCCCAACATCAAGGCCGGGATTGCATGGAGAATAATAGCAGAGAATTCCACCCTCAGCATCCTTATGATTTGAAGAACCAGTGAGAAATGCTATAAAAACAGAAGCACAATGTTAACTAAAATACTTAAATATTCAGGTTTAGCTATATTTTTAATTAATGTAAACATTTATCTGTTTATAAGTCAGCTGAATTTATCAAACGCTATTATCTAATCTTACAGCTTTAGGCGAAATATGTGAAAGCAACATCTTCCTTTGGAAAATCTGAGCATCTCATGGAATACAGAAATTGAAACTCCATTTTGGATCAAGCCATCTTAGATTAAATGAAGTCTCTACCTCCCAACTTATAGGATATGAAGAAGGCAGATAGAGTCATGATAAAGAGGGGAAAAAACCCTAAAACCAACCAAGCAACAATAACAACAACAAGAACGCCAAACAAACAAACAAAAAAACTGAAAAACTTTTTTGGCTTCAAAGATAATTTGGAAACATCTGAGCATAACACGTAGATCTGCTGTACAAGAAAAGCCGGCAGGCTCACAGACATAGAAGGGCAGAATTAAAAACAAATACCCAATACATAAATATGGTAAACACATCTGGCAGACTCTGGGTAAGTACTCTTTGGGGAAAGGCAAATCCATTAGCTTGAAGGCTTGGAGAATTTTTGTAACTAACTGGTTTTCCCTGTAGTTTTAATCAGGAAATGATTGACAAATGAAAACTAAATATTTAGTGTCTTCAAAGTGATGTTTTGCTACTACACACTGCTGTATGACAGAGTTTTCCCGAAAAAAATAAAAATAAAAAAGCAATATCCATGCATGGCTACTCACTCCAGAAAGGGAACCCACCACAGACCGAAGTGTTGATTGCTGCACTGTCCAACTGGAGGAGAGTTAGAGGAACAGGCAGACAAGGGAAGTGACTGCTGCCTCCCTGGCATGGTGGCTTCTGTTCCCAGAAGACACTGTGGAGCAACACCAGACGGTACAGGAGTGGGTTTTCTTAGCCAGGACACCTACAGAATACTTAAGCCAGTGCCTGTTGAGTGGACTGCGGATCTTAGGCCTCTCCTACCCTGGGGAGAATAAAGCCGTTTCTTTCTCTTTCTCCTCAACACAGCCTCTGTTTTTCCTTGATGTCCAGTTCTTTCTTCATACCAGCGAATGAATCTGGCAATTCTCTGATGACGATCAGAATCCTGTTACTTACAAGTTTTTCATTGGTGTTCCGAACAGAAATATGGGTGAGGGGTTACCTGCCCATGCAGGGATGACTCAAAAGTGTCTGTGTCATGGAAAACGTCACCCACCATGGAAAAGTCCACCCCACACGGGTGATGACTCAGGGGAGCTGCAGCCCCTGAGGTCTCTGCACAGCTTGAGAGCTACTCCACAGTAGGAGAATCCCTTCCCTCTGCCTCTGCACATAAGTTTCTTTAAGCAGCCGTTCACTCCTGTTTATACACTGCTGTGGAGGGACACTCTGCTTCTGTTCTCCCAGCCCTGTGATATTTTGTTTACCTCCCAGGCCTCCTGAGTATCCCACTCCGTCATTGAGGAGGTGTTGCAGTTCAGAGGAAGCTGCCACACAACACACTGTGTGTGAATTCGCCACCACAGTAGAACTAATACATGTATCCTATATGTATCTTGTGTGGGTATAACATTTTCTTCAGCCCGTCTACAATCCTTGGGTACCATCCTTGGGTACTGCGACCACGCCTTGCCTGCTGTGAGTGAACAAGGGATGTAGGTAGTCCTCCCTAGGCTGCTGTGAGTGAATAGGGATGTAGGTAGTCCTCCCTAGGCTGCTGTGAGTGAATAGGGATGTAGGTAGTCCTCCCTAGACGGCTTTGCTGCTTTACAAGTACAATTTTGTTTACTACACAGCAAGTTTTAAGGTTGATGTAATCAACCTTAAAGTTGAAACATTTTGTTGCTCTTTAAAAATATCGTCATCAGGAACAGTATCAGGACCTCTCCCTGGGTTTTCTTTCGGAGTTTTGTATTTTCAGGTTTTATGTTTTATTCATACATCAGTTTTTCAGCTAAATTAAGATGAGCCCCGTCTCATTTGCTTGCGTGTGATATCCAGTTAAGATGAGCCTGGTCTCATTTGCTTGCGTGTGATATCCAGTTTTCTACCAGCATCTATTGAAAAGACTATATATTATGTTCTCTTGGTGCCTTTTTTTAGGGATGCATTGAAGGTGTATGTGCAGATTTATTCTTGGCCTGTTTTATCCATTGGCCTAACATGTCCTTAGAAACAACAAAAGCAGCTGGCATGCTAGTGGACAGTTGTTGATCACTATAACTGCATAAAAGAGTTTTAAATGCAGGACTATGTATGAGGCCTCCATCTGTATTCTTCAAGCTTGTTTGTTTATTCAGAGTCTTAAATAGTTCCATAAAATTTTATAATTTCTTTTATTTTCATGAAAAAAATGAAATTTTATGCAGATTGCATTGACCCTGCAGACTTCTTCTGTACATAACATCTTGATAGTACTAACAGCCTCTAATTATGGGATTTCTTTCCATGTGTTTATGTCTTTTTTCATTAATGTTTTCTAGCTTTTTAATTTCCGGATAGTTTACCTACTTTATTAAATTTATTTATAAGTCTTGTTTTCCCCTTGTTGATGATAATTGAAATGGAATTGCCTTTAAAATTTATTCCATTTAAAATTTGGGGGTTAGTTGGTTTTAGTATATAAAACCAACCTTAGCTTTGTATGTTAACCTTGTGATATGTTACTACCGATGCAAAAGCCCAGATCAGACCAGATTAAAAACAGATAAATGCAGGTTTATTGAGTGTGGCTTTTAGGTGGGTTACCATTCCCAAAGAATGGATCCAGAGAAGTTGTGCGCCCAGGCTAAAGCAGGGATGTTTTATAGACCTTAGGTGAGCGGCGATGATGTCCCAGCCAGGAGCTGGGACTGTGCCCAAGTAAGGTCAAAAGCTAGGTACCTGAGCAAGCACTTGGAAGCCATTCCTTTGTTTGGAGTTTTCTTGGCATGTGCAGGACAGGGAGAAGCAGAGCAGATGGGATTTTCAAGCTTGTGCAAAGGGGAACAGGGGTCCCAACCAAATACTTTATATATCTTTCAACTTTATTAGTTGATTTTAACAGTTTTTTTTAATGGAGTCAGTTTCAGCTCTGTTCTCTTACACCTAGATTAACTTCCGAAAAGAAGCATTTTGAACTGATCAGGGTGATACACACTGCTGATCCCAGCATTTGGGAGGCAGAGGCAGGTGGATTCCTATAAATTAGAGGTCAGCCTGGTGTATTTCCAGGCCGGCCAGAGCTGCACAATGAGGCCCTGCCTCAGAAAAACAAACAAACAAACAAACAAAACCCAAAATGAGTATTTTGAATTATTAGGCTTTAAGAAAAGATATCTATATGGAGTTTTATAAGTTTTCTTGTGGATGTCATGCTTACCTGCTTCACAATCCATGTAGCCTGGCATTTGAAGATGTAAGATGTCTTTCTGTCTTGACAGAATTGTTTTGACAAGTAAATGTATTCTTTTCCCATATCTTCATTCGGACAGTATTGTCTTTTGGGCTACAGTTAAGTGAGGCTGGAGGAAGGTCATGTGGTTGCTGCTGGATCTGCAGTGAGCTGGCTCCTGTTGGAGAGGTGACCGTGCTAGATCCTATGGAATGCTACGGATCCTAAGGAACAGAACTCGCTCTTGGACCCTAGTAGAGCAGAGCCACATCAGACTTCACAGCGAGGCAGAATTCAGGGAACTGAGGTTGGTGAACCTGCTACCAGGATCACAGATGTTTTAGTCTGGTTTCTGTTTGGCATGACTGAGAGCAGAAATGGATCTTTGTCACAGGGATGCCTCAGGACCTACAACTGGGCGAAGTTAGCAGGCCCCCAATTGCATGGGTAGGTATTTCTTGCTACAGTGACTGTAGGTGACAACCGACTCTGGATTGATATCAGAACATCACTGTCGTGAGATCAGAAGACAACTTCAGACTGTGATGTCCGCGGGCCTCCTTCCATGACACAGGCGGGCATATTTCTCAAAAAGTCTCTGTGCAGAGATCATATCACTTTAGGATATATGGTTGAGGCATAGTCAAGTAACCCGGACATGGGCAAGCATGGCTTCTCATAGAGCTTCTGACAGAGCTGAGGGTAGGACTGTGATCAAGTAAGGCCAGACTTAGCTCCATAGGGACAGGGCTGTTTTTTGTCACTGTTTGGCTGAACTACCACAGGCCGCAAGACCTGCCTTCTCACGCTAGTATCCTTTCATTTGGGGCTTCATCGGAGTCGTACATTTTCTTCTCTGGAAGGCTGGGGATACAACTCAGTTGGTAGAGCACCTGCCTAGCATGCAGAAGGCTACGGGTTTGGACCCCACACTACCTAAATAAGCCATGGTGGTGGTTGTCTTAGTTAGGGTTTTATTGTCGTGAAGAGACACCATGACCACAGGAATCCTCATAAAGCAAAAACATTTAATTGGGGCTGGCTTACAGTTCAGAGGTTACCATCATGCCTGGAAGCATGGTGGCATACAAGCAGACATGGTTCTGGAGAGGCAGCTGAGAGTTCTGAATCTGTATCAGCAGGAAGAGACAGTGAACCTCTGGGCCTGGTTTGAGCTTCTGGAACCTAAAAGCCCACCTCTAGTAACACACTTCCTCCAACAAGGGCACATCTACTTCAACAAAACCACACCTCCTAATAATAGTGCCACTGCCTATGAGCCGATGGGGGTCATTTTTATTCAAACCACTACAGCGGTGTACACCTACAATCTCAGAACATGGGAGGTAGAGTCAGGAAAATCAGGAGTTCAAGGTCATCCTCAGTTATATAGGAGATTTGCTGCCAGGCAAGACCATTTAAGACCCTATTGTATGTACCACCCACTCACACAGAATGATAGGGGAGAGAAATAGAATCATTGGGTTATTTTGCATAAGTAGGAAAATTTACATCCTCATTGCTTCAAAACATGCAAGCACTGCCTCATGTGACCCACCAGCTCAGTAATCTATCATCTTCAATGTCTTCTTTGTACAAAAGAAAAAATACCTTCAGAATTAGTCAAGGATTCTGCCAAAATTTATACGGTAGCCAATATTAGAATTAGGACTTTGGAATTCTAGCAACACAATCACAGTACCTAACAACTACTGTGGCTACCTGATACTGTTCAAATGCCTCAACTGAATATCACATTTAATCCCAAAGACATCTCTGGGAAGTAATTATTGTTATCTTCTTTCTATGGACAAAGAAATACAGACATCTGGAAAGTGGTAGACTCAGGGTTTGAAGTCTGTGTGACTCCAATGCCCCAGTTCTGCCCAATCAATTATACCAGCTCTGGGTAGAATTCTTCAGTCCTCTTCGCCGTATGATGGTGTGTAGGATGATGAGCCCCAGAAACCTAACATCTGGGGCTACAGATAATTTTAATGATTACTTGAAGAAACTAGTGTATCGTAGTTCTGAAAGTCAGGAATCTACCGCAGGTCTCACTGGGCTAAAATTGTTTCTCTGGAGGACTGCCCTCCTTTCTGGAGACTCCAGGGGCAGGGCATGCTTTCCATTTCTAGAGGCTGCAGCGTTCGCTGGCTCTGGTCGCTTCTTCTATCTTCAAAGCCAACAATGACCAATCACATCTTTATTGGACTGTATCATCCTGTTACTGACTGTCCTACCTTTTTCTTCCACATTTAAAGACCTTGCTAAGGTCCTTTGACTTTTAGGGTTTAACATGTATGCAACTTTGTTGGGGAGGGAAACATTCTGTCCATCACCAAATTTACTTCTATGTTCTTAGACTTTGGGCCAAAACCTTTAGAAGTACATATAGTTAAAACAGAAGTGAGACTCTAAACCAGAAAGGGGTTGATTTAAAGATGTAGAATAGGGATCAGAGATATGGACCACTATATTGCCAAGCCTAATGACCAGAGTCAAAACCAGGGATCTACATTTGGAAAAAGAGAATCAATTCCTGCACACTGTCCTCTGACTTTCCCATAGGCACCATGTAACTCATGTGTCCCCCATTTACATAGAATAAATAAAACGTGATTAAAAAGATATAACATGAGAAACATCCTGTAACATCTGTTCTATTCAGAAACACTTCAGCATACAAAACACTGTCACGTCCTAGCTTATTAATCTGCCTTGAGTAACTCCAAGGTTTGGTCCCTACTCAATCCTAGGGGTAAGAAAATTAAGACCCTTTGGCTATGGAGGAGCCAATTACTGCTGGTGGAAGCCTAAGCATCCTGACTCAATCTGCACGCTATCTACCACCCACAGCTCATCCAAAGACAGGTTCCTGCCTCACAAGGTATATTTATCGACAAAGGCCACTGCTTGTTAACAATGAAAGTGCTGATTAACTGGAGCATGTCATATAGACTCACAAAATTTGGGAGCTAATATTCAGGCCTCACCAACACTGGAATTTTCCAGTTCCATCTTCCAAGATGACTCAACAGAGAAGCTAGACAAGCAACAGAGCTCTTTGTAGTTTCTAATTCTCAAAGACGAGGTCTGTTCTCTCTGGCCGTCAGGTATTAAGAAGCCTCAATCCCTTATTTTCATTGGTCAGCCATTGTCAAATATCTATTTGCCATTGGCAAGAGGCCAGAAGCCTCAGTTTGAAAACAACCCTCAGAAGACACGGGTTATAAAATAAAAATCTCAGTGCCAGGCATGGGTTACCTCTCTCTGAGTTATTGATCACAGAATTTCCCAGAAACAGCCAAACAACACAGGTTGTTGGCATTGCTCTAGGTTGCCTATTATAACTACATGGAAAGACCCTGTTGCTGAAGACACCACATACTTTGGTTGCAGGACATAGAGAATTCAGTGCTGAACTGAATAGGAAACTCAATAACCTGGGAGGCAAGACAGGTGCCCTCTGATACAATACAGAACGAGCGTGCTCATGAGAGTAACCAACTGTCCCTTTGATTGGACTTGAAGTCCACATGAGACACTTCTTGTCTAGGATTGTAAATATAGACAAAAATTTATGGCTAGGAAAATCATAGAAACTAGAGGATAAGCCATTGATAGATATTTTAGAATAATGGTAATTTTGTCAAACTGCCTTTTAAATATTTATTTCCATAGTCATAGATTTGTGTTACTCTTAACCTTAGTAGAGAAGCTTCTTATTGCAGTTGACAGTGATGAATACAGAGACAGATTTCTATTCAAAGTGCTGAGAAGAGTGACTGATTTCTTTATCATCTGTATTAGCCTCTCCCCCAATGGTCAGGAAACATTGCGAAAGAAGGAGCCGGAAGGACGTGAGAGCTGGAGGATGGGGAGGATGCTGTGACATGCTGTCTTACGGATGTGTCATGGCGGTTGTGCTCACAGCAACCACAGTTGCCTGCACAAGACTTGGACAAGGTCAAGCCTATCAAAAAGTCCAGTATGGAACGGGTGAGAGAATCTGAAGACCTCAAGACAGTTGAGGAGCTACCGGCAGTTGATGGTTACTGAGGGAAGGAGAGTGACTTTCCTTGGGGTGGGGTGAAAGTTGGTGGGTTGCCCCATCCCAGTGGATGACCTGACGTCCATGAACATAGGGTCAGTGCTGGCTGGAACTCTGGTATGTTAACGAAAGTGAAAAGGAAGAGGACATGAGGTTGGGAAGGAGAAGAGAAGGAGACACAGGCAGGAGAGTCATGGCATTTGTCTCACCAATCCCCATCATCCCTGACACAGGCTGGGTTCCTCTGGAAGCAGAGGAGGGTGGAGTTTCCTATGTAGAATGTTGATCAAAGGCAGAGCTTGGGAGATACCTACCAAAGAAAGAAGAGGGAGCACATTTGGCATAAGGAGGAATCAGACTGCAATGTAGGGCCAAGGACAGACTGGGATGACCACAGAGGAACCTGGGAGCTGGAATGTTCCATCAGAGAAGTCCTGAATTGTGCTGAAATTGGCTAGCCCTTACAGACACACCTTGATCCATCGCTGGTGTCCTTCACCCAGGGAAGGGCATGGCCTTGGACAGAAGGCTGTCTTTCAGCAGGACTCCTGGCAGCTGTAGTGACAGATTTGAAGGAGGCCCCGGGTGGCTCATCACTGTGTTTACCACAGGCAGATACAGAACACTGTGTGAGCCTCATGCCTCAGAGGCAATTAATAAATCACAGCTCTGATCCCACCTGATCATTTCTGTAATCTTGATTTTTGTGCCTGTTTGAGAGGCTCCCTGTCTGTATCCTTGGCTTCAGGGAACTCAGGTAAAAGCTGATAGGCACAGACAGAGCCTCCAGAAACCCAGGCAACCAGACCAGACTTTTTATCTTATGTATTTTTAAAAATATTTTTTATAGCCTTGTCCTTCCTGGGTCTTTCCAGGAGCAGTAGATCATGCAGAGATTTTACTGAAATGCTTGGAACCTGGCCCAACGCAGCAAGCCCCAGGAGAAGGACACATTGCCCACAGCTTTGTTTCCTCTCTTAGCTTTTGTGAGCTTGGCATTCAGAGCACAGGACTCCGGGACCAACTGCTTCTGAGAACCCCAGCTATAGTGCAGTGCAGTACCCCGAGCCAATAAACTGGCTTAATGCGCACATCGGAAGTGGGGTTGCCCACGAGCAAAGTTCAGCCATCTCCTCAGATGCAAGCTCGAGCTGGCCAACTTAGTCATTCTCAAAACTGTACAGGAGAAATCAGGATGAGGTAATGTCACAGGTAGCTGCGAAGGGGAGGCAGAAGTGATCAGAGCTAAGCTTCTGAGACGGGGTCAGGAGGATACAGAAGCCGGAAGGACAGCTCAGTTTCCTTTCACTGAGAGTAAAGGGCTAATTGCACTAAAGAGTTCATCCTTTCTCCTTTTCCATCTTTGCCATTGCCCGGAACAAAGGAGTAAAGTCAGAGCAATTTTCATTTGACATTCCTGGAGGGACAGCTCAGAGCATTCCACCAAAGCAGGAATGTCATTCTTTCAACTAATACTTATCAGAAAGCCCTGACTCTCTAAGACTGGAGTACATCAGGAAACAGGTGAGAGCCTATGATCCCAGACACTGGGCTATGAAGTCATTGGATATACACCTAGCATTTGAAATTTGAACCCTAAGTTAAGAACATTGAACTTAAGCTCAAACCACAGGTCTTCATCTCCTGCACCCACAATATGTCTTCTTGTACTATTTACTTGCTATTGTTCAGAGCGTCTAAAATTCTAGGCTTTATCCCATGCAGCATTCGCCAAAGGAACACTGACAGTTTGGAAATGCTCCAGAATTAAAATGGATGACCTGGGTTCTGTGTGCAGGATGGAACGTGTATCCTCCATTTCAGAATTAGCCTGGTGAGCCCTTTCCTCAGCTCTTCTCCCATCTGCCTCCCTACCTAACGCTTGATTTCTTTAGCCTGTATTTTCTTTGTCACCGAGAACTGGATCACAGAGCACGTCTTCAGTTCAGGAGGTTGAGGCAGGGGAATTGTTGCTTGTGGCCAGCCTTGCTACACAATAGAGCCCCAACCTCAACAACAGCAAAATAATAGGCATTCCTCTTCTTTGCGCACACGGTAGCTCATGCACAGCCCAGTCTGTCTGGGCGCAACTGTTTAGCATAGACTTGTATTAGCATTCACGTTTCACTACAGCCTAGGTTACTCTACCCTGGTCTGCCTCCATGGTCTGACTGTTGGCTCCTTGTATCTCCTCTGAGTCCTCCCGCAGAAACATCTACTGGCTTCATCTCAGGTCACTGAATGCACCAAGTTCTCTCTCCCTCTCCTGTTTCTGTTTGGAAGGCCCGTCCCGTCGCTGAAGCGCTGTGATGACAGCATCCTTCGGGTCTCAATTTAAATATTACCTTCAAGAGAAAGTCTGCTGCGAAGCCCAAAGCTAAACTGTGGTTATTCTGACTGCCTTCTGAGTTTGTGAGTGGCAGACGGGTGAGAGAAGGGACTTCTGCTCTTGTCTCGAGGTCGCTGTTCAGCTCTGTCGCAGAGGCTGGGCTCTGCCTCTGCAGGAGATCTGGTTCATTATGTGCAGGGACTCTATCTTGTCTGACATTTTATCATCTCAATATCCTCAACTCCTACGGAGTTCTACTGCAAACCAAGGATTGAGCACGGTCTCGGAGCTGTCCAAAGGGTGTCTCTCATAGTTATATTTGATTCAATTGATTGGCAACAGAATGAAATTTAATGCATGGAAGAAGAGGAGCTAGCGAATGTTTTTGTCCCCCATTTGTTAGTTTGTCACCTCCTCATTCTGTTTTTTCTATGCAGGACATTCTTAGTTTTATATAACCCTATTTGGCTATTTTTGCTTTTGTGTCCTTGACATCTGACTCTCAAATTATTGCTAGTCTGGTGGCTTTAAAGGTTTTTCTACATTAGTATTCTAGCAGTTTCAGCTTCAAGTTTTGTTGTGAGATCTTTGATTTGTGTGTGTGTGTGTGTGTGTGTGTGTGCACTCATGCGTGTGCGCAAATGTATATGCACATACACAAAGACAAGACAGGGCAGGGAGGAAAGAAGGAAGGAGAGAGAGAGAATTTATTGTCATTCTTTGCATATGGAGATCGACTCCCACTACCTGTCCCCCACCTGTGCATTACACAATCCAGAGTCTATACTTTCCACAATGTATGTATTCAGAACACTTCTCAAAATAAACTTTGGTCTTATAAATGAAGAGAAGATAATAGTAATTACTAGAGGCCAGGGAGGAGAGTGGAGATAGAGGTTATATAAAAATACAGTTCACTTGCCGGAGCGAGTCCTGGTGTTTTGAAGCACAGTTAGTATGCCAAAGCATTTAAAATACCGTTCACACCCCTTGCTCTGGACTACAGGGTATTCCAACCTTCTGCCCTCTCTACACCATCATGTGACCCTGAACACCAGACCTCGAGCCATGCTTACAGTAAATTAAGGGTTCCTCCAAGTTCAAGCCTCCATTTTAACATTGCCCACATCATCAAGGCTTTTGCTAACAATCCTCCACCAAGCAACTCCCAACTATTACAATTACTAGGAATTTTATGATTTTTATCATGGTATTGCCTCTGCATCCACCCTACACATTTATTAGGAGCAGTGATAATTCTAACCATTTGCACATTGCACTGAATTTAGCTCTATTGCTCCTCATTCAAATTCAGTCTCCAGTGACTGGGTCTTCTTTTCTGAACACAGAGCATTTCACAGTGCCTAACACAAACCGTATGACCACCTCAATGGAGACCCACGTTTCACCTGCCTTCCTAACTAGCACGTCCCTGAAGACATCTGGGTGGCAGATGGATCACAGCCTTGCTGGTATTTATCCACTCAGAGTTGATCTGCTCTGGAGAAAACTCTTGTGTATCACAACCATGTTTTTTCCATGGTTCTTTTTAAACGAAGCTTTACAACACAGCCTGAATTGTTCCTGGAGGCTCTCAAGTCTAATCTTGTTGTGGTCAGATGAAGGCCCTCCCTTTTCATTTCAGCTACCTATAAGGCAGGTTTGGGGGTATTAAGATAGATAAAGATGGGTGGCCATGGAGGTGAGTCACTCAAAGAAATCGCTGCCTGGATTGTGGAGGGGTGGCAACCTCCAGCTACAGGACTGGATGCCACACTGGCATCCCCAAGACCTTCCTGAAGCTTCAGTGTGGCCGGACACTCTTACTCTATATCCTGCTTGTTTGGTTTTTTGTTTGTTTGTTTGTTTTTTGTTTTGTCAACTTGACTCAAACTGGAGCAGGGAACCTCAGCTGAGAAAATGCCCTCATAATGTAGTGTGAAGCGACGGGGCTGCGTCCCGCCACCCGGCCGCCAGCTAGCTTTACACCCGAAATAATTACACGGAAACTGTATTCTTTTAAACACTGCCTGGCCCATAGTTTCAGCCTCTTATTGGTTAATTCTCACATCTTCCTTTAACCCATATTTAGTAATCTGGGTAGCACCACGAGGTGTGGCTTACCAGGAGAGATCTTAACCTGTGTCCATCTCGGAGAGGAGCAGCATGGAGACTCACTATGGCGACTGCCTCAAGCGTCTCCCCAACTCTACTTCCTTGTTCCCACAATTCTGTTCTGTCTACTCCACCTACCTAATTTTCTGTCTCTTAAAGGGCCAAGGCAGTTTTCTTTATTAATTAACCAATGAAAGAAACATAGACAGATAACTCTCCTCCATCATCATAAGACTATCCTGTGAGCAAGACTGTGGGACATTTTATTGATTAAATGGGGAGGCCCAACGGAAAGGTCTTTAGGTATACCAGAAGGCAGGCTGAGCTAGCTAGGAGTATCAAGTCAGTGAGCAGCACTCCTGCTCAGTCTGCTTCAGTTCCTTCCTCCAGGTTTCTGCCTTGACTTCTCCCCTCAATGGACTGCGACCAGGGATCTACATGCCAAACAACCCTCCACCCCCCGCCCCCAAGTTGCTTTTGGTCATGGTATTTATTTAGTTATTTATTTTGATTTTTATTGAGCTCTACATTTTTCTCTGCTCCCATCCCTGCTTCTCCCCTCCTGGTCATAGCATTTATTATAGCAAGAGAAACCAATAAAAATGGTCCCCAACCTTATTTTCCTCTTCTTCGTAAGTGTCTGACTTGCACAAGTCTAAACATTTTCTCTACTGTATCCAGCTCTTCTTCCCCTGTCCTTCCAATAAACCTCTGTACAGGACTCCAGCTGACACTAGAAACCTCCGTGGAGATAAATCAATCACAGATTCAAATGTAAATATAGGTCTTCATAATCAATTTGTGTGAAAACTGAAGATTCTTAAGTATTTAAGCTTCTTCCTTTGCTTCACAGTAAATCCTCTTCTGGCACAAAATTTCTACCATGGTTTTGTCTTTCTCCCTCCATCCCTTCCTCACTCCGTCCCTCCCTCCCTCCCTTTTTCCCTCCCTCCTTTTTTTCCTTCCATTCTTCATTTCTTTCTTTTACTTTTTCTATTTGACAGGATCTCTCCACATAGCCTGTTTGTCTGGTAAGTCACCCTGTAGACCAGACTGACCTCAAACTCATCTGCCTTCCTCTACCTCCTAAGTACTGAAATTAAAGGCATGTGACACCACACCCGTCAAACTTCTACCACGGCTTCCCAAATGTGGGTGCACATTGAGGACCTTTGAAATAATACTGACGATGTTTCCCTACCTAGGTCTGGAGAATGACTTGCGTTTCAAGGCACCAAGGATAATTCTAATGTTATCCAGGCTTAAGCACCCCAGGCCTTCATGCCTTGAAAGGCTGCTCATCCTTGGAAGAAATTATGATTCCTAGCTGTGCTTTTTTATAAATGTCACAGACCTGTACATCAGTGTCTCTGCCACCTAGCACACCAGGGCCAGCAAGACCTGCTCAGGCCAGTTTTCTATCTAGACTCAGAAAGCGAGTTTTTATCACACACTTCTCATAACTAAGGGAGACAGTGGCTATTAAACATATCGAAGGGAAATGGAAATGTCAGTACCATGCCTGTTCTGTGAGCATAGGTATAGGTTTGCAACCCCAGCACCCACAGAAATGCTGGGTGTGGTTGTGTGAATCTTCCACCCCAGTGCTTGGGAAGGCAGAGGTGATGGATCCTCAGAGCTCACGAGCTAGGAAGTCTAGAGAATCAGGGAGCCCCAGATTCAGTGAAATAGTGTGTAAAAGTAAGGTAGAGAGGGAAAATACAAGATACCCAGCATCAATCTTTGGCTTCAACACACCCTCAGACATATGTATACGTGTATTTCCTTTCTCACATGGACCACAAATATGCAACACATAAAATACACAGGCAGACAACAACTGCTGCAATTACTTTTGAGTTATTAATGATGTTTATGTACCGTGCACCTTGCCAGAAACAAATCTTTACAAACATGAGTTTGGATTAACAATCTTGGGTAAAGATGTATTCCAAGACCTGACCATTTAACTTGCTGAGAACATAAATTTGCGGGAGGCGGGCACCCATCTCGTGTTTAATAGTATTAGTTTGACTGGTTATATTCTCCTAACATCTCACATTAAAAGGCAACACATTTTTGCCAAGATCAGCCAGGCTCATTATTCCGTCCTCTTGGGCATTACAAATTCATCAAGGGTTCTGTTAAAATTGCAGATGCTTCCATCTCAAGGAAGAAGCAGGAAGCTTGAGAAACAGGTAGGGATGAGGTAAGTGCCTGCATTGCTTACAACCACCCAGGTTAATTCTTATGTGGGTCCATGTGCGCTCTCATTTCTGTCATAACTGGAGCCTGAACGCACCTCCAGGTAGGTGGTAATGTCTTCCATTTTCCTGTGCTGATTCCAGATCATCACACACCTTTTTTAACATTGTATCCGTCCTACTCAAAATGACCACATGATTGGAGACCACTTGTCAAGAGATTTCGCACATTACAATGAAAACATTTTAAAATTAGGGACACAGGACAAAGATAGAAAACAAACATTCCGCCATTATTGAGTTATTCAAGAACATAAACATGAAATTCTTCATTATTCTGTAAAGTTCAAAGAGAAGTAGATAGTTCTGTTATATTTACTACTTGTATTACTGCTTTCTGGCACTGCAGTAAACACAATTTCTGCTTTCATCCTTTTTTATTTTGTGACTAGCATGGCCATACTGCCCCAGCAATCCGGTCTTTGTTTAGGAGCCTCTAAGACTGCATTTCTTTAACCCTTTCCACACCAAGTAGGCTGCCCACTTCAAATGACTTAATTAAGAAAAAATCCCTCACAGGTGTACCCAGCCATTTGAGTTTTAGCTAATTCCAGATATGGTCAAGTTGACAGCCATGACTATCCATCACAGAAGGTGACTACATGGGGTGTACAGCCTGCATTTATTTGTAATGCTTGTATCTGGTACACACCACGGTCTCTAGAATAGAGCAGAGCAGAACAGGTGCTCAATATATAATGAATTGAACTAAATACTCCAGACATGTCCTGCTCAAGGACTCAATGAACACTCTGGGTTTTGTCTTAACATTCTCCAAAATTTTCTGAGAAAGGTCTGGTGTTCAATGTGACATTACTGGAAGGTGGTGAGACCTGGTAGAGAGTGTTGAGTAATTGTGGGTACTCTGTTAAAGGGGATACTGGGTGATTGTGGATACTCCCTTAAAGGGATACTGGGTGATTATGGGTACTCCCTTAAAGGGGATATTGGGTGATTGTGGACACTCTGTTAAAGGACATAGTGGGTGCTCATTCTGACAGCACATGTAGCCAAAGTTGGGTGGAGCAGAGATTTTATTGGCTTCTGCATAAGGGAGTCATACCCATTATGTACTTTTCATCTTGTGATAGACTACCCGACAAGAGGGCTGGAGAGATGACTCAGTGGTGAAGAGCCCTGGCTCCTCCTCCTCAACTTGACCAAGTCAAGTTGACAACATAAGCAACACAACAGGCAAACTCATGAAGCATAGAATATAATGAGGAAGAACACACAGTGAGACCCCAGTGCCCTTCTCCATTCTCCCTCATTTTCCTACCATGTGATTAGCAGTTTTTCTCTGCTGCACTGCATCAAGATGCAATGCCTTGCCCAAAGTTGATCATAGAGTGACAGTTCCGAGCTGTGAGCCAAAATAAAGCTTTCTTTCTATTAGCTGATTATCTCAGGAACTCAGAGCAACAGAAGCCCAACTAAAACCAAGGCCCAAAGATCAGAGTCATGCTATATGAATCTTAACTTCTTCTGCTTTCCATGGTCACTTCCCATTGTAATATTGTATTTCTCATTTTTCTTTAGCAGGTAGATTTTCTTTGCATCTTCTTTCATGCAAATTGTGCCATTCCTTGATTCCAAACTTAAGCTTTAGTTACAAGGAGAAATATAAGGTATCTAAACATCTCAGTCAAAGCTGGGCTTGGTGGCACTAATTCTGGCAACTTAGGTTGAGGTCGGAGAATTACAATTTCAAGGTCAACATGGGATATAGAATAAGTTGAAGACCAGGATGGAAAACTTCCCAAGATCCTGACTCAAAACAGCAGATAAAAAGGAGGACTGGAAAAATGGTCCAGTGGTAGGCTATTTGCCTACAACATGTGGGAAACTACCCAGCTAAAATAACCTGATTGGTCAAAGCTGAGAATTGTTAATCAACCAATTAACCAACTATAGTCTGTGCTTCTAATATAATTCCTATGAATACATTTCTTCTTATGTCTTGTCCATTTTATTTAAAATGTAATGTTTTTGTTAGCCTATGTTAATTATACACAATAACGAGTCTCACCGTGTTTTTATGCATGTATATAATGTCACTTCACTTTCCTTATTGTTATTTGTCCCCTGCCTTTTTGCACATTCCCCTTCTTGTTCCCAATTAGCTCCCTCAGTTTTCTTTTTCTTTTGTTTTTCAAATATGTAAAGCCTGGTGAGTTGTCTGCAGGAGCACAAATTTACAGGAGCATGGCCCCTTACTAGTGACTATACCATTACACAATGTGACCTCAATGCCCTTGCAACCATCATCTGCCTACTGGGAACCAGAGACGGGTAGCTGTGTGAGTTAGAGATGTATTTCTGTACATATATAGACAACATTGTCCCCTGAAAGGTGGAGTTCAATGACAGTGACTGGAACCACCAAATGAAATGATGCTTCTTACAATGTAATTACACAAGAGACTGGCTTTTCCCAGTACACACTGATACTAATAAGACAGGGACCATACATCTCCTGAGAGCCATCGAGATAAATTTAGCTCTTCTCCAAATAGCACACTGAGCTATGAATAGTTCTATTCCATAATGGTTTGGGGCATCAGCAATCCTTTATCTCTTTTCAGACTCTCCTCCATAAAGCACAGAGAAGATGCTAGCAATCAGGGTCACAAACTCCAATAAATACTGAGATCTGCTGATCAGCTGATTTACCACAGTCAAGACCTTTATCTTTGCTTTCCTTTCCTTCCCCCAGAAGTTCACAAGATTTGTGAGCATATGGATCATCTAGAGATTGATGCAAAATGGACTAGACACAGAGGCTGATTGGAGCAGTATCGGAAAGGATGCATAAATTCATGCCGTAAGCTATTGATTGTGGGACGATTATATTAAACTGTTGGTAGCTTCCAAATGAATGGGGCATTACTTTATTTTGAACATAAGGTGGTGTAACAATGTATGACATTGGGTTTGAATGTGTTGGTGATTTGTTTCTAAGGCAAATTGTTTAACCCACCCAAACCTTAGTTTGATTTTCTGTAAAATGGAAACACCTGTCTATTAGTGTTCTTATGAGAATTTAAATAACACAGTATGTAACTATGTTAGGCACAGCATTTAGCTCATTGTGAGTATTTAGTAGCTGTTAACTACCTACCATTATATTTTCATTGCAAACAATGTCTAGCTGAGAACTTTCTAAAACTCTAGGAACCCTTACTCTTAGGAAGGGGTTAAAACTTCTCTTACATCATAATCCCAAAGCATATATGGTGGCTTGGATGCAATAATAATTCTTCAGGCCTGGCTAATTTGCCATCAGGGAGCTTAGAAAGATAATACTTAATGAGAAAATGCACAAGCAATCTGCATGTGTTCTTTTTAGAGCCTGTCCAAGTCCCAAGAGACAAAAGCTAGCTCAATATAAAAGTTTTGGGGAAGTTAAAAAAAACCTGCAGAGTGAAAGCTACTGGCATAATAACCAGTTTTCTCCCTTCCCTGGGCCTGAACTTCCAAACGCCAACATCCTCTGCCTTACCCTGGCTAAGCCCTGCCAGAGCTGGAATCAGTAGGAAAGAATCCTCACCTCCCGTCCTATGGAACAGTGTTCTGGAAGTCTCGGCTAAGCTATCTTGGCATCTTTCTCGGCATCTTCAGTGTTTTCAATTACATTTCCAAAATAGATGCTCAAATTGCCAGAGGGAGTGTCTAAAAACGAGAAAGCTGTGGTCCAAATGACTTTCTTAATCAAGAATGAGGAAGAAAAGGGAAAGCTCACTGACCTACAGGAAAACCCAGTGACAGTGTCTGCCTGATGTTTTATAAGCAGGTTCTATTCGGAGATCCCAAGGAAAATTAACTATGGAGGTCATAAAAGGACTTGTAGGTCAACTTCTGGAGGGGATAAAAATATTAACTGATCAACTGCAACACAAGACACGTCTTGTTCATCTAGCCATGCTCATTTGTTTTCTGTGTTTGTTTCATCTAAAAAATCTTGAGCAGCATAGGGAAGAAACTGAGGTGTATAATTTTATCAATGTCGCCCCACTGCATCTGGCAGGCACACACACACACACACACCACACACACACACACACACACACACACACACACACACGTGCACGCACCTGTGTGTGTATCAGCTATTAAAATATATTAAATAAGCATTGACTTATTTTTGTGTTAAGGGGAGCTCAATTCTCTGTCACAGATTAATTTGCACAGCAGCAGAGTCTGAGAAAGAGTTTGTGGTGAAAGATTTTTTACTGGGAATGGATACGGTGGAAAGAAAGGGAGAGGATGTGGGTCAGACAGAGCAAAGGTCAATGATGTAGGACCTCCATGGCATTAGCCAAGCGATGTGGACACTTGGAAGTGCATCTCATTTTAGATTGTTTCACATCCCAGAGACAGCTCTGGTCCTTTGAATCTCTACCTTGCTCCATCACTGAATTCAGGCTTCTCCAGACAGTGCAGGCCCTTAGACCAAAACCTTTCTACAAGATGGGAATGTTGAAAGAACTGGAGGCCTGAGACTGTCTTCTGACCCTCCACTTTAGCAGCTGGGCAGCAAGTCTGTCCTCCTGGAAATGACTGGCTGGCTCGTGTGTGTTATAGCTCCTATAATCTGTCCCTCTCTAGTGAAGGCAAGACAAAGGGCAAGACCTAGAGAAGCAATTCTTTCCTGGCTGAGTGAAAAAGAGAATCTGTATGTACAAGGAAAGACCCTGCATTTCACCCGGATGTAAGGAGGAGAGCAGTGACCTATCCTTTACAGGAAAAAGGAATGATATTTGTTCAAACTAAAAACTGTAGAATTTGAGCCAGTCTAAAGTTTTGACTTGAATTTTGATGTCTGATACCCAAATAAGGGAGAATAATTAAAGGATTTTTGTAGTCTCAAGATATAGATGCTTAACCTTATATTTTCAACTCATAAATACTCCCGACATGAGTATTTATCCCTCTACATGATATAGGAGTGTTTCTATCTATCTGTTGTTTCATTGGTTAATTAATAAAGAAACTGCTTGGCCTGATAGGTTAGAACATAGGTGGGTGGAGTAGACAGAACAAAATGCTGGGAAGAAGGGAAGTGAGGCAGATGCCTCGGGCAATCACCATGCCTCTCCTCTCTGGGACAGTTGCCATGAAGCCAGCCACCAGGTCAGACATGCTGAATCTTTTCCGGTAAGGCACCACCATGTGGTGCTAACCAGATTATTAGAAATGGGTTAATCAAGATGTGAGAATTAGACAATAAGAGGCTGAAACTAATGGGCCAGGCAGTGTTTAAATGAATACAATTTGTGTGTTGTTATTTCGGGTTTTAAGCTAGCCGTGCGGAAACCAGGCAGGACGTAAAGCAGGCCTGCCTGCAGCTCCTCACTACATCTACACTCCCAGCAGACACACACTTCATAGTCACCTGTATGTGTTTAGTTTATTTAGTACATATGAAAGGCCAAGTTCTCTACTTTAATTTAAACAAAAGCACAATATACTTAGTGGTAAGATCGTAAAGCGTAGATCCAGCCCAGAAACCATGGGAAAAGCACCCAATAGAGATCCAGAGAGCTGTGAGAAAATGACCTGTTAAGAATTGAAAGCCAGGTATGGCAGTGAACAGCTTTAATCCCAGTAGGTGGGAAGGAAAGAGGTAGGGGCAGGTGGATCTCTAGCAGTCTGAGGTCAACTGCACACTAAACTTCAGGACATCTGCGAGGGCCTGCCTCTAAATCAGACAAACAAACAACACAACACCAGACAATAGGGCATTACCACTGACCCCAGACACTGCCACGTTTGTTCAAGCTACACTGTTTATACTTCCTTCTAATTTTTATACTGATCAGGACAACGATCCCAGGTCAACCAAATCAAACGAGGAAGACTCATACCCAACATTAATTGAGCACAGGTGTGCACCCATCTCTAACTTCATTGAGAGAGCCCTTATAGGGCTTCTAGTCCGGACATGCTTACCATGTCAACTGAGCCCCAGAAGGAGATTTCATGATAGTCAGGAAATGAAAACTAAGTTCAACCTGTGGTTTATGCAAACCTAAAAGAAAGACACATGTCTACCTAGGAGGTTGAACACTGCAGAAACTGTGTGCACAAGGCTATAAAAGATAATGCCTGTAAGTCAGGAAGACAAAACGAACTCCTTTGATTTCTTTCAATGATCTCTAACAAGGAAGTTTAAACTGTTCCATAGTAAAGAAGAGAAGGGATTAAAATAACTCTAGAATTAAAGAATCAGCCACTCTAGTTTTATAGATGAGCAACTTGAGATTAAGCCAGGATGGACAAACTGCTTGACGTCATACCTATAGAAACTGGAGGAAGCAGGATTGGCTTCAGAGTGTAGGGTCTCACTGGGATGCCCTGTCATTGTGTGTGTGTGTGTGTGTGTGTGTGTGTGTGCTATGTATACATATAATTGACTAATCCATCAAGCAAAGAATTATCATTTTTTGAGGGGAGAATTGTTCTTATACCAATAGCAATCTATTGGAGCTGTGAACCCCCAGATCCTGAATTTCTTGTAAACAACTTGGTTTCCTCTGCTCTGAGACAGCCTGCAGCTGCTCTGAGCAGGAGGTCCTCAGGAATTCCTGATGGCAGGGAAGTGGTTTCTGGTGGGTTTGGCTAGGGTGTGGCTATCAGTTAAGGATCCCTATAAAGGTGGCTCTGGTACACAATAAAGAGGGGCATTCAGGCATTAAGGATGGCCTGTGTTTCTGTCTGTGAGTCTTTGTGTGTTTCAATCTCCAGCCTCTTGCCCTGTTCACGAGCTGTATGGTAGCTCATAGAGCGCAGACAGGCATGGTGCACTACAGCAATCCAAGTGTTACACTCTCCAAAATGCAAACAAGGAGTGCGCCTCTGGTTACCCTTGGTAGCAATGGCCTCTTTGCTACCACTCAAAAAAAGTGGCCACTCAAAGCCCCTCTGCTTTCCTGGGCTGCTCCATGTTGCCAGAACTAGTGACTCTGGACGAGAGTTAGAGACTGGGGCATGATGATCTCATCATCTTCTTTCCCTGTTCAGAAAGTGCATTGTTCTTTTAGTTGGGAGCTTCAGGGTGTTTAACATAAAATGTGCACCCTCTTTAAAAAGTCTTTACTGTCCTGGAGCTTCAAGGGGGAAATGGTAAAAGAAGGCTTTTGATATTCTGATTGCAGACACGCATGCATTTTCATCCAATTTTGTGATTGTCACAAGGATGAAAGGTATTTTAGACCACAGGATGCTTTTCCAGGCACGTCCAGCATATCTGAGCTTTGACCAAAGTCTCACTTTTCACTCTGTTTATCACTTGGCCCCTGGATATTTGTATTCTGCTATTAAAGCCCATGAAAAGGTCATTCCCTCACTTGCTAAAATCTCGTCCCATGAACCTTGCTTTGTATGTAGCAACACAAGAATAAAAGGTGGCACTAGAAAAAATACCACTTCTTTTTTGTTTTTTTTTTATTAAATTATATAATTTTTACAAATTTTCACCTCCTCCCTTCCTCCCATTTCCCTTTTCCTCCCCCCCTTTTCCCCTCCCCCTCCCTCTCCAGTCCAAAGAGCAGTCATGGTTCCCTGTCCTGTGGGAAATCCAAGGTCCTCCTCCCTCCATCCAGGTCCGGAAAGGTGCGCATCCAAACAGACTAGATTCCCACAAAGCCAGTATATGCAGTAGAAACAAAACCCAGTGCCATTGTCCTTGGCTTCTCAGTCAGCCCTCCTTGTCAGCCATGTTCAGAGAGCCCGGTTTGATCACATGCTCCATCAGTCCCCGTCCAGTTGGCCTTGGTGCTCCAATGTGGGTCTCTGTCTCTATCTTCATCCATCGCCAGATGAAGGTTCTATGGTGATATGCAAGATATTCATCAGTGTGGCTACAGTATAGGGCGAGTTCAGGCGCCCTCTCCTCAGCTGCTCAAGGAGCAAGCTGGGGACATCTCCTTGGACACCTGGGAACCCCTCTAGAGTCCAGTCTCTTGCCTCAAATGGCTCCCTAAATTAAGATATATACTTCCCTGCTCTCATATCCACTCTTCCTCCATCCCAACTGTCCTGAAAAATACCACTTCTGAAGGGCAAAGTCATTGCGGACGTTCCGGGACTCCCAGGCCACATTTTGGTTGTGACAACTGTTTAGTTGCTGCTCTCAGGTTTCTGCTTCTGGATTTGTTGGCGTGGGATCTTTTATTTATGTCTACCTTTATAAAGTCAATTTGTTGGAAAACAGAACTTCCTAAGTAACTCAGTAGGTTGAAATGCTCTCTCTCCACACACACACACACACACACACACACACACACACACATGCTTTATATGCTTATACCGTGAAATTTAGACAGTATATGAAAGTATAAAAATGAACTCAACCACATTTCTATTCTCCAGAGGTTGCCATGTTGGAAGGTTTCTTTTCACACGTATTTTTAGTGCCAAAGTTTATCAAGTGTGTTGCGAAATCTGTCAATAGAGTCTTATATACAGATTTTATACAAATGGATTTTTGAAAGTATCCCTGGATGGTTACACTGAAAGGACCAATTAGAGCAGTTATCAGTTAATTAGTATGCAAGTTAATAGCAAGACTCTGAACGTGCTCTTATGACCAGTAAATGTACCACAAAACAGAACATGGGGATTTGAGAAGACAAGCCCCATCTTGTGCTTGGCAGCTTTCCAGCTTCTAACCCTGCTAAGTGATTGGCCAGGTTTAGAATTTCATATACACGGGATCAGGAGTGGACATTCCTTCATGTTCAGCTTTTCTCCTACAACGATTTTTGTGTGAGACTCACCTACAAGGCTGTATGTAGCAGTGGTTCATTGTCTTTCTTCTATGGAAGAAGCATCTTAGAGTACTGATCGAGAAGAGAGACTTTCCTAGACTCCCTGGAGATCAGAAAACTGATCTCTGGGATCATTCAGTGAACCCGTGCTTTCCAGAGTTTTATAAAATTCTGAATACTGTAAGGATTCATTGAGATACTTGTTAACTCAATATGTTGCAGACTTGACATATTTCCCAGCATCCTTGAAAAGTTAATAATAGTAAATGACAATATCGCTCAAAGCAGAAATTGTATCAACTTATTTCAGACCATAACACACACGGCTTATTTGCACACATAAACAGAGCATCAGAACGATGCTTTTATTCGTGTGTAAGGGTAAAGTCCAGTGGGGCACTCCCATGCTGGACTCTATGATGCCCACATATCCCAGGCTCCCCAGAGTCCCTCAGAATGGAGCACTACATGTTTCAAAGAGCTTTCCTTCTTAGAAGATTTGCTAAAAGCAAGGGTGTCAACTTTGGAATTAGACACAGCAAATAAGGGCAGGAGACACTTTATCAAACTCCACCTCAAAAATGTATCATTAGTAATACTGAGAACACTCAAAATCCTGGCTCTTCTGAATGAGACGATACATTGTTATCAGCTATAAAAGCTTCTCCACACTCATCCCTGTGTATGTCCTGCCTAACTAACTTCATGGCCACTGACCAGCACCCTAGTTCCCTGTACACTTGCTCTTCACCCCCAACTTCTAGAGGCCACAATTTCACCCGCTGCTTTTCTGAGTTGTATAGTCTCATACATAAGTGAACTCATATGACTTCGGTCTATCCGTGTTTTTGTCATTTAGTGCAATATCCTGTGTGGCCATTCAGTTTTCCTACAAATCAAATGATTTTCTGTAGTTTTCCAAATATGACTGATTTTATCCACTGCCCTTTCAAATCAATAAACATGATGCACCACCCTAGCAGAAGAAATGACAGACCTGTATGATCATCTCAGCAGGGAAAGAGGAAGAATTTCCAGAAAGGCAACATTCCCTCTCTACAAAACTATATATTAGGTCTAAAGAAATAAAATGCCTCAGAACAGTAAAATCCAGACATGGGGAAACTAATGTGACGGCGTGATTTTCCCACTGAGGTAGAAAAGAACATTAAAACAAACATGCTTACTTTTTGCCAGTTCCTTCTAGAACAAGTTGGAAGACCTAGAGAAATCAGGCCAGAGACTTGGTAGGTCATTTGGAACCAGGATCCTCAGGGAGTCTCCTTGCCAGGAAGGCAGCTTTAAAAGCCTTGCCTTTACTTTTGCAGAATCAACATTTTTAAGCCTAAAGAGGAGCAATTTGCATTTTTTATTCAAGTGATCCTGATATTAACTGGAATTTGAAAGCTTTTGTAGAGCAGGAGGAAGGCAGTACAAACACACGCTTGGGGAATGACCACATCTGTATTCAAATTCTCCTGCTATTCCCAGGTGTATAAACCTGTGGAGTTTACTCAACTGCTCCGATAGCCTTTTGTTCTATATGCAATGTGTTTACAGTATCAATCTCCCAGGGTTTCAGGGAATCTTCGGCAAGGGTAATGCCCATGAATTGCCCATCAAAACTTTCATTATCGGATTCCTTTCCCTTAGTGGGCATTAAGATCTCTATGAAATTCTTGGATGGACGCCACATAGATGAAACAGGTTCAACTTGTTTGATCAGGAAGTCCTTCTTTGAAAGTTCCTGGCAAATATAGGAGCCCTTCAGCCTTCACTCACAGCCTGCTGCGTGAATGCCAAGGGCATGTGAAGAAAAAGCCTGGGGCAACATTCTTCTGCCATATGCGTAGGGATGGAGATGCTGCAGACGTGTAGAAGGGAGCAGAGTGAAGCCCAGACTCCGAAATAAAGAGAAAAGAGAGAACATATGGCCAGGAGAGATGAAGACTAGCAACTCAATTTAAACGCAGCCTTCTCAGAGGTCACGCTGTAATTAACAAGCCGGAGCTGTAAAAACTGCTCCTGTGTCTTTCTTTACACCATGATCTTTCATATTCCAGCTTCTGTGAAGAAACATGTTAATTGTAACAAGAATAAGCCTCAGCTAGGACAAAGAGCTGTTTCAGCACTGATCAAACAAAAGCCCATTTGCCACCATTGTGCCAGACCTGGCAGCTGGCATGCTCCCACCCCATGCAATATTTACAGTGCTCCCATCTTCTTTTATCAGAATCTTTAGAAGAGAGAACCACTGGCCATCTGTAGTAGTGAGCACACACACACACACACACACACACACTAGGGGGAAGGCAATATTTACATGTTCAGCAGAGCCACACGGAAAGAGGAAGATGGCATAATTTTGTCTCTGGTTCATGGAGAAGCGATCTATCAACTTCCAGAGTAACAGAAGGTACTTACTCCTGGACTTTAATAAGATCAAAGTGGCAAATAAATCTGATAATTAAACTCTGTTGATCAGCCTGTTTTGCTCGTATCCCAAAAATAATCCCCTTTAAAATCATGGATTGTCTAGAAAGCACTCGCTCATCATGAATCTATCCCGTGTCTGTCCTCCATATCCTGTTTGATAGCTGACTGAATGAAATACTGGAATTTACAGGGAACTTTAATTAATCTATAGGAAAATACTGATTACACAGTTTTCTTGTTTCCATCACAGAACACCCAGCAAGAAACAAGTTAAGGCAGGCCAGGGTTAGCTCTTCTAAGAGTCAAGGGAATACTACTGCCCCTCGTGGCTGGAAAGGTGTGGTGCAGGCACAGGAAGCTGCTGGCCATGCTGTGCAAGTGTTTGGGAAGCAAACAGAGAAGAGGAAATGAATCGGGTGGGCTTCACAACCCTTAGGCCTGGCCCCAGTAACCCACTTCCACCAGCAAGGGTCCAGTTCCTAGGTTCCAGAAATTTCTCTGTGTTGGTTTGAGTGCATTAGTGATAGATTCAGAGTCACCATTAAGACATTGGTGTCTCATTAGGGAAAATCAAAGTACATCTTGTGGATTTGAATTCTCTACTTCTTTTTCTGTGTAAATAATCTCTCTCTCTCTCTCTCTCTCTCTCTCTCTCTCTCTCTCTCTCTCTCTCTCTCTCTCTCTCTCTCTCTCTCTGTGTGTGTGTGTGTGTGTGTGTGTATCTTACTGTTTCTGCTTGTCTGTATGGGTCTGAATTTGTGACCACCCGAACGCTGCCTTGTTTGTACCCATGTCTGTTTGTCCTTAACAAGGGGCTTTTGCTTTGAGTTGATTGAGCATCACATATAACACAGCATGGGGGAGGAAGGAGGAATACACGAGAGAGCTCTAACAGCATTTTACAAGGGATTAAGTCTCTGGCTCCAACTGACCCCAACTAACTGAAATAATGAAGAGTACAATAAACATCCCTATAAACAGACTTATAAACTTATATCTATGTTGTATCCAACATTTATGATGGACATTTGTTTTGTGAGGTTGCTTTAAACTGATTTGCTGCTTTCAACAAATTTCCATCAATGCACACCCATATTTATACATATATTGCTGTCTGGATCAGAGGCATGGAAGAGTGCATATCTTAGGATTACAGCTATGCATCAGCTTAGGTAGTAAACATTGATTACATGGGAAACCCAAGGCATGACATGTTGGTTGTTACATTGTTCTTTTAAAGGCAGGTTAAACAAGCTGGCTGAGTACACAGTAGGATGTTAGCCTTTTAAGTGATTTCAGGGTGTATTATTAATAGCTGTAAGGTCTCTCAGAATAAGAGATATTTTCCATAATAATTCATTGCCATACTTTCCAAACAGCATCACCAGGTTGGGTTTAAGAGTTCAAACACACCAGACTATATGGGAAATTTACAATCAAACCATAAAACACCTACATCTCATGATTTGGGGGTGAATGAAAAGCACTTCACCTTCACCCAACCACTAGAGGGGTCCTTAAGAAAAAATCAGTAAACCTCTGTCATTCTAATTTAGAGTAAGTCCAGATAACTCACAGACCCTTCGTTGGTATCCCATGTCATAGTGTTAGGAATGGGTTCCACTAAAGAATTTAAGTTTTATATTTAGATAAATAAATAAATATATTTATCTGCTATATCTATGAAAGATATACATAAAAGAAAATGTAACATTTCAAAATCCCCCAAAGGCTCTCTTTGTTCAAAATTTATGCTTACTTAGTGTTTTATGTTCTTATTTGAAGGGAAATCAATCATTCCAATTGCCTCAACCAATCTCTAATACAGATAGCTGAATGCAAATACCACATATAACTTCTGCTCTTGAGACAGGAACAACACCAGAGGATAGGGGTTGTCCTTCTCTGCCCTTCAGTTTGTCTGAGTGACTCATGGCTGGGGAAAACAGTCATGAGAAGAGAGGTCACCTAAGAACATTCAGGAATCCCAAGGAAACATAGCTTCAGAAGTCACAAGGAATGGTTCACCATCTTAATGGCCATTGCCATTGTTTTGGAGTGAGAACAAAAACAAACTTTAAATATCTGTGGAATGTTTGGGGAGGGGGGTCTTTACATTGTAAATGTCTATATGCCCTTGCACGCCTGCCAAGAGAGTCTAGTTCTACAGCGCTTATTCAGTCCTATGTACATTTCATTAGAACATGTCTAGCTCAAGCTCAACGACATAACCATTATGGCAACAGTGGCAGCCTCCAGGCACACCTGGTCCTGCCCTTTGGGGACCTGGAAGAGTGTGTGTCACCCCTGCGTGCATGGCTGGCAGTATCCAGCAGGATCTTGGCTTGCTATGTCGTCTCTGTGCACGTGCACCATGTCCCTCCTTTTTAAAAGACGGAGCTCTACCTACTCCCTTTTCTTCTTCATCCTCCTCCCTCTCTCCTAACCATCTTTCTCTCTCTTTGGCTCTCTGCCTCTCTTTCTTTTCTCTCTTTTTCTTTCTCATTGGCTCTCTGCTTCTCTCTGCCTTCTCTCTCTCTTTCTCTTCCCACGAGGCTGCTCTTGGCTCCTTTTCTCTCTCCACTCTCCTTTCCCCTTCCCTAATAAAAGAAGCTCTGTCTGCAAGGCATGTTTGTCCTTCATCCGCAGTGGTTTGGACCCACCCACCAAGGTCCATCTTGCGCCACACCATAACAAACACAACCTCGCTGGGCGGTGGTGGCACACGCCTTTAATCCCAGCACTCAAGAGGCATAGGCAGGTGGATCTCTGTGAGTCTGAGCCCAGCATGGTCTACAATAGCTAGTTCCAGGACAGGCTCCAAAGCTCAGAGAAACCCTGTCTCGAAAAACCAAAAAACAAACAAACAACAACAACAACAATAACAACAGTAACAAAAACCCCAAACCACACACAACCTCATCTAAACCAAGAGAGCCAGGAAGTCCAGCTCTGCTTTTCTAGTCCTTGAATTACTGTGCTTCTCCTCAGGTGGTATTTTTACCTTAGGGTTATCTTTGTCTTGTCCAAGAGATAATTAAAACATTTTTAAAATTGTACAAATGGAACTTTCCAAGTGATTGGAACTGAGTCATGGCCATCATGTCTGCGTGATTATCTAGAGATAATTAGAGTTTTACAGCAGCAGATCTCCTTATTTTCTACGCTGTCGAGGCTATGACTCACGAGGAAAATTCTGAACTGGGTGTTGGTACCTTGATCAGCATCCATCAAGCTGGCATTACCCTACAGAAGTCAGTTGACAACAAGTATTCCTATTTCTGAACTTTCTAGAAAGCTACAAACGACAAACATTAAAGTTAAATACCACCTCTTCTTGGGAAACTATGAGCCTTGTTTGAAACATGCAATAAGCACTTGTTTCACATTCGTTATTCCTCTTTCTATTTTTCAGGATCCTTTGGGGAGTAGACTCTGACCTTACCCCAGTCTTAGACAGGCGACAGCCATGGGACCTATGGTCCTGATTACAGCCTGTGAATGATAGGGTCAGGAGGTGACCTGCTGACAATCAGCTTTTCCCCTAGGAATCTGGATCTCTCATGGTCATGATGGTGTAGCTGCTAGGAAAGACGTGTGTTCTCAGTGAGGATGGTGTCCTTCAGTCTCAGCTACACCATCACGAGAACTCCAGCACCTTCCTTATTTATCAGACTGTCTGCCTACCTATTGCTTCGGTTGCTGTGTTGTTACCCTCTCATGGTAATTGTATAATACTTCATATAAACAACTTAAAGGGAGGAATTGTGCATTTGGGTCTGTGGTTTTAGGGGTTTGAGCCTTGACTGGCTTATTCAGGTGCTGTGGCCTTGTAGTCGGTCATCAACATGGTGGTGGTTAGAGCATGCAGTAGGGCAGAGGTGTTCATTTCATGGTGGCCAGGATGCAGAGAGAGAAGTAACAAGGAGCTAGAACAAGACATAGCCACAGGCAACCTGCTTCCCCAACTAGGCCCGAGCCTGCTAAGTCTCTACCATCCCCCAATGTCCTACTCAATTTAATTCCTCCATGAATTAAGCCAGTGACAAAGCCCAGGCCATCATGACTTAATCATTTCCAGAAACACCCTCCTAGGCAAATCTAGAAGGAGGCCTTACTGATTTCTTAGGTATCTCTCAATTTGATCAATTGACAATTGGCATGAAGCATCCAAGCTTCTACAGTGGAAAGCTGTTCATCTCATTCACACACACACACACACACACACACACACACACACACACACCTGCAAACTATCAAGCATGGATAGGAGTCCATGAAATGTCTTTCTTCTCTTTGGGCCACAGTGGTCTCATCTAAGTGGTGGACATAGTCCTTCACATCAGACAGTCTCTTTATAAAGAGGAACGTGCAATTGGAACATTGGATGAAATTTGAAAACTGAAAAGGTATTATTAAGTTTGGTGCTACAGCCAGGTAGCTACAAAGATAAATGAAGTATAGTATTGATTTTACTCTGTTCTGAGCATCAAGCTTTTTAGGCAATTCGCATCATGGAATCAGTATCTGTAAACCTTCTAAAATGAAATAAGAGATTTGGACAGAAACCATAGGGAACTATGAAAGGGCAGAGCCCTTGTCTGTGGATTCTTGCTGGAATGGTCCCTAGCAAGCATTCTGGCTTTCCTCATGGAAGGACAAGCACACCCAGCCAGTCTCTTAACCCAGAACAGCTCCCAGCACACATCTCAAAGCACTGAACTTCAACAGATCAATGGTTGTCAGAGCCAGGACAGCTGTGGGTAGCCTGGCACTTTTTAATTGTTGGCACTGCAACTGATCAGATTTTTAAGACTTTGAAGCTCTCGCAGACAGCTACATGCTTGGCCTGGATTCAGGAAAGAGAGGGAGTAAGGCATGTCCTCTCCTTGCCTGCCTCTTCATTGGTCTTTATTGGGCAGACTGCAAGTGAAAGCCACGGCAGCTCTGGCAGACAGCAGTACAGTGGATGGAGCCCCACTGGAAACTGGGCTCTGCTTCATCTCAGTGTAAGAACCCCTGACCTAAGTAAAGTTAAGGATCACCCTTAGTAGCAGAAATATTGATGTGGATAGAGGAAGAAAAGCCATATCCCCTTCTGTGTTTAATTCTCAGACATTCAACTCTTGGCTGTCAAAGCAATATTTTGAATTTCAAATGACTTCACCTCAACACCCAGGGAAGTCTGGAACTTAATTTTCTTCTTCCTCTTTTCTCCTAGGGGCACAAATTCTATTCAAGATTGAACAGTGAAAAAAACTAAGTAAGATAGCAACAACATTCCTGTGCAATCCTATCACATTTCACAGCGCTGAATATGCAAATTATAAGCAACTCATTTTCTGCTAGTCAACTAATAGAAAAGATCCAATCAAAACGCCAGGCTAAGATAAAATGAGTTTCCACAATCTCGGTGGAGACCTCCAATTGCTGCGCACCACGCCCCTGTGTCTGCGCTCGATGCGCTGGCACCCAGTTCGCGAGACTCGGGCAAGGGGCAGGAGGTTAAAATACATAGACACGCACACAGAGACAGACAGACAGTGACACGGGTCATCCTTGAATTCACCAAGAATGCCCCCTTTATTGTATTCAGGGGCAGATTATATAGAGATAGCCACGCCCCAGCCAAACCCACCAGAAACCACTCTGCCATCAGGAACTCCTGAAGGTCTCGTGCTCAGAGCAGCTGTAGGCACTCAGATCAGGGGATTACAAGAAATTCAGGATCTGGGGTCTCACTGCTCCCAACAATGAGTAGACAAATACCACTGAAAAAGTCACTGGGAATTTTTGGCTATGCTTGCTATGCTTGCTTGAGTTCTCTTGACACCATCTATTTTCCATCCGTTATAATTATTGCCACTTACTAACTACCAACCCATTCTTCATCAGAGACTGTGCAAAACACCATGGAAATACCACCGATCTTAACAGAACAACAAGAGGTAGACCAGATGGCTGTGTTACCTTGCGAAAACTGAAGCATAGAAATTTGCTGAAACAAATGAGACAATCAGGAATCAAACCCAGCTGGGTGTGACCCTCAAGCTGATATTGCTAACCACTGAACTTACTGACATCTGTTTTCTGGGGAGAGAAAGCTTTGCTGGCTTTATAAATAATTCCACCTATGGGTTCAATGTCATACATGTTACAAATATTCAGATAAATTCCACCTCCCTCACCCCTACTTATCAGGCAATAGAGAAAGTGTATAAAAATATCCTGCTATGTTTGTCAAATATCTTCTTTTTTTAATGAATGCAGTAGTCACTCAGTAGATTTCCACTGATAGCAGCTGAGGAAATGATCAGTTCTCCTGAAAACTCACCTGGCACTTAATGTCACACATTTGCCCTTGTAGATAATTTAATAGGCTTTCTCGGAGCTCAAACATCCATGGTATAAAAGACCAATATTGAGAGGGAAGATAAAAAGTTAAGGAGCCCAGACATTTGGGAAATAAGAATATCTTTGTGGCTATATAAGCTAGAGGGCTTAATTAGCAGGAAATGGATGTTGGGGTGTTAGAATAAATCCAGAGCACTGAGCAGCTTGAGCTCTTGAGCAAGCAACCATTAGGCCCTTATGAAAGGACAGAACACTCTCAAGGACCTGCCTTTCACTCCTCTGGGATAGAAAGTGTTTTCAGTTTCACTCTGTAACAGTACAGCCGCACACCCAAAATAACCGCTCCCCAGTGTTACACCCAGCAGGGACAGTAGTTCCTGTCTACACCCTGAATTACCTCCCTGCCTTAGAGCATGGCTGACAGCTTTTTTTTTTCCTGCCCAGCTTTTATGTGAAGCTGGTGACCAAAGCCTGGGTCTTTTTTGTGTTGCAGTCAGCTTACTGGCTGAATTATCTTCACAGCCCCAAATAGAGTTTATAAAACACATTTCCTCTAGATAACTGGCCTCTTTTATCCCTGAGATTGGAAAGAATAAGACTGCTATTTTTATTGTACTTTCTGTGAGACATTAATTTTTCCCTTTAGGGGATTGTGCTAAGCACTGGCAACAGAACCCAACCAGCCATCTTTGGGATCTGAGAAATCTGGGTTTGCATGCAGCACCCAGCGATTCTGTCCCAGCTCACCGGTTCTTTTCATCGGTGACACTGCTGCCCCACTGAGCCCATGAAGTAGGGATGCCGTAGTGGATCATGGGAGATGGTGCCACTTTCCTTGCTGTCAGTGGCTTCATTCATGATAAAGCTGCTGGAAATCAGAATAGAAAGATAGAATCTTTGTTCTCTCTTTGGACTCAAAATCCAACCCGGCTGTCCTAGCTCCATAGTAAAATTTGTAGGTCTAACCACAGGTCAGCTTCTTCTGGGGGAAGGTTCCAGACTTTCTTCTGAAACTTCTTCCCCAGCTAACATGAATTCCACGATCTTCATATGGTAGTGGACTCATCTCCAGCTTCTATGGAAAACCATTCATCCATTCTGTGTGGCCTTTCTGAGGTATTTACCACTGCTCTTCCCACCCAGCAAAGCCATCAGTGCATGTTTGCCTTACCAAAAGCATAGATTCTTCTAATACCTGGCCTCATGGAGTCTTGCCATAATAAACTAGAATGAGAAAACTCAATAGGAGATGTTGGATGGTGAAAACAGAAGATTAAGCTATTAAATAGACCATTTTAAATGTGGAGGGGTTGGGGTACAAATGTTCCTAAGTGTCCTAACTGTCCCCAATGATGCAAGAAGGATGGGGACTCTGAGGTTTGAAGAAGAATCCACAAGGAAGCAGAACTCAGTCTGAATGGGGAAAAGATTGAGAAAAGGGGAAATATAGGTAATTCGTGAGAAAGAATAAAATTACTAAAAGCAATATAAGATCATGAGCATGACTAACAGAGAAACAAAAAGAGGAGGTGAGAGTAAGATAAGAGAGAGAGAGAGAGAGAGAGAGAGAGAGAGAGAGCGGGGGGGAGAGAGGGAGAGGGAGAGAGAGACAATTTGAGATGATACTCAGTGTCAGAGAGAGAGGAGAGAGAGAGAGAGAATTTGAGATGATACTCAGTGTCAGAGAGAGAGAGAGGAGAGAGAGAATTTGAGATGATACTCAGTGTCTGAAATTCTATTTCTCCAAACTTTTACTGCTCCCTTGAAGCCTTGTTTTGAATGCTTGTAGCAGCTATGGAAACTGGCTTCCATATCTGTAGTCCTTTATCACCATCTCAGCTCATGTACATACTATCTCTGTCATCTTAAGCTAGTCATTTAGTTTACCAAGTTTTCTTCATCTGTGAGAAGTGAAGGGGAAGCCTAGTCAAAAACCTTGTTTTGTAAGGCATGTCCCCCTTGGTCTAAAGGCGTGTCCCCCTTGGTCTAAAGGCGTGTCCCCCTTGGTCTAAAGGCGTGTCCCTCTTAGGCGTGTCCCCCTTAGGCTAATATTGACTTATAAAATCTTGCGGGCCTATGGCCGGCCTGCTCTTTGTTTTCCTGCGCTCCTCGCTGGAACCTTGGATTTGTAAGTTCCCTTTCCTTTCCTTTATTAAAACTGAATTATATATATTAAAGCTTGTCTGGTGGATCATAACTGCCGATCAACCACGCACCTTCAGAGAAGAGATAATTATGGTACTGTTGCCCAGCATGAATGAAGATAAAGTAATCCATGTAAGAGGCACAATTGGCTCTTGATATGCAAACCATAAATGGTAGCTGTTTTCACATATACCATTTCTTTTTATGCCTCATTCAAATATATATTGAGATTCTGGAATTGACAGGTAGTCTCTGTACAGTGGGAACAAAACATACAGAAAAACTGCTATGCCAAAGAAGGCCAAACAGAACATCTAACTCAGTAAGATTACATGTCTTCCTTTCTTCCTTACATATTAAACCCACAACATCCTACCTAACTCACTTTGTTGAACTGACACCATGAAGAATCCGTTCCTTATATTAAAAATGAAAAGCCCAAGCCCAGAAGCGTGGAAGAGAGGAGGAAATTAAGAATCTGGAGCTGTGCCTCTAGATCTAAATTGTCTACATACTTTCTGTATCTGCTTGCTCACCTGAGAAATGAACGAAGCGCACGATAAATAGTAAAACTTATGAGACCCTTTTGTGAGCTTATTTAAGGGAAAACACCAGTTGCATTCACATTACATGACACTATCAGTATTGTGGCTTTGTTAATGACTACACCCACAGAGCAAAGACACTTCTAAAAATTGTGTAGCACAATTATGCTGAATGCAAAAATACCATTTTCCTCAATCACTTCAGTTAAGAAGTCCGACCACCAAGGATTGACAAATTAGAAGAAAGCATGCCATATTAGATGCTAAGACAGAGATGTGGGATCCTCCATGTTCTTAAAATATTTTATCTTCCTATTCTTATTTCTGATGTCCTGGTCAAAGTCAAAGGCTGTGTCAATGACCTTACTCATTCTAGAAAACTTAGAGCCAGTCTACATGGGGAGTAGAAAAAGACAAGATCTCCTGAGTAAACTGGGAGCATGAGGATCTTGGGAGAGGGTTGAAGGGGAGGGGAGAGGCAGGGAAGGGAGCAGAGAAAAACATAGCGCTCAATAAAAATCAATAAAAAGAAAAAAAAACCCTAGAGCCCTGAGAGCCCAAGATTCTGGAGAAATCTTTTTTTATAATGATCTATAATGTCTTGGTCCATTTCAGGCGCTTATGTCTATAAAGAACAACTAAGAAACAACAACCACGTCTACGCTAAGTACCAGCATCCAACATAATTTTGGAATATATCATGCCTGTCTGTTCCTAGGCATCAACAATGTTGAGTAAAAGTCACTCATAAAGTTGAGCAGATGGAAGAAGAGTAGCCAGACCTCACGGGCTCTGCCAGTGCCCAGAATGCTCCTCAATGGAGGCACACACCAGACTTGAGTTCAGATCAGGTAGAAGCTTGTTGTCACTACTTGTTGGAATTGGTTATGAGCAAATCGTATTACCCACTGGGCCTCCATTTCTCCTTTGTTGCTCATACCTTCCTTGTTGTGAGGTATGAAATCAAAATGAAAATATTAAACTGGCCTGAAAACAAAATTGCCCAATAAAAGGAGAAAACATTCTTAAGAGGGAAGATATTTAAGAGGCACAAATAGCTTCTTTAAGTGATTTTTAAAATATGCTCACACTTCATTTTCGTCATGATATTGATTTCCTGTTGGGACTTATACAAATTCCCTGATCAATTTCTATTCTGAGCAACAGATAAAAATGACACAAATTAGCTAGTTATTAAGACACATACATATGCGATCATGAGAGTTGTAAATTTCATTTAATATTTTCATGTGTTAATTTGCTCAACCATTGAAAATATCTTTACTTATACTGTAGATTATTATACATTTAACTGTATGCCCATAAAATTCTAGTTAAAAAACACAAAGTAAACATCAAGACTTAATGTTTGCCTTTCTTGGTGCTTAAATGGCGATATGTTAAAAAAAAGTCATTTGAAGTCCAGGTATGGTATCTGATGATAGAAAGGTACATAGACTGTATGACATTGAAGAAAGATGGTGCTTTTACTTAAACCTGTGTCAGAAGTTTGGTCCTCAGTTGGTCATTATTGAGATATGCTAGAACTTCTAAGATGTAGAAGTCAGTGGATTAGGTCATTAAAAGCATGCTAAAACAGAGGTTCCAGAGACCTTATCCTCTCCACTTCCTATTTCTTCCTTCCTTCCTTCCTTCCTTCCTTCCTTCCTTCCTTCCTTCCTTCCTTCCTTCCTTCCTTCCTTCCCATGTTCCACTATGCTCTGTGGGTCCTTGTCACAGGACCAAAAGCAACAGCACACACCTGGCCACGGACTGGTATCTCCAGAACCAGAACCAGAACCAAATCAAAATTAAACCTTCTCTTTAAAAAAAAAGTCTCCAGATAACAGGCCCACCTGCCCTTAGGACTTTCTCATGATCCCAGTTCAAACCCACCACTACTCCTTTGCACCCCACCCCACCCCTGATGCTGTGCCCCAGCCCCACCTCAGTAAGATATATACTGCTCAGTTGCAGGCCACACCAGTCAGAAGAACAGATAGGTGAACTCAGGTAGAGACTCCCTGCAGACCAGAGACCTCACTGGTCCCCAGAACTCTAAATAGGTGGCCTATCTGTGGCCCTCCTCCACCCTCTTCGTGCCTCCTTGACATTATGCCCAATCTTCCATCCTCATCACCGTGCCCCACTCCCCAACTCGGACATAGAACCACAGGTGCACCAAAGGCGAAGTAGCCACCAGAAGTTCAGCCTTCAACATGGACAGAGACTCCTTGCTGCCACACAAAGTGCCAGAAATCCAGGCCATAAAGACCAAAAGACCAAAGAGGAAACAGAAACAAAGGAACAAAGCACTCATTGAACAAAGACCAACTCAGATATTGGCACCTAGTCCTATAACCACTCCAAACCCAGACCCCTGCCTGGGTGCTGGTGTAAGAACACAGTCAACAACAGTCAGGGCAATACAACACTATCAGATCCCACCTCTCTTACTATGACAACTCTTGAATATTCCAACCCTGCTGAAGCACAAGAAAATGACCTTAAAGCTTACTTTATGAAGATGATAGAGGTCCTTAGAGAGGAAATAGATAAATCCCTTAAAGCAATTCAGGAAAACACCAACAAGTAATTGGAGGAAATGGATAAGTCCCTTGTAAAAAAAAAATGAGAAAAAAAATGGTTTAAGGAAACAAATAAGACTGTTCAAGACCTGAAAGTAGAAATATTAATAAAGAAAACTAACAGGGAGTTCTAGAAATGAAAAATCTAGATAAGTGGATGGGAACTATAGATGCAAGCATCACCACAGAATACAAGAGATGGAAGAGTGAATCTCAGAAATTGAAGGTATAATAAAGGACTCCATAGGCCAATAAAAAGTCTCAGCCTAACAGAATGGATGTGAAAATAGGTTCAGTCTTTCAGCTGCATATAAGAAACACACCTCAAAATCAATAATAGACACTACCTCAGAGTAAAGGATTGGAAAAAAGATTTTCCAAGCAAATAGATCCAAGAAACAAGTTGGGATAGCTATTTTAATATCTAACAACATTGACTTCATACCTAATGGGGAAGGACACTTCATACTCTTCAAAGGAAAAAATAAATCCAACAAGATGATCTTTCAGCTCTTGGCATCTATACCCAAAACACAAGTGTATTTTTTTTAACTCATTGGCTCTTTTACAATCTGGGGGACCTGACACTCAGTTCCAAAATACATACACATACAGACTTAATTCTTATTTATAAATGCCACGTCTTAGCTAAGCTTGTTCCTAGTCAGGTTTTCTTAATTTTAATGATCCTGTTTACCTTTGCCTCTGGACTTTTACCTTTCTCTATTTCTGTATTTCTTTTCTTTCTTTCTTATTCTGTTGTTTGTTATGTAGCTGACCCCTGATGTCCCCTTCCCTCCTTTTCTTGTTCCTTGATCTCTTCCAGATTTCTCCTCCCATTTAGTCTCTCTGCCTGCCAGTCTCATCTATCCTTTCTCCTGCCTTGCTATTGGCCATTCAGATCTTTATTAGACCAATCAGGTGTTTTAGACAGGCAAAGTAACACAGCTTCACAAAGTTAAACAGATGCAACATAAACGAATGCAACATATCTTTGCATCATTAAACAAATGTTCCATGAGATAAACAAATGTAACACATCTCAAAATAATATTCTACAACACACAAGGGCACCCACCTTTGTAAAAGAAACACTGCTAAAGCTTAAATCACACATCAACCTCACACATTAATAATAGGAGACTTCAATAGCCAACTCTCACCAATAGACTGTTCATCCAGATAGAAACTAAATGGAGAAATAAGGGTGTTAACAGACTTTATGAACCAAATGAACCTAGCAGATACCTACTAAACATTGCTCCATATACAAAAGATACACCTTCTTCTCAGCACTTCACCGTTGAAGGGAACAGGGCCCCTTGTTCCGGCCGCCCAGCTAGCTTAACCCCCAAAATAACCACACAGAAATTGTATTAATTAAATCACTGCCTGGCCCATTATCTCTAGCCTCTTATTGGCTAATTCTTACATCTTGATTTAACCCATTTCTAATAAATCTGTGTATCACCACGAGGTGGTGGCTTACTGGGAAAGATTCTAACCAGTGTTTGTCTCAGGCAGGAGAACCATGGTGTCTCGACTCTGCCCTTCTTCCTCCCAGCATTCAGTTCAGTCTACTCCACCCATCTAAGTGCTGCCCTATCAAAAGGCCAAGGCATACACATATCAAAGCAACACATAGACAGAAGAACCTCCTATACTACCTCACAGATTTTTCTTCAAAATTAACTATATCCTTGAATACAAAGCAATTCTCAACAGATACAAGGAAATTGAAATAATCTCCTGAATCCTTCAGACCAACATGGATTAAAGTTGGATTTCAACAACAGAAACTCAGGCAGAGACTCCCTGCTGGACCAGAGACCAGAGATTAAAGTACAGCCCTGAACAGAAAGCTTACAAACTCATGGAAACTGAACAACTCTCTACTGAATGGAATTAAAACTGTCCTAGAATATAATGAAAATGAGCAGAACATGCGCTAAAGAATGACACATGGCCAACAGTGCCTTGGGAAAACATGAGGCTCCAGGAGAAAAGGCAGAGGGCCTTTTACCTCAGGTGCATTTGTTTCCTGAATTGTTCCTGGGTGTGATTTCCTGCTTCCCATACAAATATTTACATTCAATGTAAAAGTCATATTCTTGTTGGATGTCAACACATAGCCATATACCTCAGTCCGGTCAGTGTGCCCGAAGTCTGTATATTGTCTTCTGCCTTGCTTTCATGCTTACCCAGATGTAAACTATAGAACATACTAGGCATTTTGTTTAAATTAGTTTGTCCTGAGAAAGACCAGGGAAAGGGCTGCTCTGTTAATATTTAGGATGTGATCACTGATAAGTATTTAATTTTTTCTGATCATATTTATCTGAACTCAAACAACCTTTCTTGGATCATTGTTTTTCTTGTTACATCTGTGTATAAAAGTGCACTGGAACTGAAGTGAGTTGTCTACAGCAATACACTGTAGTTTGCCCCATTCTTTCAGGTCCTCAGATCCCAAGTCCAGCAGGCAAGATTTGTACAGGTCAGCTAAAAAGTTGACAAAAATGAGCGCAAAACAAATCCAAACTTACAGGACACAATTGTTGTAGGAGGAGGTTGCCTGTTTGTTTCTCAGCTGCCCAGACTCATGAAATAACCACACAGAAACTGTATTAATTAAATCACTGCTTGGCCCATTAGCTCTAGCTTTTTATTGGCTAGCTCTTACATATTAATTTAACCCATTTTTATTAATCTATGTATTGCTACATGGCTGTGGCTTACCAAATAAAGTACCATCAGGCATCAGTCTCTGCCTGGGCTACATGGCTCTTCTTGGCTCCTCATTTCTTTTCCCAGCACTTAGTATATGTTTCCCTGCCTACCTTTATTCTGTCCTATCACAGGCCCAAGACAGTTTCTTTATTAACCAATGGTATTCACAGCATATAGAGGAGAATCCCACATCATACAATGAAAGTGGTGAAAGAAGAAATTTCATAGCACTGTGCCTACATAAAGATATTAGAAAACTCTCATACTAGTGACTTAACAACACACCTGAAAGCTCTAGAACAAAAGGAAACACTTAAGAGAAATAGAAGGCAGGAAATAATCAAACTGAGGATTGAAATCGATAAAAAAGAAACAAGGAAAACAATGTAAAGAATTAATGAAACAAAGAATTGGTTCCTTGAAAAAAAATAAAGACAAACCCTTATCCAAACTAACTAAAAAGCAGAGAGAGAGAGAGAGAGAGAGAGAGAGAGAGAGAGAGAGAGTCCAAATTAACAAAATCAGAAAAAAAGGGATACAACAGACACCAAGGAAATCCAAAGAATCATTAAGTCATCCCTTAAAAACCGGTATGCCACAAAATTGGAAAATCTAAAAGAAATGTACATTTTTCTAGATAGATATTATGCATCAAAATGAAATCAAGATCAAGTAGACAATTTAAATAAACATATAACCCCCAAGAAAATAGAAGTAACCATTAAAAATTTCCCAACCAAAAACCTCCCAGGGCCAGACAGTTTTAGTGCAGAATTCAATCAGACTTTCAAAGAAGTGCCAACACCAATACTTCCCAAATTATTCCACAGAATAGAAACAGGCAGAACATTGCCAAATTCATTTTGTGAGGTAATAGTCAACCCGATATGCAAACCATGAGAATTAAAGACCAATTTTCTTCATGAATATTGATGCAAAAGTACTCAATAAAATATTGATAAACTGAATACAATAACTCATCAGAAAGATCATACACCACGATCAAGTAGGCTTTATCTAAGAGATGGAAGAATGGTTCAAAGCTTCAAGTACCATTCTGAATATATATGAGAGAGTGGACAATCTTGTCTTGTTCCTGATTTTAGTGGGATTGCTTTGTGTTTCTTTCCTCTAACTTGGTGTTAGATGTTGGGTATATTGCCTTTATTATGTTTAGGTATGTCTCTAGTCTCCCTGATCTCTCCAATTCTTTTATCATGAAGGGTGTTGAATTTTGTCAAAGGCTTCTTCAGCATCTATTGAGATGATCCTATGGCTTTTTCTTTCAGTTTGTTTATATGGTGCATTACATTGACAGATTACCCTACATTAAATCTATTTGTATACTCCTATATATAAGCCACAAATGGACTAAAAAAAATCAGGGCAATAACACCCTTCACAAAAGCCACAATTAATACAAAATATCTTAGTGTAACTCTAACAAAGGAAGTGAAAGACTTCTAATACAATAACTTCAAGAATTTGAAGAATAAATTGAAGAAGATATGAGAAGATGAAAAGACCTCCTATGCTCATGGTTCCCTAGCATTAACATAGTAAATATGGCCATCTTATCAAAAGCAACCTACAGATTCAATGAAATCCCCATCAAAATTCCAACACATTCTCTACAGAGCTTGAAAGAACAATATTCAACTTCATATTGAAAAACAAAAAGCCCAGGATAGCTGAAACAATCCTGTACAATAAAAGAACTTTTGGAGTTATCACTATCCCTGATTTCAAGCTCTACTATGAAGCCATAACAATAAAAATCTGCACTGGCTTAAAAATGAATAGGTTGATCAGTGGAATCTAATTGAAAACCCAGATTTAAATCCTCACACCTATGGACACGTGACTTTTGCTAAAGAAGCCAAAAATAAACAATGGAAGAAAAAATCTTAAATAAATATTTCTGGCCTAATTGTATGTAGAAGAATGCAAATTGATCCAGATCTATCACTATGCACAAAACTCAAGCCCATGTGCATCAAAGACCTCATCATAGAACAAGATACACTGAATCTGATAAAAGAGAAAGTAGGAAATAGCCTTGAAAGCATTGACACAGGAAACAATTTTCTCAATAGTGCAGCCACTATGATTGCCAATTAGTATATGGGGCTTCATGAAACTGAAAAACTTCTGTAAAGCAAAGGACACACAGTCAATAAGACAAAACAGCAGCCTATAGAATGGGAAAAGGTTTTCACCAGCTCCACCTCTGACAGTGGGCTAACTAATATTCAAAATATATAAAGAAGTCAAGAAACTAGACATCAACAAACCACATAAGCTGGTTTTTAAAAATAGGTATTGATTTAAGCAGATAATTCTCAACAGAGGTATTTTAAATGACTGAGAAACACTTAAAGAAATGTAGAACATCCTTAGTCATCAGGGAAATTCAAATAAAAAAGACCTTGCCATCCCATATTATATCTGTCAGAAGGGTTCAGATCAAAATCACAAGTGACAGCTCATGTTGGTGAGCAAGGGGAACACTCCTCCATTGCTAGTAGGAGTGCAAACTTGTACAGTCATTTTGGAAATCAATATGGCAGTTTTTCAGAAATTTGGGTATTGATCCTACCTCAAGACCCAGCTATAACACTCCTATGCATATACCCAGGATCCTCCATCCTAGCACAAGGACACTTGTACAACTATATTCATAGCAGCTTTATTCATAATAGCCAGAAACTGGAAACAATCTAGATGCCCCTCGACCAAAGAATAGACAAAGAAAACATTGTGCATTTACACAGTGGAGTATTACTCAGCTGTTCAAAACAATGGCATGAGGAAATTTGAAGGCAAATGATGGAACTAGAAAAAAAAATCCACCCTAAGTGAGGTAACCCAGATCCAGAAAGACAAACAAGATATGTACTCATTTATAAGAGGATATTAGCTGTAAAATAAAGGATAATCATGCTTCAATCTACAGGCCCAGAGAGGCTAAGTAACAAGGTCAAGGTCAAGGGGTCAAAGGAGTACACATGGATCTCCCTGGGAAAGAGAGATAGATTTCACAGGTGATGGAAGGTGGATGTGGATGGGAACAAGAGGGATCAAGTGGGGGAGGGTAGGATTGACAGAGAAAGAACTGAAATTCGGGGGATGAGGTGGAAAGTTAATGCAATGAAAACTCCCTGGAGACTACAAAGGTGAACCTAGGGAAGACTTCTCATAATGGAGGATATGATGCATGAAGCAGCCATCTTTTGTAGCCAGGCAAGGTTTCCTTCCAGTGGAGGAGCTGGGACACCAACCCAACCACAAAACCTTTGACCAACACTTTGTCATTCCTGCAAGATGTGTTGGAGTAAATGCTGCACAGAACTTGTGTGAATGGTCAACCATTGACCTGTCCAATTTGAGACCCATGCCATGGTAGGGAGTCTACCACTGACACTGCCAGGGGCTAGATTGCCCAGAGACCTAGGATAGAACCAAATCAGACTGGCAAAAAAAAGAAAAATTTCCTAATGATATTCTTCCATACTCATAGACCAGAGCTTAGCATAATCGTCATCAGAGAGATGTCATCCAGTAACTGAAGGGAGCAGATGCAGAGACCCACACACAAACAATAGTAGGAGCTTGGGGAATCCCAAGAAGGAGGGAGGATTTTTAGGGATGTATTATATGAGTGACAAATAAATAAAGGATAAAATTTTAAAAATTGAGTGTCTCAGGTTGTTGTAACACATGGCTGACTAATGCAGTCTTTACCCTGCCTGTATTTCCACAAGGATCCTCCAAATATGAACATTTCAAGTTCCTGTCTCTTTTGTGGCAAAATTAAAGCCATTATCAGACACTTTCTCCTTGTGTTCAGCTATTCTCCCAGAGAGTCAGAAGTGACAATTGACACTTTAGATGACACTGGCTGTCAGAGACAAATGTATCTTTAAGTAAAAAGTGAAGAGAATTCTCACTCATGCTCCCAAGTAAGTGTGTCAGCAGTAATTGCTATGCAAGAGGGGATTTTTCAAAACAGGAGCTAAAGCAGAGCTCAGAACATTTGAGTACCCACCAGCCAGGTAGCTGGCATACTTCTCTTTTGGAAGATCATAGATTCTTGTAGGCAAGGCAGAGCACCAAGTCTGTACTCAGCAGTGTATAGATCCATCTAAAGAAATGACTTATTCTGGTTCTCTTGGGGATTTTCTGGGTACACAGTGCTAAATACCCCTTTAGAGAAAACATGCCCACAATGAAAGGAAACCAATTCTCTTCTACCTTGACATGACATGGTTTTCAAGGGTACATGGCATAAACCTGAAATAGGATACTTCATCTTCACATTAGGGACTGTCTGAAAAATCAGTCCAAACCAGTATTCTAAATTGAGGCTAACCCAAATCCATAGCTCTGGAAATGCAAGAAATACAGCTCTCCGTCTTTGAACTTGAAGCTAAGAACAACACTGGGCTTAGTCATGCTGTCTCACAAGTAGAAGAGTCCATTGAGAAAGGGAACCAGCAGAGGGCATGGTTTAGTGAAGACACAGAGAGAGATGAGCCAAATTCCCTTGGACTAATCTTCAGCTAGGAATTTGATAAGTCTGGAGTGGAGTCAAATCAAAAAAAAAAAAAAAGCTTTCAGTTAGGTAGTTGCACAGTCTTGGGGTTTCTATTGCTATGAAGAGACACCATGACCACAGCAACTCTTATATAGAGAAACATTTCATTGGTGTGTCCATTTCATTGGAAGTCAGAGAATTGGCTTCCTATTATTGTGGATATGTTTTCTAAAAAGGGGAATAGATAACGTTGTGAACCAGAAAAACCCCCAACAGAACCAGAATAGATCATTTCTTTAGTCCACTCTATGAACTGTTGAGTATGGACAAGGCGCTTGCTTACAGGTTCAGAGGTTTAGTCTGTTCTCATCATGGCAGGAATCATGGCAGCATGCAGGCAGCCATGGTGCTGGAGAAGGAACTGAGAGGGTTACATCTGGATTAGCAGAAGGAGGGAGAGCACTGAACCTCCTTCTTCTGAAACGTCAAAGCTCAGCCACAGTGACACACTTCCTCCCACAAGGCCATGCCCACTCCAACTCCTACTCCACCCATCTTCTCTCCTCCTACCTGTCCATGTTCCTGTTTTCAGAAATGAAACCTACACATAGTTACTACATATCACTCATCTATTTGTTAGCTACAGAAGTAAAGCCATGCACCTTTCTTTTTTGCCTCTTAAGAAGTCTATTATACAGTATTTAAGACATGGTACCAGATAAATTAAAATACAGGGGGAAATTTACACTATCTTTAATATTAAAAAAAACCAGTTTCACATCCCCACCAACACAGGTTTCTTATATTTTCTTATAGTGTTTCTATATAAGTTTGGAGAAACAAACTGTATCTTGTGGTGGGTGTCTCCTCCACCCCACTGTGGGCTCTGAAGCCCAAGATCCTGCTGTCTCAAATGCTTACATCCCTAGCAGCCCCTCACCTAAGCCAGACCCCACAGGGAATAAATAAAGCCAGAAAACAGTAGTGAATAGACAAAGAACTCAGAGGCTGTCTCTATCTGAGCCACCCATCAATTTGCTAAGTCACTTTTAGACCCTTCAGGAAGCCAGTGTGCCTGGAACCATAACCATGACCTGGAAGATTAACTTGACGAAGCAATATCTTGGGCTGGATTAGCCTTGATCCCCCTTCCATTCCAGCGGTTGCCACGAGAGTAAGTCATTCAGTATTGAAGTCATCTGACAATGCCTTGGTTATGCTATAAAGCTTTGTCTCAGTGGGAGGATGAGAAATGAGCACAAACCTAAGCTTTGGGCAAGTGCTTCAATCCGGGGCAGTATGGTGATTTCAGGATGTCACCAGGCTCTGTAATCTCCAAATCCTGGTGGGTGGACAGCAAATTTATTGAGAACCCACTGAGAACTTCGGGTGCTATCCGACATCAAAATAAATGAAAAGCTTTATTACGCTCACTTTGTATACCCATGCGTCCAGTCCACTTCTTTGGCATCTGAAAGTGTACAATAATATCCATAAAATCACATTATAAAAAATGTGTCTAGGCCAATGTTTGGATGGTCATTCCTACTAAGGGCAGCATTTATCTTTTACTTCTGTGTGGCAAACCATCTCTGATCATTATTTATCCTATGCAAACGCTAATAAGAAGCAAGAGGGTGTTCAGATTTGTGGTGCCCTTAGAGAAACTACTGAAGCATACATCCATCTTCTGAGGTGCATGCATTTCCACAAGGCCACCTCAAGCAAAATAATTGAGTATAACTTTGTGGAGGCTGCAAAAAGGCAAGATCCTGTGATAGAGAGATTACAAATTGCTTTTTGTGGCTTTCTTGTAATACCCACCAGCCTCTTGCTATGGGTGCTTAAAATAGCCATACTTCATTAGCGTCTGCCCACCTTAATTTAACACTTGTTTATTTAAAGCCTATAGTGGCTCTGTTGTTATCAAGGCTGAATAGGGTATGCAGCTATGAAAAAGATACTCCTCAAATGCAAGTAACACCCTGTGCCACTTACGAAGGATGAAATGATTATGCTTCAGGAAGAGATACCCTGTACAGGTTGGAGAGATGGTTTCATCTTTACTACCATAAAATTAAAATGCAAGATGTATAGAGATTTGCATTATTAAAATATATGAAAAACCAACTAAGTAATTTCTGGTAATTCACAGAATATCTGGAAAAAATAGAGCAAAGTGATAGCATAAAAAAACCAACAGTGTATAATAATAATGATAGTGACTTAATAACTAATATTCATTGGTCTGGGTGTGATTCTGTTTTTCTTTTTTTTAAGATTTTTTTAATTTATTATGTATACAATGTTCTGCCTGCATGACAGAAGAGGGCTCCAGATCTCATAATAGATGGTTGTGAGCCATCATGTGGTTACTGGGAATTGAACTCAGGACCTCTGGAAGAACACCCAGCGTTCTTAACCTCTGAGCCAACTCTTCAACCCTCTGTTTTTCTATGTAATAGCATATCATGATATTTTGAGATAAATGGGAAAAATTGATATAAAAAATATATGGAGCATGATAACTCAGGCTCAGAAAGTCAAATGCCACAACTTTATACCCATATTCAGTTCCTTGCTCCAAACCTTTGGACCTAGGATCTGCTTTGTATGGTGATGCATGCCTGCTTGCATCCTCAGCACCCATGCAAACTGCTAGGTCTGTAAGCACAGTAATGGGGGGGGGCACAGATAAGTAGATATGGGGGGAGGCTTGCTGGCAAGACAATCTAATCTAAACAGCAAACTCCAGGTTCAGCAAGAGATCCTTTCTCAAAACACAAGGTGATGGTTAAAGGAGCAACATATTCCCACAGTAAAATATGATTATATTTATCCTATTTTTCTTCTCTAACACTCTCAGACACCCCCAAATGTTCCTGTTTCAACTTCTTGTCCTCCACTTTTTTTTAAAAAAGTCTGATTAAGTTTTAGTATGTATTTCAAGAAATTTGAGTACTATAATAATATGTTTAAAGATATATTATGAAAATGCAACTGGCCAAATCCTGAAAGCATGGAGATTTTACATGCTATATCACCCAATCTCTTTCACAAATAGACAAAGGGCTTTCTTCCTTCTCCTCCTCTTTCTCTTCCTCCTCCTCTTTCTCTTCCTCCTCCTCCTCCTCTTCCTCCTCCTCCTCTTCTTCCTCCTCCTTTTCTTCCCCATTAAGTCCATTGGTGCTGCTCATGTAGGCTTGAGTGTGAGCCTTCAACTGGAGCATGGGAACCTACAAGTGGCAACACCAAAGTAGAATGATTGCCATTTCCCCAGCTGCTATCAGTTATCAATAGCTCCTTTATCAGGGACAGAACTTCCGGAGCTCCATCAAACCCATCCATCCATTCTGGAATTTTCACTGGCCTGATCTTATGCGCATCTTGGGCATGAAACGAACAACATTGTGAACTCACAAGTGAAACAGAGCTCTGATGCCCAGAAGACAGCACTGCGCAGCGTTCTCCCTCATCCTTCAGTGCCTACATTCTTCCCCCTCTGCTTCCATAAGATTCTCTGAGCCTTGGCAAGACTTTGATAAGATGTCTTGGGGCTTAACACTCACTGTCAATTATTTTCAACCCTTCAGTCAAAAGTCTCTGCACTTGCTTCCACCTGCCACCAAGAGAAGCTTCTCTGATCAAGGTTGAGGACTCAGGCCCATGATATGAGCATAAATATTTATGGATTTTTCGAAGTACAGCACACGTTGAAGTTTAAACGAAAGAGCAGGTCATAAAATAACAAGCTCAAGACTGAGCAGCGCAACTCACTCTGTCCTGGGTTTCCTGGGCATCACTGGCATTAACCTAAAAGGTGTCATGGTTGCATGACAAGTTCCATGGTTGTCATGGAAGGCGAGTTCTACAAGTGGCTAATGCGATGATGTAGTGTTGATGGAATCAGAGAATTTCAAAGGACTTTGATGGATGAGCAATCAAATGAAAGACTTTCAGAGTAGTGAGCAAATGGTAATCCACAGAGGAACAAATACACGAGAGGACTCGGAGTGCTCATTTTTTAAATGCCTTTTAAAAATTTATTTTTCAAAGTATTCTGCATATATAATATATTCTGACCACCTCCCACCTCCCTTCCTTCTGCCAAGTCCCCTCCTCTCAACTAGTCCTATCCCTTGTTTTGTGTCATGTGCATGAGTGTCCGTATATGCGTGCATGCATGCGTGCAGGTGTGTGTGTTAGTACTTTTCTACTGTTGCAACAAAACACTATGGGCAAATCATCTAATAAAAGAAAGCATTTAATCTGGGGCTCATGGTTGCGGGTTAGTCTATGTTCATCATGGTGGGGAGCAAGGCAGACAGTCATGACTCTGGAACAGTAGCTGACAGTGTATGTTTTACCCAAAAGTTGGAGGCAGGGAGTTTACCGATAAAGGTGTGGGCTTTTGAAATCTCCAAGCCCCAGCCAGTAATATATCTCCAACTAATCCACACCTCCTCATCTCTCCCAAATAGTTCCACCTCCAGTGGAACAAGCATTCAAATATATGACCCTATGGGAGTCATTCTCATTTAAACCACCGTGTGTGTGTGTGTGTGTGTGTGTGTGTGTGTGTATGTGTGTGTGTGCGCGCAATAGTGTTTGTGGTCACTCTACTTAGTTAGGTTTCCTTATATGGGCATGGGCTAGGGGTTATTTACTTGATCAAGTGGCACTTATGAGGGGCTATACCACAGAGGACTATGCCCACTTCATTAACTATTAACTGCCTATAGCTCCTCAGGGAGGTCTGGGGGCTTATGCATTCCTCTACATTTTTGTAAAAAAAATAGATTTATTTTTCAATAAGTACCTTGGCACAGTAAGAGTTTCAGGAACAGTGAATTATATTGTGATTTAATTTTATACAACTTGTAAGGAAATGGCTGCTCCAAGGGCTGGCAGACTCACGTCAAGGGCTTGGACAGGTGCTTAATATATCCACAAATAGGAGAGAAACGGAACCCAGGTGTAACTGGGGGAAGGCGAACTATTTGTTCCTTCTGTTGTCTTATATCTGAGGGATGAGCAGAGTTGGGAAAATAATATCAAATTAGAAAAGCATCGGATCATATGATGAATAGTTATTATATCATTGCCAGGTAACTGTCTGCATGTTGTCACGAGACTTGTTCTAATAACACAGTTTCCTTCAAATTGACTACCTTATCTATGAAAGACTCTCTGACAAAAAAAAAAAAAGATACATAACAATGCAACAGGTCAAAGCCAACCAGAGATATCTGGGGTCTCTAGGAATACATTCACAGAGAGGAGTTAAAAGCAGGACACCACAGCAAACCTGGGATTTCTGGCAGCTTCCAAGCACAGGCTGATGAGCAGAGTCAGGGCATGAGTTGAAACAGTTCCTCCCAAAGCTATTGAGGGAAAATATTACTTCATTTTCACAAGTAAATTGAAGTGTCACAAGGTTAAAAAAAAACACAAGGACACACAATCCAGACATGGAAATGTCTGTGCTAGAAGCTGTAAGGGCTTTGTCATAGAAGGGAGATGATCTGATACAAAATTTATGTTCTTTTCACTACTTCTTAAATAAAAATTCAATCAACAAACCCCATTTCAATACTCTGAGGAAGCAGAAAAGCAAATTAGGAAACAGACAAGATGAAAAGTTAAGGGGAAGGAGGGAAGAGCAGACCCTACCTTTCCTGCTGGGGCCAGGAGAGATGTTTCGTGATACCTTTATTCCCTGCCTGAACTGGAACTCCCCATCCACAGCCTGCTGACGGAGGCAAATCCTTATTTGCTCTAGACTTTCTTCCATGCACGATGCTATTTTCTGAACCAAAATTCTAATAGATTCAGTTCAGTCCTGCCATTCAAAGTACCTTGAACCTGTGCCCAAGACAACATTCCTTAACAGCTCAGTCCTAATGACCCAGACAACAAACACCTACGTTTCCACATCCTCGGTCATTTTCCTGATTTATAGCATAGACTCAGTAAAGAGAATAAAAACATCACTGAAAGGCACGGCCAAGAACAAGTGGGAAAATATGAGAATAAGATGTGAGTGGAGGCCACGTGACAGCAGTTGGCAAACTCAAAGCATTTAATGGGCTAGTTTAAGACTTTCGTAATAAAAGTCTGTCTCCAGAGTGCTCTTGATAGGATTGGTAACATCTCCAATCTGGAGGGAACTTGACTAACAGCAGTCAGTCAAAACCCATCCAAGAGACAACTGCAGGTGCCAGACCTAGCTCTGCCCAGTCAGCCTGTTCAGCAGAGCTGAATCGTCAGCTCCGAAGATGGGAAGACACCTGAAGATGGGCATGACCTAAGCAGAGTCTGGCTTGGGATCTTAGCGTCCATTAACACTTGTGCTTAAATCTGTGTTGAGATCTCACCATAATAAGTCCGAGTTCTGCCTCACAAAGGAGTCTCCTCAAATCCTTGTGTTCAGGAAGTTGTCGACAGTGAGACTTCACCTGAATGGAGTTCTCTGGAACTGCTCCAGCTGAAGCAGGAGGCGGTGAGGGGCTGTTTCTAGCCCTGCTCCTTTGGCTTATTCTCCCACACTATCCAAGAGAATGAAACACTATGCATTTCTAAACTCAAAGCCATAGGACATTATTTCTGAACCACTTCTAAAGGTGATAAAGAGCAAAAGTTTTGAAACTTCTAAGAATTGCTCCTGCTAGTAGCTCTCTTGAAAAAACATGGCTGCCAAACAGCACCTATAATTAGCAATGTGAATTTGGGAAAAAGAGCAAAATTTCCAACTTTTTATTCCTAGTTGGTTGTTTCTTATTTTTAGTCAACTGATGATCATTAATGACAGAAGAAGGCATTATGCTGTGTGTAGTGTGATCATACCAGGAGGATATAGGATACTGGTTTTTTAATTAACATTTTTTTGACTGTGTTTGATAATCAGCATACAAAAGTCCTGAAACCCTTAACTATCATCCCCTACAAATTAGTGTAAACTGACTTCAATGTACTGACTATCTCCACTAGCTGTTTTAAAAATGATTTCATTTTAGGATTCAGCAGAATCTAATAATGGGGCATTTATATTGTATCTTATGTCTGGTTCCCTATACACCAATGCTCATGAGAACAGCAACCTAGCTATTTCCCCTTACATCTCCAGCATCCAGAGCAGTCACCAGCACCATGGAACATGCTAAATAATATATCTCCCAGTAATGAAATAAGAAGACAGCCGGAGTCACCTATAACCAAGAGAAACATCTCTGTTAGGAATTGTAATGTTTTGCACACAGGTCGGGTCTTTGTTTCACCCCAGCTCTCCATGAGAAGATGGAGCTCCTCCTTAAGGAATCATCCTCAAATATGATTGTCGGTGATGGTTTCTGAGCCAGGAGCTCTCTGTTCTGTATGTTAAACACATAGTTGAGATGGCTGATTCTGGCAATTCAGGTGTCTCTCTAGAAAAAGCACAGTTAACTGATAGAGAGATGTGGGGCTGAATCCTACCTCCGCCCTCAGCTGATTTTAGTTAAATTCTAATCCTGCCTGCCCCCTGCCCCCAACCCCGGACTCAGCTTCTCCGTGGGTTGTTGTGAGACTCAACTGAGTCCGTGCACAGGAAGTTCTCAGAATGAAGCCTGGCAAGTCACGAATGACCTGTTGATTTGGTATTGCTCTTCTGGTGTTAAACATCACATTAGCCAAAGCCCCAGAAGCACACATCCTCAGGGAACTGGAATAGGCTCATACTGAAAAGAGAAACCAAGCACTGAGTTGACTCATCCCAACCCCCATGGGTGTCTATATTACCAGGGTGATAATGACTGCAGTTTAGTATTTACCTAAGTCGGGGATGTGCCACACGGGTTCTTGGCTCCTCTTCCCAAGCCCGGCCACCAGAGAGCTTGGGAAGAGCTGTCAAGGGTTCTGCGGTGCATAAAGGAAATTTCAAGTGACAGCTGACATCAAATGATTTTTCCTAGGTGGAAGAGAAGGTATCATTTCCCCTGCAAATCCTTCTCTGGCCAGGTAAAGCCAATTTTAGAGAGGAAGCCAAGGTCATCAGAGGGAAACTCTAAAGGCAACATTGTGATAATACTGGAGACAGCTGGTCAGATGTTTCCACCCTCCAAAACCATCACAGGGCCTCTTAGACAGTACTGCCGAGCTGCCCCCAGATTTCATACTCTGTATAAGTGGGATCAGGCTTGTGTTTTTGGTTTTTGTTTTATTTTTTTCCTCCTATCCCTTTTTATTTTTTTAAATCCAGAATCCTGTTTTGAGAACCATCTTCATTAAACCATATAAGTATTGCTCAATTATTCATGTCTAGTGTTTCTTTGCATAAATGTATTGCAATTCAGTCAGTATTTCCTTTTGTTAAAAATTGAGCCCTGCCCTGTGCTTTGTTACGATAGGCAGTACTGGCGTGGTTTTTCTTGTGCATACATGTATGTCAGAGTTGTAGAGAAAGAAGAGCCAGAGAATGATGAAACCCATTACTTTGTGGTTAAGTGTGTGTGTGTGTGTGTGTGTGTGTGTAACTCACTCTAATTCCTTTCTCATCATCATGTTGTTCTGTGCACTCATTGTCAGCTCTTTTGTGTTGCCGAATGCTAGTGTATGTACATCTGAGCGAGATTTCCAGACACTCTGGCTTTTCAAACCACACATTTTGAAACAAAAATAATGATAATTGATTATGTAGGAGTATGTGTAAAAATGGGTAACTTCATGTTCTTCAGAGTAGAACTCATGCAATATAGACCACCTAACAAATGGAACGTCCCTTAAAATCAGGGGAAAATATGTAAGTAAATGATAGTGTTGATCCAACTGAGTTCACTCTGCGGGACATTTCTGGAAGAATGGACTGGTAAACTTGTGGGCTAGCAGCCTTACAACAATTTGAAGACTTTGAAAAGATATGTAAAATAAGGAAAGAAGAAAGCTTGCTAAGGTTGTGTCATACATCATTTTTGATTTGTTCATACAAGAACTCATCCACCCATCCATCAAACATGTCCTGAGGGTCTAGTCCACAGCAGCACTTGAATCTAATTTTCCTTGTTAGTAGCTGGCTGGTGTAAGAGAGACACCCAAGCATTCGTAGTTGTCATGCAGCGGTCTCTGCGAGCATCGGCATTTCTTCTTACAGAGGGCCAAACAAGGCATGGAGAAGGGAAGCTGTTTATGGGGTGGCACAGATGAAGTCATAGGTCATATACAGCATCCGTGCAATAAAACGATGCAGCTGAGCTGGGAAGATGGGTCAGTCAGTCAAGTCTTTGTCTTGCAAATCTGAGAACCTGAATCGGTTCTAAGAACGCATGGCAAAAAGCTGGACATCGTGACATGTAATTGTAATCCTAGCTCTAGGGAAGTGGAGACAGCCTCACTGGCTGGTTGGCCTACATAACTGGTGAACCCTGGTCCTAAAGAAAGGCCATGACTCAACAACCACAACAAAATCAACAAGGTGGATAGCTCTTAAGGAGCAATAGCCAAGGTTATCCTCCGGCCTCAACACACACACCCTCACACACGTGCACACACAGAGTAATGGTAAAATTCCCACAAAGAAGTAGTTCTAAGGACATGCTTCTGAAACCCAGGTCTCCAAAACCTTCAGATAAGGTTAAAACTGATTTCTGGGGAAGACTGGTGTGTATCCAGAAAGAAAATGGTCACTAAAAGGAGCGGCACTATTAGGAGTTGTGGCCTTGATGGAGGAAGTGTGTCATTATGGGGTGGGCCTTGAGGTCTCTTTTGCTGAGCTTTCCCTCAGTGTCATGGTCAACCAACTTCCTGCAAGATGTAGCACTCTTAATTCCAGCACTATGTCTACCTGCACACAGCCCATCACAAAATGGACAGAACCTCTGAAACTGTAAGGAGCCACCCCAAATATATGCATATATATGTGTGTGTGTGTGTGTGTGTGTGTGTGTGTGTTGCGAACAGCAGCAAAAACCCTAACTAAGACAACTGACATTTCCATCTTTTTGATGTTCTTGAAAGTTTCTCATGCCTGGCCTCTGGAGTAGTTTTTCTTTAGTTTGTTGCTGGAAATACATTTTCTTTAATGACATAGGAAAATTGGCTTAAGTTACTCTGTTGAAAGGAGGAAATGAATAAGCAAGCATGAATCCTCTTAGGTTGTCGCTTTCTCCATTTTTTTTCCTGAATTCTCTTTCAATAATGTAAAGAAATGACGTTTTTAATTCTTTTACTTGGGCATTGTGTCAGGAAAGCCCAGTTTCTAAGGAACATTATATAAATAAAGATTCCCGGTGGAATACCAATGAAAACAATCAGACACTTGAGGTGACTTAGAAAAATGCCTTCCCAAGTGCTTGACAACCCTGTCACTTTCTAGGTGCCACCTGGTCTAGAATGGAACAGTCTGAGTCTAGACAGACTGCCCAGAGAAGACATCTGGAGGTGTATTTGTTACTTGTCTTGTTGCTATGACAAAATACCTGACAAACGCAGCTTAAGGATGGGAGAGTCTCTTTTGCCTCCTGACTTCAAAATTCTTGGGAGTTCAAGGGTGAAAGGACTGACATTAGCCCAGGATACACCAAGACTAAGTTCTTAGCACAAAGGAGATTCATTTGTCTCAGAGAGTGGGGAACAAGAGACAAGACACCAGACAGGAGACAGAGGATGAGGGAGAAGGGAAAAGGAAAAGGGAAGCATGAAGGGGTATTTGTCCTGGAGGGACAAAGGACTGCCTCTGGATAGAGAGACTGCAGATGTGGTTGAACCCATAAGCAAATATCAGTTTATAAAGGGACAAGGGGAAACCCCATGTTAGCAGGAGTTGGCTTGTTTTGATGGACATGTTAATTGGGTGAGCCAAAAGGGCACTTTGGATTGCAGGGCTTTGTTACTTTGATAACTGGACCTTGGTGGTCAACCTCAGGGGAAGGAAGTGGCCAAATAAGGAAACAGACCTTGTGGCTAGCTTTAGGAATAGCTATGGCTTAGCAAGGAGGAGGGGAGGGGGAAGGGCAAGACAAGCCACATCCATGTTTGCTGTGCTAGGAACTATTAGAGCCCTATAGAGGGTGTTGGAGGCAAGAGCTCAGAGAACATGGAGAAATACTACTTACTGCCTTAGTCTCCTCTTGCACAGCTGTTAGTCTTTAAGGGGCAAGCCACGCCCACTCCCTGCGATCTCTCTCTCTCTCTCTCTCTCTCTCTCTCTCTCTCTCTCTCTCTCTCTCTCTCTCTCTCTCTCTCTCTCTCTCTCTCTCTCTCTCTCTCCCCTCTTCTCCCTTTTCCCTCCATAACCCCCTGAATAAATATTCAACATGTTGTGTCTGTCCAGTCTCTGTCTCCTGTCTGTCCGCCCCGGCCCCTGCCACTAGCTGCTCCTTGGTTCTGCACCAGGACCCGCTAGCACTTCTCGCTGCTAGCGACTCCGGACCCACCGGGCTCACACCGGCCGCTTGGGTGACTCTCCTGGGAACCCAAGAGCCTCTGCCTTGGGCTCCCGCTGCTGCTCTGTGACCTCGCCACCTGCTCACATGGCCCCCGGGGATCTTGCAGGGACCCACAGTCGTCTCTGCCTTGGGACTGGCTGCTCCCAGAGTCCGCTGCCTGCCTACAGCTGCCGCCAGGGATTTTATAGCATTTTTTTTTTTTTAAAAAAAAAAAACAACACCAGCTACCTTTCTTATACAGCCCTGGCCCACGTGCCCTGGGATGGTACCACCCACAGTGGGCTGGATCAATCCATATTAATCTGAAATCAAGGAAACTGCCTCCCTCGATATGCGCACAGACCAATCTGATGCAGGCAATTCTTCCCTTGAGGCTTCTTCTTCCAAAATGGCTTTAGGAGGTCTTGGAGGCTGCAGCACGAGATACATTCATCTGTTGTCCAAGGCAGGGAGATGAAGAATGCTGGTAGTCAGAGCACTTCCTCATTTTTATTAAGTTCTAGACCCAGCCCTTGAAAAGGTACCATGAGCGTTTTAAGGTAGGTCTTTCAACCATAGTTAACCTAATCTAGACAGGCCTCACAGACATGCCCAGAGATTTGTTTCTATGATGATTCGAATCATATCAAATTTATATGAATGATTAGAAGAGTCTGTTTTTATGTCACCTGTGAGTCTGTCAGGTGACTCAGTCAGTGACTGCTATAATGGCGGCTGCATTGAGCTGATGCAGGCCCAGATGAAAGGCCTAGGGCACCTGCTTTGCAGGTCAGCCTCTTGCAGAATACCAAGCCTCGGAGGGGAAGATCCATCTTACTTGTTCATTCTTGGTGAGAATTTTCTCTCCTCTAATCGCATACACTTTTTTTTTTTTTTTTTTTTTTTTTTTAGCACCAGTATTTCTTCCAAGGTACTGAAAAAAATGTCAAGGTACAAAAAAAAAGATAGGTAAATCATCCAAGGCCATTATCAAATGGAAAGGATGAATTAATTCATGTATCATGCCTTAACTTAAGGCATTACATTTAAGGCCTGTAAATGTGAAAGAGGCATCATCTCCGACTTCTCCTTTGAAAAATGGAGAAACTGCTGTCCCGAGAAGCCACAAAAAATGTTTACGATCAGATAAGGACTGGAAGCCCTGGTCTCTGAACATCTAACACATGTCCCACTCTGGCAATGACTTTCAACTCTAGCTGACATTAAAATTACTAGGGGGAATTTAGACAAAAGAAAGCAAAATTCTCTGGTCCTAATGCAAGCAATCACATACTCACTGGAATGGTATGAGACTTGGGTACCAAAGTTTTTCCCCCCTGAGCAATTTTAATGTCAAGTCCAAGGTTGAGAAACCCTGAAGAACACTGGACAATGTTAATATTTTAGAATCACTTGGAATTGCTCCTATTATCAGACTTTATAATTTAATGTTTGAAGTAGGGTCAAAGAATTTGCATTTATAGTACGTTACTATGTGATGTCTACACTACTGGTTAAAGTGGTCTAGATTAAAATTCTCATTCAAGATCTGAGGAGGCAGCTCGTTGGTGTGGAATGCTTGACTAGCTTGCAAAATGTACTGGATTATATCTCCAATACTGCATGAATCAAGTATGGCAGTTCATGCCTGTAATGCCAGCACTTGGGGTGTAGAAACAGAAACATCAAGAGTTCAAAAACATCCTCAGCTACATAGCAAATTCAAGGCCAGCTGGACTAAGTAAGACCTTGTCTCAAAAACAAAAGCAAACAAACATAAACAATTAATAGGGACTCAAAAACAAAAACAAAAATAATTAATAGGGACTAGAGAGATGGCTCAGTAGTTCAGAGTACACAATGCTCTCACAGAGGACCCGAGTTCATATCCCATGCTGGGTGACTCACAACCACCTGTAACTCCAGCTCTAGAGGATCTAACACACACATACACACAATGAAAAAATAAGCAAAGAAGTCTCTAAAAAGCAAAAAAATAAAATACTAAATCTGCCACTTTCTTACTGAGGAATGAGGGAAGAGTTAAGCAATGGGCTTTATTTTCCTGCTCATCTTCACCCAAAGGATCACTGGGAAATATCTAGGGATATTTTTCATTTACTTAACTGATAGCCTGTCAAAACATGGAATCTTGTGGACAGAGGCAAGGGCAATGCTTAATGTCTGCAGTGTAGTGGGTGTGGTCGGTTGGCAATTGGAAATAACCAAACTAGCCTTATATAAAATGCTTAGCTTTAATAAAAGGGGAAAAATGGGAAAAACTTACAGAGCCAGAGTTCCAGGGAAGAGCAGGGAACCAAGAGACAAAACAAACAAACATGGATCTTTTAAAGGTATTTTGTGCCCAGGAGGGGTCATACCCCTCAGACAAGGGATTGGTCAGCTTCCCCAACACTGCAGTGTAGATTCTCACAGAAAATATTTTTCCAGCCAATGTCAAGAGTACCTAGGTGGACACACCACACTCAACAGTCTGAGTTCTCCAGCTGCAGTTGGAAATGCCAAAGGATTTTTAAAGAGACAGAAGGAAAATGGCTTCCTTAAAGTAGCAATAACATGAGTGTCCCCAGGGGCAGTGAAAGGGGGAACAGAGGTTTGTATATAAAAACTGTGCACACGTAGGGTGGTGGTGGTGGTGGTGGTGTACCGCCTGTGAAAATGTCAAACACAGCAACAAACCCCCATAGACATCAGTCTGCTTTTAAAAATTATTAGCAAATATCAGAAATTCTAGACAGTTTTTAAATAACCAAATAACTTCTTCTACTCCCATGGCATGCCTTTCCCACAGTCTCTCTTGCCCCTATGCCTCTGCATACAACAGCTTATTAAGAATAAGACATTTGCCCAAGAGCTTTATATAACAACCCACTAACTTTTGTAACGAACTGTAAGAAAAGTATTAGTGAAATCCATTTTGTGTAGACAAAACATCCCAACCCTTCTGGGAACTATCAAAGACTCGGGGGCGGGGGGGGGGAGACATTTTGTTTGCTTGCCTGTTTGTTTCCTTGTTTTGAGATAGGGTCATGTGTATCCCAGCCTGACCATAATGTAGGTATGTAATCAAGGATGAACTTTAAGTTCTGATTCTGCTTCCCCTATTCCTACCCTCAAATACATGTTAAGACAACATGTATGAGCCACCATACCCAACTAAGTGGGTGCTGAGGATTGAACTCAGGGTTTAAGGTATACATGACTCAAGAATTCTATCAACTGGGGTATACCCCCGGCCCAAAGAATGCTAGTAAGTCCATAAACACACTTCTTGTAGGTGGTAGAACTAGACCTGCAGAAAGGGGTTAAGCTCTTAAAACTGTTATAGCTACAAAAGTGGAAATCTTTCAAAAGTGGGCCTTTGGCTCAAACTATATACAAGGAAATATGAGAGATAGTATCTCAATTCTCATACATCAGGTTTCTTTATTTCAGAATAATTCCAGTTAAGAGGAAATGTCCATGTGATAATAACATTTTAAGAACATTTTTAAGTTGATGGATCCCTGTATGTCAGTGCCATGATTTGGTTGACCAGATATCCCCAGTGGTAGACTGAGTGAATGTTGACCAACATGGTTGTTGGTCCCAAATAGAACAGTGTTCAAAGTCTAGGTTTCTACATATTTACTGGTGTTGTTTAGCAGAAAGCAATATTTGTCATTCCAAACTCAGGCTTTATCTGGATGCTTTGAAGAACACTTGTCTGGTTGATTTTTTGTCAAGTTGGCACAAACTTAGGCAGATCTGAGAAGAGAGAAACTTAACTGAGAAAATTCCTCTATCACAATGTCCTGTGAGCAACTTTGTGGGGCATGTTTCTATGGGAGGGTTCAGTCTATGGTGATGATGCCAGCCCTGGGTAACTGATCCTATGTTGTACAAGGAAGCAGGCTGAGCAAGCCATGATCAGCAAAGTAGTAAGTCGTATTCGTACATGGCTTCTCTCTCAGTTCCTGCCTCCAGGTTTCTGCCCTGAGGTTCTGACCTGAGTTATAAGCTGAAATAAACCCCACTCATTTCCAACTTTCAGTCATAGTGTTTTATCACAGCAAACCCTAACTTAGACAGCACTTATCTGGGGTCAGTCTGCCTTCAAGCAAGGACACATGCTCTGCCTCCATTTATGCTGAATAATGATTCCATAGGCTCTAATTTCACAGATATAAAGCAATATCCGTCATTCTATTTTAAGGCTTGATACAAAGGTATTGGAGCAGGAATTGTCTCCCAAGGAAATGTTCTGCTTCTAAATTTGCTCCTGAAGGTAACATAGGCAGACCAAATGGATGACTCAGTCAAGATCGTAACCGTTAGTTCTCAACCCTCCAAACAACAAAGTATGCTATAGAGAAAAGGGTTAAATCCAGGGCACTTACTCTTCAAGGACTGCCTTCAGGCGCCCCTACTGCCACCCAGACAGAGCCAGGCAGGATGATATTTCATACCGTTTTCTCACAAAGCGAAACAGAGTCAGGCTTGGAGGGGCTTGCCTCCTTGCATGGGAGATGGGGCAAACAAAAGCATCACTCACCCCACATTTCTGGCAGATAAGTAGTGCCATAATTCATGTAAACTGCCAGACACCAAATAAGCCAGCATTTTACCTTATTCTTCTGTGAAAATTCTTTAAACTATGTTACCCATTTTCCTACCATCTCCAGAAACATCACATGGCATTTTTATAGTTCTTTGGGGCTTCGCTAATGATCGCTGTGGAACTGCGCAGCGTAATCTCGCGCCCTCCAGTGTTAGCTGGTGTATTCTGTCTCTTAAACCAAGTACCCTCTGATTGTTCTTCTCTCTGCTCATGCATGCTATTGTTGATTCTGTAGTCATTAGTCTCTGGTGCCTATGGTTAGTCCCTGGTGGCCCTACCTTCTCCTCAGTTCTTCTAGGCTCATACATATATATGCAAATATTGATATAAATTCATATAAAAATGCTTGCCAAAATTGTTTTGAACACAATCACAAGCAGGTTCTAAATGAAACGGTGGAGGGCTCATGTTTCAGAGAGCCATGGTGGCTTCTGCTTTTAGGTCTTTAGTTATCAGGTTTAGGCTGGTGTGCACAAGTCACCTTCAGAGGATTGTATTGGAGTTTGTAAACAAATTCTGCCGTCGCTCTGTCTTGAGTGTTCTCTACAAGTTCACATGTTAGGAACTGAATCAACCAATTCACATGGTAATGGTGTCTAGAGGTTGGGCCTCTGCGAGAAGATTGAGACCAAATGAAGTCAAGAGAGTGGGTTCTTTGGTGACATTAGTAACTTTATAAGAAATGGAAGACAGACTTGGCCCAGCAAGCTGTCCTATCGTACTACGCTATGTCTTCCACTCTTTTATGATACAGTCAGGAGGCCTCAACCAGCAGCAGGGTAGATGCCAGCACCTGTCATGGAGTCTTCAACCTCCAAACCTGTGCACTAAATTAATCTCCACCGTGTAAATTACCCTCTCTGTGGTATTTAATTGCAGCAAAAGGAATGCACCAGGGTAGCCACCTCCCATGAAACATGAAGTCCTAGATGAGGTGATACGTACTTGTAATGCCAACACTTTGGGTGCTTTATATGGAGGAGCACCACTTCCTGGGTATCCTTGGCTATACAGCAAACAATCTGCCTTAAAAATGTCAAAATAAATAAATATGAGATAACCCAGGTCACATTACTTTGCTTCTGAGTTTTATATTCAGCACCAGGCTGGAAGCACAGGGTGTTCTTGAACTAATGAAATAGATATTCAAATTAAGTGTCTTCACATAATCAAATGCTGATTTGCTGAATTCAGGTGAGATCTGGAGAAAGGTAATCACATATTACAATATGGAAGTTGTGGCCTCTACTTATATCAGTATCTATGAAATGTGCCTATACATTGGCATTTTTTAAAAAAAGCTACTAAGGTACCATTTTCCATGCCATGAAAATGCATTGACTAAATAAAATAATGACAACAATAACCATAACAGCAATAACAATAATAAAACTGCACAAGGCCACTTAACACTGAAAACTGTAAAACGCTCAAAAGAGAACCTAAGTAAATATATCATATAAGAAGAAGAAAACTTGGTGTGGTATAGTTGTGACCCTCCTAAACTGAGCTACATGTTCAGTGCAATCCACATCAAAACCCCAGTGTGCTATTTTTAGCATTTACTGACAGGCTGATGCTAAAATTATAACAAAATGTAAAAGTCGAGAAAAACCAAGACAGTCTTGAAATAGAACAGATCTTTAGGGCTCACCTTATGTGACATGAACCTAGTAAGTGGAACTGGTATCTGTACAAGCCTGCATCCCTAGAACAGGACAGAGTGTACCAATGGACACTCACATAATTGGTCAAGGAATCATGTGGTACAGTTGGCAAAGATAATTGAGGCCAGGTCAACTGGCTACCCAAATGAAAAAGAAGTTGGCACCCATTTCACATACTCAATACCCATACCCATGCCCAACTTGCCATGCCAAACTCATTCTATATCTATGAAGAAGGAGAACACAATGAGGCATTTGAGAAAATCATAAACTGACAAGCTTAGCATAGGTAAAAGGGATGCGAACAGACACCCAAAGATTTACCAGAAAGGAAAAGTAATCTGACCAACCAGGCAATATTAAAATTAAGATCATATGATAATTGAAACAGCATTAAATGAGAAAGTAAACTCTAGAGTAGAAGGAAGTTGTTTAATACACATATTAAGTAAGAACTCATATCCAGAGTGCATCAAGAACTTCTTATAAATCAAGAAATAAAATAAAAGACAGAAAATTTAATAAGTTAATCAAAAGTACAAAAACATTAACTTTAAACAATGATTTGGGTGATTACCTGACATAAGAAGAGGTAACCGATGTCATTCATCACCAGGACCATGCACCTTGCCAAGCCATGCTACCATATGTCTGCAAAATGGTGGGAATGAGCAGGACATAATGACATCACATGAGAGTGACACTTCTGGAGCAACTGGAACTCTTGCTTAAGCAATGAGTGCACACAGTGACACCAACCACTTTGGAGCTGGCAATAACTAAAGAAGTTGTACACATACAAACACATTACGGCCCAAGAAGGCTGTTCCTGTGTACACCGAACAACGTTCCAAACATATCCCCAATAGTCCTGCTGAGTCCATTAAAGATGGAAAAGACACCAGTTGTCTGCCCCACCTCTCCTAGAATGGAGGACGCTTGTCTGCATATATCAAACCATGGTGACGAGGGTGAATTTGGATTCTGACAGTGCATACAACATATGGACAAATCTCAAAGTGAGTGTTTGGTGAAAGAAGCCAGATACTTGGGAATAGGCTCTGATTGTTCCATTCAGATGAACTGGGAAAATGAGATTCATCCACAGAGTTAATAGTCCAGGCAGTGGCTATCTTTGACTGTGAGTGGAAACACGGAGGATCTTTAGGATACCCATTGCCCTTTGTTTCTTGAGGTATGTCCATAAAACTATGCTGACGATTCCCTCTGTATCTGTGTCTGTCTGCCTCTCTTTCTATGTGTGTGTATCTGTATCTGTCTGTCCCCCTGCTCCCTGTTTGCATATATCTGTCTCTCCCCTGTGTCCACTTTCTCGCTCTCTGTTTGTCTGTCTCTCACTGTATATATGCATGTGTCTGTTTGTCCCTCTCTTACCTCTATTCTCTCTCTATGTATATATATATATATATATTATATGTGTGTGTCTGTTTGTCTGTCTGTCTGTCTGTCTCTCCTCTATGTATGTGTCTGTCTGTCTTTCCCTCCCCCCTCTTTTATATTCCAAATTGTATAGCAAATAAAAAACGTGATGATTCTAGCATGAGGCAGAATTGGGAATTGCCACTGTAGAACTCAGATCAGACTTTTTTCTTCCTTCTCTGCTCACCCCATAATCCCATCCACATGCCTTCCCTTTCTGCCTCCAAGGTACCCCGCACTTTTCTGGGCACAAAGGAATGGAGAGAGAGGAGCTATCATCTTTGGAGAAAGTTGTTTCTTTGACAATTAGCCTGAGCCTGCATCCTGACAAGGGCACTAACCCACATACACTGTAGGATTCGTAGGTTTGCACTAATTACACACTTGACATGCATTGCAGGTGCGAATGCCCCTATGGCCTTACTGAATGACTGCAGCAAGGGCCTGAGCAAACTCTTTCGCAGTGATATTGGTAACCAAGGGTGGTGCCTCCATTTGACCCCAGCCATAATGAGGTATGTAATGAATAACTGAGTTACTGGTCCCAGGTTCTAGAACATGCGTATTTCACTAGCACCCAACATAAAGGCCATTCTACCCCTAGTTCTACTTATGGTCTGTCAATACCACATATACACCCTGAACGTAAATTACTATGGCCCTTTTCCCTAGCCTGCCTTTTGTAGTCTGGAAGTTGGGCTTTTTTCTGTCCTTATTATTTTCTCTGACTCCATCAACACTCTTATTTTGAAATAAATAGAGATATCTCTGCAGAGCCAATGCTGATTTCCAGAGCAGGTCTCCTTGTTCCTATCTTTGTCCCCAGGCATTTCTGATAACAGAGCCACCATCTGACACAGAAGTGGGCGCAAATCATCTTTATCTTTCACTGCGCAGCCTGTCTCTTAAGAACACGGCCATTGATTATCCTCCACGGCCATTATGTAGGGGTGTGCTTTCACAAACAAACAGTAGACGCTCTAACCTTGGCCTAAATTCTGCCTTTTGTTCATGCTCCTTCTGAGTGCAATAGCTGGAAAATATAAAAAAAGACCTTAAATCACAGTGACTTTGCTCTGGGGTCCACACTCCCTACCTCTGCCTGCTCCTGTCCTTTAGCGTGGATAAGCTGTCTGTGTAAAAACACTTACAATGTCTCCAACAGAAAAACACCACCGATCAGTGCAATGACTTTAACGCACACTTCAGATCCCAGACACGTTTCAGGGAGGCCCTCTTTTAACCCTTCCACAGTAGCTCAGCGTCCAGATCCTAAAACCTGACATAGTTGTGGTGTTTTTCTTTATTGCCGGTCCACTTGCAGCTGATCAGTTCTTATGATTATTTATAATACTCACCAATATGTCTCCAGCCCTTGGCACATGATCTGGCACATCAGAGATGCTCGGTGGCAGTATGAAGATGTAAGAATTAGCAAAAACCCTGGCCTGAGCAAAGGCTCGTCTGCTGCTGTACTCCGCATGCAATGGGTGCACACACCAAAGGAAGGCTGAAGGAGACAAAATGATGGTGCAGGAGGAGCCATGGTGAAGCCAGGAAACATTGCCTGCTAACCCTGCTCTCCAAAGCTCAAACCCAAGTCTTCTTACAGCCCCTGCAAGGAACGAAGAGAAGGTTCTTAAAGGCAAGGATGGGAGTAGCCCTGTAGAATGTGGAGATGCTCAATACCCAGGCACAGGAAACGAGGTGTGCTGGGGAGATGAAGGGAAGTGTGAGCATTTTAATAATTGTACTTTTGGTAAACGTATGGTTTCAAATGCTATTTTACAAGATTTAATAAAAATGCAGAATTTTGCTTTACTGGTTTTTTTTTTGAGCAATGTTGTTAGTACACAGTGTAGTGGGCTACTGAACTATATAGTTATGCCATCTCATGAAGCATTTCTAAAACTACTTTAAGTGCTAAAACTACCTTGGATAAAATTGGTCTCTGTACCAGCCATAAATTCCTACACAATATGACCCTGAGCTAAAGGTTAACTGCCTTGCCATTTAACTGAGCTCTCTCTCTCTCTCTCTCTCTCTCTCTCTCTCTCTCTCTCTCTCTCTCTCTCTCTCTCTCTCTCTCTGCTTTTGTGAAAAATAGATTGCTTGCTACAGATGTCCAGAGCTGCTCTTAAAAGCTTGAACCAGGAGACTGAGGCTGCTTCCTGCTAATCTGCTTGAGACTGTCCCACTGAGGGTTACTGAGACTCCTTTTGACATATTCAGGCCTCCCAGGTTTTCTTTTCAGATACCCTGGTGGTGTGGGACAATTGTCTATATTCTGTCAATTATATTTTAAATAAATGCTGATTGGCCAGCAGCCAGACAGGAAATAGAGGTGGGTCAATAAGAACAGGAGAATTCTGGGAAAAAGGAAGCCCATTTCTCCGCAGTTGTGACCCTGCCACAGAAGAAGAAGATGTGACTGCCTTGCTGAAAAAGGTCCTGAGCCATGTGGCTAATATAGACAAGAATAATGGTCTAATATATGTTATAAGAGTTAATAAGAAGCCTGAGCTAATGGGCCAATCATTTTATAACTAATGTAGACCTCTGTGCGATTTCATTGGGACTTAATGACTGTAGGAACTGGGAAGGACAGAAAACCTCGGACAACACCCTGGAATAACATTCCATTGTTTGTGTGGGGAAGGAGCCTGTATCACTGGAGAGATGTCTACCAAGATGGATGGCTGTAGATGAACGTTTTCCTGGTGATTAAGGTGGGCTTCCTTTCTGCTTGCAGGAGGATAGACACCCTTATGTGAATACATGCAACTCCTTTCTCTCTACTTTTGGTGTGGGAAAACTCAAATTTATTTTTGTGTTCTCTTCCCCCCCATCATTAACACATACTGTTTTCTTAAAAGCAGAGACCTGTTAGGAATGACCTCTAAAACTGGCTTTGCAAGTGTTGTCAGGTGATCTGAACCTCAAAGTGACATCGCCAAGTGACAGAGCAGCTGCTCATTTTGGAAAAAATTCTGTATTTTCAGACCGATAATTCTGCTATTTTCATTTCATTTCCTGAAATTCAGGCTCTCGGTTTCTAAGAAGTCCTTAAACAGCATACCACAGTGTGAACTGGCAGCCCTTACTCTAGGCTTCCCTGTTTGAAGCACCAAATGAAGACCTTGTTGGATTTTCAAGTGGCTTTCTGATTTGGGGAGTCTGCACATGAATGGAGTTTGGAAACAGATATATACTGTTGATGATAACCCTTGTCCTGTCTGAAATTCTATTTATGAAAAGTTTTATGTTTTACAAAGTAAATCATCCATTGGGTATAGAGGGAGAACAGAGAGTTCTCAAAAGAAGAAATAAAAATGGTTAAGAAATATCTTTGAGAGTGTTTGTATACTCAACAATTAGAGAAATGCAGGTTAAAACTGACTTGAGACTTCCTCTTAGACCTGTCAGAATGGCTATGTTCAAGAAATCAACTGACAAAATAAATGCTAGTAAGGACGCAAGGGGAAGAAACCGTCATCCACTGTTGGTGGGACTGAAAACTGGTATAGCCTCTATTGAAAAATCAGAACAGATTCATGTTATGGTCCAGCTACAGCACTCTTTGACCTATGGTCAAAGGAACCCACATACTGCTCCATGGACGCTTGTCGTGTTCACTGTTACCCTGTCCACACCCACCCTGTCCGCACCCACCCTGTTCACACCCACCCTGTTCACACCCACCCTGTTCACACCCACCCTGTTCACACCCACCCTGTTCACACCCACCCTGTTCACACCCACCTTGTTCACACTTACCCTGTTCACACTAGCTAGGAAAGAGAAGCCACCTTAATGTCCTTCAATGGTAGATGGATACTGATGCAGTGCACAAGACACTGTAAAATCCTATGCAGCTGTAAAGACAAAGTAAACTCATGAGATTTGCTGGCAAATGGATGGGTCTAGAAAACATGACACCAAGTAAGGCTGCTCACACCCAGAAAGACAAGCATTGCATGTTCTCTCTTATTTGTGGGTTCTAGCTCCAAACCTTTAGATGTGCGTATATAACCTGGAGTCATTTCAGACACCAGGAAAGGAAAAAGGCAATGTGGGGAAAAAAGAAAGGAATTCTGGAGACTATATAATAGTATACAAAGTCTATGGGGGAGAAAATGAGGAAAACGTGGGGGAGCTTTATATGGAGGAGGAGAGGAAGGACACTACTCAAGGAAAAGGAAAAGGGATAAATGGTACTAAGGATTTTTAGAAAAAGTCATAAGGAAGGGGATACATTTACTTAAAAACACATATAATATATGTAAGTACATATGTACACACAGACACACACACACACACACAGACACACACACACACACACACACACACAGTCTAAGAGAAGTTAAGGCACACTGGATTTCTGGGGACCACACCCGGAGGTCTGTATTGTATAAGTGACTGGACCAACCACTAATCCAGTGCTATTCCAAAATCCATCAGTGTACCCAGAGCATAAAACCCCTGAAATAAAGGGTATATATATATATATATATATATATGGGTTTTACAGAGGTTTAACTACTGCAAAGCTGTGAGAGATCTTGCCTCCTCCATCTCCCTGTGGTCCCTCATATAACTTATCGCCAACAAAAAAAAAAGGTACAGCCAGAATTAATCAGACTGTGTTTTCCTATTTATATCTATGCAATCTGGAGTTGCAGTAGGCACTGCCTCCCCTGGAGTATAGTTTCAGCTGACTCATTTCTGGGGTCACTAACACAAATGTCAAAGTGGCTCTACTTCCATTGAAGGCACCCAGGGACTTACTGATCGCAATGCACATTTGAGAAGTTAGCTCTCCTCATCTGAGTCCCCGTGCCCATTTGCCAGGGAGCTTGCAGGTCAGGTGGCTTCTGCTGGTGTAAGTCACTGGTTTAAATGCTGTACAGATCCACTTGCCCGAAATCTGGCAGGTCAGTCAGCTTCTGCTGGGATAAATCAGTGGTTGAAACAGTGCAGAAGCCTGGCTCGCATTCAGAGGTGAGTGTGAGCCCCAGTTCTGTCACCTGTGAGTTACATCGTCATTACTTCTGCTTCTTGGTTCTTTGTCTACAGCGCAGGGACAGTAGTAATCACTCCTGAGGGCTGAGGGCAATGTGCTCTGTGCATTTAGCCCAAGGCTGTCACCGTATTAGCGACTCAGCACGTTTCTGCCGTCGCCATTACTCACCAGCCTCTCACAGGTCTTTCTTACATTAATTATCATGTTTCTGCTCACTTTTATGCATAATCTTGGTGGATAACCCCAGCTCACCCTCCAGTCACCTTTAGGCTGGCACTTTTGGAGAACATTAAGCAATTAGTCTCCTTCCAATCCTTAGCCAGAGCAGGGGCGGATGCAGATGCCAATTGCCCAATTACATTCCATTTGCCATACAGTGTTAAGCTTCCCACAGCAGACCAAAGTTCATTCTCTGTTACAGGTCTGGAAGACAGCATGACTTTCTTCTACACATCAGCTTCGCAAAGTAGGTCAGGGATATCCTAGTTAATCCCCCCTTCCCTGCCCCTAGACAGACACTAAGCCTTCTCTGAACAAGACCCAGTCCAGACCGGCTTGGGCACCATACATCCTCACAGTTTCCAGTCCTGGCTCTACTGCCAAGCTGAGTGATATTGGGAAAAGGAGCTGAGTTCTCTGTCTCTGCCTCGGCATTCTGGTTGTGGCAATATTGCTAATCGAAATATCATAGTATCTGGATGTGCTATGTGTACTCTAGGCAAATCCAGCCAGGTGTCCTGTGGTGGGGTTCTCACTCTGATACTCTTGGCTTGATTCAGGGTAATTCAGGATTACAAAGGTTTCCGTTGTGCCTCTTCCTCCTCCTTACTTAGCTGAGACATAAAACCTCTAATCCCTTCACAGAATCTACGTTTCTTTCATCCCTTAGAATGTGATAGATGCCTGGCAGTTCGTTTCTTACAGCTGTGGTCTTCGGGTTTTCTGGCAACACTTAATAAGGCCTTTCTAAGGTCGGACTTTCCTCTGCTTTGCCAAACACAGGACCCCATCTATAATAGGAACTCAATAAATATTTGTGGAGAGGATGAACAAATACATGCACTGGGGACATGCAAAAGCAATCATGACATTGAGCAAAAGACAAGGCAGCTTTGTTTCTCTGTAGACAGGCACTGGGGCCAAATTACCACATTCCCTTCAAGGAATTGTTCTAAAACAGCCACTCCTAAGAAACTGTATAAAGCTCTCTTAATCATAATGAAATTATAAAACACTAAGAGGCTAGGGAATGTCTCCTCTGCATTCAGTGTCTTCTAATTATTACTCTGGCCCAATCTTCATGATAGCTAAAATCAAAGAAAACCTACCCTGGCACTCACTACCAGGTGTCTTTATGAGTTGAAAATTGCCAACACTTGACTCTCTAGTGTAGTATAGAAACACACCTACTTCTAGAGACACAGCAAAACCATCCAATGAGATTCTCTAATATTTAAATAAGACTCAGTCTCATCAGCCCCGAGCATAGGACTGTTTTATTTATTTGTCTCTTCCTTTGTTCCTCAGACAAGGACTTGTTATGCTTCCCAGGCTGGCTTTAACCTCTGTATCCTTAGCATCTCTAGTGCTCAGGAAAGTGCTTAGCGTGTATCTGCTCAGCCATTCTCCAATGGCCTGGCTTTCTATCACATATGCATTCACTTACTCCCCAGACCTTTCTGCAGCTGTCAGAACATCCCAGGCTTGGTCTGGTCTGGAATGAGCATGTGCCTCTGCCCCACGTCTAGAGCATTCTTCTACCTTCCCTATCTGTCTGCCTCTTCCTTTCCTTCTGGCCTCAAATCAAATGATACTTGTTTACAGAAACTATTCCTCTTCCACTCCCAGGGGCTAAGGTTTCCAAAGCCACAGCTATTTGGTATCATTTTCTAAAAAACTTATTAAGTACTGGAATATGCTCTTACTTGATTTTGGTGCATCCTCCCCCATGTCTAATAAGTTCCTACACCTTCTTAAGACCTAGAGGATGGTATGAGACATGTATTTTCAATAAATATTTGCCTAGAACAGTGATTTTCTAATATTAGTATGCATACGAATGTCTTAGCTAGGGTTTCTATTGCTGTGAAGAGACACCATGACCATGGTGACTCTGATAAAGGAAAACACTTACTTGGTGCTGGCTTATTGGTGCTGGAGAAGGAGCCAAGAGTTCTGTATCTGGATTGACAGGCAGAAGGAAGAGAGAGATACTGGGCTTGGCTTGAGTTTCTAAAACCTCAAAGTTTACCCCAGTGACACCTTTCCTCCAACAAGGCCACATCTACTCCAACAAGGCAACAGGGCCTAATAGTTCTACTCCCTTTGGGCCATCAGAGCCATTTTCTTTCAAATTACCACAAGGAGACTCCCAAGGAGCTTGCAAATGTAAATGTAAATTCTGAGTCAGTAGGTTAGACAGAGGCCTTCAGATTCCTTCTTGACCAAGATGATGATGCTGATGTTGGTTCACAGACAACAACTTGGGCTGTGGGAGCTCTGAGATATTTGGTGACTGGTTGGCAAAAGCATTCAATGCTAGGGCAGGCAGTCAGCCGGCCGAAAGTTGAGGATCTTTCAAAGGCCAGCTGAGCCAGCCTTGGCCACAGATCAAAGAGTAAGAACTCTTCATCCTTACAAGCCACATCCACAACAAGAAAAAAAAACGCACAGATTTTCCTGAGTCACTTAAGTAATTTTGGCCTCAGCACCAGGTCTCTAACGATCAGGGACTGGCAACATTTTCCATATTAAATTCATCTTGAAGACGCTGACTCATACACACGGAGCCGAGATGCATCTGTCCTTATTCCACGTTCACTTCTGTTTCCCATCCTTTCTCCATTTAGTTGCACAGATCTGGAGAATGACTTGCTTTGTCCCTCAGGGTGGTGACCCCGACAGACCTCCTGCTTCTGCAGAGTCACACACCATCTATTTAGTGTAATATGGTGCAGACCAGGCCCTGAGGCAGCACCCTGCCTCATAACTAACAGGGAACAGAGTCAGTGGAGACTCACAATACAGCAAAATGATCAAGAGCTGTGGCTTCGGAGCTGTGATTACCATTTAATTTCTGTGTGACCTTGAACATGGTGCCTACACTTTGGGTACTTAACATTCTTCCTCACAAGAGGGGTGATAATAGTACCTGACTCAGAAAGCTGAGATAACTAAGGGGGGCAATTTCTGTAAAACAGGACTGGGGTCACAGCAAAAGAGCCCTATAGAACATTGTCTCTTTGTTGAAAGTTACCTTCCATTCCCAAATTTGCAACCTGACTCATTTTCAAAACACTAACAAGCACAATTATTTTATGAGACAGTTAAAACATGTAAAGCTTACTGTGTATTAGGCAATGCATTAAGTGTTACTTTTTTATTTCATCTATTCTCAAAAATAAATCTACAAAGCAGATGCTAGTAGCATCTCCATTTTAGAGATGGAAAACACAGAATGGCAAAAAGGCTTTGTTTAAATTTTTCTTGTCTTGTAGATCACTCATTTGGAGTAAGGATTTGAGCCCCAGTCTGGTTGCCTTCAGGCTCTGGATGTTTGGTTCTGTGCTGTACTGACTCTAGTTTTTCATACATGAAATGGGCACTTAGAAGTCCTGGATGCAGACTTTGAGATCTTTCCATCAGGACACCAGCCTCATAGGTGTTTTCTGTTGTGTTGCAACAGTTTGAGTTGAAGATATTCACACAGAGCTTTAGGGCAATGTAAGGTCCCGAGTTCCGAATGATAGTATAATTTGCTTGCTTATTTGCTTATTTTGCCTCTGTGTAAGTCCCTTGTTTGACAGAAATTCGTCCTCACAAATATCGTTTTAACTCTCAAGTGTGCTTCTCAATGCCCTTGCTTTCATTTGGATCATTTTTGTCTCCTACTGCCGATTAATAGCTCCTGCAGCATTTAGTGCTATAAAACAATAGATTCATGGTGTGAAGGATTCCAAAGCAGCATAGATGGTCCAACTCTGCCCATGCAGCCTGGGCACACTGAGGATGGCTATGATGCCTTGGGAAGAAGTTATAAGGCCACGTCTCACCGGCTAGCATTTACAAGGTGATCTGCATGTACATGGTTTCCTTACAGGCTGGCAGCTAGGTTCTGAAAGATGATATCCTATATGAGGACATCTGGAGGGCTAGTGCTCTCAGCCCTTGAAGCCACATGACATCATTTTCTTGTTGCTCTGTCGCACAAGTGGGGATTGAGAAATTCCCATGCTCAGGGGAGGGAACTTAAGGCTACTTCTAAGCTTAGTAGACATGGCCAGATGTGTCGGTGAGACTTGCTACAGTATCATTCTCCAGAAAACATGGCCACGGTGCTGTTAGATGTATGGCTGAGACTTGATACAGACAATGTCCTTCTTCAGACCACACAGGTGTTACAGCTTTCAGCTCCACGATTTCTGCATCATGTCACACATGTCACACACAGGGTATTGAATATTGAACACCTTACAAGGGGACAGGAGCTTCTCAGCTAGCCTCCTGTGGCAATGAAAACACAGAAGTTACCCAAGGAAGTCTTGAATATCCCCCGTGTGTGGTGTGCCATTATGGCTGAAGTCTGAAGGGTGATTTGGGGATTTTCCAGTAGCCCTTGTGAGGTGAAAACCTGGGAACTCTTAAAGTGAGAAAAATGTATTTTTTTAAATTAAATAGCTACTTACAAAGCTCTTTCCTTAGTATTTATTCAGGCCTCAAAGCCCATCCAGAGAAAGGTTACTCTGTGTTCTCTAGGACAAGAATAAGACTGAGGATACCCACTGTAAGACGGACATGGCTCATCTAGACAGGAAGCAGTGGAGCAAGGACTTGGGCCCAATTCTTTCAGACAGGCAAAGGTTCAGTCTTACTTGAATATGACTTTGTTTTAAACTCATTTTATCAGTATAGTTTCTTTGTTTCAAGTTAAAAAAAAAAACAAGATAGCTGATAAAGGGGTAGGTTGTGTCAGTTGTAGAGACTTCAGCCACAGGTGCATCCAAGAGTCCCGGTAAGAACAGAATGCCTCTTTCCACTCCCAGGGCCTCTTCTGGTCCTCTGCTCATTATTAAGTAGATTCTCTTCATGAGGAAATAGACAGTTACCATCAGCTGCACTCCTGGGCCTAACCAAGCAAAGACAGTCGTATTCAGCTTTCTTTCTCTATAACACACAGGTATTTGTTTCCTTACTCTCTGGTCTAGGCTTACGAGAAGGTGTTTTCAATCAAGGCCTCACTCATTCCACTTCCATCAATTGTGTGTGAGCAGGGAGGTGAAATCAGGTGAGGTCTAACTGAAATCTTTCCACGCAATTTGGATCACTCAATGTAAGAGGTGAAGCATGATTTCTTAAGAGAATCTCAAGGTGAAGTCTACATGGCAACATAATGGAGACGAGGCAGGCAGAAACATCAGGGGCTGAGTATGCCCTCATTTCTGCAGATGTAAAAACCTTGTAGCTGGCAAGAACAGATCTTTGTTCCATTTTTATCCACTCCTTCCCCCTGGCTCTCAGTGTTCTGTGATTGCATCTGTTCCTTCTTCCTTAGAGGAAAAACGTTGACAAATTTATTCATACAAAAATGTGAGTCCACCCAATCACTAGGAATCCTTGCGTTCTTGCTTCTATAATGAGCATTTGCTTAGTTGACTGATATTTGTTGAAAATTCACCATGTGGAGGGCTTTATGCCAGATAAAGTACTGCAGACGGGGCTGAAAGAAGACAGCCACGTCTTATATAGGTTAGAAGAAAGAGTGATCCAATAAAAATAAGCCGTTCCATGTTAGAGGAAATAGAACGTTGTCAGAGTATTGTAATTTCAAAATCAAGGAGTTTATAAAACAGAAGAGATTTTCTGTCTCCCAGGTCCCGGGACCCTGACTCTGCAGGTTTAAAGCAAATGCATGAGTGTCTGATTTTTATTTTCCTGGTGGTTCAAGGATATGGATTTGGTCACTGATTGAATCTGAGATGTTTATTCTGTGATGCTAACATTTCCAAAATCATTGTATCGCTTTGGAAAGAGAGAGGCCTTGGAGCAAACATGACCTGTCCTTCAAAATGCACTGTTCAACAGGCATTAATATGACCTTTTATAACCCACCCTTATTTACTATATGGTCACATGACAGGTTATAGCATCTTTGGTGAAAATCTTATCACAATAGAGGCTGCTCCTGTGAACTTTTGTTTTGTCTAGCTGTGGGAAAGCACATGGCTCTTGCAGGTCCAGATGGAAAATAGAATGTGGCCCTCTTCCAGTTCCAGAATGCCTTGGGTACCAATCTCAACTCCTTTCCTTTCCATGAGGCCCCGCCCATCATGTGCTGCGTTTGCCACCAGGCTCTCTCAGAACTCGCCAAGGAGACAGCGCTCCACCTGGCTAGAGTGATGATCTGTTTTTGAAGGTGCTCATCTCATTGCCTTCCTGACCTATCCTGTCTCACAGCCCACTCTTTCATTAATGTTTCTTGTCATTTTTCCATATAAATGATAACATGCTATTACATGTCTAAAGGTCTTCTGTTTAAAAAGTCCAGAGTGAGTCCTCTTGTATGTTTGTTTGAATTGGTCATATGCCTCCATGTTTAACCTTGTCTTAAAAATAAGTGCTAGCAATAATCTTCAGATATGTTACCAACATAAAAGCCTTAAATAAGTGTCTAAAGTACTAAACTAAGGATTCTTCTATATCTATGACTTACGGACTTGACCACGTGCTCTTGCCTGTCAATCAGGAGGTGAAGACATTGTTACGATATTATCTTCACAATTCCCTCTGAAAACTTCCTTCAATCCAAATCATGCTGAACAGTTCTTCTGAAGAAGGGTGGCAAGGAAGGAACAGACTGATATTAAAATGGTATTGTACTAAAATAGTCATGGAGAATGCAGAGAGTGTGTTTATTATGCAGAACGCATCCCAGCAAGATGAGAACTTCTATTCTTAGGAACAAGACAGGAGTGGAAAAAGCCCAGCAAAACCCAAACGGACCTAAAGATTTACTCCACCAAAGAAGAGGGAAAAACTACTTGGGGGAATTTAATTTCGATGCTCTCTCCCTCCCCCTTTTCACCTCCTTTCAAATGGCAACAAATCTTTCTGATGATAATTGTAGTGCATGGCTATTTGCAGTGATCTGGGGGCTGTAGACCATCCTATTTTAGATTCTATTGATCACCCTCTCCTCCCTACTGATTAATAGGCTTTCAGGAGAGCCAAGAGAGCCAAAAGGAACTCCAATACTTTTCTCCCTACAGGAGAAGAGAATGGGAAAAATATTGAATGGATACATTTATTTCCAAGTTCTTTATAATAAGGTTTGGATAGGAAAGAATAGACATAAATTTAGTATGCAGAGAAACCTGGAGGATAACATGGATGAGGGAGGGAGGGAGTTGGAGGGATGGGAGGACATCGTGTAGACAGATGTTTGGAAGCTGTTCGCTATTGCTCTTGGGACTCCCAGGAAGAAATTACTGTTGGGACCCCACCGCATTGCAGAAAAAAAAAAAAAAACCACAGTGGAATAGCTCTTGAAAACAATCTTCTGTGTGGTTTTTAATTTATATTAATTTGTTTAATTTTATGGGTATGGATATTTTACCTACATGCATGTATAGGTATCACATGTGTGCTTGCTTCCTCACAGAGTTCAGAAGACAGCTTTAGATCCTATGGAACTGGAGTTATGACTGGCTGTGAGTCATAACGTGGGTGCTGGGAACTGAACCGAGGTCCTTTGCAAAGCAGCTAGAGCTACTGACCTTCAGGCTGTCTTTCCAGCCCCCTTTGGTGTATTGTTTAGTGAAAGAACAGACTGCTACCTCCCTGTAACTACCTATTAGGTACTTTTTTTTTTTTTTTTGGTTTTTCGAGACAGGGTTTCTCTGTGGCTTTAGAGCCTGTGCTGGAACTAGCTCTTGTAGACCAGGCTGGTCTCGAACTCACAGAGATCTGCCTGCCTCTGCCTCCCGAGTGCTGGGATTAAAGGCGTGCGCCACCACCGCCCGGCTCTATTAGGTACTTTTGAGATTTTTATCATCCATTTCACATCTGGTAGATGGTCCATGTCCTTGTGGGTATCTCCACGCCCGTAAGCATAGGTGTATCCCTAATTATATTCAGAGAGTAATTAATAACATTTTTATAAAAGGACGTGAGGTTTGGAGGGAAACAGTTTGGGGACACTAGAGGGAGATGGAGGAAAGGAGCGACAGACTTGATCGTAATACATCACAGGCATATGTGGAATTTAACAAGGAAACTAAAAGTGTTTAAAGGGAAACAGGAGAAACTACTTGATTAGGTTTCTGAGTTTGAAAGCAACAGAAAATTTAGCTACTAAGTAAGCTCTTAACAGTTCAAATGAAAGGAAATGCTGAAGGATTAGAATAAAGGAAGGATACTAGGATGCAGCCACAGCAGCCCTGTGGGTCTGGATGCAGAAACAAACCGTCAAATTCATGGGCTGCTATCCCAGGAATTGAATGGGTTCTGCTACCCTTCTGTCATTCCATCAAAAATCAGAAACGTCAAACCTTTCTACTGAACTGTGTTGGGCCACAGTTTGACCTATTAGTCAGGGACAGAGGTAAAATTCAGCTGGAAAGAAATAATCCCCATAAAGAAAATGAGTTGACTAGCAGAGACTGAGAACTGGTCTGGAGGTCTTGAGAAATACATTGTTACCGGGGTAACAAGAGCATCCACACTCCGGACTTACCATCTGATGCTTTGTCTCAGCTACTTTCCTAACGCTTTAATAAGGTTTTACTAACACCAATCAACATTAATTCTTCTTGTTCAGGAAGGTGCCATTCTCTTCCCTCACCTCTAGTTGGCCCCCTCTCTTGATAGCTTTGCTCCTGAACTGCCATCCTTTCTTGGTTATCCCTCCAAGATCTAGACAAAGCAGTAACCCTATCAGTCCTCATGTTGCACATAAAAGACTTCAATCTTTTGATAAAATTGTGCCTTTCAGTTGTACAGGAACATGTACTATAAGCTACTAAGATTGTATGTACTATAAGCTACATGTTCTATAAGCTCTAGACAGTGTGTGCTCAGTGGCAGGTGTTTTACATCTTTATTAACCTATGAACAGGTGAACCCAGCAATACAAAACAAACCACATAAAATAAGATCAAATTACAACACAATGCCACACCCCTTAGGAACCCAGTAGGGTTCCATTTCATTGTCTTCGAAAATAATCAAACCCTCAAACATAACACTTCCAATTGTATTTCTCTCACAAAATGCAATACAGTGTGACTGAAAAGCTATAAATTACTCCTTAGTCTTTAATGTTTCTATAAATATGAGAGTAAAGTCATTAACAAAGCCATTAGGATAACTACTAGCTAGAGCACTCTTTAAAACATCATAAATTTCTTTGGTTTAGGTTTTGGTTTGTTTTCCTGATACAGGGAGCAGAAATCTGACACATTGCTGAACTCCGTACTCTCATTTCCGTGTCCCTAGTACAAGGATGTATTTTGCAATAAGATGTCTCAGTTTTGTAAAGATCTTTACATTCAATGGGGGCCGGATAGGTTGGGGAATACCATGGCTTGAATCAGTCCTAGACCAGTGGGTGGATTCCATGTGGAGCTTGGCACGGCCTTATTTGTATAAGCCCTGTTCTCCTCATGTGTAAAGGGGAGTAAGACAGTAGCTCCAAGTAATGATTTGTGATAAGCACTTAGCAAAGCATCTGGTCCTTATAAACACTTGGCACCTATTGGCTACTGAGAACTTTCTGCGGCACTGGGGGCTGATGTCCCTGAGCTATGCTGCCATCCCTAGGTGTGACTTTCTTTGTAATACCAAAATGCAAGTGTTATCTGATGGGGAGCTTCTGCGGAGATATACAGAAAGGAACAAAACACCCTAAAATATGAATACTGTGTTCTCAAGTCCTACATATTAGGAATCATTCCAACAATTCATAGTCATGACTCAGCAAAATTAAAAATTTCCTTCTGGCATGAGCCTTCATTCAACTCTGTCGCCACATATAATTAAAATAACAAACCCATATGCACCAAGCGTCTACTTTGGAATTGACAGATTAAGTGATTAGCAAGAGAGCCAGCTTCTAGAAGGGGATTCTATAGGTTCCTTGACCCCGCTGGCTCCTACAATCCATCCTCTTTCTCTTCATCAGGATTCCCCAAGCTTGACCCAAGTTTGACTGTGGGTCTCTACATCTATTTTCACCAGTTGCTGGATGAAACCTCTCAGATGACAATTGTGTTCGGCCCCAATCTTTGAGTATAGCAGAATATCGCTAAGCATCATTACGTTGGCATTTTTCCCTCCAGTTGCATTTGGTTCTATCCTAGGTCTCTGGGTCATCCAGCCTCTGGATACCACAAAATCAACTAACCTGGGCTCATAGGAATTCATGGAGATTGAACAAACAACAAGGGAACCTACATGGGATTGATATAGGCCCTCTGCATGTGTGTGACAGTTGTGTAGCTTGGTCTTCTTGTGGGACTGCTAACAGTGTGAACAGGGGCTATCTCTAACTCTTTTGTTGACTTTTAGGACCCTCTTCCTCATACTGGATTACTTGCCCAGCCTTAATACAAGGTACAGTGCGTCTTACTGAAACTGATATGTCATGCTTTGTGGATATCCATGGGAGGCCTGCCTTTCCCTGATAGAAGTGGAAGAGGAGTGGATGAGGAGGAGGCAGAGGAGAGGTGGGGGGGAGGAGGTTTGGGGGGGGAGGAGAGAAGGGAAACTGCACCTGGGATGTAAAATAAATAAATAAATTTAAAAAATGAATGTGGGCCAATAAATGTTTAAGGTTTAACAACAGCAACAACAACAAACTTCTAGAAGGAATGCTCCTTAGGTACCACTTTGTTCTGGGACAGAGGGGAGAAAAGCATCGTAAAATCTTTAACAAAGCAATTCCAACAGCACAACAGCAAAATGCTGTCCAGGAAACTGCCATCCATGGAGCCACTTATTAGAACCTCAGGGTATTCATTCTCAAGATGATTAAGACAGTTATGATGGCTGAAGCAATTATCCCATAATAATCACCTACCGCTCCCCAGGATAGAAAGTGAGGTTACTGAAATAGAGGGCATCCCTGAAAAATAAAGAAGAAACCCACAGTGGTCTGCCCATATTGGCTTTAAAATACCCCAGGGGGAACATTGATAGTAAATGCTGTGTCACTACTAATAAATTGGCGCTATGGTAAAAGTTAACCGATGGCAAGCATTTCCAGGTAAGAATTTCCACAGGAAACATTCCTTCGAGTGTGCAACTGTGCGTTGTAACGCGCTAACTCCAACGTGAGCGTTCCTGAGACGGAGGTTGTGCTCCGTAGAAAAGCAGCATAGTTTATAGCGGCCCCTAGGAAGATTTGCGACTTCAATTAAACATCGAGCTGAAAGATGTCAAATGAATATTTCTCTCAAGGACTCTCCTCAATCCAAGAGGCCCAGGAGATGTGGCTGAAGGGAAATTTACTAGACTTCCTTTGCGATGCACAGAGAAATATCCCTCGCATACTTCCCTTGGTCCGGCCTGAGCTCGTTTTCGGCACCTCAGGTACGATTAATTGGGGTGATGATTAAGAGTCCTCTCTACGGACACTGCCATGTCAGAGTATGGGCCCCACAGGCTCCCGTTCAACACACAGCAGCTTTGTAAGGTCCAAGCGCTTCAGGAGGAGGCAGCCCTTTATTTCTCTCCTTTATGCCAGTAACCTTGGGCCACCAAAAGCCATGAAAATGGAAATGCTGCAGAGATACACATTTATACAAATATGATTTGTCTGGAGCAGGGAATGATGCCATGAACCAAAATGAAACCAAAGCGGAGTTTATTCAACAGGCACAGAGAAAACCCTCATCTACTTGGATGCCAGATTTTCAATTGCGATTAAAGAGGGGAATTATTTTTCAACAAGTGGTTATTTCCCTTTGCCCCACTCTATTTTTTAGTGGCATTTGATAGTTAGCATAAAACATGCTTGTATTTAGTTGTGCAAATCTCACACAATATTTCCGTACTTCATGTTCCACCGCCCTTTCTCTTTAGATGTCTTCTTCTCCTCTCTCATTGCTCGCTCTCTCTCTCTCTCTCCCCTCTCTCTCTCTCTCTCTCTCTCACCACACAACACCACACACACACACATACATACACACACACCACACACATTCACACACAAACACATGCATATATACAAATTAGATATTAAATATTTAAATCTAGGTGTCCATGTTGTCGGAGTGGGGTTTCTGTCCTGCCACCAGGTCCCATAGCCATTTAGCCCCAAAGAATCACACAGAGGTCTACAAAGTTATAAACTGATTGGCCCATTAGCCCAGGCTTCTAATGAACTCTTATAACTTATATTAGCCCATTATTCTAGTATATGTTAGTCACATAGCTCGGTACCTTTTTCAGTGGGGCAGGTCACATCTTCCTTCTTCCGTGTCTGGGCAGGACTGTGGGGAGAGCTTTCCTTCTTCCCCAGAATACTCCTGTTCTCATTGCCCCGCCTCTACTTCCTGTCTGGTTGCCCCGCCTATACTTCCTGTCTGATACTGGCCAATCAGCGTTTTATTAAACATAATTGACAGAATACAGAATTGTCCCACACTAGTTCCACATTTGTCTTTCTGAATCTGGCTTTTTTTTTTTTTTTTGCTTAACACTGTGATCTCCAGATTTATTCATTTTCCTATAAATACAGTAATTTCATTCTTCTTTACAGTTGAATAAAATTCCCCTTGTGCATAATGAACACATGCTTCTTATAGATTCATCTATTATGAACATCTAGACTGCTTCCTTATCTTGGCTACCTCTAGATAGTGTGTTAATGAACATGAGTATTCAGGTACTCTGTATGTGCTGACTTAATCCTTTGGATATCTGATCAGGAGTAGCATAGCAGGTCTTACGATAGTCCATTTATAGTGTGTTGAGGAACAATAACCTATGACTTCTACAGTGGCTTACACCAGTTTGAGAAGTATCATACAGTATAAAATTGCCTGGGTTTGTAGTTTGTTTCCTTGGTGATAGACACCCATTACCTACCCTACTGAGTAGCCATGAGACTCATCTGATAATGTGTCCCAGAAGTGAGGGCAAGCTTCTCCTGTCTTTGCATGGTTGAATTTGCTTTCAGCCTTACTGCTATAAAAGAACATTCACAGGGGGGCGCTAGTCCAAAGACACAGAAAAGCTGAACCTCCTCCCCCATAGCCTCAAATGACCAATCCATGTGCAAATGTGTACTCCGTATAGGATTATTCTAGATTTCCCAATGCATGCCACTAGATTGATGGCCAATTTTGCTGTGCAGTGCATTAAAAAACAATTGCTAAAAACTGAGGCAAAAGCTAGTGGCACAGATGTCAGTAGCTCGGTGTGAGTTGAGTCCCCTACCTTATGCCAGGAACTGAAAGAAGTCTTAGCACTGATGACTGATTTAAATCCTGTAAGCAGCTTGACACTTGTTTAGGGGCTGTTCTAAGTCACACAACTGGGATGTGTCAGGTGAGACTGAACCTCCGTGCTGTCTGCTTGTTCCCACTGTGCTGTGCTGTGTTGCTACTGCTCCTCCAAGTCAGGGTGGAAGGGGCAGTGCTGCCATTTTGCTCCATTCTCTCCCTGAGTTCAGTTGTCTTATGGTTAATAACTTCATGGCCCGGTGTGATGGCACAAGCTGAAATTCCAGCTTCAAGAAGCTAAGGCAGGAGCATTGCCATTTCCAGGCCAGTGGGCTGCAGAGGTCCTATTTCAACAAATACAAAAATGCTATCTTCACATATGACTGTGAGTATGTTAATTGCTTATTGATGTGATAGCTTAGCACATACTACCCCTAGAGTCTGCTTATATTCTACTCATGCAATAGAAGCTTTTTGTTATTGTATTGCTTTACCACATGGGTATATTTCTTTAAACATTCAAAGGGATAAAAACTAGTCTCTAAAATGCTTTTTTTCCTTGAAAAAGAAACAAATGTGGTTCAATGCAAAATAAATTTAATACATCTGAAGGAGACAACCTATAAATCATTTACGTTAAATACAAGGTTGCCACCAAGTAACTTTTCAAGGCTTTGTTTCATTATCGAGAACAAATAATTTCATTTAAAACAGAAATTTCTCTATTCTAACACGTTTCTTACAACACTTTAATATTCTAAATTATCTTTTATATCCTAGGCTTGTTTAATACAAAACTAAAATGCAACTCCTATCCTCTATCCTTCCCTCATTTCCTTCCTCTTCCCTTTCCTAACATAAGAGATTTTAAAATAGATTCCAGAAGGGTTTTAGATCGTCTTGAACCCCTAGAAACAACATTCTAGGGTGTACAAGGAAGGGATTCTTTTGTAATGAACAATTTTTTGATGTTTCTAATTATTAGAAGGGATAGTTGTGAACAACTATTAGATACTGCAAATGAAAATAAATGCTGGTGATTTTAGCACCACTTGACAAAACCCTTGCTTTACTTTAAGGAAATCGTGAGAGAGTGTGATTGCCCTTGGTCATATGAATGCCCAAAGGGATTTTAGAGTCAAGTTCTGTTGGCCTCTGACAAATCAGACAGCACGGTTTGAGTCTGTGCACTGAAGGGTTCTTATATTAGGTTTCCTAATTCCCCCATGAAGCCATGTTGTAAGAAGGACACAGGAGCAGGTGTTGGGTCCTGGAGACAAGCCCGCCAGGAGCAGACTGCCCTGCCCATGGATCAAGCTCTGGTCTCAGGAGACTGGGTGATGCTGTGTTAAAGTAGATTCTAGGGGAGCTGGTTTGGCTCCCAGTTTTTCTCTTGGCTTCCTCTCCTGCTGTGTGATTTCTTTTGCTTCCTGCCCTGCCTGAAGCAGCAAGAGACCTGTGTCAGCAGCTCCCTCCTGGCCTCCAGGCCTTCACAGCCACGGAGCCAAAATACAATAATCTCTATTCCTTATAAATAGCCCAGGCTCAGATTTTCTCTTATGGCAACAGAAGATGCACTAAGACATGGGCCAGTGTTAATTCCACCAGTCGAGAATAAGACCACTATTACAGTTTAATGTCAAATTTGAAACAAGTTGTGATTAAATACTGGTCAAGTTGATGGGCTTTTCTAGAAAATGGCCTCAAGTCTTATTTTGCAGGTGTTTATAAAAGGCAAAACCCACAACTTACTGAATTTCCCACAAGGTTCAATCAGTTGTTACGGATGTGAAAACACATGACTTGTTGTCTCCCATAAACAACAACCCACAACACTTCACCAAGTGTTTGTCATTGGTCAAAGGGCTTGCAGAACAAAGGCATTTTGTTTCATGGGTCTTTTAGGCCATAGTAGTTAAAACTTAAATATAACTTTGGCTCTCTCATTCCCCACTTGAGCTGTATCCTGAGACAGATCCGTGACTCTGTGATGGGGTACCTTTTTACATTGGTTTCGTAATAACCATCAGCTTAATGATACCCAGACAGGAATTATCGACTAGTTAAAGCATCAATGGTGCAAGAGTTAACATCTGTTAGCAGACGAGAAGGGACATAGGCCCTGGATGAATGACATCAGAATTACTATTCTAAAGGGAACCTGGAAATGGAGATATGGGAAACCAGTTATTTATTTCCTCTCAGGTCCCTTCTTTTTTGCAATGACTGTTTTTAGTACAGCCAGATATTTCTAATAACTCCTGGATGGTTGACATAGAACATCAATCGTTTCTTCAAGCTATACAATAATCTCTCTGTTTTACATAGAAACAAGTCGAGTGCCCTATCATATTGTAGAACTAGTTCAGCTAATGGATCTACCTGTTTATAGACCTGGGTCTATTTGGTTCTACACATTCTCCTGGTATTCCAATAGGCACTATAATAGGTATTCAGGGAGTATCCCATTGATCTAACGTTCCAGCCTGTTGTGGGACAAAAGATGGCATACTCTCTTCTGTAACTACTTCTTGCTGAAACCAGGACATTGTTGCCACAGTCCAGGAGGGCTGGAATGCTACCCAGAGGAAATGGAGGGAATTCAGGAAATGGGGCATTCATCAGAAGCATCTACTTTGCTGACCCTTCTAAAGAGACAGGAAGCAATCACATTGGTTGGGCTGGTCAACACCCACTTTCAGCAAGTCCACAGTTTGCAGTCATTTGTAGCAGTACGTAGTCAAGCAGCTGTTCTCTGAATAATGTCTGTCAGCCACATGGAAGTCTGCTGAAAAATGTATAGACTGGGGACAGAAGTTAAAGTTTATAAGCTTAAGGGAAAATCTTACATTTGGAACTTTCAGGCCCAGAGTCCTAATAGTTGGGGCAGGGAAGGAATCCTAAGACCAGGAAAGACAGAGATCTCATCTTCAGTAATAGATAGGTGGAGAAGCTTATCTGGAGTCCTTTTGACCTGTGAGAGGTAGATCTAAGTATTATGACTCCCTAAATCCTCTGAAACTTACATAATTTTTTTCAGTTCACAGAAAGACATAAAAGTTTTAGATATATTAGCATTATTAATCTCTACTGAAATTCATGTTTTAGAACAAAGCAGGTAACAGGTGTCCAAAATACAGCCGAAGTAGATTCACTCCTTTGCGTCTTAGAAAAAGATATAGATTTGGGTTAAAAACATGAACATTTATCCTCTGTCCAAAGATCCAGATATGGATTGGACAAAGGTGTCTTTAGCCCAGTGAGAAGCACCTTTAAGTCTATACCTAGAAGACAACAAAAGGGTATTGATAATTTTGAGTTTGTGAACCAGTGGTAAGTAGTCAGTGCTCCACCAGCTTCGTAGAAGGGGGAAAGCAATCTGAAACATTTCCCATTTTCACAGACCTTGAATCACTTGCGTATACCTTTACAACTTGGATCTCAACATCTTAAACCATTTTCTTAGGCGATCAGAACTTTCTTAAGCTTTCACATCCTCAGACCTTTATCTTTAGAACACTTAGAGCTTCAGAACTCGTATAGACTTTCACATCCTCAGTCCTTTCTATACCTTAGAATGTTTGCTTATCCCCTCAATACTTGCATAGGCTTCAACATTTTTTTTTCAAATCTAATCATTTACCAGAGACATGAGCAGTTATTGCTGAGAACAGTCATTGCAAAGCAGGTTTCTTTAATGGAACATTGGAAACCTTTTTGTCATTTAATATGAAGCCTATTAGCAAGGCAAATATGTCTGCCTTTTCTTAACAGAAGACCTAGTAGGCCCAGAAAATGCAAGGCCTAAATTTTACACATGAAATAAATGAACGAGGTGACTGCAGCCTTGGGAGAAGAATTTTATTGTTGTTGCTGCTGCTGCTAAGCTGGCAAAGCTATAGTTAGTCTAGCCATAAATACCTTCAGAGATCTGAGAAGGATAAATTATAGCAGGTAGTTATCCAACAGCCTGTGTATCAATATAAACGACAGCGGCTAGTCCATACCTAGACAGTCATCCCAGGTTCCTGTGATCTCCAGGGAGTTGGGGGCAGAGGTAGCAGGAGAGCATCAGTCTCAGGCCCCAAAAGATGAGAGGCTTTTCTAGGGAGGAAACACATGGGAGGACTGACCTTACTTTGTCTAGACTAAGTGGGGCAATCAATCCTCCAGTACCCTGTTTGTCCACAGTTTGGGAAAGGTCCTGCTGGCACATGTGGTATTGGGGCAGTTTTGCCCAGCAGTTAGCATTACCACAATTCAGGTCGAGCCACTGTGGTGCCTCTACTGTGGAGCACTGCTAGGAGCTTGGGTTTCTCGTGTCATAGCAAAGCTTTTCCCAAGACTGCTTACGTCATTGTCTCGCTGTATCATAAGATAGGAATATCCCAATTTCTGGTGTTTAGTATTTAGTGCTAATAGCGTGTGGGCCTAATTCTTAACCTTTTTATTTAGCTTTTAAATTCAAATATTAACAATTAAATATTCTATAAACTAAAACATCCTAATATCTTATAAACCTTCAAAATTTCCCTTAAAAAAGTTTAAAATTCCTTACCTATGTGAACTCCTGCAATATTAAAAAATATTTCCTGTTTAACTTCAAGAGGGGAAAACACCAGGCACAATCACAATCCTGAATAAGGAAAACCAGATCCTACAGTGCAGAGATTCAAAGCTCAATATCTGGGATTCATTCACAATACTTTTTGGTTTCTTGAGATTGTTTGGATCACCCTTTGATCCCACCCTCAGCAGCATCTACATAGTCGTGCTTTCTAAGAGCCCAGCGCTGCTCCATTTTAATATGGCTAGTGCTACTGGTAACTATTACATGCACGCAATGTTTCAAAGACGGTTCAGGTCCACCATTGCAACTCTGCAAGCTGTTTAGAAACTCTAACGCCTGCCAGACTCAGCAAACCGTCATCACCTGTTCCCCAATGATACTCTAGGTCGTCAATATTCAAAAACCAATATGACATGGGTGACTCTTACATTACAAAGTTGGACTGCCAGGGCAAGGTAACATTCTTGAATATGAGTGCATGGAAATGCAGCTTTAATACTTTATTAAACAATCATTGTCTTTAAATTCTATCTTTCATGAAATTTGTTTTCAGGACAAGAATTATTCAAATAAAAATCCATCCATCAAAAATACCTTGGAGACCTGTTGTTGCCTCCATGTTAGGCCCATACCACATGGTCACCTTTAATCAAGATGGTGGTGAAATCATATAGATCCATCTTCTCCAATCCTAGCAAATATGGCTGCCAGCCATGTGACTGCCTAAAAATGATGGAAATCCACATGTTGCTTATATCTCAAAATGTAATGATGCCACATGGTTCCTTCAAGATTGTATATGCATGGACTTTTAACTATCAACTATCAGTGTTACTAGTTTTAAGTTATTTTTCCATAGATTGTTTCAGATTTTTAAACCATATCCAATAAAATAAACTTATAAATCTTGAGGTACAGAATGTCCACACAAACTGATCCTTTTTTGTTTGTTTGTTTGTTATTCTTCTTTATTCTCTTTTTCCCCATTATAGTGTCAGGGCTCTACTAACACAGGACATAGAGTAAACTTTCAAATATTCCTGAGTCAAGAGAAGGGAGGGCCATAACCCAACTCTAGAACTAGCTTTCCAATAAATAGAACATCATAAAACAACTTTAATGTTATCTACATCAAAAAGACATCCAAAAGTCTGCTAATATCCAAATCCATTGACCAGAGAGCTAAGAGATCAATTCTGAGCCCTGACCATAAAGCAGCTATGACAGCAGTAGCAACTGGTAGCGGGTGCCAGCAAAAATATTTGACCCATTTTCTGTCTCATGTCCACGCTGGCAACAAAATTTACTGACACACCAGAAAACACAAACAGACAAAACTTTGCAAGCAAAACATGCAGATACAATTTCATTTTCTAAAAAAAAAAAAAAAAGGAAAGAAAAAAACTTTCCATGGGAAACTACCAACCAGAAGCAGGTGGATGGGCAGCATCTGGCTATCTGCCCTGAATGGGAGAATATTGGGGTCCTGTCAAACATGCTCTATATTCCAGATAGGGAGCTCAAAAAACAGAACAAGAACATGACTCACCAGGAGGCCTTCATAGATGCTTGCGGTATTTTCAGTATAGAAATTCACTCCAATGGTCTGAGAACTGAAGGCAGTTTGGAGCCAGGGGACCATCTTAAGGTCATGTGCTTCCTGAAGCATCCCCTCATACCCAGAGTTCCAGAATGAAGCATGCTTTAGATCTTTCTGGGGCCTTCCAAAAATGTTAAATTTACCTGCTGAGAAGAAGACCACTACCACAATTTAAAGGCAAATTTGAAACGAGATTTAATTACATACTGGCCATACTGATGGATTTTTTGGTCAGGTCCTTCTTTGGTTTCCCAGGAAATTTCCCCAGTCATGTTTTACAAGGCTTAAAATGGTAAAACCCATAACTCACTGCCTTTCCCACAGGTCAAATCAGGGGTGGGTATGTGTCCTGATGTATTTCCTGCTTGCATACCTCCCACTAACATGTGATCAAGCACATCCAGTATAGAATGGCTCAACAAACTTATTTAGGGGAGTGAAAACATATGGCTATCATACAACATATGCTGTGGGACAATGGTGTTGTGCCCTGTAAATATTTGTCCATTGTATTGGTTTAATAAAATGATGATTTGCAAGTAGCCAGGCAAGGAGTATAGGTGGGGAACTAGAAAAAAGAGAATTCTGGGAAGAGGAAAGGTCAGACTACAGTCATCACCCAGACACAGAGAAAGCAAGATGCCTTGCTGACAAAAGATGCCAAGCCACATGGCTAACACAGACAAGAATTATGGGTTAATGTAGGCTGCAAGAGTTAATAATAAGCCTGAGCTAATAGATCAGCCAGTTTATAATTAATGTAAACCTCTGTGTGTTTTTTTGAGACTGAACAGGACAGAAAATACTGCCAACACACACACACACACACACACACACACACACACACATACACAAAACAATAGCTTCTAACATTTCAGAAACTATCTGTCCTTGGGCAAGGGACTTTCAGATCAGAGGCATTCTGTTTCGTGGATCTCTTAGGCATAGTAATTAAAACTTAAAACATAACTTTGGCTCACACATTAGCTTTTTTTGAGAACTAGATAAGAACCAAGAAAGTGATAAAAGTTGCAAATACCTGTGGGGCCATTCATGTGAAACAAATGAGAGACATGGTCAGGTAAAAGGATGGGCAGTGGGAGGAATGTGAAGAGATCACGTGGCAGGCAACCCTAACCCATCTATCAACCCTAACTGGCAAATAGAACCCAAACTCTTTCCAGGGACCACTGTTTAAAGACTGTGTCCAGATTGATGGAATCAAATAGTGGCCATTCTATAATCCTTTGCTGTCACCTACAAGTAATCACGTGACCAAGATCTTGCCAGTAAGAGCCAGGGAAAAATCTGAAATGAATTCTGGGGAAATAGCCTCTTAAAGGAAACAGTCCTATCTTACACAATGGATAGGACAGCAATACAATACACCCATAGAAGATACCTATGCAGTCCCATAGACTGGAGATGCCAATCTCCAGAAACCTTGTTAAGAAAGTGATGAATGTCTGCAGTGGTTAACATTTGTGTTCAACTCGGCATGGTTTAGTATCATCTGGGAGACAAGGCTCTAGGCATTCTATTAACTAAGTTGGGAAGACCCACACTGAATGTGGAGAGTACCATTCCATGTGCTGGGGTCCTGGACTGAATTAAAAGGAGAAGTCTAGCTAATCACCAGCCCTCAATCAACCGTGCAGGCTCTAATGCCTGTACTGTCTGCCTGCCTGCCTACAGATGAACTGTGACTAGCTGCCTCAGCCCCACTGATGGGACTTCTCTACCATCATAAGCTTCCTCTTGCCCTGTGAGGTGAACAAATCTTAAAGAGCAAGTCTTTAAGTTCTCTTGGGCCAGCACTTTGTCCTGGCAATGTGCAACAGCAATGAATATGGTATCCCAGTGGTTTAAGCTTTTTTTGCGGTGGAACACATTCCTGAGGGCTCTGTGTGCATTCTGCCCTTCAGGCTTTCTCTGGTAAAAACACACAGAAACTCAGTGTGCTGTAACAGGTCCAAAGAGGCTGGAATGGGGATATTTTTTAATTGCCTGATTTTAAAATACTGGCAACTAAGTCCAATTAGGATTACGACATTGTACAAACCCAACAAATCACTTCTCAGGCCAGTTCTGTAAACTTGTTTGTAGACTTTACTCTTTTTTCTTTGCTAAGTAGCATTTTCCTGACTTACTTTAAAGGGTACCTTCAAAGGGATAATTGACAAGCAATTCATCTGCGAGCAGTGAGTCCCACAGCCAGACTCCAGTAAAGGAATGGCTTTGCCATAACCGGATAGATATTTGAAAAGGAAGTAGAGTTATTTGGCCATGGAGAGCATAGAGTCTGGGCAGGTACTTCCAGAGGCCCACCTTTTCATCTGATTATTATTCCTTTGATAAGAACTCCCAAAGTGCTCTCTGCAGCTCCAGCCTCATGCAGCTCGCATCAAAGAAAGTCAAACCACGCATTTGTCAATAATCAGAATAGGAATCTTATGATGATTTTGGCCACTGTCTGTGGTTCCCAGTATTTTCCCATGATGGAGTTACAGTAGCAGTGATGCTGACACCAACAAGAGAAGCAGTCTCCAATCACCACTGAATGACACTTCTGTTTCCAGGTTACTATAGGACAGATCATTCTCTATCCTTATGATGCTGATGGAACTATTGATGTTACTATAGGACAGTTCCCTCTCTCTCCCTATGATGCTCATGGAACCATTGATGTTACTATAAGACAGTTCCCTCTCTATCCCTATGAAGCTGATGGAACCATTGATGTTGCTATAGGACAGTTCCCTCTCTATCCCTATGAAGCTGATGGAACCATTGATGTTGCTATAGGACAGGTCCCTCTCTATCCCTATGATGACTATTATGTTATTATGGAATAGTTCCCTTCTCTATTCCTTATGATATTCATGGAACCATAAATCCCAGGGCTTGGCTATGTCATCCACACTAGATGCAGTATGTCACCCAGCCTAACATGTGTTTTCTCTTCACAATAACTGATGGAAGAGCCAACATTCTGAGCCACAGAGAAGAGTACCCTGCAATACCACATATTTCTAACATTTAAATACATTAAACATTCCTTCAAAAGAAGCCAAGAGTCTTTGGTGTAACACACAGTAAGGAAAGTGATACAGCCTCGAAAACAGGACTCTGAGGACCATGATTCCTGAATCTGGTCCAGTAAGATAAATCGACCTGAGTTCAATCCCAAGGAGCTCCTATACTGCAAACAGAGAATGAACTCTTGTCCTATTACCTCCACCTATTCCCTGTGGCTCATACATGTCCAAACATGAACATACACACACACACACATACACACACACACACACACACACCACAAATAAGTAAATAGATCAATCAACCAATCAGTTAGTCTATCCTGTATCCAACTGTGCCTGAAGGAAGCTCGCCTTCTCTTGGATGCTCCAATGAAATAAGACAGAAAATTCCTGGAAAAAAAAATACATGTTTTTTCTTAATTCTCAATTGCAGCAATATGCCAGCAAGTTTTGCTCTGCCCAAGGAGTGGGATCGAAGGTTCAGTGTGCTGAAGATGTGCAGCAGTTGAATATAACTCGAGTTGGTTGTGTTGATGGCTGAAGGGCAACCTGAACCTAGGCAGCCTATTAGAAAACACTCAAGAGAAGAACAGAGACCACTTTTAGGAACCAATGCTAAAATACATAAACGGTAAAGAGAATAAATTTCCTTATTATTACCAAGTGCTATTTCCTTACATTACATTTTTATTTCCTTATCTTCCTCTCTGTGTCCTAGTAGCATGCATTCTACAGACATAAGTGTGTTACTTCTGGGGCTTATGCTCCACAGACTGGTCTCTCCCAGGGCAGGCCAAACCTGACTGGCGATTTAGGTCAGTGTTCTTACCTCCTGATGGCAGATCCTAGGAAGAGCAGTTTCCTTCTCTATTCCTAACTCTGCTAAGGATCTGAAGACTTCGGAGTCTCAACTCTGCTCACACCTAGCTGTGAGGCTCAGGTAAGTCCCGAGGATCCAGAAGCCCCAGTTTTTTTGGGGGGATGGGGTGGGGTGGGTCTGTCAGTGAGCTCACTGGGGGCACTGCGTGTATCTGGAACCCTGTGTGAGGTCAGTTAAAAGCTAAAAGTGCTTGATTTCTCCTCTGTCGTCCTTGCTGTCAGACTGTCTCATAAATCTCTTAGGTTTTCTGTTGACGATGATGTTTATTTTTGTTCCTATGTAAAAACTTTCTCTCACCGCATTTTATTTGTTTACTTTTCAGAAGAGTGGGGAGAGCACCACTTGCCAGGCTTGTACTGAGTTTCTGTACTGTGCTCGACACGTGAGCTGTCCAATAGGCACCTCAGACTTAACACAGACAAAATATCACCCTTGTTTTCTCTAGTAGCCTCCATACCCCTCTTCCCTTATCATGCTCCCCGAGAGTATGACATCACCATTCACTCCCAGCCTGAGTTATTTTGTCCTTTAATTCACTTCCACTGTCTAGGTTATCTGAAAGCCCAGCTAGCCCTCCGTCCCAGTACACCACACAGCCCACATTCCCCCGCTCAGGTCAAAGCAGTTATCCTACTGAAACACCCAACACAGGTATTATAGACTTCAGAACTGCCATAGACTCCTTATCCACAGAAGCTTTGATTGAGGCAGAAGTGATTTCTAGAGAGACTTTTTTTTTCCCTTGGTCACCTCCAAGATCTTCCTCAAGTGGTGAACTTGCCACAAACTAGAGAGTCTAAGGAGGCATCATGAAATTTTGGTGTAGAATAAAGTCCAGGAATCCTTGGGAACCAGACACAGCAGGGGCCTGTTGGGGAGGAGTGAAATGGAGTCACCTGACACCAGGTCACAGGCTGCAGTGACCTGCTGGGGGACAGTGAGCTGGAGTCACCTGACACCAGGTCACAGGCTGCAGTGACCTGCTGGGGGACAGTGAGCTGATGTCACCTGGCAACAGGTCACTTCTTCAAAGCACAACCAGTTTTCTAGGCTCATTTTTCCACCGTTGTATCACAACAAGGGATGCCATGCTCTTTAAGCTCTTGACAAACTGAGTGCAAGCTGGTGAGTTGATTAGAGTCTCGAAAGTTCAGTAGGTCACCACCCAAAGCCCTGTAGGAGAAGCAGTTGATCTCAGATTTCTGCTGCTCCTACAAAGCAAAAGCATCCAGGTTGCTGAATTACTATATACAGAATTTCAGAGATGCCTTTTAGGACAATAAGATCCTATCAAGCCAAAATTCTATATGGGTTCTATGCGATCTATTAACATGTTTCTAGATAAAAATATAATATTGGAAGCCGGGTGGTGGTGGCACACGCCTTTAATCCCAGTACTCGGGAGGCAGAGGCAGACGGATTTCTGAGTTCGAGGCCAGCCTGGTCTACAAGAGCTAGTTCCAGGACAGGCTCTAGAAACTACAGGGAAACCCTGTCTAGAAAAACCAAAAAATTATATATATATATATATATATATATATATATATATAAAATTATATATATAATATTGGTTTGTATTTAACTTAATAATAACTGTTATATACTATGCTTTAGTAACCACACTCAATATGTTATGGGTGCATAAGGAAGTGCTTAGCTAAGTTAAGAACATTAATAACTGATTGCATTGATCATCATAACTAATAACAAAGCCCTTCATCTCATAATAATGTTTTAGAGAATTCTCATCCCACTTCATAGACAGAACAACTGAGAGCGGAACAGTCCAACTTACAACTGGTGGATGGCAGAGGTACCATAACCAGCATTGTTTCTCTCCCACCGGGAGCCACACACACTGCCCTGCTGAGCGACCGCCATGCAGTAGACACACTGGATACATGATATCTAACTTGTCCTAAAGCACAAGAAAGGGGAAGATTATTCACATTTAAAGAAGAGGAACTGTCCTACAAGAAGACAAGGGCTCCCAAGCCCAATAATGGAAGACAGAACCAGAATGTATGACATAGAGGTTGATTCTACTGCAGGGAAGAGCAGGAGGCTTTCCAAGACTGTGTGGCTGGAGTTGCTTTAAACAAACCAAACTCCATTTTCTTGATTCCTGAGCACCATGCTATTCGTATCATTTTCCCCTAGTGTACTAAGTCTCTGCTAACCAACACAGAGCTCAGGACTGAGAGCCAGGACCTCAGCTCCAGATCTGTTCTAGATCAAACTCTCAAAAGGCTCCAGTGGACCAGTGAATTTCCAGCTCTTCAATCTCCCTAGGGAACCTCACTCCTGCTCCCCTCTTCTCTGGAAGCCAGTGCCCAGAGTGTGTATGGATGAATCACCAAAACATTGTAAAAAAATGAAAAGATCTTCCTGAGGCTGTCAGCCAACACTGAGAAGCTTGGTACAGACAGTCAACCAGACAGAACTCAGATCGTCTTTATGAGGGTGGCGGGGATGAGTCAACTCCAAGGAGCCTCGACATTTTCTTTCAATTAGTCCAAATAATGTAAAGCAAGTTCTATTAAAAGCCACTAAAATTAATCAAGGTGCCCACATACTCTCAGAAATATTCTGCCTCCTTCCTCCTACCTGGCTTTACCTTCTTCATAGATGGGAGTCTGAGGGTAGACCAGATTGCTTTCCCTCTTCTGTGGGGACAGAAGCTCACAGTCACCAAAGCAAAAGTCACTGTAGTTTGTTACTCCAGGCCTTCTGAACACCAGTCATGGCAAAGGACAAAGACAAATCTGGATTGGAATAACTCTTTACATCCTGGATAAACGTGTGTGATCCAGATCTTTTCCCATAAATTTTGTACAGATGTTTATTCCATTTTAGCAGTCCTAGTGTGGAGATCAAGAGCACAAACCCTAAAGTCAGGCAGAAATGAGTTCAAATGCTGCCCCTGTCACTTGGTAGACTGTAAAATGAATGATCTTCTCTAAAACGTTTTTGCTTCATTTCTTTTACTTCTAAAATTAAACTGACATCAGTTCCTAGTTGTTGGATACTTGGCCAATAGCTAGTACATGCTAAGTGCTGATAAATGCTATGTAGTGTCTTTATTATCCCCCTAGTATTGGTCATCAATCTTGGGGTTATAAGCAAAGGAAACCCAATGAAAATATCTGTTAAGAAAAAGTAATATAAAATAAAAATAACAAAATGGGAGGGCACACATAACTTAGGTGTTAGAGAAGAACTGGGTTCAGATCTAACGGGCCCAGAACATAATGATTAACAGTGTACCCATGGAATGAGAGTCCCCCTTTCTGATCTGTTCAGAACAATTAGCTATGCCATACCCTGACAATCTATCCTGCCCATTTCTCTACTACTGGGGTTTTTGCTAAGCCTAGGCCTTCCATCTCAGAAACAATAGCGTACAGACCACTGGTTCCCAGGGTCTGAGAAGAGGAGAAAAATGAGTCCACAGAATTGTCATCAGATAACATCATCAGAAGCAAGAGGTCACTCCAAGTCCCCAGGATTTAATATTGGCTTATAATATGGAGCACAATCCAGGTTTGCTAATGTCCAGCATGTAGACATGAGACACCGGGGCTGAGGAGATAACTCAGGGGGTGAAGTGCTTGCTGGGTCAGTGTGAGGACCAGGACCTGAAGTCAGTTCCCCAGAACCGATATAGAACTTGACATAGAGAGAGCATTGTAACCCCAGTGATTCCCAGTAAGCTGCGAGATGGAGACAGGAGCACCCCCAGGAACTCACTGGCCAGGTAGCCTGATGCATGCTGCGCTGGATAGCAAAAGAGACCCTGTCTCCAGCAAGGTGGAATGGCAGCTCTAAGCTCCACACACTGCGGCACACATATACTTGTACACACACACACACACACACACACACACACACATGTACACATGCATGCACACTGTGCATAACCACATGAAAAGTTTTTTTAAAAAGACATCAGACATTTTTGAAGGTGGTGTCACTTCTTCCAGAAGCCACCCTGCGTTCTGATTCAGTACAGCCACTCAAGGTCTATCTGTGAGGTATGACTGGCCCCATACAGAATGGCACTTAGAATCATTAATGATGTAGTAAGACCTAAAGAGACAGCTTCCCCTTTGGAAGGAATTTATAGCCTGCCTCCTGTGCACATTCTTAATGAATCCTCAACCTCAAGCAGTAGACATCACCACTTTACAGGCAAGGAAACAGGCTCAGAAAATTACATCCAATAAGAAATCTCTGGGGCTATGAGTGCAGTCCAGTGGTGTTTCTAATCCACATCTGTCTAGTTCCAAAGGCCATGCTATTCCTACAATGATGGTCTGTCACCCTTCTCAGTGGAACTATAAGTCACTTCCTCTTTATTCTTTTGCCACCTTTTCAATGTTTGAGAGGCTTTGTGAAGGAGGCGGAATGGTCCTGAACGACTCCGACGGGCTCCACAGAAGCCTTTTGTCACGACACTCAGTGCAGGTTGAAAAGCAATTTTATAATAGCCGGGGCTCTGCCACTTCCAACTGCTCTGTTCGAACAGAAGTCTCACTCTTTCTCCACTCAAGGGTGGGGAAAGCCCTGTCAGCCATTTTGAGTCAAGCGTGTATATGAAAGCCAACACAGGCTGTTCCACAAGAAGCCTGCACTGTGTGTCAGTTTTCACTGTGGAAATCCCCTCTTGTGCTCTGCGGGAAGGAGGTTGTGGTACTGCAGTTGTTAGGGCGCTTTATAGTCATTTGCTCTGATTTTAGTCTATACACACAATGTTTCTAGGCATCCAGGCAGAATCTTGGACAATTTTCCAGATTAGAGACACTCCTACCCTAGAGCTGTCTATCACGGTGCTGAGTTCTGAGTGACAATTACAAACCCTGAAAGGTCTCAAAACACGTTCTCAGCATCCTAGTGAGCTAAACTCTTGTGGCTATCCTCAGCTTGGGGGTATGTTTGGGAGCTCAGTTTCCTCTTTCCAGAACTGAGAAATACCCCAGAAAGAATCCTGTTCTGATTCTCACTTAGTACAATCAGTTGAAGGGTTGGACAGAGCTGTCCTAATGGTCACTTCCTTTCCAGCATCATTCTCTGCTGAGTCTAGACATAGAAACTAAGGTTATTAAATTATTCTTTAAACCAAGTAGAACATTTCAGAGCTGTGGTGGCACCTGCATATAATCTCAGGACCTGAAGGGACTACAAATTCAAGGTCAGGGTGGGCTACATTGAATGTTCGAAATCAAAATTCGACACACAGTTCAAAAATCTAAAAGACATCTACAAACCTCAATATTCTCAATTTTATTTGAATTATTTTGTATAGGTAATTTACTTTCTTTGGGTCTAGCATCTTTCTTTTCTGTTTGGCTCTTCCTACATATACTTCTTTCACACTCTCAAAATATATGTCATGAAATATAAAATCACTTAGGAGCGCAGAAATATGCACACTCGGGAGACAGTTTGTTCTTCAGTATCTACTTAGTCCACAAAGTTAGAACTAACAGTTAATGTAAAACATGATAAGCCTCCAGGCTTTTCTCCTAAGCCTACAGTCAACAAGAATGGTAACACGAATTAAAAGTTTCCATCTGAGGGCTGGAGACATGGCTCAGCTGTTAAGGAGTACTGGTCGCTCTTGCAGAGAACCCTGGACTGGCTTCCAGCACAAACACGGCAGCGCACAACCATTTGTATCTGTGCCTCCATGGGATGCAACACCCTCTTCTGACCTCTCAGGGCACAAGGTATGCAAAACACTCGTATACTTAAAATACAATAAATAAATCTTAACAAACATCTTATCCAACCCCCTCCCCCATTCTTCCTTTATCTTAAAGCCGCCTGTGAAGGGCAGAATGTGACTCTTAAATATGTTGGTGTGCAGCGTAACAGCTGCATAAAGTTCTTCAGGTCTGAAGTTTCTTCTGGTGCTGCTGGGATGGACAAGAAGTTTTCAGTTCCTTTATAAGCAGTTCTGAGACCAAGATTAACATTGGATGGAGTCAAGTAGATCAGTAAGCAGCAATAAAGAAGAGAGGAGTGAGTTAAGCCACAGAGATAACACTGTGGCCATCCACAGTCAGGTGGACATCAGGTCTAGATGCTTGACCTATAGAAACTGGGATGTCTGTACATAGCTACATATATATCATATACACATGTACATATATGTATACACCTGGTTTTTTTTTTTTACAAATGTTTATTGCTGTTTTCTCTAAGACAACACTCATTCTAGGTAGAGGTGGCTAAAGACACCATGATATAAAATACAGATGTTTAAATTGGAATGGGAAAAAAATTCACCACCATCTTAGACACAAGGAACAGTTTGGATTTTTTTGCCAGATTTTTTCTTAAGTTTTAATTAGTTATTTGAGAATTGCATACAGTTCATTTTACTATAGAAATCCCCTACTCAACTCCTCCAAGAACCTTACCCTTCCCGTTGCCACTCAACTTTGTTTTTGTGTGTTTTTCCATCCATTAATTCAAATTTGTGCTGCCCACATATTCTTCGATATGTGGTAATGTCAACTTACCAGGAGCAATATGCTTAAAGAAAACTGATTCTTCCCTTCTCAGCACTGGCCATTGCTAATAGCACCTATGGATGGATGGAACTTCACGCCCACCTCCCTCCTGTGCTGGAGCGAGGTCTGGATTGAGCTTGTGCATGTTATCATAGCTGCTGTGAATTCATTTGTACAGCTGTCCTGTTGTGTCTGCAGGACATAACTTTCTTGGATTCATTGATGGATTCTACCTCTTACAGACTTTCCACTCCCCCTTCTGCATTGACTGCTGAGCCTTGGGAGGAGGGGATGTAATGTGGATGTCCCACTTAGGGATGAGCATTTCCGCGGTCTCCTTCTCTGCACCTTGACTAGTTGTGGATCTCTGGGTTAGTTACCATATCCTGCAAATAGAAGCTTCTATTGAAGATGGAGAGAGGCATGAATCTGCTCCATTCACAATAGACAGGTAATACAAAGAGCCTATGTGTCCAACAGTGGATGAGCAGATAATGAAAATGTGGTACACTCATACAATGGAATGTAATTTAGCTCTTTTCATCAGATTCATAATTTATTGTACAAATTGATTATTACAAGATGAGTTGAGATCAGTTTCTTCAGGCATGGAACTTAACACTTTAAAATCCATTTATGTTGCTTTCACAGCTGGAATTTTTGTGGGCCTTAACATGAAGAAGAATACCAACAAAGTAATACTTCCATATGTGGTCAGTACACACTCCGTGCTACTTTTGAAAGTATTAGTTAAGACGTTTTTCCAAACCAGTGAACCGGAAATGGCCACCACTTTCTGGACCAGTCATGACGTCAGTCTTCACCCGAATCTCACTATAATTCAGCTCTTATGAAAAGCAATATCATAAAATTTGATATCAATGAATGGAGTTAGAAGAATCACTCTAAGTGAGGCAACCCGAACCCAGAATTTTAAACATCACATTTTCTCTCATTTATGGATGTTAATTTTTTATCTCAGACATGTGTTTCAGGTCAGACATCCAAAGAGGCCAGGAGATTTCTCAAATTTCTTCATTCCACCTGCAACCAAAGGACCCTTTTATGTGGCCTTTGCTTTTCGCCCCACAACTTCCTTCTGATTATATGTTTAGGCTTGACAATGTTGTTTTCCAGCTCCTTGCTTTGACATAGTTCAACATGGTACTCAAGACTCATAGAGATAAAACTAAGGATGCAGTAGTAAAAGGCAAATACACACATGTGATACGTTTTATACACACACACACACACACACACACACACGTTATTAAAGCTGATATTTGGGAAGATCCATGTATAAAAAGAGTATATTTATTTTTATTTGACTTTTTTTGTGTCAATATAGGCTGGCCCAGGCTTGCCACAAACTCACTCTTTAGCCAAGGCAAGCCTTGAGCCCCTGATCCCCCTACTACAGTTTCTAAGTATCAGGAGTGAGTGTGAGATGCCACACCTGATGACTAGCTTTGTATTTGTATAATTAGCTGAATTATAAAGAACTGAAGTTTAATATTTTTGTAAGGAATGAGGCAGGAAATTGGCTCATCTTTACTATCAAGGGGCACTGCCAATACTGAAGTTTATTTCTCTACATGCACCTATTGTATGTTAAGCACATACACACACCATATTATAGACAATAATATGTGTTATGACTATAATATGTATAATCTAGAAACAACAAATGTGAGAAAATTTATAATATTTGTCTTTCTGAGACTGGTGTTATTCACTTAATTTGATTGTCTCTGGTTACATCCATTTTCCTACAAATAATAAAAATTACTGCCTGTCATTTCCAAGTAACTTTCAGAACAGTGAGTCACTTACAGGTCACAGTTACAGAAGATGTAATCTGAACAAATATATTTAAACAGAGATGTGTGACAGTCAAGTGAGAATCAATTAACTTTACAGAATTGATTCCCTTCTCCTCGGTTTATTGTGTTTGTCAAAGCTATTGACCGAAACATAGAGTTCTGCTACTTCTATTCCTGAAGTAACTAAGTCATCAAAATATCTGCTAAATGTCATAGAGTCTAGGCCTGAGATACAGTTTCAAAATTACAAACTAAAAACCACAGGGTGGTGTACATGTGTGGGTATGTTCATTCATGTGTGGTACATGTATGTGGGTGTGTTCGTTTATGCACGGTATGCCCATACACATGTGTGCACATAGACATAGAGGTCAGAGGGCAACCTTGGGTGTCACTCATCAGGTACCTTCCAACATTTTATTTGAGATGGAGTCTCTCCTTTGTCTTGCACTTCTCCTGCAGGCTAGAGTAGATGGCTAACAAGCTCACAGTGAATAACTCGTCTCTGTATCCCATCTTGCCTTCACTGAAATAAGCACACAGAGAGAGAGGGGGGAGGGAACGAGGGAGAGAGAGAGCTTTGTTTGTAGGTGCTGGAGATCAGATACCCCCGGTTCCAGTATTTGTTCCCTAACTTAGTCCATAGCCTCAGAGACTCGCAGACTCACTGCCAGCTCTACTATTCTTCCTTGCCTTCCAAGATCATAAACCCAGCTATTTTGTTGTGGAATGTGCTTATTTTGAGGATTTCCTGTTGGTTCTGTTAAGGGAGAGATCGTAGGGGTTGGAGGATGGTCAAGCACAAGGTACTTGTTACTTGAGAGAAGACATTGATGGCAGAGCGTTAGTTCATGTACTTACCGGTCACAGGGGCCAACAGGAGGGTCCTAGCAGGCAGACTCTGTGCTATAACCCTTGATCCTTGTATGGATGTAAATTGCTTTGTCTGAATACTTCTATTATTTATTAGGAAACTGAAACAAATATCCAAAGATAGTCAAGAATTACAGCTGGTCCATTTTGGGGAACATGCTGAGCTAAAGGATACTTACGTACAAAAGGAGGGTAGGAAGGAAAATGGCAGTGAAGCCCTCCTGCTTACCAAATTCTTGGAAAATGTTCATTCAAGGGGCCCAGGTGTCTCTCTTCAGAAATATTATTGAAATTTTAATGTGATAGCTAGGTATTATAACTAAAAAAAGGCATAAAATCATCTCTACACCCTTTACTTGAAGATTCCCCCAATAGTTACAAAAGGATATACATATTACTTATCCAGATTCACTGCCAGAATCCCCTTCCAGTGTAGCCAATCTGCTTGCTTGACTTATAGTTTCACACAAGATCTCCAAAGCCTTCAGGCCATAAGGAATATTAACACTTATAACTTGCTGGGGCCCAAGTCCATAATTTCTTCACCAAAAGAAGCAATGAAGGGACTTGGGTTACCTTAGTGTCCGAGGAAGTCTCTCTGTTGTCTGCCGTACCCCACCGCTCATCTGACAGTAACGCAGTCTAGTTTCCAAAACCAATTAGGAAAATGGAGAACTAAGAGCAGTCTCACAGAAGACTAGACTTGATAGGGAAAAAAAAGGTAGGGTGCATTTCTTTTTGCAGGTCTTGCTCCTTAGATACCATACGATAACAAGGAATGAGCTTCAGTATGGCTCCAAGAACAGAGATGTTCTTAACTGGGCTAGAACACACTTTGATTATTTGACCAAGGAAACAGGGACCCAGAGGAGTCCAGTGTTGGTAACTGGCAGCTTGACAAAGATTCGGTCCTTCAGGACACGTGGCAGCACATAAGGAGGAACACAGTGTCAGCGTTGCTGTGCTTTAGTCTTAGGTCTGGTTGCTCTTTCCCTGCCAAACGCGTCCCAGTAAGTCAGTGATTCTCAACCTCTGAGGTTTGCTTTTCTCTTCTGAATGACAGTTTGGCAAAGCAATATTAAATACGTGGCCTAGCATCACATACAAGCCTAAATTTGTCATTGAGGCAAAGCTAGAAATGGGAAAATGTCTACAGCCAACATATTCGAGTCTGGACTGCTGCCTGGTGTGTGCCTGACTTTGAACTCACTGTTCACACAGTTTCTCACTTAGGAGCAACCCTGCCATAAATAACACCTGTTAGAATGCCCTAGTATCCCTGAATTCACAGATAAACACACATCACTAGGAAGGCATTCTGGCTTGATATGAGAACCTAGAAATAGTAACTGTTTCTCTCGTGACATTGACACTCTCCGCCCCATGACTTTGAAGAGCACTCACAGAGTGGTATAAGGAATACTTACTTGACCTAAGTTCTTTTGAGTCTAAATGTGTCTAGAACTAGGAAGCAAAGGCAGTTGAGGCGTTGGTGGAGAGAAAGACAGATTGCAATGGATCTGGAATTATGGAAGCTCTAACACCTTTTCCAGTGGCATAACATTTGGTAGTTTGCTTCCAGAGAATTGAAAGAGCTCAGTCAGTGAATAATTGTGGGCCTAATGTGCTTGGGATGTGTCCGACACATTTCTAGGTACCAAAGCACAGAAGAAAGACATTCTGCTGACCTCACTCAGTCGCCACCTTCGTGAGAAGGTTCAGAAGCTGTAGAAATGAGAAGATACAGTGATGATAACGAGGCTGGAGGGATGGCTCAGAGAGAAGCACTCGCTGCTCTTGCAGAGAACCTGAGTTTGGTTCCCAGAATCAGCTGCTCCCAATCCACACGGCAGCTCCAGTGCCAGGAGATCCAATACCCGTCCTCTTCTGGTCTCCACAGGTACCTCACACAAGTGATGCCCAACACATGCATGCAGCCAAAGCACTCATGCACATAAAATAGAAATAATTAATTAAACTTTAATTACAATTAAATTAGAATTAGAGATGATTCATGACAAGTGACCATTTCTTCAAGACTCAGAGAAAGAGGACTAGCAGACACTGAATTGCGAGTTAAGATAGGTAGGCCAAGAAATTCTTTTTCTGAGAAGGTGACATTTAAACAAGGATACGAAAGACAAGAGATAAGGAGTCTTTTTTAGGCTCAGGCAACAGAAAGTGCAAAGGCCTCGGGGAAAAGCAAAGCTGATGTTGGTTTCCAGGAAGAGCAAGGAGGTTGGTGTGGTTGAGGAAAAGGGGCAGAGAAGGGACAATAGAAAAGAACACAGCTGAATGGCAAGAGCACACTGTAAGGGTGTGGCAGGGCCCTGTGAGGGCCTAAAGGCCACTGTGGGGAATTGGTAGGGGCATTGTAGAGGCCCATGGGTACAGTACGAGGGCTTGGTAGGGCCCTGTGAAGGCCTATGGGTACACTGTGAGGAATGGGTGTGGCAGGCACACTGTGAGGGCATAGGGCACACGGTGAGGGCATAGGGCACATTGTGGGAGTCTATGGGCACACTGTGAGTGCTTGGAAGAATTGTGTGAAGACTCTGGTGGTCCCTGTGCCAGGTGAGATAGGAAGGTGGTAACAGAGTGAAATTCTCTCTCGTCTCTGTCTCTGTCTCTCTGTCTCTGTCTCTGTCTCTGTCTCTCTCTCTCTCTCTCTCTCTCTGTGTGTGTGTGTGTGTGTGTGTGTATGGATCACACTGATTGCAAGGAAGTAAGATAGAAGGAGCAAGAACCAGACACACGTCTACTGCGGAAGTGACAAGAGAAGGCTACTTGTACATGAGTTCAAACCAGTGAAAAGTCTTTGTTAGCCTACCAGGTGTTCAGGACCCCAGTGCAGTCACAAGCCTTTCTCAAGGTGACCTTTTAAGCACATACACACAAAAACAAAAATGAAAACAAAAAAACCCACCCCACATTCTGGATTGATACACCTCATTTACCAAGAAAAGCTAGCCAGAAGTGAAACTATAGACAAGAAAGGCAAGATTAATACATTTAGGGTCTGTGGACTTTGACGGATTAGGGCTTTGGCCTCCTTTGACAGGTGGTATTGCCTCCGTGCTGGGTCCCCAGTTCTGAATAGTACTTCAGTCATGGTGTTGTTGGTTTTACTAAGGTCTGGGGGCCTGTTACAGAGGTTCCGAGAGAAACCGTGTTGCCTTGTCGCATAGTAACAGCCAAATGGAGCTAGTCATAAGTTCAATGATTCCACGAATATCCTGAGGGAAGAACCACTAGGGTATGTTTAGAGAGATGGGGCAATGAGAAAGAAGAGTGGAGTTTTTTGGTTGAAACCACTGAAGGGTGATATAGCATCTGTTCGCTGTAGGAAAGACAGATCAGCAACGGGAGTGAGGGTTCCCATCTACTTTTTAGGTAAAAAAATCTGTGTGGCATTCAAGAAGAGCTTTTCAAGAAATAGTTGTTTGGAAGTCTGATATTTGGCCATGGGTTGACAAGAGATTTAAATTTGAGAACCAGAGCATGAGCTCAGAGGATTCTAGAAGTGCCCCCATGGAACTGAAGGGGCCAGCACTAATGCTTGCTCTCGTGTGATTCTCACGGTCCTCTGGAGATCTTAGGGCTTAGGTCTCTGTCAAAAATGTATTCTCTTCTGAATCTCACTTGTCTGCAGGAGCAGGGACAGGTCTAGATGGGTGGCCTGGGTGATGAGGAATGGTTCCTCCACAAGACGAAGGTAATTCCAGGCACCTATGCTAATTCTCTGGAGCCCTTGTCAAGCTACCATCACTGATGCCCCCTTTGCTTCTCTCATGGGCCAGGGAAGGACACTTGTTAGTTTGAGATCTGGACACACAGAAGCAGCACCCGGCACCCGGCATGGTCTTCCTCCACTGACTGCTTGGCGTCCTGGGTATTTTTCCACTAGTGGATATGGTGAGGAAACCTCCTCCTTAAGGATGACTCAGCTGCTCCTGTCTCCTGCCAAACACATGCTCAAGAGGGAGCTGAAGGAGGCTCCAGGGAAGCGGGAGGGGGGGTAGGGGTGAGTGAAGGTGAGCCTGCAGGAGTGAGGTTCTCTGTTCTGAGTTTTCACCTTTATCAACCAGCCACACCATTAACACCCACGTCCTGCAGCAAATGTGCTCAGACCAGCTGGGCAGAGAGAGGAAGTGTCGCCAGGGTCCATCTGCACCGGGCTCTTGACCATGACAGAAAACTCCAGGTTCACTTCTCAGAGTGGCAGGTTCTGCATCACTGCTCCTGGAGGGAGCTCTTTGCAGCCTTTCATTGCCTGGCTTCCTCCTGAGACCCCCGATAGAGAGAGAGGCTGAGAGCATAGGCAGTTAACAGTGAAGAACGCTGTTCTGGAGAGGAAATGGCAGAACATGGCCTTGGGTATGTTATTCATTCTGTGCAAAGCTGTCTTTAGGGCAATGGAGTTGGAGGCGGGAGCAGCTAAGATTTTATATTCAAAACACAGAATGTTTTTATTTCTTCCGTTAAATATTTTTTATCTGTGTATGGTATGTGTGTGGTGTATACGTTTATTGTGGTGGTGTATGTGTATATGGTGTGTATGTAAGTATGGTGTGGTGTGTATGTGTGGGGTATGTTGTGTGTGGTTTATTTGTGTGTCTGGTGTGTGTGTATGGTATGTGTGTATAAACGTGTATGCTTATATGTGGGATGTGTGTGTGGTGTGTGTATGTATAGTGTGTGTGTATGGTAATATGTGTATATATGTTGTATGTATATGGTATGTGCATGTATAGTGTGTGTGTGTTGTATGTGTATGTATGATGTGTGTGTATGGTGTGTGTATGTATGTGGTGTGGTGTGTGTATATGATTTGTTGTGGTATGTGTATATGATATGTGTATATATGGTGTGTGTGTGTGCTGTATATGTGTGTGTTGGTGTGTGTTTATTGTGCGGTGTATGTTTGTGTGGTGTGTATGTGTGTGTCTGGTGTGTGTTTATGATGTGTGTGGTGTGTGTGTGTATGGCGTGTGTGTGGTATATGTGTATGGTATGGGTGTACATGTGTATGTTTATATATGGGATGTGTGTGTATGGTGTGTGTATGTATAGTGTGTGCATAGGTATATATGTATGTATGTTTATGTGTGTATATACAGGGTGTGTGCATAGTGTATGTGTATGTATGACGTGTATGTTTGTGTGGTGTGTATATGGTGTGTGTGGTATGTGTGTATGATATGTGTATATATGATATGTGTGGTGTGTTTGTATGGTGTATGTATTTATGGTGTGTGTGTGTGGTATGTGTATATATGATGTGTGTCCATGTGTAGGTATGATGTGTGTGTATGTATGCATGCACATATAGGTGACAGATGGCAACGTGTCTGTTCTCATTTTCCAGCTTGTCTGAGACGGAATCTCAGCATTGTCCAGCACTGTGTGCTCCTTGCAGTTGGTCTTCCTGGAATTTTCCCCTTTGCCTCTCATCTCATTGTACAGGCCCTGTGACTACGGATGTATGACACTGTGCCTGCTGTGCATGGGTTGTGTGGGGACTCACACCCAGATACTCTGCACCCACCCACCAATGCAGCTCTTCTGCCCAGAATGTTTTTCTTTCATTTTCCTGAGAAAGAAAGACCAGTATGTTTCCTGCCTAAGAAAATTTGTGTGCTGATCTCAGCCTGTATTTTATCATTTTATCTCAACGCCCCAGTGTATATAGCTGCTCCAGAAGCCCAGCGGGTCCCCCAGGTTTCAGACCACCTGCCTGGAAGCCACAGGAAATGAGAATCCTCCTGGCTGTCACTTGCCTCTCTCTCTCTGTCACCTTCAGGGCTCTGAGCCACACTCTTGCAACATTCAGAGTAAAGAGTGATTTTTACCCGAAATGGGGACAATGTTTCTGTATTTATAAATCCAAGCGAGGCAGACACATCTGCTCATATTTATACCAGTTCTGTTTTGGCTGCAAAATTACATATGCTATTTTGATGAAACTTTATCTTAATTTCATTACCAGCCTGAGTAATCATGTGATAATTGCCTGATATCCAAGTAACCAGGCAAAAGTGATATTTAGCCTTTTTGTTTGTTTCTTATTTAGGCTCACAAACTGCAACGAAATTTTGTGTTCTTCGCCTTCTCTGAATTAAAGACAAAATAATTTATTTTCAGGCTATTCTAGTGTCTGTGCTAAGAGCAAGATGATGGTTGACTTTACCTTAGAGACATGCTCACTGATTGTCATGGGAGACTGACAACTCCAGACAGAAGGCCTGGGGGTGTAGCTCAGTGGTAAGCGATCTACCGGAACTCCTGTGTTCCATTTCAAGCCTCTCTCTGTCTCTGTCTTTGTCTCTGTCTCTCTCTGTCTCTGTCTCTCTCTCTCTCTCTCTCACACACACACCCACACCCACACCACAAACACACATAGCACACACACACACACAACCCAAACAACACATACACAAACACACACTAAAAAAATAGAAAAGAAGATTCCATCTCCTGAGATGAGGAAATATACCATAGGAGAGACAGCTACAGATCTTCCACACTGATAGCATGTTAGCAGCTACTTGCACCTCTAACTATTTAGCTGCCCTACTTTAGGCAAAAGGACACACAACTGCTCTGAACCCTAGTCACCTTATGGAGTTGCCAGCATGCTCCATAACAGTAACTCGCCTCTCAGCAATTATCATCCTTCCTGAAGGCTGAGCTTCACCTGGGCTCTTCCTAACCTTTTGAAGATTGCATTTGATAGGCTTGGGTTGGTGTGGGAGAAAGTATGGGTTGGAGCCCTTCCAGTAGACTCCTGCTTCTTGTTTGAATATTGTTTTTAGTCTTATGTGTGCTAGACAATGTCAATACTCTCTATGTACCTGAATATTGCCTTGCAAACATACATGGGAATGCTCAGGTCATCCTTAATAGGTATACCACCATCAGTAGTCTACAATGCTCTTCCAATACACCTCTTCCAGTCTCTTTTCCAACGGAGTAGGAGGAGGAGACCAGCTTGGACATCCCCGAGGGAAGCAAGAGAAAACTGTGATAGTGTCCAGATATTGGTTTATTCTCTGGAGGTGTGGTCCCTAGATCCCCCCCCATCAGAAAATTAGCACTGTTAGAACAATATATTTATACAGAAGCTTCCTAGCAGGTTCTCTACACCGACATAGATTCATCTACCTGCAAACAAAGCATCCAGGTTAGAGAGATAGCCACCAATTAATGACTAACCATGGAAGAGTCCAAGGAAATGCTGTAGAAGACCCAGACTCAAATACTATGTAACAGCAAAGAGTGTTTATTAATATTCCGCCATGCAGGGGTCAGTAACCTGTACAAAATGGCAATGACCCTAAATAAACATTCAGGTTCCTTTTGAGGCACAGCTAGGGGGAGTTTCAGGGACAATCAAGTCATCTCATACATAATTGGCCAAACAATCAGCAGTTACAACTAGTATACTATTAATTGGCTGAGGTTGAATCTTAACGTTTTTGGACATACCACACAGGCTTGGGTAAGTCCAGAAGAGGCTACAGGATTTGTCCTTGAGACACTGTGAGGCTGGCTTAGGCCCCCCGTCTTTCCCTCATCCCTGAATGCAAGAGTATTGTGGATAAACGGCCCGTAGTTGGGAGAGACGCCTGTTGTTTCTTCTCGGAGAACTGAAACCTCAACTCATTTGTGAGAGTGGGAGAGGTTGACCCCGTCAACCATGATGCCAGCTGCTGCGCATGAAGCACTTGGGCTGGGTAGAATGCCAAGCTTTCCTGAATCATCTCATGGGCACTCCACAATAGCGCAACGGGGTGGTTGCTTTCATTATTTCCATCTGATGGGAGAAGAAAGCAGACTTAAGTAACTTGTATGTAGGTCGAAGAACAAATGAACGGTGATCCAGGACCCATGTGTCTTAAGCTGCACATCCCACATTCAGTTGTTGTGCCTTACACACTCTTGACGCTGCTACCATTGGTGCAAGAGAAAAGATCAAATCCAGAGAGATGGTCGTCTAAGATCAAACAGCTGTGACAGATTGTGCGACTCCAGAACACGCATAGTGGCGGCATTGCTAGCAGTCTCCCTCATCATTTTCCCAGTAGAACAGCACGGTTCTGTTATGTCCTCATTCCTTTTGTTCGGTTCCTCCTCTGCGGCAAGGTCTGATTGACAGATTCTTAGAAATCCCCATCATTTCGCCATAATGCTCACCCCATCGTTCATCGTCTTCCACTGTTTCTCCCTCCGCAGCTTGCTTGCATTCTGAGGAAGAAAATAGGACTTTGGCTTCCTTCTATATTTCTGTTTGGGAAGACTTTGGGAAGCTGGGTGTGTTGTCTGAAACTCTCCCATTGCTAGGAGGAAATCTACTCATTCAGAGGAAAGAAACAGCAGGCTCACTCCAGGCTCGATTGTTTTTGTTTTTTTCCCAAAAAGACAATGGACAAGATACCACCGAAGGCGTCAGATATTTCCACCCATTTGTGTATCTGATAAATATTCTTTGAGTACAAAGACCCTGACCCTTTGATATGTTCATTAGACCAAATGCCTCCATCAGACTGGTCTGTAGGCAAGCCTTTGGGGGGGGGGTATTGTCTAGATTAATAACAGATGTGGAAGGCCCCAGCCTGTTTAAAGTAGTACGCCTCTCTGAGCAGGTGGGCCTGGGTATATAAAAAGGAAAACTGAGCAGGCCGTGAAACAGCTTTCCTCCCTGGCCTCTTCTTCAATTCCTGACTCCAGGTTCCTGCCTTGCCTTCCCTCACTGGATTTGACTTGGGGTATATAGCCAAATAAACCATTTCCTTCCCCCAAATTGCTTCTGGTTGCGGTGTTTTATCATAGCACCAACGAAGATAGTGCTGTATCAAATCCTGCTTCCCTTACTACTTTTTATCCCGTTGTTCCTTGAATTTTGGGAACACTGCCAAAGAGGAGCAGGTAGGACATAAGAGCTGGAAGATGGGGAGGAATGCTGTCTCCTGGACATGCCTTGACTATTGCACTCCAGAACCCAGAGCATCCGTGGTTGGCCTGCACACGATCAAGCTAGACAGAATTCCAACACAGACACGTAGAATGATCTCCAGATTATAGCCCACACAGAGGAGCTATTGGAAACTGATCATTGAAGGGGGGAGGATCACTCTTTTCTGAGAATGCAGTCACTGATAGGATTCTCATGCTTTCATGGATGGGATATAACCTCTGATATAACTGCTATTTTTTTAAAAAAAAAACATGAATTGGGAGGTGATACATATATACATATGAAATTCTCAAGAACAAATAAAATTATATATATGTATATAATATTGGATTGAAATGTAAATAAGCTTTGCATATTATCCAATTTTAAGCTTTCGTAAAGACCATATTCTATCCTGGCAGTGTTAACAGGGCTTACATGTTTCATGTATTTTGTGATTTTTAGTCATGGTCTCCATTTTGAATCTTATCTTCCTTTACTGTAAAGGACAAATGACTTATAACAGTAAGGCGATTCATAAAATACATGTCCCAGATCTAAAGGATGCTCTTCATGTAGCAGGGAATGCTTGTCTCTTTCAAAAGGGATCTTCTCAAATATGCTCTGTATGAGTCTGTGTACCACCCATGGGCTCTGATCTGGTGGCCCTGGATAGAATCCATAGCAACCACAGGTCACCTGATATGTGTGGTGTTTCCCACATAACAGTCAAGCTAAAAACACGATGCAGCCAGGACACATGGAATGGGATTTTTCTTTTCCTATAGTTACAGATCACAAAAATAGGTTTAAATTGCTGTGTAGGTTTTTGTTGTTGTTGTTGTTTTGGGTTTTTCGAGACAGGGTTTCCCTGTAGTTTCTAGAGTCTGTCCTGGAACTAGCTCTTATAGACCAGGCTGGCCTCGAACTCAGAGATTCCGCCTGCCTCTGCCTCCTGAGTGCTGGGATTAAAGGCGTGCGCCACCCACCCCGCCCAGCGCTGTGTAGGTTTTAACTACATGGCCTAGGTTGTTCCTCCATCCTCAGTTTCCAGAGCACTGGAATTGTAGACATGATCATATCTGGCCAGAACTTGTTTCTCTTTGTAATAAATAATGCATAACTTTTTGAGTAGTCTTTCAATAGTTGGGTTAAAATACGTGGGATTGTTCTTGGAGGGCAAGTATGAATGCCTATCAAAGAATTGTGAAGTTCCCAGTGGAACTTATATTATGAAATAAGTGGGCATGACCTCACGTCCTTGTGACTATCAGGTAAAATCCCTGGATAAAAATCAGGATATATAAAGAGCACCCGCTTCACCAACCTCAAAGCTACAGACGTCATCAGATAACGTTTGAGGCATACAGCGGATGTTTCCTTGCTTTGTGGTACCCACCCATCAACCAGTGTATTTAAGATACATTTGACTCGTGATTTTCCTCACTGTATTTCTACCACATTAGAATATGGGATTTAGGGAAACGTGAATTCGTGATACTGGACCACGGTCACCCACCATTTGGCTCCAGGATAGTTTCTTATTCTCTTAAAAATCTTTTTATGAATAATGTAAGGGCTTCAGGAAATGTCTGGACTGTTACAAGTTTGATTGTGGATCAATACGTCGAGGAGGCAAGACAGGCATGAAGACTTACTTTTTTCCTACATAGTTCTTTAACAATATTCAGTGTCAAAATCAGCTTTTGACCACATCAAAATTCATTAGCTAAGAATAGAGTTCAGTACAAAGCTCCTGAAATCTAGGAAAAAACCTTAGATGTTTCTAATTCTACCCCGTAATTACTGCGTTGTTAAACTGGGTTGTATGTATGGAGAAATAAAAAAGAATGGGTTTTTAGTGGAGCTAAACATAGGAGGCAAGATCCAGATCCCATTGTGTTCGGATTCCATATGACTCAACCAATCCCCCTAGGTTGACGAGCAGTCTAATTTTAACTTGGCTGTCTTTGTAGCAATAAACGATCCTCCTAATTAGGCAAGGCTCTTGCCTGTCATTCCTCGCTCATGGTAGCATCATAAGAAAGTAATTTTCATTTTGAAACTCCATATTTTCAATTATGTCCCACCCTCACTTGACTTCCAGGAAACAGCCTAATTGTCTTAGATACAGTACAGCCGTCGTGAGAACTGAGGCAACAGTTCCGGTAAGCGGGGCCTTTGCCACGGTAATACAATTCAGCTTGCCACTCCCGCTGACCAGATTGCAGAGGGATAAAGAATGATGAGACCTTGCTTAATTCCCATTTGTTCTTCGTGAGAGTAAAATTAGTATACATTATTCAGATGAATAATCCATTGTGGGGGAATCTAATCTATAATATTAAATAATGTTTGATTCAAGGCTTTATGAAAATTTTAATTACAGAAAAGAGGATAAAGTTTGCCCTCCTGGTACCAATGATTCTTCTTGTTCCAATAGCTCTGGTACTGTCAGTTCTCTTCATTCGCTTTTTCTGCAAAGAACTGCTATGATGTTCATAAATATTTCCTTCAAACCAATGCTTGGGTATTTGTTAAGGGCCTGCTAGGCACAGTGTTTCCTATTAAATTCTCGTTCTGAGGGCCACAACGGTCTAATGGGGATTTACAATCATATTGCTGGTCCATTTCTAAGCGAGGTAAACTGGGAAAGTGGCAGTCCTTCCTTCACCCTAAGAAAACGTCTTCTTGCTTCGTGCCAGGTCTGCTTTGCAAAAGTTCTGCATCGTCAGAATCTCAGGCTTGGCTTTGTACACTGCTGAAGTAGATGTGTGACCCCAACATGAGTAACATTTCCCTCCCATTAGCCTCTTCTAAGGCTATACAAATGGGGACTGATGAAAGCCAGCACCACAGCTGGGGATGGAGCGAGCTGACCTCAACAGAGGGTGCAGAGGGAGAGAAGCTTAGATAAAGTACATAGCAGAGAAACCAGGACAGGAAGTGGTGGTCCTGGGCTGTCCAAAGAGCTAAGAGAGTTTCTTCAGGAAAGATGAAAAAGTATGCTGGCAACCACACCACAAACCATGCTCAACCCCAGAGAGTTTGCCAAGTTTAGCTAGGCATGATAGTGAATGCATGTAGTCCCTGCACTCTGGAGGAGGACATAGGAAGCTCTGAAATTCTAGTCATCCTGCTTGAGTTTCCAGGCCAACGTTGTTCTACATGAAACTCTCCAGGAGGAAACGAAGGTGCTGGGCTATGGGTAAGGCCTGTGTTTGGACCTTAGCTCTTCTACCCTCATGTTTCCTGCAAATAACCCTCTTCCATGTTCCTGTAGGCAACCCTGCTGTACTCGCTGAGTCAACCCCTGATAAACAGAAAGCATGGAGAGTTTTGCCTAGGACAAGGGTGTGCAGAGCTACTCAGCCAAACCTCGATCACCCCCAGATCTCAGTTTTGCTCACTGCTTTCTAGATTTCACAACCTCTGAAACTGATCTCATTGGGATCGTGATGAATGAGTTCTGTTAACAATTCAGTTTCCTTGAGGCAAATCCTGGAAGTAATCCCTTTGTGACTCTGACCTGTCATACACTCCCAACTTCCAACTCTCTGCAAAACTGTATCCCCATTTGGCCTCCATTCTCTTTCCAGAGTCCTGAAGCCATCCTCTTCTGGGACAAACACAGTGACCCTTAGGTGGTCACCCCACTTTCATTTTTGACTCCCTACCCATTCTCTACTTAGCAGCCAAAACCATTTTAAAAAGCCAACCAGATAGATTACCTTTATAAATTACTTGACCTTTTTCCTTTGCAGCTCTTAATATTCTTTCTTTATTCTGTATGTTTTGTGTTTTGATTATAATATGGCGAGGGGATGATTTTTTTTTTGATCCAGTCTATTTGGTGTTCTGTAAGCTTCTTGAACCTTAATAGGAATATCTTGCTTTAGGTTGGGAAGTTTTCTTCTATAATTTTATTAATATATTTTCTGGACCATTGAGCAGTAATTCTTCTCCTTCTCCTACGCCTATTATTCTTAGGTTTGGTCTTTTATTGTGTTCCAGATTTCCTGAATGTTTTGTGATGAGAATTGTTGGATTTGCTGTTTTCTTTGATCAGTGCTTTTATTTTCTCTATGGTATCTTCAGAATCTTAGATTCTTTCTTCTATCTCTGTATTCTGTTGGTTATGCTTGTTTCTGTAGTCTCTGTTGTTTACATAGATTTTCCATATTCAGCTGGCCCTCGGTTTGTGTTTTCTTCCTTGCCTCCATTTCAGTTTTCAAGTCTTGCACTGTTTCCATTATCTGTTCGATTGTTTTTCTTGGTTTCCTAGGATATCATTTACGGATTTACTCAATTCTTCAACTTTTTGTTATTCTTCTCGTCCATTTCCTTAAGGGAGTTTTCACCTCCTGTTTAAAGGGACTCTATTACTTTCTTAAAGTCAATTTTTTCTACTTCTTCTTGATTCCTAGAGAAGCTAAATAAGAAGGTGAATCAAAGAAAAACATATAGTTATCCTCCTGGATATTGGAAGTAGACAAGATTGCCGGACAAAAAATGGGAACTTGGGGGTGGGGTGGGATGGGGATGGGGGGATGGGGAGAGAAAAGTGGTTGAAGTGGAGGATGGGAAGAGCTTGGGGAATAGGATGTTGGGATATAGGAAGGATGGCTATGGGAACAAGGAATTAGATATCTTAATTAAGGGAGCCATTCTAGGGTTTGGCAGAGATTTGACTCTAGAGGGGTTCCCAGGTGTCAGGAAGATTGCCCCCAGTCTAGTTCCCTTGGGCAGCTGAGGAGAGGTGCCAGAAATGTCCAGATCCTATTGCCATACTCATGAATATCTTGCATATCACCATAGACCTTCACTTGGCGTTGGATGGAGAAAATGTAGCAGAGCCCCAAATAGGAGCACTGGACTGAGCTCCCAGGTCCTGATGAGGAGCAAAAGGAGGGAGATCATGAGCAAGAAGTCAGGGACCGTAATGGGTGTGTTCACCCATTGAGACGGTGGGACAGATCTAACGGGAGACCACCAAGTCCAGTTGGAATAGGACTGATGGAACAGGGGACCAACACCGGACTCTCTGAATGTGGCTAATGGTGGAGGAGGACTGAGAAACCAAGGACAACACGATGAGCTTGAACTCTACGAGAATGGACGGGCTCACTGTGAGCCTTGTCGGTTTGGTTGCTCACCCTCCTGGACTTAGGGGGAGCTGGGAGGACCTTGAACTTAACATAGTGAAGGGAACCCTGATGGCTCTTTGGCTTAGAGAGGGAGGGAGTGGGGGTATGGTGGGAAGGGAGGGGAGGGAAAGGGCGGAGGAAGGAGCGAGTTGATGGAATCTTTAATAAAAAAATGAGAAAAAATTTTAAAAAAATTACAAAAAAGTAAGCCAACCAGATCCTGATAGGGATCATCGTTGGGTCTCCTCACTGACTTCATCCCGCTCTTAGATAAAAATCTATCATCTGCGACCAAGGGCATCTGGGCCCCTCAGTTTCCCATCTGTGTGTCTTTTCTGATTCTCAATAAGCCCTTATTCAGTTACATTTTCATTTGCTTTGTGCAGTGCAAAGAGAGAATCCAAGCCCTGGTGCACACTGGGCAGGCCGTAGTTTCATCACTGACTCACAACCCGCCAGCCATTACAACTTTGAAACAGTCCTACTGAGCTTCCTGCTTGAGGAATGAACCAAGATAGCACCACCCTGGGCCGCTCTCCTCACCCTCGAGTGTGATACCTTGCTGTAGGAGCTCAACCTGTTTGTTACCAGGGGTTCAGTCCCAAAATAACTACACAGAAACTTATTAATTAAATCACTGCTTGGCCTCTTAGCTCTAGCTTCTTATTGGCTAGCTCTTACATGTTAATTTAACCCATTTCTATTAATCTGTATATAGCCACATGGCTGTGACTTACCAGGTAAGGTTCTGGTGTGTCTGTCTCTGGTGGGGCTACATGGCTTCTCCTGACTCCGCCTTCTTTCTCCCAGCATTCAGTTTAGTTTTCCCCATCTAGCTCTGTTCTGCCCTGCTATAGGCCCAAAGCGGTTTCTTTATTCATTAACTAATGAAAGCAACACATCTACAGAGGACCTCACATATCATCCCCCCTTTTCTGTTTAAATAAAAAGAAAGGTTTTAACTTTAACATAGTAAAATACATATAACAAAACAGGTATCAAGAAAGGATTACAGTTACAATATTTATATCTACTTTATATTTTACCATAACTAAGGAAAACTATAACTATCTATTCTTTCAACTCCATCAGAGATCCTAGCAGGATATAATATTACCTGAGTAAACAGCAAGTGCATTGTAAGCAACTTCCAAAACTCTAGAATTGACAGAAACATGTTGCTGCTTGGACAGTCACCCAAAGTTCTTCTGTATCATTGGAGCATCATATTCAGTCTATAGGCCCCTAGTATCCATAAGATTTTTCCATGAAGCAGGAAATTTCAAAGACAGTCTGCCTGTATTGGCAGTTTGTCAGTCACTTTCTTCTGTGTCCTGCAGAATGTCTGGCAGACTCTTTTATGAAGCAAGAACCCCAAAGGACAGTCTCATCTTCTTTAGGCAAGTTCAGCAATCATTTCTCTGTGGGTCCTACATGTCCAGTTCATACATCATAACATCAAGCAGTCCAGGCAAGAGCAGTACTTGCCCAAATGGCTAACAAATAGCCTCTTTGATGCCCATCTTTCTCTTGAAGTAATTGGTGTTACCAGGAACAGATGTGTCTCATTGTCATGAAAAGTCCTAAGTTTTTATAACATTTTAAATGCTATATTCTGAAGGTCTCTGAAAGATTTGAAGAATATTTATCTAATAAATATGTCTCTATATATCTAGAAAACCTTACTAACATGTCTACAAGCTTAACTATTAAAGATGACTATTAACCTGTATTTCTTAATAATACATTCCATTTTAAATGAGCTGCACAAACACAACATCTTAATCAAGAGCAGAAATATACATATGACAAAATTGACCTTAAATTTGCACCAACAGACCAAGATCTGTACCAATGAAAAGTATTGATCTCTATATAATATTTCCTTTTTAATGTAAACAAATATTTGTAAACAATATTTGGGGAATTTTGGGTGTAGTTCTCTCCAAACTTCTTTCTGCTTTTTGTTGGGTGAAGTCTTTTTGGGGGTGTTCACAGCAACCTTTTTGGGGGTCTTGGTTCAGAAAGGCCACAGTAGTCTGGAAGGATTCCACAGATTCTCATTCTCTGTAAAAACAGGACTTCCCACATCATTACCTCCAAGTTTTCTCACTTGAGTTCTATTGAAGCAATTCCTTCATGCCTCCTTCCAACTCCTGGTTGCATTTTTAGTTCCCAAGAGAAACACTTTTGTTTTTTATAACACCTATAACAAATGCCTAAAAGTATGCCTGTCTTTATTCATTACATGCCTCTGTTCATCTCAAGGACATTTCTCTTGTTTTATTTGATATTGGCTTGTGGTGCTGGGATAAAACTCAGGGCCTTGTACATAACAGGCAAATTCTTTTTCACTGAAACTATAGACACTGTTCTTCAAATACAACTTCTGACCATAAGCGCCTTTCTTTAATCCTTTGCTTTCCAGTGCCGAAGTCAATACCTGGGGCATACTTTCTGGCAAAATATTGAAGAACTTCTAACTGAAGGAAAAGATAACCCTACAACACAATGGAGGCTGAATCTTGTCTTCTATGTTTAGCTCCACACAAACTCATTCATTGTTATTTCTCCATGCAAACAACCCAGCTTGACTAGCAGTAATTACTAGGTAGACTAGAAACATCGAGGGTTTTCCCTAGATTTCAGAGCTTTGTCTACCGAACTCTACTCTCAGCTACTGAATTTTGGTGTGGTTCGAAGCCTGATTTTGACACTGAATTATTGATAAGTCTATGTAGGTAAAAAGTAAGTCTTCATGCCTGCCCAGCCCCCTTTACGTATTGATCCACAATCAAACTTGTAGCAGTCTAGACATCTCCTGAAGCCTTACAATATTATTCAGAGAATATAGCCTGACTTCCCTGGTCTCTGTCAGTGTGAGCATCAGGAAGGAGACAGACCCAAGATCGGGAATGCAAATTTATACAGTTCAGAGGGTTAGAGGAAAATTGGCATTCAGGCTAAGATTTAAGATGGAATTCTTGGCAGACACACAGAAAGGCTTGGAATAATGAAGAGGAGGGTGTGTTATAGGTAGAGAGAACAGTAGGGGATTTCAGGGCTGGCATGCTCCCTAGATAATCAACATCAAACTGGTAGATGCAAGTCAAAAAGGGAACAAGATTGACGCACTGACTGCTGGCTCATCAGCCTCACACTTGGGGGAGTGTTTTGTACAGACACCAGAGTTAAGAGAGGTTCCTGCCAGCCTTTTCAGCTCAGCTGTTGTGATACCCATCCTGCTTCAGCTCTGTTTCCATTATGATGTTTGAACAGCTCAGACATCGTTCAGGCTAAGTGGCCTTTGACTCTGGCCACAGAGTCACAGCAAGCCTTGTTGGTGACTGGCAAATGGAGCTTGTTTCTTTTAATCGCCTGGGACCTTTGGTGAGTCATTTTACCTGGCGAGACCTGGTTGTGAAACCCAGTTTTCACTTTGCTCTGGTTTGGGCCAGAAATTTGGATATCCTTCATTAAGTCTTCTCACAACTCACTCATCTTTGTTATGCCTAGGTTATTGTTGGGTAGTGGAGGGTTAAATAATAACAAAAAAGATACTTTATTAAAGAGAACAACAATAAAAATGAAAATGAGTATGACATTTATTGGACTCCACTGTGTAAGGGTCACATAACAAAATTATATATATATATATATATATATATATATATATATATATATTCTCATTCACTCATCTGGATAATTCTAGATAATTATATTTTAGTACATAATTCAAAGTCATAGATCTAGGAAGTGGTATAAGTGTGTTTTGAGCCCAAGTTTCAGTTCAGGGTCTGCACTCTGTGAATCCCCTTTCAGTGGGTTAGACTATGTTTTCCCCACACAGTTCAAGGTACAACCCTGATTGTGGCCTTGTTTAGAAACCGTGCCTCATCAGACATAACAATCAATCAATGTCCTCAAGATAACACCATCCCTTATTTCAAATGACTGGCCTTCTAAGGAGAACATCACCCAGAGAAGGCTGAGAGAAAGCAAAGCCTAGAGATCAGTAATGCTGATGTCAGGGCCTCTGGAATTGGAAAGAGTCAGGAGCTGTTCCACTCCTAGAAACTTTTGGAGGGAGCATCCTGTAACACCTTGGCTTTGAACTTCTGGATTCCAGAGCTGAGGAAAGATAATCTTTGGTTACCAGTGGGTGACTGTGGGAGCAGTCCTGGGAAACAAACCACTCAGAGGGACTCTCTTTCTCGATGGCGCCATCTAGATAAATGTTCAGCTGCCAACTTAAGGGACAACTGACACAGACAAATGATGAACTTATCGTTCACTCAACACCTTTTACTTTCTGGTCTGTGATTTTGGTTTCACTCAAACCTCCTGGAATGGTGGGTAATATTATAGGTTTCTTGATGTAAGAGCCTCAAACAAGACAGAGCCATATTGCAATGGCCAGAGGCTGTCTGGCCTCTGCTCACCTTTCTGACCTCATAATTCATCTGTGAATTCAGCAAAATCTTCAGAGCAATGCAGTTCATCAGGCAGCCACGTTTTTTAGACAATTATGTGTACTTCCAATATCTTTGCTACATAAACCACATGTAGATTACTTTTCTAATGTTTTTGAATTGTGGGCCTGGATTCAAATAAGTCTGACATGCTTTACAGTATACTATAGGTGAAGTTATGATCTGTCAGTACTCAGAGAAACATGATGGTAGTATCCTCCATTCCGGAAAACCACAAGCTTGCATGTTGGCATGAGGAGGGAGCTGGGGATTTCTCAGAGTTGGTTTGATGAAGATGTAGGCTTAGAGTTTCTCACTGATGTTCAAATTATTATTTGATACTTAAATTTGATATTTATGTTTAAAATATTCATGATATTTTTGTGTGGATTACCCTCAGATTGTAACACTTGAGCAAATGCCTAAATTTTTATTATTCCATAACTCGGGGGACCAAAGTTAGAGCAAGGCCTGATACAAGTCAGTCACTCAGATTTGAGTCATGTAATTCAACATAGCGTCCACAGCCTTATCTTTCTTGTGCACACTGTATGTCTGATACTTTGCCATACAGTAAGCAGTTAATAATGATCTTCACCCAGAGATAGGAAGGGGAAGGGAGGAAGGAAGGAAGGAAGGAAGGAAGGAAGGAAGGAAGGAAGGAAGGAAGGGAGGGAGGGAGGGAGGGAGGGAGGAGAGGGAGGGGGAGGGAGGAAGGAGAGCGACATTCCTTCAATTACAATTGCTTGCCTTATTCTTGGTTCATGTTATGCATGGTCTTAAGCCTGGCACTTTCTCCCTCCCAAGCACAGTCTAACCCTGGTAGGGCTCCTCTGTTAGACAAAATCAACTTCTCCTAACTGACTCCGTCTCTGTCTCTCAGTCGAAGCTCCCCAATAAAGAGAGAGAACCAGTTGGGTATTTGCTGTTTCAGCCCTGTCAGATCATAAGCCATGGCTTGATGAAATTTCTGTTTGTAGCCTGACATTCCACCAATCAGTTTGTGTTTAGATTACTTGCACAGTGGTTATAACTCTGCAATCTCTTTCAGAGACAAATGCAAAGCGATCAAGAGGTAGGCCTCATTCAAGGACATAGCACTTGTTAGCAGTAACCTCTCAAGGTCATACTGGTCAATGTTTTAAAAAAAAAGACAGATATATCTGAGAACAGAATTACCTCATCAGAATGACAATGAAGTCAATGAAATTCATTATCCATATAGCATGGGAGGACCAAGTCTGACTCATTAAAACAAACTTGTCTGAATGGGAGACATTACAATGCCTGTAAACCCTTCCGTACTCTCTTCTCCATGGCTATCTTCATGGTGGGGAGTTATGCTATCATCTATACAGCAGAGCCAGGTATGAGCATACTCTCTCTCCTCTGAAAGTACTTTGCTTCATCATTGCACTGAGCATAATTTATGCCATCTCCCCCATGGCCATTAACACCAGTAGAGAGAAGCTGCCATGAAATGGTTTCCCAAGAGGTGACTGTCCTTTGTTGGGCAAAAAATACACTGTATGTGTTGGACCAAAATTGGGACGATAAGATCTTCCTAATCTTTCCATGTTTGGCATGAGGTTGAAGTGGAATTGGTGAGGAGGATTCAGAAAGTTGAAGTTCCCCACTGTTCCCCACAATAAGATTATGTCCTGTGCTCAACAATCCACTGTGTCCTCTTCTCCTACTTCCCTGAAGCGTACCCACAGTATTCTATTTAAGTCATTCAAAAGTCTCTAGAGAATTTAACCATCAATGCAAATACAATTACATAAACGCAGAGGCTTCCTAAGTGTGCACGTGTTGTGCTAGCACAAAGATACATTTTCACTGCAGTGCAGAAAGGGAAAGGCTTACAAAAGGCATTTGGATGCATTACAGATAAAGGCATTGGGCCTCAAAATGGATGCATAGATCTTAGCAAAAGCAAAATAATAACTAAGTGTAAGTGGTTATAACCTTACTGCAGTGGACACCCCAAAGTGAACTCTCCTCCTCTAATGAATGTTTGCTCCATTCGGCGTGTGCACTTATTCAAATGCTGGAAAATTGTGAACTTCATCAACACAAGGCAATGCCAGGGCCCTAAGGCTGTGAGCCAGTCTTTATTTATTCATTATATTCCTCTTTCCCAAAGAGCTCTAGGCACCCGAGAATACTTAACTGGTGTTAGATTTTAGTTTAATGGAACTAGAAATGAGTCTATGTCTGAGGAGAAGTGGGCAGATGAAGAAGAAGATGAGAGAACTACAGTAAGAGAAATGGATAAGCTTATGATAGGGGAAGCCATGACCAGCCTTAAACTACCAAGAATGAAAAAGGGAGCCTCAGAACCACCTTCCTGGCCAGGTTCAGAAGAAGACAGTTGACCGAGGGCCTCATCCTTTGAATCTCTTCCTTAGAACTATGCGTCTATTGGCTCTATCAATCTTGTTTCTAATGATTTCTAATGCGTGTTCATATTACTGATAATACTTGATTTTGAGTTAAATTATGACACTTGCCTTATTATCTCTTAATAAAAGCCATCCTCTCCCCTTCTGAGGTAGACACATTTGTTTTATGGTCCATAGTATTTAGATTATACTGAAGTCAGGAGGCATCCGAACTCTTGAACTGAAGTTTGGATAGGGCTGTAATATAATAAGATCATTCACTGGAAACGCCACTATGACCTGTGCTCCACAATTCTCAAGGAAATGGGAGGATTTGAGGTGTGCAAGTCCACAGATGGTAGCTGTCACCATCTCTCTGTGACAGTCTCTGCAGAACTCAGGCAATGGTGGATGTAGGACGGGGAAGATTTCACCACCAGTAATGTGCTTTACAGATGTGAGGACCCAGGCTCAATCATCAAAAACCCCCACTTAAAACATTCTGGACCTGAGAGTCACACATATAATCCCAGTACTGAGGAGGCAGAGGCAGGTGGACCCTTGGGTCTTCTGGGCAGCTAGACTAGCCTACTGATGATGTTCAGGCCACAGAGAGATTCTGCTTCAAAGTCATAATCAAGGTGGGTAACACCTGAGGAATGATGCTCAGGGTTGTCTCTGGGTCTCATGTCATGCACACACACAAACAACACACACACACACACACACACACACACACACACATCCAATTAAGATTCTGCCAATTTCAATCATTACAGAAAAGAAAAAGCAGGACAATGGTTTTATGAATAAGTTCATGGACAATGTGTAGTGTTTTACCATTTTTGTTCTGTGAGTAAAGTAGGAGATCAACAGTACATATACTTGATGCCCGTGTTGATGTTAAATGTAATTAGTTATTAAACTGTAATAATCAGTTGCTGCACTGATATTCCCAACTTATTACATGTAAGGATGAAGCCTCCAGATGACAGAGAGGAATTGGAAGGAATAGACACGAAAACGATTTACTTTAATGAGAGCTTGGGATGTGCACAGTGAGCAAGTGTGAATACTGTGCTTTATCTCTGCGGTCCTTTTTTTCCGACTTTGTTGGATCAGAGAAGAGACAAAGTGTTTCCTTCTAGGCCAGCTTCCAGATCTACTGACTAAGCGAATCGCGCACTATCTGCTGGACAGTCCAGCAGTGTTGCAGGAGGAGGTGAGGCAAGTCTTCAGCCTCATGGCAGCTCTGAAAACCAAGAGGGATCCTAGAGAGAAGCCTCTTATGTCATATTGTAGGAATACAATTCACTCATTCTCAGTCTCTCTCTCTGTCTCTCTGTCTCTCTGTCTCTCTCTCTCTCTCTCTCTCTCTCTCTCTCTCTCTCTCTCTCTCTTTTTTTCAATTATATTTTATCAAAACACTATGAAAAATCAGTAGAAGAAAATTTTTCCTACTCATTTTTTAAAAAAAAAATAGCTGAAAAACTATTTTAACAAGTGAGAAGCTTAGTATTTCTAACTTTTTTAGAAAATAATTTTATCTTCAGTGGCTTTCTGGAGGAAACTAGTTTTGCTTCATAGATCAATAAGTGGACTCTCCGCCTGGAGGATTACCCAGCAGCCTTTAATCTCTTGGCATTGCATTCACACGTTTTCAACTGAGCATCTGCAAGGAATGGACTGGACAGAGCAAATGGCTAAGAATGCTGATGGCAGGGTGGAACATTAAATTTAGACAAACACACGAAACTTGAGGCCTTGCCTTTCTTTAAAGAAATACTTGCTGAGTCCTTAGAACGGAGGAGTCCTGGGCTGCCTGAGGCAGGCTGAAGGTGGCAGTGATGTTCCCTAAATCCAGACAGCTAGAATTCCCCTTTGTTCCAGCAGGTTGGGACTTGAGAGGGAGAAAAACAGAGAGCTGAGACTTGGTTTCCCCTGCACTAGAAATAATACAAACTGATTCCCTGGTGTCGGGGCTGCCTTAGAGACACCATGTCCTTCTAGGACAGTAGAAAACCAACTCAAGTTTCATGTCTGATGGGTAAACCTCTCCTACATTTCTTTAGCCTAAAATAAAATGTGAAAGTTGGTTTCATCATTGAACCCAAATCCTTTTAGTCACTCATCATAAAAGAGCCCAGTGAACACATGATAAGTTGTTGGAGGAAGAAAGTTGGAACACAAGATGATGTATTTGTAGAGCAGGAGATGACTCATAGGGTAAAGGTACTTGCTGCCATAGATTCCAGCCTTGAGTCCAAGTCCTCCATGGACCTACATGGTGGAGAGAGAAGAGAACAGTTTATCGCCAATCTCTAAATATAACTCATGGTGTGGCAAAGTGGTAACACATGTGCGCGCACAAACTCAAATGTAATAAAATATTAAAAAGTTTTAAAAATATTTATTTTATTGATAATCACGCTGCTTCTTATAGATATTTATCATGATAAAGCCCATGACTGGAGGAAAGGTTTATTTGAGCTAGAGCTGATAGTTCATCATGAAGTCAGATCAAGAAATCAAGGTAGGAAGAACCTAGAGAAACTGAAGCAGCAGCCATGGAGAACATTCTTAACTGGCTTTCTCCCTGCAGCTTGCTCAACCTGATTTCTTATACAACTTAGAGCCTTCTGTCCAGGGGCAGCCCCATCCACACTGGTGTTGGGCCCTCCCACATCAATCATCAATCAGTAAAATGCCCATGGCCTCACCTACAGGATAATTTGGATGGAAGTGATTCCTCAGTTGAGGTTCTCTCTTTCCAGATGACCCTAATGTGTCATGTTAACAAAAACTAACCAGCAAACTAGAAAAACAAGGAAGATGGCTAACCAGCCCACAGAAAAGACCATCTCATGTCATGGAAGTTCCAAGTTGTTTATTCTAGGCCAGGGAGGAATTAAGTTAAGGAAGGCCTTCACATAAAGACTTAGAGAAGAAGAAGGCTAGAGACTATGAGGTGTTCCTCTGGCAGTTTGCAATAGGACACTAGAAACCTGGTTCATTGGTGTGCATGTGATCCTAAGGTTCTGGTGGCCTTTTGAAACCTGAGAATGCCACACTTATTCTCATCTTGGAGTTTTTCAAGATGGGTATTTCAAACATGTAAACAGGCACACATGATGGGTCAGTGGCTTCTCAAAAAAAATTGCCTTGAGTCCTTGAAGAATCCACCTGGATATCTGTTATCATCATAACCCACATATCAGAGGGGTCACCAACAGCAAAACCACTAAGGAGCTAGTCATATAGTGCTCAACTATGGGATGTCTAAATCCTGGACATAGAAGGAAGTTGGAGCACAGGGTATAGTTAGGGTACCTCCTGGTTTTAGTGTCTGTTGCCTAAAACTAAGAAACCTGCTTGGATAAAAGATGGTGAAATGGCACCTAACTGTAGATGTCACATATGTTATTGGGGATACTGGGGATGGAAGATTTCTGTTTAGTGCTTTCTTTGGGGATGTATTTTAACCTGGGGTTATGAAGATCAACAGGAATGATGGGCTTATCTACACAGACAACATCTGGGATGCAGAATCATTGTAGGAAAATAAACAGATGTGTGGTTGCCTTACCCCTATCCTGCTGGTCGACTCTGTGAACTCTGTCTGTCTTGCCCAAGTCTGGCCTGCTCTCAGAAGACAAAAGCAAACCACAGAGGGTTAAAGGAAATCAAATCCCACTGCTCAAAGACATTTACTCAGAAAAAGCACCAATTCTGAGTGTGGATGGGTGGCTTGGAAACTGAAAAATGAAACTTTCTGATTCCCCAGAAATCTCAAAGATCGAAATCTCAGAAGAGGAGAAGGAAGGAGCAAAATGTAAGGCCTTAAATACGAGTCTGGATAATTCTGTGGATAGCTGAAAGGGTCCTAAAAGATGATACAGTCTCACATTATAGATACAGTGTCACATTACATAAGGAACAGTTAACTGACAGAATGGGCTGGTGTGACTTGGGGGCGGCCTACACACGTGTTTTAAAGGACCAATCCCGAGAGCGGTTTCCAGACCTGAAGTGAGGCAGCTGCTCCAATAGGCAGCAGGTTCCACATTCAGTTGTGGTTGCTGTTACTCTCTTACTCTCCTCCATGACTTCTCTTTAGTACCCATGGTGCTTATTGTATTTCTTCTTACCTAGAAATCTTTCTAGATTCCCCTTTTCCTTTGGAGTAGAGTCCAATTCAAAGGTCAAACCATTTTCCAGAATTTTAAGTTGTTCTCTGTTGTCTCTTACTTGCAATTGATCTCAGTAGAGGTTTAATCCAGTCAGTAAGAAGCTAGCACGCCAATATTTCTAATGGAAGGTATAGTTTGCCTGCCACAGTAAGACCCTTGTAAGGCACTGCCCAAGAGTCCTTCAGTTTGGAAGATGGAAGTCCGTTGTTACCGATGGAGAGGTCCTAGTGGGTGACATGGATTTTAAAATACAATCCACCATGACCTTTACTGTGAGAGGGCTGTGCTTCTCAAAAGAATGTGACTTTGTGGTGGCACACACCTTGAATCCCAGCACTACGAAGACAAAAAAAAATCAAAAAACAAACTGGAAGATCTCTGTAAGTTCAAGGGCAAGCCTAGCCCTACATATAGAATTCCAGGAATACAACGTAAGACACCTTTTCAAAAACCAAACACAAAAAATAAAATAAATAAAATCAAGATGTGTGTAAGATGAAAAAAATTCATTTAGCCACAGACCAACTCCTTGACAAACCCTAGAAGTTCTGTAAAGGGTGGAATCCTTGTATCTGCTGCTGGTGAGATAACATATTTTGCTCTCATTGGTTGATAGTAAAAGCTGCCTCTGGCCTATAGCAAGACTAAATATAGCTAGGCAGGAAAGCCAACGGGAATACTGGGATAAAGAAAGGCGGGCTGAGGAAGATGCCAGCCAGTCGCTGGAGGAACAAGATGAATTAGAGCACAGGCACATTTCAAAACATAGATTAATAGAAATGGGTTAATTTAAAAGTAAAAGCTAATTGGTAATAGCCAAGCTTTTTGTAGTTAATATTAAGCCTCTGCGTGATTATTTAGAAGTTACTGCAAGACAAGGTGGGACAGAGAAACCTTCATTTACAGTCTGCCTCACAGGGTCCTCACTCATTCATGACCATCAGATCTTTAGTATTTAGGGAGCATAGTGAAAGAAAGAAATAATGTCTTTTAGACTAGAATCATGTTGAATCAGACAAAGTGCCTAGAGTATAGGTTTGGAAGTGGTAGATTCCAAGTCTATTAAAGTCACTCTGAAGCAGGCTTTCTGGTATATTATGGCCTTGATTTCCTTATTATTTTACTGGCTCACTCTATGTCACCTCCCTCTCACCTTCTTATACTTCTCTTTGGTCAAGACTACTCAAATGGATTTAATTAAGTTAAGGCAACACCATGAGACCATGAGCCAGGCCTATATTTTTAAGCAATAATGGTACTGATCTTTCCATGACTCCATTTGGTCTCTTCCAATGTTTCCATCTTGTCCTATTTACCTTCTTTATTTCCCTATGAAAGTTCATAACAGTATCAAATTCCCTAGAATGAAATTGTGTCCAAAACTTCCAAAGAAGCCAAAGAGTTTTCATTGCTATCACTGGAATAGACAACTTGGGAGATGTCCAAGAGCGGAGGTCTAGTAAGATCTCCCTCAGAACCCCAGGGTTAACCTAAAGCAGTACCAGTAGGGCAAATTTAGTATTCTGTTTTGAATATTTTCATCTATCTTATTGTATAAAAATGAGCCTGTGAGCTATATTACAGTCCTGCCAGGAAAGTTATACCCACTGGTGCAATAGTGGCAAGAGTGGTTTCTGGTGGTGACCTGATGTGGAGTTGTGGATGCCCCAAAAGTACAGAAGAACTTTGGGTGACTGTTCAGGCAGCAAGAATGTTTCTGTCAATTCTAGAGTCTTGGAAGTTGCTTACAATGTACTTCCTGGTTTACTTAGGTAATATTATATATCATTCTGGAGTCTTTAATGGAGTTGAAGAATTTGTAGTTATAGTTCTAGTTTGCTTAATCATGATAAAAGATAGATATAAATATTGTAACTGTAATTCTTGTTTGATACCGGTTTTATTATATGTAATTTTACTATGTTAAAGTTAAAACCTTTCGTTTTATTAAACAGAAAAGGGGAGGTGATGTGGGAGTCTCCTCGGTATGCTGTGATTACCATTAATGAATAAAAAAACTGTTTTGGACCTATAGCAAGACAGAACTTAGTAGGCAGGGAGAACTGGATTGAATGCTGGGAGAAAGAAGGGCAAGAGTCAGAGGGATGCCATGGAGCTGCCAGAGTCAGACATGCTGAATCCTTGCCAGTAAGTCACTGCCACGTGACGATATACAGACTAATATAAATTGGTTAAATTAATGTAAGAGTTAGCCAATAAGAAACTAGAGCTAATGGGCCAAGCAGTGTTTAAATTAATATAGTTTCTGTGTGATTATTTTGGTTCCGGGCAGCCGTAACGAACAAGTGGCTCCTTGCAACAGTAACCATCTCCTTGAATGAATTCAAGGGATGCTCCACTGTTTGGAATGTTATTTTAACTGGAAAAATATGGGTTTACATTTATTTACACTGCAGAAAATTACTTTAACCATGGTGATGTAGGATTCCCTCTGTATGCTGTGATTGCCGTTGATTAATAAAGAACCCTGTTTTTTGGCCAGTGGCTTGACAGAATTAGCCAGGCTGAAGAAGAGTATATATATATAGAGAGAGAGAGGAGAATAGACAGAGTCAGAGAGACACCATGGAGCCACCAGAGGGGAAAATATGAGCTGTCAGTTGGAACCTTGCTGGTAGGCCACGGCCTCAATGGTAAACATAAAATAATGGTTGTCTCCTACAACACCATGTAAAGGTGTGGTACATTTGTTTAATTATGAAAGATGTTTTGTGTTTGTTTCATCTTGTTTGCCTAAGACACCTGATTGGTCTAATAAAGAGCTGAACAGTCTATAGCTAGGCAGAAGGGGAGTAGGTAGGGCTGAAAGGTAGAGAGAATATATAGAATAAAAGAGAGAAGAAGGAAAGAGAATGAGGGAGGAAGAGAGGGACAAGCCCAGGACCAGATGTTAGGCAGGTGCCAGTCAGCCAGACATGAAAAACAGTGAGAGTAAGATACACAGAAGGAAAGAAAGGTAAAAAGCCTTGAGGCAAAATGTAGATGAAGAGAAACAGGTTAAGTTGTAAGAGCTAGAGGGACAAGCATAAGATAAGACTGAGCATTCATAACTAAAAAGAAGTCTCCCTGTCATGATTTGGGAGCTGCTTGGTGACCTGAAAGAAAGCTTACTACATTTAGCGCATAATGTGCAGCCCAAATGTCCACATAAGGCCTAAGATAGCAGAAAAAAGCCAGCACAGGAAGTAGAAACAGCATGCTAGGTAAGGACACCTGCCACAGTCTGGGCACTGGCAAACCAGGGCTGTAGCAATTGAGTGTACTTCCTGGTTAAAAAGTGGGGGCCAGGATAGAACTTGTCTCTCACAGACTCAAGGAGAGGGCAGGACCAGCCGCCAGCTTATGTGTTCAAGAGTGTTTGCTGATAGTGTTTGTTGTGTCCAGACGGGGGGGGGGGGGGAGGGGAACCTATAAACACGTGCTTTAAAATGTGTGCAGGCTTAAGAAAGAGAAGAAAATGCATAGAGACAGTCACAGAAAATGAAAAATAGCTTAAAAATCATAAAGTCTTTGAAGAAAGAGTAAGGTAATATAAAAAGAAAATGCCTTGTAACGATGGAAAATATGCAGGAGTCTGTATGGTTCTTTGTTCATTTTCAATTATTTGAATGCTGATGAATAAATGATAGTTGCTGAGAGACATGGAATTGTAACAGGGACTGCATAATTAAGCCAGCCTAGATGCTTTAAAGATACCTTAACTTCAAATTGGGAGTAGAAAATGTATTGTATTGGGGAAGAAGTTATGCTTTTGTTTCTACAGGAAGTGAAAGGCTGTGGGTTCCTTCAAAGTTGATAGAGGTCAGGTTTGAAGGGGGAAGCTCCCTGAAATCCCAACTCCAGACCTAAAGAACTAAACCTAGAAACTAGAAGACGGGTGACATTTTACCCGCTCAAACAGCAGACAAAATATCATCTTTGGCTGACTTGTGTTCAAAGCACAGGACAAAGTTGTGTCAATGCAGGTATGTTTGTTACCTTTGAAAGTTTGTGTTTTTGGAGGAAGGGGATCAGGCACCAATGAAAATGTGTGTCCCAGGTGAACCAGCCTCTCAGAGTGCCTCTGTTGCAGTTTCCTCAGAGTTATATCCTGAGCAGCTTCAAGGCTGCTGGTTGGGATTGTCCAGCATCACAGAATATTCTAGATAAGACTGTAGATAAGCCTCATGCTTGCACAAAGGCAGAACAACAAATGTTATGGCTTTTTTCCCAGGACTTGATCATTATCTCAGTGTTCTCAGTTTCTCTAAAGATCCCATTGCCCACAGACAGCAGAAAGCAGTGTAGGGAACACAATGCCAACATTCCCAAGACATAGAATGGATGACTTTTGCCATTCAGTGGGTTATGTATGTTTGTAATCATTTAAGGGAAATGTAAGATAAAAAGGTAACTATTGACCTCAAATATTTTGCATTGGTATGGACTTTGATGTATTGATACAAATGCAAAGTTATTTTTGTTATACTGAATGCATGCTTCTACTCTTGATTGGGGTATTGTGCTTATGCAGCTCACTTAAAAATGTAATGTATAATTAAGAAATGTAGGTCAGTAGTTAGTCATTTATAATAATCAAACCTATAATCATATTAAGTATGTGTTCAAGGTCAAACAAATATATTTTAGATAGATTGATTCTCTTCAAACACTTCTGAAACCTGCAAAAATGTGGCATTTAAAATGTTTTGTTAACATAGGGGTCTTCATGACAGTGAGACGTATCTACTCCTGGTAGCAGCAACTTACTTACTTCAGAAAGGATGATGGACATTAAAGGAACTCCGTACAGAGTTTTCTTTCACCGTGGTAAAGTTAGCCACTTGGCAAAGAAACTACTCTTGCCTTGACTGCTGACAGCATGCTGTACAAACTGAAACATGTGGGACACAAAGGAAAAAGACTGCTGAACTTTGTCAAGACAAAGAGAGGCAGTCCTTTCAAAATTTCTACTTCCCGGAAAAGTCTCTCAGGTAGGCCTGTAGGTTGAAGATAGATGCCCCAACATTGCAAAGGAGCCTTAGGTGAATGTCCAGGCAGCCAGGTGTGTCTATCATTTCTATACTTTGAAAGTGGCCATACTGCATTTTCTGTTTATTTAGGTAATATATCCTTCTGGAGTCTTTGATAAAATCAAGAGTAGATAATTATAGTTATAGTTATGATAGAAGGTAAATTAAGTACAAAACTTTGTACTTAGCAAGATAGAGTAATAATGAAATATTTTCTCTTATTTTGCCAATACAAATGGGCTAGATATTGTAAATTTAATTCTTATTAAAAAACTGTTCTTATTATATATAGTCTTACTATGTCAAAGTTAGAATCTTTCTTTTTATTTATACAATGGGGGGAATGTGTATTTTACTTTCGCTAGTCAAAGGTATATATTATTGTGTTGCATTTGTTTAATATTGCCTGCTTAAAACACCTGATTGTGCTAATAAAAAGTTGAATGACCAACAGTTAGGTAGGAGAGGATATAGGTAGGTTAGGTGGGCAGAGAGAGTAAATAGAAGAGAAAAAAGAAGAAAGAGAAGATATTGGGGGAGAAAGAGAGGAACATGCCTGTGCCCAGAAGCCAAGCAGTTGCTAGTCCATCAGACAAGAGAAACAGTGAAAGTAAGATATGCAGAAGGAAAGAAAGATTTAAAAGTCTCAAGGCAAACTAAGATGAAGAGAAACAGGTTAAGTTATCAGAAACTAGTGGGACAAGCATGAGCTAAGCCCAAACATTCATAACTAGTAAGAAGTCTCCATGTCATGATTTGGGAGCTGGTTAGTGACCAAAAAGAAAGTGTGCTACACTCCACAGGAGAGATTCATTCTTAATACTGTTAAAAAAAAATAAGGCTCAAAAATCATAGCTAGGGAAGTCATAGGCCCAAGCAGAAAAACTATCAATACTGTTTTGATAAATGATCATGTTGTCAAACTCCTCTTTGAATATTTATGTTTATATCCCTAGATATCTTTTCTGCTTCCAGACTTAGGCAGAGAAATGAATTAAGCTAGTGGTTAACACAGAGACTTTTAACTGTTCAAAATACATAGAGAAAGTGATGGTTGCACTCAGTCATGGAAGAGACATCTGTATCAACACTCCCCACCCCGCACACACAGTGTTAGGGAATATTCTGGAAGAAAAAGAAGAAAGAATGTACGAACTTGGTCTTTAGAGATAGCTCAGTGGCTAAAAGTACCCCTGCTCTTTCAGAGAACAGAGATTCAATTCCTAACACCCAAGTTCTAACTTAACGTGCAACAACGCCCAAGTTTGAAAGGATCTGATGCCCTTGTCTGTCCTCCTCAGGCACCAGGCAAGCAAACAGTGCACAGAAATACCTGTAGTTAAGACACTCATAGACACAAAATAAGATAAATTAAACAAACAAATGAAAATAGTGTAAGAACTAGAGTATAGGAAGGAGAGCCGTGACATGCTATCTTCTGCAAATGACATGGCTGTTGCACATGTGAGCTCACAGTAGCTATGGCTACCTATACATGATCTGCATAAGATCAGACAAATTAAAAATTCCATGACGTGGGATGGCTCTCAGGGACTCCATCCTTATCTGTGGAGCTATTGGAAATTGGTGGCTGCTTGAGGAGGGAGTCACTTCTCTTTGAAGGGTTTAGTATTTGCAAGTTTCCCATACCCCAGTGAATGACCCATACCTATATCTTATGAATAGCACTTATTTGATTTAGTGAGCTAGCTTTTTATAAGAAAGGCACAAGACCACCACACTGAAAAGGTGATTTTGATGGAGAGGACTGGAGACGTTTGGACAGAACTAGAAAGCACACTGCATTGTGGACTAACAGCATGTACTGTGAAGGGTTCATAGATTGTGAACTGGGATGCCAGCCTTCCTTCCGACATAGAAACCAAATTTAGATGTGTAATGTAGAAAGTCCCTTTTATTCCTCAGTGAGACAGAACTTTTCCAGAGAGCGGGAACCTGAGAAAAAGGAAGGTGCTGGCATGAGGGACAGAGTACGTGAAGTTCTTTCAAAGACGGGCCTTTCATCTGCTTTCTTTTTTGTTGCTTTGGGGGAAAAAAGCTTCAAACCTGTGTTTGGCTGGTTGATGTTGAAAGGCTGTGTCTTGTCCAATTCCGGCTAACATGTTTATGGCAAGCTCTTTATGATGAAGGAAAGTGGTGGCCTGGCATTCCTAAGTGTTCTGACTTATTAGCTATTTGAAGTATCAGAGAAAGGGAACAAGAAAGGAAATTCTCAAACAAAGAATATTCCCCTCTTTATTTAGAATTTAGCACCCCAAATTTCTTCATTGAATTATCTCCTCCTAGCTGAAAGCAATATGGTTTGACAAGAGCAGGCACTACTCAGCTCCTCTTGCCTGTGTATGGTACTTGACACAGGAAAAGTGCATCTCATCACCATGGAGACAAGCATTGGATTAGGAGTTGGGCACCTGGGCCAAGTTAGGACAATGGGAATCAGCTCTGGGACATCTGCAGCTTGAGCTGACACTGAGAGGCTCTTATTCCTACGGACATCACCAGCTGATGGGAGGGAAAGAGGTGCACAGCAACGCACCCCACATCATTTAGGGGCAGCCTCCTTGATTGAAAACAACTCATGCAGCCGGGAAGTGGCATGTAGTGATATTTCATTTGTATTTTAATAAATAAAGCTTGCCTGAAGATCAGAGAGTAAAATGGCCCCATTGGTCAGCCTTACAGACGAGGCAGTGGTGACACACACCTTTAATCCCAGGAGCCATACTGGCTTGCTATAGAAACCGGGCAGTAGTGGTACATGCCTTTAAACCTAGCCCTAGAGAGGAATATATGATGGGAGGAAAAAAACGCTCAGACATGGTCTCTTTCTGAGATTCCTGAAGGCAGGATCACCATTTCAGACTGAGGTAGAGGTAAGAGCCAGTGGCTGGCTGTTTTGCTTTTCTGACATTCAGATTGAACCTCAGTGTCTGTCTCTTGGCTTGTGTTAATCATGCTACAGTGGCATGCAGTTCTTGTTTTGTTTTGTTTTTTCATTCTTTGCTCTTTGGTGGCCCACCACCTAGCTGCCAAACAAATACAGGGAGACTTATCCTAACTTATGAATGCCTAGCCTTATCTTGGCTTATTTCTGCTCAGCTTTTCTTAGCCTAAATTATCCCGTCTACCTTTTGCCTCTGGACTTTTATCTTTCTCTTTCCTATATCTCTTTCTTTCCTTCCTATTTCATGCTGGTTGTATAGCTGGGTGGCTAGACCCTAGTATCCTTTCTTCTTCTCCTTTTCTCATTCCTCTCTCTAATCTCTTCTCCTATTTACTCTCTCTGTGTGCTAGCCCTTCCTATTTCTCTCTCCTGCCTAGCTATTGGCCATTCAGCTCTTATTAGACCAATCAGGTATTTTAGGCAGGCAAAGTAACACAGCTTCACAGAATTAAACAAATGCAGCATTAAAGAATGCAGCACATCTTTGCATCATTAAACAAATATTCCACAGCATAAATGAACATAACACATCTTAAAATAATATTCCATGACAGTGACATTTAGAAACAGAGATAGTGAGATGGCATTGCTGCCACAGACGTATGACAGACCTGTACAGAGACTTCTCATATATATGATCAATTAAACCTGTCTCCCCCTCTCACTTCCCTCATCTCCTATATACCCTTTCCCTGTATTAGTCGGAGTTCTTTAATTAAATAGAAACAATAGAATGTGTATGTATAGAAGGGCATTTTATTTTAGATTGGTTTTCACAATAAGACTTTGTAATCCATGATGCTTATATCCGATATGGGATAAACCTCTAGCTCCTTCATATAAGAAGCTGAGCACCTCAGCAGTTCCAATATGGCACTGGATGCCTGGAAGCTCCTTGGAGAGTCACTAGTGTCGAGTCCTTATTGAGGAGCTGGAGAAGCTGGAGAAGCTGGAGAAGCTGGAGAAGGCTGAAGAAGCAGCTGAGGTGTTACTGTGGCAGTACAGATGCCTTGCTCTGGCAAAAGTGGTGAGGGCAAGTGACCACATGCTTTTCCCTCAAGCCCTTTTGTGTCTAGGCCACCCAGACATTTATTGCATGTGCATGGGTGAGCACACGCGAAGATAAGAAGATGTCCTGCAGAAGTCACTTTCCTCCTTCCACCACGTGGGTTTTAGGGATCAAACTCACATCACCAGGCTTAGCAGCAACTTACCTGCTAAATCATCTCACTGATAATAAAACGAATTTCTTTATGAGTACTTTCAGTGAACATTTGTCTTCCTTAGGTCATATACCTGTATACCTATTTTATATATTTATATACTCAGGATCACATACAAATTTCTTGGCAAAAAAAATTATCCATAAATGACTTAGAGCCTATCAGAGATCTTAGCAGGTACAAACACCTTCTGCACAAGTCTGATAGCCTGAGTTCAGTCCTTGAAACTATGGTCGAAGGAACAACTTGACCTCCACACATGTGTTGTGGTAATCAGGCATCTGCATACAAACACACACATATACACATACATACACACACATACACTTATACACACATACACACATATACACACATACACACATACACACACATATACACACATACGTATACACATATACACACACATACATACATACACACGCATACACACACATGCACACAAAATGATGATGAAGTGCTTCTTGGGTGATTTCGAGTCTAACAATGTTGGCCATCAAGATAAACAACTACAGGCTCATCCCTTATAAACCTGATACCAAGCAACATCTGTTTATACAAGGGTTAATTTCCAAATAAACACAAGAAGAGTATCATAAGCCTACATATATTATATAGCTATCCATGTACAAACAAGAGTACAATCATTTTTCTCACAGAGTGGATGGCAAAGTTCCTTGAGGAATGTTGACTCATTAAGATCTCACAAGCTAACCATGGTACTTCACACCTAACAGGACTTAGGTAATGATAATAATTCTATCAATGTAATGTCACATGATGAGGAATAGTAGCAGAAAGAAAACACAAATATCTGTTTCATATGCATGTTTGCATGCACAAATGTGTTCTTTACAAAATAAAACAAACACTTATGACAATTAGAAATCTCGTTTCTGTAACTGGTCATATGGCTTTGGGTAACATTCATAACCACCTTCAATGACCCAGTCCTTAGTCTCTTCACCTGCAGCAAGAACTTAAAGATTTGGTATTTTACCGGGAAGGGCGATATCCATCTTCATTCCTAAAGGGTATGAGCTATTTATCATCTTGACCAGATTGGGTTGTTAGAGTGTGTCCCAGTGACCTCAACATGAGGCAGGGCAAAGCTAAGAGACATAACAAGGAATCTCCTCCACTAAGGACTTCCTTACATCCACTGTGGAGTCATATTCAAGTTCTCCCCTGCAGCAATGACCACTGCTAACACTGTAATCCTTTTCATAGCCTATGACTCAAGGGCATGAGGAGCCTGAAGGGGCCTGGGGGAGGCTGAGTTTCCATCTGTCCTTTCCATGAAGGGAGTGGTCCAGGGTCAGCCTCCTGGAAGATCTGGTAGCCAGAGGCAGCTGTAGCCAGAGTAACACACCCCAATGGTGAATGTGCTGATCCTGAAATCCAAATGGATCCGCTCAGCATTGTGCATCTTTCCCTTTAGTAGGAGAGACTTGGTACAACTGAGCCTTTGCTTCAGGAAGGAGAGCTACATGTGACCCACACCACAGCCTTTTGCTCTTTATCTGGTTCTGCCTGGGATTCTTATCATAGTAATATGTGTCATGGATCTCACCTCACATTTACCACTGACCTTCCCCAAACTCTGGAAAATCTACATCACACTACACACACTATAGGCTTCCCTAGCCTATTCATATAAGTTCAAGCACAGGATTTCAGTACAAGGGAGACAATAGCCAACAGCTCCAGCAGAATCTCATTACCTTGGGAGAATTGGTTCTTCAAATCAATATTAATAATAAAGAAACATGTATACAATGTAGAATACAAGCTCATTCCCCAGATTTATAAAACTAGTTCCCTAGAGAGGTCTCATGCTCTTCCAAGGGGCTGATGAATTTCATGAATCTGGGGGGGAAAGGGGAGAGGCAAGCATCCATCTCCATATGCACTAAATGCTTGTGGCTCACATGTCCCTGTTATCATATTGCAGGTGACACAGGATCATTGATGCTACTGGGGAATTGGGAGAACAATTAAAGATTGTTTACACGCCAGTTGGCTGTTCAAACAGAAACAGGGAGAGCCATGATTCAGAGATCTTTATTGTGCTTACCCCGACTTTTCAGATGGAGAATGCAAACCAAATTAGATTTGAAAAATAGTCTGGTATCCTTCCCTCATCAGGGAGAGAAGCAACTGCACCTGGCTTCTGGAGTCAGCGTCCCACAAGGATCTCCTAATGAAATCATTTAGTTGCTGGGCAATATGACTCATTGTGATTCGTGTAGACATTCAGCATCTATTAGTTCTTAAGATTGTTTTATTTGTTTTTTTTAATATTCCGGGGTAACTGCATGCAATTACAAACTAAGAAAGAAGAAAACTGACACTTAGAAATCTGTGAGACGTGGGGTTCCTTATTTAGCTTACTATCAGGTATTATTTTGCTCACTCAATGTATATGCATTAGATTGTGATGCAGAACCAATATTCAGGAATCTGAGGCAGGAGAACTGTGAGTTCAAACACACACACACACACACACACACACACACACACACACACACACACACACCAAGTGTTACAAAGTCCTCTTAGCTACATAAACATTCTGGTTCTTAAAAGTTAGAGGGCTGGAAGGCTGGTTCAGTGGTTAAGGTCCCTTGCTGCTCTTACAGAGGATGCAAGTTCTCTTCTTATTGCTCACAACTGCCTGAGACTGAAGCTCCAACAGCTCCAATGCCTTTGGCCTCCACAGACACCACGCTCACATGTACAAACCCTTCCCCTCAACACACACACATGCATGCATGCACACGTGCACATGTATGCATGCACACACACACACACACACACACACACACACACACCAAATCTTGAAAAATTAGGAGGTAGATTGATAAAAGGAAAACAGATTTATTGAGTTTGAACAAATCAAGGACAAATGACTTCTAGTTTCTCTTGCAGCTGTGTAACCAGTTTATAGCGGAGACAGGAAAAGGGGGTGCGGGAAATGTGTATTTGTTAATTTGACTCAATGGAACCTTCTCAAAATCTCTTCCTGGGAGACAGTTTCCTCCTCTGGGTAGCACCAAGGTTTCAGACACTTTCTCCCCTAGTCTGGGATTTCCGGGGAATTTTAATTCTTTGGTGACCATTGTTTCAACAATCTGATGGATGGAGAGACAGAGAGAGACACACACACACAGAGAGAGAGGGGGGGGGAAGGAGGGAGGGAGGGAGGGAGAGAGAGAGCGAGCGAGAGAGAGAGATAGAGAGAGAGAGAGAGGGAGGGAGAGAGAGAGAGCGAGAGAGAGGGAGGGAGAGGGAGAGAGAGAGAACAAGAGAGAGTGAGAGAGAGAGGGAGGGAGGGAGAGAGAGAGAGAGAGAGAGAGCGAGGGAGGGAGGGAGGGGGGGAGGGAGGGGGGGAGGGGGAGAGAGAGAGGGAGAGGGAGGGAGGGAGGGAGAGGGAGAGAGAGAGAGAGAGAGAGAGCGAGAGAGAGGGAGGGAGAGGGAGAGAGAGAGAGAGCGAGAGAGAAAGGGAGGGAGGGAGAGGGAGAGAGAGAGAGCGAGAGAGAGAGAGAGAGAGAGAGAGAGTCTCTCTCCAGGGCAGTTACATTTCCACCATTTGTGTTTACTCACCAGTCTTCAGGGACTTGGACAACAGATGCTGTACTCGATATGAAAACAACTGGAATATGCAGTGCCTGAACCAGATGCCGTACACAGAAGACAGGTGGGAGCCATGTTGAGAAAACATTCAATTGATGTCAGGCGGCCATGCATAGGAAACCTTCCTCTGTCACCCCTCAGCTTTTAATTTTTGAAGACTGGCATAAAATATCTCCACTTTGGTCACTGGATTTGAAACAAGATCTCGTAACACCAAGTTGGCCTCAAATTCAGAGTCCTTCTGATTTGGCCTCCCGAGTGCAGGGACTGTGGGCCTCCACCATACCCAGTGTGAGTTTTCTCCACCCTGGAAGTCGCCCCTTGTCTCTGAACACCTTCCTCTGACGACATCACTGATTAACTGCCTGAGAGCTGGATTTTCATCATCTCTCCTTACCGGCATGAGATTGGTCCTGACGGTGTGATCTGATCCTAGGGGAGTGTAAGTGACAGGTGTCAAGGACCCGCTGCCACCAAAGCCCCTTTTCATCATTTCAAGCAACAGATGCAAATAAGTAGCTCTTAGGATGAGCCCACCTAGTGCCCATCCTCAAGCTTAGTGCCTGTGGATAATGTCCTCATATAAAAATACAGTAAATAAAATATTTTTCCAAGCCTGATCAGCTTGTGTGACAAAATGATAGTACTTGGCTGGTGTCATTTTTTTTTTCATGATTTTGTCTGTAAATTCTTTACAGAATGATCAAAACCATAGATGACAAAAGACTAGAAAGCCATGCCGTGTTTAGAATTTTGCAGAAGCTTAATACTCAACAAAACAGTCTGATTATGTTTGCTCAAACATTTCACTCCTAAATGAAGTTAGCGACACACGAACTCAAGCCTAGAACCAGTCTCACAAACAACTCGGCTTAGAGGACTAAGTGTGCCTGTTCTGGAAGCTGACACTTGGGGGACACGGAGCCCATGAAAGAATAACTACATGTCCACGAGTTCAACTCTTCCTTTCGAAGCAGAATTTTAAGTCCTTGGCTTGGTGTGTACCAGGTCCTGTTAGCAGGACGCAAACCGCAGAACTTCAGAATCTAGACTTGTTGCTAAGTTCAATAACGGCGCTTGTGACCACAATAGACTTGTTTTCTTCTTCTTTGTAAATCAATGTATTTATTTATTTTACATCCCAGCCACAGTTCCCCTCCCTCCCTCCTTTCCTCCCCTCCCCCCCCCACTCTCCCCTCAATCTACTCCTCCTCTGTTTCTGTTCAGTAAGGCGTAGGCCTTCCATGGGTATCAACAAAGCACGGCATATCAAGTTTCAGTAGGACGGAACACCTCCCCCTGGATTTAGGCTGAGCAAGGCAATCCAGTTTGAGGAATAGGTCCCCAGGAGCCAGCCAAAGCACTAGGGACAGCCTCTGCTCCCATTGTCAAGAGTCCCACAAGTAGCCCAAACCACACAACTGTTAGACTCTTCTTTTAATGAGCAACTGCATCTCCTGTGTAAGACAACAGAATGCAGAGAAATCAAGCTGAGATGGGGCTGAAGGATTTCTCCCTGATGTGTTAAGCATTCATGGTTCCGGAAAGAGCTGTACAGGCTCTGTGGGAAGAGAAACCGTCAATGCGTTTACCCACTCTGGGCCTGCTACGCTATTACACAGATGAACCAAGCCAGAAGTATCTATTGGTACAACAATCATGGCTATCTGGGGAGGTAAACAACTGCTCTCTGATTGGATCTCAGACTGATCTGTGGAATGGGATATATGCCTAGTGCTATAAACCTGAACAAAGGCTGGGGATGCCGCAGGCCCTAGGAGAGAACCTGCTACTAGTGTTTGGTTAAATGAACATACAGTCAAACGGCATTCTAAGTGTTTGTACCTATCAATTAGAGTTGCTTTCAGTCTGCATCAGAAGAAACTTCTAGTTACAGCAGGCCATGGTTAACATAGGAAGTCATAGCCGGTCAAAGTGCTGAAAATAAGTGACAGTTGAATACTAAGTCCTAAAAGGGCATCCCTCTCACTGACCCTGCCCCAAAGCCCAGGGCACATAGTTAAAGAGAGGGCAGAATGGCCGTAAGGGCTGGAAGAAAGGGAGGGATGCTGTGAGGAGCTGTGAGCTGGGTATGGTATGAGACTGCAGCTAGGAAGGCACAGTAGCTGTGCTGTGACCACATGGGAAGGCGTGCACAGGAAGGACATGGAAGGGAGAGGGGAAGACGGGACAGGGGAAGATAAGAAGGTAATTAGTGGGTGAATCTGATCACAATAATTCACCAACTGCCAGAATAAAACAGAAAACAACAGGACTGACTTGAAACCAGAAGCCGTAAAATGAATTATGAGAACAGTAAATCATATTGACTATGTCGTGGATGTCTAGGGCAGCCTTGACTTATAAAACAAAACAAAACTTCTGGTCATCATGTCATATTCCCATAATTTTGAACCACCCTATTAATTGTCAGTTAACTAATTATGTTTTTTTTTAGTTAAAGAGAAATTTTGCACCTATATTCATATTGTCTGTATTTTCTATTGCTGTTGTGTCTTTATGTGGTTTTTGCAGAAAAGTCACTAGTGCTCCAAGAATCAAATTGTCAGGCTCTATTAAGCCAGTTATTATAATACCAGACTAACACTGAAAACAGCACACAAAACGAATTACATTAATTCAGAGTGAACTCTCAGATCCTGAAAGGGCTTGTCATCAAGAATTATCCCTGGGGAGAAGGGGGTGTCACCAAAATACATAAATTTACTAGTTTTCATTCCCACACAAATTACAATAGCAATCTCTCAAAAATTTACTCGAATTCAATGCAAACTGACAGATTTTTCCAAGTAACGCTACTATCTAGTCCATAACAGAGATAGCACCTGAATGTTTCTTTAAACTCCCAGACCACCCAGGTATTGTATCTCCTCTCAATTGGTGACTGCAAAGTGGCTCAAGATGAATCCAAATAGCTTCCACTCCTCATACATGGAGGGGAAGATTTAACAAATATAAACCTGAATGGCAAGCCAGGCTACACAGGAAAGCCAACAAAATAGCACCCTACCAAACAAAACCCGAGCTCCTCTGTCACAGAACCAAACAGCCACTTGGCAAATGGCCCACCTGAGTCTTCAGAACGACAGCCATTTTAGCCACATTTTCTTCACAAATTGAAGCCAACCCCGTGAAATAAACCACAATCCGAGACATAAAAGGTTAGGAGGACCTTGCAGATTCATGCCAGGTCAAAACCCCAAAGTTCATTTCTCTTAACCCCTTCCCGGTGTGCATTCACAGGTAATGAACACCAAAGGGAGAAAGGACCAGGGAAAGTATTCCAGAAACTGGAACCTGCCCTGCGTCCCAATTCCAGAGAGTGGGTAGCCACAGGCTTGCCTTCTGACCTCCTCTCTAAGGTTAAGAGAGTACACTCAGATTCATTCACCTATTGTCTCTCAAAAGGGATGATGAGGTATGTTGGTAAAGGAAAACAAGGTTTTTTATTGCTTGGCCAAAACTTAGAGAGAAACATTCCTGTTTTTTTTTTCTTCTTCTGCCACACATAAAACTTCATAGAAAGACCAGAAAATACACGTGTTTGCCTACATTGTCAGAACTGTAAAAACTCTTCCTGGAAGGTAGATTCTTCCTCGGGTATATTCTTTACATGTACGTGTTTGCCATTCCCCAAACCAGAGCTAGCCCTCAAACACAATAGGGATTCTTTGAACATGTGCTTGGAAGCTGCAGAGACAAACTCTGAAGTTGTGGAGGGACCATTGGCAGCGGAACTAGAAGCCACAGCCACCCCGAGAAAGCAGGACAGAAGCCAGACTCCAGTCTCAGGTCTTCAGATCACATTCTCTCCATCTTGCAATGAGAACATTAGCTCTGTCCCTCTGTATGTCTTCTGCACGATCGCCTGAATGGGCTATCTCCACCCCAGGCAATGAGCTGTGGACATGCTCCATGGCTCCTTGGAGCTCTGAAACAGGAGCATAAACTCTGCTTCTAACTTTGATTCGGACAAAGAAAGTTACAGCCTGGGTAGCAATCATGGCCAAACTGAAGAATGCAAATGCATGCCAATGTTCTCTCCATGGATACTCGCTATTCAGAATCAGGAAAGAACCTAAAACATCCTTATTCTTAGGACTACCTATATTTGCTACGGATCAAAGACAAAGACAATCAAATGGATAATCTTCCTACATTTTAAAAGTTGATTTATTCTTTTAAAATTTTGTACTTAATACATAATGTACTTTGATTATATCTCTTCATTATCTTCTCTCCCTCTCTGACTTCCATGTATTTGATGTGTGTGTACGTGCATGCATGTTCATGTATGCTCATGTACACACAAGAAAATGTGCAATACCACATTGTAAGTATAGAGAAGAAAACACCTTCCAGGAGTTAGTTCTTTCCTTCTACCACATGGTCTTCAGCATGGAACCCAAGTCGTCAGGCTTGTCAGCCAGTGCTCTGACCCACGAGACATCTCACTGATCCTCTTGTATTTTTTGTCCCTTCTTCCACGATGTTTCCTGAGTAGTGGAGAGGGTGAAGTCCCATTTAAGGCTGGGCATTCAATAAGTCACTTATCCTTACCTCTTTGGCCCACTGTGAGACTCCACACTAACTCTTACTCACTGCTTCTTTGACCAAGACTGAGATCAGCACAAGGATATGAATATAAAAACAAACATTTAGAAGCTTCCTGAGCTTGGCACATTTCTTAGAATTCCATTTGAAAAATAAAAAAGAACCCAACACAAAGAACCGGAGTGACTCCATGGAATTTCTCTCCTATGAATAGAACATTCTGTTTGCTTCATCAGGAAATTATTAAAAACAAACATACAAAAAAGAAAACTATTTTATTTTCTGTGAGGTGAGAAGTCCATAGACAGGAATTGTCAATCAAAGTGCATGGTGTACTTGGCATTGCCCATGGTACTGGATCAAACCCTGTCTGTTTCCAACTAGTCACTACCTGACCCCTTTTCTGCCAGTTTCCTAGAAATCAGAATCAAGCAATCATCAAAAAGACCCATAGTTTTCTCTCCCCAGTCCTGCTCATCTCTCTTTTTATGTGACTAATATAGCAAAATGCAAAAGTGGTTGTGAAAGTTCTATGCTACCAGGAATATTTTATAGGCAGGAAATGCAGCCCAACTGTATCAAAGCCAGAATATTGATGGCATAAGTTAATACCATATTCATGTACTGTCGCGTACTTGGTTTATATATTCTGCTTGATAGTTTATGAAAAGTATCTGAAACAAATCCCTAAGTTTATAAGGATTAGACAACGCTTGCCATTCATCTGACATTTTAATTTTTCATAAAAGAGAGATATTAATTAGAGAAGGAAAAAATAGACAACATTTTTAAACCTGGGACCAGAAACCATTCACTGGGGAGATAAAAAGTAACTTGAGTTGAATTCTAGCTCAGAGCCCCATAAAAAAATACACATTTTCCTGGGGAAATTAGCTTTTAGCAAGGGCATGCTTGAGCTAGCTATATTTTTTGCAGAGAATCATGCAGAGTATCTCTAGTGTCAAGTGTTTAGTGTCTCCTGTGTTTAGACAGGGCATTCTCTTCTCTGCAGGGCCCTTGGAGAGAACCAAGAAACCTCATTTCTTTCATTTTCTTTGCAGGGAACAATTGGAATCCAAGTCTAGGAAATAACCACACTCTCATTTAGATAGAGATGATCTCTGTTTCCTTTATTTTAGATGATTTCTAGTGTACAGTAGGGTAGTAGACAACAGGGCAATTTCTGTGAATCCAGCCTATTTAGCCTTAACCGGCAGCTTTCCTCTCTATTATGGTAGCTACCCATTTTTATTTAGATATAATCTTTATGTAACTGTGTGTGTGTGTGTGCGTGCGTGCGTGCGTGCGTGTGTGTGTGTGTGTGTGTGTGTGTGTGCATGAGTTGAAGGTCAGAGGACAGCCTCAGTTGTCATCCTTCTGTTTTTTTGGCCAGCATCTCTTGCTGGTCTATAACTGTCCAGGCACTTTGTACATCAGCTCTGGGGATTGAACTCAGGTAGGTCCTCATGCTTGCACGGCAAGCATTTACCCACTAAGCCATCTCTCCATGCTCTATTTGTATAGCTTTGGGGGAATCATTATGGAAACGTGATACATGAAGCCAGTCTGCTGTCAGCAAACCAGGATAATCTACATTCCATTGCTTCACATGTACCCTTGTGTGCTGAGGATTTCATATACCGTTTGGTGATTTTGGAAGACATCACATGTTATTTGAAGCAGGGGTTACCAACTCTGCAATAGAAAACCAGTCTAAGTCCCCCTTCCCATAACTGGCAGTTGTTTAATTTCTTCCTCCCCTGCATCCATACCCTCCCCATTCATTCTCTCTGAGATTTTCACTTATGAGTGAAAACCATTTATAAATGGTTACCTTTTTTGATATGATATGACATGGTGATATGATATATGACCTCCAGGTCCATTGTATGTCACAAGTGTCAGGGCCAGCGTGTGCATGGAGTTTCCTTTGAAGGTGTTTGGATCCCTTGATGAGACCAAGACAAACAGCAAAACCCTTAAAACAGATAGCCAACATGCATGGTGTCAACCAAGTAGGCTACCTGCCCTTTCTCTCTGTCTCACAACATCCCAAATCAGGCCTTGTCGATGTACCACAGCCTGTGCTCAGCTTCCGTCTCACCCTTGCACGTTTGCACCAATTTCCAGGCCTATTCCAGATCACCTGTGTGCACAGATCCAGCCTGACGGGTTCCTGGAACCCAGGCCCCCTCTCCCTGGCCAACATTGGCTCTCAAGCACTGCCTGGGCTACACAGACTTTTATGCAGGCTTAGACAAAAATTCCCATCATGTATTCAGCCTCCTGACGTGACCTGTTGGGAAAGTGTTGTCCTTGCATAGGCCTGGAATTAAATTCTAGGGGCATTTGGTGGCAGTGATCAGTGTGAGCCCTGGATGCAAATTTGTATTTGTCCAACCAGTTCTGACATGACTTGTCACTGGCATCTCAGACAAATCAGTGAGGCCATCCCAATTTCGGCACCTGTTTTTCTAAGATAAGTAGGTGGGACCAAGTGTTCTCTAAATTCTCTTAGACGCTGCAGCTTTAAAGCAATTTCTGTTTTGATGTTAATCACATCTTTACACACACAGGCTTGACAGGTCCTACCTATCAAAGAAACAGAGAGTAGAATTTGAATTCTAAACCTTATTCTGTCTTACCCTTGGGAAGCTAGAAGCCACACCCTCCTAAGGGTGTGATCAAACCAGCCTACAGCCAGGAGTATAGGGTGAGGAAGTTGTTATGCTCGCTGATATCCCAATTTAGTTGACAGAATTTAAATATATTGAGATTAATTCATAAAGCAGATGAATGCATGATTTCTTTGGCAAAATGAAAGAATTAAGCAATATTAAGTTACATTCTCACATTCCAACAGTTGGCTGTATATATTGATCTTTCTACCATCTACTCACCCAAGTCTCCACGGGCCTCACTAAACTATTGTTTCAAACAGGTTTCTTCCCTTCTTTCTTTTGCTTGCCTCACCCTTTGAAGTGGGGAGTCTGTGAGTCCTGTACAGACGTGTGAAGGGTTTCTGTGCGCACAGTGCTGTGTAGACAAAGAATGCAAGAGAACATACTTTATACAGAGTATCCATGATCCTGGAAGGCAGCATAGACATGGAGCACATGCTTAGCATGCAGAAGAAGCCGGATAAAAAATTAAATTGTAATGATGCCAAAAATAAGGCCAAAAATAAAGAACTAGACAAAAATCACAGATATGTTTTAACCACAATAATATAGTTAATTTTTTTTTTCAAATGAGCTTGGTAGACATCTTCTCCTTTTTCCCTGATATAATAACCACAATAAATATACTTTTAGATAAAACTCATGCCAAAGGAGAAAAAACTTGCTAATGAGAAATGAGATATTATTTTCTTTACCGTCTGGCTGCACAGAAAGGATCAGGCAGCCAAACTCGATCATGTTCACACACATTGAATACTTGGAACTCGGTTTATCTGCCTATCAGGTTATTTCATTAGGGAAGCCTCCTTTATTATTCTGCTAGTAGAAACTCCCTTAGCACACCTCTGACATGTTTTGAACCCTGCTACAGTCTCTTTAACTTGTACATATTGTATAAAACATATATACACACATGCACATTTTATGTGAGCTATGTGATATGAGAACCAAAATTTATAACTAAGATTGAAATAAAAGACATGAGCATGTTTGTCTGTGCTGCTGGTATAGCACACTCATGACATCAGACTGGGAAAGCTGTTTCCCCAGTAACAATAGGACCTATGAGCCATAAAGAAGAAAAGAAGGCTCTTTTAAAAAATTATATGTATACACACACACATACACACACACAGGCGCACACACAGAGAGAAATCAATCCTTTTAGAAGCAGCACTCTGTGCATTGATTGTACGCTCTACCTCCACCTCTCTTCCCCAGGGACCCACTAAGCTTCTGGTGTGGCTAATGGACAGGTTCAGAGTTTACCTGGCATTTCTCTAACAGGCTCTGCAAACATCACCAGCTCTAGTGGCGATGATGGCCTTGCAAGAGTAAGGAAAGGCCTCCTCTTAAACCCTGCCAAGTGCCCATCATTTTTATGAAGAGAGACATGGTTCAGCTCTAAGAGTCCTACACGAAGCAGACAGACACAATGGCCGCATCTCTAAAGCCTTTAGCCTGATTAGGCTGATTCTCGGGGGAGCTCTAAAGAAGGAACTGAAATTATCTTTCCTCTGAAATACCACATGGACTCAAGCCCTAGACTGCTTTATTCCATCCTTTGTGATATGCTTTTCTTATTGACATCATGAACCTGAGTATGGTAAGTTCACTAGAGCTATGATAACATCTTTATCAGCTAAATTAAAAGTAGAGGTTGCATCCCCTTCATGCGTCCTGCAATTGCCTTTAGTCCATTAGCTAGCAATAGGTTCCTTCTGGGTGTGTATGTCTGCTCATCTCAGGATCTAGATAAGGGATCTTGTCCTGTCTACATCCGACTTCTGCATTCTGCTTTCCTCCTATGTCTCCATCCTGTTTCTTGTTGATTTGTTTGGCAGGGAAGCAATCCTGAACTTGCCACAGTAAAAAAAAAAAAAAATTACCCCTGGTGTCAGATAAGACTGTGCAAATTGCTTACTGTAGGAAGGAAGTCCCTTCTTCACCCAGAACCAAAATGACCACACAGAAAACTATATTAATTCAAACATTGCTTGGCCCATTAGCTCTAGCTTCTTATTGGCTAACTCTTACATCTTAATTTAACCCATTTCTATTAATATGTTTATCGCCACGTGGCAGTGGCTTGCCAGCAAAGATTGGGCACATCTGACTCTGACGGCTCCATGGTGTCTTTCTGACTCTGCTTTTTTCCTTCCAGCACACAGTTCTGTCTTCCCCACCTACCTAAGTTCTGCCCTATCAACATGCCAAGACAGTTTCTTTATTCATTAACCAAAAAAAGCAGCACACAGACAAAAGGACTTCTCACACCAGCTTACTGGCATAAAACACTAAGCACACTGATCCACCACACCTTTGACCCATCTTAACGGATTTTCTCAGTTCTTCCAGCTACTGAATGACATCGTGAATTCCCTGAATCCTTGTACTGGCATCTATGAGATACTGTACTTGGTCTTCCCTCTGAAACCTCAGGTACCCATCACGTTTCTTCTTACTAAAGGGATGATGCTCCTGAAACCTTTTCCTTAAACAAGTGGAGTTAAAGGTCATGGGCATGACCTTTGTCTCCAAATGTCAAACTGATTAGAGTCATCCCCACCTGCTATAGTTTGGCTGTGTGTTGTTCCCCAAGGCTCCATGTACTGGAATCTTGGTTCCCATGGCAGCGCCATTACAAGATGGTACAACCTTAAAGACGTAGAATCTAGCCAGGTCGGTAATCCAAGCTACTGGAAAAACTGAAGTAGAAGGGTAGTGAGTCTGAAACCAGCCTGGGCTATACAGACAAATGCCTTTAAACCATACTGGTGGTGGGCAGAAAGAGACGGATCCATGAGGCTCACTGACCAGCCGGCCCACCCCCAAAGAGTTAACCACAAGCCAGGAAGAGACCATGTCTCAATAAAATAAAATAATAAAATAAAACAAAGGTAGAGAGAACAGAGGCCACCCAGGATATGTGCTTTCTCCTGGCTACTAAGCAAGGATACGCACATGGGATTATGTCATCCACATTCAGTGTGCCCTTCCCTTTTTAAAGAAGTTTTTCTGGAAACAACTGGAAATGTGCTTTCTTGGCAATCCAACATCAATCAAGTTGATAATGAGGTTGTTTTCACCCTTTGTCAGCTGACCACCAAACACATTATTGTAAGTCTTAATATTCTGCCTTTTCCACTAGTATGTATGATTTTTATCTCATGGTACAAAATGCATTTAGTCCATTTCTAAACATCCCCACAATCTTTAACAGTTCCAACATAGTTCAAAACCTATTCTCTTCTGAGACCCAAGACAAACCCTTAACTGTGAGCCCTTATGATCTAATAATGGAATAATACAGGGGAATACAGTAAATATCCCCATTTTTAAACGGGAAGAATGGACTCATAGTGGACAAAGTCCAGACTAAAGCCCAGCAGGGCTAACACCAAACCCTTCAGCTCCACTCCAGTGTCTGGAACTGTGGCTATTCAACAGCCCCAGGCAGCCCCATCCCTTGAGTTCTGCTACCTTTAGCACACATAGCCCCTCTTGAGCCACCTCCCCATCTGTGCCTGCAGCTTTCTTCAACAGATGTCCCATGGTCCTGTCATCTTCAACACCCTGGGGTCACCACTGAAACCTAGGCTCTCCCTTCAGGGCCTCCTTTCAGGGAATCTAAAGTTGCCATTACTGCTTGACTTTAGTGGCTTCCTGATACCTTGATGCCAGCCTCCATGACCCCTGCCCCTTACTCTTGAATTGTTAAAGGGTACAAAGTTAATCTCACAGGAATAATGGTGCCCAGTTCTAGTGCAGACTTGAGATATGATCTGGCCCACTTCCAGAACAGTAGTAGCAACTTCTACATGCCATTGGGACTGAACCTGGGGAAACTCTTCCCTGAATATTTGTGTACCACCAAAATAAAATCTGATGACTTTGTTGGTTTAGGCTCTTTCTTTTCAAATGAATTTGCATTTTCAAAATTTAATCTTTCCAGGGTGGAGTCTTGCCCTTTGTCATCTTTTCCATTGTCCAACACAGAACATGAAATTTCTCTTTAATTGTGCCAATCTCTTCAACAATCACAGGTCCCCTGTTGGCACTATCCTTGCGTGTAACTTTAAGCTTGCCCACACCCCTTTCCCTATCATCTGCATGTTCATGTCTTTCTTCTCTCATCAAAATCCCGAATAAGACCAATAAGCAGTAACCATGCCACAGCCTGAATTCTACACTGTCTTAAAATTTCCTCTACAAAAGAAATTAGTCCATTTACTTCTGAACTCAGCCTCATTCAATGTCTCAGGTCATAAGCAGAATGTTGCCACAATCTCTTGCATTAAAATAACACAAATGGACTCTATTTCAGTTCAAGAAAGAATCTTCGTTCCCGAAGTCTCATGAGCTGTGCCTCTCTGTCTCACATTTATCTTGACACTCAGGTCATCTGAATTTCCACTAAAATCGTCCATTAAGTTCTATTTATAGCACCCTATGGATTCACTAACCCACACATCCATACTCTTCTTCCTTCTTCCTTCAAACCAGTTCCAAAGGCCCATACGCCATGTGGACTGGTTCATCTCAGCATCAGCCTAAGTCATCAGTACCAACTTTGTTACTTTTCTCATTATATAAAGATAAAAGATCTGACAGAAGCAATTTGAAGGGGGTAGATTTTTTTTTTACTTACAGTTTGAGGATTCAGTCATTCATGACAAAGAAGTCATAGTCACAGAAACATAAGTCAGATAGTGACATCATACACACAATTGGGAAGCAGTAAGGAGTGAACACTGGTAGCTCACTTGCTTTCTTCTTTATATTCAGTCTGGGATCCAAGTGGCAAATTTTCAGGGCGGGTTTTCTCTCCTTAGCTAAACCTTCCTGAAAACATCTTCACTGAGAAACCCAGTCAAGCTGACAAATAAATATTGACCATCATAGTCAATAAGGATGGCCAAGAGGGGGAAGAACAGAGAGGGAGAGCAAGGATCTTGATTGAGGGAGCCATTATGGGGCTAGCAAGAAACCTGACACTAGAGAAATTCCCAGGAATCCACAAGGATGACCCAGTCAAGACCCTAAGCAATAGTGGAGAGCAAAATTGGCCTTGCCCTGTAGTCAGATTGGTGAATATCTTAAATCTCACCATAGAACAGATGGAAACAGATGAAGAGATCCACAGTGGAGCACTGGGCTGAGCTCCCAAAGTCCAGTTGAAGAGTGGGAAGAGTGAGAATACGAGCAAAGAGGTTAAGACCACGATTGGGACACCCACTGAAATAGCTTCAGAACTAATGGGACCTCACTGACTGTGGCCTGATAGAAGGGGAACTAGCATAAGACCAGCTCTGAATGTGGGTGACACTTGTATGGCTGGGGTAGATGCTGGGGCCACTGGCAGTGGGACCAGAATTTATTCTCATTGCTTGTACTGACTTTTTTGGAACTAATTCTCTTTGGAGGGTTGCTCACCCTAGATATCATGGAGAGGGCCTTGGTCCTGCCTAAAAGTGATGTGACAGACTTTGTTGACTCCCCATGGGAAGCTTTACCCTCTCTGGGGAGTAGGTGGGAGTGGGGAGGAGGGTGGTGTAGTGTGAAACGGCGGGGCTGCGTCCCGCCACCCGCCGCCGGCTAGCTTTACCCAAAATAATTACACAGAAACTGTATTCTTTTAAACACTGCCTGGCCCATTATCTGTAGCCTCTTATTGGCTAATTCTCACATCTTGCTTTAACCCATATTTAGTAATCTGGGTAGCACCACGAGTTGTGGCTTACCAGGAGAGATCTTAACCTGCGTCCATCTCGGAGAGCAGCAGCATGGAGACTCACTATGGCGAATGCCTGAAGCGTCTCCCCCACTCTACTTCCTTGTTCCCACAATTCTGTTCTGTCTACTCCACCTACCTAATTTTCTCTTAAAGGGCCAAGGCAGTTTTCTTTATTAATAATGAAAGTAACACATAAACACTCCTCCATCAGGGTGGAGAGAACAGGGGGAGGGGATTGGTATGTAAAATGAGAAAAGATAGGTTTTTAAAAATAAGCAGGGTGGTGGTGGCGCACGCCTTTAATCCCAGCACTTGGGAGGCAGAGGCAGGCGGATCTCTGAGTTCGAGGCCAGCCTGGTCTACAAGATCTAGTTCCAGGACAGGCTCTAGAAACTACAGGGAAACCCTGTCTCGAAAAAACAAAAAAATAAATAAATAAAAATAAATAAATAAATAAATAAATTTAAATTTAAAAAAGAAAGAATGACTGTATCATGTTCTGACTGGTCATGAGCCAAAGAAATAGATTCCAAACTCATTCTCCCTTAGTTTTCACTCTCTCCCAGGGACCCATACCTAGCAAATCCGTATAAAATCCTTGGGCAAAGAATGGTAAGTCTGCAGAGATCTGCCTCCTATGGTGCAGAGGGGAATAAAAATATAGGAGGGTTAACAAAAATAACCAGCACGGAATAGAATGAGCCACGTCTGACCATGTCAGGTTGTGCTCCACCCTTGCTGCATCATCGCTTAAGGTAAATATTCAACTGCAGGGCATAGAAATCAATACACAATTAATGCATCATGATCAAACTGCCCTAAGATAGCAGGTGTTTCTTGGGATTCGACCACCAAAGACTGTAGATCTTCCAAGAAGAAGAAAGTTGCCTTTAAAACCCAGTAACCAAGTATTTCCCAGGAAAAGTCATTCACCAATAAATCCTGATATAATGAGATTACACTGCACGATGTTTTCACAACTTCAAGACAGCCTGGCAATTGTAGGAACAAATATTCTAAACAAGATTGCACCAACCACTTGAGTGACTCTTTGAGACATTCAAGATGACAGGCTGTGGTACCCGACGCTCTGGTTTATCTTGGATAAAATGAAAATTGCCTTCTGGTGAGTCTTGCGAGCATCCGTATTTCAGGTATTAAGTAGCAAGATGAATTTTCCTTTCCAATCAAGTCATTTGTCACCCTTCAATCCATCTTCCATTATTTGTGCTATCTTTAGCATTTGAGATACATTTCTATAAATACATCAAATTAGAGGAAATGACTTAAGGGACAAAAATGATTCTTCTTTTTCTGATTTTTTTTACTTCCTCTATGTCTATTCATGTGTGATTCCTTTCAATTCAAATAAATATCATAAATTAGCGAACATCTATTCAGTGGCCATTTTGTTCTAGTTTTTGACATGAATTACATATACCAAAACTACTTTGAAATGCTCTAACTTATCCAATAGTTACCGCCTAGATTTGTAACATTTTATCAGTTTGTCCTTCTATTAAGCAATATAACAGTGCTATTTACAGTTATTAATAGAATGTTTTTTTCTTGTTTCCTTGTGGTTATTGATAGAGAAACTCTTCTTACTTTTCTGTTCACTGGATTAACCTTTTTCAGGCCTTGCTCAGTAGTTCAAAGGCAGAAGGGTCTTCTGCAAATTATTTGTGTACATCTTGCTAAGATGCATTTGAGACATTCAATGTTGGCCTCGCAAGCCAGCACGACTGAAATTCTGGAAGTCAGGGCATAGTGCTCTGTACCATGTGCTGTGGAAGCAAAAAGATGAGAACTGAGATGCTTCCTCACTCAAGCAGAGTCCAGTTTTATGTACAAGGAAGGTAACATGGAACGACCTAGCGCATAAAGGGGAATGATTTAAGCAGAGAAGGGAGTTACGTTCTTAGACTGTTCAAGAGGCTAAGCCGAGGAAGTGACATTCAAATATGACCTGAGAAGACAGCAAGAAAGAAAAACCCAAGTCACACAGATGCAAACATAGCTCCAGCAAAGGACTGAGGTGTCCAGTGGCTGCCTATGGTCTAAGTGCTACTTCCTGAGTTGAGGAGATGGTTGAGAAGGGTTGGGATAGAGAAAGCAAAGCCAAGTAGGATAATGTAAGTATATGTCAATCCCAACTCAGCTCCTTATATGACCCTGGACAGGTTACTCAACTTCATTAAGACTGAGTGGCCTCATCTGTTGAATACAGAAGCAGCTCAGTAGCATAGGGGATCATAGGGTTAAAGGGAATTAAGTCAGTCTTCCATTATAATGCTCTTCAAAACTTCGCTTTATTCTGGAGTTGCGGTATCACTCAAAAAGGGAAAAGCTAGAAGTGAATGTTGATTTTCAAACAGGCACAGTGGCAGCTGTCCTCTGCATTGTAGACACAAAGCTAAATATCCCTGGTCATCTTCTCCATGTAACAGACTCCCTTCTCCAATCCACTTTGCCAATGAAAGCGAGATAAAAGAACTCACAGAAGTAAATGTCCAGAGTGAAACGACCAGATGTGAGTGAGAACGAATCACAAAACACACAACGGAACACACTTTACGAGTTTATTAAGAGAAGGAAAGACACGTGTGCAGGCCTGAGGAAGCTGGTGCAGGGAGAGAGAAAGAGAGGAGGAGAGAAAAGGAGAGAGAGGGAGGCAGTAGTTACCTCTTCAGAAGAGAGACTGAAAGACAGATGAAGCCGGCATGTCCAGCATTTAAAGGCTGCCTAGCACATGTGCACAGGGGCTTACATAGCTGTAGCTGAGGCATGCATGCGTAGATCACGTGACCATGCTGCAGGTAAGTCAGGTAGGGCTTAAGGGCCCCAGGTGGCTATGTAAATTGCCTTAGAGCATGAAGGTACATGTGTGGCACTGAAACCCAGAAGTGCCAGCGTTTGGGGTGGCTAGACATTTTGCCAAAGCACTGGGTGATGGAAACCTAACACAGAGACTAGGACATGGTAGGGGTAAGGAAGGGATTTGACAGAAGTAGTCCAACTCTATCTCAGGTTTGCCCTGAGCAAGTAAAGGCCATCTCTATTCCTTAACGCAAACTCCCTGAATCCAAACTACAGACCAGACACTGCCAATGAACTAAACAGGCAATAATCTCTGTGCTTCCAAACCATATATTCTGTGTAAGATGCATGTGAATTAACGAGTGAGTGAGTTGTATAATGTTAAAAATAGTTACTAATGTGTAAATGTAATGAAATGTACATCCTAGTGAGGTTAAGTGTGGTATTCTTATATTTAAGACGTACCAACCACACCTCCAGCTTCCTTTTCCACCTACACCCCACCCCCATCTTTCTCGACCTACGCTGGTCACTATTTTTACTTTTAGTTCAGTATTGATTAGCTTCCCTGTGTGGGAGAAAACTTGCAGGCTAGCCTCTCTGCATCTGCCTTATTCTAGCATAATGTCCTCCAGTTCTGCCCTCTTTGCTATAGATGGCAGGATTTCCTCTTTCATTGTGGGAAGGTCACACACCATTGTGTCTAGGTGTCATATGTTCTTGACACTGCCATCTATTGATGAGCCTCTGGGCTGGCATCACACCTTGTTATCACACACAGTATTGCAGTCAGTAGATATGGTTTTTGCTTCATATATGACTTCATCTTTGGGTCTTTTAAGTTTTTTTTAAACTCTTCCTATTTCCCCCATAGCAGCTGTACTAACTTACATTCTTGCCGATGGCACAGAGGTCCTTGAACTCACAGAGAAGTAATAAGAGAACCAGGAATGTTAATTGCACAGGGATGTCTCCTTGATGGAGGAGACAAAAATCAAATACCTGTGTTCCATCCAGAAAGCTCAGAGTGGATTTGTTAACAACCTGGGACCCTTTTGCTATCTGTGGAGGCAGACCATACCCAAATTCTCCCAAATGATTACCCCAAACTCTTTTTTCCCTGGACTATTACCCATCCTTAAGGTAGATGTAGTCTATGTCCTGCTGACCTCTGTGCCTTCAGTCAGAGACCACAATAGATTCTAGACTCTTTAGCTATAGAACCCGCCCTCGCGACCAAATGTACTCTGTAAAAGAGTCTCTCTGTAGTCACACCTTAAGCTTTATTGTGCACCTGGAATTGGAATGATTTGAAACTTTTCCCCAAATTACACTGTGCTTTACATTCCCAACCGCCTGGCATTAGACTTCCTGAAGCTTGAGCCAGGCTGACAAAGGGAAACTTCACCTGGTTTTCATTCTCATCTCCTCGTGCGGTTCTCTTTCCTGCCTGACACCTTCAGGGGCCCCTTCCCCCGGCACCCAACATGGCCATGGTGCACGTGAGGGTAGGCACCTACGGAGGACAGAGGTGTCAGTCACCCAACTCTGACCTGCTTAGAATATATGAGTGCTGGAAACAGAACTCAGGTCCTGTGTAAAACCAGTGTCTTAACTAAGGAACCATCTTCCCAGCTCTTCTTTTGAGTAGTTTATCACACACATGAAGTGTTATGTTTTAATATTTAAATTTGGTTGTTTTTCAAAATCTTTATACCTTGGTGAGGTTTTCATCCATGCCTTCATTGTCTTTCTCATTAACATTTAACTGTTTATTGGTATTCTTTGGCATCTCACTAAGACTTAAATTCTTTACCAAGTATTTTGCCTGCAGAAGTATTTTTGGGACCATGTCTAGGGGTTATTAACTTGGGGCAATCACATTGTGCTGATTTTTTTTCACATTGTCTATGCTTCTACTTTGAGAGGTATACATCTGCTTGATACAGCGTCTCTGTCAATGTTATGTGATGGGCTTTATAGTAAAAAAAAAATTCTTCTAAAGATATGCTTTGGAGTATTGGATTGATTTCCAACTGGACACCATGGTATACTTACTCTTCCTGTGGCACTTTGCTGTATTTAGTGACAGAGCACAGAAGGGACCGTGGCAATGTCAGAGAGCCCACTATCTCTGTGGGCTGTATGATTCAGGTGAGTGTACACAGTACTCAGTGTGGGATGCCCTCCATGAGTCTGATTCAACAATGCATGTGGTCACACTTAGCAGGTGATGGTTGTTTCTGTGGCATATGTGAAGGTACATTTGCTATCACCAAGAGCCTCTGGTGTTGGCACTTCCCAGAAGTGGTAAGGGACCAGAAGGACTTGTCCTCTGATATGTAAATAGTATGAGACCAGATTCTACACAGGACAAGGTGGTGGACCGAGGCATAGTGCTGCCTCAGGGATGCTCACATAGTCACGACCATAGCGTGTGGTCAGACAATGTGATAGTGGGACCTTGTAAGTGGAATGCCACCAACAACTATGGGGACACTGTCTGGAGTTACTCACGGCTACTCCTAACCCAGCCCCCGACCAAAGGAAATGCATAAGAGGATGAGAGCAGTGGCGTAAGTGATCAACAGTCACACTGTGGATATAGGAAGAAAATGGAGTCAGGGGAGTTTGCTGGTGATACCAGTGATAGATCCCAGAATTCAATGCCACCTCAGTAATGCTATGGCTCTATGGCCCTAAAAACGAGTGATCTCCCCAAGGCTCTGGCTTCGTTCTTTAAGAAAGGAATACCCATTCTCATAGAACTGTCATATTCGGGATAATGACTTGGGACAATGAAAACTAGGAGCAGAGAACACAGGCGGGCCAGGAGCATGGCAGGGGAATTCCTGCTGCTTCTAGTAGCATAGAACAATAAGCTTTTCCAGGTTTCCAAGCTCACACAAAGCTGTTCAGTCTGAAAGGGAAGTGGGAGCTGCTGATAAAATGAGGAATGTCTGTCTTGGGAGTTCTGCCACCTCTTTGCTTTAATTATTCTACATTTCTTAAGCTGCAGAATCTACAAAGGCTTACCCACTGGTCTGTCTCTCCTTCTGTGTCTGGTGTAAAGCCATTTTTCTCCCTTCCAGTCTGTCTGTCTCTACATTGAAGGCACATATTTTCTTTTTGAAGAGAAGCCCAGGTTCTATATCCACCAGTACATGAATATGCAGCTAGATCTGCTCTATGGAGCACAGATCCAAGCAGCAGTGATCTGGTGTGAACCAGGCCATAAGCACAGGTCAAAGCTTAGTGATCCGGTGTGATCCAGGTTGTGAGCACAGGTCCGAGCTTCAGCAATTGGTGTGAACCAGGCCGTGAACACAGGTTCAAGCATCAGTGATCCAGTGTGAACCAGGCCGTGAGCACAGGTCCAAGCATCAGTGATCTGGTGTGAAGCAGGCCAGTCAGATCATGGAACAAGGGTATATGTACAAAGACTGCCTCCCACATTTCTGGAATGTAATGCTGGCCAAGTTACGACTTGGGAATACTCTTCTCTTCATCTGTTCCACAAGAGATGTTGATATCACCCAACAGTTAAGGTTTTTCTAAAAAACAGAATAAAGCGCGTGCCATTAATATTAACTCAGAGTCTGGCTCATAAAGACTCTGTTGATTTTTTTGTCAATTTATTGTGATTTTTGACATGGTTTGTGATTAACCTCACTAACAAGTTTTGCTAAGTACTAAAATAATGTAGATAACCATGAATATTAAGCAAAACCTCCTTTCTAAAACACAACTGGATCCAAAACCTGGAACAAACTACAGTGTCAGAAAGAGAAGATGCAATTGCATCAGACAACACCAAGCATTGCAAAGGGGAAAGGCAGGGCTGAGGAATGAAGGTAAGGATGAACCGAGAGATCTCCAGGACTTAGGATAGTGAGACCTGGAGACTGATGAGAAGCAAAGACAAGCATGCATAGTCCTTTCTCTTGCTCCCAGACAAAGCTTGTGCATATGTCAAGTCAGCCATCTCTTGCTATAATAACGTCACATAATAAAAGCCATAAACCCTCACTGGGATAGCACTTGGCTAGCGTACAAAAGGTACTGTGTTGATATACCACGCCTGGTTAATATCCAGGGAGGCCTGCCCTTTTCTGAAGAGAAACAGGAGGATGGGGGCAGAGGGATGTAAACACAAAAAAAGAGTAAATAAGTACATGAAAGTAAGTAAATAAATAAGAGAGAGAGAGAGACAGAGAGACAGAGAGACAGAGAGACTCTTCAATCCTTAGCACAAAGATGGAGTGGGTGGAAGGAGGAAGAGGTGGGATAAAGGAAGTGGCCCAGTGGCCTATAATATTAACTTCTTCTCAAGATTTGATTGGTCAACCAGCAAGCATGTCTGGCCCAAGGCAGGATCAGCTACCAGAGGCCAGGCTCATTCCAGCATTTTCAGTCTACTGGTAGGCTTCCTAAGACCAAGCTGGTATGTGCTGACTGGGTGCTGCCTAGAGCACTGGAGTAGAGGGACTCAGCTGTCAGCCCCAGACTGGCCGGGCTTGTTTACACAGTTGCCAGAGTTCCCAGAGAAAAGGCTCAAACAGGTTTCTCAAGTTGGTGCTTTGATCTGGTACACATTTCCTCTACCACATCCGCTTGACCAAAGCATACCTGGGGCAGCTGCTGTCCACACAGCGACCATCTGTGAATATGGCAGAGAGGGGACATGAAAGACAAAGCTAGTTTTACAATCGATTTAGAACACCCACCAGCTTACAGAAGTCAGCCTCTCGTGCCCACAGCCGTGTTATACTGGAGGAGATTTGCGACACAGAGGATTGCCACCATGAGAATTATTTATATCCTCTCTGATGGCTGAGGAAAGTGAGTTTCTGGTCTTTGAATTCAAGCTCCGTGACTAATCGTCTCCTGCATTCTGCAGTGGCAGTCTGGGAAACTACGCAGATCACATCACCATAACTGGTCCCATTTCCCCTTCTCTCCCAAATATCCCTGGAAAGCTTACTTATAATAATGTACAAACAAATACTTCCAGTTATCGAAAGTTTTTGTTGTGAGAGAATACAGTGGCAGAGCCTTGCTTCAGTCACTCACCTGCTTTGGAAATATTTAGGAATTTTTGGCTCCTTGTTGTCTGGCTGTTTGATTTTAATGGTATACCCTGAACTTACTTGCTGAGGAACACAGAAACCAGAATGTCTGCCCTAACCATGTTTCCCATGAGGATTTCAGTTAGAATAATCCAAAATACCTTCCTTAATCTAATGAAGTGATGTCTACTGATAAGCCAAACAGTCCCTTGAGCTTGCACAAGCCAGTCTCTGAGTAGACTAAGTAGGCACTCTCCCAGGCTCCACAGCCAGGATGCGGATGAGGCATCAGGCCATCGACTGCTGATGAGAGCCGAGGCTGACAGTGCACAAAGACATTTATGACACAATTAAAGTGAAGTCTGAATTTGTCACTGTCCCTGTTGGCTCTAACCCAGGGACTTGCTTGCATTTAAATCTTACAATACAACAAGAGACGAACATAATGGAGAGACCGGTCTTTCATTTGTTCCGCCATTATTCTTTTTTTTTTTTTTTTTTTGGTTTGTCAAGACAGGGTTTCTCTGCAGCTTTGGGGCCTGTCCTGGAACTAGCTCTTGTAGACCAGGCTGGTCTCGAACTCACAGAGATCCGCCTGCCTCTGCCTCCCGAGTGCTGGGATTAAAGGCGTGCGCCACCACCGCCCAACCCGCCATTATTCTTGAAATGTACTGAGCATTTACGGTGTTTTATTTAGGTTCCTTTTTTTTCCTCTGTCCTTCTACCTTTTAAAAGATTTCAGGCCTGCGAGATGTCTGTGTGTGTAAAAGCACTGTCGCCAAGCTTGAAGACCTTAGTACAATACCCAGGCCCTACAGTGTGGGAGTAACACACTCCAATTATTTGTCTTCTGATCTTCAGATGGGTGCCATGGCACGTGTACCCACACACATGTAAATTAAAAATTCATGTAATTGAAAAATAAATGACTATATGCATATTTAATTTCTGTTCCTTCTTTTTTTCTTTCATTCCCTCCTTTCATCTTACTCTTCAATACAAAGTAACATTTTTATCCTCCGCATCAAGATTTGATGCACAACTGTCGTGGGCTGGAAAGGACCAAGTCAAAGTGGCTCTCCTTGAGCTGCTTCTGCCTACTGTGTTAAGTGTGACAACACATTGTAACTCACTGGCCTCTGATTTCTCACTGACACTGAAGGCAACTGTCTTCCCTATGGCCAGCTGATTCCCTGGGAGCAGACCATGTGTCCAAGTGTGTATTTTTTCAAACTTTCTTTTTATTTATTCTCTGTGTCTTTCCCATCATGCATCTCAACCCCATTCATGTCCCTCTGCCCTTACAACCCCTCCGCCGACAAAATAAAATAAAATTTAAGGGAAAGAAAGAAAGGACAAATCAGTCTCGTCTTGGAAGCTGTTGCGTGACACAGCAAGGCACACAGTAAGTCTTCTTACCCATATATCTTTACTTGCAAGCGTTCATTGCAGAGAGACATTGTTCTGGTTTGAGGCCTCTGATTTCTGCTGTGCTATCAGTGCTGAGCCCTCACTGGGACACCTCTTGGATATCCGGCTGTTGTCTTGTGTTGTGGAGATCCTGTAGCTTTGGGGCTGCAGAATGCCAGGCCCTTCATATACTCCAGCAGACTGCGGGGGAGGGAGGTGCCGGGAGAAACTCATAACCCTGGTTCTGGGCCTGGGGAGTTGCAGGGTTGGTCAGCCTACTGGGTTTCCCCTTTCCTCACTGCTCTCCAGAGTGCTGCTGTGTCTCTAGAAGGCAGGGACAGCTGTCCTGCACTTGCTTGCGACCTCAGGGCCAGCTCTCCCACCTGCCACCTGCCACAGGTGGCAAGGAGCCTGGGGGCGGGATTACAGCTCTCCCTTGCCCAGAGCACCATACAGCAGATGAAGGGCGGGGCCAGATCTCTCAATTTTCCCATCTGAGGGGTGGGGGTGGGGCTGCTCACCTACACCACTGTTGATAGGGTTGGCTCCACTGTGCTGCCCAGGCGAGGAGCAGGGCCTGCTTTCCTAAGTTGTGTAGCTGGTAAGGGGGTGGGTCAGCTCTCTCTTTTGCAGGTGGCAAGGGGTAAGGGGGGGGGCATCTCTTCCCCGCTCACACTGCCGATTAACAGAAGAGTAGTGGGGGTAGTGGGGACAGCCCTTCCACGCTCAGAGCTCTGGGGCTGACCCACCCACACCTCCGCTAACAGGGTCCACTCTACTGTGCTGCCTAGGTGAGGTATAGGGCCTGCTCTCTGGAGTGCTGTGGCTGGTGTTCTTATGACCCTCCCTCCCTCCTCTCTTCTTGCTGTAAGAGCATATTCTGCTCCTTCAGCCAATAGCCTTTAAGATACCAGCCCACTTGTGTGTTTGAGTGCCAATTATTGTAGGAGAGAGGCTGCTTGTTTGTCCCAGCCGCCTAGCTAGCTTAGCCCCGAAATAACCACCCAGAAATTGTATTCATTGAAATGCTGCTTGGCCCATTAGCTCTAACTTCTTATTGGCTAACTCTTACATATTAGTTTAACCCATCTCCATTAATCTGTGTATTGCCACGTGACAGTGTCTTACCAGAGATTCTACCTGGTGTCCGTCTCAGGTGGAGGATCCATAGCCTCTTAAAGGCTATTGGCTGAAGGAGCAGAATGTGCTCCCACAGCATCCTCTCCTCTCCTCTCCCCTCTCATACCACACCACACATTTCCTCACCATAACTGTGCCCAGCTGCTTGGTGCTGCAAGGTGCCAGGTGGGCCCATGTTTTCTCCTCAGAGCCTTGGGTGGACCACCCCAGGCCTGCATGTGGGTCTCCTTATCCTGCTCAGTCAATAACGGCCAAGTATGTTTTTTTTTTTTTTCCATAGGTGTACCATCTGATATAAACATGTATTCTCCAACCATCTCCCTTACTGAGTTCTCCTATTCTGGGCCAATGGCCACCTCCTTTAATAACTTCCAGGGCCAGGTGCCAGAGAACTAAGAAGCCTCTATGCGGAAACCCTCAAATTATTCCAACTAGCCGACCCCCGCCTCCGCCCATTGCTGTTGGCTACGTTTCTTCCTGAAAAGCCTGCAGTACAAGTCCTTGATGAATTCTTTGTTCAGTGACTTTGGGTGACTTACTGAGCGTCTGTAACCAATAGCACAGAAAGAGGATTCTAAAATGCACACGTGTTCTATACTTTGCCTACCAGGCTATTGAACAACAGACCCCAAGAAACTGAAGTCCTGTCTGTCTGAAATCTCATTTTAGGAGAAGAAAAGATCTTAGCCGAAAGTGGAGCCTGTCCCCAGAAAGATTTGCAGCTTGTTGGACAACCTTGAAGGAGAGACTGGAGCCAGGATGAGCACGGGTCATGATGGGCAGAACCGCACCTTCAAAGGGTTACATGCCTGCTTACATGGAACTCCGGTGCTTGTCTTAAGCCTAATCCTCGGAACAGGATCTTGAAGTCAGACTTGGGGGGAGGGTGGACACTGAATCTATGTCCGTCCTCCCAATGTGAGCCCATTAAACGAACCTCTTTTTTCTGCCTTTATTTTCTTCTTTAAAAGTTGTCTTTATGCTAGTATGACTCGAAGGGGCCGTGCTTGTCTGAGCATGCATACGAAAGTCAGAGGACACCCTTGGGTTTGTCCTCACCTTCTGCCTTAATACAGGCGAGATCTGATTGCTTGCTGCTGCACAGACAGGAGGTTCTGGGGATTCTGTCCAGACCTCCCATCTCATCTTGGGAACACTGGGACTTCAGACTCACGCGACTTTGTCAGTTTTTCATGGGATCTAGGAAATTTGAACTCGGGTCTCCATGCTTACACAGCAAGCCCTTGACCCCCGAGTTGTCTCCTCAAGATGCTCCCCTTTACAGGTTTTGGTTATTATTTGGCCCTTGTAATTGTCTTATTGAGGACAGGTGACCAAGCTTGACACTTTAGGGATGTCAGAAACTGTCACCCGGTTCCAGAGCCGGACTTCCTGCTTGGTGAAGGGGACAAAGCAGCAGAATTTGCCAGTGTTCAGCTGTTTGGGGTCATTTCGATGCCACCAGGGAAAGAAAGGCAGGCTGGCAGGCTGCCTTTTCAGTAGCACTGTGTTTGATGCCTAAACAAACTGTTAAGGGTCCTGTCTAAAATTCTGGGGAGTAAAGATTGAAGAGTCAAGCTTGGCAATTGCCATAGATCAGACCCTTGACAGCGGCCAACACTCACTGTTTCCCAAATGGCAGACGCTGACATGTGTTCCTCCCATCAAACCTAAGACACTCTATTCATTTCAGAGAGTTCCATTCTACCCAGCCCCCAAATGTTTACCTTTCCAAAGGAAGCAACTCACCAGAACAGAAGAGCCTCCATTATTCTAAATAACTCCACAGGCACACCCAAAATTAATGGGGGCATCAGTGTGCCCATGTTTGGCATAAGCTAGGCATGAAACCATGAAAGCCACGAAGAAAAGCATCAAATGCCAGCCAAAACCTCAGCAAAGTTTTGGGACTGAGTTGAATAACACCCAGTTATTTTAACACATTTAACTGTAGTGGGGGTTCTCAAAGAGTGAGTCTATGTCTTGTTAGGAAGGAGCTGTGCCTTTGCCGTTGCTCTGACAGCAAAGACTTTGCTGTTTCCTTTACAATGTGAAATAACCACCCCGGTTTTCTGGTTCTGAGTCAGCAGTGTTTCCAGAGAGACAACATCAGGACTATTGGAACCGTTTCATTCCCGCATCCACTGTGGATACCAACGGACTTTTGGTGCTTTTCCCATTTGCTGACACTTGCTGGATGTTTTAAAATTCAGTGCTGCTATAAATAAAAAGGTCTTCAAGGTCCCTCTACAGAGGCGGTGTAGGTATAAAAGTATAAAGGCATAAAGCAAAGCATCCTGAGAGTAAATCATATCGCCACCATTGACCAGGCATTTATTACGTGAGAGGCGATATGATAAAAGCTTTATATGACAACCGCTGTGTTTTCAGAACAACCCTATAAAAGGCTTTTCATAGCTGCATCTTATAACTTGGTTATGCGGAAGCCTTTTAGAACAGGAGCCACAGCAAAGGGAGAACCAGAGGTTTGAGCCACGTGCCATCAATCTGGGGGCCCTGCCCTCCATTCCAGTGCTTCGGCCAAGGCAGTGGGGCCAGATGGTGACCCAGCCGTACGCCATTAGCAAGGTCAGCTGAGAGTTGTGTGAAATGAAGATACAGCCTTCATGTTTAGCCCACCCCAGGATTATGAGCCTAAAGGGAAACGCACGATGTTTCTTCATGTTTTACACCCCAGGATGAACACAGTTGAAACTCTTAACTGTGGCTCAATTCCTGTTTACTGGACTAGAGAATTAATGACGTTGGCTAAATCACTTTTCCTCCAACAGTTGTTGTGTTGGAGGCGGAGTTACTTTTCTGTAACTTCTGAAACCCATGGTGGCTAGCTGACATCCCCCTCAATGCTTCTCACCTCACTTTTTTGGATAGGGTCTTTCACCGAACCTGGAGTTCATAAATTCAGCTCTGCTGTCTGCCAGGGAGCTCCAGGGTCCTCCTGCTACTCTCCCCCACCACAGGACTGGGGTTATGAAAGTGTGCCGCTGAGCCTGGAATTTACATAGGTTCTCGTATTCCAGACTCAGATCCTCATGGTTCTATGACGGGCATTTGACTGACTGGTCTATCTCCCCCTCCCACACTTGAAGAGCCTTCAGGTTTCAAGTGGCACAGACGTTCAGAGATAGTAAAAGTTCCAAATACCTAGGTGTCCAGTCAAAAGGCATTTTCAAAGATCATCTACCTTCTACCCATCTCACAATACACCAGACAGCAAGAGATAAAAGGATCCCATAGTGATTACAGGGTCGTCCCAAGTAAGGTTCTTGAATTCAAAGACTTGAATTCAAGTCCACTGGTGGCATACTCCCGGTCTTGGCCTTGGGTGTAATTACATTAATAGAGGGTAGAGCGTTGTAAGGAGGTTGCTTGTTCATCTCAACTGTCCAGAACCAAAATAATTACACAGAAATGGTATTAATTAAATCACTGCTTAGCCTATTAGCTCTAACTTCTTATTGGCTAGCTTTTACATGTTAATTTAACCCATCTCCATTAATCTATGCCTCACCATGAAGTCGTGGCCTACCAGTAAGATTCCAAGGGTCTCCAGCAGCAGCTCCATGGCTTCTCTCTATTCTGCCTCCTTTCTCCCAGCATTCCGCCTAGTTTTTCCTGCCTGCCTCTATTCCCTGCATAGGCCCAAAACAGTCCTTTATTAACCAATGGTATTCACAGCATACAGAGGGGAATCCCACATCAGTAGAGTGCGGCAGAAAGTCTTATTAAAACATCACAAGACGTATTCAGTATTCAAAGAATATCTTAGATAGGGTTTCCATTGCTGTGATAAAACACCACGACCAAGAGAATGTGGGCAGAAAATGATCCATTTCATCTTACAACTCTCAAGTCACACTCCGTCTCTAAAGAAAATCAGAACAGAAACTCCAGGCAGGAACTTAGAGGCAAGAGCTGAAGCAGAAGCCACGGAGAACGCTGCTTACTGGCTTGCTCCTCCTAGCTTTCTCAGCCTGCTTTCTTATAGCATCCAAGACCACCAGTTCAGACCCGCAATAGGCTGGGTCCTCCCCCATCAATCACTGATAAGAAAATGCCCCGTGGATTAGTCTACAGGCTAATCTGATGTGAATATTTTCTCAGTTGCAGTTCTTTCTTCTCAACCAACTCTGGCTTGTGGCAAACTGACAAGCTATCAACTAGAACAGAGCATTTTCCTATTTCCCAAATAAAACTACATGTGAAAAGTACTTTGTATATGAAGTTAGTTACTCAACATATAGCTTCAAAACCACCTACAAATGTGTGGGGGTTCTCACTGCTTTCATACCCTCAGTCCGTTTTGTTCCATTTCAAAATGACACTCTCGGTTCCCAAGTGCACACCATGTCAGGACGATTAGAAACTGTTTCCTTTACCAAGATTGGTAGACATATAGTCACATGCTTTCAGTCCACAACCTGAATATATTGCAGTTGCTTGGAAGATTATGATAGATCTGTACATCCCATCACTTGTGCCATCACAAGCACCCTAAACACATACGTACCAGCCACCGTAGGATCCAGGCATGACAAGCCCAAGAGAGACCTGGGTCTCAGTAGTTTTCCCTAAGGCAGTACCTGGTTGCAGGGAGGACCATAAACTGAGATTACCCAGGCACCACCCAGGAATAGACCATCCAAAGGAAATGCCTAGCATTCCAACCAATGAAGATAGGATCACCTGCCAGCACACACCCATCGCTTTTCACCAGGACACCCCTGGACAAATGTCAGCCAACCAGGGGTCCTGAACTTTAGAAATCCCACTCCCACCTTTGCTACTATAAAAACCCAACTCTAACTGAGCTCGGGGCTCTCCCTTGACTCCAATATGCTGGGTACACAGAGAGATTGAGTTTGCAAACTTGTGTAAGAAAAAAGGCTGTTTGCTTTTACATACAGGACTCAGTCTCCTGGTTGGTTTTTGGGGGGACTCTGTGATCTGGACATAACAGCCACCACATAAAAAAGTGTTACACACCATTGTGTACAACACAATTCCTGTCAATGAATGACTGTTGCCAATTTCTATGTTTACTGAAACATTCTCTTCATACTGTACTCCTACTTAGGAATTTAGTTGTAGAACCAGGTTCCTCGTTAACTGGGAGCAGCCTCTTGCTTTTACCATGTCTTTTGCCTGCTTCATTTTCTGATCTCTGTGGGCATGATGTCAGTGACCCCATGTTATCTGTGACAAAAATGAAAGCAATCAAACAAAATTGGTCTTACCTTTTGCTGGGAAGAGACGCCATGACCAAGGCAACTCTTACAAAAGCAAGCATTTAGTTGGAGTCATGCTTACAGTTTGGGGAGTTTAGTCCGTGGTCATCATGGCGGGAAGCAGGCAGGCATGGCACTGGAGCCAGGCATAGCGTTGTTGGAGCCGTCCCTGAGAGCTTACCATCTCGATAGGCAGGCAGAAGGCAGAGAGGAAGAGACAGAGAGAGAGGGAGAGAGAGAGACACTGGGCCAGGTTGGGCTTTTGAAACCTCAAACCCCACCCCTCAGTGACACCCCTCCAAAGTCATATCACTAATCTTTTTTCGAACAGATCAACTAACTGGGGAACAAGTATTCAAATACCTGAGCCCATGGGGGCCGGGCCGGTGTCAGCTGATCCACCACAATAGCCTTTCCCTATTTGGTTCCTTCATAAGAGATAATCATGTAACAATTAGTATATTCAATGCATATTCTTTGGAGGCCAACTTTCTCTCAACCTACATTTTTAAAGAAACATTCATGCTGCCTTGGGTATTTGAAGGGTCCTGTTTGTCAGTATTTGATTCATTATTAATGCTTAAAATAATTTTATTTTATATTTATTTATATTTATATATTAGGGTGTTTGCACACACATAAATTTTAAGAGTCCTTAAACTGTATATTTCCTTAAGGGTGTGGGTAATATTGAACATATATCTGTGTGTTACAAAACTTGACCCACAGAATTGAACTTAGTGGGTGGGTATTCATTGAATTGACTGAGTAGTTTTATATTCATAAATAGTATCAGCTATGTTCTCTCCAACATCCCTACTAACAATATTCATGTGACTATATTTGAGCTTAAAGTGGGCTTTGATGTGAACCAATGGGAGACTCCAGTGAGTGTTTTTTTTTCCAGATGTGCTGTTTGGGTTGGGGCAGGAATCATAGCAACTGTACTAAACTCACTTCTCTCCCGGATCTTATAAAACTAGATGCATTTAATTTAGGGAGTGGATATTGCCCATTGATGGACATGTCCATGTTGGGTCTTACATTTTATGAGTGATATTAATTAATTATCTGTAACCTATAAATCATAAGAGGTGAGGATACACCTGAACTTTTCAGGGCCCCGTGGGTTAGTTTCATTCATCTTTATTCCTCAGCAGACTTGAGTCCCAGCACTTAGAAGCTAGAAGGTGTTCAATAAATGTTTGGGGACTTGCACTAAATGCAGACAAATCACTTTAATATCACATGTGAATGTTTACTTGTGCTCCTCCATAATAATTAGATTGGGAAATGTTAAAAGGAAGACTTTACCCAGCCTGAATTTTAATGCAGGGCACATCTCTGAACTGCAGTTGATGTTCCCCCTTAATATCTCCTGTGAAGGCAGACTAGCATTTAAAACAGTTAGCGTGCCAGGAGCAGTCTGGGAAGTGTCAGGGTGGTTTGTGTTGCCAGTTGCTCTAATTGAGGAAAACAAGCTGCCCTTAACAAACCGAGCCTTGCACAGGCTGCAGAAGCCTGTTCAAATGAACGGAGGCTCGCTTGACTAAACCAAGAGGCTTAGACTTGTTGTTGTTTATTAAAATTTACTCATTCCTAACTAAGACCTTGGCTATCTACCTAACCTCTTTGTGCCTAAGTTTCCTTATCCACAAAGGTGATGCTCATATGATCAACCTCGCCAGGGTACGCTCTTATGCTACCTTATACAGCATCCTGCTAGCTGCAAGCATGTATCTGCACCATCTGTGTGCTTGTGGAAAACTTGGTACCTTCAGTCCCATCCCAGGTGCTCAGGACCAGAAAAGCTGCTTCTTAGCCTGATTTCCAGGAGACTTTCATCCACCTCCCAGTTTGAAGATGTGGCTCTTTGTTATCTTACAGATGGAGTGCACACAGAAAATGTCTCATAATTATTACCTGCTACCACATAAGGAAGAAATGTGGGAAATATCAGCAGGAAACAGTTGCAACCTCTGCCAATGGTCACTCAAATGCAAGTTCTGGATGGATTATGTCTGCCATCCTGTCTGCTATTCATCGTTGCGGACGTTCATGAACAGTCCTCTGTGGTCACTATTCTGTTTAAACGTGACTTGCTTTGCTTGGGTGATCATTTGTCAAAACTGGGGTCTGGTGGTAGACACCCATCAGCTGGCATGCACCTCAGATTCCTCTGTGGCTTCAAACCCACAGCTTTCTCAAACTTGGCAGGCTGGTGCCAAAACAAAAATTCTAATTGACCTTCTCCTCTTTCCACAGCTGCGAGCAGAGTATATTGGTTTGAAATGGATTCTTCACACCCCAGCAGTTTGATCATTCCTTCTCCCACCCAAAATAGATGGCACAAGATGAAACAGAAGGAATGAAAAATGTAGGAGGCGATCATTTCTAGTTCCCTTAAGCCTACGTTATCTAAGTCTGCAGACAGAGTAAGCTCTGGGCGTGAGGTGGGGCAAAATAATGCTTTCTACAAGGGTCATGGCTCCCACCCCACCCCGCACATCAATGTACATGTGTGTACTGTCTAAAGTTCCTAGGAAAAGAAGTAGCTCCGCATTTGGCATTGAGAACTCTCATCTCCCCTGCACAGAAAGCCAAGATGCTTGGCAGAAGCAGTGCATTCTGTATGAGCCTGAAGCAGAAACTGCAAACCCCGACTCTTTGTAAGAGCAGCATGCTGGCCCCAGAGCGGAGGCATCACTGACATTGCCTGGCAGTAAGAAGTCCATTTACTACTGTCTCTTTGAAGATGAGTCACTTAAAATTCTGGTACAACATTTCTTCCATGTCTGAGCTGAAACAGAAGAAACGGGGAGGCAACGGCAAGGGAAGCTTTCAAAAGAGAATTGGAACACTGCCCTTCTGAGTGTGCACTGGTATGGTCTGTGATTGCGTAAGAATCCCGCATAGCCATCCATCCAGTCTCCCTACACCATGGACGCAGAGCTTGTGTTGTATTATTGGACATCAAACTGAGAAAATAGAATTTGTTTTCAGCCCCCAGGCTTCACCTCACGTGCATACCTTCCTCCTTGGGTCTTTTAGCCCATTGCTTAACAAGTCTGCTTTCACAGGGCTCTCAGGGTACCATGAATAACTTTCCCGGTAGATGAGGAATCCAAAAAAATTAATGAATGTTATATTAGTGTGTAACTTAAAGTGAAGGGACATATGCTGTGAATTTATATTTAAAGTTCTCTAAGAAAGTCATAAATAGTAATATGTCTCTAATCAATGTGCTCTAAAGACTTCCTCCCTTATAAACTATCAAACCCAAACTCTGAACTCTGGAGTTGTCTAAGATGCTTTCCTTAGCTCTCAGCTCTTTTCTCATTCCACCAGACCAGGTCCATTTCCCAGGGTCAGCCCACAGACAGGAGCACTCCAAACTCCGTCCTCAAGATCCGCTGCCTCTTCCCTGGGTGCTTCCAGTCCTCTGAAATGCCTCCTTATCAGAAAGACTTGTTCTCAGGATTCTGGATGAATTGCCTTCCTCTCCTGGTCTCGAGGTTTAATATTCCCCTATCCTGCTTCATTGCACTGCTTATGACTTTGTAGAGTATATAATTAGTTATGTAATCATTCATTATCAGACGGACTGTGAGTTACATAAAGTCAAGAATTTTGTCTGGGTTTGTTGCTTCTATATCGCCAGTGCCTAGGCGAAAAAAGACCTGAGACAAGGCTGAGGGTCAATAAGTAATTGTAATTGAGTTCAACCTTGCCTGTGTTCACTGTCTATTATAGAAGAATCATATGTAATATGTATAAAATGAAAAATTGCATAGGAATGTATATTGAGCCTAGCCCTGTATCCAACCTGATGCCATCTCCCTCCTCCTCTCCCTGAAGTAATCAATGAACTCGGCACTTATGTCTGTACATGCCTTTATCATGCAGGCATATGCACTCTCAAGCAACAAATAGCAATCAGGTAACTGCAGCCCTGCTCTGTCACAGCACAGCATAAGATATCACAGCCATGAATAGTGTCATGACAGAGTATAGCATAACATAGCGTTATTACCTATAACTAGAAAAACAAGTCCCCAGCTCCGATGTGTAGAAAAATTGCAAGGGGTGTGTTCACATATCCCAGAGACCAAACCTCAAACGAACTTTATCTAAAAATCTCTGAAAAAGAAATTATATTATTTCCCAAAATTGTTCAAGTGAGACTTCCTGGGAACCCACAGATCACTCCAGCCAAAGGAAAAGATACACTAACTGCAGAGATTCACTTCTACCTCAGCTTCCTCAAGGCCAGTCCCCAAGTTTTATTCTGGCTCTGTAGCATGCCACCTTTGCTCCCATCTTCAGTGGGTCCCAACCCCACTAATTCCCTTGTATAGCTTCCAGCCCAAGCAGGCATACCCTGGGAACCCTCAGGCCATTCCTGAAGTAAGTCGGCTGACTGCATATCTTCCTCTCTCCCTCCATTCCTTCAAGTTCCCAGATCTGAAGCAGCCTGCTGCTGACTCCCCTTACTCTGCCCCCATTCCCAGAGCACTAAGCAGATCCGGATAGAACAGCCTTATTCCCTTCTTTCTGTGGACCACTCAGTTCCCCGCTCCTAGCCATCCCCATTCCTAAGTGCCGGCTTTCAATACCTAGGACTCATTTTACCTGGTACCCCTCAATGATCACACACATCAGCATCACAGAAGAATTTTCTACCAGGTAACACACAGCTCCCACACCCTCCTAATAACTAGAGAGGGCAGCAGAAACCAAGGAACAAAATACTCACACAACAAAGACAAGACCTAGGATTACAATCTTCCCTAATCAAGATCTCTAGATGCCTCACAAAAATACAATCAATAATAGCCAGGAAAATGTGTCTCCATTAGAGCTCAGGCCTGAGAACTGCAACCTAGCTGAGACAAAAGAAAATATAAAAGCTTAAAATAACCTTTACGGATATGATAGAGGTCCTTAAAGAGGAAATGAATACATTCCTTAAAGAAATATATGAAAATACAAAGAGTAGAAGGAAATTAATAAAAGACTGCAAGACCTCAAAATAGAAATAGAATCAATAAAGAAAACCCAAACTAAGGGAAATCTGGCAGTGAAAAATTTGGGAATGGAAACAGGAACCTCAGAGGCCAGCCTTACCATCAAACCACAAGAGATGAAAGAGAGATTTGCAGGCAGTGAAGACACATAGGGGAAATGGGTAGCTCACTCAAAAAAAAAATGTCAAGTCTAAAACTTTGCTGGCACAAAACATCCAGGAAATCTTGGACACTAGGAAAATACCAAATCTAATAATAACAGGAATAGAGGAAGGAGAAGAAACTTAGGTCAAAGGCACAAAAATTATTTTCAATATAGAAGAAAATTTCCCTTACCTAAAGGACATGCCCCTGAAGGTCAAGAAGCTTACAGAACACTAAATAGACTGGACCAGAAATAGAGTCCTCGCAGCACATAATAATCAAAACACTAAACTTTCAGAGCAAACAAAGAAAATTAAAAACTGAAAGGAAAAAGACCAAATAACCTATTAAGACAGACCTATTAGAATAACACCTGACTTCTCAACAGAGACTCTAAACACCAAGAAGATCTGAACAGATGTTCTGTAGACTATAGGAGACCACAGATGGCAACCTGGACTACTATACTCAGGAAAATTTCCAATTAAAATCTATTGAGAAAATAAAACATTCCATAATAAAAAAGATAGTCAATATCTATTTACAAAATCTAGCCCTACAGAAAGTACTAGAATGAAATCTCAAACCTAAAGAGTTAGCCAAATCAAAGAAAAAACAAGGAACAGATAATCACAGATCAGAAAATTAAAAGAGGACACACTTACACACACCATCACCACTACCACTAGAACAACAATATAAAAGGAATCCACAAATACCACCCATTGATATCTCTCAATATTATTTAACAAATCTTTTTTTTTTTTTGGTTTTTTTTTTTTTTTTTTTTTTTTTTTTTTTTTTCGAGACAGGGTTTCTCTGTGGCTTTGGAGCCTGTCCTGGAACTAGCTCTTGTAGACCAGGTTGGTCTCAAACTCACAGAGATCCGCCTGCCTCTGCCTCCCGAGTGCTGGGATTAAAGGCGTGCGCCACCACCGCCCGGCTATCTCTCAATATTATTGATCTTAATTCACCAATTAAAAAATACAGACTAACAGAATGGATTTAAAATAGGAACCATCTTTCTGCTGCATCAAAAAACCACACCTTCATGTCAAAGATATACATTACCTCAGGAAATGTGATGGAGGATTCTCATTGGCTAATAAACAAACTGCCTTAGAATTTCCTTGGAATATCTTCTTCCATTTTTTTTACCCTGAGGTAATATGTATCTTTGACATGAAGAAAATTAAAATAACTCCCTGCATCTTATCTGACCACCACAGAGTAAAGTTGGTTGTCATCATCAACAGAACCAAAAAAGTCTTTCAAACTGATGGAAATTGAACAATTCTCTACTGAATAATAGCAAATGGGATAAGACAGAAATTAAAAAAAAATAAAGATTTCTAGAATTGGATGAAAATGAATATATAACATACCCAAACTTGTGGAACACAATGAACGCAGGTCTAAGAAGCAAGTTCATAGCACTAAGTGCCTACATAAAAAATTAGACCCTGGATTCTGACCCCTCTCACCAGCATGAGACCCTTCTCCAGGCTCATGTCATGCTAGATAGTCCCTATATCCAGTGGTTAGGTCCTGACCCCAGCCGTTGAAGACTTCTACCACTGAGGCACAGACCATTATCAGCCAGAATGGGTGAGTAACCTGCCTTGGTAGTGGAATTGTATCAGGACCCTTCTCCAGGTCCACACTACCCCACCCTGTACCTAAGTCTCTGTTGGGCCCTCTCCCAACCTCAGAAGACGTCTTTCAACAGGCTCAGGCCACACAAGCCAGAATGGAATTGCCATTGGAATTGTACCTCTCCATGGATTCTGTTCCCCAAGACCCTTCCTCAAGCCCATGCCATCCCAGCTTATCACTGGTCCTGTTACTGCTGGACCCTACTCCTGACCCAGCAGAGTCTGTCACTGAGGTGCCAACTACACCAGCCACAACCACCTTCACCAATCAACAAGTGACCCTTCCGAGAACTGGAAGACTCCACAGGCCCAGACACAGACTATACCAGTTGGAAAAACAGCATCAGCAGCTCTGCCAGAGGCCAGGTTGATTTAGGTAACCCACAAGAAGACTTGGGATTTACGAGAGGCCAGACCAGATCAATGGACCCCAAACCTCCAAAAGGCTAGAGAAGACATACCACTGTATCTAAAAACTCACCAGTCACCAGCATCCTTGGCCACTTAGGCCAAAAACCCAAAGAGGAAGCAGAAACCAAGGAAAAAAACACCCATGGAACAAAGACAAACACTAGACCTATGATCATGCCAAATCCAGATGCCTAAATGTCAGTATAAGAGCACAAGCAGGATGATCTCTGAAGTACAGAGAGAATCTCTGATGCACAGACTATGACTGCATACAGCTGGTGTGGGAGTTACCTCTGTATGTTATGAATATGATTGGTTAATAAAGAAAGCTCTCATGAGCCTATAGCAGGGTGGAGCAGAGGTAGGCAGGGAAGATGGAACTGAATGTTGGGAGAAAGAAGGACAGAGCCAGAGAGAAGCCATGTAGCCCTTTGGAGACAGACACTGGGAACTTTAGACAGTAAGCCACAGCCACGTGACGATATATAGATTAATGGAAATGGGTTAAATTAATATGTAAGAGTTAGCCAATAAGAAGCTAGAGCTAATGGGCCAAGCAGTGATTTAATTAATACAGTTTTGTGTGATTATTTCAGGGCTAAGAGGTCAGGGAACAAACTAGTAGCCTCCTCACAACAATTGGCACACCAACATGGTGGACTAAATCCATGTAAAACCTGAGAAAGCTTAAAAAGGAATCCTAGACACAAATAAACAGAGTTAAGTATGGTTTGATAGTGGCATTTTCATGGATGGGCTCTGTTTTCTAGAAGCAATCAGAGTCATGGTTCCTTTAAGAGAGGTTTTCGTGATTCACTGGTAGCAGGAAAAAACCCTGCAGTTTTGAAATGCTAGCTTTCTGGGCTGTGCTGCCAGCGTGACCTCTGGCTCTTTCTGGAAGTCTGGCTATAAAGCATTTGAGTGGGGTCTGTGAGGAGACTGCTGCAACTTGCTTAATGGCAACATAGATTGTCTGTGTGCCTAAAAATGGGGTGTCATTTATAGACAGAAGTATCCCACCTGGTCCTGTAACCATTCAGTTCGAAAGAAACACGTAGAGCCTTATATTAATTATAAACTTTTTGGCCTATTAGATCAGACTTAATATTAACTAGCTCTTACAACTTAAATTAACCCATAATTCTTGTCTATGTTTAGCCATGTGGCTTGGTACCTTTTACCAGTGAAGCATTTTCATCTTGCTTCTTCTGCGTATGGATGGCCACTGAGTCTGGCCTTTCCTCTTCTAAGAATTCTCTTAGTCTAGTTGCCTCACCTATAATTCCTTCCCTGCTACTGACCAATCAGCATTTTACTAAACCAATAAAAGTGACAAATCTTTACAATGTACAAAAGCATTATCCCACACCATTTTTAGATTATGTATGTATGTATATATTTTATAGCCTGTCCACAGTTTCCCTCCCTCTTCTCCTCCCATTCCCTCCCTGAACATGCTCTCCCACCCCCTTCAATCCACTCCTTCTCTTTTTCTGTTCAGAAAGGAGCAGGCCTTCCATTGGTATCAACAACGCATGGCATATCAAGTTGTAGTAAGACTAAACAACCTGCTCTGGTATTAAGGCTAAGCAAGGCAATTCAGTATGATAATCTGTTCCTAAGAGCCAGTAAAGAATTAGGGACAATCCCTATCTCCACTGTTAGAAATACAAATAGAATAACTGTCAAATATATTAGAGGGTCTAGGTCAGTCCTTTACAGGCTCCCTGGCTGCTGGTCCAGACTCTGTGAGCTCCTATGAGCCCACAGAGTTAGTTATGTCTGTGAATTTTCTTGTGATGTCCTTGACCCCTCTGTCTTGTACAATCCATCTTCCCTATCTTCAGCAGGATTCCCCAAACTCAGTTGAATGCTTGGTTGTGGATCCCTGCGTGTTTCCATCAGTGACTGAATGAAGGAACTCTGTTGACAATTGGAGTAGTCACCAACCTGGTTACAGGAGAAGGCCAATTCATGCTACGTAACCATTTTTGCTAGGAGTCTAAGCTGGGATCATCTTTGTAGATCCCTGGTAGTTTCTATGGCACCAGGTTTTTACCTGACCCTGAAATGCACCCCATTTCCAGTCATCTCTTTCAACACTCTCCCTCCATCAGCCTCCCAGTCCAGTCCCTCAAGTTCCCATCACCACCTTCTCCTAGTCCATTCAGGAGATCTTATCTATTATCCCTTACCAGGGAGATTCATATGCCCACCATTGGGCCCTCCTTGTTACCTAGCCTCTCTGGGACTGTAGGTTGGACTATGGTTCTCGTTTACTTTACATCTAAAATCCACTTATGAGTGAGAATATACTATCTTTGTCTTTCTGGGTCTGGGTTTCCCTACTCAGGATGATTTTTTTTCTAGTTCCATCCATTTGCTCACAAATTCCCAATGTCATTGTTTTGAACAACTGAGTAATACTCCATCATGTAAATGTACCACATTTTCTTTATCCATTCTTTTGATGAGGGGCATTTAGGTTGTTTCCAGGTTCTGTCTATTACAAATAAAGCAGCTATGAACATAACTGAACAAGTGTCCTTATGATACAATTGATTGTTCTTTAGATATATCCTTAAGAGTGGTAAAGCTGAGTCCTAATGTAGATTGACTGGTCACTAATATTTCTTAATATCAATGGATTCAATTCTCCTATAAAAAGACACAGGCCAACAGAGTGGATACAAAACCAGAACCCATTCTTTTGCTGCATACAAAAAAATGCATCTCAATCTCAAAGACAAACATTACCTCAGAGCAAAGGGTTGGGAAAGATATTCCAATCAAATGGACCTAAGAAACAAGCAGATGTATGGAGTGCAAACTTGTACAGCCACTATGGAAAACAGTTTTGTGGCTCTTCAAGAAGATAGAAACACATCTACTTTCAGATTCAGCTATACTGCTTTTGGGCATGTACCCAAAGAACACTTCAACCTACCACAAGGACACTTGCTCAACCATTTAATTGCTACTTTATTCATAACAGCCAGACATTGCAACCAAGATGCCCATCAACAGAAGAATGGATAAAAAACAATGTGGTACATTTATACAATGGACTATTAACAGCCATTGAAAAAATGAAATTATGAAATTTGCAGGTAAATGGATGGAACTAGTGATATAGAGATGAATAATTTGCATTGGTATGGATTATAAGGTCAATTTTGTTATATGTATATGTATTTCTGATCTTGATTAAGGTATTGTAATTGTGGGTTGTTAGTAGATAATCATCGATAATAGTCAAGTTTGTAGTCATGTTAGTTAGATTTTCTAGATATATAGAGATATATTTCAGTTAGATAGACATTCTTCATATCTTTCAAAGATTACAGAATATGGCATTTTAAATGTTTTAATAATTTAGGGCTTTTCATGACAATGAGACACGTCTGCTCCTGGCAGCACCAATCTACTTCAAGAAGATGGGCCTGATGATGGTGCCCCCCCTCCCCCCGCAAGATGTGTAAAGGCAATGGTGACACAAAGCTTGTGGAGTCACCAACTAACATCTGACTAAAGGCCCATCCGTGAGAACCCATACCTCACACTACTTGGGGGACCATGAATACGAGACTAGATAGTCGAGGGTCCTAGGGGAAAACCAAATATGACTGTTCTTAAGAGATGGTCCCGACCAGATGACTTCCAGTGACATTCTGCTGTACGCATAGATCAGTACCTTGCTCAGTTATCAAGGTTCCTTCTCTAAGCTTCCTCCTGCAGCTGATGGGAACAATCTCAGAGATACACAGCCAGGCATTATGCAGATAATGAGAGACCTTGGAACACTCAGCCCTAAATGAGGTCAGCCCTAAATGAGGTGTCTCTATCAAATCCCACCCCCTTCAGGGCTCAGATTGCCCTGTGGAAAAGGAGGCAGAAAGAGTATATGAGTCAGAGAAAATGAAGGACACCAAGAAAACAAGGCCCCCTAAATCAACGTGTTCAAAGCTCATATAGACTCAAAAGCCTGAGGCAGCATGAACAGGATGGCACCAGGTCCTTTGCTTATTTATTATGGATTTTAGTTTAGTGTTTTTGTAGAATTCCTAAGTGTTCGAATGAGTGGATCTGTTTCTTGTGCCTTCTCTTGGTCTTGTTTCCTTCTGTTTGTTTGCTTGTTTTACCCAATTAAAATGTATTAGTTTTGTCTCATCTTATTTTACCTTGTTCTTAACCCTTAGAAGCTGGTTTGTTTTCTAATAAGGGACAGAAAGGGAGAGGTTCTGGATGAGAGAAGAGATGGAGAAGAACTAATCAGAATATTGTTAGAAAAATCTATTTTCAATAAAAGAAAATAATAATAATAATTAATAATTAATAATAATAATAATAAATACTACACTGGGAGCCCATAATCCAAAGGGTTGGAAATTCTCCTCCTGTTTGATTCTGGTCCCAGCACTTCCATGAGTCACTCAGATTTAATGAACGTGGATGGGTCAGAAACGAGAAATGAACAAAGAAATCAGGAGAGACCATGATTCATACACATTGTGCAAAGTGGCTGAGTGGTTTTCCTAGAACACCTAGAAGAGACAGGGAGCACTTTCTGGTAGCATGACCTGAAGAAAGCCAGAACTCAGGAACATTTCAAATCTACCTTCTGGCTTGCATTCTTGTTTCCCTGACAGGATGTGGGCTGCAGGCAAGCACTATCATTGATTTAGCCCCCATTTCCTGGCTTACTCAATGGATGGCAACAACAGGCACTTAATATATATTCATTAGGTGCCAGAGTGATGTTTCATGGGGTGATGTGCTTTCCCAGAAAGTATGAAGACCCAAATTCAGACCCGCAGCAGGCGTGTCAATACCGAGTGGGCATAGATGCCCATTTGGAATCCCAGGACACGGGAAGCAAAGACAAGGGATCCCCACGCATAGGCATCATCACACACGCAACATGCACACACATGCACAAAAATGTTAAATGGGGCAACTCATAAAAAGCCCACTACAGACACAAAACAGTCATAGGCACTGAGAAAAATGGGATCGTATGTGGTCCTCTGACAAGCCTGTGAGGCGGGTAGCTCTGGATCTTAGCTATGAAGGAGGAAGATGCCAGGCCCAGTCTCACCGCACGGCCATCATCATCACCGCTTTGGGGAATCTCAGTCCCTGCCACAATAGCAGCTGTTGTCAGAAGTGTCAGCAGAGTTTAATTTGCAACATCAGGGAATCAGGAAGGCCGACGGCTATGGCTCAAGTGTGTCTCCCACAGCTTCATGTGCTAGAAGCTTAGTCCCCGGTTGTGGCAATGCAGAGACATGCTGGAACTTAGCACAAAGCAATCAGGTCAAGTGGGCTCCATGCTAGTGAAGGGATTAATTCTGACTTCCTGGGGTGGGCTTGTTGTTACAAAGCAGGCTGTTGCACGGTGAAGCTGCCTTACAGGCTTGATCTAATTCGTGTGTGGAAGATTCCCTTTATCTTTCTGTGCTCTGTTGTGTCACAGCCAGGGAGTGTCCCCCAGGAGACAGGCATATGCCATTTGAATCCTTGAACTACAGTTTCCATAAGCTAATGAATCTGTTTAGAAAGCATCCAACCTCTGGTCTTTTGCTAAAGCCCACAAAATGGTCTCAGACAGTTATCAACTGAAAAACTGGACTAGGGTACGGTAGTCTTAGCCGTTCCTTTCCCGTGGCTTGGGGATCACCTCCGACAAGTGACTGATTTGTATTTTAGGGTCCAGTCGCCCGCTGAGGTGATAAAGCGGATAGACTACCCCAGGCACGCTCTTGAAGTGGTGCCCTGGCTGTGTACACGGAACCATCAGGACTGAGCAGGCTTTGGGGGATCTCCAGCAGCACTCAGCTCAGCTGGGAGTTTGAAGAAGGACTCCAGAACAAGAGGGTTGGGAGGATTTGCTATGGAAGAATTAGCACAGATGTGGCCAAGTACCAGCCTTATCCAGCACCTGATACCATTCGATTTTTTTCCTCTCCTTGGCCAGGTGCTGTTAATAAATCACACAGGCCCTGGAGTTGGGCCCTTTCTCTGTTCTCTTCAATAGCTTTCTGGGTAGCCTTGTATGTGGTGGGACCTAGAGCATATCTGGAACTTGTCTGTTTGGGGATAAATGCGGATCTGCTGACTCATCAAATTACTCGGGCGCCCCAGCAGCTTAAGCCTCCAGATGAACCGGGCCTTCAACGTGGGACATTTGCTCATAACGTACAGCAAATGTTTGCTGAGCATCTGCTTGTGTCACGCTGTAGACTAGGCACTGCGGGTACAGGGGCGGACAACGTTAAATGTCCTGCCCTCCTGGATTCTGGCACGGAAAAAACTACAGAACGAGGCAAGTGTCAGGAGGGCAGCGAGAAGAGCTGAAACAGAAAGCTCTGAGGGAAAGAAAGTGGGGGAAAGGAAGTCAGTTAGGAGATGCTGAAGACACAAATGACAAGAGGAAAGGAGAAATGAGTACACAGTAGCAGGACAGCTTCCTACTGAGTCCCGGGAAGGCACTGAGCTCTCAGACTTTACAGTGCAGGGATGCAGAGAGCGGACTGGAGCGCAGGAGCTCGGCACTTCCAGGTTCTGTGGTACTGGGCCCGCTTTTGACTGTCAGGACCTCGGTTTTCTCGTCTGTAAAGTGGAATAATCACAGTCTTGTGGGTATGCTGCTCATATTTGAACACAGGTCTCTCTTAATGTGGTTGGGTGGGTCACGACATTGTATTCTCTTTAAAACAATGTTTCATGTGGAAGAACATTCCGAGGCAGGTCTATAGTAAGGGTGCTTTGGTCCAGAGGTCCAGCAGAGCATGGCCCCCACTCCTGTGTATTTTCAGTATCCTTCTCCAGGGGAATCTGCATCCTCATCTGATGGGAGAGATGACTGCAGCATCTTTTATATTTCACATTCCTAAAGGAGTCTCAAGCCCCCCCCCACCCCAGCCAATACTCGATGCTATCCAGACTTAGGAACACATAAAACAGCATCTTATAGAAGTTCTGAAAGCCCCTCTGATTGGCTGATGGACTTTCTGATCTGGACCCATTGCTGCATCCATAAGGTGGGCAGCTCTTATTGGCCGAACTCAGGCCACGTGTTCCTGGAAGATGAGGGCACAGGAGCTGTGATTTTGATTTAGTCATAGTCATAAGACTTGCATGCTCAATTGTGCTATAGGACATCAGTTCCCTTGTCCTAAATTTATTTAAGATGAGGACAAGGTAGAAAGAATCAGAATGTCCCTTCACCTAGAGGGGTTTAAGTGTCGATTTCATTCCCTTATCAAGCAGCTGCTCCTTAGTCACGGTACAGCGATGTGAGACCCAGTCTGTTTATTTTGCCCTTGAGTCTTTATTATTCTGCTTTATTTTAAATGATGGTGTACCTTAAGTATAATCTGAACACTAGGAAAAATTGCATTTTTAATCTTTTTTTGTGTTTTAACCTTTCATTCCACTTTGGACAACACTAGAATCATTTCCCATCATTCCCTTCTAGTGTGTTTTAACTACCAGTTTCTAGTATCGCATGTAATGAGAAATGTTAAAATGTATATATAAAGCAATAACACATGTAACCATGGTTGATTGGTTGAGAAAAACCAAAGAGGTAGTGTAGTGATTTATAGCATCCCTTGGGGGAAAAGTATTTCTTTTGATAAGGAATCACTGGAATTAACTACCAAGAACCAACCATAGACAATTCTAGCACTAAAAAAAAAAAAAAAATCGACCATAGCAAAGAAAATATGTCATTTGTTGCCTAAAACACTGGCTCCATGTTCATTGAGTTTTGGACACGTGTGCTGGTTGGGTTTTACAGAAATAATCTTTTTATTTCAGCTGAAATTTATATCCTTTTATGAGACTGGAGAATGGCAGTTCATTTTATTGTAAGATCCAAATGCAGAAATTTTGTATTGTCACTGTAGAAAAGAGCAAAGCAATTACGGTAATGGGAAACAAAGGAAGGTCTCCCTTGACCCCGTCTGTCATTCTGCAGAGAAACGATGCATTTCTTTTTGTGACCAGTGCAGATGATGACCCTCATTTGGATTAATTCTCCCTTCCCTTCCTACCACTTCCGTCCTCCCTCTGTTCCCTTTTTCAGTCACTGACTTGGCAACCAGAAAATTCCCACTGTGAAAGAACTTCTTTGGGGCTGCACTGAAACTTGGTCTTCATCCACGGGCGCCACAACTTGCCAGCAAAGCCACTCCCCTCGCCTGATATTTTTCAGGAGCGTGGAATAGAAGGCTTCCTTCAAAAATGGAACCAAGAGCTTAGAGGTTCTCATTCTATTCTCTCCTATCAAAAACCTACATCATCTCTAACTCAGTTGTTCTCAACCTTCCTAATGCATGACACTTCAGTACAGTTCTTCATGTTGTGGTGACCCCCAACCATAAGATTATTTTCATTATTATTTTATAACTGTAATTTTGCTACCTGTATGAGTCATAATGTAAATATACAATGTGTAGGATATCTGATATTCAACCCCTGTGAAAGGGTTGTTGGGCCCCCAAAGGGGTCACGACCCACAGGTTGAGAAACACTGCTCTAAGTGACTTTGGATTTTAACTAACCAAAAGCCCACAGGACACAGGGAAGGTGGCTCAGTTGGTTCAGTGTTAGCTTGGCATGCCTAAAGGCCTGGATTCAAGGGCAGTTTTAAGCCTGAAGTCCCTGTACTCGGGAGGAAAAAGCAGAAGGATCAGAAGTTCAAGTTCAAGATGATCTGTGGCTCTCTAGTGAGTCTGAGGCTAGTTCTATCCATTTTTTTTGATAGCTATCTAAAATGGTTTTGTATCTTGGCTACTGTGAGTACTACAGAAATAACTATAGATGGACAGACATATCTGTTGAACATTTATTTAGAATTTGTGGGTGTATATTTAGGAATAGCATAGATGGATCATAGAGTTGTTCTATTTCTAGACTTTTGATTGCCATAGTAGATGGACCAGTTTGGAAAACCCACCATGGAATACAAAGTTCCTCTTTGTTCTTATCTGCCTCAGTATTTGCTGCTCTTGGTGTTCCTGATAATAGTTATTCTGCCTGGGGTAGGATAGAATCTCAATGTTGTTTTAATTTAATTTACATTTCCTTGGTGGCTAAGAATGCTGTACATTCTCAACTATTTTTGGCTATTTATATTTATTCTTTTTATAATTTTTTAATTCATTAGGCATTGATTAATTCATTAAGTAGTGAAGATCAATGGCAATAGCCTGTGTTCTGTTGTTTTGTTTTTGATAGTTCTATGGTCAGAAACCTGCAAGGAAATATGTCATACCTGGCACTGGGATTTTTGTTTATTATCCCATGTCTTCTGGGAGCAACACTGCACCTATACAGGCAATGCCTATACCCTACCAGTGGCAATGCCTATACCCTATCAGTGCCTATACCCTACCAGTTTACCAGTGGCAAACAAACTGCAAGATAAATCAGGGAAACAGTATATTCACAATAACATTAAAAAATAAAGTACCTGGGAATAATTCTAACCAAGGAAACAAAAAACACTGCAGAATGAAACGAAGGGAGGCATTGGGAAATGAAAAGACCTTCCACGGTCATGGATGAGAAGAAATCTTGTGAAAATTGTTATCCTGTTGAAAGTAATCCACAGATTCAGTGCACTCTCAATCAAAATTCTAGAACCATGCTTCCCATACTTAGAAATACCATCTCAAAATTTATATGAATACACAGAGACCAAGGGCAGTCAAAAGCAATTCTGAACAATAAAAACACTGTAGGAGGTGACGTCTGGTTCCAAATTATACTTCAGAGCTGTAGTAATAAAAAAATAGCATGCTACTGGCACAGAAACAGATGCATAGATCAACAGAATAGAATACCTGGATGTAAGTCCACACAACTGCAGTACCTGATTCTGTCTACAAAGATGCCAGAAGTATGCATTGGAGTAAAGAAAGCATCTTCAATAGTTGGTGCTGGGAAAACTGAATCTCAACATGTAGAAAAATGAAGCTGACCCTAAATGAAACTAGTTCCTACTACTGCTAGTGAGAACTCTACAGGAAACTCAACGAGTGGATCAAGGACCCCAGCACAGGCCCCGATACCCTGAAAGTTCCAGAAGAAAAGAGTGGGAATATAGTTCATCCAGCAGGCAAAGGAAAGGGATCTCTGAGAAGGGCCCCAGTAGTACAGGAAATAAAACCAACAGCTGACAACTGGGATCTCACAAAACATGAAGCTGAAAAGCTGCTGACCGGAAAAGGCGATGTGAAGACCAGAAGAGGCAGCCAATAAAACGGGAGAAAACCTTTGCTGTTCATCTGACAGAGGCTTGGTGTCTAGAACTCCATAACTAAAGGACCTCAATAACTAAACAGCAGGAAAACAAAAACCTCCAGGTATGGTGGTTCACTCCTCTCATCCCAGCACTCAGGAGGCAGAGACAGGTGGATCTTTGAGTTCGAGGCCAGCCTGGTCTACGGAGTGAATTCCAGGACATCCAGGACTACACAGAGAAGGCCTGTCTTGAAAACAAATAAAGGAAAGAGAAAACAAAATAAAACAAACAAACAAAAAATAACAATTAAAATGGGCTGGGAAGCTGAACAGAAAATTCTCCAAAGAAGAAATGCAAACCACTTAAAACTGCCTCGACAGTTTCCCAGACTGTGGTAAGATGGAAATCTCCACTCTGTCATTAGAAATACAAAAGGCAGCTAAGCCTGGATTGCACGTGGAGGAAGGAGAACCCTTAGCACCCCATCCTTGGGAGTGTAAACTGGTATGGCCACTTTGAACATCAGCCTTGGGATTTCCCAAAAACTGGAAAGAGCACTAGAAATATGACCCAACTACACTATTCTTGAGCATATACCCAACGGGCTTGACATCCTTCTAGAGAGACTTACATCCATCACCATCGCTGTTCTAGTCAAATAGCTAGGAAAAGACAACCAACTAGACATCTATTAGACAAATGGATGAGACAAACATGGGACATAAGAAAGATGGATATTATTCAGTTATAAAGAAAACTAACATTTTCAGGTAACTGGGTAGAACTGGAAAAATCATATTGGAGGAAATCAGCTCATAGCCAGAAACGCAAACATCACGTGTTCTCTCTCAGATGGAGATTCTGGCTTCAGACTTTCTGCGTTAATTTGCAGCACAAGGGGAAACCCAGAGTCTATGATGATGCCTTGGCAGGGGGTGGGGAAACATTGCAGGAGGAGGATGGTGTACCGTGGGACAAAGGAAGACAGAGATGGAACAGTATACACAGAAAGAGCTGGGGTTTGGGGAATGTGCGGGAGAAACGGAGCTAAGGTAGAGGGCTTGCCCAAAGGAGGGCTGTGGAAGCCTCGTGGAAACTTACATCACACAGTCAAATTCTAAAAGAAGTTGGAGGGATAGTGGAATAGAATGGAAAGTGAAAGAAGCAGGACATCCTGGAGGTAGAGATTTAAACAGGGATGGTGGCAGGGATGTGGCAGACAAAGGAGGGTTGGCTGGAATTTAGGAAGTACACAAAAGCCTTCTGGAACCCGCTAGTTGGTAAGCTGATTTTAAAGTGTATGTCCTACTTTTCCCATTAATTAGTTGAAGGGTGTTTAGTGCTGAATTTTTCAGTTCTTTCTACATTTTTTAGTTTACAAAAGACTGGCTTTCATTGCATTTTCCTACACATATATCATATACTTTGGTCATAGTTGTTTCCCCTCTTATGGTCCTTCTCCCATGCCCCCACTCTCTCATTGGTCCTGTTTCTTCACTGAAATGGTTCTGCCATGCTTACTATACACACACACACACACACACACACACACACACACACACACACACACGCACACGCACACGCACACGCACACACATTGCTCATGTAACAGAAAATAAGTAGTTTTATTTTTCCTCCCCTCCCCCAACTACTCTGTCTTGTTTCTCTCTTTCCACTTCCTTTAGCCCTTGTCTAGCCATCACAAGGCTCCCTCCTACCGTCAAATCCTATGCCCATATATAAGCATAAATGTATAGTTAAATCTAGACTCCATATATGAGAGAGCATGACATCTTTCTTTCTGAGTCCGGCTTATTTCTCTTAGCAGTTAAACCCATTTCCCTGCAAGTGGGATAAATATTGTGTTCCTTTCTTTACTGCAGAACAAAAATCCATTGTGCATAGTTACACACAAAGAGGGTGCAGTCTCATAGCCAGTTCGTAATTAAGATTTAGTCATACTAATTAATAGGTTTAGGAGAGGTATTTTCGTTGGTGTTTGGTTGGTTTTCATGTTTGTTGGTGAATTGGCCTCTAATTCTAGATCACCTCATCTCAGCCTCAACACTGTGAGGGTTTGGGATGTGCATTCCATATACAACTTCATAAGTGACTTCTTGATGTTTTATTTGAGTGTATTAAAAAGAAGCTTTTTCTTTACAATAAACTTGTGATTTTTTAAAAAAAATACATTATCAAATGAAGAAGTGAAAATATTACCAAAACAAATTGTCCTCAGAAACAAAAATAATAATGAGCAGATTGAAGTACCTGTCACACCCAGACTAAAAACCGGGGTCTGAGACAGCAACCACACAGTGGAAAGGGCAGGATTTGGACTCGGCTCACTTTTGTGTCCAAGAAACTACTCATGACAAGAATCCTAATGACTAACCAAGAAAATTGGAGGAGTTGAAATGCTGACAATTGGAAAGAAGAGGTTGCCGCTCAATACATTTTCCAGAAATTGGAAGAGAATAAACGATAACTAAGCAAGACATTTTGCCAATAAATTAGTTGATTTAGAAGAAGATGTGCAAATTCCTAGAAACACAGAAACTAATCACTCAGAAAGAAATGAAAAATTTGAGTAGATCCAGAGGAACTAAGAAAGCCTTCCAAAGTCTCTCATGGAAAACCACCCAGACCAAGATGGCTGTGCTGCTGTTTTCTTCTAAACATCTGAGGGGGAGTCAACAATGAGTTTACCAACTATTCCAAGAAATAGAACAAGGAATTTTTCCTGCTCCTTCTTTGAAACTTTATTGTCTGAATACTAAGGCCACACCCAATCATAACAGGAAAAGAAATCATGGGCCAGTATTTCTTACAATAATAGGCACTAAAAATTTAACGAAATTCCAGGAAACTGAATCCAGTCACATTTTTAAATGATGATGATTCACCTTGACTAAGGAGAATTTGTCTCAGGAACTCAAGGCTAACGCAGCATCTAAAACCAATCAAGGATACACACTGCATTATTAGAAGAAAGACTCGTGATTATTTCAATAAACACAGAAAGAACTTTTGACAAAATGCAAAGTGCTTTCAACATAATTATGCAGGGCAAATAAAGAAAAGGAAGTCTCTGTGGTGGTGTCAATGAGAAAAAAAATCTCATAGACTCATATGTTTGAATGCTTGGCGCCCATTAGGAGGAGTAGGATGTTGAGATAGATATGCCAATAGGGGTGATCTTTGGAGGTTTCAGAAGCTCACAACAAACCCAGTACTATTATTCTCTCTCTCTCTCTCTCTCTCTCTCTCTCTCTCTCTCTCTCTCTCTCTCTCTCTCTCTCTCTTTCTCTCTCTCTCTCCCACTCCCTCTCTCTCTCTCTCTCTCTCTCTCTCTCTCTCTCTCTCTCCTCTCTCTCTCTTCTATCTCTCTGTGTGTGTGTCTATTGTGTAGATAAGATGTAAGCTCTCATTTGATGCTCCAGTGCCATGCCCACCTGCCTGCTGCCATACCTACTGCCATCATGGTCATAGACAAACCCTCTGAAACTGGAAGCAAGCCTTCAATCAAAAGCTCCCATTTAACAAATTGCCTTTGTCTTGTGTCTCTTTCCAGCAATAGAAAAGTAACTCAGGCACCTCCTTTAGCTTGATATAGTTTATCTCTGAAAATCTCTCGGCCAATCATCCACAAATGAAAGACTAAAATGTTTCCACTAAAATCAAGAATCAGACAAAGCTACTGTGGCTTCCATTTGGTATTTATTATCCTGGAGATAATAAATTAGACAGACCAATTAGGACAAAAAAAAAAAAAGGAAACTAAAGGCATCATGATTAGAAAAAAGAAGTGGAAGTAGTTTTGTTTGCAGATGGCATGAACTACTTTTTTATTTTTCCTTCTTTTTTATTGTTTTTATTGAGGTATGCATTTTTCTCTGCTCCCCTCCCTTCCTCCCCTCTCCCTTGCCACCCTCTCCTAGGACCGCCATGCTTCCAATTTACTCAGGAGATCTTGTCTTTTTCTCTTGCCTATGTAGATCTATGTATGTCTCTCTTAGGGTCCTCTTTGTTGTCTAGGTTCTCTGGGTTTGTGGACTGTAGGTTGGTTTTTCTTTGCTTTATGTCTAGAAGCCACTTATGAGTGGGTACATATAATATTTGTCTTTCTGGGTCTGGGTTACCTCACTCAAAATGGTTTTTTTCTAGACATCCATCCAAGATGGCATTATTTTTTGCCATTGAATAGTACTCTATTGTGTAAATCTGTTTTAATTACATTTCTTTATTATTTATTTGTGCTTGCTTCTTGAGGGGCACACATGCTACAGTACTTATGGAAGTCATGACAGCTTGTCGTCCCTGGTTTTCTCCTGCCACCGTGTGAATGTCAGAGATGGAACTCAATTCAGTAGACTCAAAGCCTTTACCCAACAAGTCTTCCCCACAGCCCCAAGGCATGATCAATCAACAGTAATCTAAGAAAACTACTGATAAAAGTATTGGAAAAACTTTAAATCAATTGTGCACTATCTAAGTCTGATACGCAAAAACATAACTTCATTTTATACTAACTGCACACCATGAATGTGAAATCCCTGGCCTAGAGCGGACCTGGGGTGGGAGAGGGGCTCTTCCTCATAGATGTCTTACTCTGCTTGCTAAATGCTACTCAATTCTTTCTGCATCCCTAGCATGGATCAGTGCTACGGCTTACATCGATTCCATCCATAAATCTGCCTCACCAGCTACTTTGAGTCTGAGAACTCAGCACATGCTACTCAACCATCCAAGAGTATTGAATGCAAGCTCTGAGGACTGCTTTATCATTTGGATCCACCTGTGGACTGCTATCTGTAGACAGATTGTTTCTAGGCCTCCAGCTCACAGAAAACAACATGGACACATATTATTAATTATGAAATCCCTGTCTGTAGCTTAAGCTTGTCCCACTAGCTTTTACAGCTTAAATTAATCCATTTCTATTAACCTAGCTTTTGCCTTGTGGTCTTTTTACCTCTCTTCCATCCTACCCCTCCCATTTCCTCTCCATGTTCTCTGGCCTATATTAATCTCCTCTCCTCTTTCTGCCCGAAAGTTCTGCCTAATCCCTAGCTATTGGACATTCAGTTCTCTATTAAACCAATCGGATGGCACCTTGACAAAGGCACATTCTCACAGTGTTCAAAAAGATTACTTCGCAACAGCTACCTCTGCTATGTCATGTGACTTCGTGTAGCCTTTAACCTAAGGGAGAAACACGGGAGCAGAGACATGGAGTAACTAGAATCTCTGCTTGTTGGCTGCAGAGTTTGTCAGCTTCTTCTACCGTGAGCCCCAGGGAAGTTTACTCTTTCTCTTCAAAATCTCTACAGATGGAAGTGCTCTTTGTTTTCATTCCCCACCCATGAAATTCATCTAAATAGTTTCCACACTGCCTTTTGTCCCTAGTGTCATCTGTAGTTAGGTCCAGCCAGAAGAGGATGGCCCGTAGTTGGTCAGCAACTCCACTAGGCAAATTTCAGGTGCGGTGAATAGACATAGCGAAGCTGTCCATTGTCCTCCGTGCCCAGGGTGTACCCCCAGGCTTTCCCACTTCACTGTGCTCTGGCTCCTTCTAAAGGATAGATAGAAACTTCCCACAGTCATTAACAGGTACCTTTTATTCATTCAGAAATGTCAGAACGTTAGTACATCACCCACACAGCAAATAAGTTAGGACATTAAACACTAGCAGCCTCAGCACTGGCTGGTAACTCTGAGAGGTGTGGTCAGGCCATTCCCCAGAGTTCCACAGCAGGATGGCAGCCCAGCAGCTCTCCAGAGCTGCCATCACTTGCCCAGGGACACCACACCTGAGCTTCAGGGCCTTCCCTTCCCTGCCTTGGTTCTCCATCTGCCTACTGTACATTTCACCCTCAAAACAGACAGTTTCTATTCGCATTGTTGCTTCCAAATCTGTCTCTTAGCAACCAAAGTTAAGCCGCACCGTCTTTCTTGACCAAAAGAAATTACTAAAGAGATAGATACAAAATAACACACACACACACACACACACACACACACACACAAGCATCCAGTCTTCCTCTGACCCAAGGATAATTTTCTGTCTCTTCCTAGTTTTCTTTGAAATTGAGTAAATAATAAATTAAAAATCCACTCCACCTGTTTAGCTTAATGGCCGTCTGCTATTACCCAAGGAAGCAGCTAGTGAGACCCATCAAAGGCTGGCTCCCTTCTGAGAGCCCGGCTCTCCTCTCATCTCCTTCGTCCTTCCTACCAGGGCAAGGTCATGAGGAGCTTCTCCCTGATGCGCACTGAGCAACCTGAGAAACAGAGTATGTCTCATTTCAGCAACTGAAGATGCTGTTCTGCTTTTGTTTCCGAATCAAGGAGACAGGGCCATGTCAGAAGCCATGCGTGAATTGTTCAACCTTCATTTTGAAGTTGAAAGAAAAGTCACTTTCAACTCCAGTTCTCTCTGAATAGCAACGAAGGAAGTGCTCATGGGCTTATTATCACAGACACACACTAGCATAGGCATACTACACACACACACACACACACACACACACACAGAGAGAGAGAGAGATACACAGACAAACACACAAAACACAAGCACACAAACAGATATAACACTCATATATATATTTATATGCACATATATATACTAACATGTGTCTACACATGCATATAAAGACACATACACCCAGAAAAAGAGAGCCAGACTTTATATTTCGTTTGCTATCCAGAAATTAGAGAATAAGAAAAATAACACAGTAAGAGCCATTGTGAGCACTTACCAGGTGCCTGGAACTCTGCTCACCAATATCCCCATTCTTCATCTGGCAGGCGAGTCACCTGAGAATTAGAGAATGTAGCACTCGATCAGAAACAAATACAAGCTCCAGAAAGCAGGAACACTACACTTGTATTCTCACAGCACAGTGTTCGGCACACACTACTCAATAAAAGCATAGTATATGGCAGAGACCTGAAAACTGCCCTGAACAACAAGTATTTGCCAACGAAGAGATCATCTAGGGCTGAAGGAGCAAACATTTGCTGTCTAGAGCCAGACAATAAAATATTTTCAGCTTCAAAGGCCTAAACTAGTCTCATGGACACTCGTCTATGGCAGCATTGCAGAAAGAGCTATACACCGTTCATAAGCAATAGACATGCCCTATTCCAATAAAACTCAATTTTCCAAGCTCACAGAGGTCAGGATTTGGTCCAAGGGTCATATTTTGCTGACCCTAGGATATTGCTTCTCAAAGTGGTGTGGCCAAAGAGCCACCATCACATGACACAGAGGGGCGCGTCACAAACTAGAATGGTCTTTCCAAACAGCATCTGCAGGCAACAGGTGTCTTGAGGATTTATGTGCACATTAACATTTGAGAAGCATTGCTCTGGGAGATGCGAGTAGTTCGAATCTAAATCAGGATCATTAGGTGGGTTCTTAAATAAATATTTATCTCCCATCAACAGGGGTAAGTCCAATAATAGCGAAATTTGGTTGACATTTAGGATCACCCATGTTCATGCTGTTCTTCCTCCTCCTGATTAAGAGAGGTGTAGGAAACACATAAAGTTGTGGACCAGCCTTCAAGCCTGCCAAGTCTAACTCTACAGACCATGCAGGGGACCACACATACCACTGATTAGGAAGCATGCTGTCCCTTCCTTCTACAGAATCGAAGCGACATCCCCTAGAGCAGACCACTCCATCCAGAATCTTATTGCTCAGATATCTGTAAAAATAATTCAGGTGTCTTCGCAATTACAGGTCACTAAATGCCCACAACATGCACATCTGTTCCCATGTATGTCAAGACCAACATCCTGAAGGATTAGATGTCTCCACCAGCTGAAATCCCTGGTCATTATACTCACTAACTCTCGCATCTCATGAGAGATGAATAGACAGTGAGAAGAATCGGGAAGCAAGCATTTGGGACAGACAGTTGAGTCAACCCTCCTTATTCATAGATTCTGCAACTGGGGCTATTAGCAACTGGAAACGATACAGCACAATGAAGCCTTCAACTGGTGTATCTTTTATTTTTGAATCCCTGTAGAAAGATGATGGCTTTTTAAGCATCTAAACTGTGCTGGGTACGCTATGCAATCTGATTTAGAGTAAACAGAAGAAAGGGTGAAGGTTCTCTGCAAGAACTGCAGCATCTTAGGTAAGACACTGAGCATCTGTGCACTTCGGGATCCACAGGGGTCGAGGGACCAATTGCCCTTGAGTGTTGAAGGGTAACCGCTGCCCTAGGCTAGAAAAATCTTGGCAACCTGCTCTGCCTCTTACTAACAATGCATGTCTGAGTAAGTCATTCGAACCCACAGACCCATAGTCATTTCAGGAACACGTGGATTTCAAATGCCACCTTCCATTTCCTCTGCCCCTGGAAGAGGACTCCAAACTCCCAATCCTTAGCCCTTGCTGTTGATTCTAGGAGTATGCTTCTAAAATTGTCAGACGTATGCATAAAGATTCATAGTAAGATTGATTCATCCAAAGCTATTTTAACAGTGGATACAGAAGCAACAATATGAATGCAGCTAAATAAGGCAGTTTCCAGGCTCCCATTAAACAAGAAGATCCATTTGTTCTGCAGAAAAGCTATATATCTGTACTACACTATTACACGGGCATAAAGATGAAAACAAGTTTGTGTCCACTGATGCCAAGATGTTCATTTTTGTTTTTTTACACTGTTATACATATTATAAGTGATGATGTCTTATAATAGTCATTTTTTGATGTGTTTATCAGTGTGGGTGTGTACACATGTATATGAAGGTCCATGTGTGTTCCTTAATGTATAGAGGACAGAGGTTGATGTCCATTTGTTATTCCTTCACCTTCGTTTGTAAAATGAATGATTTATTTATATTTTTTCTACGTATGAGCATTTGCCTGCATGTATAGGCACTAGGGGCATGCTGTTGCCCATGGAGACCAGAATTGGGTATTGGATGCCCTAGAACTGCAGTTACAAGTGGTTGTGAACTACACGGTGGATGCTCGGAACTGAATCCAGCACCTTTGCAAAAGAAGCAAGTGCTCTTATTCACTGAGCCCTCTCTCTGGGTGCTTTAAAATTCACACACACTCCCATGAGGATGCACACAAAAGAAGAGACTGATAATAATGTCCTTGTTTTTACCCTTGATACCACAGTAAGAATGTTATTGAACGCAGGAAATGCAGGGAATCTGGTGCTGGCCCCAATTGCTTCTGTCTAAAGACATTCCATAAGGGACAGACATTGGTGATACCAGGCCCTGCCAATTTGTTATTTTGCCTTAACTACAACAGTTATGAGAAAATGAGACAGGATGACCTGTGACTACCAGGAAGCCAGTCTTCCACTAGCTCACTGGGACGTTACTTCTGATAGTGAGCGTGTCATGAGGCGATACCATTCACCAGGCAAATCGATAAGGAGATGTCCAAACATCAGAAGTTGTGAGTAACCAGACTAAGCTGCCTTGATGTAGACTTACTGTGAACAAGCCTGTGGTTCCCATCTGCCCTGCAGACTGAGTAGAAAGCCTCCGTGAAGAGTAACTCCTTATCCATTTCTCAGTGTGTGGAGCTAACACTGCCAGCCCAGATCAAAGGACTTGCCGGTGGGCAGTAGCCCAGTCCAAGTTGGCACCTCAAAATCTTCCATGCCCTAAGCAAAGCGATTCGCTCAATGGGACTTTCATCACATTGGGTGGAACAGCTTCCTGACTGTTCTCATGTTGTATGCTAATGGTGTCTACAGCTTTAGTTCCCAGGATTAGTTCCTTGTGTTAATCTTGAATGGTCTGCACACAGAGCTCTGCCCGCCATAACGGGTGCCGTAGTACCGAGACCTCTAGCTCTGTTGCCCTGCTCGCCGTCATCCCTGATGACCTGTTTAGTGAAGTATGCGTAAGTGCTCTGTGGACAGAGGAGTCCACAGTGAAAATGGGAATGGAGAGCGGTGAGTGAAACTTGGATTGGGCTCCCAACGCCACAGGATTGGTGTGTATGATTCATTTTGAGGATGCTGGGGTGCCTGGAGGGCTCCATGGTCTTTCCTCTTGGGTAACTTTGAGCTTTCCATAATAAAGGAGTCAAAATGGTAAGAGACTGTGTGTGTGTGTGTGTGTGTGTGTGTGTGTGTACTAACTGTGTCACCAGGAAGAAGCCGATTAGCATGTCAGCAAAAAAAATGACTATGTTTTGAGGGGGAACTCGTTAGGCTTTAACAATTAGGAGAAGAAATGATATAAAAGTCCCAGAACTGCCCCTGAAAGTTAGCTGCTGACCTAAAATAAGAAAAAGCACATTTTAAAATGACGATATAATGTTAACAAAATGGTATTTTAATGTGGATTATTTATACTTGTTTTAACTCAGTTCCTTATTTTCTCCATGGAGTATATACCTCATGAAAATCAGGGAGAAATTAAATAATCGTTCCTTGAAATTAATGGCGCTTCACTGTCACTCGGCGGGGTGACAGCGTGAAGTGTGAGGCCAAAAACAGTTCTGGTAGCTTTAAATCTGACTCTTCCTGCTGTAGCATGGGAAGGCTTTCGAACAACGAGATTGCTTTGTCTAATGTTCCCATCAACAGTGGTAGAAGAAAAAACAACAAAGTTTAGATGGTCTTTAATCTGAGCACTTCAGAGGTGGAGGCAGGAGGATCTCTGAGGGTTTGAGGCCAGCCTGGCTTAGAGGGCCAGCCTGGTATATAGAACCAACCTATTCTAAAGAGCCAGCTCAATTCCAGATAGCCACCGTTACAAAACAAACAAATAAACTTCAAAATTGACCAACCAACAAAATACCTTTTAGTTCAATTCGGGTTTAAATAAGCTGCATGAAACCAATTTATGTCCAAGTGCCAAGGTTAAAGCAGTTCACCCCGAGTCCCCCCAGGGATAAACATAAAATGAAATAGTCAACTACTGCCAGAGAAGCCAGATTGCTAAAAAGACCTGTGTTGCTTGCCTCTTGCCTCCCTTACTAGGAACATAAAATAAAGCAGGCCTACTAGCTCCAAAAATGACCATATTGCCACATTTGGAGGATACCTGAACGTTGTATTCAAAATTATTTGTTGTTAGTTATAATTTTATTAACTATGATGCTACTTGACTCCACTCTGCCTTGGTATAGATGTTTAACACTGGGTCTACACTGTCAAAGACTGCATTGCTCATTGCATTTTGCCGAGGTCCTTTCAATTGCATCGCTTAGAACAGAAGTGGTAATGATGTTGAAGTTGGGACCCGAGCAGAAGGGGACAGAAAAGGAATAGCCCGGCAGTGGAACTAAACTTCATTGCTGACCCTAGTTCACAATTCTAAGAGAATAAGGAGAATACAGGTGGAGCAAAATGTACCTCATCAATATTTATCCTTGTGGATCTCATTTTAAGTCTGGCATTTTTGTTTCTTTGTGCAGAAGGATCTCTTAAGTGATTCTAATAGGCTTCCATTTGCCGAAAGACCAAGAGCTCCGGTGGTGTGGGACCAATGGTAAATGAAATGGAAAGGCATAACCCGTTCTCGAGACTAGAAGAGGCTCGGGAATAAAAATGAGCTAAGCTAGTCCCAAGTCCTCAGACTGTAAGACGCCTTTCCTTTGCCACTTCTCGTCTTCCAAATAGGTGAGCTGAGGATTAGCAGATAGAATCAGATGGCACCCTGATAAATTACATTAGTACTCTAAACACAGGAAGAAAAATGGCATGAACAGAATAGGAACGGTATTTCAAAATGAATTGTGTGCAGTTTCTGAGAATCAGGAGATGGCTTCAAAATGTACAGGTTTGCATGGTCCTCATTTTGCCACAGTTTGAGAGAGAAGTGTAACACCTGGGAAGATGTACGTTCGCACTGCAATGCTACCAAGTGTCACATGCAAAAGATGAGTTTCTCTGTGAGTAGTCTTATTATTTGTCTTACTATTGCTCATTAAGGAAATTGTCCCTGCTGGACATAGCGGCACAAGTCTGCAATTGAAGTACTTGGGAGGCAAAAGCAAAAGGATCAAAAGTTCAAGGCCAACCTGAGTTAGACAATGAGACCTAGCCTCAAAAAGCTAAAGGCAGTGGTGGTGCAAACCTTTAACTCCAGCACTCAGGAAGCAGAGACAGGCGGATCTCTGTGAGTTTGAGGCCAGCCTAGTCTACAGGAGCTAGTTCGAGGATAGCCAAGACTGTTACGTAGAGAAACCCTGTCTCACAAAACAAACAAATAAATAAAGACATCTAAAGGCTAGAGAGGGAGCTCAGGGGTGTGACTTCTCTGGCATGTGCAAGACTCCAGCTAAGGTCGATTTCCAGACTGAAGTAAGTAAAATGTCTTTATGGAAACCTTTGCTGAAATTTTATTTATTTTTTTATTGCTTTATAAATAATATCATTTAAATTTTCCACTTCCTCCCCTCCTCTCATTTCCCTCCATCTCCCCCACTCATCCTCCCCTCTCCCCCTTCAGTCCTCAAAGAGGACAGGGTACCCTACCCTGTGGGAAGTCCAAGACCCTCCCCCCTCCATCCAGGCTTAGGAAGTACATGCAGTAGAGACAAATCCTAATGCCATTATTATTGACTTCTCAGTCTGCCCCCATTGTCAGCCACATTCAGAGGGTCTAGTTTGATCCCATGCTCATTCAGTCCTGGTCCAGCTGGCTTTGGTGAGCTCTCATTAGCTCAGGCACACTGTCTCAGTGGGTGGACCAAACCCTCGCTGTCCTGACTTCCTTGCTCATAATCTCCCTTGTTCTGCTCTTTATCTGGACTTTGGGAGATCAGTTTGTTGCTCTGATGAGGGTCTCTGTCTCTATATCCATCTGTTGCTGGACGAAGTTTCTATGGTGATATTCAAGATAGTCATCAGTCTGACTATGGGTCAAGGCCAGTTCAGGCACCCTCTCCTCCAGTGCCCAGGGTCCCAGCTAGGGACATCCCCATGGACACCTGGGAACCCTCTAGAGCCAAGCGTCTTGCCAACCCCAAAATGGCTCCCTTAATTAAGATATCTTCTTCCCTGCTCCCATATCCATCCTTCCTCCATCTCAACTATACCATGCCCCCAAGCTCTCCCCAACCCTCCCCTTCTCCCTTCTCTCTCCCCCTCTCCCCTTCCCCCCACCCCACTCCCACCCTCATGCTCCCAACTTTTGCCTGGCAATCTTGTCTGCTTCCAATTTCCAGGAGGATCTATATTTTTTTTTCCTTTGGGTTCACCTTATTACTTAGCTTCTCTAGGATCATGAACTATAGGCACAATGTCCTTTGTTAATGTCTAGAATAGACTAATGAGTGAGTACATACCATATTCATATTTTTGGGTCTGGGTTACCTCATTCAGGATAGTGTCTTCTATTTTCATCCATTTGATGCAAAATTCAAGATGTCATTGTTTTTTACCATTGAGTAGTACTCTAATGTGTAGATTGCCACAATTTCTTTATCCATTCTTCCATTGAGGGGCATCTAGGTTGTTTCCAGGTTCTGGCTAATACAAATACTGCGTCTATGAACACAGTTGAACAAATGCTTTTGTAGTATGATTGGGCATCTCTTGGGTATATTCCTAAGACTGGTATTGCTGGATCCTGAGGTAGGTTGACTCCCAATTTTCTGAGAAACCGCCACAATGATTTCCAAAGTGGTTGCACAAGTTTGCATTCCCACCAGCAATGGATGAGTGTTCCCCTTAGTCCACATCCTCCCCAGCATAGGTTATCATTGGTGTTTTTGATTTTAGATATTCTGACAGGTGTAAGATGGTATCTCAAAATTGTTTTGATTAGCATTTCCCTGATATCTAAGGAAGTTGAACATGTCCTTAAGTACCTTTTGGCCATCTAAAATTTTTCTGTTGAGAACTCTCTGTTCAGTTCAATACCTCATTTTTTAATTGGGTTATTTAGAATTTTAATGTCTAGTTTCTTGAGTTCTTTATATATTTTGGAGATCAGACATTTGTTTGACACATCATTGAAGGTATTTATCAGCTGTAGGAATTCTCTGGTAGAGTTTTTGGGGTCACTTATGTGCACTATCATATCATCTGCAAATAACAAAAGTTTGATTTCTTTCTTTCCAAATCGAATCCCCTTGATCTCCTTTTGTCTTATTGCTATTGCTAGAACTTCAAGCACTATACTGAAGAGATATGGAGAGAGTGGACAGCCTTGTCTTGTTCCTGATTTTAGTGGAATCACCTTGAGTTTCTCTCCATTTAATTTGATGTTAGCTGTCAGCTTGCTGTATATTGCTTTTATTATATTTAGATATGATCCTTGTATCCCTAATCTCTCCAAGACCTTTATCATAAAGGGGTGTTGAGTTTTGTCAAATGCTTTTTTTGGCATCTAATGAAATGATCACATGGTTTTTTTCTTTCAGTTTATTTATATGATGGATTACATTGATAGATTTTCATATGTTGAACCAGCCCTGCATCTCTGGGATGAAGCCTACTTGATCATAATGGATAATTTTTTTTAATGTGTTCATGGCTTTGGTTTGCCAAATAGATTAAATGAGCCAGTGTGTAATATGAGATAAATATCTCCATGTACATTTCACTTTTAAACTGTAGTTTAGTTCTGTGAGAGTCTCGGGTGTTTGTATCCTATCTACCCTCCTTTCCCTAGCTCTTTCCATATCCAGCCTTTTTCCCAAACCAGCCCCCTGTGTCCTTCAAGACCAACGTGTACTACCCAAATTTTCTTGGTTGTGTGGTCTCTCACAGGTGCATGATCAATGAAGGGGCTACAGTTTCAAGCTGTTCCTCCCTCTCCCCAGAAAACCAATAGTTCCATGGCTAGGAATGTGATTGTCCTCAATTTCCCTCTCCATGTTGGAATTTTGTCTGGCTTGGATTTGCATAGGTATTCTGCAGGCTGCTGCAAACCCAAGGAGTTTGTATATTCAGCTGCCCTACTGTGTCCAGAAGATTCTCTTTCCTTGCAGTCATCCACTGCCCTTGGTTCTACTATGTCTGCCACCTCTGCTGCAATGATCCCTGGGGATGCTTATGTAAGTTCCATTTAAGGCTGAGTATGCTTCAGACTCTAATTTTCTGCATTTGGGCCCATTAGGGGCCTCTATGTTAAATGCCATCTACTGCAAATAGAAGTTCTCTGATGAGGATTTAGATCTATGAGTCTAGTGATGTCATTAGAAGTTAGTTTAGCAAAATAACAATAGTAGATTCTCTTCTAGGGCTTATGACCACTCCAACCATAGGTTCTTGGCCCAATAATGGTGCTAAGTACAAGTTTCATCTTTTGAAGAAAAACTTAAAAGCAATCACTGGTTAGTCTCACAATGTTCATGGCACTATTGTGCCAATGGGCGTGTCTTGCCAGATTGGTTATTTCTGTAGTACATAGGGGTCAACTAGGTGCAAGTGATAATTGCTTTTCTCCTCTAGGGTCAAGCATAGCCCCTTCCATCACTATGAAAGCTAGCCAGTAGAAATGAAAATTACATGTCAGTACAGCTTGCTTTTATCATATTTTGTGACTCAAGTATATGATGTCTTCAGCAATGGGGTCTTAGTGCAGTGGTTCTTAACCTTCCCAAAGCTGCAACCCTTTCATATAGTTCCTCATGCTGTGGTGGTGCCAGCCATCAAATTATTTTCATTGCTGCGTCATAACTGTGATTTTGTTACTGTTATGAATTAGAATGTCAATATTTTTAGAGATAGAGATTTGGCAAAGGAAAAGTGACCCTCAAGTTGTGAACCACTTGTCTTTGTGTCAAGTTCAAGAGGGTAACCAAGATCATTAGCAATATCCCGTAATGTTTAAGTTTGGAGATATCTGTGGGAACTCACTGGCAACATATCCAGAAGAAGTAACCCACTCATGGCACTGGATTTTTATTTGTTAGCCTGTGTTGTCCAAAGGGGCATTGTTAACCCTGTTGTAGGATAACTCCATTTACTGCCTTCAGTTGATATTATCTAAGCACTGATATTACATATTGAGAAATGTTAAAATACACTCTTTCAATTTCAAGACTGCAAACAGGTGATGGAAAAATGGTTTGCTGGGCAAGAGTATGCACTGCTCTTGCAGAGAAACCCAGTTTTCTTCTCAGAATATAGTGGGGTGGGTCACAAGCTCCTGTAACTCCAGATTCAGGAGATCCAGTGGCTCCTTCTGGATGCCATCAGCACTCATGTATATATTTGCACATATATACATGTATAGTAACTTAAACAATAAGAAAATTATATCTGTTTTTAAGAAGACGGCATTTTTTTCTGACTAGAACAAAGACCACCTAGCCTAGTTATGTAGCTATGTAGCTCTCTGTAGATTAGACCTTTGGGTGCATCTTTGATGATCTGGTGGATAAAAAGGCTTGCCCTGTGAGCCTCCTAAACCTAGTTTGTTGCTTGAAAGCTAAAGTAGGGAAACTAACTCCTGAAAGTTTTCCTCTGACTTTTACACATGTGTCATGGCACCTGTACATCTGCATACTCTCACACACAATAAACACAGAATAAAGTTGTAGTAGCATGCACACTGCTGGTTATAACCTTAACCTAATGAGCTAATGATCTACAGGTAGGGTCTGAGAACAAGAATGGCTTTCTCTTTCTCTTTCTCTTTCTTTTCTTTTCTTCTCTTTCTTTCTTTCTTTTTTTCTTTCTCTCTCCCTTCCTTCCTTTATTTCTTCTTCCTTCCTTTATTTCTTTTTTCTTTCTCTTTTTGAAGATAGATTCTTTTAGATTACAATATACCCTGATTATAGTTTCCCCTTCCTCTACTCCTCCCAGTTCCTTTCCCACCTCCTTTCCAGATCCACTCCTCTGCCTCCCATTATAAAATAACAAACTTCTAAGAGATAACAACCAAACATAACAATAAAATATAATAAGATGAAGAAAAACACCATCATATCAAAGCTGGGCATGGAGGAAAATAGTCCTAAGAGCAAGCACACAAGTCAGAGACACACTTATTCTCAGTCAGGAATCCTACACAAATACTAAGCTAATAGCTATACGATACACACAGAGGACCTGTTGCAAACTCCAGTAGGCATTGTGAGCTCAGTCTCTGTGATCTCAGACTCACCTTGCTTAGTTGATTCAGAGGGCCTTGGAGAATTGAGATGTTAGTTAGCTCAGCTGGTGATGCTTTTGCAGCCTCAACTTTGAAAAGGTATGTAGCTCAAGTTCCTTATCGATAAAACAGCATGCTGGAGAAAAGAAAGAGGAAGTGAGTGGCAAACTAATAGTTTAAGTAGTACAAAAATGAATGTTTAAAAGTATACCTATAGACTTGAACTGTCCACCTTTCTGCCAGGCCATTACTGTAGGGTCCTTGAGAACAAATTTGAAGTTGACCAAATCGTTAAGGACTGGTGTGAAATCCTATCAGAAAACTGTCTGGTTGACAAATTGCCATGTCAATAGACTTTAACTATTCTGTACAGAATCATTCTCACTGTAAAAACCATCTGTTTGCTTTCATGCCTAAGTAATTCTTAGTAAAAACTGTTCTTGGTAAGAAATAGTGTTTCCTTAGTCAAGGGACCATATTCCAAAGATCAAATCCCACCACTGGGAGAACTCTTCCAAGTTCCTGGCTAGTCACCTTGAAACAGGTCCATCTCCCAGCACCACCAGTTTGTACTGTGTTCCCATGGGTCCACCTCCCAGCACTGATTCGTACCCCACAGGTGAGGAGAGAAGGAGAAGATCATTATGCTGGAAAGTTCTGTAGTTTCATTTTTCTGGGTATTGTAAGTTTTATTTCATCATATACAGTATTATACCTACACCATTCATGTTTTATTATATTTTAACCCATGCCAGTGTGTGAGTGCGTGTGGTTTTGTGTGTGTGTGTGTGTGTGTGTGTATGTGTGTGTATGTGCGTGCGCGTGCATGCGTGCACATGTGTGTGTGCCAGAGGGCAACTTATAAGTGTCTTTTCTCCTTCTACCATGTGGGTGCTGGGGATTTAACTCAGGTCATCAGATTTGACAGCCAGCACCTAAGACTGAACCGTATTATTGGCTCCACATATGAATTTTTGCATGTGATTTGTGAGGATTAAACTCAACTCCTAGCAAGCATTTTATCATCAGCGTATCTCCTTAGCCTCAAAGTGATGAGTTTGGGTGTTTTAAATTTACTTAAGAAAACATTAATCTGATTGAACTTTTTATAATGGCTGCATTTAACAATTAATAATACCTGTTCCTTCTACCATTGATTTCTCTGAGCCAGTAACATACCCTCAACTACCACTAGGTCCAAAAATGTCAGTGATTGAGTTATGTTTCTTCCAGCTGGTCCTGAGACAGAGCAGGCTCACTGCACTACACTCTCCTTATGTAGCCAGCTGGAACAGAGGTAGTTGGGGGGTCAGCAGGTCGGACGAGAGTGCGTGTGAATCAGGAGCCTCTTTGAGACTCAATCAGCCTGAAGCTTTCGAAATAATAGTTGACCAACATCCAATCAATGACAGACAACAGATAATTGGTGGGTGGATGGACGGATAGATGGATGAATGGATGGATGAATGGATGGACAGATGGATGGATGAATGGATGGATGGACAGACAGATGGACATTTTTCAAGTGGGAAGAGAAATAATTCAAAATATGAACTATATAAAACCACAAAAAGGTGTCTGAGGAGAGAATGCAATCCTCCACTCTGAAATGCCAGGTAGACTGCCCAGCTCCCCCACTCTCTGTCTGCCGTAGGCACGGGACTATATGCTAAGAGACACAACATGACTTCCTATTAGTAAAGTCTGCTGCCACGGTGAAAGCAGAGGTGCCTGTCATTCGGTCCCTAATACAGTAGCACATCCCCTGGGGAGCACGTGTGTTAAGTATGTTTAGACACTTGCTGTGTCCCCTGCCTATTTCCTTCAGAAAAGGCCTGTGTCTGTCTTTCCCCGATCCTCACATCAGTTAACAGCAGATGCCACTGCCTTGCCTCCAGTTTCTGCTGTCTTATCTGTGAAGACCCCCAGAAGTCAAGCTTTTGCAGCCCAAGGCAGATTGATCCAGGAGAATATAGCAGCGCCCTCGGGGAACGTCTCTTGTCCAGGCAGAAAGTCTAACGTATTGGGAGCTGGTTTCCTCTCAGACTCTGTGCAGCCCTGGCTTTCTAGCTGCTTCCTCCAGATTCCAGTCAGGCCTTCTGTTCATTTGCATAAGTTTCCTGGTACTCATTGGATCTTCTGTGAAGTAAATTACACCTCAGAGGAAAAAGGAGAAGGAGACACGCACTTACCGCTTACTCAGCTTTGTAAACCCCTGGTGATGCAGTCCAAATGAAAAGTGCCCTGAACAGAGGCCTTGACAGGAGTCTGTATTTGTGACTCTGGAGGAGCACTGTGGTCTCCATGAGTCAGTTTGTGTTCAGTGCAGGCTGAGAACATTTCTCACTGAACTATGTTACCTTCTTCCTGAGAGACAGGGACATTCTTGGCTTATGAGTAATGTAATCATTAAATGCTGGCGCCGGTTTACGCATTTTATCCTATTTACACGACTAAAAGACTTTAAGTATATTTAACAACACTGGCAAACATAAAGGTGTCAGGCAGTGGTGGCGCACACCTTTAATCCCAGCATTCAGGAGGCAGAGGCAGGCAGATCTCTGTAAATTCGAGGCCAGCCTGGTCTACAGAGTGAGTTACAGGACAGCCAGGGCTACACAGAGAAACCCTGACACCAAAACAAAACAAAAAAAAGAAAGGAAGGAAGGAAGAAAAGAAGGAAAAAAGGAAGAAAGAAAAAAGAAGATCTACTAGATAACAACAACAAAAGATGGATCAGAGTTTGTAGAGGTGGAGAACACCTATAATCCCAGCACTGGGAGGGTTGCAAATATGAGGGCAGTCTTGGCAACATGGCAAGACTCTTTTCTAAAACAAACAAATACCAAGGAAGGGGTGAAGCCTTGGAAGAGAAGACAACTCGTTGACCTGGAAAAGATCACCTACCAAAGATGTCCAGAGAGTCCTGTGCTGAAAGCCAAGTCATAATCCCTGATACTGGAAAAATGTAGGGGCAACCACTCCAGTTCCTTAGGCATTCCTAGAGAGGTCAGCCATTGCAAGAACACAAAAAAAGAAGAGTCAAAGGTATACCGATTGGGAAAGAAGAAATGGAAACTTTTACAGTGGTAAGCCCAGAAAATTCAAATGAAAATTTAGATTGATAGAATGAATAACAGTTTTTAGGAGACAGTTGGATATAAAATGAATGAGTAAAATAAAATCAATGTATTAGTGTCAAATATTTAGTAAGATTATTTTTTAAATTTCCATTGGTATTTAGGAGAAAAGCTAAAATAATATACCTTGCATTCTATAAAGCAAAATCTATGTCTTCTACTTGCTGTTTCTATCTAGAACAAGCTATAAATTAAAGTTAATCCAAATGTCAGTCCTGTGCTTTTTTTAACTTAAAAAACGGATTCTAAAAGGTATGTCTATACAAATAGAGAAAAGCCATGCTCTCTGGAGTATGGCAATCTAGCCCCTTGCACTATGGTTTCCTTTATCTTTGGATGGAAACAGAAAAGAAGACCAGAACTGGAAATGTGCCTGAGTGTGTGTGGGGTTAGGCTATGTCACGTCCAAATCCCTGATCCATGAATGGGACTTTATTTTGGAAATAGGATCTTTACTCTTTGGACATAACCACATCAAGATTGGGGGCATCCAGATTAGGTTATGTCTTGTTAGGATTTCTATTACTCTCATAAAACACTATGACCAAAAGCAGAGTGGGAAGGAAAGGGTTTATTTCAGCGTATAACTCTCAGATCAGGCCCCATCCCCGAGGGAAGTCGGGACAGAAATTGAAGGCAGGAATGCAGAGGCAGGAGCTGATGGGGACCATGGAGGGGTGCTACTTACTGCCTTACCTCTCCTGGGTTGCTCAGCCTGCTTTCCTATACACCTCGAGACCCCCAGCCCAGGGGTAGCACCTCCCTCAATGTGCTGGATCCGGCCTGTTCATCTCTAGTAAGAATATGCCCCACAGGCTCATCATCGGGCCAGTCTTATAGAAGCACGTTCTCAATTGTGGCTGCCTCTTTTCAGATAATAGCTCTCTTCAAGTTGACAAACAACAAACAAACAGAACCCCTAACTTGGACAGGGTAGGTGCCATTCAACCTGTAGTGACCTTACAAGAAAGGATGCCACGGTGCAAAGAGACGCGGGCACCAGGAAGGACAAGCCTGAGGCTGCAGTTACCCTCGTACAAACCAGAGGAAGCAAAGCATTCTCCACCAACACCCAAGTGAGGGGAAGGCTTCAAAGGAGCGTAGCACTGCTGAGACTTCACTGTGTGAGCTGGGAGAAAACACTTTCCCATTGTTTTACGTCTCCCACTTTCAGACACTTGTTATGGCATCTCTGAGAAAGCAGTTCAGGGATGTATAAAAATAAAACATTAATGTCGCAAGTCCACAAGAGAAATGTTGACATTTTTACCAATGACTTAAAAGAGAAGACAATTCTTCAAAAGCTTTAAAGAAACTTTGAAGGCACATCTTTGTTTTCTCTTGTAGGAAGTCTTTATGTATTTTGAATACTGATCCATTATGAGATCCAGGTGTTGAATTTATTTACATAACTACTGCCATCTACTCTACTGTTTATCTAGATCTCTTTACTTGCTCTTTTTAGCTGGCAATGGCGCTGCCAGTTAGCTTATCCAATTCTCACTTCTGCTCCTAACAGACTCAGAATTCCCATCATTTACCCCCAGGCTGTAGAAGCAGACTTCCCACTTACCTTCCTCCCACCACACTGAGACTGTTGCCCGCCTTGAACAGACAATCCTACACCAAGTCACTTGGTATAGCTGAAAGAAATGTTTAAGCTCCCTCTCTCCACAAATTTAGATCTTGAAGCCTTAATCCTCCATAGAATATGAAGGTGTGGGTATGGGGCAACTGTGATGGGATCCGTGCTCTGATAGGAAGAGACCAACTGTTCTTTTTCACCCCTATCCGTGCGCCCGTCACATAGCAACCTGAGAAAGGCAAACCATTGGGGACACTTGATTATATTAACAAAATATAGACATGAGGAGTAGATACCATTAAAAATCATGAAGTCAGCACGACATCATAAAAGATGCTGAGGAGAGGGTCAGGTTTTGCCAGTCTAAATTGTATAATTCTTCAGTGTGTCAGGAGTATTTTGAAGGCGTGTATTTTTAGAGAATTGGGGAAGATATATTTTTAAACAAAGAGGATTATTTTTCTATTTCTTTATTTTGCAGAACTGTGTTCATTGCCACAGCACTTGTGTGGAGGTCAAAGGATAACCTACGAGATTCCATTCTCGTGGTCCACCGTGCAGGTCAGGCTTGGTGGTAAGTAGTACGTTTATTGGCTGAGCCATCTGATCAGCCCTCACTTTTACTATAAAATAAAATGAGTTGCTTTTATTAAAAAAATATTTTAAGGCTTCCAATTTTAAAGCCTACTGTTAATTTCCATGCAGATAAATTGTGGCCAAAACATAGAACTATGAGACCAAACTCAATCTTCCCTCCTGCTTTTAAGTTGCTTTTCCAGGTAATTTATTACAACTAAACAGGAAAAGTACACTAGTCTATGGTGTCCCCTCCATTATTGATGTCGTCATGATTCGTACATTGGTCCATCTTACACATCAGCTTCTTCTTAGTGACCCAAATTTCACTGCTCAAGGAAATTCAGTGGTGCCCCTGAAATACTTGCTTTCCATCCAGTGAAGAGAAAAAGATTGCCAACATAGTAGATTAGTTGTGGAAATGTGTTCCATATAGAAGACCTGGACTTTTTAAATTCTTCATTTGGAAATAAAATACCAAAACATTAAAAACAAACCTGCTATGTCTAAAGTGAAAAATTCAAGGATTTAAAACAACTGAGTCATGGAGTCCTTTAAAACATTTTTTGGGTAATCTAACATCTGTTAAATCCAATTCTATATTTTAACAGCTATTAAGCCCTCAAAACTAACACGATACAATGTCCTTCAAGGTCCATATTTGCATAGATATAGTTCAAAGTAAATTAACAACTATCTGTTCTGTTAAAGGAAAAAAATTGGTATTTTTCTTTCCTAACAAGGGGACAGCTATGGATGATCATTTTGAAATTCATTTTATTTTGCAATCTAAAACTAAACTTTAAAAAAATAAATAAAATGACTTTTCATGATGTGCCACAGAATAAATGAAGATATTTAAGTACGTGATGGAGATGGAAGAAACTTACCATGGGGATGCTCTTATTTGTCATTCGGTATTATTTTCCTCCCTCCTGGCGACACACTTTGGGATCTTTGGGTACCAACCAGCACAATCACGGTGCTGCATGGCAACAGAGGGATGATCTAACTTCCAGCCTCTTAAATAACAAGCTGAGCCTTGTAATCATAATCCAAGTGTCTGTAAGAGGTTATCTAATCTCACAAATTCTCTACATGAAAAACGTTCAGGGATTTTTATATAGACATGGCATCTTCATTTGATGGAGGTCGAGGACAAATGCCCCAGTTAATTTAATCAAAGACACTGAACTCAGCCTATGGACTGCTCTTCACTGTCCTTGTCCTCTGAGGTGAGGAGCCCCAGAAATTGTCTACTTTGGTTTTACATCTGTTTGATGTGATTCTTCTTGTACAATTTAGCTAATGCAAAGTAAGGGCCTTTTATGCAATATTTCATAGTTTAATCTTTCTTTGACAGACAGCATCCATATCCCCTGCTAATTATCTCCCCCAGAAGGCATGGTATTATATTTCCCAGAAGATGTTTTACAGGTAGGAAATCTTTTGAAAAATATATAATATTTTGACCTATGAAGATAAAAGATTTGTTGTGAAACTAGCCCTTTTATTACTAGGGTGTCATTCAAAATAAAATAATACCTTTCGACATGTTGTGGCAATTTCCTTGCTGTTACTCAAACCTTACCCTCTAATTAGAAGGCGAAATATGGATCCTCATCAGTGCATAATTTAACAAACTCAATGTCAGGAAATTACCACATTTTATTCTTGCTTAGCACCCAAATTTGTGAGCATGGAGGAAAACATTCACTGCCAAGCTGAGACCGTGACTTACAAGAAAAGCACACCCCAGAGGTGAGAGTGTATGCTAGGGCTAATGGAAGCTTTCTCACTAGGTCCAAGAGGCAGACTGCGAAATAGCGTTCCACGTCCAATCCCCACCTGCTTTGAGATGCAGTACAGAGAAGAAATGGAGTCAAATGGGGAGAGAGAAGACTGTGAAAACACTTTGAGAAACTTTAATGGAAATGATTAAAAACAGCAGGGACTCCAGGGAGAAGGTTGAGCTGAGAATTGTGTTCCTAGGCAGCTGGCAAAGATCTTGCCAGGCTGCAAGTCTAATTAATACACTTAATCATCTCTCTACCCACTATTAACTTATACAACTGACAGCATAGGTTTGGAGCTTAGGCAGGTAACCCTAAAATTGTAGATAAGCTGTTAAACCAAAGCCATCACAGTGTTAGAAGAAGGTGACTTGTTGGGTAACTTTCTACTTGGTTTTGGGTACACATCTTTGCCTAAGTTCATGGAGTCCTCTCCATCCATCCAGGCATTCAGAATGACACGGGACAGTCACATCTTAGCTTCTTTTGCCCATGGATGTGATAAAAAAAAAAAAAAAACTCTCTTCCCTTCTTCTTCCACTGGCTGAGCTCAGTCTGACATCTGCATCCAGGTACAAGAGAAGTCAAGGAAATAATGGCATGCTGGGAGGATGAAAAGTGGGTGCTGATAAACACCCCACAGGCTCAGCCTGTGTCAGGTTGCCTGGCTCAGACCCTTTTGCTCACACAGTATGCTTTGAAACCTGACCACCAGGATTCCAATGTGGAATTTGCTCTTAGAAGTTACATGATGTTGAGCATTGTGCTACATTTGGGTATTTCTCTTCTGTATAAGAATATGGAAAGGAACTTCTCATAGCACTGATAGTAAGTCAATTAATGCCTGCAGTGGAGTCAGAATATGCTGAAAATTGGTGATTTCTTCATCGCTGTACAGGTCAGTCTTGTGTAACCAAAAGACAATTACAGTCAGCCTGGGGAGTACTAAAGAAACTGGCTTAGAAAGCAAGCAAGTGCTAGAGAGCCAGGCGTCTGGAACCAGTGCAACAACCTGGCAGAACGGTCCATCCAGAGGTCCCCTGGTCCCTCGTACTCTCCCACCTCTTCAAATGCCATGACACCCTAGAACACTTGCTCCAGTTCCAGTTGCTACAGGAGACTGCCTGGCTGGCCAAAGTGGAGCCAGTTGTCTGCCCAGAGACTTAACAGAATATAGAGAAAGGGGATTTGGCTCTGCTTATTTCCTAAAAATCCCATGAATGCCTATAATGACACACTCAAAAGGAGATAATGGATTTCAACACTCGTGCTCCCTTGTGATCAAATGCTGAAGAAACAAACAACTATCTGTACTCTCCAAAGTGTTTCATGAACCCACCTTCCTGCCATTTATCATCCATCATCCATCTATCTCCACAGACATAGGCACATCAGTGTTTGCCATTAAATACATATCTCCAGAGTTCAATCATGTTCATTCTATCTTCTTAACCTTAGAAATGGACCTTTTCTTTCCAAGACTTAGGTATTCATGAGCGATATGTGAAAAGCATGACAGTCTGAAAAAAAATGAGGATCCCTGATCACCTAGCCCAGCACAGCACAAAGGAAAGCCCAGCTCCAGGGATTGTGTAGGAGGTTCTTCTGTCTATGTGTTGCTTTCATTGGTTAAATAAAGAAACTGCCTTGGCCTTTTGATAGGGCAGCACTTAGGTAGGCAGAGTAGACAGAACTGAATGCTGGGAAGAAGGGCACACAGAGAGCTGCCATGGAGTCACCAGAGTCAGACACGTTAAATCTTTCCCAGTAAGCCATGACCTCATGGTGAACACAGATGATTAGAAATGGGTTAAATTAAGATGTGAGAGTTAGCCAATAAGAGGCTAAAAATAATGGGCCAGGCAGTGTTTAAATGAACACAGTTTCTGTGTGATTATTTTGGCTGTAAGTTAGCCAGGCAGCCTGGACAAAAAGCAGGCCCTTTCCATACTACACAGGGAAGCAATTCTTCATGTCCCATCAGGTGAGATGTTTGTTGTGGTAGGGATACAAACTGGACTTGGAATCCTAAACCCCAAGATATATCTAAAGTAAGAAAGTCACTTTCATGCCCAGATCAAATAACTGAATTAGTGGAAAAGAGTGTTTACAAATGCTGTTTAAAAATTCCTTCATAGGCGCATACTTTTAATCCCAGCAGAGAAGTAGGTGGAACATTGTGAGTTTAAGGCCAGCCTGGTCTACATAGTGAGTTACAGGCTAGTCAGAGCTATGGGAGTGCTGTCTCAGAAAAAAATTCTTTCTAGAACAAGATTAGAGTTACCATTGATGCCAAGCTTCTTTTCTACCACAGAAGACTTCAACACTCTAAGCAGAGTAAAGTCTTTCTCTTGGAGTTAATAGCCTCATTTCATTTGCAAAAATTTCCATTCTTAGGATTGGCATATTTAAAATAAAATGTTACGTTATTCTTCAGTGGAATTCTAAATTAGCCCTCTGGATCTCCAGACATGACAGCCCCCACAAGTGATTCTGTATTTTAAGGGAGTTTGCCATTTTGGCATCTTGCTGCCATGTGTTAGAAGAATTAAAAATTCAGTCACCAGAATGAGTTGTAATGCAGTTGTAAAACATGTTTTATTGTGTCTGCATCCCATCCATTAATGATGAGTGCAGGGAACCATACTAAGTTATGCCCACAAACCAATTATTTTGGCCTTCACAATAACCCAGGATGTGGGTTTCAGTTTTTCATTGTATTTTGGAGAAATGGAGACATGAGAGTTGCTTACCCAGTCTTAGTTTGAATAAACAATGAAAATGCAAGCCCAAGCCCACTAGGAGTCATTTGCGTCCTCTACAGCTTCACAGACCCACTCATCCATTCCTCTTGGCAGTTATTCTTGGTATACATGATCCTGTGGGCAGCAGTAAGAGTAGGATTGACCACCCCACCCAAGGAGCAAGGATTATTCTTCTGGAATCTGGAATCAGAGTGAACAGATAGTCAGTCTGTGGTAATTTCAGGAAATAGAAAAGTACTAGCCTGATGCAAGTGTAGTTCGACCCATTCAGCATATATAGTGGGTTTCTATAAAGTAGCTGAGTAATCTCTATAACAAAGACTGGAACAATCACATGGACACACAAAGAAAGCTTTGCATGCTCTTAAAACCACATAGGAACTTGTTGAACTCACATCTGGTATAACCAGAAATGGCAGGGAGCATGGCAACAGGGGAGCACACGTAATGCTGGAGCCATAGCTGAAAGCTTGCATCTTGGTCCACAAGTAGGAGGCAGAGAGAGCTAACAGAGAATGGGTGGGTTCCTGAAACCTCAAAGGCAGTGATACACCTCCTCTGACAAAACCACACCCCCTGATCCTTCCCAGATAGTTCCACCAACTAGAGATGAAGTATTCAGACATACAAGCCTAGGAGGGCCATTCTCATACAAACCTCCACACCACTAGTGAGAGGATCAGATCAATCAAGATTTCCACTCTGGTATCCTGAACCATAGAGCTTAATCTTTTTCCCCTCTGACAACAGCCTACCTTGAAAGATTAAAAACAAAGAGCATGGTACACAGGCCTACAATTCTAGACACTTAGGAGACTGAAGTAGATTGTAAGTCCAATTGATTGATTGATTGATTGATTGATTGATTGATTGAATCTACTTGGGCGGTAGATTCAAAAACAGTTTGGACAACTTAGTGAGACCTTCTTTCGAAAAAAAAAAAAAACTGCCTGCGGTATGATGGCAGGTCATGTGGCTCAGTAGGTAGAATATCTTCATAGCATATGCAAAACTTTGGGTTTGGTTTATAGCGCTCCATAACCAGGCATGTTTGTGTATGCTTGCCATTAAAATATCTCGGAGGTGAAGGCTGGAGAATCAGAAATTTAAGGTTGTCCTCAACTGTGTAATAAATTTAACAAAATTTATTATAAAATTTAATAAAATTTATGTAATAAATTAAGGTCAGCCTAGGATACATGAGAGACCTGTGTCTTAAAAGAGTGCTGGGGATTTGCTCTGGAAAATTTGTCTAGAAAGTAAGAAATCCCAGGTTCAATCCTAAGTGCAAGAGGACAGAGGGAGAAAGGAAGGGACTTGGAAATTTTGCACAAAGGCTGAACTTTGACCTCTGTGACCGTTCAGGTAAAGAGTGAGGGTGGTTGCTTGCTTCTAGCATCCTTCACTGACCCTCTAAACTTTCAATAACTTTCTTTTCCTGTCTCTTCCTGTGTTCTCAGGGATTGTAGAAGCAAACATCATTGCTGCCATCACTTTCTGAAAAACAGAACAAAGAACAATTCCTGTCTTTTTGAACAAGGAACAAGGAATGAGCATGGACAAACACTGACGGGAAAGAGAGGATGCACAGAAAACTACAGCTTTGTTTGCTCTTGGCTTTACTGGGATCTTTGGTCACAGGAAAAAAGCTCAGACAAAGTTGAGGAAGAGATTCCTACAGTCTTCATGAGCTAGGAGCAGCTCAGATCCAGCTTCAAGTATGCATGAGTCTTAAAGACGCAGACGCCCAAGCAAACTCTAGAGACTGTGAGATTGGCTATGAGTTGTGTGGACCTGCAGCGCTGATCCGTACAGAAGGGACCCCTTGGTTCCTTGTCCCTTCTCTACGCATTGTCAAACAGCTTCCACCTCCGCTACTATATCTTTCTTTTTCCTATCTCATAATTTCCATTACTGGGACTTCTGTTTTCTCTTGACTTTGGCAGAGTTAAAACTATTGTAGACTTGTCCTTATAAGTGGGCTCTTCATTTTTTAATTCTTTGAAACTTTCATAGATGTGTATAATGTATCTGAATCATAGCTAAAACACACTGAGTCCAACCAGTGCTGCTGATTGTCATGTGTATATGACACTGGTGTCTGGGAACTTGCCCATGGCCACCTCACTAAGAAAATGCACTGACCCCCCCCCACACACACACACACACACTCACACAACAATCATCAATGGCCATTAGTTCCTCACGGTGGCGGAGGGTGGGGGCGGCTTAGGGTCCTTTCTCTGCTCCATACTGGAATTTTTAACTTGCTTAATCTTGCACAGACATTATGCAAGTAAATACAATTTCTCTGAGTGCCTGTGTACAACAGCCATGATATGTTCACAAGACAGTATGTCACACCCTGCCTCCTTTCAGGCATTGTCTTAGTTACTTTTCTGTTTCTGTGAAGAGACGTCATGACCAAGGCAACTGACTGAAGAAAACATTTAACTGGAGACTTGCTTACAGCTCCAGAGAGTTAGAGTCCTTAACTAACACAACAGGGAACAAGACAGCAGGGGGGCGGGCATGGTGATAGAGCAGGAGATTAGTGTTCACAATCTGGTTCACAAGAAGCAGACAGAGAGAGAGAGAGAGAGAGAGAGAGAGAGAGAGAGAGAGAGAGAGAGAGAGAGAGAGAGAGAGAGAGAGAGAGCCTGAGCCTGTGTGGGCTTTTGAAACCTCAAAGCCCACCCAGGGTGAATCACCTCTTTCAACAAGGCTATACCTTGTAATCCTTCCAAGTAGAAACCAAGCATACTAAAGGATCAGGCTTAGGAGCCTACAGAGGCCGTTCTCATTAAAGGTTCCCACATTGTCTTCACTTATCCACTCAGTTTGGTGCTGAAGGGACTTGGTCCATCCGTCTGTGTCTAAGCATTCACTGTAACTTACTGATGTGTCTCTTCGTTAGCCTCTACCCACTGAACTAAGAAGTTTCGCTGACAAAGTTTGAAAGCAGCGTCAACCTAAATAGATGGAAGGCAGTTTAACGTAGCCATTTAGCAAAACGGTATCAAGGGATTCTCTCCTTTGACCTGTGACTTCCCTAGCCGTGTGTTTTAACCAGGCATGAATTCCATCCTTCAGAGCAGGCCTTGAATCCAGTCATAAAGTGGTTGGTTACCCCATAAACCATCTTCCCACAGCTGCTCCAGTAGAAACTTCTTGCCTGACGGATCAGCATTGTGTCATGCAGGTTCCAGCGCTAGGTAAAACAACCGATGGCTTTCTCTCCCTGGACAGCTGTTATGGTCCATTCCAGCACTATGAAAGGTAACCAATCAGGAGATACTTTTCTGACCAGCTGAGACTGACTATCTTTACGTCCTGCGTCCAAAGTGAGCAGTTCTTTAGCAATAAGATCCCACTGTTCACCGGTGCTGGGTGTCCAAGACTGATGGCAAAAGCCTGCGTTGATCTGAGTGCCTCGGGGATGTTGATGACCAATAATTACTCACAAGAAAGTATCCTGTGTCTGGCACAGAGGCTTGTACTTAGTACCTCATGACATTTGAAGGCACAACTGTGTGGGGGTACTTCTGTTTAAACTCCATTTTTTGTTATTGTTATAATTTTATCTAACTTACAAACTAGTAGGGGTTCATAATAAGGACGTTCTTCATATTCCTATGCTTTGATTAACCAACTCTTATCTCTCTTTTACATCACTCTCCCCATTTCCCCGCTTAACCCTTTGTCTTCCAGTATTCTCTCCCAAAATTCTTTCATATCACATGTCTTCCGATATTCTATTTTATTATTTTTTAACTTGGGTTGCAAGATCATAGGCACCCATGTGGCTTCTTCAGGTGCACTTCATTTTGATTCATTCTTTCCTCAGCCCTTCATTTCTCCATCCCCATCCCTCTGCTCCCTGCTTGAACCCTTCTGCCCAGTATTCCCCTTCTCTATGCTCATTTCACCTTAGGCTGCTATTCCCCCCTCCCTAGATAAACCCCGCATGGTTCATTTCTGATCCCCTGGCTTCCATGTAGTCCAGGTTAAACATAAAACAAAAGGTTTGAAGCTGGGCTCCACATATGGGAAAGAAGATGGCCTATTTGTCTTTCTGGGCTCTGGCGATCTCTTTTAGTGTACCTTCTTTTTTCCAGTTCCATCCATCTGCCTGAAAAATTTCATTATTTCATTTTTATTTCGAGTTGACGAACATGTCGCTGTGTGTATGTACCACATTTTCACTATTGATTCATCGTTTCATGGACATCTAGGTTCATTCCATTTCCTAGTTATTGGGAATAAAGCAGCAATAAACACACAGATGTGCAAGTATGTCTGCAGTTAGAGATAAAAATCCTCGACGTATGCTAGGAGTGGTACAGCTTGATCGTACAGTAATTCTATTTCTAGGCTCCTGAGAAACTCCCAGGCTGATTTCCAAAGCGCCTACACTAGTTTATCTTACTCAA